>NC_141025.1:23230000-24620000 GCF_052040795.2 Danio rerio | reverse complement strand
TAAATCAAGATGATCCTGATTATTTTGTCCGGCTATCTTTTGTTATAATAACCATTATATCTCTTATTTAGCTCCAAAAGCAAATAAGCATTTTTATAAACTGTGTCTGTGTGTTTGTGAAGGAAAGGGAACAGAAGGCAGAAGAAGAGAGGATACGTATGGAGAATATTCTGAGTGGGAATCCTCTGCTTAATCTGGCTGGCCAACAGCAGCAGCAGCAGCAGCAACAACAACAGCAAACACAAACCAAGAACACGTTCAGCGTGAAGAGAAGGTAGCTTTGCCCAAATTTTCACAATATGCTGCAAGTAACCCAATTCTAATTTTTATTTTTAGGTTGACTGTTTTATTTATGCATATTAGTCTGAGAGTTACAGTATCAAATATAAAGAATCAGTAAGACATCTCATGTTTCAGTCTATCCGCAGAAAACAAAATTAAGATATTTATTTTTCTTCTCATATGGCACAGATCAGATAAGGGCCACATACAAGCAGGACAAATTATTTGAAACAGTGGTCCCTCACTAATTGCTATAACATGATTCACCTTTCCTGGCCTTCGCAGATTTTTTTAGTGCAATTTGACATGCTTATTTAATTAATTAATTTTTTTACAGCACATTGTGTTCTGTGTCCTGATTGGCTGTAAACCAGGGGTGTCTAACAGACGGCCCCCGGCCGGATCAATAGCAAACTTCATTTCATCCCATCCAGAAGCCTGAGTCGGCGTCAATTTGACAGCCATCTTAGAGAGAAAGACCTCATACCTTTTTTTGTATTTGTATTTTGTTTTTTGTAAAGTCCAAGAAAACTAAACATTCGCAATCGATTAACCAGTGGAAAATCCCCCCACCCCCCTCAAAGGGGGGCCCCACTTGAGAACATATTTTACTCCATGCGGCCCCTGATCTAAAATGACATTGACACCCCTGCTGTAAACAATTGTCAATCAATCTCCGCTGTCTTTCCAGTACAGTACACAATACAATCAGCTTGCAAAATTAACATAAATCTTTGGTTAACAAAGGTCTTTGGTTTCATTCTACAATACTGGACCTATTTTCTATGAAGGTTTGAATTTTGAGAGTGTTTAAAGGTGCTGTATGTGTGTTTTTGACTCTTCTAAAGCATAAATATACCATAATATGTTTGTGCAGATATTTCAGAAACATGCTAAGTGAACATACATATTTATCTGAAAAACAATGCTAAAATAAGATATTCTGCTTTAGAAATCACTGTTACGTGCTGGAACGGTTGTCTTTGTTTTGGTTCTTTTAACTTTCAAATTTTATTTCAGTAGCACAGGGTGCCTTTGTGGAAAACCACGTATTTCATTCATTTATTCAGAAAGGCTCTCAAAGCATGTGTACGTAACCAAAATGCGACTCCTGGTGGACTGCAGCAGACTCTGAAATAAGACGCAGATTCAGAGTTCCACATGAGGTGCCAATAAAAATAATATAAATATTACAAGCATGAACATTAGGTGAGCAGGCTACATTGTAACCCAGTGTCAAAACATTCTAGATAATGAGATTTGCAGTGATGAGCAATTTGGCTGACAAATTCGCCAGGCCAAACACAACAGAAATTTAAACCGCCATTCAGAAAAATGTGCACTCACTTATAAAATGGTAAGGTTTATAATCGAATTATACATATTAAACCTCTTTAACATTATTAAATGTACATGCTGTTATTTATTGATTTTAAGTCACAGTTATAAAGTTCAATTGCAAACAGTTTATTTTATTTTTAGGATCTGAGGTGAACTACCTGCTGCTGCTTTCAGTAGTATGGCAATAAATGTCATGTGAAATGGCATTCAAACTCGCATTATTAGCATTTGACACTGAATAAAGCACATGAGGTTTTCCTGAGGTGATCATTGTCAGTTTTCTGTTGTTTACTTGTGAGAAATAGAAGCAGTTCGAAATATATCAGTTCGAGGTGTTGCTTAGGACAAAAGCTTTCTTTTAATATGAAACATATTTCTTCCATCATGGGCCGTTGCTTTTATTTAGAACATATAGACTCGATGGTTAGACTTGCTCCTGTTGGTCAGTCTGGCAACCTGCGCTTGCCTTTGTTTTAATATAGGAATGTAATACCTAGTTCAACCACTGTGTGTCAAACTTGCATATCGCACTTTAAAATGAGAGAAAAGTGTATGAAGTGTGTAGGTGAGGGCTTTTACAGCCTTAAAACATCTATAATAATTGTAATAAATAAAGCAAACTACTTTGCGGATTTTGCAGGTTATTTTTTTAACATAACTCCTGCTAATAACGATGGACCACTGTACTCTGATCGGTTTCAGTTTCATGTGTGAAAATAAATTCTTTGCGAATCCGATGCATGTATTTGCATTTTGTGTAAACAGGTAGATCAGGTTTTCACCTGTCATACATCACTGAAAAACGGTAGCAAATAATCTCAATAATCAGTCAACTCTGATGCTGACAATTCAGATCAGAATCCTGCATAAGTCTTAAATCTCATATACAAAGAAAAAAAAAAATGAATGTGTCAGTCCAGCCTTGTCAGTTTGAACTCCTGATTTTAAACTTTTACATTGTTCTTTTCTCTTCACTGTCAACTACACACAGTTTTGTTAAAAACACACAAAATACTAGTTCATGTAATGTTGCTTATGTCCATTATGTTATAAGGCTTAGAAGTGAAATGTTTGAAGGAGTTCAGAAACTGCTTACTGGTATAAAAAAATAACTCCTTTTTTTAGTGTGACTTTATGGTTCAGCACTGAAGAATAGCTTGATATGATCGTTTTAAAGTAAAGTGCAGTTATAATCTAAGTATCCAAAGTCCTAGAACTGCTTCCCCCCCTGCTTAAATGGACTTCTTTTAGTAACATGTAAACATTCACATTTTTTATGTTTGGCAGGTGGGATGATGACGTTGTGTTTAAGAACTGTGCTAAAGGAGTGGATGAATCTCGAAAAGAGAAGCGCTTTGTTAACGACACCCTGCGCTCTGAATTCCACAAGAAATTCATGGAGAAATATGTTAAATAAAAGATTTCCTGTGTTGGAATTGTATTTCGGCCACTTTTAAGAACTTTTTTGTTTCCTCTTTAGTAAATATGTGTGCTTCCTTTTAAAATGTTGTCCTTCTGTTCTGCCGTTAATTAGTTTAATTGGAAATAGTACCAATAAATGGAATTAAAAAACTGCTACTTTACTTACATGTGCTTTATTTACATGTGCTTTACTTTTACTGTGTAATTTTTGTGACCATAATTTTGCTTTGAATGACCACGTACCATTTTTGTCCTGAATATGACATTAATTAAAAGCCATTCATGTGTGCTCTTTTGTTGCTTTAGGTTATAGAATGTTGTTTCTGTCCTCTCCTTTCATAAAAGCAGAGCTGGCTTGAGAAATTGAACTGCGTCCAACCTGACATGCATTCCTTCACAAGGGCTTTCAATTATTCTCCTGTCTGTAATTTGAGCTGTCATTTCCAGCATGCTGTATACTCTCCATTCAAGCCAGTTTTATTTATTTAGGACGTTTAACAATAGTGATTGTGTCAAAGCAATCATACAAAGCGACATGCCCCCAATGAGCAAGTAACGGGCAACAGGTTCACAGAAAAACTCCCTTAATATACCAAGTGTGGAACCGAGGCCAAAAAAAGGAGCCAGTTCTCTTCTGTTTACCCTCAATACTTCTTTAAAAGACTTGTGTGATAATATTGTCTATTAGTGGCCATAACCATTTACTTGGAAAGAAAACCAGCTGTGAATGATGCGTTTAGCTGTCCTGATAGCAAGCCAACAGCTAGTAGAACTTAGAGCTTAGTTCCTTTATTAATCAGGGGTTGCCACAGCGGAATGAACTGCCACCTTATCCAGCATATGTTTTACGTAGTGGATGCAACCCATCACTGGGAAACCACCATACACTACAGACACTTTAGCTTACCCAATTCACCTATAGCGCATGTCTTTGCACTGTGAGAAAAACCGGAGGAAACTCACGCGAGCACAGGGAGAACATGCAAGCTCCACACAACTGACCAAGCCAAGGCTCGAACTAGCGACCTTCTTGCTGTGAGATGACAGCACTACCCATTGCGCAAACGTGCTGCTCTCAATAAAAATGAGAATCATCCTCTTTACTCCCTCTCATGGTATTCTAGTTGTATTGCATTTTATTGTTGATATGCTCTTTCTAGTGCTTTGGAATGGTGCCTGAGTTTTATATGCTCCAAAAAAACTTAAGTAAATAATTCCTTCAAAAGTAAATTGATGAGTTTGTAAGAAAAAAAAAGACATATTTAAAACTTGATAAACCATAATCTTGGCCCCAGCAACAAGTCGAGAGTCGAGTTAAGATGTATGGCATAGGCATAGAGGCAGCTGGGAATGTATGACCTGTTCTTGGAGTGTTACAAACAAAAGTGAATTCCTTTAACACACTGTAGATTCTGTATTAGTATCCATCTTAAAATGTTTCACTTGTACCTATCTAAAAAACTGAAGATTCATTTATTCATTTTCTTTTCGGCTTAGTCACTGGTTCGTGCCTCGGCTGGGTCAGTTGGCCTTTCTGTGTGGAGTTTGCATGTTCTCCCTGAGTGTGTGTGGGTTTCCTCCGGGTGCTCCGGTTTCCCCCACAGTCTAAAGACATGCGGTACAGGTGAATTGGGTGGGCTAAATTGTCCGTACTAGTGTATGAGTGTGCATGAATGTTTCCCAGAGATGGGTTGCAGCTGGAAGGGCATACGCTGCATAAAACATATGCTGGTTAAGTTGGTGGTTCATTCTACTGTGGTGACCGCAGATTAATAAAGGGACTACACCGAAAAGAAAATGAATGTATGATTTCTTCGTGAACAGCTGCAGCTATTGAGGTTTTTAAATGGATATTTTTTATTTTAGTTTCAGAAGACATTCATTAACCCACAATAGTTGTAGGATAACTTTTTTTCCAGAACTCATGCATTATTTATTGCCCTTGAAAGGAGAGGGTATTTTTAATAGAACCCCTGAAAGAGGAATTCACTTAGGTTGTCCTGAAGGTAAGTCAAATGAAGGTGTGCTTCATTTCGGAGTCAACAATTCATTGAAGACAAGTGTTTGAAACGCACATGGAGCTCCATGATGTTTGTTATATGGACGACATTTGTGAAACCCTACACTTGTGCACATGTTCTTGTCAGACCTGTTCTGTTGGCAGCTGTCTGGCCCATGACCAATGACCCTAAAGTCGTTATTCACATGTCCATGTAATGTTTTTCCTTCACACAATAAATGTGAATCAACAGAGGGAGTGTTTGACTTACTGAACTATGTGTTCTTTAATGTCTGTAAAAGTTCTTAGCTCTGACGTGTCTGATTGTGTAAGTGAGCTAAAGGAAAAACTGTTTGGCAAGACTGCGTGTACAAAGGAAACACCTCCTGTCTGATATATTCCCTCTGAAAACTCAGACGAAACCTCAGAAGTTCCTCCTCATCGCTGCTTTCTGATTGGCTTATTCTAACGGGTGGGCCCAAAACGAGGCTTACTGGAATTGCGGCTACAAAATACAACCAATCAGCCAAAAGAGACACAGAAAGAGAGAGAGAGTGAGAAAAGGGAAGCCTGGACCTCTTGTTGCAGTTGTTGGCCGTCTGTCTAAAGAAGAACTGCTGTGCTCTGTTTATTCGTTGGTAGGAATTCAGCTTCTTTTACTTTTTTGCCTTGAGTATTTCGTTTGACTAAATGAAGATGCTTTCTATCTCGGATTTAATGCTGTGTATCTGCAGTGAGGATGTGTTTGGAGAGACTTGAAGTGTTTACTGTAAACACCATGTCAACTGCATGTCTAAACAGTTGTTGTTGATATTACTGGAAATAAAAGCTATTTGTATTTGAGATCTATTGATCAGATATAACTAAAACTCTTGTGTATGTTAAGTCATTTTTTTTTTACCTTAACACTTTTGGATGAATAGTTATTACTTTAGTAAATGTATCTTATGTTTTATATATGAAGTATAATAGTATGTATTATTCATAAAATGAAGTAAAAAATACAGATGACACCGTTAATTTTTGTCAAAATTTACATTCAGTGCACGTACAAATAAAATAGTTTTTAGTCAACACTATGAGAAATATACTGTATGCTCACACTGTTTATAATTCTCTGATAATGCTTAAATGTTTCATGTTACAGTTTATTAGCATTTGTACATTGAAACAGTATTTGCTATTTAAAGAAGAGCTTAAAGAAGGAAGCTGTAGGAGTGTTGTTTATTGTTAATGTTAAATACTTTAACTGATGCTAAAATTGGCGTTTTAAATAAAATACTACTCTTATATGTGGCTATTTAAAAACATTTATCATTCTGTTCTGGTTTGGGGTTTAAGGAAGTCTCTCCTGTTTTCAGTGTTTCTGTGTATTTTAAAAAAATTATAATTTATTCCTGTTATATAAAAAAAACTGATCTTTCAGTAGCCATACTTTCTCTTTTTCCATACATTCAGTAGTATTAATGTTCTTCAGAAATCATTCACACAGTTTTAGAAACATTTAAGATTAAATAGATCAAGAAACATTAGTTATTATTGTCTATGTTGAAAAAAGTTTACATTTTTTGATGCATTTTTCCTCAGCAATTGTTAAATCTAAAAAAAAGTTTGCTATATTAGCAGAGTTACAATTTTCTTTTAAAAAATACTTTTTGAAAAAAAAAAAAATCTACCAAGCCCCAATTTCTGTATGGTATCATATATTGCTCAAAAACAGACCAGACAACCTGATGACATAATTTTCTGATTCATCTACCTTTTCACGTTAGAAAAATGTGATTACTCCACACAGGATGCGAGTTTGCTTGACAGATGCCTCAGTGTTTTAGACAGTTTTTCCACATGTTTAAGTGGGTCAACATCTGACTTCCTGAACGTGCAGTCGCTCGAATCCCTCCTTAAACTATGATGTCATCTGTTTGAAACGGTGGTCTCAATAATAGTAATTTGTTCATTCACAGCCAAACAATCATCAGGATAATTGAACTTGTGCTTCTGAAACAAGTTTCAGTGGCTTTTTCTGTCCTAACTACAGTTAAAGTCTGAAGTATTAAACCCCCTGAATTATTTGTCCCCTGTTTATTTTTTCCCCAATTTCTGTTAACGGAGAGAAGATTTTTTTAGCACATTTCTAAACATAATAGTTTCAATAACTCTTTTCTAATGACTGATTTATTTGATCTTTTCCATGATGACAGTAAATAATAATAATTATTATTACAGTAAGTAATAATTTTGACTTCAACTGTACAAAAAATTAAAAAGTAAAAATTTTACCTCTCTGTTGAAATTAATGATTATTTTGCCACGCAAACAACCTACACATCCACTTTGTGTTTGATCTGATGTCACTCTGTGTATGTGTGTGTATCTGTGTTGCTTAGAATAAATATTTAGTCTGATAGTGCACTGCCTACAAACACGGATGTTTCTTGATGCTTCCTAAGGGTTTGTTGAGTGTTAGCAGTTGGTTTGTGGTGAAGTACTTGCTAAATCAGCCATTCAATCACACGCACATGCATCTAAATTTTCTTACTCTTCCTGTTTTCCTCTTTTTGACAATTACTTTTTGTCTAACCAATAGAAAACAGTTTTTCTGTGTCTTCTCAGTCACCCACAGGGGTTTCTGCTCTAATTCTGGACACAAAGAGAGGATTGAAGTTCCTGATCATGTGTTTTTACTATTTCCGTCCTCAATGATTGATGATTGATCAAATGAAAATATGTTGGTCTGTGTGTGTTGTGTGTGCAGGTCATGTTGCCTCAGTGTGAGAGAGCGAGGAGTATAAGTGGACGTCCAGAAGGGCCGTATCGGGCGGTTGAAAGCATCGATGCACTGGTTACGCAGGGCTTTGAAGGAGTGGACACTCTGGACAAACTTTTTGTACATGCTGTGAAGAGTTTCAATCAGGCACCCTGTTTGGGCACCAGAGAGGTGCTTAGCGAAGAAGAAGAAAAACAACCCAATGGGAAGATCTTCAAAAAGGTATATTTATTGACTGACTAAGTTTCAGTATGGGGTTAATTGTTGAGGATTATCACAGTCAGGGAGGTGGACCACAAATGAAGGCAATTATAGGATAAAACACTCTAAAACATGGGACTCAAACTTCTGGAGGGCTGCAGCTTGATCAAACTAATCAAGGTGTTCAAGACTACTAGAGACTACTAAGCAGGTGTGAGTTGGAGGTGGTTGGAACTAAACTATGCAGAGCTTCGGCCCTTCAGGGGGCTGTTTTATAAAACTGGTTTAAAAAACAGGGATTAAAGCAAAAGCCTGACTTCAATGAGCCTGACTAAACGTCCACGCTTAAATTTTTTCCATAACAGTAAGTTGAAGATCAATAGACTGTTCTGTCCTAAAAGATGTTTGGTGTGTATGTATGTATGTATGTATGTATGTATGTATGTATGTGTATGTGTGTGTATATATATATATATATATATATATATATATATATATATATATATATATATATATATATATATATATATATATATATATTATATATTCTCCTCTAAGCTTGATTCATGGAACAGCCCCCAGGAATTGAGTTTGAGACATTGCTCTAAAAGCTGTAAGCAACAACAGATTTTTTGGTATATATTTGCAGCATTTTTAAAAACTTTTATTCTTTCTAATCATTGTACATGTACAGTAGATTCTTACATTTATTCAATACATTTAATTACAAAATATTTTAACAAAAAATCTTTAAAAAAAAGAATTACTGTACTTATCAGAGATTATGATGTATTTTTAATGCTGTGTCAACTGCATAAATAAGGTTATGAAATTTAATATTTAAAAATGTAAAAACATTCTAAATAAAAAAATATTAAATATAGAAATATGATGAAAAAAATATCTGAAATTAAACATGCAATTTAAACTGCCAAAACACAATGTTGCCAAAGTTCCAAACTTAAATTTTAATAAAATAAAAAAATAATAAATTTAATATTTTTTACATTTTAATAAAACAACATAATAAATAATTAAATACGCACATATGAATGTTTTTTGTGTAAAGTTTAAAAATATAGGAAAATTAAAACATGTCGTGGTTGAAATTGGCTATGTGGTAATTATTATATAGGCTATTATTCATTCTATTTGGTTGTGTTTTGGCTTGATTCTGAGACCTGACAACATTTATGAGACGTTTATTAATTCCTTCATTGACTGATTTGTTCTAAATGGTTTATTCCTTCAGTATTGAAATAAGAGACTATCATTGTGGAGTCAGGGTTTGACTCATTGACTTGAATTCTGAATCAGTATAGTGAGAGAAAAGTTGTCTTAAGATTCTGTTTGGCACTTTTTTTTTGCGCAATATAAAAGAATGAGGATATTTGAAGAAGGGCATGTGCATAAACAAATGCAATCAACAAATGAGGATCTGGCACACAACTACACAGTAGGTATAGAGACATGGTATTTAAAAACCGACCTAGCTGACCAAACAGACAAATGGTCTCTCTGAAAGCTGTTGGCAACAGCTGATTTGGAGTATTTGTATTTGTTTCTAGCTGGTCTTGGGGAACTACAGCTGGATGAGCTATGAAGCCGTCGACCAAGCAGTGGAGTCTTTTGGCAGCGGTCTGGCAGCTCTGGGTCAAAAGCCACGGCAAACCATTGCCATCTTCTGTGAAACACGGGCAGAATGGATGATCGCAGCGCAGGCCTGCTTCAGACGCAACTACCCATGTAATACCAACACAGCTTCTTCTCTAAACACTGCTCAATCAAGATGAATCAAAACTATCATATACTTGTACATCATTTACAGAAGACACGCACTACTAAAAATCTTGTCAGGCACACTTGGAACAAGAATCGTTTAGAATATTAAATCATTAACTTGCAAACAAACAAACTTGCTTTTTTATTAGTGACTCATTGAATCATTCATTCAGACTGTTTTAGCACTGCATCAAAAACATCATTTAGAAACAAAATAATTGACGAAATAAAAAATCTGTACAAAAAGTGAAAAATAATAACAAAAATGTAGTTCATCTCCTATTATAACTTAAAAATTATGTCATGTAATGTGTGTTTTTATATATCGTATTTATCAAGTATGGCCATACACCCAAAGCGCTTTACAATCACACCACCACCAGTGTACAGCATCCACTTGGATGATGAGACGGCAGCCACAGGACAACAGTGCCTTTTGCTTAGCACACACCAGCTATAGGTGGAGCTGAAAGACAGTGAGCCACTTCGGTGGATGGGAAAGATTGGGAAGTCATGATCAGTAAGGGCCGATGAAGGGAATTTGGCCAGAACACCGGGTTTGCACCCCTACTCTTTACAAGTAGTGCCATGTGATTTTTTTTATTTTTTATTTTTATGACCACAGAGAGTCAGGACCTCGGTTTAGCGTCTCAACTGAAAGACGGTGCTCACTGACAGTATAGTGCAGTAGTTCTCAAATTGGGGGTCGCGAGACAATAAGGGGGGGGGGGGGGTCACTTGGTGATTTACAAGAATCTCATATTTTATTAAACTATTAGAACTATCATATTTTATCCATAACCTGCAGAATATAATAATTTTCATTGGATTGTGACCCCTTGGGGTTATTATGCTAGATTAACATCACAGCAATAGCTTTAGTTGCAGCAGATTGTTTTGGCGTTACAATGTTAAACTATGACACCTTTATGGCACTCGCATACAATAAAAATAAAGGCCATAAATGGACAAGGAGGATGATCTCCAAGTGGCTTCAAGTCTCCAAAATTAAATCAAATTACTGTTGCACTTTTTTGTGTCACCAATAAGCTTGTTTATATAGATCCTATTGGTGTGTGTGCACCATTGTGTGCAATGTTCGCATGCTTATAACCACCTCCGAGCATAGATGGGGTCGCGAGTAACTGGTGTTATTTTAGTGGTCGCAGGCTGAAAATTTTGAGAACCCCTGGTTCAGTGTACCCTTTACTACACTGAGGCATTAGGACCCACACAGACCGCAGGTTGAGCACCCCCTGCTCTCCTCACTAACACCACTTCCAACAACAACCTAGTTTTCTCATGTGGTCTCCCATCCAGATACTGACCAGGCTTAACCCTGCTTCGCTTCAGTAAGTAACTGGTCTTGGGCTGCATGGTGATATGGCTATGGATAAAAAAATATATTGAGCTCAGATTAAAAAAAAAATGTATATGGAATTTAATCAAATTTGCTTTATTAATGTTACTTAATGATAACATTGCTTTTTGTATAATTTCTGTCGTCATCTAGTTCAAGTTAATTTATTTATAGAGCACATTTAACAGCCGCAAGACAGACCAAAGTACAGTACGTAAGAAAAAGTATAATAAAAAATAAGAATATAAAAACTTAAGAATAAGACAAGAGAAACGACAAAAAAAAAACACGTAACAGTACAAAGGACTATTAAAATATTATTAAAAAGCCAAGCTAAAGAGGTACGTTTTATCTACTTTAGTTGTGTTTCAGCATTAGTTAATCAATATAAATATATTATTCTTTAAATATTGTATATATTGTTTTTGCATTAGCTTTAAGATTTCACTTTTTTCACAATTGTAGTTTTTGTCAAGTACTTTAGTATTTTTATTACTTCTTGTTTCTTCTGTTTCAATAAAAATAAGAATATTAATTTTAATTGGAAAACACAATTCAAACATGAAATGCAGCTCAAAGTGCTTCACAAGCATGAACCAAATATCACGGCAAGGCAAGTTTACTCATACAGCACATTTCAGACACAATAGTAATTCAAAGGGCTTTTCTGGAACAAAAACAAAAGAAACATCAAGTATAAGAAATAAAAACAACAACAACGAATAATAAAATTGATTAAAAATGGATTGCAAAATGTGCTAAAACAGGTTTAAAGGAATGAAAGAACAACATCAAAGTCCATTTTACTCTATTAAGTTTTTAGATCAACGTAAATAATGTATCATCAAACAAAGCCATTCTTTATAAAGTATCACAATGTCAGCAACCATCAATACTGTATGTGTGTCTGCAGTGGTGACTCTGTATGCGACTCTGGGTGAAGATGCTGTTGCTTATGGGCTCAATCAATGTGGCGCCACTCATCTCATCACCAGCACAGAACTGCTGCAAAGCAAACTGAAGGTACACAAACCCACAAACAGCCACGGCCGTGTTTCTCTGCGTATCTGTGTGATCTGACTGAAAGCTTCTCTCTATCGCAGAATGTTTTGTTTGCAGTCTCTGGGTTGCAGCATGTTATCTATGTAGGCAGTGGTGAGGTACATCAAGCTGATTACCCACAATCCCTCATCATCCACAGCATGCAGGAAGTTACAGAGCTCGGGGCGAAGCCAGAGAACTGTGAGCAGCATGCAAATCAATTACTTGCAGCCAATCTGAACTGGTTTACAAGCTGATACACACTTTGTTTATCTGACTGTCTGCCTGTCTGTGAATCAGTAAGTGTAGAGTACGAGAGGCCGAGTGCGTCTGATCTGGCAGTGGTGATGTACACTAGTGGCTCTACAGGGAATCCTAAAGGAGTGAAGATGCAGCACAGTAATCTGATTGCTGGGATGGCGGGTCAGTGTCAGCGCATCCCGGGCCTGGGGTGAGAAACTGTAACACCAGCATTAATTCACAAAAGTTCAACATGCTACATTTTTAAATATTAACACTACCGGTCAAGTTTTTTTTATTTATTTATTTTTTTTGAAAAGTTTTTTTTATTTTATTATTATTCTCTGTTTTTTCCGGGCTTTTCACCTTTAATGGATAGGACAGTAGAGAGTATCGGCAGGAAAGGATGGGGGGCAGAGAGAGAGAGAAAGGATCGCCAAAGTACCTTGATGCGAGAATCAAACTCAGTTTACCGTGAGCACCAGAGTGCATGTGTTGACGCATTAACATGTTAATTCTATGTTTTACATTATTCTGTTCATCAAGGAAGCATTTATTAAATGTAAAAAAAAAAAACTATTAAATAATTATACAAATATTAAACAACTGCTTTTTATATTATGTAGTTTCAAATGAAAATATAGCTGCAAGCAGCAATTAAGGGGCCAAGCACTATTGGCCATAAGGTGGCGCTGCTGCAGACGTTTTTGAGTACTTTCAGGGCATGGGGTTGAAGATGCATACCATGTTTTGTAATGATATGTGAATGTGTTGGTAAAATATAGCATTTTTGGCCAAAAATCAAAATGGGCGACGCCCAAAATGGCTGACCTGTAAAAATCAGACATCATTCGACTCGGCATGCTCTGCCGGATGTAATGAGACCAGTTTCATGAGTTTCGGACGAAAGGTTAAGACGTTATAAGCCAAAAAGCAAGTTTTTAGTATCTCCGGACCACTAGGGGGCAGTGCGCCGAAACTCCACAATTAACCTTAGACCCTAGTTGTCATAACACACACCAAGTTTGGTGTGAATCGGTGAATGCATTACAGAGATATCGCCTCAAGTCCATTTTCGCAAGTTCTACGTTAAATTAGTTCGTAAGTTAAACAAAAACGGTTGGTCTAATCAACATGAATTCCATAACTTTTGGTTGGCATGGTCTGTAGATCATGTGATTCAATTTAGGTGAAAATCGGAGACACGGCCTAGGACGAGTTCGATCAAATAGGTTTTTCGAAGAATTTAAAATAGCGCGAAAAAATTCATGACGGAAAATGACGTCATAGGGTGGGTTTGAATCGGACTGAGCCAAGGAATCAGAGGAAAAAAGAATTTTTATTGTAGCCCATTCGGTTCAAAAGTTATGATGATAAACATACGTGAAAGTTTGGACAAGTGGTGGCGCTAGAGAGTTTGATTTTGAGACTTCATATTTGGCCTGATTAATGTTAATACTGGCCTCTATCATTGTGCCAAATTATACAACTTTCCCGCATACGCCTATATGGGCTGCCATTCAAATCCGGCGGAAGAAACAGAAGAAGAAGAATAATAATAAATATAGCTGCAAGCAGCAATTAAGGGGCCAAGCACTATTGGCCATAAGGTGGCGCTGCTCCAGACGTTTTTGAGTACTTTCAGGGCATGGGGTTGAAGATGCATACCATGTTTTGTAATGATATGTGAATGTGTTGGTAAAATATAACATTTTTGGCCAAAAATCGAAATGGGCGACGCCCAAAATGGCTGACCTGTGAAAATCAGACATCAATCGACTCGGCATGCTCTGCCGGATGTAATGAGACCAGTTTCATGAGTTTCGGACGAAAGGTTGAGACGTTATAAGCCAAAAATCAATTTTTTTGTATCTCCGGACCACTAGGGGGCAGTGCGCCGAAACTCAGCATGTAACCTCAGACCCTAGGCGTCATAACACACACCAAGTTTGGTGTGAATCGGTAAATGCGTTATGGAGATATCTTCTCAAGTCCATTTTCGCAAGTTCTTTGTTAAATTTGATCGCAAGTTAAACAAAAACGGTTGGTCTAATCAACTTGAATTCCATAACTTTTGGTTGGCATGGTCTGTAGATCATGTGATTCAATTTTGGTGAAAATCGGAGACACGGCCTAGGACGAGTTCGATCAAATAGGTTTATCGAATAATTTAAAATAGCGCGAAAAAATTCATGACGGAAAATGACGTCATAGGGTGGGTTTGAATCGGACTGAGCCAAGGAATCAGAGGAAAAAAGAATTTTGATTGTAGCCCATTCGGTTCAAAAGTTATGATGATAAACGTATGTGAAAGTTTGGACAAGTGGTGGCGCTAGAGAGTTTGATTTTGAGACTTCATAACTGGCCTGATTAATGTTAATACTGGCCTCTATCATTGTGCCAAATTATACAACTTTCCCGCATACGCCTATATGGGCTGCCATTCAAATCCGGCGGAAGAAACGGAAGAAGAAGAAGAAGAATAATAATAATAATAATAATAAATATAGCTGCAAGCAGCAATTAAGGGGCCAAGCACTATTGGCCATAAGGTGGCGCTGCTCCAGACGTTTTTGAGTACTTTCAGGGCATGGGGTTGAAGATGCATACCATGTTTTGTAATTATATGTGAATGTGTTGGTAAAATATAGCATTTTTGGCCAAAAATCGAAATGGGCGACGCCCAAAATGGCTGACCTGTGAAAATCAGACATCATTCGACTCGGCATGCTCTGCCGGATGTAATGAGACCAGTTTTATGAGTTTGGGACGAAAGGTTGAGACGTTATAAGCCAAAAAGCAAGTTTTTTGTATCTCCGGACCACTAGGGGGCAGTGCGCCGAAACTCTGCATATAACCTCAGAACCTAGTTGTCATAACACACACCAAGTTTGGTGTGAATCGGTGAATGCGTTACGGAGATATCGTCTCAAGTCCATTTTCACAAGTTCTACGTAAAATTTGATTGCAAGTTACACAAAAACGGTTGGTCAAATCAACTTGAATTCCATAACTTTTGGTTGGCATGGTCTGTAGATCATGTGATTCAATTTTGGTGAAAATCTGAGACACGGCCTAGGACGAGTTCGATCAAATATGTTTTTCGAAAAATTTAAAATAGCGCGAAAAAAGTCATGACGGAAAATGACGTCATAGGGTGGGTTTGAATCGGACTGAGCCAAGGAATCAGAGAAAAAAAGAATTTTGATTGTAGCCCATTCGGTTCAAAAGTTATGATGATAAACATACGTGAAAGTTTGGACAAGTGGTGGCGCTAGAGAGTTTGATTTTGAGACTTCATAATTGGCCTGATTAATGTTAATACTGGCCTCTATCATTGTGCCAAATTATACAACTTTCCCGCATACGCCTATATGGGCTGCCATTCAAATCCGGCGGAAGAAACGGAAGAAGAAGAAGAAGAAGAATAATAATAATAATAATAATAATAATAATAAATATAGCTGCAAGCAGCAATTAAGGGGCCAAGCACTATTGGCCATAAGGTGGCGCTGCTCCAGACGTTTTTGAGTACTTTCAGGGCATGGGGTTGAAGATGCATACCATGTTTTGTAATGATATGTGAATGTGTTGGTAAAATATAGCATTTTTGGCCAAAAATCAAAATGGGCGACGCCCTAAATGGCTGACCTGTGAAAATCAGACATCATTCGACTCGGCATGCTCTGCCGAATGTAATGAGACCAGTTTCATGAGTTTCAGACAAAAGGTTGAGACGTTATAAGCCAAAAAGCAAGTTTTTAGTATCTCCGGACCACTAGGGGGCAGTGCGCCGAAACTCCGCAATTAACCTTAGACCCTAGTTGTCATAACACTCACCAAGTTTGGTGTGAATCGGTGAATGCGTTACAGAGATATCGCCTCAAGTCCATTTTTGCAAGTTCTACGTTAAATTAGTTCGCAAGTTAAACGAAAACGGTTGGTCTAATCAACTTGAATTCCATAACTTTTGGTTGGCTTGGTCTGTAGATCATGTGATTAAATTTTGGTGAAAATCGGAGACACGGCCTAGGACGAGTTCGATCAAATAGGTTTTGCGAAAAATTTAAAATAGCGCGAAAAAAGTCATGACGGAAAATGACGTCATAGGGTGCGTTTGAATTGGACTGAGCCAAGGAATCAGAGGAAAAAAGAATTTTGATTGTAGCCCATTCGGTTCAAAAGTTATGATGATAAACATACGTGAAAGTTTGGACAAGTGGTGGCGCTAGAGAGTTTGATTTTGAGACTTCATAATTGGCCTGATTAATGTTAATACTGGCCTCTATCATTGTGCCAAATTATACAACTTTCCCGCATACGCCTATATGGGCTGCCATTCAAATCCGGCGGAAGAAACGGAAGAAGAAGAAGAAGAAGAAGAATAATAATAATAAATATAGCTGCAAGCAGCAATTAAGGGGCCAAGCACTATTGGCCATAAGGTGGCGCTGCTCCAGACGTTTTTGAGTACTTTCAGGGCATGGGGTTGAAGATGCATACCATGTTTTGTAATGATATGTGAATGTGTTGGTAAAATATAGCATTTTTGGTCAAAAATCAAAATGGGCGACGCCCAAAATGGCTGACCTGTGAAAATCAGACATCATTCGACTCGGCATGCTCTGCCGAATGTAATGAGTTCAGTTTCATGAGTTTCGGACGAAAGGTTGAGACGTTATAAGCCAAAAAGCAAGTTTTTAGTATCTCCGGACCACTAGGGGGCAGTGCGCCGAAACTCCGCAATTAACCTTAGACCCTAGTTGTCATAACACACACCAAGTTTGGTGTGAATCGGTGAATGCGTTACAGAGATATCGCCTCAAGTCCATTTTCGCAAGTTCTACGTTAAATTAGTTCGCAAGTTAAACAAAAACTGTTGGTCTAATCAACTTGAATTCCATAACTTTTGGTTGGCATGGTCTGTAGATCATGTGATTCAATTTTGGTGAAAATCGGAGACACGGCCTAGGACGAGTTCGATCAAATAGGTTTTTCGAAAAATTAAAAATAGCGCGAAAAAATTCATGACGGAAAATGACGTCATAGGGTGGGGTTGAATCGGACTGAGCCAAGGAATCAGAGGAAAAAAGAATTTTGATTGTAGCCCATTCGGTTCAAAAGTTATGATGATAAACATACGTGAAAGTTTGGACAAGTGGTGGCGCTAGAGAGTTTGATTTTGAGACTTCATAATTGGCCTGATTAATGTTAATACTTGCCTCTATCATTGTGCCAAATTATACAACTTTCCCGCATACGCCTATATGGGCTGCCATTCAAATCCGGCGGAAGAAACGGAAGAAGAAGAAGAAGAAGAAGAAGAATAATAATAAATATAGCTGCAAGCAGCAATTAAGGGGCCAAGCACTATTGGCCATAAGGTGGCGCTGCTCCAGACGTTTTTGAGTACTTTCAGGGCATGGGGTTGAAGATGCATACCATGTTTTGTAATGATATGTGAATGTGTTGGTAAAATATAGCATTTTTGGCCAAAAATCGAAATGGGCGACGCCCAAAATGGCTGACCTGTGAAAATCAGACATCATTCGACTCGGCATGCTCTGCCGGATGTAATGAGACCAGTTTCATGAGTTTCGGACGAAAGGTTGAGACGTTATAAGCCAAAAAGCAAGTTTTTAGTATCTCCGGACCACTAGGGGGCAGTGCGCCGAAACTCCGCAATTAACCTTAGACCCTAGTTGTCATAACACACACCAAGTTTGGTGTGAATCGGTGAATGCGTTACAGAGATATCGCCTCAAGTCCATTTTTGCAAGTTCTACGTTAAATTAGTTCGCAAGTTAAACGAAAACGGTTGGTGTAATCAACTTGAATTCCATAACTTTTGGTTGGCATGGTCTGTAGATCATGTGATTAAAATTTGGTGATAATCGGAGACACGGTGTAGGACGAGTTCGATCAAATAGGTTTTTCGAAAAATTTAACATAGCGCGAAAAAAATCATGACGGAAAATGACGTCATAGGGTGGGTTTGAATTGGACTGAGCCAAGGAATCAGAGGAAAAAAGAATTTTGATTGTAGCCCATTCGGTTCAAAAGTTATGATGATAAACATACGTAAAAGTTTGGACAAGTGGTGGCGCTAGAGAGTTTGATTTTGAGACTTCATAATTGGCCTGATTAATGTTAATACTGGCCTCTATCATTGTGCCAAATTATACAACTTTCCCGCATACGCCTATATGGGCTGCCATTCAAATCCGGCGGAAGAAACGGAAGAAGAAGAAGAAGAAGAATAATAATAATAATAATAAGAACACTAACGAAAGCAATAGGTGCCTACGCACCTACGGTGCTTGGCCCCTAAATATAGCTGCAAGCAGCAATTAAGGGGCCAAGCACTATTGGCCATAAGGTGGCGCTGCTCCAGACGTTTTTGAGTACTTTCAGGGCATGGGGTTGAAGATGCATACCATGTTTTGTAATGATATGTGAATGTGTTGGTAAAATCTAGCATTTTTGGCCAAAAATCGAAATGTGCGACGCCTAAAATGGCTGACCTGTGAAAATCAGACATCATTCGACTCGGCATGCTCTGCCGGATGTAATGAGACCAGTTTCATGAGTTTCGGACGAAAGGTTGAGACGTTATAAGCCAAAAAGCAAGTTTTTTGTATCTCCGGACCACTAGGGGGCAGTGCGCCGAAACTCCGCAATTAACCTTAGACCCTAGTTGTCATAACACACACCAAGTTTGGTGTGAATCGGTGAATGCGTTACAGAGATATCGCCTCAAGTCCATTTTCGCAAGTTCTACGTTAAATTAGTTCGCAAGTTAAACGAAAACGGTTGGTTTAATCAACTTGAATTCCATACCTTTTGGTTGGCATGGTCTGTAGATCATGTGATTCAATTTTGGTGATAATCGGAGACACGGCCTAGGACGAGTTCGACCAACTAGGTTTTTAGAATAATTTTAAATAGCGCGAAAAAATTCATGACGGAAAATGACGGCATAGGATGCGTTTGAATCGGACTGAGCCAAGGAATCAGGGGAAAAAGAAATTTGATTGTAGCCTATTTGGTTCAAAAGTTATCATGATAAACATACATGAACATTTGGACAAGTGGTGGCGCTAGAGAGTTTGATTTTGAGACTTCATATTTGGTATGATTATTGTTAATACTGTCCTCTATTAATGTGCCAGATGCTTACCATGTTTTGTAATAATATGTGAATATGGTAGTAAAATATAGCATTTTTGGCCAAAAATAGAAATGGGCGACGCCTAAAATGGCTGACCTGTGAAAATCAGACATCATTCGACTCGGCATGCTCTGCCAGATGTAATGAGACCAGTTTCATGAGTTTCGGACGAAAGGTTGAGACGTTAAAAGCCAAAATGCAAGTTTTTTTGTAACTCCGGACCACTAGGGGGCAGTGCGCCGAAACTCCGCAATTAACCTTAGACCCTAGTTGTCATAACACACACCAAGTTTGGTGTGAATCGGTGAATGCGTTACAGAGATATCGCCTCAAGTCCATTTTCGCAAGTTCTTTGTGAAATTAGTTCGCAAGTTAAACGAAAACGGTTAGTCTAATCAACTTGAATTCCATAACTTTTGGTTGGCAAGGTCTGTAGATCATGTGATTCAATTTTGGTGAAAATCGGAGACACGGCCTAGGACGAGTTCGATCAAATAGGTTTTTCGAAAAATTTAAAATAGCGCGAAAAAATTCATGACGGAAAATGACGTCATATGGTGGGTTTGAATCGGACTGAGCCAAGGAATCAGAGGAAAAAAGAATTTTGATTGTAGCCCATTCGGTTCAAAAGTTATCACGATAAACATAAGTGAAAGTTTGGACAAGTGGTGGCGCTAGAGAGTTTGATTTTGAGACTTCATAATTGGCCTGATTAATGTTAATACTGGCCTCTATCATTGTGCCAAATTATACAACTTTCCCGCATACACCTATATGGGCTGCCATTCAAATCCGGCGGAAGAAACGGAAGAAGAAGAATAATAATAATAATAATAATAATAATAATAAGAACACTAACGAAAGCAATAGGTGCCTACGCACCTACGGTGCTTGGCCCCTAAATATAGCTGCAAGCAGCAATTAAGGGGCCAAGCACTATTGGCCATAAGGTGGCGCTGCTCCAGACGTTTTTGAGTACTTTCAGGGCATGGGGTTGAAGATGCATACCATGTTTTGTAATGATATGTGAATGTGTTGGTAAAATATAGCATTTTTGGCCAAAAATCGAAAAGGGCGACGCCCAAAATGGCTGACCTGTGAAAATCAGACATCATTCGACTCGGCATGCTCTGCCGGATGTAATGAGACCAGTTTCATGAGTTTCGGACGAAAGGTTGAGACGTTATAAGCCAAAAAGCAAGTTTTTAGTATCTCCGGACCACTAGAGGGCAGTGCGCCGAAACTCCGCAATTAACCTTAGACCCTAGTTGTCATAACACACACCAAGTTTGGTGTGAATCGGTGAATGCGTTACAGAGATATTGCCTCAAGTCCATTTTCGCAAGTTCTACGTTAAATTAGTTCGCAAGTTAAACAAAAACGGTTGGTCTAATCAACTTGAATTCCATAACTTTTGGTTGGCATGGTCTGTAGATCATGTGATTCAATTTTGGTAAAAATCGGAGACACGGCCTAGGACGAGTTCAATCAAATAGGTTTTTCGAAAAATTTAAAATAGCGCGAAAAAATTCATGATGGAAAATGACGTCATAGGGTGGGTTTGAATCGGACTGAGCCAAGGAATCAGAGGAAAAAAGAATTTTGATTGTAGCCCATTCGGTTCAAAAGTTATGATGATAAATGTATGTGAAAGTTTGGACAAGTGGTGGCGCTAGAGAGTTTGATTTTGAGACTTCATATTTGGCCTGATTAATGTTAATACTGGCCTCTATCATTGTGCCAGATGCATACCATGTTTTGTAATAATATGTGAATATGTTGGTAAAATATAGCATTTTTGGCCTAAAATCTAAATGGGCGACGCCCAAAATGGCTGACCTGTGAAAATCAGACGTCATTTGACTCGACATGCTCTGCCGGATGTAATGAGACCAGTTTTATGAGTTTCGGACGAAAGGTTGAGATGTTATAAGCCAAAAAGCAAGTTTTTTATATCTCCGGACCACTAGGGGGCAGTGCGCCGAAACTCTGCCTGTAACCTCAGACCCTAGTTGTCATAACACACACCAAGTTTGGTGTGAATCGGTGAATGCGTTACGGAGATATCGTCTAAAGTCCATTTTTGCAAGTCCTTCGTTAAATTTGATCGCAAGTTAAACAAAAACGGTTGGTCAAATCAACTTGAATTCCATAACTTTTGGTTGGCATAGTCTGTAGATCATGTGATTCAATTTTGGTGAAAATCGGAAAAATGGCCTAGGACGAGTTCGATCAAATAGGTTTTTCGAAAAATTTAAAATAGCGCGAAAAAATTCATGACGGAAAATGACGTCATAGGGTGGGTTTGAATCGGACTGAGCCAAGGAATCAGAGGAAAAAAGAATTTTGATTGTAGCCCATTCGGTTCAAAAGTTATGATGATAAACATACGTGAAAGTTTGGACAAGTGGTGGCGCTAGAGAGTTTGATTTTGAGACTTCATAATTGGCCTGATTAATGTTAATACTGGCCTCTATCATTGTGCCAAATTATACAACTTTCCCGCATACGCCTATATGGGCTGCCATTCAAATCCGGCGGAAGAAACGGAAGAAGAAGAAGAATAATAATAATAATAATAAATATAGCTGCAAGCAGCAATTAAGGGGCCAAGCACTATTGGCCATAAGGTGGCGCTGCTCCAGACGTTTTTGAGTACTTTCAGGGCATGGGGTTGAAGATGCATACCATGTTTTGTAATGATATGTGAATGTGTTGGTAAAATATAGCATTTTTGGCCAAAAATCGAAATGGGCGACGCCCAAAATGGCTGACCTGTGAAAATCAGACATCATTCGACTCGGCATGCTCTGCCGGATGTAATGAGACCAGTTTCATGAGTTTCGGACGAAAGGTTGAGACGTTATAAGCCAAAAAGCAAGTTTTTAGTATCTCCGGACCACTAGGGGGCAGTGTGCCGAAACTCCGCAATTAACCTTAGACCCTAGTTGTCATAACACACACCAAGTTTGGTGTGAATCGGTGAATGCATTACAGAGATATCGCCTCAAGTCCATTATCGCAAGTTCTACGTTAAATTAGTTCGTAAGTTAAACGAAAACGGTTGGTCAAATCAACTTGAATTCCATAACTTTTGGTTGGCGTGGTCTGTAGATCATTTGATTCAATTTTGGTGAAAATCTGAGACACGGCCTAGGACGAGTTCGATCAAATAGGTTTTTCGAAAAATTTAAAATAGCGCGAAAAAAGTCATGACGGAAAATGACGTCATAGGGTGGGTTTGAATCGGACTGAGCCAAGGAATCAGAGGAAAAAAGAATTTTGATTGTAGCCCTTTCGGTTCAAAAGTTATGATGATAAACATACGTGAAAGTTTGGACAAGTGGTGGCGCTAGAGAGTTTGATTTTGAGACTTCATAATTGGCCTGATTAATGTTAATACTGGCCTCTATCATTGTGCCAAATTATATAACTTTCCCGCATACGCCTATATGGGCTGCCATTCAAATCCGGCGGAAGAAACGGAAGAAGAAGAAGAAGAAGAAGAATAATAATAATAATAATAATAAATATAGCTGCAAGCAGCAATTAAGGGGCCAAGCACTATTGGCCATAAGGTGGCGCTGCTCCAGACGTTTTTGAGTACTTTCAGGGCATGGGGTTGAAGATGCATACCATGTTTTGTAATGATATGTGAATGTGTTGGTAAAATATAGCATTTTTGGCCAAAAATCGAAATGGGCGACGCCCAAAATGGCTGACCTGTGAAAATCAGACATCATTCGACTCGGCATGCTCTGCCGAATGTAATGAGACCAGTTTCATGAGTTTCGGACGAAAGGTTGAGACGTTATAAGCCAAAAAGCAAGTTTTTAGTATCTCCGGACCACTAGGGGGCAGTGCGCCGAAACTCCGCAATTAACCTTAGACCCTAGTTGTCATAACACACACCAAGTTTGGTGTGAATCGGTGAATGCGTTACAGAGATATCGCCTCAAGTCCATTTTCGCAAGTTCTACGTTAAATTAGTTCGCAAGTTAAACGAAAACGGTTGGTCTAATCAACTTGAATTCCATAACTTTTGGTTGGCATGGTCTGTAGATCATGTGATTAAATTTTGGTGAAAATCGGAGACACGGCCTAGGACGAGTTCGATCAAATAGGTTTTTCGAAAAATTTAAAATAGCGCGAAAAAAGTCATGACGGAAAATGACGTCATAGGGTGCGTTTGAATTGGACTGAGCCAAGGAATCAGAGGAAAAAAGAATTTTGATTGTAGCCCATTCGGTTCAAAAGTTATGATGATAAACATACGTGAAAGTTTGGACAAGTGGTGGCGCTAGAGAGTTTGATTTTGAGACTTCATAATTGGCCTGATTAATGTTAATACTGGCCTCTATCAATGTGCCAAATTATACAACTTTCCCGCATACGCCTATATGGGCTGCCATTCAAATCCGGCGGAAGAAACGGAAGAAGAATAATAATAATAATAATAATAAGAACACTAACGAAAGCAATAGGTGCCTACGCACCTACGGTGCTTGGCCCCTAATAATAAGAACACTAACGAAAGCAATAGGTGCCTACGCACCTACGGTGCTTGGCCCCTAATAAGAACACTAACGAAAGCAATAGGTGCCTACGCACCTACGGTGCTTGGCCCCTAATAATAAGAACACTAACGAAAGCAATAGGTGCCTACGCACCTACGGTGCTTGGCCCCTAATAATAAGAACACTAACGAAAGCAATAGGTGCCTACGCACCTACGGTGCTTGGCCCCTAATAATAAGAACACTAACGAAAGCAATAGGTGCCTACGCACCTACGGTGCTTGGCCCCTAATAAATATAGCTGCAAGCAGCAATTAAGGGGCCAAGCACTATTGGCCATAAGGTGGCGCTGCTCCAGACGTTTTTGAGTACTTTCAGGGCATGGGGTTGAAGATGCATACCATGTTTTGTAATGATATGTGAATGTGTTGGTAAAATATAGCATTTTTGGCCAAAAATCGAAATGGGCGACGCCCAAAATGGCTGACCTGTGAAAATCAGACATCATTCGACTCGGCATGCTCTGCCGAATGTAATGAGACCAGTTTCATGAGTTTCGGACGAAAGGTTGAGACGTTATAAGCCAAAAAGCAAGTTTTTAGTATCTCCGGACCACTAGGGGGCAGTGCGCCGAAACTCCGCAATTAACCTTAGACCCTAGTTGTCATAACACACACCAAGTTTGGTGTGAATCGGTGAATGCGTTACAGAGATATCGCCTCAAGTCCATTTTCGCAAGTTCTACGTTAAATTAGTTCGCAAGTTAAACGAAAACGGTTGGTCTAATCAACTTGAATTCCATAACTTTTGGTTGGCATGGTCTGTAGATCATGTGATTAAATTTTGGTGAAAATCGGAGACACGGCCTAGGACGAGTTCGATCAAATAGGTTTTGCGAAAAATTTAAAATAGCGCGAAAAAAGTCATGACGGAAAATGACGTCATAGGGTGCGTTTGAATTGGACTGAGCCAAGGAATCAGAGGAAAAAAGAATTTTGATTGTAGCCCATTCGGTTCAAAAGTTATGATGATAAACATACGTGAAAGTTTGGACAAGTGGTGGCGCTAGAGAGTTTAATTTTGAGACTTCATAATTGGCCTGATTAATGTTAATACTGGCCTCTATCATTGTGCCAAATTATACAACTTTCCCGCATACGCCTATATGGGCTGCCATTCAAATCCGGCGGAAGAAACGGAAGAAGAAGAAGAAGAAGAAGAATAATAATAATAATAAATATAGCTGCAAGCAGCAATTAAGGGGCCAAGCACTATTGGCCATAAGGTGGCGCTGCTCCAGACGTTTTTGAGTACTTTCAGGGCATGGGGTTGAAGATGCATACCATGTTTTGTAATGATATGTGAATGTGTTGGTAAAATATAGCATTTTTGGCCAAAAATCGAAATGGGCGACGCCCAAAATGGCTGACCTGTGAAAATCAGACATCACTCGACTCGGCATGCTCTGCCGGATGTAATGAGACCAGTTTCATGAGTTTCGGACGAAAGGTTGAGACGTTATAAGCCAAAAAGCAAGTTTTTTGTATCTCCGGACCACTAGGGGGCAGTGCGCCGAAACTCCGCAATTAACCTTAGACCCTAGTTGTCATAACACACACCAAGTTTGGTGTGAATCGGTGAATGCGTTACAGAGATATCGCCTCAAGTCCATTTTCGCAAGTTCTACGTTAAATTAGTTCGTAAGTTAAACAAAAACGGTTGGTCTAATCAACTTGAATTCCATAACTTTAGGTTGGCATGGTCTGTAGATCATGTGATTCAATTTTGGTGAAAATCGGAGACACGGCCTAGGACGAGTTCGATCAAATAGGTTTTTCGAAAAATTTAAAATAGCGCGAAAAAATTCATGACGGAAAATGACGTCATAGGGTGGGTTTGAATCGGACTGAGCCAAGGAATCAGAGGAAAAAAGAATTTTGATTGTAGCCCATTCGGTTCAAAAGTTATGATGATAAACATACGTGAAAGTTTGGACAAGTGGTGGCGCTAGAGAGTTTGATTTTGAGACTTCATGTTTGGTCTGATTAATGTTAATACTGGCCTCTATCATTGTGCCAAATTATACAACTTTCCCGCATACGCCTATATGGGCTGCCATTCAAATCCGGCGGAAGAAACGGAAGAAGAAGAAGAAGAATAATAATAATAATAATAATAATAATAAGAACACTAACGAAAGCAATAGGTGCCTACGCACCTACGGTGCTTGGCCCCTAATAATAATAATAATAAGAACACTAACGAAAGCAATAGGTGCCTACGCACCTACGGTGCTTGGCCCCTAATAATAAGAACACTAACGAAAGCAATAGGTGCCTACGCACCTACGGTGCTTGGCCCCTAAATATAGCTGCAAGCAGCAATTAAGGGGCCAAGCACTATTGGCCATAAGGTGGCGCTGCTCCAGACGTTTTTGAGTACTTTCAGGGCATGGGGTTGAAGATGCATACCATGTTTTGTAATGATATGTGAATGTGTTGGTAAAATATAGCATTTTTGGCCAAAAATCGAAATGGGCGACGCCCAAAATGGCTGACCTGTGAAAATCAGACATCATTCGACTTGGCATGCTCTGCCGGATGTAATGAGACCAGTTTCATGAGTTTCGGACGAAAGGTTGAGACGTTATAAGCCAAAAAGCAAGTTTTTAGTATCTCCGGACCACTAGGGGGCAGTGCGCCGAAACTCCGCAATTAACCTTAGACTATAGTTGTCATAACACACACCAAGTTTGGTGTGAATCGGTGAATGCGTTAGGGAGATATCGCCTCAAGTCCATTTTCGCAAGTTCTACGTTAAATTTGTTCGCAAGTTAAACGAAAACGGTTGGTCTAATCAACTTGAATTCCATAACTTTTGGTTGGCATGGTCTGTAGATCATGTGATTCAATTTTGGTGAAAATCGGAGACACGGCCTAGGACGAGTTCGATCAAATAGGTTTTTCGAAAAATTTAAAATAGCGCGAAAAAATTCATGACGGAAAATGACGTCATAGGGTGCGTTTGAATCAGACTGAGCCAAGGAATCAGAGGAAAAAAGAATTTTGATTGTAGCCCATTCGGTTCAAAAGTTATGATGATAAACATACGTGAAAGTTTGGACAAGTGGTGGCGCTAGAGAGTTTGATTTTGAGACTTCATAATTGGCCTGATTAATGTTAATACTGGCCTCTATCATTGTGCCAAATTATACAACTTTCCCGCATACGCCTATATGGGCTGCCATTCAAATCCGGCGGAAGAAACGGAAGAAGAAGAAGAAGAATAATAATAATAATAATAATAAGAACACTAACGAAAGCAATAGGTGCCTACGCACCTACGGTGCTTGGCCCCTAATAATAATAATAAATATAGCCGCAAGCGGCGATTAACGGGGTTCGAGCATTTGGCAACCTAACTGCCATTTAGGCAATTTAGATGTAGGACAACCCAACATTTAAGGCTGACCCTAAAGAAATCCATGATGGAATGTAATAAATGGAAAAAATATAAAGCCTACATAAATAAAGTGGTCACCTGGTACTAAATCAGCTTTTAAATGCAATAACAGAGTTTATGCCATGTCAAGATGTGATTCAGAATGATCTTTAATGGAAATTTAGTGACTTTAAACCAACATTATGAGGTCTTGTGCTGTCATCTAGTGGTTTATATTAGTAATGCATGTTTAGATCCTTTGTGGAAGCATATGAACACTCTGTGCTCTTTAGATAAATATATCAAGCTCATTTATGCACAAAAGTTCAATTGTTTTTTATAATTACTGATTTAGACAGTGCAGACATTTGTACAACATTGATTTTGTTCAATTTGAGCAAAAAAGCAGGGACGAGTTCCTAAAAGTATTGTTTGAAATAATGGTGAATAATAAATGGATGGTCTGAGTTACAGCAGTGGATTTCATGCCAAAGTGATCAGAATGTGCAGGCCTATCATATAATATGTCAGATCAAGTATATTTGTGAAAAGCTGTCTACAATAAACACATATTATACAAATTATGGTCAAATAGCAATGGAAATCAGTGTTTTTGAGACCTTTTCTACTGTTACAGCGCCACCTATTGACCTATCTTCACAAAATTGTGTATGCTTGTTAAGAATCACATCTCAGATGTGCATACCAGATTTCAGGAAGTTTTGAGTTTTCCTTATGCATTTACATGCATTTAGGTCAATATAAGACACACCCCTTTTGTAAATGAGCCATTTATAGCTACCAAAAGAGGAAAGTTCAACTCATTTCAATAACTATTGATCTGCTCAGTTCAGAGATTCATACAACACTGGTTTCGTGGTGATTGAGCGAAAAACCAGGGACTAGTTCGCAAAAGTAGGTTTTTCATATATTAATTAATATTTAATAAACAGATTGAGTGACATCATTGGTTTTAGTGTCAAACTGTTTGGTATGAGCAGGCCTATCATATGATATATATTTTGTGTGGCTGTGCAAAACTTTATGTAATAACCAATCAATTACATTCTCAAAAAACCCAAAATCGCCCCCTAGTGGCGGATTTCTTTCAAAATTTTTACAGACCTCTAGGACCATGAGTCGAACATGCCCACCGAGTTTCGTTCCGATCACTCATCGTTAACCTAGTTTATTAGTTGTTTAATCTTAATTGGCTAATGGCGGCCATGTTTTTTGAGATATGCCAATGTCCTTATAGTATGTCATGACACGTTAGACAAAGACACTGCATGCCAAATTTCAAGCTGATTGGACAAATGGTTGTGAGGTTAGAGTAATTTTTATGTTTTATAGGCTTTATAGCGCCACCATGAGGCCAAAGTTTGCGGGTTTTGCACTGTGACCTCAAATTGACCTTATACATGTGTGTACCAAGTTTGATGAAGATATCTCAATCCGTTCAAAAGTTACAGCTACAATTAGCTTTTAGCTTACATTAGCATGTTACATTTTTGCGTACAGTTTCGCGTGAAATCAACATTTCAACTTTCTTTCAATAACTTTTGCTATTCAGTGTCCAAAGAACATTTCTACACTGGTTTGGTTCAGATTGGGTGAAAACCCTAGGACTAGTTCGCAAAAGTAGGTTTCGGACAAATCGCTATGTAGCGGAAAAACGGTGCGTCGTAGAGAAAATCTGAGTGTCTCCACCTTTGTTCGGGATGACCCAACGATTCCAAAAGTGTAAAGTTTTTGAGCCTACGACTAACGGTTTAGAAATGGCTGCCAAATTACTAAATTTTTTTTGTTTTTAGCGCTGTAGCGCCACCTATGGCCCGATTTTGACGAGCCTTTGGATCTGAGTAGCGGTGAGGAGTACTACCATCTGACCAAGTTTGAAGCCAATAGGCCTTACGGTTTGGCCTGGGCAATAGTGATTATGGCAGAAGTAAAATAATAATAATAATAATAATAATAATAATAATAATAATAATAAAAATTCTTACAAAAACAATAGGGTTTCAGCGCTTCGCGCTCGAACCCCTAATAAGAACACTAACGAAAGCAATAGGTGCCTACGCACCTACGGTGCTTGGCCCCTAAATATAGCTGCAAGCAGCAATTAAGGGGCCAAGCACTATTGGCCATAAGGTGGCGCTGCTCCAGACGTTTTTGCGTACTTTCAGGGCATGGGGTTGAAGATGCATACCATGTTTTGTAATGATATGTGAATGTGTTGGTAAAATATAGCATTTTTGGCCAAAAATCGAAATGGGCGACGCCCAAAATGGCTGACCTGTGAAAATCAGACATCATTCGACTCGGCATGCTCTGCCGGATGTAATGAGACCAGTTTCATGAGTTTCGGACGAAAGGTTGAGACGTTATAAGCCAAAAAGCAAGTTTTTAGTATCTCCGGACCACTAGGGGGCAGTGCGCCGAAACTCCGCAATCAACCTTAGACCCTAGTTGTCATAACACACACCAAGTTTGGTGTGAATCGGTGAATGCGTTACAGAGATATCGCCTCAAGTCCATTTTCGCAAGTTCTACGTTAAATTTGTTCGCAAGTTAAACGAAAACGGTTGGTTTAATCAACTTGAATTCCATAACTTTTGGTTGGCATGGTCTGTAGATCATGTGATTCAATTTTGGTGAAAATCGGAGACACGGCGTAGGACGAGTTCGATCAAATAGGTTTTTCGAAAAATTTAAAATAGCGCGAAAAAAGTCATGACGGAAAATGACGTCATAGGGTGGGTTTGAATCGGACTGAGCCAAGGAATCAGAGGAAAAAAGAATTTTGACTGTATCCCATTCGGTTCAAAAGTTATGATGATAAACATACGTGAAAGTTTGGACAAGTGGTGGCGCTAGAGAGTTTGATTTTGAGACTTCATAATTGGCCTGATTAATGTTAATACTGGCCTCTATCATTGTGCCAAATTATACAACTTTCCCGCATACGCCTATATGGGCTGCCATTCAAATCCGGCGGAAGAAACGGAAGAAGAAGAAGAAGAAGAATAATAATAATAATAATAATAATAATAATAAGAACACTAACGAAAGCAATAGGTGCCTACGCACCTACGGTGCTTGGCCCCTAATAATAAGAACACTAACGAAAGCAATAGGTGCCTACGCACCTACGGTGCTTGGCCCCTAATAAATATAGCTGCAAGCAGCAATTAAGGGGCCAAGCACTATTGGCCATAAGGTGGCGCTGCTCCAGACGTTTTTGAGTACTTTCAGGGCATGGGGTTGAAGATGCATACCATGTTTTGTAATGATATGTGAATGTGTTGGTAAAATATAGCATTTTTGGCCAAAAATCGAAATGGGCGACGCCCAAAATGGCTGACCTGTGAAAATCAGACATCATTCGACTCGGCATGCTCTGCCGGATGTAATGAGACCAGTTTCATGAGTTTCGGACGAAAGGTTGAGACGTTATAAGCCAAAAAGCAAGTTTTTAGTATCTCCGGACCACTAGGGGGCAGTGCGCCGAAACTCCGCAATTAACCTTAGACCCTAGTTGTCATAACACACACCAAGTTTGGTGTGAATCGGTGAATGCGTTACAGAGATATCGCCTCAAGTCCATTTTTGCAAGTTCTACGTTAAATTAGTTCGCAAGTTAAACGAAAACGGTTGGTGTAATCAACTTGAATTCCATAACTTTTGGTTGGCATGGTCTGTAGATCATGTGATTAAAATTTGGTGATAATCGGAGACACGGTGTAGGACGAGTTCGATCAAATAGGTTTTTCGAAAAATTTAACATAGCGCGAAAAAAATCATGACGGAAAATGACGTCATAGGGTGGGTTTGAATTGGACTGAGCCAAGGAATCAGAGGAAAAAAGAATTTTGATTGTAGCCCATTCGGTTCAAAAGTTATGATGATAAACATACGTAAAAGTTTGGACAAGTGGTGGCGCTAGAGAGTTTGATTTTGAGACTTCATAATTGGCCTGATTAATGTTAATACTGGCCTCTATCATTGTGCCAAATTATACAACTTTCCCGCATACGCCTATATGGGCTGCCATTCAAATCCGGCGGAAGAAACGGAAGAAGAAGAAGAAGAAGAATAATAATAATAAATATAGCTGCAAGCAGCAATTAAGGGGCCAAGCACTATTGGCCATAAGGTGGCGCTGCTCCAGACGTTTTTGAGTACTTTCAGGGCATGGGGTTGAAGATGCATACCATGTTTTGTAATGATATGTGTATGTGTTGGTAAAATATTGCATTTTTGGCCAAAAATCGAAATGGGCGACGCCCAAAATGGCTGACATGTGAAAATCAGACATCATTCGACTCGGCATGCTCTGCCGGATGTAATGAGACCAGTTTCATGAGTTTCGGACGAAAGGTTGAGACGTTATAAGCCAAAAAGCAAGTTTTTTGTATCTCCGGACCACTAGAGGGCAGTGCGCCGAAACTCCGCAATTAACCTTAGACCCTAGTTGTCATAACACACACCAAGTTTGGTGTGAATTGGTGAATGCGTTACGGAGATATCGTCTCAAGTCCATTTTTGCAAGTTCTACGTTAAATTTGATTGCAAGTTAAACGAAAACGGTTGGTCAAATCAACTTGAATTCCATAACTTTTGGTTGGCATGGTCTGTAGATCATGTGATTCAATTTGGGTGATAATCGGAGAAACGGCCTAGGACGAGTTTGATCAAATAGGTTTTTCGAATAATTTAAAATAACGCGAAAAAATTCATGACGGAAAATGACGTCATAGGGTGCGTTTGAATCGGACTGATCCAAGGAATCAGTGGGAAAAAGAATTTTGATTGTAGCCCATTTGGTTCAAAAGTTATCATGATAAACATACATGAACATTTGGACAAGTGGTGGCGCTAGAGAGTTTGATTTTGAGACTTCATATTTGGTATTATTAATGTTAATACTGTCCTCTATCATTGTGCCAGATGCTTACCATGTTTTGTAATGATATGTGAATATGTTGGTAAAATATAGCATTTTTGGCCAAAAATCGAAATGGGCGACGCCCAAAATGGCTGACCTGTGAAAATCAGACATCATTCGACTTGACATGCTCTGGCGGATGTAATGAGACCAGTTTTATGAGTTTCGGACGAAAGGTTGAGATGTTATAAGCCAAAAAGCAAGTTTTTTGTATCTCCGGACCACTAGGGGGCAGTGTGCCGAAACTCCGCAATTAACCTTAGACCCTAGTTGTCATAACACACACCAAGTTTGGTGTGAATCGGTGAATGCATTACAGAGATATCGCCTCAAGTCCATTTTCGCAAGTTCTTCGTTAAATTAGTTCGCAAGTTAAACAAAAACGGTTGGTCTAATCAACTTGAATTCCATAACTTTTGGTTGGCATGGTCTGTAGATCATGTGATTCAATTTTGGTGAAAATCGGAGACACGGCCTAGGACGAGTTCGATCAAATAGGTTTTTCGAAAAATTTAAAATAGCGCGAAAAAATTCATGACGTAAAATGACGTCATAGGGTGGGTTTGAATCGGACTGAGCCAAGGAATCAGAGGAAAAAAGAATTTTGATTGTAGCCCATTCGGTTCAAAAGTTATGATGATAAACATACGTGAAAGTTTGGACAAGTGGTGGCGCTAGAGAGTTTGATTTTGAGACTTCATGTTTGGTCTGATTAATGTTAATACTGGCCTCTATCATTGTGCCAAATTATACAACTTTCCCGCATACGCCTATATGGGCTGCCATTCAAATCCGGCGGAAGAAACGGAAGAAGAAGAATAATAATAATAATAATAATAATAATAATAAGAACACTAACGAAAGCAATAGGTGCCTACGCACCTACGGTGCTTGGCCCCTAAATATAGCTGCAAGCAGCAATTAAGGGGCCAAGCACTATTGGCCATAAGGTGGCGCTGCTCCAGACGTTTTTGAGTACTTTCAGGGCATGGGGTTGAAGATGCATACCATGTTTTGTAATGATATGTGAATGTGTTGGTAAAATATAGCATTTTTTGCCAAAAATCGAAATGGGCGACGCCCAAACTGGCTGACCTGTAAAAATCAGACATCATTCAACTCGGCATGCTCTGCCGGATGTAATGAGACCAATTTTAAGAGTTTCGGACGAAAGGTTGAGACGTTATAAGCCAAAAAGCAAGTTTTTTGTATCTCCGGACCACTAGAGGGCAGTGCGCCGAAACTCCGCAATTAACCTTAGACCCTAGTTGTCATAACACACACCAAGTTTGGTGTGAATTGGTGAATGCGTTACGGAGATATCGTCTCAAGTCCATTTTCGCAAGTTCTACGTTAAATTTGATTGCAAGTTAAACGAAAACGGTTGGTCAAATCAACTTGAATTCCATAACTTTTGGTTGGCATGGTCTGTAGATCATGTGATTCAATTTGGGTGATAATCGGAGAAACGGCCTAGGACGAGTTCGATCAAATAGGTTTTTCGAATAATTTAAAATAACGCGAAAAAATTCATGACGGAAAATGACGTCATAGGGTGCGTTTGAATCGGACTGATCCAAGGAATCAGTGGAAAAAAGAATTTTGATTGTAGCCCATTTGGTTCAAAAGTTATCATGATAAACATACGTGAAAGTTTGGACAAGTGGTGGCGCTAGAGAGTTTGATTTTGAGACTTCATATTTGGTATGATTAATGTTAATACTGTCCTCTATCATTGTGCCAGATGCTTACCATGTTTTGTAATGATATGTGAATATGTTGGTAAAATATAGCATTTTTGGCCAAAAATCGAAATGGGCGACGCCCAAAATGGCTGACCTGTGAAAATCAGACATCATTCGACTTGACATGCTCTGCCGGATGTAATGAGACCAGTTTTATGAGTTTCGGACGAAAGGTTGAGATGTTATAAGCCAAAAAGCAAGTTTTTTGTATCTCCGGACCACTAGGGGGCAGTGTGCCGAAACTCCGCAATTAACCTTAGACCCTAGTTGTCATAACACACACCAAGTTTGGTGTGAATCGGTGAATGCATTACAGAGATATCGCCTCAAGTCCATTTTCGCAAGTTCTTCGTTAAATTAGTTCGCAAGTTAAACAAAAACGGTTGGTCTAATCAACTTGAATTCCATAACTTTTGGTTGGCATGGTCTGTAGATCATGTGATTCAATTTTGGTGAAAATCGGAGACACGGCCTAGGACGAGTTCGATCAAATAGGTTTTTCGAAAAATTTAAAATAGCGCGAAAAAATTCATGACGGAAAATGACGTCATAGGTTGGGTTTGAATCGGACTGAGCCAAGGAATCAGAGGAAAAAAGAATTTTGATTGTAGCCCACTCGGTTCAAAAGTTATGATGATAAACATACGTGAAAGTTTGGACAAGTGGTGGCGCTAGAGAGTTTGATTTTGAGACTTCATGTTTGGTCTGATTAATGTTAATACTGGCCTCTATCATTGTGCCAAATTATACAACTTTCCCGCATACGCCTATATGGGCTGCCATTCAAATCCGGCGGAAGAAACGGAAGAAGAAGAATAATAATAATAAATATAGCTGCAAGCAGCAATTAAGGGGCCAAGCACTATTGGCCATAAGGTGGCGCTGCTCCAGACGTTTTTGAGTACTTTCAGGGCATGGGGTTGAAGATGCATACCATGTTTTGTAATGATATGTGAATGTGTTGGTAAAATATAGCATTTTTGGCCAAAAATCGAAATGGGCGACGCCCAAAATGGCTGACCTGTGAAAATCAGACATCATTCGACTCGGCATGCTCTGCCGAATGTAATGAGACCAGTTTCATGAGTTTCGGACGAAAGGTTGAGACGTTATAAGCCAAAAAGCAAGTTTTTAGTATCTCCGGACCACTAGTGGGCAGTGCGCCGAAACTCCGCAATTAACCTTAGACCCTAGTTGTCATAACACACACCAAGTTTGGTGTGAATCGGTGAATGCGTTACAGAGATATCGCCTCAAGTCCATTTTCGCAAGTTCTACGTTAAATTAGTTCGCAAGTTAAACGAAAACGGTTGGTCTAATCAACTTGAATTCCATAACTTTTGGTTGGCATGGTCTGTAGATCATGTGATTAAATTTTGGTGAAAATCGGAGACACGGCCTAGGACGAGTTCGATCAAATAGGTTTTGCGAAAAATTTAAAATAGCGCGAAAAAAGTCATGACGGAAAATGACGTCATAGGGTGCGTTTGAATTGGACTGAGCCAAGGAATCAGAGGAAAAAAGAATTTTGATTGTAGCCCATTCGGTTCAAAAGTTATGATGATAAACATACGTGAAAGTTTGGACAAGTGGTGGCGCTAGAGAGTTTGATTTTGAGACTTCATAATTGGCCTGATTAATGTTAATACTGGCCTCTATCATTGTGCCAAATTATACAACTTTCCCGCATACGCCTATATGGGCTGCCATTCAAATCCGGCGGAAGAAACGGAAGAAGAAGAAGAAGAAGAAGAATAATAATAATAATAATAATAATAAATATAGCTGCAAGCAGCAATTAAGGGGCCAAGCACTATTGGCCATAAGGTGGCGCTGCTCCAGACGTTTTTGAGTACTTTCAGGGCATGGGGTTGAAGATGCATACCAAGTTTTGTAATGATATGTGAATGTGTTGGTTAAATATAGCATTTTTGGCCAAAAATTGATATGGGCGACGCCCAAAATGGCTGACCTGTAAAAATCAGACATCATTCGACTCGGCATGCTCTGCCGGATGTAATGAGACCAGTTTCATGAGTTTCGGACGAAAGGTTGAGACGTTATAAGCCAAAAAGCAAGTTTTATGTATCTCCGGACCACTAGGGGGCAGTGGGCCGAAACTCCGCAATTAACCTTAAACCCTAGTTGTCATAACACATACCAAAATTGGTGTGAATCGGTGAATGCGTTACAGAGATATCGCCTCAAGTCCATTTTTGCAAGTTCTACGTTAAATTAGTTCGCAAGTTAAACGAAAACGGTTGGTCTAATCAACTTGAATTCCATAACTTTTGGTTGGCATGGTCGGTAGATCATGTGATTCAATTTTGGTGAAAATCGGAGACACGGCCTAGGACGAGTTCGATCAAATAGGTTTTTTGAAAAATTTTAAATAACGCGAAAAAATTCATGACGGAAAATGACGTCATAGGGTGGGTTTGAATCGGACTGAGCCAAGGAATCAGAGGAAAAAAGAATTTTGATTGTAGCCCATTCGGTTCAAAAGTTATCATGATAAACATACATGAAAGTTTGGACAAGTGGTGGCGCTAGAGAGTTTGATTTTGAGACTTCATAATTGGCCTGATTAATGTTAATACTGGCCTCTATCATTGTGCCAAATTATACAACTTTCCCGCATACGCCTATATGGGCTGCCATTCAAATCCGGCGGAAGAAACGGAAGAAGAAGAATAATAATAATAATAAATATAGCTGCAAGCAGCAATTAAGGGGCCAAGCACTATTGGCCATAAGGTGGCGCTGCTCCAGACGTTTTTGAGTACTTTCAGGGCATGGGGTTGAAGATGCATACCATGTTTTGTAATGATATGTGAATGTGTTGGTAAAATATAGCATTTTTGGCCAAAAATCGAAATGGGCGACGCCCAAAATGGCTGACCTGTGAAAATCAGACATCATTCGACTCGGCATGCTCTGCCGGATGTAATGAGACCAGTTTCATGAGTTTCGGACGAAAGGTTGAGACGTTATAAGCCAAAAAGCAAGTTTTTAGTATCTCAGGACCACTAGGGGGCAGTGCGCCGAAACTCCGCAATTAACCTTAGACCCTAGTTGTCATAACACACACCAAGTTTGGTGTGAATCGGTGAATGCGTTACAGAGATATCGCCTCAAGTCCATTTTCGCAAGTTCTACGTTAAATTAGTTCGCAAGTTAAACGAAAACGGTTGGTCTAATCAACTTGAATTCCATAACTTTTGGTTGGCATGGTCTGTAGATCATGTGATTCAATTTTGGTGAAAATCGGAGACACGGCGTAGGACGAGTTCGATCAAATAGGTTTTTCGAAAAATTTAAAATAGCGCGAAAAAATTCATGACGGAAAATGACGTCATAGGGTGCGTTTGAATCGGACTGAGCCAAGGAATCAGAGGAAAAAAGAATTTTGATTGTAGCCCATTCGGTTCAAAAGTTATGATGATAAACATACGTGAAAGTTTGGACAAGTGGTGGCGCTAGAGAGTTTGATTTTGAGACTTCATAATTGGCCTGATTAATGTTAATACTGGCCTCTATCATTGTGCCAAATTATACAACTTTCCCGCATACGCCTATATGGGCTGCCATTCAAATCCGGCGGAAGAAACGGAAGAAGAAGAAGAAGAATAATAATAATAATAAATATAGCTGCAAGCAGTAATTAAGGGGCCAAGCACTATTGGCCATAAGGTGGCGCTGCTCCAGACGTTTTTGAGTACTTTCAGGGCATGGGGTTGAAGATGTATACCATGTTTTGTAATGATATGTGAATGTGTTGGTAAAATATAGCATTTTTGGCCAAAAATCGAAATGGGCGACGCCCAAAATGGCTGACCTGTGAAAATCAGACATCATTCGACTCGGCATGCTCTGCCGGATGTAATGAGACCAGTTTCATGAGTTTCGGATGAAAGGTTGAGACGTTATAAGCCAAAAAGCAAGTTTTTTGTATCTCCGGACCACTAGGGGGCAGTGCGCCGAAACTCCGCAATTAACCTTAGACCCTAGTTGTCATAACACACACCAAGTTTGGTGTGAATCGGTAAATGCGTTACAGAGATATCGCCTCAAGTCCATTTTTGCAAGTTCTACGTTAAATTAGTTCGCAAGTTAAACGAAAACGGTTGGTCAAATCAACTTGAATTCCATAACTTTTGGTTGGCATGGTCTGTAGATCATGTGATTCAATTTTGGTGAAAATCGGAGACACGGCCTAGGACGAGTTCGATCAAATAGGTTTTTCGAAAAATTTAAAATAGCGCGAAAAAATTCATGACGGAAAATGACGTCATAGGGTGCATTTGAATCGGACTGAGCCAAGGAATCAGAGGAAAAAATAATTTTGATTGTAGCCCATTCGGTTCAAAAGTTATGATGATAAACATACGTGAAAGTTTGGACAAGTGGTGGCGCTAGAGAGTTTGATTTTGAGACTTCATGTCTGGTGTGATGAATGTTAATACTGGCCTCTATCATTGTGCCAAATTATACAACTTTCCCGCATACGCCTATATGGGCTGCCATTCAAATCCGGCGGAAGAAACGGAAGAAGAAGAAGAAGAAGAAGAATAATAAATATAGCTGCAAGCAGCAATTAAGGGGCCAAGCACTATTGGCCATAAGGTGGCGCTGCTCCAGACGTTTTTGAGTACTTTCAGGGCATGGGGTTGAAGATGCATACCATGTTTTGTAATGATATGTGAATGTGTCGGTAAAATATAGCATTTTTGGCCAAAAATCGAAATGGGTGACGCCCAAAATGGCTGACCTGTGAAAATCAGACATCATTCGACTCGGCATGCTCTGCCGGATGTAATGAGACCAGTTTCATGAGTTTCAGACAAAAGGTTGAGACGTTATAAGCCAAAAAGCAAGTTTTTAGTATCTCCGGACCACTAGGGGGCAGTGCGCCGAAACTCCGTAGTTAACCTTAGACCCTAGTTGTCATAACACTCACCAAGTTTGGTGTGAATCGGTAAATGCGTTACAGAGATATCGCCTCAAGTCCATTTTTGCAAGTTCAACGTTAAATTAGTTCGCAAGTTAAACGAAAACGGTTGGTCAAATCAACTTGAATTCCATAACTTTTGGTTGGCATGGTCTGTAGATCATGTGATTCAATTTTGGTGAAAATCGGAGACACGGCCTAGGACGAGTTCGATCAAATAGGTTTTTCGAAAAATTTAAAATAGCGCGAAAAAATTCATGACGGAAAATGACGTCATAGGGTGCTTTTGAATCGGACTGAGCCAAGGAATCAGAGGAAAAAAGAATTTTGATTGTAGCCCATTCGGTTCAAAAGTTATGATGATAAACATATGTGAAAGTTTGGACAAGTGGTGGCGCTAGAGAGTTTGATTTTGAGACTTCATGTTTGGTGTGATTAATGTTAATACTGGCCTCTATCATTGTGCCAAATTATACAACTTTCCCGCATACGCCTATATGGGCTGCCATTCAAATCCGGCGGAAGAATCGGAAGAAGAAGAAGAAGAAGAAGAAGAATAATAATAATAATAATAATAATAAGAACACTAACGAAAGCAATAGGTGCCTACGCACCTACGGTGCTTGGCCCCTAATAAATATAGCTGCAAGCAGCAATTAAGGGGCCAAGCACTATTGGCCATAAGGTGGCGCTGCTCCAGACGTTTTTGAGTACTTTCAGGGCATGGGGTTGAAGATGCATACCATGTTTTGTAATGATATGTGAATGTGTTGGTAAAATATAGCATTTTTGGCCAAAAATCGAAATGGGCGACGCCCAAAATGGCTGACCTGTGAAAATCAGACATCATTCGACTCGGCATGCTCTGCCGGATGTAATGAGACCAGTTTCATGAGTTTCGGACGAATGGTTGAGACGTTATAAGCCAAAAAGCAAGTTTTTAGTATCTCCGGACCACTAGGGGGCAGTGCGCCGAAACTCCGCGATTAACCTTGGACCCTAGTTGTCATAACACACACCAAGTTTGGTGTGAATCGGTGAATGCGTTACAGAGATATCGCCTCAAGTCCATTTTCGCAAGTTCTACGTTAAATTAGTTCGCAAGTTAAACGAAAACGGTTGGTCTAATCAACTTGAATTCCATAACTTTTGGTTGGCATGGTCTGTAGATCATGTGATTCAATTTTGGTAAAAATCGGAGACACGGCCTAGGACGAGTTCGATCAAATAGGTTTTTCGAAAAATTTAAAATAGCGCGAAAAAATTCATGACGGAAAATGACGTCATAGGGTGGGTTTGAATCGGACTGAGCCAAGGAATCAGAGGAAAAAAGAATTTTGATTGTAGCCCATTCGGTTCAAAAGTTATGATGATAAATGTATGTGAAAGTTTGGACAAGTGGTGGCGCTAGAGAGTTTGATTTTGAGACTTCATAATTGGCCTGATTAATGTTAATACTGGCCTCTATCATTGTGCCAAATTATACAACTTTCCCGCATACGCCTATATGGGCTGCCATTCAAATCCGGCGGAAGAAACGGAAGAAGAATAATAATAATAAATATAGCTGCAAGCAGCAATTAAGGGGCCAAGCACTATTGGCCATAAGGTGGCGCTGCTCCAGACGTTTTTGAGTACTTTCAGGGCATGGGGTTGAAGATGCATACCATGTTTTGTAATGATATGTAAATGTGTTGGTAAAATATAGCATTTTTGGCCAAAAATCGAAATGGGCGACGCCCAAAATGGCTGACCTGTGAAAATCAGACATCATACGACTCGGCATGCTCTGCCGGATGTAATGAGACCAGTTTCATGAGTTTCGGACGAAAGGTTGAGACGTTATAAGCCAAAAAGCAAGTTTTTAGTATCTCCGGACCACTAGAGGGCAGTGCGCCGAAACTCCGCAATTAACCTTAGACCCTAGTTGTCATAACACACACCAAGTTTGGTGTGAATCGGTAAATGCGTTACAGAGATATCGCCTCAAGTCCATTTTCGCAAGTTCTACGTTAAATTTGTTCGTAAGTTAAACGAAAACGGTTGGTCTAATCAACTTGATTTCCATAACTTTTGGTTGGCATGGTCTGTAGATCATGTGATTCAATTTTGGTGAAAATCGGAGACACGGCCTAGGACGAGTTCGATCAAATAGGTTTTTCAAAAAATTTAAAATAGCGCGAAAAAAGTCATGACGGAAAATGACGTCATAGGGTGGGTTTGAATCGGACTGAGCCAAGGAATCAGAGGAAAAAAGAATTTTGATTGTAGCCCATTCGGTTCAAAAGTTATGATGATATACATACGTGAAAGTTTGGACAAGTGGTGGCGCTAGAGAGTTTGATTTTGAGACTTCATAATTGGCCTGATTAATGTTAATACTGGCCTCTATCATTGTGCCAAATTATACAACTTTCCCGCATACGCCTATATGGGCTGCCATTCAAATCCGGCGGAAGAAACGGAAGAAGAAGAATAATAATAATAATAATAAATATAGCTGCAAGCAGCAATTAAGGGGCCAAGCACTATTGGCCATAAGGTGGCGCTGCTCCAGACGTTTTTGAGTACTTTCAGGGCATGGGGTTGAAGATGCATACCATGTTTTGTAATGATATGTGAATGTGTTGGTAAAATATAGCATTTTTGGCCAAAAATCGAAATGGGCGACACCCAAAATGGTTGACCTGTAAAAATCAGACATCATTCGACTCGACATGCTCTGCCGGATGTAATGAGACCACTTTCATGAGTTTCGGGCGAAAGGTTGAGACGTTATAAGCCAAAAAGCAAGTTTTTTGTATCTCCGGACCACTAGGGGGCAGTGTGCCGAAACTCCGCAATTAACCTTAGACCCTAGTTGTCATAACACACACCAAGTTTGGTGTGAATCGGTGAATGCATTACAGAGATATCGCCTCAAGTCCATTTTCGCATATTCTTTGTTAAATTAGTTCGCAAGTTAAACAAAAACGGTTGGTCTAATCAACTTGATTTCCATAACTTTTGGTTGGCATGGTCTGTAGATCATGTGATTCAATTTTGGTGAAAATCGGAGACACGGCCTAGGACGAGTTCGATCAAATAGGTTTTTCGAAAAATTTAAAATAGCGCGAAAAAATTCATGACGGAAAATGACGTCATAGGGTGGGTTTGAATCGGACTGAGCCAAGGAATCAGAGGAAAAAAGAATTTTGATTGTAGCCCATTCGGTTCAAAAGTTATGATGATAAACATACGTGAAAGTTTGGACAAGTGGTGGCGCTAGAGAGTTTGATTTTGAGACTTCATGTTTGGTCTGATTAATGTTAATACTGGCCTCTATCATTGTGCCAAATTATACAACTTTCCCGCATACGCCTATATGGGCTGCCATTCAAATCCGGCGGAAGAAACGGAAGAAGAAGAAGAAGAATAATAATAATAATAATAATAATAATAATAATAAGAACACTAACGAAAGCAATAGGTGCCTACGCACCTACGGTGCTTGGCCCCTAATAATAAATATAGCCGCAAGCGGCGATTAACGGGGTTCGAGCATTTGGCAACCTAATTGCCATTTAGGCAATTTAGATTTAGGACAACCCAAAATTTAAGGCTGACCCAAAAGAAATCCATGATGGAATGTAATAAATGGAAAAAATAAAAAGCCTGCATGAATGAAGTGGTAACCTGGGCCTAAATCAGCTTTAAAATGCAATAACAGAGCTTATACCATGTCAAGATGTGATTTAGAATGATCTTAAATGGAATTTTAGTGACTTTATACCAACATTATGAGGTCTTGTGCTGTCATTTAGTGGTTTAAATTAGTAATGCATGTTTAGACCCTTCGTGGAAGCATATGAACACACTCTGCTCTTTAGATAAATATATCAAGCTCATTTATGCACAAAAGTTCAATTGTTTTTCATAATTACTGATTTAGACAGTCCAGACATTTGTACAACACTGATTTTGTTCAGTTTGAGCAAAAAAGCAGGGACGAGTTCCTAAAAGTATTGTTTAAAATAATGGTGAATAATAAATTGATGGTTATAGTTACAGCAGTGGATTTTGTGCCAAAGTGATCAGAATATACAGGCCTGTCATATAATATGTCATATCAAGTATATTTGTGAAAAGCTGTCTACAATAAACACATATTATACAAATTATGGTCAAATAGCAATAAAAAGCAATGGAAATCAGTGTTTTTGAGACCTTTTCTAATGTTATAGCGCCACCTATTGACATAGCTTCACAAAATTTTGCATGCTTGTTAAGAATCACATCTCAGATGTGAAAACCTAATTTCACGAAGTTTAGAGTTTTCCTTATGCATTTACATGCATTTAGGTCAATATAAGTCACACCCCTTTTGTAAATGAGCCATTTATAGCTACCAAAAGAGGAAAGTTCAACTCATTTCAATAACTATTGATCTGCTCAGTTCAGAGATTCATACAACACTGGTTTCGTGGTGATTGAGCAAAAAACCAGGGACTAGTTCGCAAAAGTAGGTTTTTCATTTATTAATTAAATTATAATGAACAGATTGAGTGACATCAGTGGTTTTAGTGTCAGACTGTTTTTTATAAGCAGGCCTATCATATGATATGTAGTTTGTGTGGCTGTGCAAAACTTTGTGTAATAACCAATCAATTACCCCCTCAAAAAACACAAAATCGCCCCCTAGTGGCGGATTTCTTTCAAAATTCTTACAGACCTCTAGGACCATGAGTCGAACATGCCCACCGAGTTTCGTTCCGATCACTCATCGTTAACCTAGTTTAATGGCTGCTTAATCTTAATTGGCTAATGGCGGCCATGTTTTTTGAGATATGCCAATGTCCTTATAGTATGTCATGACACGTTATACAAAGACACTGCATGCCAAATTTCAAGCTGATTGGACTAATGGTTGTGAGGTTAGAGTAATTTTTATGTTTTCGAAGCTTTATAGCGCCACCATGAGGCCAAAGTTTGCGGGTTTTGCACTGTGACCTCAAATTGACCTTATACATGTGTGTACCAAGTTTTATGAAGATATCTCAATCCGTTCAAAAGTTACAGCTACAATTAGCTTTTAGCTTACATTAGCATGTTACGTTTTTGTGTACGGTTTCGCGTGAAATCAACATTTCAACTTTCTTTCAATAACTTTTGCTATTCAGTGTCTAGAGAACATTTCTACACTGGTTTGGTTCAGATTGGGCAAAAACCCTAGGACGAGTTCGCAAAAGTAGGTTTCGGACAAATCGCGATGTAGCGGAAAAACGGTGCGTCGTAGAGAAATTCTGGGTGACTCCACTTTTGTTCGTGCTGACCCAACGATTCCAAAAGTGTAAAGTTTTTGAGCCTACGACAAACGGTTTAGAAATGGCGGCCAAATTACTAAATTTTTTTTGTTTTTAGCGCTGTAGCGCCACCTATGGCCCGATTTTGACGAGCCTTTGGATCTGAGTAGCGGTGAGGAGTACTACCATCTGACCAAGTTTGAAGCCAATAGGCCTTACGGTTTGGCCTGGGCAATAGTGATTATGGCAGAAGTAAAATAATAATAATAATAATAAATATAGCCGCAAGCGGCGATTAACGGGGTTCGAGCATTTGGCAACCTAATTGTCATTTAGGCAATTTAGATTTAGGACAACCCAAAATTTAAGGCTGACCCAAAAGAAATCCATGATGGAATGTAATAAATGGAAAAAATATAAAGCCTACATGAATGAAGTGGTAACCTGGGCCTAAATCAGCTTATAAATGCAATAACAGAGTTTATACCATGTCAAGATGTGATTCAGAATGATCTTAAATGGAATTTTAGTGACTTTGAACCAACATTATGAGGTCTTGTGCTGTCATCTAGTGGTTTAAATTAGTAATGCATGTTTATACCCTTCGTGGAAGCATATGAACACACTCTGCTCTTTAGATAAATATATCAAGCTCATTTATGCACAAAAGTTCAATTGTTTTTCATAATTACTGATTTACACAGTCCAGACATTTGTACAACACTGATTTTGTTCAGTTTGAGCAAAAAAGCAGGGACGAGTTCCTAAAAGTATTGTTTAAAATAATGGTGAATAATAAATTGATGGTTAAAGTTACAGCAGTGGATTTTGTGCCAAAGTGATCAGAATATACAGGCCTATCATATAATATGTCATATCAAGTATATTTGTAAAAAGCTGTCTACAATAAACACATATACAAATTATGGTCAAATAGCAATGAAAAGCAATGGAAATCAGTGTTTTTGAGACTTTTTCTACTGTTATAGCGCCACCTATTGACATAGCTTCACAAAATTTTGCATGCTTGTTATGAATCACATCTCAGATATGCAAACCTGATTTCACGAAGTTTTGAGTTTTCCTTATGCATTTACATGCATTTAGGTCAATATAAGACACACCCCTTTTGTAAATGAGCCATTTATAGCTACCAAATAAGGAAAGTTCAACTCATTTCAATAACTATTGATCTGCTCAGTTCAGAGATTCATACAACACTGGTTTCGTGGTGATTGAGCGAAAAACCAGGGACTAGTTCGCAAAAGTAGGTTTTTCATATAATAATTAATATTTAATGAACAGATTGAGTGACATCAGTGGTTTTAGTGTCAGACTGTTCGGTATGAGCAGGCCTATCATATGATATGTAGTTTGTGTGGCTGTGCAAAACTTTGTGTAATAACCAATCAATTACAACCTCAAAAAACACAAAATCGCCCCCTAGTGGCGGATTTCTTTCAAAATTCTTACAGACCTCTAGGACCATGAGTCGAACATGCCCACCGAGTTTCGTTCCGATCACTCATCGTTAACCTAGTTTAATGGCTGTTTAATCTTAATTGGCTAATAGCGGCCATGTTTTTTGAGATATGCCAATGTCCTTATAGTATGTCATGACACGTTAGACAAAGACACTGCATGCCAAATTTCAAGCTGATTGGACTAATGGTTGTGAGGTTAGAGTAATTTTTATGTTTTTGAAGCTCTATAGCGCCACCATGAGGCCAAAGTTTGCGGGTTTTGCATTGTGACCTCAAATTGACCTTATACATGTGTGTACCAAGTTTGATGAAGATATCTCAATCCGTTCAAAAGTTACAGCTACAATTAGCTTTTAGCTTACATTAGCATGTTACGTTTTTGCGTACGGTTTCGCGTGAAATCAACATTTCAACTTTCTTTCAATAACTTTTGCTATTCAGTGTCCAGAGAACATTTCTACACTGGTTTGGTTCAGATTGGGTGAAAACCCTAGGACTAGTTCGCAAAAGTAGGTGTCGGACAAATCGCAATGTAGCGGAAAAACGGTGCGTCGTAGAGAAAATCTGAGTCACTCCACTTTTGTTCGGGCTGACCCAACGATTCCAAATATGTAAAGTTTTTGAGCCTACGACAAACGGTTTAGAAATGGCGGCCAATTTACTAAATTTTTTTAGTTTTTAGCGCTGTAGCGCCACCTATGGCTCGATTTTGACGAGCCTTTGGATCTGAGTAGCGGTGAGGAGTACTACCATCTGACCAAGTTTGAAGCCAATAGGCCTTACGGTTTGGCCTGGGCAATAGTGATTATGGCAGAAGTAAAATAATAATAATAATAATAATAATAATAATAATAATAATAATAAAAATCCTTACAAAAACAATAGGGTTTCAGCGCTTCGCGCTCGAACCCCTAATAATAATAATAAGAACACTAACGAAAGCAATAGGTGCCTACGCACCTACGGTGCTTGGCCCCTAATAATAATAAGAACACTAACGAAAGCGTTAGGTGCCTACGCACCTACGGTGCTTGGCCCCTAATAATAAGAACACTAACGAAAGCAATAGGTGCCTACGCACCTACGGTGCTTGGCCCCTAATAAGAACACTAACGAAAGCAATAGGTGCCTACGCACCTACGGTGCTTGGCCCCTAATTATTGCTTTTATTACTATTACCAATAATAATAATATTATTATTATTATTATTATTATTATTATTAATAACAATAATAATAATAATAATAATAATAAATATTAGAGTGATTTCTAAAGGATCATGTGACTCTGAAGAGTAATGAAACTGCATCCTTTAAATCACTGGATTAAATGATTCAATTAAATGATGTTAAATGACTTTTGAACGGTAATTTTATAGTGCAATAACATTTCACAATTTTACAATTTGTACCTTATTTTAAGCAAGATAAGCTTATTTTAAAACATTTAAAAATTCTACTCACTCCAGATTTTTGACTGGTAGTGTATATATTTTTATTTATATAAATTGTTCCCACACAATAGAGCATATTTAGAGCACAGTGCAAAATTATATTAAAAAAAAGAGGAATAAGTAAAAGAACTAGCAGTGTTTTGAGCTCTTTTTTTTTCATTTTTTTTTCTAAATAAAATATTATATATGCTTTTGTACATTTTATACTAGTTTCAAATTTATTACAGTACTTAACCGATGAAATAGTATAACTACTTAACTTTTCATAAGCCTGTATTAAATTGTTAAAACCTGGTTAAATTGTGGTGACATTTTGCAACCTAAATGTCCAGCAACAGTTCACAAGTTTTATGTTTTACTCTCACCGAGAGCTTAAAGGTCATGTGAAGCGCTTTGAAATGTTCCGTTATTATTCGATATTTGACGTAATCTCAACTTAAACATGAAAAGAGGGTGAGACATTAAGTGGCCCCAAAAAAACAGCCAATATCGTTTCGGTTATTGACAGTGGTTAAAATCAAGCGCATCAAATTAAAAGCAAAGGAAAAGCAATTTTAAGGGTGCGGGACATGTCAGATACTTTGGATTTAGGAGTAAGTGACAAACTGCAAGCATTGGGTGTTTGTGTCTTCTAAATGCAAATATCCATTTACTGTTTTGTACCAGACTAGCTTATAGACATCCTCAACACTAACATACTGATACTAACATCTAAACAACATGACTGGGCCTTTGAAATCAAAATGTACAATATTTGTTTTGATACCATGCATTGTCATTCTTTAGGTGAACTATTCATCTGTGCAAGTTTTACAAAAAAATCTAAATATTTGATTTGGTCATTTTCTATCAAAGTCTGATCATTTGTTCAGCTTCAGCTACAAGATTCTTAACCTCACCCCTCTTACCTTTAGTTTGCTATGAGGGAATGTGCAAAAAGAAAGCCCCGCCCACTGCTCAATATTCAGTTTCAGTTGGAAGTGCATAAACATACTGAAGTTAAAGTCTCAGCAAATTTTGATTTACGCAGACTTTATATTGTATTGATAATTTACAAATTTTCCATTTACTTCAAAATTGATTGAGAGTCTTTCTTCAGTTGACCACAAACTAAGATATTTCAAAGCATGTTGGAAAATGTCAGCCATTGACTTCCATAGTATTTTCTTCTCATTCTAATGATGCCAATTTTTACCAGTTTCCAGCTTACTTAAAAACACATTGTTTTGTGTTCAACAGAAGAAAAAAAAGGTTTGGAATAAGTGGAAGGTATAGATAATAGGTCAGTTTTGCTATAGCGATTTAGCTTACACTTCAATTCATGTTAAAATTTTAGCCATTTTAAGATGCATTTTTTCATTAGTTTTTTTTTTCACGTTTTACACATAATTTTAAATTTAATTTAAATAATGTGAAAATACTGTGATGCAATTTTTTCAGGAGTCTTTAGTGGACTTATTTTTCATTGCAATATACAACATTTTTAGATTAAATTAAGTATTAAAATCATATATTTAAAAAAAAACTAATTTATTATAATACATTTAATAATATATAATGAAATATAGTGTGTAAATGTGTATAATAAATTTATAAAACAAATATTTAGTTTGGCAATAATTTTAGTTGATTATGATCAACTAAAATTATTGCCAAGCTAAATATTTGTTTTATTGCTGTGTGTATATGCAGGTCTCAGGACACAATAGTATCTTATCTTCCACTGGCTCATGTACTGGAGCTGACTGCCGAAATCTCCTGTTTGTCACATGGTTGCAGACTTGGATATTCCTCCCCACACACTCTCACGGACCAGGTAACACACACACACACACACACACACACACACACACACACACACACACACACACACACACACACACACACGCACACACTCCTTTATTCATCATTAATTTCTTTATTCTCTGTGTTTGACCTGTACTGTTGTCTGTTCAGTCTAGTAAAATAAAGAAAGGCAGTAAAGGAGACTGTTCTGTGCTTAAACCCACTCTCATAGCAGCAGTGCCGGTGAGATTTCTCATACATTTTCCTCCAAGTATATATATTTATTTTTCATTTCCCCCTCTATACTCAGCTTTGGTGTGTTTGTGTCTTTTGTGTAGGAGATCATGGACCGAATCTGCAAGAATGTTAATGGGAAGCTGCAGGAGATGTCAGTCATAAAGAGGACTCTGTTTAAATTGGGTTTCGACTATAAACTACAGCAGGTGTCAAAAGGAGCCGATTCTCCTATGTGTGACATGTGAGTCACTTATCCAGATTCTTTCTATCTATCTATCTATCTATCTATCTATCTATCTATCTATCTATCTGTCTGTCTGTCTGTCTGTCTGTCTGTCTGTCTGTCTGTCTGTCTGTCTGTCTGTCTGTCTGTCTGTCTGTCTGTCTGTCTCTTCTGTTTATCCATCCACTCCATCCATCCTTCCTGTTCATCTATTCCATCCATCCATCCAGTCATCCATCCCGTTCATCTATCCTATCCCGTCCTGTTCATCCTTCCTGTCCCGTGCTGTCCTATCTATTTATCCGTTTATCCCGTTGAACTGGTTAAATTCAATTCAATTCACCTTTATTTGTATAGCGATTTTACAATGTAGATTGTGTCAAAGCAGCTTCACATAAAAGATCATTAAAAAATGAACTACACTGTTTCAATTTACTAAGTTTAAGTTCAGTTCAGTTTAGCTCAGTTCAGTGTGGTTTAACAATCACTATTGAGAGTCCAAACACTAAAGAGCAGTCCATTGATGCGCAGCTCCACAGATCCCGACTCATGCAAGCTTGTGGCGATAGCGGCGAGGAAAAAACTTCACTAAGTAGCGAAAGTGAAGAAAAAATAAATAAAAAAATTCATCCATTCCATACCGTCCATCCATCTCGTCCTGTCCATCCATCTCGTCCCGTCCATCCCATCTGTTCATCCATCCTGTCCGTTTATCCGTCCCATCCATCCCTTTCATCCGTCCATCCCGTCTCGTCTGTTCCGTCCATCCTGTTCTGTCATCGTCTCGTCCATCCATTCTCTCCCGTGCCATCCCATACATCCATCCATCCCATCTGTCCGTTTATCCATCCATCCATGGATTTTAGCCAGACAAATAACTGCAAAATTAAATGGCAAAAATAACTGTGCCGCCCTAAGCAGCAATTATTCAGCGGTTAACACTGTCACCACAAAGCAAGAAGGTCACTAATTTCCATCGGGTGCTCCGGTTTCCCCACAGTCCAAAGACATGCGCTATAAATGAATTGGATAAACAAATTTGCCCGTATTGTATGAGCATTTGTGTGAATGAATATGTATGGGTGTTTCCCAGTACTGGGTTGCAGCTGGAAGGGCATCCAAAGCATAAAACATGCTGGAATAGTTGCCAGTTCATTCCACTGTGGCGTTCTCTGAAACAGAGACTCAGCCGAAAGAAAATGAATAAATGAATAATTGCTGCTTATTTGTCTACAATAAAAGTGATGCAAAAAAGCTGTACAAAGTAAATTATAGCAGAAAGAAGCTGACTCTCTGAAATCCATCACAACTACAACAACAGTTTTGTTAGGAAAAATAATTTGCATATTAACAGTCAGAGCTCACTAAAGTCACAGTTAATATCAGCGGCTGACACGTTGCTTAACATCTCTACTTAACATATCCCTTTTTTCAAAATAAGGCTTTGAAATTCAATAGACTACATTTTTAAATACATTTTTATTTATACAAATTATTCCCACACAATAGAGCCTATTCAGTGCACTGTTCAAACATGTATTAAAAAGATGTACAAAGATCCTCTTAGAGGTTTTCTGAGTTCTTTTATCATATTTGTTTCATAAATCAAACGACTAATTCGTACATATATGCTAGTTTACAGAACTCAAATTGTGAAATAGTATAATTACTAAACTTTTCATAAGCCTGTATCTTGACTGGTTGAATTATGGTGACATTTTATGACCTAAATGGCCAGCAGGTTTGCAAATTTTTTCCACATTATACCCCAATGCAAATATTGTCTGAATGGCTTGATATAAATAGTTTTGGTTCATTTGGGTGGCATTTCTTTTCTTCTTTTTTGGTCTTGATGGCTTTAATATAATTCAATTCAATTCAATTCAGCTTTATTTGTATAGCGCTTTTACAATGTAGATTGTGTCAAAGCAGCTTCACATAAATGGTCATATATGTGACCATATAAAAAAAACAAATGCCACAAAATGGTAAAGAAACCATAACAGAATGGAACAAATTGCAAAGCCTAATATCTGCTCTTCATGTTTTGTCATATTGTAATTTTGTTTGTCTCTCAGGCTGTTCTTCAAGCAGGTGAATGTGCTTCTGGGAGGCTGTGTGCGCCGTATGTTGAGCGGAGGGGCTCCACTGTCTGCTTCCACACAGAGATTTATGAACGTGTGTTTCTGCCCCATTGCTGTGGGTTATGGCCTTACAGAGACGTGCGGAGCTGGCACTATATCAGACTGTAAGTACACACAAAAAAAAGTGTGTGACATTTTTCCTGTGTGTTTCTATGGCTATATTCCTGTGCTGACATGTTCAGGCTTGTCTTTGTAGCTTCTGATTACAGTACAGGACGAGTTGGAGCTCCTCTCATTTGCTCTGAAATAAAACTGCGAGACTGGCCTGAGGGTAAGACGAACACGCGGACACACACACACACACACACGCATACACACACACATTGAGTTTTTGTGTTGTTGGGGGCTTCCTATAGACATAATGATTTTTATGCTTTATTCTTTCTTTCCCCTTACTCAAATTCTATCCATAAACTTATGTGTGTTAACAAGTATTGTGAAACTTTGTCCCCACAATGTAGTGAATACCAGTACCACACACACACACACGTTGGATTTTCATGTTTTTTATGGAGTTCTTATAGACATAATGATATTTATATTGTACAGTCTGTACATAGTTTTCACTTCAGGGTTTCTGCAGGGTCTTAAAAAGTCTATAATTTAAAAATCTAAATTTTAGAACTTAAAAAGTCTTAAATTCGCTGTTCTAGGTCTTAAACATTTTTACGCAGGTCTTCTTTTTCTGATGTCCATGTACTGCTACATCTAATGCTCATTTAAATTCTTTTGTTGTTGTTGTTGTTGTTGTTGCTTGGTTTTCATGTTTTTTCACTAGTCCAAATGTAATTTGCACTATTACAACAACAAATGAGACCAACATGCAATAGCCAATCAGCTTTCTGTTTTTAAACTCAGTGTGTGCAGCGAATGTGACATCATCGCAGAGTTTGCGGAGGTTCACATTAGGATGATTTTGGCTGGTGGAGCTCACAATTTTTTTTGAGACTCTGTTGAACTTCACACAGTACCCCGTTTGATTTGAGTTGATTATGAAACACTTTGATGAGATTTTGTCTGAAACAGGCATGACTGTACAGACACCTTTATGATCCGCCCATGCGCGAACATTAGGATAACTAGAGGAACAATAATTCTTAGCTAGAATTTGCAACAGCAGTGAGAAAGGAGGAACATATTTTGTTAAGTATGGAAAAACCGTTTGTTAAAGCCAAAAGAGGACATGGCAAAAGTTGATAACTGGAAAAGAGTATTTGAACCTATCAGTTTACAATATACTCATACCCTGTTTTACTAGGCTTTATTGATGATAATGGTCAGGAATGTTGGACCGTTAATGTCTTTTTAGCTTATAAGTAGAGGACAGAAACTAACCAGCCAGTAATGTGTGAATTGTTGAGTGGGCTAACTCTAAAAAAAAAACATTTGTACCTTTTTTGTACTGTTTGTTACTTTTATTCTTTCCTTAATAAAAATTTAATTGTAGAGCAACCCAGGTTCTGTAGTCATTAATATTTAGCGTTAATTGGTAGAACTGTCCAAGATATGAACAAAAGCAAGTGATGCATTAAAGTTAGATTTAAAAAAAAATCTTAAATGGTTATAAAAATCTTTATAATCATTATAATAAATTATAAAAATAATTAGTTTAAAAATCTCGCATGATATTAATAAAATGACGTAGTTCCGGAAACTTCCAACTTCTCTGTTTCTCGTCTGACTTTACGGTGGCTTTCTTTTGACTACTCCTGTTGTTTTAAAGAGCCTTGTCTGTTTGAGGTGCACGCGCAGTCTATGAAGGTGTGCGATACAGTGACCTGCGAAAGTATAAATCAGCCTTAAGATGTTTGTTTGTTTTTTCCTGTATTTCAAAGATAACTTCAGTAGTGTTCAGTTTGAATATATTTATTTTGCCACTAATTTTCTGATTGTTGCATTTTCTCTATGTATTTGCGTGTTTTTGATGTTGCAATATAGGTCCTAAATTTAATACTTGATGGTCTTAAAAAGTCTTAAATTTGACATTATGATATCTGCAGAAACCCTGCACTTCCCCAACCCTACCACTAAACCCAGCCAATAAATACACTTGACATTTTTAAAATACTTCATTCTTTTTTTAATACTTTATTTATAAGTTTTTTTTATATATATATACAAAATACTTCTTTCTTAATGGATTTGAAGCTATTCTTCTTGTGAATACCAAATAATGGGACATCCCAAGTTCTCATGCCTGAAAACCACATGAAATTAAAATAACAAAAGGAAAGTGAAATGGCAAACCTAACAAAACATTCTACCAAATGCATGCACAAATGCTTTACAAAAATGTTCTCACAAGGTCAAAAGTTGCAGATTGATATGATAGTGTGGACAAAGGGGTAAAAGTAGTGATTTGACGTTGTTCGAATTTAGATTCAAATGTTTAAACACCCTCGTGGGTTAGTAAAGTGTATAACGAGAGATTAGGCGTAAATAACATACATATCTACTGTTTCAAAGCTCTAACATGCTAATCCAGCACATATCAGTGCTTAAAATGTCACAATAATGTAGTATTTGAACCTTTATATAACTGTAAAAGGCTCCATATTTTTGAGAAAAGAGCCACCCTTTATTAATAGGCTGCTTACAGGGCTGGAATTCTGGGTATTTATTAACAGACGTTTCACACTGTACATTCACAAACCCTGGGTTAACTTTTTGTTTTGTAAATGTCATTGTAACTGATTGGATGAATAGATTTTTGTTGTTTTAAGCCACGTGAAAACCACGAAGTCAAGAAAACAAAAACAAAACTACAAATGAATGAAAACAAGTCGAATTGTGTCTTTTTACCATCTCATCACTCCTAGTTTTTTACTTTTCTCTCACTTGCTGCATGTTTAATTTTCATCTTACTGACATGAGATGAGCTTCACTGCTCAGTTTCTTATTGGCTGTCTGTTGCCAAGGATCCAGCAGCAACAAGTAAACACAATTCTGTTTCACATTAAACAAACTAAGCACCGCAATGCAGGCTTATTAATTAATTAATTCATTCATTCATTTATTCATTCATTTTCTTTTCAGCTTAGTCCCTTTATTAATCTGGGGTCGCCACAGCAGAATAAACCCCCAACTTATCCAGCATATGCTTTACACAGCGAATGCCCCTCCAGCTGCAACCCATCTCTGGAAAACACCCATACACTCTCATTCACACACATACACTAAAGACAGTTTAGCTTATTCAGTTTACCTGTATCACATGTCTTTTGGACTTGTGGGGGAAACCGGAGCACACGGAGGAAACCCATGCAAACGAGGGGAGAAAATGCACACAGAAACGCCAACTGACCCAGCTGAGGCTCGAACCAACAACCTTCTGGCTGTGAGGTGACAGCACTACCTACTGCACCACCGTGTTGCCCACAATGCAGGGTAGACACCAAGTCAAAACTGCGGTGCAAAGTCTTAGCAGGGTTTCAGCCCCTGTAAAAAGTGGTTCTAACACATTTTTACATTTTTTATTTTACCCAGGGTTAAAAATTGTGGTTAGAATTACCCTAACTTGGGGTTAAGTGCAGTGCGAAAAGCCTTTTGATTTGACATTTGATCCCCATAAAGTAACAAGACTACACACACACATTCTCAAACACACGCACACAAGCTGGTTTGTTTTTTTATTTTGTGGGGACATTCTGTAGGTGTAATGGTATTTACAAATTGTATTTTTATTTCTTTACGCCCTTCCTACACCTAACTCTATCCCTTAAAGCATAGGTCTCAAACTCAATTCTTGGAGGGTCGCAGTTTTGCTCCAACCCTGATCAAACACAGCTGACCTTTCTAATGACAGTGTTCATGATTCTTTTAAACACCTTGATTATTTGGATCAGGTGTGTTTGATTAGGGTTGGAGCAAAACTGTGCAGAGCTGCGGCCCTCCAGGAATTGAGTTTGAGACCTATGCCTTAGAAAAAAACTTTGCATTTTTACTCTCTCAAACAAAAACCTAATTCTGTATGATTTATAATCCTTTTGAAAATTGACGACATTGGGCAATGTCCTCATAAGTCATGTTCCCCGAATAAATTCTGTCATACCCATCTCATTATACACGTTTGTGCCAACAGTATAATATATTCCTCTTGGTTTCACATTCCTAACTTTTAACAACCCCTGTCATTCGTAGGTGGATACACCAGCCAGGACAAGCCTCACCCAAGAGGGGAGATTTTGATTGGTGGACCAAATGTTGCCATGGGATACTATGGGAGTGAGGGGGAGGGGCAAAATGACAATTTCTGGGTTGACGAAGCGGGCCAGCGCTGGTTCTCTACTGGAGACATTGGGGAGGTTCATCCAGATGGTTGTCTGGAAATTGTGGGTGAGTAGACTCTGAATCATCTTACGTCAGAGTCATCTGGTGCTGGGTTACATCAAACAGAACCTGCCAATGATACACTTCTGCTCTCAGATCGGAAGAAAGACCTGGTGAAGCTTCAGGCAGGTGAATATGTGTCTCTGGGGAAGGTTGAAGCTGCCATGAAAAACAGTCCCCTCATTGATAACATCTGCGTCTATGCTAGCAGGTACAGGGAAACTTTATAAAAAAAACTATTATACTTCACTATATTCTGTAGCTAGAAATTAACCTGTATAAACACTACATTTTGTTGCCAAACTCTGCTTTTGCATTCATTTAAGCAGTAGGATTATGATCAGTTCAAGACTAAGATCCATTATTGATGGACATTTTGATGGGTGTTTATTGCTATCCATAATAGTTAGTTGATATTATTTGATATTGATTTTATCAAGGGAATTCTTCTTCTTCTTCTTCTTCTTCTATACATTTTATTCAACTCTTGATGTAATGTGATGTTCAATGCTTCTCATTTTGTTGATGAATATATATTCTTTCTATTATTTTCAGCTTTTTTTTTTTTTTGTTTGATACTAAATAAACGTATTCATGTTTGAGGCAGATAGTCTACCAAACATTACAATGAATCTAAAAACAATGTGCCATTCCATTTATTGTTTTTATTCAACAATAAATCAGCATATTAGTATTAATGGTCACACTTTACAATAAGGTTCATTAGTTAATGTTAGTTAATGCATTTACTAACATGAACAAACAATGAACAATACATCTACTACTGTATTTGTTCATGTTAGTTAACATTAGTTAATGAAAATAGAGTAGTTCATTGTTAGTTCATGTTAACTCATGGTGCATTAACTAATGTTAACAAGCATGGAGCTGGATGTTAATAATGCATTAGTAAATGTTTAATTATGATTAATAAACGCTGTACATGTGTTGTTCATGTTAGTAAATGCATTAACTGATAAACCTTATTGTAAAGTGTTACCGAATTAATTAATTAATTAGTTAATTAATTCATATTAGAGATATGAAGGATCAGATTTGTTCTGCATTTCCTCATATCACAGGAATATTGCAAGAAAACTAATCTCCCATTGTAATAATTATTTTAATTAATTAATTTTATTAATTAATTATGTCCTCAAGCTGACAAACAGTGATTAAAAGCCACAAAAAAATCATCCTCTTGTGTGTTTCTTGCACAAACCTCTAATATAGACCATTTAAGCTGTACACTGATACTGAAACACAGATCAATTCTTGTGTTCTTCCTTAGTGACCAGAACTATGTGATCAGCTTTGTGGTGCCCAATCAGAAGAACTTGACAGAGTTGGCAAAAAAGAGTGGGATAGATGGCGAGTGGGATGACATTTGTAACCACACTATGATGGAGGAGGAGGTGCTGAAAGTCATCAAAGAGATTGCAGTTACAAGTAAGACCTTTTTTCATTTTAATTTAATATATATATTTATTTACTGTAAAAAACTAACTCTGGAACACAACCTGTCCTGGTGTTTTGTTCAGAAAATAAGTTGCTATGACTATTCACATGTCTTTGGAACCCATGCTGAACTCATTTGTTTACTTGCCCGTAAATATACCCAGCTTTGATTTGTGATGTTGTGACTTTGAAAATAACTCTGCAGTAATGCACTGTTAAAGCTAGATCACCATTTAATCTCCTATCGCTTTTTCAAAACCAGTTTGAGTTTCTCTCATTGGTAGAACACAAAAGATGATATTTTGAAGAAGGTTGAAAACTGGTAGCCATTGACATCTATAGTAAAAGAAATTATGTTTTTTTTTTTACTATGAATTTAAATGGCTACCGTTTTCTAGCATTCTTTATGCTATCTAAATAAAGAAACATTTATATTTGACAGAAAAATAAAGAAAGAGAATAACTCCTTCTAGAAACTTAAAAGATTAAATTATAGTATTAAATATTAACTATTTCAGCATTTTTTGAACATTGCAAAAACATTAGTTTCATGTGTCAGAGCTGAAGAGAGGTTTATTGGAGTGTGTGTAAACAACATTTATTTTGATTTTGTCAGTCAGTGCGTCTCGAGTCCTTCATATAAAAAGTACTGTTCAGGCAGTATTTTTGACCATATTTACAAAACGTTCACACATTGATCAATATATATCAATATACACTCACTGGCCACTTTATTAGGTACACCTGTCCGACTGCTCGTTAACAAATTTCTAATCAGCCAATCACATGGCAGCAACTCAATGCATTCAGGCTCATAGACATGGTCAAGACGATTTTCTGCAGTTCAAACCGAGCATCAGAATGGGGAAGAAAGGTGGTTTAAGTGACTGAACGTGGCATGTTTGTTGGTGCCAGAAGGGCTGGTCTGAGTGTTTCAGAAACTGCTGATCGACTGGGATTTTCATGCACAACCATCTCTAGGGTTTATAGAGAATGGTCCAAAAAAAGAAGAAATATCAGATGAACAGCAGTTTTGTGGGCACAAATGTCTTGTTGATGCCAGAGGAGAATGGCCAGACTGGTTTGATCTGATATTGGCAACAGTAACTCAAAAAACTACTGGTTACAACCGAGGTATGCAGAAGAGCATCTCTGAACACACAACACGTCAAACCTTGAGACAGATGGGCTACAGCAGCAGAAGACCACACCAGGTGCCACTCTTGTCGGCTGTAAATAGGAAAATGAGGCTATAATTCGCACAGGCTCACCAAAATTGGACAATAGAAGATTGGAAAAACGTTGCCTGGACTAATGACTCTCGATTTCTGCTGCAACATTCGGATGTTAAGGTCAGAATTTGGCAGTAAAAGCGTGGATCCATCCTGCCTTGTTTCAATTGTTCAGGCTGGTGTTGGTGGTGTAATGGTGTTGGGGATATTTTCTTGGTACACTTTGGGTCCATTAGTACCAATTGAGCATTGTATCAATGCCACAGCCTACCTGAGTATTGTTTCTTAAACATGACAATGAGTTCACTGTATTCAGTCACCAGAACTCAATCCAATAGAACACCTTTGGCATTTGGTGGAACGGGAGATTATTTTGTATGTGCAGCCAACAAATCTGCTGCAACTGCGCAATGCTAACATGTCAATATGGAGCAAAATATCTGAGGAATATTTCCAGTACCTTGTTGAATCTATGCCACGAAGGATTAAGGCAGTTCAGAAGGCAAAAGGGGGTCTAACCCGGTAAAAAAAAGGTGTACCTAATAAAGTGGCTGGTGAATTTATATATATATATATATATATATATATATACACATACAAGGACAGGAACTTGTATAATGACATGGGTATGACCTAGTTGTACTCTATTATGGTGGATTATAAGGACATACCATGTCTTCTCAAAATGTAAAATGCTTAAAAATCATACTTAACAGTGTAGGGCCATAGGCTACTCCATAAACTAAATTACACTCATAGAGATTCAATGAATTCCCACCAATACCTGTGTGTGTGTGTGTGTGTGTGTGTGTGTGTGTGTGTGTGTGTGTGTGTGTGTGTGTGTGTGTGTGTGTGTGTGTGTGTGTGTGTGTGTGTGTGTGTGTGTGTGTGTGTGTGTGTGTGTGTGTGTGTGTGTGTGTGTGTGTGTGTGTGCGTAAACTGTAAATAAATTGTAAATTAAATAGGTCTATGTTTTACTTTTATAGGTAAACTGGAAAGGTTTGAGGTTCCGCAGAAGATCCGTTTAAGTTCTGAGCCTTGGACTCCAGAAACAGGACTGGTGACAGATGCCTTTAAATTAAAGAGGAAAGAGCTAAAAAATCATTATATGAAGGACATTGAGAGGTTATATGGGGCTAAGTGATGAACATTAAACACCTAGTGAGGCTGATTCCCTTCTGTTTTACACTTTTCACTAAACATGAAAAATGAAAGCCAACTGGGATTCGTCCATGTACATTTTACTGCCAACCCTGCTGATCTAAGTAGAAACACCATTCTGCCCTCTGCTGGATGTAAATGATCACTATTTCCTCTGTGATTAAGTACTATGAGGAAAAGCTTAATTTAAAAGCAATAAAGATGCAGTGAAGTTGTATTATTTTGTATTTTCTACCCAAAAAGGTGCCTTAAAGCATAGCTATGTCAAATGTTTTTTTTAAATAGAAAATTCTGCCATATCTACTTGAAAGTGTTTTTGGGATGTACAGTTTCACATTTTTAGTCTGTCAATGTGATTGTTTTGTTAAAAGTCAGTTGAACAAATGCTGATGCAATGTTTTTAGGGATTCAATAACCTTATTTCTAAGGAAAGATCTGCAGAAATAAACCTGGGAACTCTGTAAATTGTGGAAAATAATGTGGTCTGAGTTTATGTTTACATATGTATAGGAAATCGGTTTTTGATTCTGTCTACTGTTGACATGAAAGGGAAAAAAGTTTTTTAGGATGTTTGTATGTTTCATCTCTAGTCGTTCATGTGCACGGGTTCAAGGCACCTCACAAAACTAGGAAGTCATCTTTTTACATTTTATGCTGTCTATAATATTATATAGTTCAAAAAAGCTGTATCAACATTCCTCAGTATAAACTGTCATTCATTTACTATTTGGATGAACAAAACTAAATCATTTGACTGCTTTTCTGTTTTATGTGTTTTCAGATGTTTTTTGTTCACAATGCAAACTTGCTTAAGTTTTTTAACAGGTTGTTTCCTTGTGTATGTGCTTTTTTCCAATATATTTCATAACACAGCTATGTCCTGACATTATCTATCAAAACAAAAATGCTGCGCTGCCTTACTAGTTTGTACACCAAAGCTCCACAGAATGTTGATGCTTGTTGCATTCTGTAGCTTGATGTTTCATTTCAGAATTCAGTAGAAACCTGAATTTTATCTGTCAAAGCTTTACTGTACCAATTGTTGTTCCTCAATTTTCATTTGGAAAATTGGATGTTTGACACTTTTAAGTATGATTATTTTTATATAAAGGTCTGATATATCTTTTTTACACCACTGTAGCATTTGAAATGGTTGACAAAGTAAAACACTTTAAAATCTGTTTGACATGAATAAAGTCAACAATGTTCAAGTCTTTTCTTTCTTTGTTTGTAAATAGAAACAGTGTGATTAAGAAACTAAACGGTTATAAACAAAGTAACAGAATAATAATTGAAAAATATGTGCTTTTTTCCCAGTATATTTCATAAAACAGCTGTCCTGACATCTATCAAAACAAATTCTGTGCTATCTTACTAGTCTGTACACCAAAGCTCCACATGATTTCAATGCTTGTTGCATTCTGTAGCTTGATTCTAAATTTCAGAATTCAGTAGCTCAATTTGATCTGTCAAAGCTTTACTGTACCAATTGTTGTTCCTCAATTTTGATTAGGAAAAATTATGTTTGCCACTTTTTTTAAAAGTATGGATATTTTTATATCAAGTCTGATATATATTTTTACAATACTAAAGCATTTGAAATGGTTGACAAAATAAAACACTTCAAAATCTGTTTCTCATGAATAAAGTCAACAATATTCAAGTCTTTTTGTTTCTTTGTTTGTAAATAGAAACAGTGTGATAAGAAAACTAAACCGTTATAAACAAAACAACAGAAGAATAGTTGACAAATGTTTTGTGGGAGTCCCATGATGTGAATATGTATGTGTGTGTGGGTGTGTTTGTGTGTGTGGATACCAGAATGTGGGTGTGCGTGGACGCGTAATAAGTGTGTTTTGGGTTTCTCGAGACTGTATTTTTACTCCTGTCCACCCACAGCACCAAACTGTCTCTTTTAGCTACGAAACACCAACAGAACTGAGCCAGTTCCACTTGGATAATGTTTTAATGCTCTAACCGCGGAGCTCCGGTCCGGTTCGGTTCTGTTCGGCGGCGTATCTGGCCGGGTTTGATGCTGCTGGACTCACGCTGAGGGAGGTGAGGGAGGAAATGGCGGCCGATTCTCATAAATATCAGCGATTTTAGAAAAAAACTAAACAAATTGAAGACATTTACTGTGAGTTCGCGGTGGGATGCATTTCCCAGTGTCGTTCATGTGACAGTTTCAGTCGTTAGTTTAAATCGTGAGAATTGTTGAAACACTACAATGTGTTTATTGTGGCAAAACGTAAAGTTTAAATGTGGTTTTGCAGGGACTTTGACATTGTTTAGTGGGTTTGGGGCGGTTTTAATGACTGTTAGAGGAGCTGGAGGCCCCGTTAGCTTGTTAGCATGCTAGCCCGTGTTTACGGAAATCAAACTGAACATTAAAAACACAGTTAAATAAATGACCACACATTAACGTTACACGAATACACAAGCATTGTACGTGTTTATTGAGTTTGTGTGATATTTAGCAAGTAGATATTGTTTACAGTAATGTTTTGAATGCAAATGTCTGATATTTATTATTAAAGTGCACACACATAATGCACACGTCCTTCACACTAACATCCACCGCATTAATAACCTTATTCAGAAACCGCAGTATGAGTCTTATATGATTACTTTAAAGCATACGTAGATGTTGATATCATGTGCAGACGTTTGCAGATAATGTTTTTATGCTGCTGTGTGTGTGTTTTTCTTCATTTGTGAGTCTGTCTGTCTACTGCAGTGTGGGGACACTTGAACTCCAGAAGAGACAGAAGATGTTGAGAAAATGATAGCAGCTCAAGAGCTTCAAGCAGACTTTTACCAGTAAGTGTCTGATACACACTATAAAGTTAACTCACTCTTTCTTCAACAGAGCTTGTCTGTTTCCCAAACTATGGATACCTGCTTACCTAGACAGCATTTATGGCCATCATAGGTACATTTGAGTTCTGCACCTGCTAAATGACAACTTGCTTATGTATATGAGCTATAATGTATTCAAGCATATTAAAGAGCTGATTTTCATCTAGAGTGTTTCGGCACTGTGCTCACACAAAGCATACCTAACCTATTGTTAAACACACGTGAGTTACTGTCCAGTTACACGCTGCTGTGCTTTGTTTGTTTAGGGAAGGACACTCTCTGCTCTCGGACACAGATCTTGAAGATCATGAAGGGCGAAATGGCAAACTTGCAAAAGGAAAGGTATGTGTTTGCCACTAACTCTTTCATACATGCATTCAGTTCTCCTTAATCAAACAAACAGATATACTTTTTAAAATGTATAGATATAAGAATCATGTACATGCATAAATGTTGATTAATAAAGAGAGCTATAAATGCTAGTATTTTTATTTTTAAATTGTAATACAGCATTATGGATGCAACATGTGCAGTAAAAACCAAAAGGTAAATTCACAGAGAAAGTGGATGTTAACATTATATTGAAACATGTTTCTATTTTTATATAACAACTCATCACAGAGTTTTGGAGTCAGAAAAATAACAATCTATAAACATTTATTATTTTTAAAATGAGGAAAATAAATACGCATTCATGTGACATGTGAAAATGTCACTTGTGTGACTTTGGTAAATCAAATATAATTGTTTAGAAACATTTTCAGAGAACTTTTTGAGCATTTTTACAGTACTGTAAAATACAAGCCTACACACACACACACACACACACACACACACACACACACACAACTTAGAGTTTTGCTATTTTGGTGTAAACCTAATTCTTTTTCATGTCAAGCTTGACATTTGCATGCAATTGCCCTAATGTAAGAAACGTAATTATTATAACTGCTTTTTTAAACAATAAAGAGTGTGTCTGTCATTGAAAAGCTTAACATTTTAGGACCTGCTGACTAGATTTTCAAAAGGGAGAAAGAGAGACTTTCCCAGCATGTCTTTCAAAAAAGAGTAGGGGTTTAACCCAAGCATCCTGGCCAAATTTGCCCACTGGCCTCTACTCGTCATGGCCTAACCATCCCCAAATCATAATTGGCTTCATCACTCTGTCTCCTCTCCACTAATCAGCTGGTGTGTGTGGTGCAGTCAAGCACAATATGGCTGTCACATCATCCACGTGGATACTGCACACTGATGGTGAATGAGGAGATTTCCCTCATTGTGTAAAGCACTTTGAGTGTCTAGAAAAGTGCTATATAAATGTAAGGAATTATTATTATTACTTTAGTATTTGCTTTAAATTTTTTTCTTCTGTATTTACCCATATACAGTTGAAGTCAGAATTATTAGCCCACCCTGTTTATTTTTTCCCCCATTTTCTGTTTAATGGAGAGAAGATTTTTTTCAACACATTTCTAAACATAATAGTTTTAATAACTCATCTCTAATAACTGATTTATTTTATCTTTGCCTTGATGACAGTAAATAATATTTGACTAGATATTTTTCAGGACACCTGTGTTCAGCTTAAAGTGACATTGAAAGGTTTAACTAGGTTAGTGATGTTACTAGGCAGGTTAGGGTAATTAGGCAAGTTACTGTATAAAGATGGTTTGTTCTGTAGACTATCGAAAAAATATAGCTTAAAGGGGCTAATAATATTGACATTAAAATGTTAAAAAAATTAAAAAACAGCTTTTATTCTAGCCAAAATAAAACAAATTATTATAAAAAATATATTATCAGACACACTGTGAAAATTTCTTTGCTGTTAAACATCATTTAGGAAATATTTAAAAAAAGAAAAGAAAATTTGAAGGGGGGCTAATAATTCTGACTTTAAATGTATCTATATATCTTCTTTCTTTCTTTCTTTCTTTCTTTCTTTCTTTTTCTTTCTTTCTTTCTTTCTTTCTTTCTTTCTTTCTTTCTTTCTTTCTTTCTTTCTTTCTTTCTTTATCATTTTTCAATTGGTTTATTATTTATTTGTCTGTGTCTTGATTCATCTTTGCATACTTATTGAAGGCATTTTTCCATGAAATGAAATTTTGAAAATTAAGAAATTTATTTTCTTTGCTATAATTTATTTTAATTGTAATTTTCAGTTTGTATACATTGAAATACAGTGCAAAACTTTACATGCATTTTTTACACAACAATAACCTTGCTACATTTACAAATTATAACAAATTATATATATATATATATATATATATATATATATATATATATATATATATATATATATATATATATATATATATGTTTTGATATATATATACATACATACATAACTAAACAAAAAAATAAACAAATAAAAAATAAAAATGCTTCTTTTTTAGTTAATGGTAATCTAATCAAAAGTGATCATTATTATCATACTGAATACAGTGTACAGCAAATACATAGGTTGACGAGTGTATCAATACTGAAACAACATTTTTATTTATTCATCAGCTTCTTCCTCTGTTAATTTCACACCTTCGATATATCTGATGAAGGGACTCCATATGTTTTCAAATACATTCTGTTTAGCTTTTAGAATGCAAGTTATTTTTTACCAATGGCAGGCTTGACAACATTTGTCTTATCCGTTGAGTAGTGTTTGTTCTTTGTCCCTAGCAAAGCTACACATTTTTTTGGCATAAAGCAAGCTGAGGTCTATAAATACTTGTTCGCTTTTACTATAGTTTGAATTTTCTTGATTTATAAAACCAGCAAAAAAAGCTTTGGGTCGAGGAGGATTTGTTTTGAAATTATCTTTCACTTATGACTCTTATCTCTTTCCAAAATAATTAAATCATTGTACACTGCCAAGTACAGTGAAACGAGGTTCCTCTAGCTGTCAAACATTTTGTGCAAATATCTGCGCAAAGAGACGTAAATTTACAGACATAGTATGAGCCTAAGAATTGTTTTTGAACTGCAAGATTTAATTTGTTTGTTTGTAGTTATTTCTTAGGTTAAATAGCCATTTTTTTTATGGACTTTTTCTTGTTTTTTTATTTGTTACCAGAAGGGCAAGAAGAGCATTGGGGAGAAGTTGAAGGGGTCAGAGGTGAGAGGTCGGGTCAATGGCCACCATCAGGAGAATGACATGGAGAATCTCAGCTTGTTTGAGATTGTCAGATTGGGCAAAAGTGCCACACAGGTACCAACACACACGCAAGCATCTTCAGACACACTGAATAATTAAACCATTTTCATTCACATTTAGAAACAAACACGCACTCAACGTGCTTCGGTATTATATTCCATACATCAGTTGCGTGTGTGAGATTAGTTATGATATCAAGGTCTGTCTGCTGTGTGTGCTTTCAGTGTAGGCTGTGTGTGTATTATTGAGTAAGTGTGTGTATTTTTTCTCTCATCCTGCAGTCAGTGGTTGATGACTGGATCGAGTCCTATAAAACTGACAGAGACTCTGCTCTGCTGGAACTCATCAACTTCTTCATCCACTGCTCTGGTTGTAAAGGTGTGTGTCTTCCAGGTTTAAATAAGTTTGCATAATTGAAGTGCGTTTTATTTTATTGAACACATACGTTTATTTTAGGTACGGTGAGCTTCGAGATGTTCAGAAACATGCAGAATTCTGAGATCATCAGGAAAATGACGGAAGAGTTTGATGAGGTATGTTAATGAGCGAGATACACCACAGAAGCTGATGCAGGTCAAATGTATGATATGTAAAACGGTGTGTTTGCTTGGAGAAAGAAGATACTGAAGCTACTGAAATGAAAACTCTACAAAGGGATAGTTCACTCATTATTTACTCAGTGTATCTGTTGAAAGATATTTTGATGAAAACTAAAAACCTGTAACCATTTACTTCCATAGTAGGAAAGCAAATACAATGGAAGTCAAAGGTTACATGTTTCCAGCTTTCCTCAAAATCTATTTTTTTGTGTTCAACAGATGAAAGAAAGCCAAACAAGTTTGGAACAAGTGAAAAGTGAGTAAAAAATTACCAAATGTTCAGTTTTGAGTGAACTATCCCTTTAAGTTCTCACATATGATTGGCTGTTTTAGGGTCCAAGGCTTTGTTCTTTAGACTTTTATGATCTCTGTTTAATCAAATCACACATTATAGCAAATCTTAGTGTAAACGTCAGTTTCTAAACTGTTTCCCAGATACTAATATTGTGACCATATATAAAAGATGAATCACTACCTCACCGTTTGAGATTAGGTGTGGGTATAAACATTGCCCATCATACTTTTCAGTTGTATCACTGCACACTGTGTGCATATATTATCGGTGGGTTTGATAATTGCTAAGTAGGATGTGATCCTGGATTAACATCTATGTTATTTCTGTTCTGTTCATACTAACCAAGCCGATGGATGTGTGTATAAAGTTTGTTTTTGTGTGTTTAGGACAGTGGCGATTATCCGCTGGCGATGGCAGGTCCAGCGTGGAAGAAGTTTAAAACAAACTTGTGTGAGTTCATCGCGACCCTGGTCCGACAGTGCCAGTACAGCATCATCTATGATGAGTACATGATGGACACGCTCATCTCTCTGCTCACCGGCCTGTCAGACTCACAGGTCAGAGCGTTCAGACACACCAGCACTCTGGCAGGTTGGTGAACTCGGGCTGGATATCATTCAGTTTTAAGCATATTACCACAGTACACCAGCAATACACTTGAATGCTAATAATTTTCATGAAAAATGCAAGGTTAGGAGATGATTTTATATTTAGAAGAATAAATTTTTTCTTCTTATTAATAGGTTTTGCAAGGTCTTAAAACCCTTAAATTTCAAAAACTTCAAAAGTTTTAGGTCTTAAAAAGTTGTAAATTCGCTGAAATATTGTATTCAAGGTTTTTAAACACTTTAAAGAGCCCATATTATGGGTTTTTGAAAATTCCCCTCCATGTAGTGTGTAACACAGCTCTAAGTGAAGTGGAGTATCCAGCTAAGGCTTAAATCTGTTAGTGTACAGTGTTAAAAACGGTTGATTCATCTAAAAAAGAGTCGACTCATAGTGCTTCAAACGAGTCGCCTTGATACGGATTCATTAGGTGTTTCGCCATGACGTACGAACGAAACCAAGTTATTCACGTGCACGCGCAAACCCGGGAGATTTCAAACCTGAGGCCCCGCCCTCTGACGCAGAAACCGAGACACACACACACACACACACACACCCACAAACACACACACACACACAAACATGCCGGTCGATTGAAGTCACACTGCAGATGGATATATTGAGTCTCTACCCAAAGATGAAACCTCAGCATTATAGCCAAGCAGTTGGAAACTACTGGAAACTTCTGGAAGCTACATGCTACAAAGAATACTTCATCAGCGTTTGTTAAAGGAAGGATCAGTAACTTACTGATAGACGTCAGGATGGGTTTCTTCCTCCATTTCTCAAGTGTAAGTACGTGCGATTAAAGTTGCCTCGTTGACTCTAGCTTGCAAATGTATTTAGTTGTGATTTGTTACTTGTAACCGCGTGTACTGTATCAGGTTAACTGGCTATATTCTCTTATCGCGTGCAAAGTCACGTTAAAAACGCGACGCGTGCTGCGTTAACGGAGCTCCGTGGACGGGGAGTAACGTTAGTGTGTGTGTCTGTGTGTGCGTGCGCGCGCTGTCGTCCGGAGGTGTGTGTGTTTGTGTGTGTGTGTGTGTGTGTGTGTGTGTGCGCGCGCGCGTTGTCGTCCGGAGCAGGGTTAAGTGCGTAACTGCGTATGTGTGTGTGTGTGTGTGTGTGTGTGTGAGTGTGTGTGTGTGTCTGTGAAAAGAGCAGAGTGAGAAGCTAGGAGATCTCCTCAACAGTTTTTGGAGTTTTTGCTCAATAAAATAGTCAGTCGTCTGTATTTTCAAGTCCATAGTCTGCATTTACATTGACCCACTGGCAGCTAAAATCCACGCCTACACTATCGAGCGTGTATGAACTGTGATTACTTTTATATTGCTGATTAGCTGTTTGGCATTTCACTCTCTGACTGAAGGCAGTCGACCAATCGCAACAGACTGTCATCGGTCCAATCAGCGCAGATTAGCTTCGCGCTAAGGAGGGGTTTGGGAACAAATGAATCCCTGAACGATTCATACAGGAGTCGCTGGGATAATTAGGTAAAAATAAATGCAGATTATAAGACCATGAAAGTGTTTTTTGACCTTGCATGCATATTAAACTGTTGTTGGAGACCCTTACAACCAAGATATGACCCTATTTCATGTATAATATGGGCTCTTTAAACGAGTCTCAATTTTCTTTTGTCCATATAAAGCTACCCAATTGGTCAAACACATCCAATCATCAGCTATCCATCTTAATAGAACTGTTACCAAAGTTACATTTTAACTCTGTTTAACAATATGGTTTAATAACTTTTCTGATATAATAATAATTTTCCTTCCATTTGTTTAAAAGTTCTACATATATTTAGGTGGGGACACTGATCTGGACAGACTGCTGTGCATGTATTTAGTTTATTATAGTTTTTAAAACCCATTTTTAATTGTTTTTAGACATTTTTTTAAAAAGAAATTTTATATTTAAAAAAGTGCATTTATTCAATAAAAATGTTTGCTTGTTTTGACTATTTAAAATATGTGGCTATGAAAGCACTCAATTTTAAATTTTGGTTTTGATGTGGCAAGTTACAAATATTTTATATTGGCATTAGAAAAAAAACTTAGTGTTTATTCAAGTATAAGCCGGAAATTTGATTCACGATATTCTAAAAAGGTATTAAAATGTCTTAAATTTGATAAATCGTGCAGAACCCCTGTTATTAAAGTTAAGACATTTTAATAGATCATATAAATGCTTTTCTGTTAAACTTTTTACTAATCCTAAAATGCAGATATGTGTCATAGTTTTTGCTAAAGTGTTCAGTGGGACAACTATAACACTGATAATAGAAGAAATCTTTTTCTTGAGATCATTTTACAATAATTTCTAATTCTGTAACAGTAATTGCTCCTAAAAGTTCGGAATAGTCATCATAGGAGTAAATTACACTGTGAAAGATTTATTAAAATCTTTTATAAATATTTCATAATATTGCCGATTTAACTCCTGTTATTGTGTCTTTTTGCATGTGTTTACTCTTGGTTTGTTTATTTCACGATGCAATGTGTTCATCTTACATTGTATGTTAAATAAAATATTGTGTGACCTAAAATTAATCATTTTTTAATAGGTTTTTAATTTATTATTTGTTTGTACTTCCAGGAGTTAAGATCTTAATTTACAAAAATTGCAAAAAAAACTACAGAACTGCAATGAGGATGATAAATGAATGCAGTGTACTTCTAAACCCTACCATCTGCACTGTATTTCAGCCATGAAAATGATGACTGCTTTGGTGAATGTTGCTCTAAATTTGAGCATCAATTTGGACAACACGCAACGACAGTATGAGACTGAACGCAACAAGAGCATCGGCAAACGAGCCAATGAACGTTTGGAACTATTGCTGCAGAAGCGCAAAGAGGTGAGGCACATACCCACACGCACATGTAATCTATTGCCAGACAAAACATTTTGTATACAAAATATTAGGTTCACCAGTTACTGTGAAGGTTCGACTTTTTGTCTTAATTTGGTGCAAAATGAGGCAACAAATCTGATTCAAGCATGTTTTTTCTACAATATTTAGCTCCAGGAAAACCAGGATGAGATTGAGAATATGATGAATGCCATTTTTAAAGGTGTATTCATCCACAGATACAGGTGTGCAGATTTCTAAAAATTTGATTGAGTGAATTACTAATATTTTGAAAAAATAACATTTTATAAGAGCTGATTTATTATTTAATGTATGTGCAGGGATGTGATTGCTGAGATCCGAGTCGTATGCATTGAGGAGATTGGCATGTGGATGAAGATGTACAGTGAGGCGTTTCTTAATGACAGTTACCTGAAGTACGTGGGCTGGACCATGTATGATAAGGTATCAAACGCATGCACACAGATTGATTGTTATGCAGTTTAGATCAAAACCAGAGAACAATATATCAGTACAATGTTTCCTCCAAAAAATAATGTATAATTTATTATTCAACATTTGAAAGAATTAGTGTGCCATACCATGCTAGAAGAACGATGTTTGACCTAAAATCAAAGGCACTTGATTTTGTAGAAATCAAAATGCAAACAACTGTAGCACAAAGAAAGATTACAACTAAAGAAAAGAGTGGGAAGATAAAAGAACTTTCAGTACTGTGTTTGACCGATTGTATTTTGTCAGCCAGTGTTTTTTGGAAGACTTAAATGAGTTAGTAACAGAAAAGATGTAGCGTGCTACATCTGTGAAAACTGTCAATTTACAGTTGATAGACAGTGGTGGAAAGAGTACTTAAAAATCATACTTGTGTATAAGTTGCATTACCTGCCCAAAATGTAGTGCAAGCAGCGTAAAAGTATGTGTTGCAAATATTACTCAAAGCATAAGTGAAAAGGAGCCCTTTTAAAAGTACTCATGAGTAGTGAGTATAATGCTGTAAAAAGCTGACTTTCACACTTTGATATTGCTTGACGCTATTAGCAGGTTTGACATGCTGTCCCGGGAGAGAACCCTGAGCTTGGAGATAATTAAGCCCAGGGCTCACACCTGATCAATTAGCATGTAAGGGGGTTCGAGATCAGGTAGGTCTCCAGAGCTCCCACTGGTAAAGGAGGATATAGTGTGGAAGGGGGGATTCTTGCAAAACGAAGATAAGGTAGTAGGGGGAAATCGGTCTATCTGTTGTTGGCTTGGATAAATCTAATTATTACTGATTATGGAGGACGGACCAGCTGAGATCAATCATATTACATACTGCTCTAAAAATTAGTTTATAAAACTTCACTTAAGGCCATTTTAGTCATCATACAGTCGACATCTGTCATTTTCTTATTAGTGACATGCAGTCTAAACAGTCTCTCAATCATTGTGTGTGGACATCTTGGACACTTTTAATGCTTTCAAAAAAATAAATGTTGTGACTGTAGGTTTAAGGAAAATATTGGAGTAAAAGTACCAATACAGCACTAAAAATGGAATCAATGCAAAGTAAAAGTACACATTTTTAAAACTAATTAGTAAATTACAATTTCTGAGAAAAACTATTCAATAACAATAGTTTGAGTAATTGTAATTTGTTATTTCACACCACTGTTGATAGATAATTTAGGAATTTACCACTATTTGCTGATTAACACCAGCAACTGAGAGTTATTTAAGTGCCCCGCCCCCCTCATCTCCAGATATTTCAGTGTTTTACACTGTGCTTCAGAATATATATATATATATATATATATATATATATATATATATATATATATATATATATATGTATATATATGTGTATATATATATATATATATATATATATATATATATATATATATATATATATATATATATATATATATATATATATATATATATATATATATATATATATGTATGTGTGTGTGTGTGTATATATGTGTGTGTATATATATATATATATATATATATATATATATATATATATATATATATATGTGTGTGTGTGTGTGTGTGTGTATGTGTATATATATATATATATATATATATATATATATATATGTGTATATATGTATGTATGCATGTATATATGTATGCATGTATGCATGCATTTATGTATGTATGTATGTATGTGTGTGTGTGTGTGTGTATATATATACACACACACACACACACGCATACATGCATACATGCATACATACATACATACATACAAATATATATATATATATATATATATATATATATATATATATATATATATATATATATATATATATATATATATATATATATGCACAACCTGCTTTACGTTCTTGCAGCACCGAAATTAGGCACCGAAATTCTGATTTATGCTGATGAAATATGCTGATTTGATCAGGTACATACCGGTTCCAAAGGTACCGGTACCATAATGGCACCAGGTTTCGGTACCCAACCCTAGTGAACAGGCTATGCAGAAATGCAGTTTGAGTTAATTTGTCGACCTGACGAATTTTAATTGGATGAAAAAAATTTTTTTATCTTATGCTTTACCCAGAATATAAAAATACATTTAGATCATTTACTTTAATCAGTACTATTGGAATGTGAAGAGACTTTCAACCAGCACAACAAAAAATGTTTCAAATCACCTACTGCAAATCACCTACTGCACCTTTAACTGTGCGACAGGCATGAGTGGTATCAGAATGTATTTTTTTGTTTTTATGTAATTTAATTATTGTGATTTTATTCTATTGTATGCCATTACTAATTTATTATTCTAGTTGAGGCAAAGACAAAATTTACACACTGTAAAAAATGCTGGGTTCCACACAATTCTCTCCTGTGGTCCTTTAAAGATCCACTTAAAAATTGATTAACTTAATTCTTTTTACAAATTCAAGTGGATTGAATGTAAAACAATTAAGTTGTCCTAACAAAAACCTTAAGAATTGTGTCGATTCAGCTCATTTTAAATAAGTAGTTTGAACAAGCAGCAAAATGTTTTCTTGAGTGTACAAACAAAAAAACACTGCTCATTTGTTCTTGTTAGGACGTTGATCCCCACGACATATGCAGGTTAAAAATGAGCAAGCATAATTTTTTTCTTTTTCCAGCAAGGTGAGGTGCGTCTGAAGTGTCTTACAGCTCTTCAGGGTTTGTATTACAGCAGAGAACTCAACGCCAGACTGGAACTCTTCACCAGCCGCTTCAAGGTGAGTCTTCCAATAGGACGCTTGATACTGCAAAACACTTTCCTGCCCCTGGTATCACTTTGTTACTTTATATTTGTGAAGGGCTCTGAATAATGTATTTTGTTATCGAGCATTTTCTCCTCCTCTGTGTCTGTAGGATCGAATCGTGTCCATGACTCTGGATAAGGAATATGATGTTGCTGTTCAGGCCATTAAGCTGCTGACGCTGGTTCTGCAGTGAGTTCAGCATTGATCATTCATCATTCAGACTCGTGCGCTTTCTTCTGATGTGTTCATTTACTCGGCGAGTGTGTTTGTTTGTGCACACAGGAGCAGTGATGAAGTCTTGATGGCTGAAGACTGTGAGAGTGTCTATCACTTGGTTTACTCCGCCCATCGACCGGTTGCCGTGGCAGCAGGGGAGTTTCTCTACAAAAAGTGAGCCCCCTTTTTTATTCCACAGTATAGCCTGTGCTTTAATAAATACCAGAGTAGCTCATTTGATCTTATCCTTAACAACACATCGTCTCTGATCCCATCTTGTGGCAGCTTTGTGCAGCACGCTAAGATTTTGCATGTGTGCTGGTGCCGTGTTCACAGGTTGTTCAGCCATCATGGTCCAGAGGATGAGGGGCGGCCCAGGAGAGGCAGACAGTGTTTGAATGCTAACCTCATCAGAACAACTGTCTTATTCTTTCTGGAGAGTGAGGTGTGCTTGATGTTCTCCACTAATAATAAATGGAATGTTATAGAAACGTTAAAAGAAATCCCTAGTATTTCAAGTAAACAGTGTCCTCCTCTGAGATGCAAATGTACGAGAATAGGCTGTAAGGAAGGCAGATTGCAATATGTTTGCATGATTTATCCCTCCTGATTATACAACAAGTACATGACTTGTAGGTTATTGTACAGAGCCTCTAAAGGGATACAGTGGTGGTTAAAAGAATGAGACTGGAAGAAAAAAGATATTTCAGTGCTTTTGTTTTTTTTACTAGCAAAACTTTTGTGTTCTCTTACAAAAGTGTCTTGTTGTTTCCCCATGAAACTTTGTGTTTGTTTGAAAGTCTTTTGTGATGGAGTTAATATAAGGGTGGGTGGGAAAAATTATTCCAGTTCTTTTGTAACTGAACAGAAAGTTTCTTGGAGGAACAGTGCAAAAGTTTATTGGGTAGATGCTTTGTGAGAGAATAAAAAATTTCTCAGGGGAACACAATACGTTTGCATGCAAATGCTAATTTCATCTACAATGCAGCATATTTAGTAGCAAATACAAAGTTTCTTGAAGAAACCCACTTTTTGGTGAAAGAATGTTATGTTCATTTGAGAAAAGTATTACTTTAGCATGCAAGCCCAAAGTTTTATTCGGGTGATGCAAATAAATTCATGAGAATGCTGTCTGTCTGTCTTCCCATCTGTCTGTCAGCCTGTCTGTCTACTCATTTGCCTATCTGTCTGTCTACCTACCTGTCTGTCTGTCTGTCTGTCTATATCTATCTACCCATCTATCTGTCTATCTACCTGTCTGTTTATATATCTACCTACCCATCCATCTATCTATCTTTCTTTCTGTACATTCAAACAATAATTGAAATCCATCCTCCCTTCTAGATTAACTGAACAAATTTCAAGAAATATATTTTTAAATGATCGTTCGTATGTTTTAGCTGCATGAGCATGGTGCCTACCTTGTGGACAGTTTGTGGGACTGTGCATCAGAGCTGCTGAAGGACTGGGAGAGTATGATCAGCCTGCTGCTGGATGAACCCTTTCCTGGAGAAGAGGGTAATATGGCCATCAAATGCACACACTTGCATCTGTTACGAGTTCATTGTGTCTGGAGCACAATTAGTCTAGAAATCTTACTTCAAGCGATCAACACTTCGTTGTCTGTTTCAGCTCTCAGTGATGCTCAGGAAGTTGCTCTGATTGAGATCATGTTCTGTGCTGTCAGACAGACTTGTGAGTGTCACCCACCCATCGGTCGAGGCACTGGGAAAAGGGTAAGACACACAAAACATTTTGATTTTGCTATTTTAGTAAGGATATCCCATGAAAAACAGTGCTTATTTTCTAAACCCCCAAATTGTCCAAAGAAGTATTGTATTTGAAAGCAGGCATACAATATAAATTCACCTTAAGTATGTTAATTACCTTATTGGGACTTCTTGGGTGTTTAATTTTAAACCATAAAAATCATAACTTCATGTTTTTTTATTTATTTACTGTACTTTTGATTTCAGCAGATTCACATATATTCTATAAAAAAAACCCATAAATAAGTAAATGCTGTCATTTTAATTTCCTCTTTTCGTGTCTCTTCAAACATTAATGCTGATTTTTATTCTCCCACAGGTTCTCACAGCTAAAGAAAAGAAAACCCAGTTGGATGATCGAACAAAGATCACAGAAACATTTGCTGTGGCTCTTCCTCTGTTACTGGCTAAAGTACGTGGTTCTCTGCCTGCCAAAAAGTGCATAATGCTTCAGTGATATAATGAACAAATGTCAATGGTTGACTTGTTTACTCTTTAATCGAGTTTGTTAATTGATTATGTTTTGGGGTATTCAAGAAAAGATTAATTTCAAACCTGATTGGGTTTTTTGGGATAAGAATAGATGGTCTACAACTCACTGCACACAAATAATCTGACTGAATTGTTGGCATCTTCATCAGGATACAAACCAATTGATTTTTGAACTGACTCTCTTTTCTGTTTCTGTCTCTCCCAAAGTATTCAATGGACCCTGAAAAGGTCACTAATCTGTTGCAGTTTCCTCGGTATTTTGATTTGGAGATCTATACAACCGGTCGCCTAGAGAAGGTGGTTATTAATTTCCCTAATGTTTTGTGTTTTTTAATTTATTTGGTGTAGTTTAGAACTGCACAATATTGGAAATATCTGATATTGCAATATATTATTTTTCTTGAATAAATATTATAATATGAATACTGTTTCAGAAGAACTTTTACTGTTTTTAAATGGCACTGTTTGACAGTGTCTGGGGTGTCTAACAAATATCTAAAAAAAATTAAATCAAGTAAAAAATATTTTGTTTTCAACTTTGGATGAAATATGTCAAAAATAAAAAGTTTTCTTTTAAACAACCTAAATTATCTGCCAGTATGCTAAGTAAAATAATCTTGTTTTTACTGTGAAATGTAGATATTTGGACTAAAACAAGAAAAAAATTCTAAGTAAGAGAACTTTTACAATAATATATTTCTGTAGCTCCTGATCAACTATAATTCAGACCTGAAATTGCATATCTTGCGATGTGACTTGTGGATGTGCACATTGCGATATCGACGCTGAAACGATATATTGTGCAGCCCAAGTGCCGTTAATTCAACATTAAGAAACTTAACTCTACCGCTAAAATTACTAAAATATTTTTTAAACTATAAATCAAGATGAAAAAAGTTAGCTTGTTTTGCTATAGTTGTTATATATGTATTAATTGTGCTGATGTCCTGCAGCACCTTGATGCTTTACTACGTCAGGTCCGTGATGTGGTGGAGAAGCACACAGACACAGATGTTTTAGAGGCCTGTTCCATGACATTCCAAGCACTGTGCAATGATGAGTTTACCATCTATAACCGCGTAGACCTTGTGCGCAGCCAGATGCTCGACGAACAGATCGACAAGTTCCACCGCCTCCTGGAGGACTTCCTGTTGGAGGTTTGTGTGGTAGTTGTTTTTGTGTGCGGATTTTTTTTTCTTCTTTTTTTAAAATGTATTATTTATTTAGTTATTTATTTATTTATTTATTTTTCACCAGTTTAAGTTGTTTTAATGTGTTAAAGGGGGAAGAGCCTGATGAAGATGACACCTATCAAGTTTTATCAACCCTCAAAAGAATCACAGCCTTCCACAAGTAAGAACACACACCAAGTGTCCAAATTGAGTTGAACTAAAACCCAGTTTTGTCTTTTAAGCAAATTACAAGATATTATTTTATTCATTTGTCTGTTATATAGCCAAGGTAACCTTCAAACAGCACAGGGTTTGTTCATCATAACGTGTGTGTGTGTTCTCTGCAGTGCCCACGACCTCACTAAATGGGATCTTTTCACCAGCAACTACAGACTTTTAAACTCTGGCCTGCAAAACGGAGATATGCCTGAGCAGGTACTGACAGCTAATCCAGGGGTTGACAGATTTTAATTCATTTAATAGGCTGGATTTGCATGCCTTATGTGAGCTTATCTGCGGATAAATTATCCCCTTTTATTACAACAAAAAAGGGGAGCAAATGGAAAGTACCATTATAATGTACCTGCATAATTTGGTAATTAAAGGCAAAAAAAGAAATAAAATGTGGTTGATTTACTTACCCTCCCACCATCCAAAATGTAGGTGATGTGTTTTTCTCCATTGAAGAAGATATTTCAAACTGTGGTTCTTGGTGATGCAGTATATATTATTTAAATCAGTGGTTACCATCACAATCTACTGATGAAGTTTCTCTTCATAAGGCTTAATGTTGCTCCAGGAACCACGAGTGTTTATTTTGTTTCCTTATAGGATTTTTTATTTACTTTTTAAATAATGTTTACCATTGACTTGCATTAAAAATCTTCTTTAATGTTCTACTGTTGGGAAAACTCACCTACATTTTGGATGGCCTGAGAGGGAGCAAATTCTCCAGGCACTTTTGTTGTTAATGAATTGTTTTGCTCTGTCTTTATAGATTGTGGCTCATGCCCTCCAGTGCACTCATTATGTCATACTCTGGCACTTGGCTAAAGTCTCAGAAGGCAGTGCCAGTAAGGTAAAACACGCACATACACAGCCAAACCAGAGAGCTAGTATCATTTGTCATTTCGAGTCACACTCTCGTCCCGTTTTAGGATGATATGGTGCTCTTGCGGAGGCAGGTGAGAGCCTTCTGTCTGATGTGTCAGAGATACCTGAACAGCATGAGCACTGCTGTCAAAGAACAGGTGAGCCGACACAGCATATACCAGCTTTTTATTCAGGCACAGGGCATTCTAGGAAACTGACTGTGTCTGTCTGTGTTTGCAGGCCTTCACCATTCTCTGCGATGCCCTTCTGATCTTCAGTTATCAGATTGTGGCGTCGGGACGGGAAATTTTAGAGCCTCTGGTGTTCAGTCCAGATGCATCCCTACAGAGCGAGCTTCTAAACTTCATCCTTGATCATGTATTTGTTGAGCAGGATGAGGATGGCAGCACAGGTAAACAACTAACATGCCTTTTCTGATCTTTAAAATTACAATGACGTGCACTGCAGTGTGAATTTGAGAGTTCAGTTTAAAGGCTGGTTTATACTTGTGCGCATAAATATGGTTTGGCGCAGCCTTTACCTGGTCGCATAGCACCTCTCAAAAAATTTAACTACACTTTGCAACGACGTGTAGCGCAAGCTCTGGGATTGGTCAGCTTGGTAGCTGTGCCGAGTGTGGTTGGTGCTGAGAGCCGCAATCCTGATGGAGTGAGTGTTTATAAGTGTCCCGTGAATAAGCTCCAGATGGAAAGTTTTGTTTTGTGTTTACCTTATGATTAAAGCTGCAGTATGCAAGTTTGACACTCAGTGGTTGAACTAGATATCACATTCCTGGATCAAAACAAATGCAAGGGCAGGTTGCCAGATTGAGGATCAACAGGAGTGAATCTGACGATCAAGCCTAAAGGCTAATTTATTCCAAATATTAAACACCGGATAGAAGGAATATTTTCCTTATTAAAAGGAGTTTTTGTCCGACCCAACTCCTCGACTTGATATATTAGAAATGGCTTCTATTTCTCACAGGTGAACAACAGAAAACTGACAATGTTCACCTAAGGTACACCTCATGTGCTTTATTCAGTGTTAATGCTTAAATTGTGAGTTTGAATGCCTTTTCACATGACATTTATTGCCATATGCTGAAAGCAGCAGCAGATAGTTCACCTCAGATCTTGAAAATAAACCATTTGAAATTAAACTTTAGAACTATGACTTACAGTGATTTAGCATGAACATTTAATAATGTTAAAGATGTTTAATTTGTATTAATTAGATTATAAACCTTACCATTTCATCAGTGAGTGCATATTCTGTGCTTCTGAAAGGCTGTATTTAAATTTCTCTCGAGTTTTGTCTGGTGAATTCGTCAGCCAAAATGCTTATCCCTGCCTTTCTTATCACGTAGCGTGTTGTTAGGACACCAGGTTAAAATGTAACCTGCTCACCTAAAGTTTACTTTCGTGATATTTATTTAATTTGCTAATTAATAACCTCTGGTGGAACTCTTAATCTGCATCTCATTTCGGAGTCTGCAACTGTCCACCGGAGGTCGCATTTCGGTCACGGGCGCATGCTTTAAGAGCCTTTCTAAATAAATATATGAAACATACCGTTTTCCAACAAGGCGAGTTTTACCTACTAAGTTATACTTACTTCTGAGAAAAAATGTAAAATTATAACTTCGTTATGAGGAACATAACATAACCTTCTGCCAGCTAGCTTTTCGAAAGTGTTATTGCAGAAGTGTAAACCAGCCTTAACACAGAAAACGTTAGTCCTGTTTTCAGTCTGCCGCTATGTTGATGCATAGGCATTTGTAGCTCCGCCCTCTTCATAAAAAGCATGAATTTCATTTGATAAATTCATTTGAATTTAAAGCAAAAGTCACCTGAACGGCCATCAAAGCCTTAAAGGGGCAGTTATAAAACATTATTTGTGTGGTAATTTGATCTGAAGCTTCACATACACACTCTCGGGACATCAGAGACTTATTTTACATCTTGTGAAAAGGTGCATAATAGGTCTCCTTTAATGAAGGAAAGTAATCTAAAACTTTTTCTCAGTTTAAAAATGTATTTATCTGTTCACAATCAATCATTCTTTATTAGGAAAATATATAATGTTGTGTAGTATTTTATAAGATATTGTTAATATATTAAATGTTTAAGTTTTTTTCCTGTCTCTTTGCTTATAATTGTTAAAAATTTGAATTAAATGGACTATTGTTATTAGTATCAAAGAATTCTACACATTTTTGTTGGTTGTTTGTTGGACCATTCAGTCCAGTTTATTTATTTCTGGCATGTGTCTTGCAGATGATGAGGCCGGTAAGATTGAAGCGCTTCACAGACGCAGGAACTTATTGGCAGCCTTCTGCAAATTGATCATTTTCAATGTGGTGGAGATGAAGACAGGAGCAGATGTCTTTAAACAGTACATGAGAGTGAGTTTCACTTAACCCGGCGGTCACTTTAATGAACCTCTGGCTCTATTACCTGAAGCTTACAGCAGTTCTCTGTCTGTGTTTAGTACTATACCGATTACGGTGACATCATTAAGGAGACCATGAGTAAAGCACGTCAGATTGACAAGATTCAGTGTGCCAAGACTCTGATCCTCAGCTTGCAGCAGGTGAGACACCACTTCCCTTCTTACACACAGCAGCTCTATCAGCAACACTGAATAACAGGAGTGTGACGTGTGTGTTTCAGCTCTTTAATGAGATGCTGAGTGATCTGGGCTGTAACTTTGATCGCTCCACATCTGCTTTCTGTGGGATTAAAGAACTAGCTCGACGCTTTGCACTTACGTTTGGCCTCGATCAGCTAAAAACCAGAGAAGCCATTGCGATGCTCCACAAGTAAGAAATCTTAAAGCCTCTTGATGTCAGGACCCAATGGGGTTCTTGTTGCATAGTGTTTCCCAGCACAGTCTTGAGTGTGTTTGTTTTCTGCGTTTTAGGGATGGAATAGAATTTGCCTTTAAAGAACCCAGTCCACAGGGTGAGGGCGGCCCTCCTCTCAACCTCGCTTTCCTTGACATCCTCAGTGAATTTTCCTCCAAACTACTGAGGCAGGACAAGAAGACTGTGTAAGACACTCTCATCATTTTTTTAGCATTAAGCAAAATTTCACACAAATTCAAGCACATAAATATATTGGAAAAGTAGCACATTTGAACCAATAAATTAAAAATGCAGCTGTTTAAATATTACAATTTTAAGTCACCAGTTAATGAAAAGAATACATCATATTTTTATTAATATTTAGAATTATTATTATTGTTATTAATGTTGAGTTTAATTTTGATGCTTAATATTTTCTTGGAGACAGATACATTAAGCTAAATTTCACACAAATTCCAGCAAACAACTGTATTAGAAAAGTAGAACATTTACACCAATAATTAAAAAATGCAACCATTTAAATATTTGAATTTACCAGTTAATATAAAAAAAACATTGTATTTGTTAATAATAGTTTGAATTATTATTATTATTTATTTTTTTTTTTTGTTGTTATTAATGTTGAGTTTGATTTTGCCGCTCAATATTTCCTTGGAAACTTTGAAGCAACCAAGACTCACTGCACCTTTCAAACAATCCATTCAGGTTTGTCGAAAAAAATCAAAAAGGCACAAGCAAGTCTTATGGGCAATTTACTGAAAATCAAAACAAAACAAGGCAAATGTTTCGGCTACATGTTGACCACTGTCAGTGCCAAGAAAACAATGTTAAAACTTGGAGCCATCTTAATATTTGCAAATTAAATGATGATTAAGCAGATCACATATATTAATGTTTGGTCTCCATCGATCATAAGATTAAAAAAATCAATAAAGTGAAAGTGAAAAAAGTATATAAAAATTAAAGTAAATATGAAGGAGTTCATCAAAATAAAATGAGGATAAAAATGCAGCTTGTGTATAATAAAAAGGCATTAGATAATATGAATCCAATGGAAATATAATTCATAATGTAATTCTTCAAAACACATGTCAAGTTCTTTTAATCTATAGCTTAAACTCAATACCAGGAGGGCTGCAGCTCTGCACATTTTTGCTCCAATCCTAGTTAAATGCAGCTGATTCAACTAGTCAAGGTGTTCAAGACTACTGTGCTGCATCCCAATTCACATACTATCTGTCATAAATAGTACTTGAAAATAGAATTCCCAAATCATAGTATGTTGAAAAGAGTATGCCAAAGGTTCCCAGATGGTTAAATATTTTTTTTAAGTGTAGAAGCGTCCATACTCTGCATAACCGCTGAAACTGCCCATAGTACATTGCGCGTTGGATGTGATGGACACGTGAGACCAACTGTGAAGTAGAGCGGCTTCGGTAAAGAACTTAAAAATATAGAAAGGTTTGGGTTAAAAAAAAAACTAAATAAGGGAGGGTTTTGTGGTGTTTCTACTAGGGTTTAATCACTGCTCTTTTGTTAAAGTTTGCAATAAAAATGGATTCCATATTGCATGGAAATTCTTATTTTTATTGTTTGTTTGTTAGACTTTATTAATCCCAATGGGAATTTCACATTAGAGCAGAGCTCTCCATACTAGAATAAATTTAAATAAAATAATTAATAATAAATTAATAAAAAAAAATAAACAATAATATTAAATAATGTTAATAAATTTACATTCACACTGCACACCTTAGTTGTTAGTAAAAGTGACTTCCTGTATCTTTCTCTGTAACATCGGTGCTGAATTAATCTTGCGCTAAAAGCTTGCACACACTTAGACTATCTCAAAAGGGTATGACTTTCGGGGTTCATCATACTGATAAATTTGTCCATTATTCTATCATGCGCTATCTCTTTTATAGTGGCTAGTACACAACCCACAACAAAACCTGCCCTTTTCATAAGCTTATTTAATTAGTTTTTCTCCTTCTCTAACAGTCCCTGTTCCCAGCAGGTTACAGCATACGGAATTACAGAAGACACCACAGAATCATAGAAAGTCTTTAACAGTGTCTGACACACACCAAAGGACCTCATTTGTCTTAATAAATGAATGCGACTCTGACCCCACCTGAAATGTATTTTCAAACCAATCGAGCTTGTTATTCAGATATACACCATCTAAATTGCTGACTCCTGTATAATCACTGGCACCGCTTGTTGTGGATGTCTGCTAAAATCAACAATCATTTCTTTGGTCTTATTAGTATTTAATTTAAGGCTATTTGTTTCACACCAGTCAGCAAAACTTTTTAAAAGCAACCTATACTCACTTTCATCTAGATCCTTTATGTAACCGACAATTGCAGAGTCATCAGGAAGCAGCTGCAACAGGCTGCCACAAGTACAGAAAGTCAAAAGAGCAATGGGGATGATCTTTTCGTTTCCAATTCAGTAAAATCAATCTATGTGCCAAAAGGGTTATAAATCTTATCACTGTATTGATTTTTAGATAATTCTGCATTATCACTAACAGCAATACAGCTAAAATATGCGCAGGGTATACTTGTTTTCCTACCATTTTTGATATTATTTGAAAAACTAAAATCCAATATTTAACTATTTTAGGACAACTCCAAAACGTGATCGAGCGATGCCGAAAATTGCCTGCATCTGTCACACAGTGGGTCTATGGAAGGAAACATCTTGGCGAGCTTTAATTTAGACACGTGTAGTTGGTGCAAAATCTTACATTGTAATAAAGATGTGGTTTTTATATATATATATCACATATATATATATACATATATACATATATATATATTCAGGTTTAAGCATGTGCAAGTAATATGAAACATTCTCATACATTTTGTGAGTTTGTTATTTGATATGTATAATGCAGGGAAAGCTTCCGCATAGAAAGAAACTCCAGTGCTGGTGAAGATTGTTGGTGTTTACAGTGGTTTGACAGATAAATATGAATATGTAGCTAAATTGTTAATGGTGCCAAACAGCATTTCCCATTGTTGACATCTTCACTACAACATACGGTCAATGCTAACAACCTTTGTATGTAATAATCAATTTTAGCAAATAAAAACACTTACAGGATGTTGCTCACAATCCACAGCTTTATTGGTTAGAGGAGCTTTAATCCTTTTAACTGAAACCAAAGCTGTCCTTTGTCAAATGCTAGCTATATAAATTTTTATAATGTTCTGGAACATAATTAAAGTTTAATTATAAGCACTTCTTTTTTCGTATCGTGTCCTTTTAAAGCCCAAATACAGAAACAGAACAAGCTCTGTGAAAAAAATAGCAGTGCTTGGATGGCATTTTTGCTTTCTCTGCTATAACATTACAGTTCCTCTGGCTACGCCTCCTTGCTGCACAGGTTGTGTGGACGTGGTGAATGCACGTTACCTGATGCGTTTGTGATCTCACTAGCTCAGATGTATTTTTTTTGTTGTCCCCAAACTTCGTTCGCTCCCTTTGCACTTATAAGTGTATTCCGTTTAGAGATGTTGTTTATGTTCACACAGCCACATTGCACATCAACTAAAGTTTAAAATATGGTCTCATAGTGGACCACCCCTTAAACCATGCCTGAAATACACAGAACTAGAACGAACTTTTTGTGCTTCCTTTGATTGACAGGTTTTAATTTCTCTCCCAAGCTTTTGAGATGTTAAGAAAACTTATTTTTTATATATTGGGGCTATGATAGCTGATAAAACCAAATGAATGAATTTTTTAATTGAGATTATTTAATGTTTGTCAAAGTATCCTTGAATGTGTTTAGCAGAAAAGCAAACATTGTTAGTATTAACCTTTTTAAATTATAGATCAGCAATAATCCAAAGAGATTCAAGTTACGTTAGAATGATTTTTTAAGTATCATGTGACACTCTAGACTTGAAATATTGGCTCCTGAAATTGCAGCGATTAGATGTTGTCAGCTGGCTCTCTGTGGGCTAACAGGATACAATTAAATGAAACTCTATATTGATGCACGTGTATGTTCTCTCACATCAGGCACGTGTATCTAGAGCGGTTTATGACGTTTCAGATGGCCCTTCAGAGGGATGACTGCTGGCTGCCGCTCATCTCCTACCGTAACTCTCTGCAGGCGGGCGCTGATGATGACACGCTGTCCGTCATCAGTGGTATGAGCAGAAGTTCTGCCCGCAGTCGCAGGGGCAAACCACCTGCCGCCAGCAAGAGAAAACTGCCCGATGGTGTGTGTTGAAGCGTGATAACCAGATTAAATAATTAGAATTTCTTCAGAGTCTCAAACTTTTCATTATCTTCTCTCAGAGGACAGTAGTTGTAGCAGCAGTGATGTCAGCATGTGGGTGAACCGTGTACAGACTGTCCCGCACTCTCCTGTAATGATGTCATCTCCTCACATCGTCTCTACTGTCCTGCGGGATGCAAAGAAGCTCCGGCCAGAGCAGGGGTACATTGGGGTTTACAGTATGAGCAACGAAGCGCAACACACACCCCTGCAGCAGCCGCATCAACACATGGACTACAAGTAAACACACACATTTGGGTTTATACACACATTCTCTGTAACACATTCATTAGTGAGGAGCTGTTTGAGAGCTGTTGTCTTTTTAGTTCTCAGGTTGCATGGATGATGGCCCAAAAGCAGCAGCAGGAGAGAGCAAACCTGCAGTACGGCAAGATGAGAGGCCACATTCAGCACACTATGTGAGTGCACATCTGTATACACATACTACCAATGTTGAGGAAAGTTACTTTTGAAAGTAACAACAATTTTGAGTTGCTTCTCAAAAAAGTAATTTGTTGCATTACTTTTTATTGTTAGTAATGCACTGCGTTATTTTTGAGTTACCTTACGTTATTTCACCTTACCTTTGCTGTGGCTTGATGTCTGTCAGAACTTGCAGCGTTTCTTTTCTTTTTTAAAACAGAGGAGCTCATTAGTTAACAGTGCACTGTATAACCTACAGCTTCATTTACCTTTACAAATACAAATAAAAAGCTTTACTTGTTACTTTGAAAAGTAATATTAATACATTTTACTTGTAATGCGTTTTCCCCAACACTACATACTACTGTTTAAAAGAGCTTTTTTTCTTGGAATGAGGAGTTTTAGGCACAGATGCATACAACTAAAAAACATATAAGTTTACAAAAGATTAGCATTTTAAATAAATTATGTCTTTTTGTCAAAGAATTATGAAAAAAATTCAGTTTTCACTGAAATAAGAAAAGAGATGATTTTCAAATATTTTTTTTTATCTGAAAGCATGATGTTTTTTAAATGAGCATATTGAAATGATCTCTGAAGGATCATTTGACACTGAAAACATTGTATTAAATCATAATGTGAAATATAAAATCTTTAAAAAATATGTAATTACAATTGAACGTTAATGAATACAAAGTATTTTGAACCAATTTTCAGGAACTTGTGACTTCTGAAATTATAATTTTATACAGTGGTATCCTTGTTAATCATGGGAGTTATGTTCTGTAAATATCCCGCTATAGGTGAAATCAGCAAAGTAGTTAGCTTTTTTAAAATAATATTTTAGATGTTTTAAGATTGTAAAACCGAATGTAACGAACTGAAGATTAATTTATTCCATAATGGGACCCTACAGCCATCTTCTTTTAGCATGTCCAGAAGTCCAACTTTTTGAGCAATTGTTAGCATCTTCCTCTGCTTTGGATGCTGCCACAGGTGCCGTTGATGGTGCAGAAAGTTTTGTCAACATTATGGGTTTTGTTGGGGAGAAACCTTGCAAGCATACAGTACGACACTTCAGAGTCACACTGCTAGCGATAGAAGATGTAAATTTGGCAAACTGAATGCATTCTGTACTGTACAGGTGACACGGCATGGAGTAGATTGATTGAAAATGGTCTACAGTCAGTCAGGACACAGAACACAATCCACTAATCAGGATGCAGAACACAATGTGCTGTAAAAAAACAAACAACCAAAAAAAAGAGCATGTAAAATTGCAATACGCATTTTTTATGTGCTTTATTTTGACTCATAAGGTTCTGAGGACTGGAATTGGGAGCCACTGACCTAAAGTACCGACCTCAATACCATTCCATATTGAGCATTCTTGAGGTTTTAAGCACAACTGATTGGTTGTTGTGTTCATGCGCTGAGCAGAAATGAGCGATGTGTTTAAGAATCAAATATTAGCGAGAAATGGGAAAATTTTTAAATTTCAGTATGAATTTGTTTCACAGTCTGTACTTCTGGCAACACTAATAGATAGTACTCGGTTGGACCCCCTTTTTGCTTTTAGAACTGCCTTCTGTAGATGGTTGTGCAGGACAAATTCTAAAATAATTAAACCAATCTGTTTGAAATCAAAAGCTATGCTAATTTAAAACGTTACTTGAATCCTCTTTCTTCTCTATTCGAATGCTTGATTTAAACTTTAGCATATCATATTTATCAGTTCTTCAGGCTTAAATTCACATCCCTAAAGCACTTCCTGCTATGTGATTGGCTGATTGGATATTTGTGCTAACAAGCAGAACAGATATACTTAGCAAAGTGAGCAGAATCTGTATATATTACATGGGCATGCATGCTTACACTAGCACTAATATTGGATTATGTATTATTGAAGATTAGTTGTTTATTTATTCTCTGCTTTGCTTCTTTGCAGTCGCCGTGGCAGTGGGCTGATGGAGGATGATGAGGAGCCGATTGTAGAGGATGTGATGATGTCATCAGAGGAACGTCTGGACGACCTTAACGAGGGCATGGACTTCGACACCATGGACATTGATCTGGTAGGATTCAGAAATGAACAACACATATTAGCCAAAGAGGACCTTTACTTACTGAAACATTTCCTGTCAGAATCACAACCATATTGATCTTTACGTACTACATCTAATCACAATGCTTACTCATACATACACACTACACACTCATACATAGAGAGAAAATACATTTTGCATATTATTATTTTTTTTTTTTACTTTTTTTACTTACTATTTTTTGTCCCTCTCAAGCCTCCATCCAAAAACCGCAGGGAGAGATCAGAGCTGAAACAAGACTACTTTGACCCTTCCTCCATCATGGACGATTCAGTAAGCATTCCTTCTGTTTTTTTCCTTCTCTTATGCATTAATCCACCCAATATGTTTAGTGGTGCGTGTTAGAAATGTCTTATACGTAAATTAAAGGCAGCACCAGAGCATTATGTGTTTTTCTCATGCTAGTAAGAATCCATACCACTGTGTCAGCAGTTTTTCTTAAAGGTGCCATATACTAATATACATTGGTTTAATTAGTTAAATTGTTAGTTAAATATCTACATAGTAAGTACAGGGCTTAAATAGGTTTAAAAATCTTCAGAAGTGGTTTCAGTGCTTCCCACAGGTTTAAAATATACTTGAGGTGCTTGCCAGATTAACACACACCTTTTACAGACGGCACATGGTTACCTACATGCAACAAAAAAAGTAATTTTATCTATATTTTTTATTTATTATGCACTTTTTTTCTGTTTTTAAGACTGTTGAGAAATTTCCTAAATACATAAATATTTTATTCAGCAGTCATGTGCACCCACTGACAGGTAAAATCTGCTGCTGACATTTAGTACAGTATTGCTAAAGCATGTTAGATATGTATAAAATATTTAACATATCAACATCGTCTATTAAATTTTTTTACAGCAGATGACAAATAAATAACATAAAAAATCTAAAGTATAATAACTACAAGAATAAAAATTTAGATAATTTAAATGAGCCAAATTAGTTAATTAACCATTTCTAATAGTGTATTTGGCTATAATAGTGTATTCTAATAGTCAACATTTGGCTGCCAGTTTAGATAAGATTTCATCCTCTCTGAGTAAATAGAAAAGTTTATCTTAGTCAATATGATCAAAGAATTAATTGTACAATATTTGTCTCAGTCTTGCGACTGTGCACGCGCTGACAGCTGTGAAGCCAAGTGAAAGTAAATCAGGCTTAAATAAAAATGACGACTTCTTAGATAACGAAACCAAAAGCCTAATACCGGACATTTTAGAAGATTTAGAAACCCTGGACAAATGCATTTTTAAGTCCCAAAAAGGCGTGTCTTTGAGGGTCAGAGCACATGAGATTGGCTATGTAAGTCTGTGGGATGCTCTCATACACACACAATGAGAAGTAGGAAACGTGTTGGGCGAGCAGAGATTTTCCATTAGTTAATCGATTGCGGATGTTTGGCTATTGGGCTGAGACAAAAAAAGTGTAAAAGGATGATATTAATAAAAAATGAAATGTCTCCAAATATACTTGGGCAGCCGTGAATGTATCTGGGCGGCCCGCCCAAGTAAAGTCTATGTGTGGGAAGCACTGGGCTCATTTATTACTTCATAAAATTGAATGTGAAAGTCCTTATTGTGCATGCAAATGCTGAGGGCGTGCCCGTGAGTCACGCAACAGTCTGTTTTGTGTTCTGATTGGCCTTTTGTTCACCTGAGTTTTACACTCATAGAATTTAAATGAAAAGAAACATAGATTTGTTTGTTTACATTTACAAACGATGGTGTTTAAAGCTCACTGTAAAGCCATTTTCATGTACTGAACTCTTTATTATTCCACTATGCCCAGGGATACCCTGATTGTTTTAGGGCACCTTAAAACAAACATTCATTTTTTTAAAAAACATTTACATACTTTTAATTTTATTAGAGCATTTTGAAACATATTTTAAATTTCAGAAGCCGAAAAATTTGGATTAGTTGGATTTTGAAAAAAATCTTATATTCAAACCAAGCCACAAACTCTATTTGGCTTCGGCTTTGACATCACGGCATAAGACAGAAGTGGATCAGCTCCCACTTCTACATCATTGCTTCAGTACTGCCTGTCGATTGTGTTTTTATCTAGTGTCACTACTGACATTCAACAGTGTGTTTCAAAGGTCAAAACAGGATAGAAAATAGCATACTAAAGCATTTAAAAATGTATAAATCTTGCTTTAAGAGAGTTAAGAGAAAGTCTGTGTGCGTTTTGTCTTACAGGTTCTGAATGTCTCCATGTTCTGATATGGGTAAATGAGAGCATCGGTGACCTGTTTCTCCTCTTCTGATTTCACTCCATGGACTAATGCACAAGATGGTGCTGTGTATCTTTTCCTCCCGAAAACACACCACGACTTTCCATCTGTACATATAACAGCCCACAGGGCATCAGACAGACATTTACAGCATGAGATCAGACCTATCTATTTGTAACGGAGGTTTAAAAATAGCTGTTTTTTGTAACTCCCAGAGGAGTTTTGATTTTTAGGTAATTTTGTAAAGACAATCAGTTGTAAATGACTTTATAAAGTGTGATTTTAAATTCAAAATTTATAATTCAGCTTTCCTTGAAGCGTTTAGACTTGCAGTGTGTTTTATTCCCCAGTATTTTTTTTTTATTTAATCCATTACTCACAATGTTTTTGCTCCCCATAAATAGGTTAAACCTGGTATTGTGATAATATTCCTCACTCATTACTTGTATGGTTGTGATTGGCTGATTGGTCCTTTAATAACTCAAAGCACTTGCTGATTGGAACTTTAAAAGCATGCCCATCTTTCATATTTAATTACTTTTTTAAATATATCTATTTTTCAGCTTTAAATTTCGAAGGTATTTCTGCATCCAGGGCATTGCCCCCATTTTCACACAAAAGCTTTCTCTGTAGGATATTTCTAATTCTTTTTTTGAATATTAGAATTAGGTATTATAATATATTGTTATATCTTAAAAAATATAATTATATGTATTATTTTGTTTTACACAAAATGCGTCATGTAATGTGAATCGTTGCTGATTTATATTTAAGTTGTTGTTTTTTTATGTTTGGTATCCAACCTACTGTTTCAGTCACACTGCATCTGTCCTGAGAGAGTCACTGATGTTTTATTCACTTTCATTTTGGAGAAGCTCCACTGTGAAAAAATTCTATAAATCTTTCCCCTTTGTGTAGTTTTTTTTGCGTTTTAGGATTGAGCTTGTAGGTTGGTTTGGGTAATTGATATCACGGATGGATTGTTAATCAAAGTGAAACATGATGATTGTATTTGTGCTGAGAAATCTTGGTAAAAGTAACCGTGGTAAATGTTTCCCGGGTAAATGCATTTCAGCAAGGAGCTTTTGGTCATGCAGGGTTGGAAAGAAACCATCCTTTTTTCATGTGTTTCACACATAGTTGGTCATTTTTCCCACTTTTCTATTAATTTCTAGTCCTGCAATGTCGCCTTGTTTCCAAAAGTGTGTGAGTGTATGTATTTTAATGTATTGGACTGTACATAAAAACCAAGATGTTTTTATTCTATTTACAAGATGTCTCTTGTTTCATTTACAATGTTTATGCCTTTTTATTGTATACAAAATAAAACTTCCTCATCTTTATCACTGCTGTTTTAATCAGCAGCTCCCACAGACAACACTTTGACCAGTCTGTAAATTTTACTGAGCAATGCTGGAACTTTTATATTAATTACATTTTTTTTGTCTTTGTTTTTTATGGCATGGAGGAAAAAACAAACAGTTGCTTCATCATTGATCTTTCCTGTGAACCATGAGTGCAGAGTGTGAGATTTTCTGGGTCATGAACAAGAAGGTCAGTGTTCTTTAGTGGCCTAATCAAAGCCTTCATTCACACAAAGAATCAATGACTGAACAAACACATCCACACAGAGCAAATGACAGAGATCAATGTTAAACAGTGCGGTATAATAAATCTCTACTGAACTTGAAGAGTTTACTGTTTGTCATAGAACTTTTGGATACTGTTGCGTTCAATGGATGTGAAATTATGTCTCTGTATCAGTTTCGGGAATGGATTCGGTTAATGATTTATGCATGTAGTTTTTAGAACCGTCAAGCACATGTAGACATAACCAATGGATGTGCAACACTTCAAATAACAACGTTAATGATAATGATTCAAATAATAATTTCTAGGATGTCCATGTACATTATCAGCAGGGATGGGCAAAAATAAATTTAAATGAATTTTAAAATAAATGACCAAATACCTTAATTTTACATGCATCAAAATAAACTACAAAATACAGCAGCCACAAGTATCAAAATAAAATACTGTATTTTGAAAATACTACAAAATACTTTACAAGGCAGTATGACATTTATTCGCAAACGGTCCCATCAACAGGCCTCTTCGATCAATCCTGATCAAATAAATTAATGAGAGCAAAACAAATAAAACAAAATAAATAAAAACAGTTTAATAAAATAAATGAAATAAAGCAAAACAAATCAAATAAAACTAAAAAGTTAAAAAAAAAAATAATAAAATGAAATGTAGCAAAACAAATCAAATACATACAATTTAATAAAATAAATGAAATAAAGCAGAACAAATCAAATAAAACAAAAAAATTAATAAAATTATAATAGAAAATTTTATAAAATTTATTAAAGCATAACATATCGAATAAAATCGAATATAACAAAAATTAATTAAATAATATTTAAAACATTTAATTAAATAATATCTCATTCACCTACTGCACATGAGGAGGTATTCATAAAAATGTAACTTGTGTTTCTCTTTGATTTTAGTATAGATTTTGTACAAATTTTAAGTCCTGTCTTGAAGATGACCTCTTTAATTACTGTAAAAACCATTGGATGCATAAATTGAGTTGGAATATTATACTATATATCTCACTAACTCTATCTATTGTGAAAATTGCCACCATCTCATAGCAATCTTATATTTTAAAGTGATAAAACTTAAAAAAGTTACTTAACATTTTTGTTCACATAATTTACTAAATAAATCTAGCTGTTTAAAATGTAAAGTCACAATATCTAAATCTACTAAAATCTTAGTCTTTCCATAAATAAATGTTGACTTGCTCCCTGCTATTTGTTTGTTATTTTCTTAATACTTGTTGCATCATTTCCATCCATTCTCCAAGCAATTGATCAAATTAATCAATTTTCTAGTCTCGTCTTGGCAAATAACTGAGAAAACACAAATATTAAAGGTCATGTTTTTATGATGTCATCATTTAGACTTCCTATCAGTATTTTACAGTGTTTTAAAAATACACAACATTAAACATAATATTAACCTATTTTTATAAACCACATCAATTACAAATTACTAAATACTATTTTGTATGTGAAATACGCATTTGAAATACTTGTATCATAAATTCTGGCCATCCCTGATTATCGGGACTATAAAAGTGCATTTATCAAAACAGTTAAAAGATTAGTTCAGGAAAAACTAAAAAATCATGTTGTTTTTTACTCTTATTTGTAACAGTTTATTTTGTTGAACAAAAAATAAGATATTTTGAAAAATGTTGAAAACCGGTAACTATTTCCATACTATTAGTATTCCTGTTATTTACTTCTAACATTCTTTAAATTGTCTTTCAAGGGCTTGGATCAACTTGTGGGTGAGTAAATAGTGATAATAATAATTTATGGGAATAATTTTTGGGTGAACTATCCTTTTAAGCTGAATTTAGCATTATATAGAGTGGAAATTCTACCAGAAACGCACATTATCTGTACCTGAAATAAAACATAAATAGAGTGAATAAAAAAAGTATTTCATCCCAAAATGTCTAAAATGGACCGATGGTTGATTTCTGTGAGTTGTTCTGCAAAGGAGTCAGTGTCATTCATTTAGTTTTCAGATTTTCGTTCTTTATTAAAAACCCTTTACAAACTTACAAACCCTGTTATTGTCCTTTTCCTCAGTCCAACTGAACCTACAGCTTTAATCATTTTGTTATGCAAAAAACAGTGATTTAGAAAAACATATTCTTCAGAAATAGCAAAGTTGAAGTTGTTATCATTTACATCAATTAATTGAAAACATGAAATTATATATAAATTCTACAAATAAATGCTAAACATATAATTTAAATTCATTTACAATTGTCCCTATGTTTTGGTCAGTCACATTTGCATTACATTTTGCGTGCCTTCATATGACTCACTTGATGGAGGAAAGGATGCGCTCTATCATTGAATTGTATGATTTTATGCTTGTTTTGTATGGTTTTTTATTTATTTATTTTTGAGGAAGACAAGCTTAAGTCAGGCCCTGTCAATTTTTTTATAAGTGAAAATGTACGTTTCTTGTAGAATGTGCCAAAGACTGCAGGGGGCGCTGTAGTGCCTCAAACCAACCGGAAATCTCCTGTCATGACAACTGCACGCACAGCTTTGAACTCAACGGCGGGGAGAACGAGCACTTTGCAAAACAATGACTAAAAAATCATCAAAGAATCGGATTCGAGCATTTTACACGTTTATGTAGGACCGCTTGTGTGACTTTCAGTGGTTATCATGGATATGCGGAGATCAGAAAGACTGAACGCGCCGGCGGACTTTATGAAAGCTGCTGAAGCAGGTAAACCAACACAATTAACCGAATAAAAGCCACCATATACCAAATAAACAAACACAAACGACTCAACTAGAGCTCTTAAAAAAAACACTCGCTTATCTTTGTGTATAATATTACTGGTTGTAGTGTTGAAGCACAGTATTAGTCTGATGTCAACTAACGTTAAGGTTGCAAAGATACAAACGTCTAGGATTGACAGCAAGTGTGATAAAGCCGTTTAACATTAATCCAACAGCATTTTGATAATCAGTTATTCAATTATAACATTAATACTTATGATTGTTGTGGTAGTTTACATGTCTCAGTTGATTTCCTAGACTACATTGACTATTTGTACTATGCATGCTGTTCAGCATCTTAAAGTGAAGAGTTCAGATGCAAAAAAGAAATTTTCTCCTAAAATGAGCGTTATTTTGCTTTAAAGGCAATATAAATAACTTTTTGGTCACTATAAAAGTAAAATTTCTGAACCTACACACGAGTTGGAGGAAAATGCGCTAGCAACATTTAACTTAGAGGTTTTGGCATCTAAACTCTTGAAGTGAACTTTAAAAGGATTGTAAAAAAAAAAATAATAAAAATAAATAAATATATATATATATATATATATATATATATATATATATATATATATATATATATATATTCTGTCATCATTTATTCATTTTCCACTTGCTTCAAACCTGATTGAGTTGCCTATTTCTGTTGAACACAACAGAAGATACGTTGAAGAAAGCTGAAAACCAGTAATCATTCACTGTCATAGTATTTTTTTTTTCTACTATAGAGGCCAATTGTTACAGTTTTCAGCCTTTTTAAAATAACACCTTTAGTGTTCAACAGGAGAAATAAACTTGAAATTGTTTATAATTCAGGGTGAGTAGAAAAAATGTAAATAATTTTTGGAGGGAACTATACCGTTATAAAATCTGAACAGATTAGAAATGATAACAACTTTAAATAAGTTCTGTTGTGTCTTTTTTGGAACTTATTTTTAATAAAGAATGCAACACTGCAAAGCAATGAGTACAATACAATTTTAAATTATTGTTATTATTAATTTGTGGTGTCATGGTGGCACAGTAGGTTAGCCTGATCGCCTCACAGAAAGAAGGTTGCTGGTTCTGTGTGGAATTTGCATGTTCTCCCCGTGTTCACCTGGGTTCCCTCTGGGTGCTTCGGTTTCCCCCACAGTGCAAAGACAGGCGCTATAGGTAAATTGAATAAGCTAAGTTGGCTGTAGTGTACATGTGTGAATGCAAGAGTGTATGAGTGTTTCCCAGTGTTGGGTTGCAGCTGGAAGGGTAAAACATATGCTGGTTAAGTTGGCGGTTTATTCCGCTGTTTCAACCCCTGATTAATAAAAGTACTAAGCCAAAAAGAAAATGAAGAAATTCTTATTTTGCATGTTACTCCAATTTCTAGCTGCCAAAATGGTTGTAAAGACATGTTGAGAACAAAATAAAAAAATAAAATAATAATAATACTAAATTAGGGCTAGTCATTGCAGGATGTATTATGGCTGTGAGAATGGTGCTGTGAAATTGGAAGAACTCAGATACTCCCACTTTTAAGGATTAGATTGAGCTGATGACTTCTACTGTATCATATAAACATACTGTATATTGGCAAGACTCGAGGTCTCCACTCTCCACCTATACTTTTCATCAGAAGTGGGGTAGCTTTTTACGGTATTTAGAGAGCATGTATTAGAAAAATTGAAGGGTTGTCATTTTGGCTGTCTATTGTATAATTTTATATTTAATATTTATGTTTTATGTTATTATTTTATTATATTTTGTTTACATTATTTTCCTGAATGTTGATTTTGTATTGTGAATGTTACGTTGTGTGGGGTATAGACGTTCAAAATAAAAAAGTTAATTGACAAAAAATACAAAAATACAAAAATAAATAAATAAATGAAATTAAATAAAAAAGGGGGACAATTAGATGGATGTTGTAGTAGAGAAAGAAAGGAGTGGCCTTGATCATAACAGTATGGCTCATTATTGAAGAATTAAAGGCATGACAGGAGGCCATCTCTTTAGGAAAATATATATTTTTTAAGTCGCATTGCATATGTGATTTGCTCCATTTCATACAGTTCCCACACTTTTTGAATCCAAGCATTATATGATGGAGGTTCAGAATTTAGCCATATGCATGTGATGCACTTCAAAGCTGCTGCAAGTAGAATTTGTAATAAGTATGTTCTCGATCTGTCATTAAAGCCCTTGGGGCACACACCTTCTGTAGCTCAGCGACTGTGTGATCTTCAGAAAATTGCTTTCATTTTTTTTTTACATTCTTTTTTTTATGTTTTTATTTTTTTTATTAAACATTTTTTATTTTGAACAAAGCCTGAGATCCACAAAATGCTCAAATAAAATAAAGACAATAATACTGTAATAATAGGTACAAAATCATAATTGAAACATATCTCATACAGTCATATTTAACCAAAATTGTACAGTTTTCTTACTGGCATCATTTATTTTATCTGTGGTGTATTCTAAACTAATACAGTCCAGTGCATCAGCTGGAGCAAATGGATACAGCCATATTTTCAGGATGTTTTTTTTTTCAGCATTCAGAACAACTGATAGAATCCTTTGGTTGATGGATAAGGAGAGTGATGAATCGTCCACCATGAGAAAAAACAATGGGTTACGTTGGATCGGAGTTTCCATTAGCTCTAATAGTAGGTCTCGTACCTTGGACCTGAATAATGCAATTTGGGGACATTCCCAGAACATATGTATACAGTTAGGTCCATAAAAATTTGGCCATTGGCACAATTTTGACATTTTTGGCTCCATACACCAACACAATGGGTTTGAAATTAAATGATCAAGAAGTGATTTAACTGCAGACTGTCAGCTTTAATTTGAGGGTATTTACATCCAAATCAGGTGAACGCTGACTTTCAACAGTTTGCATTAGGCATGGGATGATAACCGTTTTTCAAGTATAACACAGTTTGCAAAAGTCAAGGTTTTAAAATCGATAAAATTTTCTGTGATACCGGTCTAAGGTATATGTAATATTTTTTATTAACATTTTTTTTAGGACAACAGAATTTCCAGCAGACAAAATATCCAATTATGGTGTTTTAAATTGTAATGAAATCAGTGTTTTTGAAACTAATGAAGACAGCAGAAGTCAATGATTCATTTAAATAATTGTTCAGCCTGACATGTTTACTTGTCCAAAATATTATAAATCTTTAAAAAAAAATGTAATATATTGTTTTCACGGGAATTTTAATTTTGTTTTTTTACCCAGAAGTTTAAAAATAAAATATCTAAGAGCAGTAATCAAAAAACCGTGAAACCGTGATATTTTTATCCAAGGTTGTCATACCTTATCATAATCTTTTAACGGTTCATGCCTAGTTTGCATATGTGCCTCCCACTTTTTAAGGGTCCAAAATTAATTTGACATAATCATAAATCAAACTTTTACTTTTTAATACTTGGTTTCAAATCCTTTGCAGTCAATTAGACATCCATAGACATAGACATCACCATAGACATCATTACACCGGGTATCATCCCTTGTGGTGCTCTGCCAGGCCTCTACAGCAACTGTCTTCAGTCCCTGCTTGTTCTTGGGGCATTTTTCCTTCAGTTTTGTCTTCAACAATTAAAAATGCATGCTTAATCGGATTTAGGTCAGGTGATTGATTTAGCCATTGCATAAGATTCCACTTCTTTCCCTTCCAAAACTCTTTGGTTGCTTTTGCAAAATGCTTTGGGTCATTCTTCCTCTGCATTGTGAAGTGCCTTCCAATGAGCTGTAAAGCATCTGTATTCATTCTGGTGTAGTCTTCTCTTGATAGTTGATTTTGACACATACACCTACCTATTGGAAAGTGTTCTTGATCTGCCCAACTGTTGTGAAGGGTGTTTTCTTCATCAGTGAAAGAATTCTTTGGCTGTACACCACAGTTGTTTCCATGGTCTTCTGGGTCTTTTGGTGTTCCTGAGCTCACTTGTGTGTTCCTTCTTTTTATGAATGTTCCACACTGTTGTTTTAGCCACGCCTAATGTTTTTTCTATCTCTTTGATGGGTTTGTTTTGATTTTTTAGCCTATTGGTGGCTTGCTGGACTGATAGCGACAGCTCTTTCCTCATCTTGAGTTGACAACAACTCTATTCTTTTTGTCTGCTCATTGTAATTGGGATGGGAGAAATATGAGGGATAAGGGAATAACACACACCTGGGCATGGAACAGCTTAGAAGCCAATTGTCCAATTACTTTCGGACCCTTAACAAGTGGGAGGCACATATGCAAACTGTTGTAATTCCTACAGCATTCATCCGTTTTGGATGTAAATACCCTCAAATTAAAGCTGACAGTCTGCAGTTACAGCAGTCTTGTTCATTTAATGTTTTATTTCAAATCCATTGTGTTGGTGTATAGTACCAAAAATGCTAGAATTGTGTCAATGTCCAAATAATTATAGATCTAATTGTAAGTTTCTTGTGTAGAGTTGTTACATACAGTAAGTGACAAAAAGGGTCTGCTTTTCTTTTGGTTTTAAATAACAGGTAGAGAGTAGCATAAGTCTTAAATGTATTTATAAAGAATCATTTGATGAGCTGAGCTGGGTTTTTTGAAGTTACAAAACAGTTTTCCCATTCAATAATTGTATCAAGTTCTCTCTCCCAGAAGCTCTCAATTAGGATATTTGAATATTGTCGTACTATAAGTGATTTATAAGTAATATTTACAATACTTCTAGAGTCCAAACTGGAATCTATCCAGTCTATCATTGGATGAGGGGATTGTTGTGTCATTTTTAAGATGTCTGTACATCCAAACGCTCAAGACAAGGTCGACAAAAGAGAGATGAGAAGGTCTTGGATTTTTTTTCTGTTTATTTTCATCAATATCAGTCTGTCTGTTTGTCTTCCAGCATCTGTCTGCGATCCCACTCCTTCTCTGATGACTCCTGCTCAGTTCACTGGTGGTCCTGTGGTCTGCTCCACAAGTTCACAGAACACACCTGCACCTTTCAGAGCTACACCTGCTTCAAAGTTCAGTGTGGAGGGTCTCGGTTTGACAGACACTGCTGCAGCTGAAGCATGGCATCTCAAACACTATAATGAGAAAATAATACAGCAGCGCTCTGACCACAGGTACACAAACACAACCGCATGGGTTCAGACTTGATTCTAGGGGTCAGAGTATAAATTCATCTCTCTCTATGTCAGATTGCCAGAAGATGAGAGATTCAGCTCAAGGCCTCCGCTGCAGGAGGTGGAAAGGTTAAAAGAAGACAGGGAGATGATGAGAGGCGAGATGGAGCGTCTGAAAGGAAGAGTGGAGTGTTTGAGAGAGCAGATCAGAGATCAACAAAGCCAAATAAATAGGTACAAACACTCAAACTGATCGACTGCTGGCCTGCTGCTTTCACAGTGTATGTGGGCTGAAATGTTTGTGTGTGTGCAGACAGAGGATAGAGTGTGATGAGCTACGTGGTGAACTGAAGAGTTGCAAGACTGAACTCAGTATGAGCAAAGACCAGGTATGGATATACTCTCCCATTTTTGGCTCATACATCAAAATAGTTAAAGATGTTTATAATGCATGTATGAAATTAAAATTTCGCAAATGCTGTGATTGTCATGCGTAGTGTCAGGGAAGCACAGCTCTGTGATCAGTAGTAAATCTCCTCCAAAGGCTAGTTGGAAACACAAACTAGAGCTGCAGTCACACTTTAGATTGAGCATGCAAAATTTTGTCGTAAAGCACTGAGAAAAGGGGCCAGGATAAAACAAGACGATTAGACAATAATAAGGTAAGCCATTGCTCTTTAGTTTTAATTTCTGTACAGAGAGGTCACATTTTGATCTTCTTTTAGTGTCACACAGTCACATGATGCAATTTCAAAGGTCAGAGTTCAACAAACTTGAACTTTGTAACACAGCGACATGTGAAAGTTGTCAGATTATGTTTCGGTTTGCTGCATTTGCATGCATGTGAATGGAAGTCAATTGGGAGTAAAGTGCAGTGTGAAATCCCTATAGTGATTAAATAAACATTGATTCTGCATGGCTAATAAACGACTATGTTGACTATATACAACGGTTCTGTCTGGTTCTCGAATCTGATTGGCTGATAGCCGTGATATATTTAAGTAATATCAGCACCCGTACAGCCTCTTTACCCTTTGTGTATTACTCCGCCCACATACAGCCAGCAAAAAGCAGACACTACAGATCTAAAGTTTAAAAGATGCTTGCTCAGCTGTTTAACTGTCAGCTTATGATTTCAATCCAAGGTGGAAGAAAGTAGTTCCTCATACAAAAGGTTTTTGAGAATCTCCGGCTGTTTCTCAATTCCAAGAACGCAGAGAACGGACTTGCGTTCTTGTGGAGACCGGTCTTGCCAGGTGTGCTCGGAAGAACGAACTCGGGAGACCGCGAGGGCAGAGAATGCGTCCTTTGAGAAATGGGATGCTGTGTTTAATAATAAATCTAAATTAAATGCTGTGTTTCACGCGTCCTCCGTACTTGTGGTCTTGAGTATTGGAACTGAACACGAGGACGCAAGACCACTGAAGAAAGCATATTGAGAAATAGCCTCCATGTTTGATTTTGTTTTTATATACACAATTATGGCGTCAAACTGTTGTATAGATGCAATATCACACTCCTAGCAGTGCGATATGGCTGTATATCGGCAATGGTGGGGGCACTAAGGCAACAACGCTTGCCTCCCACCGATATACAGCCATATCGCACTGCTACTCGAGTGATATTACTCATATATATATATATATATATATATATATATACATAGATAGATAGATAGATAGACAGATAGATAGATAGATAGATAGATAGATAGATAGATAGATAGATAGATAGATAGATAGATAGATAGATAGATAGATACATACATACATTTCTTATAATAAAGTAGATGATAAAGTTTAAAGACAAACATAGGGTGCTTTCACACCTGTGAATCGATTCTCTTTTACCAAAATAGGTATTAAAATTGTTACCATATTGCACTTGTTCTTGGTGTGGTTTCTAAACAGACCAAAATAGCGTCATGTGCGAGTAAACTGCCCTCACATTGGTCAGAGTTTCACAGTTTATTTTGTCCCGCTCAGATGTCATGCTGCCCCATTTTTTAATTAATGACGATGAGTAATAAGACAGAAGCAAAAAGCTGTGCTTTAACTTTGAATGGTGACACCCACAGACATCATCACCAAATATAAATAAGAGTAGAGATCTTCTCGTACAGAGCAGTTGGTTAGAATTATGCATTATAGGCTTTGCATTATAGAGAAAAATGACAGATAAACCAAGAGTGCTGTTCGGTCAACTTTTCTAAAGAATTAACAGATCTCGTTAATTGTTAACATGTTTTCACTTTCGTATTTGACATAAAACGCATATTTACCGGTAGGAATGACATCCTGCCCTACTCATAATTCTCTCTTCATATAGCCGTATATATGCCTAGAACATTTATATATATATAATACACTGTGATATAGCCTGATTTGGATTGTATTGATCACTACAATCGATCCGCTCCAGAGTTTGTTTCAATCGAGCTGAGGCCACCTCATTTAGGTGATTGTTTTGGCATGGATCCAATCATGATTGCTGGTTTCACAAATGCCAAATGAATCGTGCTAAATACTATGCTCCAGGTTCCAAAATAAAAGTCTTGGTGTAAAAACACCCTTAGTTGTTGGTATGAGAAATCCTGATTCTGAAATTCTGCAGATTAGGGGATACCTCACCCCAACACCCCAACAACCACAATCCCCCCATTTTAGATTTTAGAGTTAAAACATGTTGCTAAATGTGCTATTTTCACATGTTTTCAGATGTTGCAGTATTTACAACATAGAGTTCTAGTTCACAGAGAAACTAAACAAACAATGTATTTATTACAGAATCAACCTCAATATGCTTTGACTCTGTGTATTAAATGCTGCTCCATCTGAAGGCACGAGCTGGAGGTTTACTACTGGTTTCTAAATGCATCCTAATTTTATTCATTTAGCTTTTAAACCTGAAAGGGGAGTATGAAGTAGAATATCAGCGTCTGGAGAAAAAGTTACAGGACTCAAAGCAGGAGATTGGGAAACTGCAGCAAAAACTAGACACACAGGTGAGGCATAATTAACTTCTTTAAATTCTTTAAAGGTTCAGGAAACCCTCAAGTCAAGTACATCAAGTTTTTTGAGATTTTAATAGATTTGTGTGTTGAGCATCAATTAAGACATTGTTAGCACATGTTAGCTTCAACTGTTGGGAAAACTGCATCATTTTAATGTTTGTTAGCTAATTTCATCTTCCGGGTGTAAAATCATTATTGGGGCAGGATCAAAATCACTGATGTAGCGTTGATCTGCCTGTCCAGTGGTGATGTGTCAGTTTCTCATTATTGTTCTTAGACTGAGTTTTCTTATTCTATGAGGAGACCCTGCTTCTTAATTATTTATGACAGCGCATGCTTTTTGACAGACTCATATGGACAGACCTACCAAGCTGTGAGACGGCGCATGGCACGCAGTATTTAGGCGGTTGTGAAGGGTCTTTTGTGTTTGCTTCCATGATTCACGAGGTTTGTTGCATGGCTGATGCAAGCTGTTTGTGTGTAGCAAGCAATTTTGTCAGGAGAGCTGTAGAATATTTGTAGAATTACGGACTTTGTGACCATTCAGACACATCGCTCGTATCTGTGCTGCTGTGTTCGCACCAGTTTAATTTCTTCTAGATTACCCAGCAGGGCTAATGGTTGGAATAGATAGGGAAAGAGACCAGCTGTACTGCTATCCACAGTGTCTGCATTTAGACCCAGGTATTTAGTTGGAAAGAAGTCCTCCTTATTTATAGTGTTTATATAAACATGATTATCTTTATAACAGTATAACAAATTGTTGGGTATATAAAGTATGAAATTACAAATAGCCTATCATATGTGTAACAGGGTACTACATTATTTACTGTTTCTGTTACATTGTAAACATAAAAAATTATGCTTCTCCTCGCGTTGTTTTGTTGTTTTCTTGAGTTGAACTGCTGACTGACAGTTGGTGCCCCCCCCTGCTATGCTGGACACGCCCACTACCCTCTTTTGAAAAATTCTGAGGTAGACTTGAACTGAAAGAGGGGGTTTTATGACCCTTTAAAACTGACATGTTGATTTCAGCTAGTAGCAGACAGAAAAGGACTGCAGTGAAATTGAGGACAACAAAAGGTGATTCCCCAAATGTCAACGGTGACAGACACATTTGTAAAGCTTTCTAGATTAAAAGCAGCCTATCTAGATGACACCTTTTAATGGGGTTGTCATGTTCACTTGCATTTCTGGATAACTGTGGTAAAAATTCAAAACACTTCTATTTGGTTGTTCAAAAAAAAGAGCAAGACGCCATTTGAAACTTTAAAGGCTCTGCTTTTATTTGTGTATCTTTACAGTCACATAAAAATGTGCATTTGGAAAATAAAGAAAGTTGCTCTTTATAGGCCGTCACTGGGTCAGTTTAAATCATTCTCCGAAAAGCCATTTTGATTCCAACCTATTTATATGGGCTTTGTCACTTTCCTTTTTTCTTGTAAGCTTTTTCCTGTACAGTTTTTGACAAAAGATGATTGCGCCGATGGTTGTTTTTCCAACAGTAAATTGTGTTAATGTTGCTCATTACTAAAACAAAGATGAAGTAATGACATTTCCTATTGAATCAACTCAGACAGCCCATATTATAGTATCGATATTAGATTAAAATGATATGAATCACTGTAAGAGTCTTTTCATAAACTTACTCAGTAATTTATTGCTTGTTGTGAACAATTCATCTTTTTTATTACTCAACAGATATAGCAAATATTTTGTGACTTATATATTATCATAAACATTTTCTACAGAACATCCATGTCCCCAACATTTAAATCACCTTTTCTTTTCTTTGTATATAAAATTGTACAAGCATATTAAATTGATAGTAGGTTAACTGATCTATAAATTTACATATGTAAATATTTTATATTTTCAGAAAAATATTAGTGTAGACAAGCTCACTGGCCACTTTATTAGGCACATATTACTACTACCGCACTGGACCCACTTTTGCCTTCAGAGCTGCCTTAATCCTTCATGGCATAGATTCAACAAGGTACTGGAAATATTCCTTAGAGATTTTGGTTCATATTGACATGATAGCTCATGCAGTTGCTGCAAATTTGTCGGCTGCACATCCATGATGCAAATCTCCCGTTCCACCACATCCCAAAGCTGCTCTATTAGATTGAGATCTGTGACTGTGGAGGCCAGTTGAGTACAGTGAACTAATTGTCATGTTCAAGAAAATAGTCTGAGATGATTTATGACATGGCGCGTTATCCTGCTGGAAGTAGACATTAGAAGATGGGTACACTGTGGTCATAAAGGGATGGACATGGTCAGCAGCAATAATTAAGTAGGCTGTGGCGTCGACACGATGCTCAATTGGTACTAATGAGCCCAAAGTGTGCCAAGAAAATATCCCCTACACCATTACCCCACCACCACCAGGCTGAACCATTGATGCAAGGCAAGATGGATCCATGCTTTCATGTTGTTGACGCCAAATTCTGACCCTACCATATGAATGTTGCTGCAGAAATGTTGCTGTGAGCCTGTGTGAATTGTAGCCTCACTTTCCTGTTCTTAGCTGACAGGAATAGCACTCGATGTGGTCTTCGGCTGATGTAGCCCATCCGCCTCAAGGTTGGATGTGTTTTGTGTTCAGAGATGCCCTTTTGCGTACCTCAGTTGTAATGAGTGGTTATTGTTGCATTTCTATCAGCTGGAGCCAGTCTGGCCATTCTCCTCTGACCTCTGACATCAACAAGGCATTTGTGCCCAAAGAACTGCCACTTACTGGATATTTTCTCTTTTTTGGACCATTCTCTGTAAACCCTACAGATGGTTGTGTGTTAAAATCCCAGTAGATCTGCAGTTTCTGAAATATTCAGACCAGCCCGTCTGGCACCAACACCTTTCTCCTCCTTCTGATGCTTGGTTTGAACTGCAGCAGATCATCTTGACTGTGTCTACAGGTCTAAGGGCATTGAGTTGCTGCCATGTGATTGGCTGATTAGAAATTTGTGTTAACGAGCTGTTGGACAGGTGTACTTAATAAAGTGGCTGGTGAGAATATACAGGTACCTGTTTGTGTCTATCATATAATTTTTTAGCTATCAATAACAATAATCAAAATACTTATCTTTTTCTTCATTATACAATTTTTAAGCAGTGCTCACAATAAATATTCATACATATAAATTAATAAATAACATATAAACAAACAAATATAATAAAAATATTTCTACTTCTGAGATCTTGTCTTTTTCTTTAATGCTACGCACGATTCTTTTACATAGATAGTTATCACATAAGGACTATTAAAGTACTTAATTTTCATTTTCAATCAAATTCGATATATGACATCAAATGCAAAGCTCCAATTATTTGTATTTGTCTCTAATTAGAACATGATGACGGATACTGTACAGGAAGTGACCTCACTGAAGACCCAATTACAAGAAGTAATTTCAGAGAGAGATGAGCTGAGAAATCAGCTGAGGTCAGTATTAAAAGCATGCTGCTGTTTTTAAATGAGAAATAATTTACAGGTCTGTTTATGTGATGCCACATTATTTGTGTTTGTCCAGTGTCCTGAACAGCTCATTGCTGGAACAGTCAGAGAGTGTGCAGAAACTGCGCACATACATTGGCAGCAACATCCCAGAGAAAAAAGAAGAGGAAGAGCTTAGACGCCAGATACAGGTACAGGGTGCATTGGAATGCCACCAGCTTATGTAAGTTGCGGTGCTTGCATTAATATTTTGTGTCATATTTGTGTATGTGTGCAGCATTTGGAGAAGGAAAAGGAAGCCATGTCTCTATCTGTCCAACTGCTGAATGTCAGAGTGAACGCAGCCAATGACATTCTAGCCATTCAGGAGAAAGAGCTAGGTGAACAGGTAGGGTTGCACACATGCAGAGATGTGTGTTTGGTGTTTGGATGTTTATTTAGTACATTTGGTGGTACTTCTACTATGTGTGTAGGTGCAGATGGACCCGTTGTGCTCCGGCAGTAAAGCTGGGCAGATGTTGAGTGTTTGGAGACAAAAGGTCTTTGTTCTGCTTGTTAAACTGCAAACCCAAGACTTACAACTCCACACGGAGAAAACACAGCTACATGACATGGTAATGTAAACACTGATCCAAGTAAATCTATGTAATTTCATAAGCATATTTAATTCAATTCACCTTCATTTGTATAGTGTTTTTACAATGTAGACTGTGTCAAAGCAGCTTCACATAAAAGATCAAAGTAAATTGAAATAGTGTAGTTCAGTTTTAGTAGTTCAGATCCCGAAACATGCAATCTAGTGGCGACAGTGGCGAGAAAAAAAAAACTTTACCAATTGGCGAAAGTGTAGAAAAAAAAACCTTGCCAGAACCTAGCTCAGATGGGCACGACCATTTCTCCTCTGGCAAAATGCCTTGTGCGGAGCTGCAGTCTAAGCGACGGAGTCTGGAAGGTGGGCCTCAGCAAAGACTCGTCTGTCCCTGGAGCATCACAAGAATCGGTCTCATGCTCTCCACTCCTCCATGACCACAACAGCAGCTGCTCAGGATACGGCCTGGTCCAGGATATGGAAACCTTAGAATCATATTTATACTTCTAACCACTAATGTCAATAGCTTGCTTTTTTTTATTTGCTCATACCCATAACCCTGCCCCCAAACCCACCCCCCCACCGTTTTTTTTTTTTTTGAGAAATTATTATTTTTATGCAATGAGCATGCATTGATAGGATTTAATAAATGGCTAAAAATACTTTTTATGTTTAGCAAGAATTAATTCAATTAATAAAGAATTTGTTCATCAAAAAAATTGAAAAATGTATAATGCTCCTGACACGTTAAGCAGATCCTTTGTTTTAAAAAATAAGAAGAGTGCTTAAGCAGCATATAAGGGTTTGATTTCTAAAAGATTATGTGACACAGAAGTTCCGAGTAATGACTTCTGAATCTGAAATCCAGAAATCCGTTCTGGAGGGCCGGTGTCCTGCAAAGTTTAGTTTCAACCCCAATCAGACACACCTGGGCTAGTTAATCAAGCTCTTACTAGGCTTTTTAGAAACATCCATGCAGGTGTGTTGAGGCAAGTTGGAGCCAAAATCTGCAGGACGTCGTCCCTCCAGGAAGGAGTTTGGACACCCCTGACATAAATCATACTTTTAAATTTTTGAAATAGATTTTCAATTGTAATAAAGTTTCACAGTTTTACCATTTATACTCCATGTTTATTCAAATAAATTAAGCCACACAGGCTTAAAGGTGCAGTAGGTGATATGCCAAAATGCTGCCCGTTAGCATATCTTTAAAACACAATACTTCCCCTGCCATCCAAAGCCACACCTCCTGAAATCACCAACGCACACAATAAAGATGACAGCAGACAATCCACTAGATCATATCATTCGCCAGTTAGAAAACTTTAGTACTTTATAATACTACATTTCTGAATGAAAAACTGTATTATATCTAGCAGGTTTTCAGTTGTGTAGTTAGCAAGTAAAACTTGTCATAATCTGCAATATTTCATGCATGCAAGGATTGCTGGTCTCACTCGCTTTGTCATAAAGTGACTACTGTATCATGAGTGCTTGGCCGGCGGGGTGCAGTAATTACATCTATTACTAACCTATTCTTACAAGCTATATCAGACTAAATATTCAAAGTAGCGGTAAACAATATAGGGAGCGCGTTACAGGCTGTCATTGTTCAAAAATGAATCAATGTGAATATAAAACCAACATCATCTCAGGCTAGGCAGAATAATGCCATTTACTGATGTTTTGTTGTTAAACTAAATAATCTACATTATCAATGCTGTAAACGGTCTCTAATGGAATTGAAAATAGTCGGAAGATTTCAGTGGCTGGACAACACTTCTGTGTATACAACTCATTTGTAACGCAACAAAATCTACATCAGCTTTGCGTGAATAAAATAGTTTTAAAACACAACATTACCTGTCTATAAGAAATACTTCAGCTATGGTGTCATTCTTTTTCCAGCCTGCTAAAGAAACTCAATATTAATTCAGTATTTTAAAAAGTTTTGATTCAGCATTTGCTTTCACCACTCTCTCACCACGAAAAAATGGTGGATCGGTGTGAATGAGTGCGCAGATGTATAAATCTACATTTGTTGACAGGCAGTTTGGGTTACTTATCAGAATTAAATTTTAATTTGAATTAAAAAGTGTTATGCCATCCGCACAATAGCCTAGTGTTTAACGCGTCAACATATGTTGCAGTAGCACGTCAGGACGTCCCGTGTTTGAATCCCAGCTCGAGGACATTTCCCTACCCTACCCCCCCCTCTCTCTCTCCAACATTGCCTTCTATCTAAATACTGTCCTTTCTAATAAAGGCAAAAATGCCAAAAATAAATCTTAAAAAAGTATTATGCTCTACCCAGAGTATAAAAAAACATATAAATACATTTAGATCATTTACTTTAATCATTACTATTGGAATGTGAAGAGACTTTATTTCTGAAGACCTACTGCACCTTTAACAGTTCTCTTCAATAAAAGAATTGTACCACCTACAAGTGTTTGAATGTTTGTCTAAGAAATTCTTGTCAGTAAAATTAGGGCTGTTCTAAAAATCTAATTATTATCTTGAAGACAAATAGATGACACGGTAAGCATTTGTGATGACTGTCTGTTTCTCATGACTGTAAATATGTGTGTGTAGGTTTCCTCATTGCAGCAGGAGGTAGAATCTTTGCAGTCACAGAACAGTGTCCTTCAGCACCACATAGAGGACAAAAGCGCTCGGTTAGAGTTACAGCATGTACACACACAGGTATGCTGCAAAATGTATGACTCATTTGAATTGTACACAGATTGATGTACTTTAAACCAGTGATGCACAAAGAATTCAAGACTTGGGTGCACTTCAGCTCATTGACACTGGCTACAGCTGTGCTGTAAACCATACACTATTGGCAATTTTGAAAATTGGGAGGGGCTACTTAATATTGCTTGCCCCGTCTTCATGTTTCAGTTTAAAGGTTTCTATTTGACCCCTTTTGCAAGATGTAAGATAAGCCTTTGGTGTCTCCTTAATGTGTCTGTAAAGTTTCAGCTCAAAACACCGATCAGATTATTTATTATAGCCTCCAGAATCGGAGAATCTCCAGAATCACTGTCAGAGTACAATGTAGCTGTTTGTGTAGTCTGTGGCATTAAATGCAAATGAGCAGCTTCTCCCTGCCCACTGTTCCCACGTGTGTATCTCTCTTTATACATTACGTCAGATAAACAGCACAGTAACGGAGACAGACAAAGATGAAGCTGAAATACAGCTCATTAGTCAAAAATACCAACTAAGTTTATTTGATATATTTGTGGTTAAGTCTATTTGAAACAATGAGCCCAACACAAGTGCCGTTTGCGCACACACACATTAGCGTTTACTGACACCATGTGGCTGTGGTGATTATAGCAGTTAAGAAAGCAATTTTTCTTTATTACAAACATGCTCTGTTTACAAACATTTTACACTGATGAAACTTATAAAAATTACAGATAGTTGGAAATGATATTTTAATCTCAGTTTATTTGCAAAACAAATGTTCTGTTTACATGTGTAAACATGTTATTATAGAAACGTGGCAATCAATTCTGTGGGTGGGGAAAACTGCACTCTTACGTCACGTTGCGGTGGGTCTCAAAACCACTGGAATTTGGGTCCTATTTTAATGTCACGAAAGTTGAAAAAGGTTTTTTTGTGACTTATTGTGTTTATATTAACCTAAAATGACAGTGGAAACACTACACCTACACACTGCTCTTTACCTCATGCATGGGAAAAAGCTGTGAATTTCAAGGCACCCGCATTGAGCATTAATGTCATGGCACCTCTAATTTTAACATTTAAATTGAATCTACTTCAGAACAGAAAAAGGATTGAAAATATCAAACAAAATGTCACTATAAAAATCTATTTTATTGAAAGCGAAACTGAAACTAGTGCCACGTGTGAAATTCTCTCTATAAATACTGATGTGTCTTTCATTTTGCTCTAATCCAAATGTATACGTAGTTTGAGCATGTTTTGCTTGCCTTATACTTTAGGAATATACGTTCATGAGCACATTTCGCATGCTAAAACAGTCAGACATCTGTTGGAGAACATGCAGTCCTCTACAAGTCTTTATTTTTAATATGATTGCTCTTTGTGTGAGGAGCAGACCGGAGTCTAAGTGGTTACTTGCTAAAAAATTTAAGCCTTGCTCATTGATATTCACTTGATCATTTCAGCATCAGATTTTCTCTCTCCCCGGTCCTCATGAGCTCATCCTGTTCTCCCTTGTTCTCTCCTTGTTAAGTGTGCTTTTCAACAGTCTGCGCAGGTTTGCAGATTCCAGCATGGTGAGATTGAATCTTGTTCACCAGTGAGTCACAGAAGATCTGCTGTTTTAGCATTATATCGCTCGTCTGTGATTACTCACTGCATGCAGAACAGCTGATCAGCTGTGTAGCAGTGACAGCACTGAAACTTCTCTTCTGTAGCGCCTACAGGCAAGTGTGTGTTTCTGACAGCCGCGTGCTTCTCTGTATGCATGTTCAGGGAATACAGCAGCAGTTGGAGAGTGTTCTGCTGGAGAACATTCAGCTGAAGGAGCGCAATAAGAGCAGCGAGGCATCACTGAATCATATCAGTGAAACAGCACACAGGTAACACACACACACAATCACACCCCTTGAGCCAAACCTTGAATCTGTAGTCTCTTTGAATTAAACAAGTCTCCTGAATACCAACATGAGCGTCCTGATTAGATTAAAGATGACTGTTCCCCTGAAGTCAGCTCATCCATAAACATCTGTCTCTCTCTCTGTGTTATCTTTCTCTCTCGGCCTCTCTCATCAGAGTGATGTCAGCCGTGGAATTAAAGGCAGGTCAGATGGAAGCAGTTCAGTCCAGTGTAAGTCAGCTGAACCACAGACTCGCCTTTGCCGCCAAGCGTCTGGACACAGTACATGGTGAGCGTGTCATCTGTGTCAGTGTGTGTGTGTGTGTGTGTGTAAGTGTGTTGCACTTTTAATAACTTGTTGTTTGTCTGCAGGGCTGCTGTTGAGAAAAGAAGCTCTGTGGAGAACCAAGCAAGCTACAAGATGTCCAGAGCCTGCAGTGTTGGAGAGGTACAGAATAGTGACATTAAAAATCATAGTTAACATTGTGGTGTTTGATTTTGCAGTGACCTCTTTATAAGTAATTATCAGATTATGAGATATTGAGGTTAATAATCTTGAGAGTAATATTAATAAATTTATTTTAAATGTAATGAGTGAGTTTAGATGTTATCTCACAATAAATATATTATTATTATTATTATTATTATTATTATTATTATTAGTGGTGTAACAGAAAACAAATCTCACAGTTCGAATCACACGATAATTTTTCGGATTACCAAAAAAGGGAAGAGACAAATGTCATTTGCTTTTTATTCATACATAAATATTGCTGCAAAATCCATTGCTTTTTACAAACAGAACTGAGAACCTGTAATTAATAAAAAATAAAAAGCTAGAAAAATAGTAAAATATTCAATATAAAAAAATGGTCTTTGCTACGGTTGCTGATAATGCTAAATTTAGCAGTCTAGCATCTTGTACAACATATATTTATTTTCTATAATTCAATCATTTTCTTTTTGGCTTAGTCTCATTTTTTAATCTGGGGTCATTGCAGCGGGAAGAACCGCCAACTTATCCAGCACATGTTTTATGCAGCAGATGCACTTTCATGCTGCAACCTATTACTGGGAAACACCGATACACTTTCATTCACACACATACACTACGGAAAAGTTCACCTGAACCACATGCCTTTGGACTGGGGGAAACCGGAGCACCCGGAGGAAACCCATGTGAACACAGGGAGAACATGCAAACTACACACAGTAATGTCAACTGACCCAGCCGAGGCTTGAACCAGCAACCTTCTTGCTGTGTGGCGACCGCACTACCTACTGCTCGACTGCGTCATCTTATATTCAATTAATGATTCAACAATTCACACATAAAACTTCGTTTAATTATAGGTGGATCATTTTTAAGAACCCATTCAGTGACATCATTTTAATTGTTGTTTGTCACCTCCCATTAGTTACGCAATGTAATTGCTACAACATTCACCAGCTTCAAGTTCCGTTACACAGTGATTTAATTCTTTACGGTAAAAATCTGTGGTAATATCTGAACTATAAATAGTTAAACTGTATTAACTAACTGAAAAAAGTTTAAAAACTGAATCTCTCAATCAAGCGTAGATTTTAATGCATTAATAAACATGCAAATCATCATTATTATTGTTGCACGGGTTTGAATTAAGATTACAATTTTTTAATGATTGACAATGCAACTTTACACTGAATGCATTAATACAGGCTTAACAAACAGTGACAAAAAATATTTTTTAAATGCTTTCATGCACTTCAAGGACGCAGGAAGCGATCTTTCTGCAATTGTTATAAATGTTGGATTAAACTACAAGTTCCAAAAAGTTAATATTCCTTGGGTCACATGCATTCCAAACTGTGGGTTGTGGTCCGTACACACCTTATTTGCATTTTCAAATCAATCAAAAATATTATCAGGTTTAAAAAAAAAAGTTATGGTTATCAAGGGCCAAGCTGCGAAGCTGTGAAAGCACCTATTGTTATTCTTCCGGTTCCTATTCTTCTTCTTCTTGTTCTTCTGCCGAGATTTGAATGGTAGTCTATATAGGCTTTTGTTCAAAAGTTATGAAATATGGCACACTTATAGAAGACAAGCTCAATATTAATCGTAGCAAATTTGGACCATCTAACTCAAACTTTCCAGCACCACCACTTGTTCAAAACTGCAATGCTAATAACTTTTAAACCGTAAGCTGCAGAATCAACATACAAATTTACCCTGAATGCTTGACTTATTGCAATCCAAATTTCAAAAATAGGGTTTAGTTTTTTTCTATCTTTTAATAGTTTGTAGAACCTTTGTTTTCGAACGCGTGCTAGACGGTTTGTTAAATTTTCACCAAAATTGGCCCAGATCATCACTAGATCATGCTGGCAAAAAGTTATGGAATTCAAGACGATAACTTAAATTGTTGCTGAATAATGTGCAATTCAATTTGTCAAAATGACATGCCAAATCATACTCAAGGCAACATCTCGACAATGCTTAACTCTAAGTTTGGTGTGTGTTATGACAACTATGATCTGAGGTTGCCTGCACAGTTTCGTTGCAGTTCCACCTAGTGGTTTGGAGATATGAAAAACAGCTACTTTTGCTTGTATCTCGTGAATGCTCTCACCAAATTTCACAACATTACATTCAGAGTGACATTCTGAGTTGGATGATGTTAAATTTCCCCATGTTTGCCATTTGGTGTCACCATTTTGAATTTTGTTGAAAAATGCTATATTTTACGAATGCATTGAGGTGTTGTCACAATCTTCAACACAATTCTTGCTGTGAGGCGAACGTGCTAACCATTGTGCCACCGTGCAGCGTGCTCTTGATATATTCCTTGGATAATTTAGCATAAATTGATACCAAATTTTCCATACTTGGTGAAACTTCCTGTTTGCCATTTTAAATTTCGCTTGAAAATGCTATTTTTCTTAACTCCTACTACACTGTTGGGCCGATTTTTCACTAAATTTAACTCAGATCATCTTTATTATTGTTATTATATATTAATAATAACAAAAAAAAACAGATAATTAACTACTTAGATTTGTAATGAACATTTTAGTACAACTACTAAATTAGGTTATATAGGTCACCAATAATACATATACCTAAGATTAACCATATAGGAAAATAGGGGACAAGAATGTAGTATACAACAGTTTTTCATCTCATAGCTTGACATACAATTTCAAGCACTGCACTGTTATTTAATATGGCCATCATTCTTTTGTGTTGCAGCTTTATTAATAGTCTCAAAGCTGAGGTGGAGATGTTGAGCACAGAGAGGGACACGCTCGCACAGGAGCTCAAACGAACACCAGAGCTCATTCAGGCCTCGCTTTCTGAGCTACAGCAGCAGCGTACGTACACGAAACCCCAAGCCGAATACTGAACATCTGCAGAATGTAAAAAAGAGATGTGATTCCGTGTTGCAGGAGACAGAGATCTGAGCCACCTAAGGGAAGCTCTGTCACACAGCAGGGAGGAGCTGGAGGCATCAGAATCAAGCCGAATGGAGACACTGAGGCACTGTGAAGAACAAGAGGGGACCATCGCGGAGCTCCGCACTGAGGCCCAGAGACTCCAGCAGCAGTGTGACTCAGGTGTGTGTGAAGAACAGCTTCCCCTCCCCCCCGCTGAAAGCATTTGGTATTCACTTCACAGATTCCTTCTTTCTTTCATTCTCATTGCTAATAGTCTATTAACACTGTGTTTAACACTTGGGGAATTCTGCTGACTTCAATTGCTCGTGGCTGCAGGCTAATCATGCAACTCTGCTTGCAATCGCTCGTGTTCTCTGGTGAAGAATCGTTTGTGCTTTTGTGTATCCGTCTAATATTTGCTCAGGTTTGGCTGTAGAGTACAGATGCTTATATTTAAGGATGCGAAAGCTGATTGTGCCTGTTTCTGCAGTTTTACAAAGGGTATCAGAAGTTGAAAGTGTGTGTGCAGAGAAGCTCAGGGACGTGGAGGCTCAACTCAACACGGCGAGGAGAGAGCACACCAAAGCAGGTATACAGACTTAACATGCTAATGCTGATGTCATGGCTAGTTTTTGTGAATGATGTTCTGAATATGTGTGTGTGCGTGCAGTGGTAGCTTTGAGGCAAGTTCAGAGGCAGGTGGAGAGAGAGAAAGAACAGATGAAAGAAGCCGAGAGAGAGAGAACAGAACACACACACAGACAGATCACACATCTGCAGAAACAGCTGAAAGACAAGGACAAAGACTGCAACCTTCTCCTGGTGAGTCACACTCGCACACACACAAGCCCACACACTCTTTTTGAGGGGGCATCAGCGGCAGTCCTGGCTCACTTGGTGCCCTGGGTGAGGTAGGACCTAAAAAAAAAAACTAGAAACGTATGGAAGGAATAAAGGACAAAGAAAGACTGCATTCCACTGGATTTTTAAATCTTTGATTATGATTATTTAAATGAATTTGTAGATGTTTTTAAATTAAAGTCATCATGAAATCAAGAAGATCAACATATTTGCACATATGTGAGATTACTGTGAAATAAAACCTAGCTGCAAATTTCAAAGCTCTGTGTTCAGTTAGATTTCTTAAGGAATTAATTTAGATGTGCTATAGAATGCATTGATTCAATGTTAACTCATTCTCTAATGCTTAGGTTAGTTAATGAATTCTTCAGAAATTATTTTATATGTTCATTTATAAACAGAAATTCCACCTATCAGAAGCGCGTGTTTGACCATATTTGGAACTGTTGTGTATAATAATGAGTTGTGCTCTGATTCTTTCACAGCACATCAATGACTACGTTTACCTGGACATCAATAATCAAATTATTTGCCTTAATCTAATTAAGACAATAATGAGATTAAGGCGTTTATATGAGTTGCTTTTTAAAAGTTTCCTTCATGATCCCGTTTTACATGTTAAAGCACATAATTCGATTAACGTCATTGTGTCACAGCGAAATTCACATTTCCTCCGGATTTTCATGTAATTTCGTGTGTTTCATTTTATATTTGTCGACTTTAACTGCAGTTTGGCACTTTCATTTTCATTTAGGAACATTTCATGCATGCCCCCTGTGACAAACGAGATATTAGATGCTACTATGACCTGCTGGACAAGTGTAGTTTTAATGGAAGTTCATATCGCACACTGAAAGGAGGTAAAAAGCCTACAACATTTCACGACGCAGGTGTCTGTGGTCTGCTCTGACTCGGTAGGTGCAGAGAGTGTCAAACAGATGTGTGTATGTGGACTATCCTATTGCAAAACGCGTCAAAAAGTTCTACATCAAGTTAATAGTTCGATTAAGGTGTTTACATGTGTGTTCAATAATGCGACAAATCGGCATACTCCAAATGTCTTAATTAGATTTTTCTTTAGTTCGATTATGAACTTAATCTGATTAAATTAATCAAAAATCGCTGTTTACATGGTCGACTCTTAATCAGAGTATTGTCTTAATCGCATTAAAATCGAATTTCTGGTGTCCTTGTAAACATACTCACTGTCTGCTCTATCTTTCTCTATAGCCCCTTTCACACATACAGACCTTTCCGGAAAATTACAGGCAATTTTTCGGAAAGGTCTTAATGTGTGAATAGGCCCTTTTTGAAAAAATGGTAAATTTGTTCCGGCAATTGTAGTGGTTTCTGGTTTTTCTCTTACTAAATCAAACTCAGTCTGGAGGTTATGAATATCAGAAGAATATACTTTATTGTCAATAATAAAGTATATATATTGTCTATAATTTGAATATATAGATTAACTTCACACTTTAAAGAGTATAAAATCCACTTCACAATTTCCTGAAAAGAGAAGTTGTAACATTACCAGTAATTTGCCGGAATGCAGCTCTGTGTGAATGCAGAATTAAAATTGCCGGAAAGAGCGTGTGCACAATTAGAACGCACCTATGTGAAATGTCTTCTCCAGCCAATTAGAACAGTCAGACACACATCTGCGCTGTTTGTGAAAATAAAAGCTTTTGAATATTTTCTCGACACATTTAGCTGCTAGCTGTTAGTCGGATAACATTTCTAAGTTTCTTCTTGATGTCAACTGTGTAAAAAAATATCGATTAAATGCTTATAATAGCAGCCGGTGAGCGCCAGCACACACACACATATTATGTACATCTCCACATGGAAAAGTGTTCCTCCATATGTTTTTATTGAAGCTGTTCCCAATACTTATCCATCAATAGGATTTGTAATGTCTTCAAATATGTAAACATTTAGCTGTACTTTGTGTTTCTGCCTTTTGGATGTCTCAGGAAATAAAAAAATATTTATTAAAAAGTTTTAAAGTGAAATCAACAAAAGCCCGACCCCTTCTATGTTTACAAATACAAGTGCAGCCATTCAGAGGTCATTTCTGGTTGATGATGTCAGAATTTGCCGGTATTTTAGAATGGATGTATGAATGGTCTTTTCCGGAAAAATTCTCCTTACATCCTTATCCTTAACAGCGCTTTATTGAATTTACCGGTAAAGTCGTTTTTCGGATATTTATCGGTATTGCTATGTGAAAGGGCCATTTATATCTCTCTCACTCACACATATGCACGCACTCACATAATAATACTTAATTTGTCAAAAACCTTTAAGCAAATTGAGTAGAAAGCTTGTTAAATAGTTTTCAAGTGAAGTGGGTGTAGAGGTTTATTTTAGCTTAGAGGATTGAGTGAGCTATCTTTACCTAGAAAACTCCCCCTGAGTTGTTTTGTGGATGAAGGATAGTATAAGTTATTAGTATTCTTGACAAAATGGACAGGGATGTGTTTACAGTTATTTACAGTTAGCATTAAAGTATTTGAAAATACTTTTTATATTTATATCACATTTATATCAATCCTTTCTGAGAACGTTTTATTTTTAAATGAGGAGAAAAAATCGTATTACATTTAGGCCACAAGACTTGTCGGACTGTAAACGCCCTAGGTGCAGCAACTTGGAGGAGTTTACATCACCCCAGGTACATAACCTTGGCGTTGTATTAGAACTTAAAATTTAATACACATTTTTCAAGTGTGGTTGGAAATAGCTTTTACCAACTTCACCTTCCTTTAAAACTGAAGTACTCCCTCACTTCACATTCTTTAGAAATTGCCATAAATGCTCTTATAACTTCCCAATTAGACTGAAACAACTCTCTCTATTGTAGGCATCCCAAGTCTTAGATTGCTCGCCTAAAGTTCAAAACTCAGCAGCTAGATTGTTGACAAAAAGCCTGAAATATGTACATGTCGCTCTCATTTTGAGGTTTCTCCATTGGTTACTGGTAAGACAAAGAATCTAATTTAAAATCCTTCTCCTTGTGTAAAGTCTTACATGGCTTGGGCTTCCATTATTTATCCCAACTGATTATGCCTTACACTCCTTCCAGATACTTGCGTTTCGCTGATCAATTTCTATTAAAAACCCCAAAGGCCCACCTCAAAAGCAGGGGCGAGCATGCATTCGCTATAGCTGGTCCACGCTTTTGAAACATGCTGCCTCTAGAATTAAAAATGGCTTCGTTACTGCAAATTTTCAAGTCTGAATTAAAGACTCATCTATTTTCCAGGCCGTTTGATGCTTAAGTCCCTTCCTCGGGGGGTCTAACTGTTTCGTTTTTAATCCTGTTTAATGTAGTCAACTGTGGTAGCATCTCGTAACTAGGCGGAATTATTTAAAGGTTCAATTACTTTTTTATTTTTAAGTATTGTAACCAAACTGTTTATCTAAAATCCATTGTACATTTTCTAGGCTTTATTTTACATTACATCATTGTTGTTTTGTTTAATATGTCTGTACTGCTTGTTTGTATTTTTATCTGCACCCTTGTGGCTGTTTGGAAATGTGCAATATAAATAAATCAAACTTGAAATTCAACCTGAACCTCTGCATAAACAAATGAGTTTTATAAAGTGTATTGTTGTTCTTTCACTCCAAAGAAATTACAGTAGGAGATGAGAGATATGACATGATGCATAACACTTATACTCAACAGTTCACATATGGCTGTTGGATCATTACAAACTAAAATGGCAAATTTCACAAGATAAGCAGACCTTACGCCTTTCAAGTTGGCATTGAATATATGTATAATTCGCATATCCTGCATGTTTGACACTTTATAAATAGATGGTTGGTTGAAAAATATTGTTGTAATCTCACTAGGAAATGGCCAATCAAATGCAGCCTGTGTGCAATGTACCAATCAATCTTGTTGCATTGCACAATGATCCCATGCGCAAAATATTTCTTTTGTTTTGACTCGGCTGTTTTCACTGGGATTTTATACTCAAAGGATTTACATGTGCACAAGGAAACAAGTGTGCTTGAGGCTCATTTGATTTACATGTTTCTGAAAGAAAACTCAGCGCTGCAACAAAAGCATATGAGGGAGACTCCGTTTAGAGTGTATTTTGTACATTTGTCTGTCTTGTTCATGCTCAAACTGCAACATTGCCCACTATATAATGTTTGAAGGACTCTTTTAAGATAATTTAATTTGTAAAAAAATCAGATAGATAATGCTATTAGATAAGTTATAAAAACAATAATATTAAAATTTTAGAATCAACCTTGAAGCTGTAATTTTCTAATCTGAATATTATAACAAATTCTAATCAGTTTTATGTGGTTTTAAATATGAATAATTTCTACCACTATGCTGTATATACAGTAAATATGTGAATATAGTTGCATTTAAAATCCACTTGGCACAGAGATCTAAGATCTGTTTCCCTCTATTTTTTCTTGTGTTGTTTTGTGTGTATAAGCAGGCAGTGGTTCAGGAGCAGGGTTTGATGAATGAATATAAAAGACTGAGAAGATCTGCAAAAACCGAGACCCTGAAACAAACCCAACCTTGTAAATCTGAAAGTAAAAACCCGACACCTGAAAGTAAGCACTCACTGAAACTCACTCATGACATCAGTAATCATTCACATTCATAATAACACAGTGGTCTTCAAATGTTTTTTTATTGCCATGATCCACTAATAAATCATAAACGTGTTATCAACGTGTATATTTGTTCATTTATTTGGAGTGGGTATGGGATCCCCTTAATTTTTCACTCTATTGCAGCCATTTACTAAAATCCTTTAAGTTCATTTTTTCCTCATTATTGTGCACAAAGCACCCTATATTCACAGAAAAAGACTAACCTGTTGACATTTTTTCAGATTTATGTAGAAAAACTGAAATATCACATGGTCCTAATTATTCAGACCCTTTGCTGCGACACTCCTATATTTAACTCGGGTGCTGTCCATTTCTTCTGATCATCCTTGAAATAGTTCACTTGTGTCCAGCTGTGTTTGATTATACTGATTTGATTTGATCAGGAAAGCCACACACCTCTCTATAGATTAGACCTTACTTCACAGTGCATGTCAGAGCAAATAAGAATTACAGGGTCAAAGGAACTGCCCGAAGAGCTCAGAGACAGACTTGTGGCAAGGCACAGATCTGACCAAGGTTACAATAAAATTTCAGCCTTAAGGTTCCTAAGAGCTCAATGGCCTCCATAATCATTAAATGGAAGACATTTGGGACGGCCAGAACTCTTCTTAGAACTGGACTAAGAGGCTTGGTGAGAAAGATAAAGAAGAAGCCAAAGATCGATGTAGCTGAGCTCCAGAGTTGTAGTCGGGAGATTGGAGAAAGTTGTAGAAAGTAAACCATCACTGCAGCCCTCCACCAGTCTGGGCTTTATGGCAGAGTGCCCAGAAGGAAGCTTCTCCCCAGTGCAAGCCATATGAAAGCCTGAAAAAAAAAACACCTGAAGATTTTTGGTCTAATGAGACCAAGACAGAACTTTTTGGCCCTTATTCTAAGCGGTATGTGTGGAGAAAACCAGGCACTGCTTATCACCTGTCCAATACAGCCCCTACAGTGAAGCATGGTGATGGCAGCATCATGCTTTGGGGGTGATTTTTCAGCTGCAGGGACAGGACATCTTGTTGCAATTGAGGGAAAGATGAATGCAGTCAAGTACAGGAATATCCTGGATGAAAACCTTCTCCAGAGTGCTCAGGACCTCAGACTGGGTGTACCTTACAACAGGACAATGACCTTAAGCCAGGGGTGTCCAAACTCGGTCATGGAGGACCGGTGTCCTGCATAGTTTAACTCCAGCTTCCTCCAACACACCTGCCTAGAAGTCTAGTATACCTAGAAAGAGCTTGATTAGCTGGTTCAGGTGTGTTTAATTGGGGTTGGAACTAAAATATGCAGGACACCGACCCTCCAGGACAGAGTTTGGACACCTCTGCCTTAAGCACACAACTAAAATAACAGAGTGGCTTCACAACAACTCCATAACTGTTCTTAAATGACCCAACCAGAGCCTTGACTTAAATGCAATTGAGCATATGTGGAAAGATCTAAAAATGGCTGCCCACCAATGTTTTCCAACCCAACCTGACAGAATAAAGAGGATCTGCAAGGAGGAATGGCAGATGATCCCCAAATCCAGGTGTAAAAAAACTTGCATCTTTGCCAAAAAGACTCCATAGATATACTAGATCGAAAGGATACTTCTACTAAATACTGAGCAGAGAGTCTGATTACTCAAGACCATGTGATAGGTAAGCTTTAATTTTTTAATAGGTCTGGAAAAATGTCTACAGTTCTGTCTTTTTCTGTGAATATAGGGTGTTGTGTGTACATTATTGGGGATGTACTTAAATGCTTTTAGCAAATGGCAGCAGTATAACAAAGAGTGAACATTTTAAAGGGGTCTGAATACTTTCTGTACTCACTGTACGTATTTAATTTTTTATTAAATGATATATATTTTAGTTTTTTGTTTGTTTCATTGTGTAAGTCTTGTGATCCTACTAAGGCCTGCAAAATTTGAAAACCCCTGTAACATAGCCATCTATTCATTCACACATTGATTGATTCTTTTTTTGATGTCTACTAAGTGTTGTTTCGCACTTGACTTGGTCGCTCATGTTGGTTTTCTGTCAGGTTTGCTGGGGGCTCTGCAAGCTCTTAGTGCCGCAGTGATGGGCAGCTCAGAGGAAGATGATGATGAGGAGGGTCAGGCCTTCACCGAGACTCAAACACCCTCTTGTGCTGACATGCATAAAGAATAGTGCTGAACACACCAATCAATTCCCCCTCACACACACTCGCTGTCTGTACAGCTCCTCCCGTGGGCTTTCATTCCTGTTTTATAATTTAATAAAAAGAGCTTTTTGTCAATGAAATCTTTTAATTAATCTTAAATAGTTTACAAAATGACACATTTATGTCAGGGCTCTTATTACAGATATTATTAGTGGTAGTTTATATTTCAGGTTATCCCATGTACTTGACAGCAGATGAATATGAGGGAGGTGAGTAGCTGCCATTGGTCAATCAAAGCAATCTAGCATGATAAACAGGACTTGACATTGACACCTGCCAACCCGCCAAATGCAAGTAGATTTCAGCTGTGACAGCCACTCCCATTAGCCACTTTGGCTGGTTGAAAATAGTAAGTTTTAAAAATTGTAATTTTCTTAAAAAGCAGAGTTCAACAGTAAGAGTGGCCCAATGGTGTGGTTCCACTGTGAGAGATGACAAAAATGACAAGCCAGTGAATACCGAATGAGAGGATGATCACGCGCTCAGTGAGTAAGAAGCATCCGTGGTTGAAAATGCAGCTGGTGCGATTGGATCTCTTTGAAATAGACTGGACGTCCTGTCTATTTCACCCACACTCCTGTTGATTTCAAGAGCTTGAGATTTTTGTCAGCAGCAGTGGCTGCTTTCGCTTTAACCTTTCTTTGAACAGATAATTAATGGACCTAATGTTAACTGTGCATGTGATCATTCTTTCATTACCGCACATGGAATGTTTTTCACCTGCTTTTTCTTGGAGTTATTTTTTGTTAATATGGTTTAATTATCATCCTTTACAATAACATTTCTGTTATATGAGATTAACTCTCCGTTTAAGTATAGTTAACTGAACATAACAATAGTTCTTTTATAAATGTAAATTTTTTAGAAAAGAAAAGTGTTGAATAAAAATTGCATGTTTACAGCATGTGTTTTTACACATTGTTTATATTTTTTGGCTAGTAAATATTTATTTATTTATTATTGGTGTGGCTAGAAAGAAAAAAAAGATAAATCCTTAGTGTTAACCCCGGAAGAGTCAAGTAAAAGAAAAACTAATTGCAATAAAACACTATAAAATCACAATCTATTTGCTCATGCTCATTGAGCAAGGTTATACATAACACAAAAAGTGAAAAGAATAAGGAGTCATGTGGACAGACCTTCTAAATCAAGTAATTTTAGCATGCCAAAGTCAAATTCATGCATATATAAAATCTATTTTACCAACAGCTAAGTCGTGGCTAGTGAAAATGGCGATGGCTAGTGATGTTGGAAAACTACTAGCCACAGTGGCTGCTGGACAAAAAAGTTAATGTCAAGCCCTGATGATAAATGTTACTAAAACCTTCCTGTCGTTTCATAGAATATTTTTAAATTTAGCAGTTCCTTTTATCTAGATTATTTAATAGACTGTTCACTATTAATATTTTAGGAAAAATGTCAAAACATACTTATATCTTGCTTCAGCTCGAGCTGGGCTGATATCACCTTTTCTCCTTCAGCCACCTGGTTACATTCCTTAATGGAAATCCTTTTTTCCATTATCCACTTAATTCCCAGCGGATAAATGCCCACTCCCACTCGCTTTCTCTTGTCGAGTACCATGTTTCACTAAAATATGTCAGATTCTGACAGTAAAATAGGCTGTTTACATTGCTTCAGGTTGACTGTAATAGCTTTTTTAGAAGAAACTGTAAATAATAGCTGTGTGTTTAAGCACTTTGTCCTTCCTGTCATATATTTCCTTGATATGTTCTTGAATGGATACACTCCGCTTTTAGAGTGTGTCCATTAAAATTTAAATTCACCTTCAGAGATCTTTTGGAGCAGTACTTGTATTTCAGCCTGAGAGCCTGCTGGAGAGAGAGGGAGAGAAGGTAACGCTCGCTGACTGCTTGATGTGTCTCTGCATAGTTTGACGGGTATGTCTGTATATTTTTGCTTTGGAAAACACTTCCGTCTCATTTGCATTTGACTGGTGATGTTTGGGACATAGTATCCACTGAATGTGTAAATTACAGGTTACTAAGAGGCCTCAAATGCCTTGTTTGTGACTCTGTTTAAGGAGATAAAAATAGTTGGGATGTTTGATAGCGACAAATAACAGATGTAGCATTGGAAAAAGGGAGTGGGGCTGTTGAGGGTGATTGTTTGCTTCAAGGGTAAAAGGCTCTTTGACTCAAATTTATCCAGAGTACTTCACAGTACTCAGCCTCAAGTGGAACTTGTTAGCAACTGCCGCTTTAAGATGCGTAAAAGCTTTAAAAAAAACATGAGCTGCATATTACTGATGTATTTTTTGGTGTAGAATAAAACATGAAAAAATCCTCAGCATGTCGTAACCACAAATCTCCTTTCAGCCGTTTAATTAGTAATGACTTACATTCATATATTTAGTAGGCACTATTATCCAAAGTGGATTTCAAAAAAATTGTAAACTATCTGAAATCTCAAAACTGTATAGGTACTACACACTTTGTGACCATTAATAAAAACAAATGTCTGTCTTTTTGAATAGACAGACATTTGAATAGACAGGCCCCCCCCCACCCCCCCCCCCACCCCCACCATTGCTATGGGCCTGAAGACCCACACCTTACTGACAAAAGTCCAGAATTTTTCCCATCCATGAGCTTACTTGTTCAATTTTGAATGCTATGCCATCCGAAATAGTAAAAATAACGCATCGAAAAGGCTTTAAGACCAAGCGGATCCTTGTGTGACTTCAGTTAATTAATTTTGGCCAATGCAAACAATAATTTTTCAAGAGTCCAACATGCAGCTGTGCAAGAAAGCATCTGACATAATACAAGTGATCTTTCGCTAGTGTAACGTTTATTCTAAATCTTGGACCTTATTGAAAGAAAACAAGACCAATAAAAAAGTGTGAAAAGCGACCCATATTAAAATATATTTGAATACTATTTTGGCTATTGATGTTATGCATGAAAAGAGGCTAGAAAAATTGTGAAGCTCTACATTATTATTATTTTGCCAAATTCTGATTGAGGAACGTTAAAGTTTGGTATTTGCCTAGTAAATTACAATAGGCTATAGTTTTAAATGTAAAACTTTTTTTCTAATGATATTATAATGTAATTTACTTGTATTTCAAAAATAAAGATTTGTCATATTTTTTTATTCTAATTATTTTGGAAATATTTTTGGCACATCAAAATCTGTGGTCATGATAACCATGCGACAAGCTAATTCAGCTAAAAAAGCACTTAAAATGGAACCTAAATTCAGTATTTAAAAAAAGAACCACCCCTTTCACCAGGCTGGCTACAAACCTGTACTTTACACCCATCGTTTGTGAATACTAATCATACCATGGTTATTTTAGTAAACAAAAACAGCTTTAAAATGGTAAAGCTATTGGTTAAAAAAAATGAACTAAAGTAAAATAAGTTTACAATAAAGTAAAAAACTTAAACTAAATGAAACTACCAACAGTCACTAAAAACTAACTGAAACATAATAATAATAATTAGCAAAAATAAATGACCTTTATCAGAATTCATAAGCACACATTCTGTGGTGGAAAGTCTGGCATGTATAAAATCTGTATAGAGAAATACCTGTAGATGTCTCTTTAATTGTCAAACATGCCAATCATGCTCAATTGTTTTTTTTTGTTTTTTTTTTGCTTAATAGTAGGGCTGCATAGGCTATTGTTTTATCATCAATACCACAATGTGATGGTCAATGGTCACATCACATGATTTGTAATATTGAGTCTGGATTATAGTTTTTGAGACTTGTGTCTATGAGGATTGCAATAGCATTCAGGCCTTTAAAAATTGTGCTGTTTGTAACCTTTATAACTATTAATTTTATTAAATCATTTATAAAACATAGGCTATGCAGTAATGTTTTACATTTAATTATTCAATTACCGTGTACCTAAATACTGTTAGGCTCCTCTGAAAACAATAAAACCCTGATTATTTCATTTGTATTTTTTCTTTATGCCTCTTATTTATGCTTGTAGATGGTTCATTGTATTTTATGCAGAGGAACTCCCCTACAGAACCATACCAATTAGTCTAAAATTAATAATTCAGTCCAAATATAGATATTTAAATCACCTGGTGAAATTGTATTCCTATAGCAATATATATTGCAGAAAAAAAAAACATTGAAATTTCTGATTTTTTCAATATCGAGCAGCCCTACACTACCTGACAACAAGTTTTAGGGACAACAAATAATAACTTGACTTCTAGTTGATCATTCGGTATCAGAAGTGGCTTATATTAAAGGCAAAGGCCTCTAGGTTACGCTTATTTGACCAAAATAAAATATGATCATGCCTTGATTTTGATCTAATTAGGAAAGTAAGGTCTGACTGTGCTTGGACAAAGGTTTTGTCACCTAACAGAAATAATGTCCATTATAAAATATAAAGTCAAATATAAAGTCGTTGTGCAGTGGAAAAAGAATTAATGTTGTGTAAGACTCCCATGAGCTTGGAGGACTGCATCCATACATCTCTGCAATGACTCTAATAACTTATTAGTAAAGTCATCTGGAATGGCAAAGAAAGCGTTCCTTCAGGACTCCCATAGTTAATCAAGATTCTTTGGATTCATTCTCAATACCTCCTCCATCTTACCCCATACATGCTCAATAATGTTTATGTCTTGTGACTGGGCTGGCCAATCCTGGAGCACCTTGACCTTCTTTTCTTTCAGAAACTTTGATGTGGAGGCTGAAGTATGAGAAGGATGTCATTTATAATGTAATGGGCAGCACAAATGTCTTGATACCTCAGGCTGTTGATGTTGCCATCCACTCTGCAGATCTCTCACACACCCCCATATTGATTGTAACCCCAAACCAGGATTTTTCTTCACCAATCTTGACTGATTTCTGTGAGACTCTTGGGTCCATGCGGGTTCCAATAGGTCTTCTGCAGTATTTGTGATGAGTGGTATGCAGTTCAACAGATGATTCATCTGAAAAATCTACCTTCTGACACTTTTACAAATGATCAACTAGAAGTCAAGTTATCATTTGTTGCTCTTACAACTGGGATCGACGACAAGACTTTTTTCAGGTAGTGTACTCTATAGTATTGAAGTATTCGTATTTAGACGCAAGGATGATGGAACTGGAAAAGCTGCTGAATAAAGTCGTATTTCTGGTGCTTTAGGCTGCTATTTTTCTGGCCAGAAGGTTTAGTTATGCTATCCACGGGGCAGGGCTAACAGGGTTGTTGTAACCTTGACCTCTCGGCTGCATTACTTCTCTTTCCATTTGTAAGCTTACTTGGTCTTTGTCTTGTGATGAAACTTTTCATTTTCCCTGAAGACACGCTCTCCACATTTCCCTCAATGAAAAGCGACGTTGCTCATGTAACCATTTTGCTGAACTGCAGCTGGCCTGTGTGCCTTTCCTACAGCACAAACAGCTGCCATACAAGATTTGAAGGGATATGTGCTGAATGCGTGAAAGTGCGTTTGCGCAGCTGTAAAAGGTGGTGTGACCCGCTGCTGCTCTATCAGAGCCTCGGTGAAGAGAGATTCGCGACCCACACTGAACAGTTCATGGACATCACGCGTGACTGTAAATAACTGATTGGAAGTGTCACAGTTTCTTGGTGTGATCCCAGCTATGAAAATGTCCGTAACATTATATCAGAGTCTGACCTCAGCTGTACAGAAACCGTAGGGCATAATTCAGCTTGACAAACACACACACACATGAGGCCTCTTTCTTCCACACACACTTTCTGCTCTCTCGGTGGGCATGTTGCATTTGGGGTTCAGGCCTTTAGCAGATGGACAGTGAGAGCTGCTGACAGGGCATGTTTGCGTGAGCCATGCAAGGACGGGGAGAGCTCTTTCCTGGGGGAGCTTTTAGAGGACGGACACACAGATGAATGTGCAGGACTGATAGAGGCCCACCGCCTCCCCGAGGGGGTTAAGAGTGGGAGCTTAATGATGGATGAGGCTTTAATTCCCTCTGATATCTTGGAACCCCTAATACGCTGGGCGAGTGTGTTAGAGGGAGACTTTGTGTCGATGCCCTTCGGCCCAAAGGCAGAGTTTGATCTCCTGCTCTCTATGATGTCATCAGTGCTGTCGTCACGGAAGCTGCTGTTTCGCAGTGTCATCCAGTGTCACGCTCCCAGCAGCGTTACTCATCTGTCCTATTTATTAAGGATGGGCGACGTGGAATTACATCACGATATTTCAGACACAAAAAAGTCTTGTATACTTGTGGAAGAATGTTCAATTTTTGTGATTTTAATTCTTGTGACATGTCTGGTCACAAAAATGTGTTATTTTAAACACATGACTAGTTGAATTTCGAGTGACAGTATGCCAGTAAATAGTTTTTTGCTAGCAAGCCTTAAACACACAGAGCTATCGATTACATACTAATGTAATAACTAATTACTCAGACCACATTTAGGTTTTATCGTTATTTTGATAAGTCAAATTTCTTATTATGGTGGCTCAGTGGTTAGCACTGTCGCCTCACAGCTAGAAGGTTAACATATTAACAAGTTAACATATCTGTGTGTGAGTTCTGAGTGTGCATGTTCTCACCTATGTTAATGTTGTTTTTTTCCGGTTCCCGATGTCTTACAATTTAAGAAAACAAATGCAATTACAAAAAACTCTGGGCACCGACAAAGCTTAACGTGCTGTAATTTAAAAAAACAAGCGCAATTACAAAAAACCTATGGAGACCTAGACAGCTTAACGTGCAGCAATTTAAGAAAATACGCACAATTACAAAAACTGTGGTGTACAAGACAGCTTATCGTGCTGCAACTTAACAAAAAGTGCACAATTACAAAAAAAACTATGGTAGCCGAGAGAGCTTAATGTGCTGCAATTTAAGAAACGTGCAATTATAAAAAACTATTGTGGCCAAGAGAGCTTAATGTGTGTCAATTTAAAAAAAATACGAACAATTACAAAAAAAAAAAAATACGGTGGCTGAGAGAGCTTAATGTGCTGCAATTTAAGAAAACTCGCAACTACAAAAACTACAGTGGCCAAGAATGCTTACCGTGCTGCAAATTAAGAAAACGCACAATTACAAAAGACTACGGTGGCCGAGAGAACTTAATGTGTGGCATTTAAAGAAAACATGCGCAGTTATAAAAAAAAACTACGGTGGCAAAGAGAGGCTAACGTACTGGAATTTAAGAAATCATGCGCAATTATAAAAAACTACGGTGGCCAAGAGAGCTTAATGTGCTGCAATAAAAAAAAAATGTGCACAATTACAAAAAACTATGGTGGCCTAGAGAGTCTAACGTACTGGAATTTAAGAAAACATGCGCAATTACAAAAAACTACGGTGGCCAAGAGAGCTTAACGGGCTTCAATTTAAGAAACTTGCAATTATAAAAAACTATTGTGGCCAAGAGAGCTTAATGTGTGTCAATTTAAAAAAATACGAACAATTACAACAAAAAAATAAAATACGGTGGCTGAGAGAGCTTAATGTGCTGCAATTTAAGAAAACACGCAATTACAAAAACTACAGTGGCCAAGAATGCTTACCGTGCTGCAAATTAAGAAAACGCACAATTACAAAAGACTACGGTGGCCGAGAGAACTTAATGTGTGGTATTTAAAGAAAACATGCGCAGTTATAAAAAAAAAACTACGGTGGCCAAGAGAGGCTAACGTACTGGAATTTAAGAAATCATGCGCAATTATAAAAGACTACGGTGGCCAAGAGAGCTTAACGTGCTGCAATAAAAAAAAAATGTGCACAATTACAAAAAACTATGGTGGTCTAGAGAGTCTAACGTACTGGAATTTAAGAAAACATGCGCAATTACAAAAAACTACGGTGGCCAAGAGAGCTTAACGGGCTGCAACTAAAAAAAAATGTGTGCAATTAGAAAAACTGCCAGTAAATTGAGAAAAGATCATTATCAGTTTGATAGCACACCTGCTGCAAATCGTCACAACGCAAACACATTTTTAATAGGTTTAATAATAATAGTTTAACATAGGTTGGAATAGATTAACTTAAGCTCTCTCTGCCACCATAATTTTTTGTTATTGCGCATGTTTTCTTAAAATGCAACTTGTTAAGCTCTCTCGGCCACTGTGGTTTTTCAAATTGCATGTGTTTTCTTAAATTGCAGCACATTACGCTCTCTCAGCCACCATAGTTTTTTGTAATTGCACGTGCTTTCTTAAATTGCAGCACGTTCAGCTTTCTTGGCCACTGTAGTTTTTTTTTATTATTGCGCGTGTTTTCTAACCTAAAATCTTACTCAGAATTTTAAGACTAGATTTGATCAAGTGGTTTTTACTAGATGTCGTATTGGGCATACAAGAATAACCCATGGTTTTTTGCTCCAAGGTGAAAACCCTACTGAGTGTTTCTGCTGCACAATTCCCCTTATAAAAAATAGTTTACTGGACTGTGCTGCCTTTAATGATTTCAGAAGACTTTTATATAAAATAACTATCATAAGGACATTTTTAACAAAGTGAAACCAAAAAAGATATTAGAATTTTTATCATGTATTAACACTAAAAATTTTGTTTAATTTATGATTTCATTTCTTTGTTGATTTTTAATTGTATGTTTATTATTGAAATGTTCCTGCCGTGAAAATAGCCTTGGTTGCTGACATGGCATTAAATTAAAATACATTACATTACATGCGCGTGTTTTCTTAAATTGCAACATGTTAAGCTTTCTCGTCCACAAAAGCTTTTTGTAATTGCACGTGTTTTCTTAAATTGCAGCACGTTAAGCTTTCTTGGTCAAATATTTGTAACCTAGCCTTAAACAAATAATAAATAATATTAATTGATAAAGAGAGTTATTCTGCAATCAGGTCATGTGCTCCGTTGGGCACTATAATCTAAATAAAGTTAATAAAATGAGAAGAGTCCAGCTTAAAACATCTGCCAGAATAGTTGCCAGTTCATTCCGCTGTGGCGACCACTGAAAAATAAGGGAGTCAAAGGGAACTGAATAAATAAAATTTCTTATTACGTGGAGAATATTTACTGATATATTGCACATGATAAGATATCACCTTGGGCTGCACAATGTATCGATTTAGCGACAATATCGCAATGTGTGTGTGATGTTGAGGATTATAGTCGATCAACAGTTGGGAATACATGAAATTTGTGGAGTCATTGGAAAATATATCCATAGCTGAGTAAAACTTAATCTTTGCACGTGTTTTAAAAGTATTTCAGGAAAGTATAAAGCATTCAGGTACAATAGCGTACGCCATTTGTAAGTTTAATGAAGAATAATTTTACTGAATTATTAAATCAGTGAAGACTATGCAATTTTATTTTACATTTCTTTAATCAATTTCTGTACCTGAATACTAATTGACTCCAGAAAACCATAAAGCATTGTTTATTTGACTTTTTTCTTTGCTCTATCATTTATTTTTATATAAGATTTTCACACCCTTACGAAATCACCCCAATCTAATAATTTTTTCCCTGAATAGAGCTATTCAAGCCATCTGTATTCATATCGCAATATATATATATATATATATATATATATATATATATATAGAGAGAGAGAGAGAGAGAGAGAGAGAGAGAGAAGAAAAAGACAATATAGCAACGTCAGTTTCTTTTTTTTCCATTATTGTGCAGCCCTAATATAGCCCATCCCTACCATTTATATTGAGGTTTGCATGTTCACATGAAGCTTTAGAGGAAAGCATCTCAGGTAGATGGATTGATGACTTCCAGGGCTGAGTGATGAACTTCTAATGGCCCTGGTGGATGCAAACTCTTGAGAAAACTGATGAAGGCAGGGGTTGAGCCTGAGGAAGCGGCTAATTATAAACCCTCGGAATTGATTGGTGGTGTTAACTTGCATGCAGCAGCTCCTAGCTAAATGTTCCCATGGACTGAATCATGTAGAATCTCGATTTGAACATCACAGGCGCAGTCTCCAGGCTGTTCATTAGCATATTAGTATAGAATTTACAGCCCGTTTGCATCCGCAGTACAATTTGAAGATCATAAATAAAGCTCTGCTGCGATCATTCTTTCTCTGCAGCAGCCAGCCGAGCGGGCCGCTTCTGTAGCAATCATTGGGCTGTGTGTGATTTCAGATTGTGCTTTACGATATAGGCTAGAGGCAATGTCAAACCACTTATTGCTAAAGGAAAATCAATGATTTGGCCTGAATTAATGAGATTCCTACTCGTGTTGTTGCTTAATTATGCTAAATGTGCATTTACAAAGTCATACGTACTTGGATTACAATTTCATGTGTGTGTGTGGCACTTTAATACCCAATGGGAAAGTGTTACCAGGAAAGAGAACAGAACTTATAACACATTTAAGTTACAATGTCCAGTGTTGGGGAAATTCGCTTTTGAAAGTAATGCATTAAAATATTGCAACCCAGGCTTATTCTGATTATGTACCCCTATACACATTTCTGTAGAGCACAAAATACATCCCAGGAGCAACTTTTTTTTTTTTTTTGCAATTTTGTTTTTGCGAATCCAACAGTGTGTTCGCCATGCCGTTGTGTTTGCTCTTTAAGATCTCAAATTTCTTGAATGTCATTCGTGCCTGCTATTCTAATGTAAATCCACCAAAGGCCACTGTCGACTTACTGACTTGCCAACCGACCGATTCTCTCCACCTTCCCCCTTTCCGAAACCCAACCGATAGTGTTTTAAAAAGCACTGATTGACCCGCCCACCCTCTTCCCTAAACCCAACTTCAGTTTTTTTTAAAAGCAATTAAAAGAAAAGCCTTCACCTGATTTTTACCACGATTTCAGATTTTACTACATTCTCACCCTGTTATTCACTTGTTTATTTTATTTTTTGGCTTCTGTTTTTGTCTTACCCAATTTCTAGAACCGCTCTTCACTGGACTTGAACCCCATTGTCGCGGTCAACTTCGCTCCGCATCTCAAGTCCACCAATGTACATGGCGAGCTACCGAACAAACTGGTAACAGTGGAAAAGCCGCCCATACAGAGGTAAGCGGTCAGCTGGTAAGCGAGAAAAGGAACAATGTCATCCTGCCCCGTAGCGCTCGTTTTAAAGGTGAAATGAAGCGATACGTAAATTTGCAATCTCCAGAAATGTTTATAGGGCTATGTTTTCAGAATGAGCCTATGTTGAAATATTTAGTTACTCTCCAGAAAAGTAACTAGTTGCATTACTTATTTACTTTTTATTGTAAGCAATGGGTTTTTTTTTATTGTAAGCAATGAGTAATGTTACTTTTGCATTATCTTTGCGCTACTTTTTATTACCTGGCTGAGACTTGATGTCTTTCAGAACTTGTTTTATTCTTTCTTTTTTAATAGAGGAGTTCTATAACCTTTACCTATATTTACCTTTTAAAAAAACACATCAAAAAATAATTTTTTAGGGATAATTTTATCTGAGAACTTCCTGACCCCAGAGCTCTACATGCTGTATAGACAGATTTTTTAAAGTTTACAGCAATTTGTTCGCTACTTTTGTACTATTTGTCTTGAGTAAAACCACTTCCATTGAGACAAGCATCTTTTCCTTTTCTTCGATGTGTTTCTCTCATTGACTGCGTGATTCATTGTGACCACTTTAGTTTTAGTTCAGCAATTAACTTATTAAAAGCAAATTAATTAAACTAAAAAGTTTCTCGATTATTATGACTTATTTTTTAAAAGTAATGCGTTACTTAGAAAAGTAATATTATTACGTTACTCGCATTGCTTGTAATGCATTACCCAATTTCATATATTAAAAAAAACTTGGCTTGGGGGTGTGTGTTTGTTTCACACTTGTCCTAATATAAAAATGGATGCTTTTGAATAGTTTTACGACAATTTTGATGAAAGCTGATGATCCGTTTCAAATGTTCACACTACTGTATATTTATATACAATTAAGAATTATTATTATGTATATGAAGTCAGAATTATTATCCCTCCTGTTAAATGTAATACTTTTAGTATTTTTCCCCAATTTCTGTTTAACAGAGAAGTTTTACTAGATACTTTTCAAGATGGTAGTATTCAGCTTAAAGCGCAAATTAAAGGCTTAACAGGTTAATTAGACAAGTTAGGGCAGGGGTCACCAAACTTGTTCCTGAAGGGCCGGTGTCCTGCAGTTTTCAGCTCCAACCCTAATCAAACACACCAGAACAAGCTAATCAAGGTTTTACTAGGTACACTTGAAACACCCAGGCAGGTGTGTTGAGGCAAGTTAGAACTAAACCCTGCAGGGACACCGGCCCTCCTAGACCGAGATTGGTGACCCCTGAGTAAGGGTAATTAGGCAAGTCATTGTATACCTGTGGTTTGTTCTGTAGCCATTTGAACTTAAGGGGCTAATAATTTAAAAATGTTTTTTAAAAATAAAAAAGCTGCTTTATATATTTCAGCCTAACTAAAACAAATAAGACTTTATTTAGAAGAAAAAGTATTGTCAGAATTGCTGTGAAAATTTTCTTGCTTCATTTAACATAACTTAATCTGTTTATTTTTAATTAAACATGTATGTACTGTATATGTTTGTGTATGTATGCATGTATGTATATAGCGCAGCGGGTAGCGCTGTAGTCTTAAAGCAAGAAGGTTGCAGGTTTGAGCCTTGACTGGGTCAGTTGGCATTTTTCGTTGTTTATTTGTTCTCCGCGTGTCGGTTTCCTCCGTGTGCTCCAGTGTCCCCCACAAGTCCAAAGTCATGCGGTAGAGGTGAATTGGGTAAGTTAAATTATCCGTAGTGTATGTTTGTGACTGAAAATGTATGGGTGTTTCCCAGTGATGGGTTGCAGCTGGAGAGGCATCCACTGTGTCTACTGTAGTATAGCGATTAAAAATGAAGGGATAACCGTAGCTACACTTGGTTTGGATTTGGTGTGTTGGTGTGGTGTGTTGGATTTGGACTGCACTTTGGTGTTTTGGGACATGAGACAGTCTTGCGCTTTTATTTGCTGTTCCCTTCATGTGCTCTCAACTGGCCAAGATCTCAGTATTATGTATTCAAACAGGCCCTATGTTTGGTAATATACTGAAGTACAAAATTGTGACATTTTTAATAAGTCCTATAACGTTTTTGCTCGCTTTTTATTTTCAGATACAATTATCACTATTGACAAATCGTTATCTAAGCCTTTTAGCTCAATAAAGTATTCATTCGCTGCTTATTAATAGTTTGTAAGCTAGGTTTAGGTATAGCAATAGAATAAGATCATAATTAATATGTACTAATAAACAACCAACAACTTAATAATAAACAGGTAATAGACCAGTAGTAAATAGTGGGGATTGGTACATAAAGGGGTATCAAAAGTTTTGCATTCAAAGAAAATCGTTTTAAGATTTTGTAGTGGTTATAAGGAAATAAAAACTGGTAAATTATAAAAGCTATTAATAAAACACTTGTGCATTACTTATAATTACTTGACATAATTTAACCATTAAAAAAATTAGCATTTCATTTTCACATATCTTTTAAATGAATATAAATATATCTTTAAATATATCTATATTAAATATAATCTTTACTGGCACAGATTGCACGGTCTTTTTTAAGACATTTTAAGGAGAAATGACCACTGTCAGTACATTCATACTTTAATGACACTTTCAGCAGTTGTGAAAAGGCCTTGAATATGTATTTAAATCATATCCTATATGTCCTCTACTTTTAATTTCTGTAGTAACGACTTTTTTGAAAGTATGCTAAAAGTATATGTAAAAGGACGGATTAGCGAAGTCATTTTGAATAACTATTAGAATACAGTAACACACACGCAAGAGTTAACAGTGATCATTGAATATTAAAATGCAACGAATAGAAAGAAATATAAATCACTTACTCTCTCAGCTGTACTACTGTTTGAGAAATCAGAGATTCATCTGCAGTGAATCTGATTTGTTCTCTTAGATAGTGTGTGAGAAAGACTGCAGAGACAAGTGTGTGTGTGTGTGTGTGTGTGTGTGTGTGTGTGTGTGTGTGTGTGTGTGTGTGTGTGTGTGTGTGTGTGTGTGTGTTTGTGTGTGCGTGTGCATGTGTGCGCGCGTGCTTAGGGCGAGTCTCTATGCTTCAGTGGGTTGGCACTGAAGAATCTTTGCCTGGAAAAAATGCGGAGAATAAATGATGAAGGAGAAGAAATAGAAAAAAGAGAAAGAGTGATGGGTGCTGAGGCTGTTAGTGTGTGTGTGTGTATGTGTGTGTGTGTATGTGTGTGCTTAGTCAACCATGGGTTCCTATTACAGAAAGTCCAATGTGAGTGAGGGCTATGAAGACGCATACACATAACCAACACAACGATAATTTACAGCTTCACTCCACAGTGTGTGTGTTTGTGTGTTCACTGCTCGTGGCTCATTGTCATTGTGTTTTTAAAATGTGCCTCTAGACAGCTTCTCTGATCAGCATCACCTTAGACTTGATTAAAAAATATCTGATAATGTGAACATTATAGGCAAATAAATATATTTACACATATACAGTGCGTGTGCAAGCGTGCATGTGTGTGTGCGCCCGTGTGTGTGTGTTTTAGCATTTCAGTAAATATAATTTAGAATTTTTTTAAAATTATTTATGTATTTTTTTTTATACTGTTTAAGCGGTGCTCATGAGAGATTGTGAGAAGTTTCCGGGTCAACAGTTGTGGATCCTCAATGCTCCAATTTCAGATCAGCTTGGTCAGTCATCTTCTATTGCTACTGTAGCCATTTTTGACACCATAATAATTCACTTAAAGGTCATTTAAAAAGTTTAAAGGACATCAAGAAATGAGTTTGAAATAATTTTTTTTTTCAATAGACTGAATAATTAAATGCAGATTTATATCATTGTAGTAAATTTAAATTTTTTTTACACAATTATTTACAACAAATGCACAGCCTTACATAGCCACGCTGTAGTATTTAATATTAGCTGATATTGAGAACAACCATCCTGATCTCACAAGGAAATGTAACTTTTGTCAGTTTAGTGGCTAATTCGTACTAATTTATAGGCATGGCACCCAATCCCATCCCTTAACTTAACCTTTATTGGGGTATTCATAAATCCTACTAAACTGTATAAATGAAATCGCAAGAGTTCATACAAAGTAGCCATTACATCAAAAAGTTACGAATTACCCTGACATAGCCTTGGAACAACAGCATAATTGGTGTTGTGATACATACCCTCACTGGCTAGTAGGTCTAGCAGGTTGGATCTATTTGCCTTAATTCTTTGTGGCATAGATTCTTTGTGGCATAGCACAAGGTGCTTCAAGGTGGTTTAGAATGATAAGACAGCATGACGTAGTTGCTGCAGATTTGTTGGCTGCACATCTGTGATATGAATCGCTTGTTCCTGAGGTGCTTTACTAAATTCAAATCTGGTGACTGTGGAGGATTTTTGTGTTCAGTGAACTCACTGTCATGTTCAGGAAACTAGTTTGTGATGTGGAGAGTTACCTTGCTTGAAGTAGCCAACACAAGATGAGAAAATCTGGTCATAAAGGTATACACTACCTGACAAAAGTCTTGTTGTTCCCAGTTGTAAGAGCAACAAATAATAACTTGACTTCTAGATGATCATTTGGAAAAGTGGCTGAGGGTAGATTTTTTAGATTAATCATCTGTTGAGCTGCATCCCAATCATCACAAATACTACAGAAGACCTATTGGAACCCCATTGACCCACGATTTATACATAAATCAGTCAAGTTTAGTGAAGAAAAAATCATGATATGAGGTTAGATTGAATATTGGGGTGTGAGAGAGGTCTGCAGAGTGGATGGCAACATCAACAGCCTGAGGTATCAAGAAATTTGTTCTGCCCATTATATTATAAACCACAGGAGAGGGCAAAGTCTTCAGCAGGATAGCGTTCCTTATCATACTTCAGCCTCCACATCAAAGTTCCTGAAAGCAAAGAAGGTCAAGGTGCTCTGGGATTGGCCAGCCCAGCCATCAGGCATGAACATTATTGAGCCTGTCAGGGGTAAGATGAAGGAAGAGGCATTGAAGATGAATCCAAAGATCTTGATGAACTCTAGGAGTCCTGCAGTCTTAGTTAAAGTTATTTGAGTCATTGCAGAGATGTATGGATGCAGTCCTCCAAGCTCATATGAGTCATACACAATATTAATTCTTTTTCCACTGCAGCATGACTTTATATTCTATTCTGTGCATTATTTCTTTTATGTGACAAGACTTTTGTCTAAGCACAGTCAGACCTTACTGTCCTAATTAAAGATTCATCAGTCCAAAGTAATCTTGTCCAATCCATGTGAATTATAGCTACAGTTTGCTGTCAGCTAAAAGAAATATCATTGGCAGTGTGCTCTTTTTCTACTGCTGTAGCTCATCTACTTCAAGGTTCAACAATATCTTGACCTTAGTTGGAACAAGTGCTTATTTGAGTTACTGTTGTTTTTTTATCAGTTCAAACCAGTGTAGTCACTCTCCTCTGGCATCAGCAAGGCGTTCTCGCCCACTGAACTGCCACTTACTGGATATTTTCTGCTAGTAGATCAGCAGGTCCTAAAATACCCAAAGCAGCCAACAGCCATGCCACATTCAAAGTCAATTAAATCTCATTTCTTCTCCATTCTAACGCTCTGTTGACATTAGTCATGCCTATATGCTTAGATGCATTGAACTATGTCCATGTGATTGGATGATTTGATCTAGCCAAGATTATTTTCACTCTCCGCCAACGCACAGACTGGAACAAAGAAGATTGTTTGGAGAAACACTAAATTGGCTACTCTTTGATGCTGACTTATAATTCAGAGTGCCTGATATAAACTGGCAGAGGCTTAATAACGTGTTTTTTAAAATGTGGCGGAATGGCGTGACTACATTTCAGCTAGCCCATATAACTGCGCAGTCACTGTCAGTTGCCTTTAGACCTTAATTGATGTCTTAGTTCCTCTGTCATCTCATTCTGATGTTAAACGTCTCATTCTCAAAAGCCCAGGCTAGTGCATTTTTATTTGTTGATTTGTATGTTGAGGTACACTGCCTGAAAACCACCTGGATTAAACCAAGCAAATAAGTAAGTAATTACTGCTAGGATGATTATTTTAGCTGGTAACAGGTTACTTAACCCTACCTGAATCAGAGAGTAACTTCTCGTTTCTAAAAGGGATAATTCACCCAAAATGAAAATTACCTCAATGTTTACTTTCTCTCATGTGGTTTTATACCTTCTTCTGTTAAATACAATAGAAGATATTTTAAAAAATACTATGGATGTGAGGAGGTACCATCAACCAGCATTTTACAAAATACAGACATGCAAATAGGTTTTGAACAAGTGAAGGGTGAGTGAACAATTGCAGAGATTTAGTTTTTGGATGAACTATCTTTTTAAACAACCATGTTGGAAGGTTACGGTGTTAATCTGTTTCAAGAGAGTCAACCCAGCAAAAAATGTTGTGTTTAATAGATGTCTAATAGACATCTAAACATAGACAGCTAGGCTAAAATAAGTCTAAACTTGGGCTGTTGGTGAAAATCTAATAGACATCTAAGAATAGCCCAAAACTAGACTAGTCATCAAATTTGACAGACTTTATATGTGTAGACATTCATTTCTGTTTATTTGATGACTAGTCTAGTTTTGGCCTTTTCTCAGACGTCTATTAGATTTTCACTGACAGCCCAAACCATAGCCTTGTTTTAGCCAAGGCTATGTTTAGACTTCTATTAGACATCTATTAGACATTAAAAGAAAAATATGCATACTGGGAAAGTATTGCATGCATCAAGCAAAGAAAACTTCTTAGGAGATTATTAATATTGGGTTAAGAAGTGTCCAACGCATTATTGAAAACTGGAAAGATATGGATCCATAATCTTTGAAGAAGAAATGTGATGGGGAAAAACACTAGAATGATCACGTATAGAACTCACAATTATGTGTAAAAGTGAAAGAAAGAGCATTTGCTCATGCACAATGCGAAGGTAACTTGAGATTAGGACTAAACAGCTGTGTAGCCTTAAGAAAAATGCAACTCAGTGAGGCTAATGAGGAAAAAAGGCTTCAATTTGCTAGGCAGCATAAAGATTGGACTCTGGAGCAATGGAAGAAGGTCATGTGGTCTGATGAAACTCTGTTCCACTGTGATGGGCACATCAGTATGGAAAGAGAGTTCTTAAATAAAGTGCCTGGTGGCAGCCATACAGCGCTGTGGGACTGCTGTGATCCAGGGATTCTGCATTTGGTCAGATTTAACTTCAGCAATGTTGTGCACAAAGAATACAGTCAATAGAATATACTGAATGATCAGTTTGTTTCGTCAATGGATTTTTATTTTCTGATTGCACAAGCAAACTCCAAGATGACAATGCCAGGATTCAATGGGCTGAAATTGTGAAAGAATGGATCAAGGAGCATGAGAATCTTTGGAATGTGCTTTAGAAGTGTTTGCACAGGGCTCTAACTCTCTCATTAGTACAAGTTCTTGGCAGAAAAAAAAATAATGCAACTCTGGATGGTAATAAATTAAGCGACATCGTAGAAGCATATTGAAACGGCGCCATGGTGAATACATGCTGTAATCAAAGATAAAGGTGGTCCAATGAAATATTAGTATGACTTTTTAATGCCGGACAGGCAGTGTAAATAAAGCATGATTTGCTGCTAATTGCTAGTCAGATGATAGAAAGGAAGGACAGGCATTTTACTGGATTGCATTTTGGCTATGCACTTGAAAACAACATGAGTCATCAATATTTTGCTTGTGTTTTTCTGCGTAGAGGACATCTGTTAAATTGAGTTTCGCCTATACTTTTAGGAGTGCTAGCATATAGATGACACAAACTTTCAGACACGGACTAAAAGCCACAAAAGTCCAGTTTTGATTTCATGGGATCTTTTAAGTGACAGTTTGAGGCCAAGTGCCTTCTCCAAAAATGAAATGGATGAAAGCTGTTTACTGCTGAAAACTCCCATTTCTAATAAAATCCCCAGGGCAGCTTCAGTAGCTGATTGGTCCAATTAGAATATGACTCTGACTTTTTTAATCCAGAAAAATACACACAGTATTGTGATTTATTTAAATTCACTGAAACTTCTTCAAGAATTGCCTCATTCTCACTTGTTTGTCCGTGTCTTTCTTTAGTGTGAAAATGCAGTGATTGCTGCAAAACCCTGTTCTTGTGTCTCGCTGGATGACTGCCCACCAGCTGATGCCACTGGCCACATTTAATATCGCATCACTTGCTGCACATTCATTATGGTGAGATCACTGTGACAGCTGTGCCGAGCACAGAATACACACAAACATATTTTAAGGAGGAAAGTTCAAACAAATAGATCTAATTCATTTACAACAAACTTGATTAGACAGACGCACTTTCAAACATGCTAGAATGAATGAATGAATGAATAAATGAATGAATGAATGACCTACACACACACAAACACATACTCTAGAACAAGAAATAAAAGCTTTTGCTTCCACGTCACTCAGATATAAGCAATTCTGAAAATGCCTGTCGATGTGCACATGCTCACATTTTTAATATGAAAAACTGGTATCGTTATAAGGAGATTATTTTAAAGAGAGAGAGAGAGAGAGAGCTCAGAGGTGTTTGAATGTTACCTTCCAGTAAAAGTGAATTTGTTCACAGCTCTCAATCACTATGCAGAATGAATGAACTTTCCACTTGCCTGAATATAGGACAGATAATTCCCCAGGGCTGATGTATGCGCTGTGTGTGTATTTGCTTGTGTGTGTGTGTGAGTGCTTATGTATGTATATGGATTAATTAGTAAGTTCTTTTAATCAATTTCATGAGCTTGCAGCAGTGTTATTTCGGTGTCACTCAGATTTTGAGATTTTCTTTCATGTTTTAAATGTTTTTTTTAATATTATATCTGATTTAAATTTGACAGTTTTAATTGTGTGGTATTTTGATTTTAGTCAGTTATATTATTGTTCAGTCTTATTATTTTTGTTACATTTAAGCTATTTTGATACATTGTTAAACTAATATATAAACGTTAAATAATATGAAAGCGTCTCTTAACTCTTAAAACTAACCATTTGATTTTGTTAGCTCACATGGCCAGTTTTGTTGTGAACAATTCATTTGTGCATAGCATTAAGAAAAGAAAATGTTTGCCCTTTTAATCTTTAATTTGAAATCTAAAAATGCACTTCCTCTTTGTTTTCAGTTAAATGATCAGATTATGCGATTTTAAGGTAATGGGCATGGCTAACATACTTTACCACAAACAGAAATGGTGAGCAGGAGGAGTCTGTTAGGTTGTAATAACTTTTCTAAAACCTCTTTCCCAATCTTTCTGAATAAAATGCCCACTTTACAATAAAAAATAAGCCATGCCCCCTGTTTTCTCATTTAAAATTCTGCTTCACTAGGAACTGCATCACAATACGGACAAAATAACAATCGCAGGTTCCAGTTGTGGCTTTAAGTGCTAGCTGATATAAGCATTTAGCTTTTATAAGGTTTTTAAAACATTTATTCAACTTTTTTTGTCAAATAAGTTTTATTGAAGACACAGATTCAGAAAAAAAGGAATTCTCTGTTTACATATTTTGTCCACATATAACATTGGCAAAGAAAATAAGAAAACAAAATTTAAAAAAAATTTTTTTCAAGGTAACAGATAAAAGATGCCAAATTTTGTCAAATTGTTCAAGTTTTTTTTTTTTTTTTTTTTTTTTTTAAATAGTATCTAATTCGCTCTAAATGTAACAGAGGCAATTTCTCCAAGCCACTGTTTACATGTAGGGGTCTCCTTTTTTTCCAAAACAGTAGCAGTAGCTTCTTGGCAATATTTAAACAGAATGAGAGCAATTTATGTTGTGTATTTGAAAACAAATGTGTTTGTTCAGACAATCCCAGAATTACAAGCATTGAATCTGGTTGTAATTGCAACTTCAACATCTAAGAAAGCACATCAAAAATTCCATTACAATAATTCTGTATTTTAGAACAAAAAAAATAAAACTGTGAGATAGATCTGCATCTGATAAGTTACATTTGTCACAAAGAGGTGAAATATTTTTGATGATTATTTTGAATTTTTTCTTTGAATTATATAACCTATTAATTATTTTAAACTGAATAAGACAATCTCTATTCTTCAATTTAAATTCTTTCCACCGCTCTTCCTTAAAACAATTTGTGAAGGGGAAAGTAACATTTATTCAAATTTTTATGTCAAGTAAAATGTTTTGCGCAAAAAAAACTCTTTAGTGCCTTCTGAATTTTTTCATCCAAATATAGCTTTTTTTAGGTTGTTGTGTTTAGTTTCAGAAAATTTACTTTTATCGCAAAGAATAGATTATTTTCATTGCCTTTAGTGATGAATTAACTGAACATGAATTGAATTCAATTCATGTTTATTTCTTAACATAGCTCAACATCAAAGTTCTTGTAAATTTAAACTGTCAGTCCAATTTTCAGAGGTAAAGTTCAGTTTAGTGTGGTTTAAATTTCACTGCTTTAAGTACAAACACTGAAGAGCAAATCCATCGATGCGCAGCTCCACAAGTCCCACCTAGCAACCCAGTGGCATCTCATGTATTTAAACCTGAGATGCAAAAATTGAGTGCTATGAATGAAAATAGTAGTTATATAAACAGACCAACACAATCTCACAGCAATTCTTTACTTTTTGATTTAGTGGCTAATTTGTATGAATTTGTACGATCTAATTCGTAAAATTTAGTAAGACTTGCTCATCCCCCAATGACGGCTGGGTTTAGGGGTGGGGTTAGGTGCCACGCCTCCTTTTTAAAATCGTACAATTTCGTACGACAGAACTCGTACGAATTAGTTACTAAACTGGCAAAACAAAAAATACTTACATTTTCTCGTGAGATTAGGCTGAAACAGACATAGAAACAAACATGTAAAGCATGTTAGTGTTTCTAATATAATGTTGTGTGCATTAAGACAGGAGGAGTGTGTTCTTCTGTTGGTTTGTCAAGCCCACTCACCTGCGTGGAGCATGTTGCTATGTGATGTATTGAGTGCATGCTTTACGATAACACTAGGTCTTTAATCTAGTTTTGAACTGTTAGAGTGTGTCTGAGCCTCTGACATTATCAGGAAGGCTACTCCAGAGGTTATAAGCCTTAAATGACAAGGCTCGACCTCCTTTAGTAGACTTTGCTATTTTGGTACTACCAGTAGCCTTTAGTTTTAAACATAGGAAAAAAGCACATTTTAGAGGAAAATTTCAGATGGCACTTCTGCATTTAAACTCTTCATATGTGAAATTCTGAAATATTATTATTATTAGCTTTGGTGGGTTTTTGTTAAATGAATTGGAGCAACCATCGTATTGGTGCACAGGAATATAAGACTCTGAACTTGCTTAAATGGCCTGGAATTCCCATTGTGATGTAATTTTCATTTTTTGCTTTGAAGTAAAAAGCAGTTGATGATATTCTCAGCAATATACTGACATAATGAATATTCAGATTCTATCCATGCTGTTGAGAGCAACATTTAGGTCAACATGTAAATATTGTGTTCTCAATAACATAATTAACATGTATGAAAATGACAGTAAAAAAGCATCTTATCCTAACACTGAATATGTTGGCAAAATCTTTGCTATTCACTGAATCATAATGACAGATGAGGTAAAACAGTTATGGGAGTTTGATATTTGAGCAAGAGACTAGCTTTGGGAGACTGTAGTTTGAAGTAATCCCTTTATTGCATAACACATGGATATTACTGTACAGTATAGCCCTTTTTGATCTTGAGAATTATTTTAGTATTCATTTCATGTATCACGGAACAATTTTGATAAAAAGCCCTGATAAAAGCTACCCTGCCTGTAGCTTTTTAATAACAGTCAGTCCTTGATTAGCGAGTTCAAGTGGGTCTGATTAGGGTTGGAGCAAATCTCTCCAGTACCAAGCCTGCCCTGATCTAGGAAGTCTTAGAATGTTTTATTACAATCCAACTGCAAGCTGATTTGGTAATAAAAAGCAATTCAATTTTCTTATTTCAGTCATTTTCTTCTGAGTTATTTCAAATAGCCCATTTAAAGTCTGTGAAATGTACATTTAAAATGTTTATTTTGCTAGCGCATATTGTTGTACTTTAGGTCAGGGATGATCAACAAACAACAAAAATTTTAAGTAAATTGTAATGTAATTCAAAAGGAAATTTCCAGAAGTAAAGGTCTGGCAGATGATAATGTGTTAATATAATATATTTCATAATCTATATATTTCATTTCATAAATGCTTGTAATACATCTGCATATAATCAGTGGCCAACCAAATCAAATTAATATTTTTGTCATGTAACATTGAACTGAACCTATATGGCTGTTGGTTTGCATGTCCTCTCATTAGTAAATAAAAGCAGGGCTGCGTTTCAAAAATTAGGTAACATATATACATCAAAAAAATTGTGTTCTAATAAAGAGCTTAAGAAAAATGGGAGGGAAAAGCTTAAATTTCCCCTTTTCTGTTTTACACTTGACTTACAGTCACAACTAATTGTTTATTATCTGCACAACCAAGTGCAGATAATAAATGTCAACACATCTTAATAATTGAACAGTTTTAGAGTGTTGATTTATTCTGTTTATGCTAGCATTACCAAGCCAACAATGCATTTGTAGTAGCATTCAATTTATTAGCACAACTGTGGAAAATAAAGCCATATTTTTGCTAACCGACCCGGATCTGAATAGAACATAAATATTCAGCAAAGATAAATTGACCAGCTCTTAATTCAGTGGGAACATGCGATTTGGAAAGAAAACTGTTCTGAGTGGACAATGGGTAATATAGAGTAAATGAATAGTGCGAGCGATCGGGTGCGGAATAAAATCCAGTGGCAGCGGGAGTGAAAAAGAACAGGCCTGCACAGACCTCTATGTTGTAGCTCTGGGTCCCTATCGGATGGGTTCTGGATCTGGACCGCGGTCCGCCTGTTAGTGACAACTCCTTTTGGTGAACAATTATTCCATTCATGTGGATACATTGAAAAAAAAAAACTGTCCTGTAATCTTCCATCAAAATATGTTCATTTGCCTCTGCATTTGTGTGACGGTTCTTCTTTGTTGATGTCAGTTTGACAGCTTCAGCCACAATATTCTTAACCACGCCCCTCTTACTATTAGTTTTCTGCAAGGGAATGATGTGAAAACAGCCCCGCCCCCTACTTAATATTCCGTTTTTCAGGTGCAGAAGAGAAAGTTTAATGAAGATAGTTTGTGGTCTCATTAGCAGAAGCCAGCTTCAATACTCATAATGAGTTCGTAAGCTGCTCTGGTTACGATCCTAAAAACATCAACAATTATACTCTTTCATAACATCCTTAACTGCATCATACATTTACTTGCTTTAACCTGATTGGTTAAAACACAGATAGACTTAGAATATTTCATGTGGGTGCGTGGGTACAACTCTGAACGATATCTCAAGCATATAAACAACAGACAGCCACTAGGTTGTTTAGAGCTGAACCCAGACCTGTGAAAGGATCCACAATCAAATAAAACATACACGCACACACACACACACACACACACACACACACAAAAACACTTAAAGTACAAGGCTGATTGTATTGTCAGCCATCTTTATCAAAACTGGTTTAAAGCCGGTACAATCTACATCCAAACTGGCAGCTTACATACAAAGCATTTAACTTAAAAAATTCAACACCTAAAATGCCAAGTATCACTTTATAAATAATTTAACACATTAGCAAATAACAATATAAATGGGTGGTTCCAATTCTTCAAGAGTCCAGGTCCACTTAAGAGGTCCCCATGACCTCTGACCTGGCTGAGTAGATCCCGAGGAAACAAATCCTTTGGCATAAAAAAAAAAGCAATTGATCACATATTATTCCAGTTTTACTCTTAAGTTAGTCCTGCAGCTCACTCTCTGCAACTCTCACATGGGCACCCACTGCAGCTAAGCAGGGCTGCACTCGGTTAGTACCTGGATGGAAGACCGCATGGGAAAGCTTGGTTGCTGCTGGATGTAGTGTTAATGAGGCCAGCAGGGGGTGCTCAACCTGCGTTCTGTGTGGGTCCTAACGCCCCAGTATTGTGAAGGGGACTATATATATATATATATATCTGTGGTCGTTAAAAATCCCAGGATGCCCATCCTGGCCAAATTTACCCACTTGCCTCTGTACGTCATGGCCTCCTAACCATCCCCATATCATAATTTTCTTCATCACTCTGTCTCCTCTCCACCAATCAGCTGGTGTGTGGTGTGCGGTCTCGTGCAATATGGGTGCCGTCACGTCATCCAGGTGGATGCTGCACACTGATGGTGAATGAGGAGATTCCCTCAATGTGTAAAATGCTTTGAGTGTCCAGAAAAGCGCTATATAGATGTAAGGAATTATTATTAGCAGTATTATTGAAGTAGGATGACACTAATGTCATCATATAATCGAGACTCCTATAATCATGTCTTTATGGTTAATAAAGTTGAATAAGAAAGGACATATATTACTCCATCCTGGAAAAATCCATGGCATCAGTTTGAAGCACATCAACATACTGACATAAAAGTCTCAGCAACATCTTTTTCGTGCAGACTTTAACTATAATAACACTGGCTATTGGAGTTTTAGCTTTTTTTCTTTAAATCAACAATGGAATAGTTTAATCAAATCCTTTCAGCTGAATGCTAAAACTACAGTTCCAAGTGCCAGTTAGGATCCAGAATGAACATGTGATATGCGTCAGGTTGCCAGATGTGCTGCTTTGATAAAGTGTTGTAAAGTGCCAATGCATCAAATAATTTCAATCAGCAACAAATCAATCAATAGAATATTTAGTTACATTAAGAATGTTTTTTTAGTTCTTAGAGATTGAGAATGTTTTTTTAGTTCTCATAGACGAAGAATGTTTTTTTTAGTTCTTATAGATTGAGAATGTTTTTTAGTTCTCATAGGTTAGTTTGCATTTATAGCAGTATTTTTAGTTCTCATAGATTGAGAATGTTTTTTAGTTCTCATAGATTGGTTTGCATTGTATATGCAGTATCTTTAGTTCTCGTAGAATGAGAATGTTTTTTAGTTCTCGTTGATTGGTTTGCATTGTATATGCAGTATTTTTAGTTGTGGTAGATTGAAAATGTTTTTTTTTTGTTCTCGTAGATTGAGAATGTTTTTTTTAAGTTCTCGTAGATTAAGAATGTTTTTTTTAGTTCTCATAGATTGAGAATGTTTTTTTAGTTCTCATAGATTGGTTTGCATTGTATATGCAGTATCTTTAGTTCTCGTAGATTGAGAATGTTTTTTAGTTCTCGTTGATTGGTTTGCATTGTATATGCAGTATTTTTAGTTGTGGTAGATTGAAAATGTTTTTTTTTAAGTTCTCGTAGATTGAGAATGTTTTTTTGTAGTTCTCGTAGATTGAGAATGTTTTTTTAGTTCTCATAGATTGAGATTGTTTTTTAGTTCTCATAGATTGGTTTGCATTGTATTTGCAGTATTTTGCACAGCCTGTGAGGGAGCCCCATTGTTTATCTCATGTTTTTTTTCCTCGTATAACTTTTGTGCTTTTCACTGTCGTGGGAGTACAGAGGACTCAAAAGACATCAGATCAGCTGCGTTCCATCTGTGCTGCTGTGGAAAAGCCAGCTGTAGACAACATCGCTATTTCTGTGGCAATAATGCATTATGGCGGATTGAAAGCTAACATAAATTCAAATGTGCCTATCTTCATGTTGATTACATTCCATTAGTGGTATTTGTAAGCAACAGGTGCAAGATTGGCCATTGTGCTGTACCATTAACAATGAAAAGATGATTCAGATGGGCTGTAAAGTCTTTTTTAAGCCACTAGTATGACTTTACTATTTTTATATAGAGAGAGAGTTTAATTCAAACGTAACAGGATTAATTTTATATACACATGGCTAATTCAGCCATCTGCACATCAAGCTGCAAGAGAAAATCTAGCCAGAAGACCTTGTGGTCAACTCACATTAGCAGACATGTGGTTCACTTATATGATGTGTGTTTTGATTTTGAATGCAAGTGAGGGAGATGTTCACAAAAGTGTGTCTGCATGGGAGAGAGTCAGTCTGATAAATCTGGCACAGCACACACAGACATGGCTTGTATGGTCAGTATAAAAGCACACACACACATAGGAAATAAGGAGCTGAGGAAATCTGGGTCGCTGTTAGTCAGCCGTATCCAGCTCAGAGCTGTGAGCTTTTAGTTTGGGTGATGCCAAGGCTGAAAATGGGGAAGCATATCACAATTACAGACACCTGCAGAGAGCTTTTCTCTGAGCAGAGCGCGCTTCCAGAAGAATAGAGATCCTGTGATGGCGTAAACAGCCTAAATGCATGAAAACATTGTTAGAGATGAACACATTTTCATTATGTCTCAATCATGTCGCAAAAGCATAAAGGAAGGACAGCTGGTGTTATCTAAAACACTCCAGAGAGAGACTTCAGACACACACTGCCAATAGCATTGATCAAACACACACCAGAGGCTTGAAAAGATGAGCAAAACGCATAAGAGGAATGTCAAGAATTTTGTGTGGAAAAAAAAACAATTGTTTACACAGACACACACGCAGTGCAGTGTGTTTGTTTAGAGACCTTAAGTTTTCAGCCTGCAGAGATCACCTCTATCCGACATAAAATATTTATATTATGTTAGAAATTCTCAGAGAATCGATTCACCTCACGTACTCGCACATCTAAACCTCTCTGTGCTTTTGCAATGAGTCTAGAGCGCGGATGCGGGCTGGTAATGGTCGGGACCTGTGGGCTCTTAACGTGAACTTTTTTAATTTTTACGTCAATCTGCCACTGTCCGAGCGCACGAATACACCCGGGGATTGGAGCTGGATTTTGATGCTTTGAACGACGGCTTTAAAGTGGACGTTTCCCAGGGTCGCGTGCCGCTTTTTTTAAGCTGTGTGCGGACTGCGCACGCGGGTCCGCAGTGGCGGGTTGCGCGCGTGCGTTCGCGCGTACGCGGGTGCTGTTGTAATTTCACGTCACATCAAGTTTGATCAGCGGTCCGATTGGATGATCCGCAGCGCCGTCCTGAATTGAGAAGCCCTCGCGCTTGTTTGCACCTACTCGGCGTTCGTCCTGAAGCCCGAATGCGCCTCTCCGGGATCGCGTGAGGGAGTCGGTCCACATCTGGCGGATTTTGTCGTCGCCCTCGCGCCCGGGCTGGATGTTGCGCGTGAGCTGAAGAATACTAGAGGTCGGAGAAAAAATGCGGCGGCGAGCGCACGCGAGCGTCCTGCTCCTGCCGTGGCTGGTGCTGCAAACCCAGGCTGGCTTTCCAAACCAGATCAATATCGGTGAGTGATTTGATTATCTATTGATCAAAAACATTAAACATGTCTTCAGGACGCGCGCGCTGAGATTCTCATCTACCTGCTGCATCACCCACAGAGAATTGAAGTTTGCGCCAAACAGAGTGTGAATTGTGTGATTGTTAGCACTACTACTGCTGTCCTTCACTCGAACAAGTCTGAAGTGAAGTGTATGTTCTTAACCCCTCTGATCTCGCATGCAGGTGGTCTGTTCATGCGCTCCACGGTCCAGGAGCACAGCGCGTTCCGCTTCGCCGTTCAGCTCTACAACACCAATCAGAACATCACTGAGAAACCTTTCCATCTCAATTACAACGTGGACAATCTGGAGTCGTCCAATAGCTTCTCAGTCACGCACGCCTGTGAGTTTCTGCTCTTTATCTTTCCCCCACACTCAAAAAAATACCACCACCACCATCAAAAATAAAACAAATCTCACCACAGTCTCTATATTGCTTGAAGACTCATTGCGGTATTGAAAAGAAAAGCTTTTTATTCTCACCAAAGACGTGGGTTTGATTTGCAACTTGTTAGGGACATATTGTGAGGAGGCAGGAGACAACCCTCGGATTCTAATTTTTAAAACACACCGAAAGCGTTCGAGCAGTGAGTCACAAGACCTTGATCATGTTCACAATGTAGGTGTTAAGAAAATCCAATTGGGTGGAAGTCTAGTAAAGTGAGCTTGTGCAATAATGCCCTTACACTTTCTATCATTCCTCTGCTCACTCACGCTATTTTTTAATAAGATCTGTTTTGCACTTTAAAATTTGACAGTTTGTTCCATAAATATTGTCTGGTCCAGGGCACCAAAAGGCATCGATGTGAAGTGCTGCCTACACACGCAACTGTAACAGACGCATGCTCTGATTTCTCTTTCATCAATCCGTCCAGTGAATTAATCAATTACATTTTTATTTGTAGTAGTTTATGTGTCTCAAAATGTCATATTTGATTTGCATCAGGAAGTTTAGAGGAAATTTCAAGAAGAAAACTGAGAATGAGTGCGGAAAAAAGACGGGATAAGTTGGCAAAAGAAGGAAATGGAGAGAAGAAAATGTGAAAAAGTCTTCTGTGGCACAAGCCTCAGGTCTTTATAATGGAGAGATAAAGGGAGAATGACTGAGAGAGAGGGAGAGAGTGATGATGATGAGTGCAGGCTGACATTTGCACACATCCCCAAACCAGTGCAAGGGTTAGTGCCCTGCTCTCTGTGTGTGTGAGTGAGTGAGAAAGCTTTACCATCATTATAAAATGCCTGTTTACAGCTGCTGTCATTATCATTTTGTGTCTCTGACTGGCCTGGCTGCTCATCTGAGCGTGTCTGTGTGAGAGACAGTGTTTGTGAGCTTTGGCTTTCCTGGCTTATCATGGTGTTATTGCTGCAGTCATTGATCTTTCTTCACTGCATTAACACACACACACAGGCTCGATGCTCCAGGCATCTAGTTGGCCCATCAGACAGAAAGCACTGGGCTTTTAAAAAATATAAATAAAAAGCGTGGAGACATATGCCCATAACCTCTCCGACTGCGAAGGTGATTTTAAAGTTTAATGAGTAAACTCTGCGAGGAGGCTCTCAAAGCGCATATCCAGGAATAACATGACAGGAAGGACAAAGTGCTTTAACAGTGATGCGTGAACGCTTCATAAATGGAGACAGACACTTATTTTTTTGCTCTCAGGAGAAGTCTTTGAATCACGGCACATTCACTTTTGCATGCAGTGCTTCTTTTTTACAGTCAGGTGAGCCGGTTTTAGCTCCGTTCAATCGCTCACAGCGATGCGAGTGCGAGTTGTGCATCAAACGGTTCCTGTGGAAAAGGTTTTGACAGCTTACGTATGCGGTGACCCTGCTGTTTTAATTGAGGCAATCTGCGTAACGGAGAGGAAAACTGTAGGGGTCACAGGGTCTGTAAACAGGTTATTTTTCACTCACTCTTTTGCTCTCGCTCTCTCTCCCCCTCTTTTCTGTCTTCTCATCGTTTTTTTCTTTATTGCTCCCTGGAGCGTTCGAGAGACAGATGAAAAGAAGGGCAGAAAAGAAGTAAGCAGATGTAACCTGCCTGCTCAGTTAGAAGAACAAATGAAGGAGAGAAAAACACACACAAAGAGACACGTAATCATTACCTTCGCTGTGTAATTTCTGTGCCACTGTTGTGTCACCAAGCAGAAATCTAAAAAGTGGAAACTCTTTTTTTTATTCCCCTTCCTGTTTATAAAATAGAGAGTATTGATCTCATCGAATAATACATTTCTGAGGTGTATTTCAAATAGTTTAAACTCTTTTATTCTCTGTTTTCCAGACAAAGGACAGACTTCTTTCTAGTGAAATATATCCCACTTCTCCAGTCATGTTGTCCTCATTTTCTTTGCCTATTTTTGACTGTTTAGTGCTAGTTCAAATTCACACAATCTCCATTCAGTCAATGATCAGGTGCCGATTTAAACAATAAGCGAGATAAGCGGTTGCTTATGGTGCCAGGAAATCCGAGGCCCCCCAAATAATTACCTAAAGTATAAATTATACCTATAAATTGTAATTAACATCACTTTCTATCATATTTTGTATGGTGATGGTCTAAAAAAGGTATTTTTGCAATTGAACAGCAGGTTATGGTTATGGTTATTGCGTTTTTTTATACACAACTCCTTTGTGGTATAATAAAAAAAAAGAGTCTCCATAAGCTGCAGGTTGCATACGAATGATTGCATAAGGATTCTTCTTAAAAACATAGATGGTGAAGTGCAAGTGAATTATTTTGTAAGGTAAGAGTTCGATGTGTGTCAATGATCAATAGATGGAATCCTCCTTCAAGCGAATCCCTGTCCCGGTACCAACATGTCTCATTATTTTCTTGGCTCCAAAAATTGTGGTTGTGTGAAAAGAAAGAACAGAACCTTAGCTTTAAACCGAAAAAAATATATAATGGCATCTATCTCTAGGCTGCGTTTTTGATGAACGCTTGAATGTGGACGAGTTTAATTAAAAAAACAGACAAATAGATAAGCAGATTTTGATCAAAGACTATATTCAGATTGATTCACAACAGATTAAGTCTTGCAACACCCCGTACGATTCTGTACTATTCCCCCTAAAACAGGAAGTAACAAGTCATTAATGTTCCTTTTATGTTGATGTTGGGAAGTTTTTAGACATTTTTAGTATTTTAAAATGTGTATTGCACTCAAAAATGACATTTGCTATTTGTTCAAACTACTTATTTAAAATTTCTTGGCCCCAAAATGTATGGTTGTACGGAAAGTAAGAACAGAGCCTTAGCTTTTAAACCCAAAAATAGAGTAATAGTACGTATCTCTAGGCAGCCTTTTTAAATCAACATTTGAATGTGGACAAGTGTAATTCAAAAAAGCAATATTATGGATCAGTGCTGGGCAAACTTGGTCCTGGAGGGCTGGTGTCCTGCGCAGTTTAGCTCCAACTCTAATCAAACACACCTGCTCATAGATTTCTGGTGATCTTGAAGACACTGATTGGCATGTTCAGGTGTTTTTGATTAGAGTCAGAGCTAAACTATGCAGGACACCGGCCCTCCAGGGCTGAGTTTGCCCACCCCTGTTATAGATGAATGGATAATCTCATTTTTATCAAAGATTATGTTCAGATTGATTTAGTACACTGATCAAACAGATTGAGTCTTTCAACACCACTTTAGATTTTATTTCTCCCTAAAAATACTTCACCATGTAACAGAAACGGACAGTGGTGGGGAATTACTCATTCATTCATTCATTCATTCATTCATTTTCTTGTCTAATTAGTCCCTTTATTAATATGGAGTCGCCACAGCGGAATGAACCGCCAACTTATCCAGCAAGTTTTTACGCAACAGAGTATTTCAACACCCCCAAGATTCTGTACTATTTCCCTCAAAAAAAATCCTTCATCGTGTAGAACTGACAGTGAACTGACAGTGGTGGGGAATTGATACATTGTACAAAATAAACAAAAACTCCACGAGTTCACAGACATTTTTTTCAACTCTTAAAACATGAAGTAACTCAAAAATTGTCATTAATGTTTCATTTATGTTGATGTTGGGAAGTTTATAGACATTTTTTAGTATTTTAAAATATATTTTGCACTCAAAAATGATGTTTGCTGTTGTTTAAACTGTTTATTTGAAATGAACTGAAAAGGCACAATTCTTGATCTTTTTGAGGGTGGACAACTTAATTTTATGCTCAATCCACTTAAATTTGTAAAAACAAATAAGTTAACTTAATTCCTTTGTCCAACACATATTGATTGTGTGGAACCCAGTATTTTTTACTGTGTGCATTGGATGTTCATGCAAATTATTCTACAAAAAATGCTGATGACATTTATTCATTAGAATGCTTGTGCTTGGGCTTTGGTTCATCATATGACTTGATCATCTCACATGCTTTTGGTTGTGTTTTTATTTGTGCTGCAAAGGTACCACTGCTAATGCTATATATTTCAAATCACTGGCATATTTGCACTATAAATGACTGAAATATATGAGAATACTAGTTTGGTATAATATAGTACAGACCTTATATGGTTTATACAGTATTTTGAACGGCAAAATACTGGCTAATGGCAGCTGCAGTTTCTTTACCGTAAATTTTATGGTATTTTTTGTTTGTTTTTACAATGGTTGAGTTTTCTGTTGTTTTACAGATTTATTTACATTTATTATTTCTTATACAATACATTGTTTCAGACTAATAATATTTGTTGACCAAGTTTGTTACCCTGTGACTAGTCAACTCTGAATTGTTGATTCTATATCTAAATTAATTGAAAAAAAAACTGCTTCATTGGATTTACTACAGTTTTTTTTAGGGTAAGTTGTTGTAAACAATATACATGGGCTGAATTAAAACAAACTAATTAAGATTAAAATTACAAAAATATATTTTTTTTTATTTAAATTCAGCCCATATGAATAGTTTGAAACTGCTTACCTTCAAAAAGAAAGTAAATCCAATGAATAATTTTTTCAGTGCATTTGTCATTACTATTATTATTTTTTATTTTTAGCAAGTGGGGAATGCAATGCAAAATGGCCACTGCTATATTGCATAGCTATATTTGTCGCTGAACTGGATTCTCAAATTGTTCCCCATTTTATAACTGGTCAGAAAAAATAAACATTTCCACCATAAAAAAATCAAATCATCCAGAGGAAGTGTTGCTGTGTGAGGCTGCTTTCACAAGCTGAGCAGTGCTTTGATTGAGCCACAGTGTTTACACTTTTCATGAAACTCAGCGTAGAAAAGGGCTTATTCAGACATGAGACTATTTTAAGCTGAGATAGAAAAAAACTATTGTAGCAAAAATAGAAACACGTCAGCCTTAAGGACTAAAAGAGAGAGTAAAAAGCTAGTTTCTCTGAACTGCAGTGATCGTTTGTTCTGTCATGGTGAGAGCTGCTTTCCACTGAGGCCCAATCAATATAGAAAGAGAACGGGACAGGACCGCCTTAAATCCACACTCGCACTACAACATAGACGCAGTTATTTTTTGTGTAGAAATAGCATGTAAGATTTAAATTATTTTTTAGACACGTTTCAAGAATATCCAGTTGGTGAATAGACGCTGTGTTTTTACTTCCACACAGTAAACTCAGAATTCTCCCCAGGGAACTGTAATAGTATCTAACTTGTTTTGCCATATTTTGCATTCATACAATAGTACATTATGGGCAGTGTTGGGTAAGTTACTTCGGAAAACGTTGAATTAAAAGCTCACATTTGACCATATTTGGAACAGTTTGTGAATATTAATGAGCTCATGCTCTGATGCAACACAGCTCATCTCAGTGCTTACTCTCTCTCTCTCTCTCTCTCTTTCTCACACATCCTCTCTCTCTCTCTCTCTCTCTCTCTCTCACACACACACATCCTCCTCTCTTTCTCTCTCTTTCGGACACTCACACACATACACACACACATATGGTGATGTACATTTAAGCAGACCTTATGCCTCCTCAGGGTGGTGGTGAATAAATTTGTAATCCACACATACACCCACATACATAAAGAGAAAATGATCATTATTGTAATCTTGCTAGAAATTGAGATTACATGCCTGGGGCTTGCATGTTAATAAGCTGGTGTGCAACATAACAGTCAGATTTATAACTATAATTCTTGAACATGTAAATTAAATTCTTTTAAATCTTTATATTCGAGTCGAACATGGCCTATTAGCATTTTTAAAATTTAATACTTAGGGATTTTAAACATTCTTTAGTTAAAAATAACAGAATTAGTCTGGGAAAAGGTATTTGTTGTGTAACAAAAGTATTTAATTTCTGCTGGTTTGTACTTATTTATACAGAACTGTTTAATGTATTTACAATATTTATGACAAATACATTACCTAATCAAGTACCTAATGAAAAAAACTAAACATGAGTAATAACCCCTTTAATTTTTCAGTGGATAAGTATTTTAATGATTGTACATGCAACATTGATTATAGGTGAGATCTACTATGGTCAAATTAGCACAATATTTTAAAAGCACTGTTGGAAGAGGAATGTAGAGGTGTTCTCTGGTGTTAACAGTAGCAGACCCGAATCACCTCATGATTATGCACAACATGCATAAATGATTTTTTGGAGTGTAAAAATCCAACTCTAAAGAGACCTGATTAAAATTAGACCAGAGTCGGACTTGACTCACCGGCCTCAACTAGACCCAGACATAAACGCCATCGATGTGCACAGCCAGAAGCTCTTAAATCAGTACAGAACAATCCTAGTGTCCTGCTCACTCATTCAGCTATTGCTCCATTACTTTCATTTATTTGTTAACACAGAATGTAATCGTTGGTTTAATCTTGTTCATCTTGCTTGAATAACATCGTACCTGCAGAATTCTTTCATTCCAGAACTTTGCATTTATGAAATATTGAGATCACGTTAGCACAGTTAGAGCCTCATATTACTCTTAACTGTAAACAAAGAATCGTGCTTTCTTTCTGCAAAGCTGCTTTGAAATGATGTTTTGACTGTAAAAAAGGATTCTAGCTGCATATCCTTTGCATCATCTTAACTTTTCTAATCATTTCAACTTACATCAGTCAGACTAACTAACTATATTAAGTTACTCTTGTATAGCTAAAAAAGTTTAACTGAAACATGATTGACTTTTAAATAAGTTAATGTAACATAAAAACATTCGTTGTCATTTTTTTTTGTCATATCATAGATACACTGTCATCAAACGCACAATACAAAGAAACTTTAATCAATCTGAATTCAGTTATTAATTAATGCTTTGCTTAATTGCCTGCCTGATGGATGCAAGTTATTTCTGAGATTAGCTTTCAGTTGTGACCGTTGAATTGGAAAATATAAATGTGGTAGCTTCATAAAATTAAGTTGATATCCTATAATGAATCATGGATTCGCTAGTGTTGTCTGCAGCACAGTTTACCTTATCTCTAGCAAAGGGCTGCTGCGCACAAAAAAAGAAATCCCCTGCATGAACACACAGAGTAATGAAGTGAGGGGCTTTTCCTGACGGATCTCTGTGATGGGTTTCTGTGTGTGCGATTACAACCTTTGTTCCTTTTCTGTTTCTTAAAAATTTATTTAAAGGAACACTTTTCTTTTTTTGTGTGTGGAAATACGCTCATTTCACAAGTCCCCAGTTGAATTTGACCACTTTTAAATCCATTCAGCCGATCCCCAAGTCTAGTGAGAGCATGTTTAGCTTAGCCAAGAATTAATCATTGAATCAGATTAGACCATTAGCATCTTACTCATTCTCATTCATTCATTCATTCATTCATTCATTCATTCATTCATTCATTTTCGGCTAAGTCCCTTTATTAATAAGAGATCACCTCAGCGGAATGAACCACCAACTTACCCAGCATATGTTTTATGCAGTGGATGCCCTTTCAGCTGCAACCCATCACTGGGAAACACTTATGCATTCTCATTCAAACAAATACACTATGGACAATAGCTGATCCACTTCATGTATTTGGACTTGTGGAGGAAACCGGAGCACCCGGAAGAAACCCACATAAACACGGGTGCAAACTCTACACATAAATGCCAACTGACCCAGCCAAGGCTTAAACCAGTGACCTTTTTGCTGTGAGGCGAGAGCACTACCCACTGAGCCATCTTGTCGTCCCAGCATCTTACTCAAAAAATGTAAAAAAAAAAAAAAAAAAAAAAAAGAGTTTTGATAATTTTCCTTTTTAAAGCTTGACTCTTCTGTAGTTACATTGTGTACTGAGACCAATGAGGGGAAAATTAAAAGGTGCTGTTTTCGAGCCCGATATGATTAAGAACTATAATCTCATTCCGGCGTAATATTCAAGGAACTTTGCTGCCGTATCATGAATGCAAAAGACACAATAGTATCATGCAGCTTTGTTACACTCAAAAAATGATTACTGCTGCTTGTTCAAACTACCTTTTTAAAATGAGCGGATACAACACAATTCTTGTAATTTCTTTGGCTTATTTATTTGTTTTATTTTTAGTTTACTTAAATTTGTAAACTATTAAGTTAATTTAAGGGTTTTGTGTTGGGACAACATCACGGAATTGTGTTGGTCCAACTACCTGGTTAGGGGATTTGTAGTTGGCAGTTTGCTTTGTGTGGGATTGAATTAAGAGTGGGAAATGTTGACAATAAAAGTAATCTTGGGTTTTTAACGTTAATAGAAATACTTGTTAGAGTTTAATCATCATTTTAGTTTGAAAATTTAGAAGAGTTTCATGTATTGCTTTGAGTTTTGAGATTACAACCTTGCAGAAGTAGCATGCTTTGGCTGTCGGCAGCTTAATGAGCAAAAATGCTGTTTGTTGCTTTGCTCAGTGAGCAATAAATGTCCTAATATTAGTTCTGAGATCAGTCTCAATCAACTGTACATGCATCTCATGAAATATGCTTAAAATGGCTCTTTGAAATGTGTGACACATAATAGACATGCATGATATTATCAGACCTTTGAGTCTGTTACATAAAAATAGAAAAATACAAATGTATTTCAACTTTTATTTGATAAAATCATGTTGGACCAACTCAATTGCATTTAACTTTGTAATTTTACCTTTTTTTTTTAGTTGGTGCTAAACAAATTTATTGGATGGTAATGCTGCCCTCAATTAAACCGAGTTCATTCAATGAGGTATTTTTTTGAGTGTACCTATTTAACTAGCTGGGAAATATTTTCAGGCGCTGCATAATATCAATAATCCAGCTGCAGTCTATTGGCCAAAAAAGTGGAGTCTTTCTTAAATATGAACTTGCAAGAGTGCGCCTTTTTTACTTAAGTTTTACTGTCCATCACAATTAATTCATAAGCTACACAATAAAAAAAAAAGATTTTTGCTGCTTGTTAAAAAGCGTTATTTATAACGAGCTGAAACAACACAATTCATGAGATTTCAATTTTTTTCATAATTCGTAATTGTTTTATGTTTAATCCACTTAATTGTTAATTGGTTTGTGTTAGGACAACATGATTGAATTGTGTGAAGCCCTGCAGTTTTTACAGTGTGGTAAACATAGCATTTTAATACATTTTATTATTATTTTATTTACCATAATATTTGAGTAATGTATACCGGAAGTGTTAACCTTTTAACTACCTCATTACGAAAAAATGTTTGGCTTGCATTACTTAACTCCTAATGTTACCAGTTAACACACGCAATGGATTTTTTTTTCTACACATTCCACAATTTCTAAAAAAAATCAACCTCTACCAAATAGTTGATATGTCAGTTTATAGTAAAAGTTCAAGAATTAAAACATACTATGAACGCAGAAAATATGAATTGTAAGACCAATTTATTAAAATTTAAAAAATAAAATCAAAATGAAACATAAATCTAAAAAAATAAAAAAATGAATATGAATACTTAATCATCTTTATTTGTGAAGTATGCCAAAAAATATTTCGGATTCTCATTTAACATGCTTTCTTGTTTTTTTTATTTTTTATTATTCAATAAAACCAAAATCAAGTATAGTAGTGCAACAGGATTATGTTTGATTTATTTTTTTAAATCCAACAATGCTGTGTGTGTAAACCATTATGTAAAACAGTCATTCTTTAAATGGCTTTAACAGTCACGATTTAAAACAGTTAAAACATGGTCAACCATTTGTTAGAGAGGCAGTCAAAGGTGGATAGTCTGAATAATGCTTGTGTAAAATATCCTCACTCACTGATCAAGTGCTTGCTTAGTTTTACTTAAAAATAAGCCAACATCGAAGTCACTTTAAAAGTAAAACATTTCAGGTGGGCACCAGTCACGGACTAGTCTCCTCTGCAGAGATTTCACCACCTGGACTGGAGCCTGAAGTGCGCAGGAGAGCAGTGGCAGCTGTCATGATTTATTTTAGTTGATTCAAATTCTCATTAAAAACGCACACATTTTAAATCAAGCTCGTTCAAAAATGATTATCAATATGAACACTTTTACAGTATTTGCAAATTAGGTGCTATAGTGTTTTCTTAGTCCTGCTGAAGCTCTCAAACGTGCACTAATGTGTTTGTCTTGCTGGCAGAGTTTATATCTGTGTTTTTTTTTTTTTTTGTAGATTGTGTGCGTGTGAGTGTGTGTGTGTGTGTGTGTGTGTGTGTGTGTGTGTTATGATTTTTAACCTCTGGGCTCTATGAGTAATGTGACATTTGCTTGCGTTTTCCCCCTTTTCTCTCTCACGTCCGCATGCCATATAATTCTTCCATTATTTAATTATTTTTGCTCTGTATGTGTGTCTGTCCTGGACACATGTAGGAACATTTGCCCCATTTTGTTTCTTTTCCTAAAATCCGAGTAACCTCTACAGATCTCCCGCTACACTCTCTCCTATTCTCTCTTGGTTTTCATGGGGCAGGTGTTTGTGTAAGGCAACAATAATTCAAGAAAACAGACAAATAGTACAAATGTCCTCCCTCAGCATAACATAAGGTTGCAAATATGAAATTACCCAGACAGCACCACAGCTGAAGTTATGCTTAACGCTGATTTTTCTGGGCATTCATTCATATAGTGTACGGCTGTGGAGATGTCAGCAAACTCAATCTGTCTGCTGTCGGCTTTGCTGTGTGCTTTAGAAAACATTTGCGGTTTATTTTGAAATGATTGAATGACAGCTGCATTTAGGCCGTTTCAGATGAATAAATTAATAAATAAAGAAGACCTTTGGATTTCGGATGAATTTGGGTCATGTTGCAATACATGCTGTCTGTGACATCAGTGATGATGTCATAACCTTTCTATTTCAGCTAGCAGGCTCCTCTTGTCTGTGCGGATTGTTTTAAAAACACCGAAATATAGGAGTCCATGCAATTATTCATCACAGTACAAAATGCTTATGTGTGCCTGATGCTTGTTTATTTTAAGATGCACTGACTCTGCTTCTGTCTCTCTCTTGGTTTGGCAGTCTGTTCTCAGTTCTCCAGGGGTGTGTACGCAATCTTTGGATTCTACGACAGGAGGTCAATGAATACATTAACATCGTTCTGTGGCGCCCTGCACACCTCTTTCATCACGCCATCATTTCCCACGGACACAGATGTGCAGTTTGTCCTGCAGATGAGGCCGAGCCTCCGAGGGGCGCTGCTCAGCTTGCTGGCCCATTATAAATGGGAGAAATTTGTTTACCTGTATGACACTGATAGAGGTGAGTACAAACACACACTAACATGAATACTCTTTGGCAAAAAAAAAAAATGCATATATTTATATATATATATATATATATATATATATATATATATATATATATATATATATATATATATATATATATATATATATATATACACATACAGTTGAAGTCAAAATTATTAGCCCTCCTTTTTATTTTTTTTCCCAATTTCTGTAATTTTTTTTTGTTAATTTTTGTTTTTTTTTATAGAAAATATTTTCAACACATTTCTAACATTTCTAAACATAATAGTATTGATAAACCATTTCTAATAACCGATTTATTTTATCGTTGCCATGATGAGAGAAGTATTTTACTAGACATTTTTCAAGACACTTCTATACAGCTTAAAGTGACATTTAAAGGCTTAACTAGATAAATTAGGTTAACTAGGCAGGTTAGGATAATTTGGCAAGTTTTAAAGGCTTAACTAGGTAAATTAGGTTAACTATATATATATATATATATATATATATATATATATATATATATATATATATATATATATATATATATATATATATATTGCAAATGAATCGTTGACTTCTGCTGTCTTCATTTGTTTCAGAAACACAATTTTTTTTTTACAACTTAAAACGTCATCAGTTTTCCGCAAATCCGCAAACCATTATTGAAAAAACACCAATATGCACTCATTCACACACACACACACACGCACACACACACACACACGCGCACACACACACACACACACTCATACACTACGGCCAATTTAGTTTATCCAATTCACCTATAGTGCATGTTTTTGGACTGTGGGTGAAAACCACACTAACACAGGGAGAACATGTATACTCCACACAGAAATACCAACTGGCCCAGTCGGAACTCAAACCAGTGATCTTCTTGTTGTGAGGCGACAGTGTGAACTACTGAGCCCTCTGGCCGCTACACTTATGCGTTTTCCTACACTTATGCGTTTCCAATATTTTCATATTGATCCTTTCACAACTGATCAATGCTAACTACTGATGTGTACTGGGTCTAAAATATCATGACCTTGTTCACTTTTGACCGCTTCTGAATGCAGTAGACATCTAATTTTCTTTTGGTTTGTAGCCACTTTGGTTTGTTGAATACTTTTGATTAGCCACAAAATATCATATTCTCCATATGCTGACCTATAACATAATCAATGGCTGATTCAAACTTTGCTGCAATATACCAAAACAAACAAATTATAATTGAATTTGCAAATGCTTAATTTGTCCCTTTAATACAAAGCTTGCAGTCTGCTTTTGTTAAGTCGATACTATCTGTGCATTTTTAGAGTGAAGTAGAGTGTGATGAAATAAATGGGAATCTATAGAGGAAATCCATACAAAAGTGGTCACCGGAGACACATTTAAAACAGGTTTTAGCGCTGGGTGTAAATGGAAATGTGTCTCTGCTGACCACTTATGATCAGGTCACAAGTGCTCATTTTATGCTATTTTGTTGTTGAAAATTTTGCAATCATTAACCAATGTATGTGAATATGAAGGAAATGACTCCTTCAACACACACATGCAATTCTAAACTGCCTGATATTAGTTATCTGTTTAACTTCTATTTTATATATATATATATATATATATATATATATATATATATATATATATATATATATATATATATATATATGATTTTGGTTTGCAGATTCCTTCTAGAGGACACATTGAGAGCACATACATACACTGGTGTAATCGCGGAGGTTAAAAAAGAGGGTTATCACCTGATGGCCGCCTCGCTAACAATCACTTTTCTTCTTAGCTTGTTTACTCTGAGAGTGCTTACAGGCATGGTTCTGAATACAAAGAGAAACATGGGGTAAGATTTTTCTAAGTAGGGCAAATTTGCACAGTCACATAATACAGTTACAAATCTCATTTATTTATGGATCTGTGCAATAAGTACAACACACATTAGCGTAGTGGCAAATGTGCAGAGCCGATGCTCTTAAGGTGCAGGTGATCTACTATGATCATGGATAATGCAATCATTTTTTTCTCTATCAAGGGTAAGAGTTAAATATGTGGGGTGCTAAGACAATAATCAATTTTTATGATGACTCACCAGCCACTTTATAAGGTACACCTGTCCAACGGCTCGTTAACGTGAATTTTTAATTAGCCAATCACATGGCAGCAACTCAATGCATTTAGGCACGTAGACATGGTCAAGGCGATCTGCTGCAGTTCAAACGGTCAGACGGGCTGGTCTGAGTATTTCAGAAACTGCTGATCAACTGGGATTTTCTCGCATAACCATCACTAAGGTTGACAGAGAATGTTCCGAAAAAGAGAAATTATCTAGTGACCGGCAGTTCTGTGGGCACAAATGCCTTGTTGATGCTAGAGGTCAGAGGAGAATGGCCAGACTGGTTCCAGCTGATTGAAAGGCTGCAGAAAAGCATCTCTGAATGCACAACACGTCCAAACCTTGAGGCGGATAGGCTACAGCAGTAGAAAACCACATCGGGTGTCCCTCCTGTCAGCTTAGAACAGGAAATTGAGGCTACAATTCGCACAGGCTCAACAAAATTAGACAATAGAAGATTGGAAAAATGTTGCCTAATCCGATGAGTCTCAATTATTGCTGTACCATTCATATAGTAGGGTCAGAATTTAGTGTCAACAACATGAAAGCATGTATACATCCACATGAACCAGAAACTGCGACCGTTGTTTTTTTATATCGTGATGCAGTTTTTAGAAAAACTGAATAATAAATGCGAAAACAGTGGGTGTGGCTTTTTTTCTACTGCAAGCTAAATGGATGTAGTAAAGTGGGCATTTCATTCAGAAAGATTGGGAAAAGTGTTTAGGGAGAGTTATTACAACCTAACAGACTCCTCCTGCTCATCATTTCTGTTTGTTGTCAAAACTGATAGGTGGAGCCACATGGTTAAATATGTCAGCCACGGCCATTTGCTAAGATATACAGTACGTAATCTGACAATTTAACTGAAAAAAAAAACAAAGTGCATTTTCAGATTTCAAAAGATTAGGACGACAAACTTTTTTTTTTCTTAATGACATGCACAGATAAAATGTTTACCATGTGAGCTAACAAAATCATATGGCTTGTTTTGATATCTTGGGGACTTCAACAGTTCAGTCACAAGGAGAACAGATCACACGCTGTCTGAGGGAACGAAGATCCTGCTGGTATTATGTGATTGTTTGTTCAAAGTCATCTTTTAGTTTCTAAAGCAAATTGAAAACAACATATTTGGCAAACAGTATGTTCAGACGATGCCCTCTAGCATTTTAAATTAATTTATACATGTGGTAGAAATTTCTCTCACACCATGTGCTTGGTTCTCTGTGGTGCTTCCTCCAGCAAAAACAACTGCAGCCATTTTTAAGCACAACATTAAAGACATGCTATTTAAATAGCCATGATTTAAGGGGCTGGAACATCAGTAAATTGGGTTACATGACTCATTTAAATACTCCCCTCTCATAAAATTTGTGTTTGACCAGTAAACTCCTACAGATGCATGTCTAGTAAGGTTAGGGGCAAAAATAGTCATATCCACATCTTTTCAGCGATATTCAGTTGCTGCATGTGTTTAGTAAATGCAAACAATGCTACTGGATTTTAACATCAAAAAAGTGGTTTGCATTGCTGCAGTGTTATTAAATTTGACCCATGGTTTTATTTATTTATTATTTGTGAGGCCCTTTGAGTTGCATGTATGTTGGAAAAGTGCTATACAAATAAAATGTATTATTATTATTATTATTATTATTATTATTATTAATATTATCATCCAATCCATGCTAATGTGATGTCAGATGATGGGAAACTTTCAAGTCAATGGAACTTGTTTGGTCCCCCACTTAATGCATTGCGTGTCAAAAGTTTATTTATTTATTTATTTATTTATTTATTTATTTATTTATTTATTTATTTATTTATTTATTTATTTGTTTGTTTGTTTGTTTGTTTGTTTAATTGTTTATTTGTTTATTTGTTTATTTATTTGACATGGACATCACAATTACACTGGACAAATGCATTTGTTTAAGTGTTTAAGCAGACTTTTAGCTACTTCTTAACACCTGTCCAAAGGAGGCTTGACAGAATGACAATAAAATCGATACATATACACAACATTATAATTCTTTATATAAAATTACTGTGAGGCAAAAGCAAAGGCAGCATGATCAAACAAACTAATAGTAGACTATTAGACTATTATGCAAACACTGCTGCTTTGTTTTAACCACTTTTTAAGTACACTACTAAAAATAATTATATTACTTTAAAATTTTAGGCTAACTGTTAAATCATACTATGAAGTTAATCTAGGGCCTTATACACTCCATATTATTCCACAATTTGGTTCACTTAACAAAGAAAACAGATTGACCAAAAGAAGTCTTACACTTTAGCACTAGACAGTCACCATTAGCAGTTGCTCTTGTGACTCTGTAAGAGGATTGATGCCTACTGATCTGAAAACACCATTGGAATATGATCATTTAAACATTAAACAACCAATTTAAGGTAATTTAATTCAATAAAAACTATAAAAACTGAATAGCTCAAAATGATATCAGTTGGGGAAATGACACATGAACTTTGATTACAATTAAAGATGTTTAAAAAGGAATGGTGTAAATGGCTGCCGTTCTCCACAACGGCAATATAATTATCTATAAGTGAACATTTACATAATTCTAGAGGTTATGCATCATTCTGAGAATATGTTTGGCAACCTTTTATTATATTTTATTTTATAATTATTTTATTTATTTTTTATTTTCTTGATGAGCTTAATTTAACAGTTTCATTTATGTAAGTATATAGATATGTGTGAATTGGATGTATATACAGTATGTATAGTATGTACATACAGTTGAGGGCAGAATTATTAGCCCCCCCTGAATTAATTAACTCTAATAACTGATTTATTTTATCTTTGCCATGATGACAGTAAAAAAAATATTTGACTAGATATTTTTCAAGACACTTCTTTACAGCTTAAAGTGACATTTAAAGGCTTAACTAGCAAGTTAATGTATGATGATAGTTTGTTCTGTGGACTATTATGTATATAAATATAGCTTGAAGGGGCTAATAATTGGCTTTAAATGGCTTTTAAAAAAATGTAAAACTGCTTTTATTCTAGCCGAAATAAAACAAATATGACTTTCTCCAGAAGAATAAATATTATCAGACATTTGAAAATTTCCTTGCTCTGTTAAACAATATTTGGGAAATATTTAAAAAGGAAAAAAAAAATCAAAGGGGAGCCAATAATTCTGACTTCAACTGTAGGTATCATTATTTTTTTGTTTGTTTGTTTGTTTTGTTCCCACTGGTTATTTGTTCCCAAAAAATCTATAAAAACTAAAAACCTACAAAAACTAAGAAGGTGATGTTTACATAAAACCTTTCAATGATGCTAACTAATTTTAAGACAGGGAACACAATGAAAATGCTGTTCCAAAGTCGATCACGTGAAGTCTTCTGATCTAAAAGTTGAATTTCATTGAAGCACACAATGCCTTGAATCATTTTCAAATCACGTTACAGTGCAGACTCTCTCAATCTGTTTCCACCCTTGAAATCATCCACTTTAGTCAGCAGGGAGTTGTGCTGGTGCTGCCAAACTTTAAATGGCTTTACATCACCACAGGCCTCTTGCATCTGTTAAATATGCTAAACAGTGACGATTAAAAAAAGTCTGCGTGAGATCGAGACTTGGCTTGCTGGTTAACATAAACTCTGTGACACGTTGAGTTTGGTGTTCAGTTGAGTGGTGCAATATTTGGCAGAGACTCTCTGTAATGTCTGTAATGTGTTCAAAGAATATTAAATAAATAAATCTGTGAAAGGTTAAGAGATGTTTATTGAGGGTGCTGAAAAAAGGTTGTCCATACCATCTTTAATAAGACCTTCTTAATTGCTATTAAGGGAACCCCTCTTTAATTAACTCCTCTTTAATGAATGTTTTTGTGGCTCGCACATATCACATGTCCTTCCTCTCATCAACACGTATGACTTTAAGAGCTGAAGTGCTTATGTGTCATTTGAATTCTCACCTCTTTGCGAGCTGTCAGTCTTGATTAATTGGTAACGGCTAAACAGCCTGGCGGTGTGGCTCTCCAGGACGTATGCTAATTAAAATAGTGATTGAGTGTGTGTGTGTGTTGTCCTATAATGAATGTGATTGCAGGGCTAAAAATGAGACGGAATGGATCAGGGCTGATTATGTGTATGACTTAAAACTAGAGGTTATCAAGGGTATTAGTTGGTTAAGTTTGAGTTTTGCTTTGAACACCTTAACCAAGTTTCGATTTGTCAAATACAGTTGAATTAATTTAAAAGTAAATGTTGTGCAAATTATGCATTCGGACATAATTTTTGGCCATAGACAATGTAGATTTTTATTGGTCAAAGACAAAAGTTATAGTTTCGTTATTAGTTTCATCAGCTTTAGTCATTAGACTGTCTATTGTTTCATTTTTTTTAATGAAACTCACTAAAATGTAATTTATTTAAACAATATTATATAAATCAAAAAACTATTTCAGGTATATTTATTATAATAATTATTTGAAAATTATCCACATGCTGGCACCAGTGGCCTACTGTGCGCCACATACAGTTGAAGTCACAATTATTAGCCCCCCTAAATTATTAGCCCCCCCTGTTTATTTTTCCCCCCATTTTTTGTTTAATGGAGAGCAGATTTTTTTTAAACACATTTCTAAACATAATAGTTTTAATAATTCATTTCTAATAACTGATTTATTTTATCTTTGCCCATGATAACAGTAAATAATATTTGACTAGATATTTTTCAAGACACTTCTATACAGCTTAAAGTGACATTTAAAGGCTTAACTAGGTTAATTATTTTAACTAGGCAGGTTAGGGAAATTAGGCAAGTTAATGTATGACAATGGTTTGTTCTGTAGACTATCGAAAAAAATATATAACTTAAAGAGGCTAATAATTTTGTCCTTAATATGTTTTTTTAGAAATTTAAAATTGCTGTCATTCTAGACGAAAAAACAAAAACAAATTAGACTTTCTCCAGAAAAAAATATATTATCAGACATACTGTGAACATTTCCTTGCTCTGTTAAACATTAATTTGGAAATATTTAGAAAAAGAAAAAAATGGGTGCTAATAATTCTGACTTCAGCTGTATATAGTGCTCACAGCGACCTAAGATTGTTTCCCGGCTTGAGGTCCTTTGCTGATCCTTCCCATTACTCTGCTGCCAAGGCTTTCCTGTCTAAAATCTCCACTGTCCTATATCATAATAAAGATGAAAAACCTTAAAAATAATTAAAAAAAAGAAAGTTATCCACATCAAATTACAGTTCATACACCATAATGCCAAAACAAAAACTTTTTGTGATTTAAATTTTCTAATTTAATTCAAATAAAAAACATTACTTTCCCTTTTTATTTACACTTGATATTTAGTTCAGAATCATCTTTGAAATGTTTCTTTATTTGGCGTAGTTCTCATGGTTCAGACAGGATTTGAAAAGACACACATGCATCTTTAAAACCCTTTGACTGCCGGTCAACGGTTGACCATGTTTTAACAGTTTTAAATAACGACTGCTAAAGTCATTTAAAGAATGACTGTTTTAATAAACTCAAACAAACATAATCCTGTTGCATACTACACTTGATTTTGTGTTTTATTGTGAAAAAGCCTGATTACCCTCCCTACTCTAGTCAACCTAGTTAAGCCTTTAAATGTCCTTTAAAGCTGTATAGAAGTGTCTTGAAAATTATCTAGTAAAATATATATAAATATAGTAAAATATTATCTACTGCTATCATGGCAAAGATAAAATAAATCAGTTATTAGAAATTAGTTATTAAAACTATTATGTTTAGAAATGTGGTTAAGAAATCTGCTCTCCGTTAAACAGAAATTGGGGGAAAAAATAAACGGGGCCTAATAATTCAGGGGGGCTAATAATTCTGACTTCAACTGTATGTATATATATATATATATATATATATATATATATATATATATATATATATATATATATATAGAGAGAGAGAGAGAGAGAGAGAGAGAAAGAGAGAGAGAGAGAGAGAGAGAAGAGAGAGAGAGAAGAGAGAAGAGAGAGATAGAGATTCTGTAAGAAGATTAGAATATATTGTTTTCTATTATGCACCACTTTGCACAGAATTGATGATTCCCTGCTGCCCCCCCATCCCCGCCCCCACCCCTCTTGAACACATGGAGTATTCCAATTTTTTTTGTTTTCAGTTTTTGGCATAGATTAAATTGTGAGGGATTTTCAGAGCAAACAAAACCCTCTCTCGCTGGGGTGGGGTGCCTATGCAGGGGTCTGATATGTGCTGCAGCGGATCTGATGTATTGCAGAAGACATGGTTAGTTGCATGCAAGATATGATCTGCAGTGAATCTGCTCTATATTGAAGCATATGTAAAATAAATGTGAAATACAAAGGCCTACACAGACACATGAACAAAAACATACATGCTGTATATAGAAATAGGTGTGTTTTGCCATGGCATTGTAATGATTAGTGCAGAGTAGCAGTAATTACATTCACCATGCCTCTTTTTCTGCCTTCTCCTTTCATCCTTCAGATTTGCACTGCATCAGCAGTTCCTTAGTATTCTCGAACCAAAGAGAGAAGCGAAGCACTGCTTGCTCCATCATTTTGGCCCAATTCTGCCCTGTTACCACATCTACATGGCCCCCATGTACCAGTGTGTCACACACCATGTTTTATTTTCTGTTTCTCTCTCAGGGTTTTCCATCCTACAGGCCATCATGGAATCTGCGGTGATGAATAACTGGCAGGTTACGGCACGTTCAGTGGGGAACATCGTAGATCCTCTTGAATACAGGCGCATTATTGAAGAAATGGATCGTCGCCAGGAGAAACGTTTCCTTATCGACTGTGAAGTTGAGCGCATTAACAGTATTCTCGAGCAGGTACATCCAAACACATATACACAATTAACATTTGATTCAGTCAGATGATCTGAATAAACTGAGAATCTTTTTTTTTTTCTTTAATACAGATTACAGTTCTCTCTATTTACTAAAGGTTCTGAAAAAAAAAAAATTTTTTGCTTTGTCTATTTTTAAGCCTATTTTGTCTATTTTTAAGTCACAAATAAACACACACAATAAGCACACACTATAATTAAATATATTTATGTATATATATATATGAGTGTGTGTGTTTGTGTGTGTGCGTATATATTCTAATCTTCTTTTATATATAAAAAGGTGATTCAATCTGCTTTTATTGCTGCATTAGACATCAATTTTTATATTTTAATATTGACTAATCTCAGAAATATCCCATTATTTATATAATAATATGTGGCTAAAAAGAATAAAGACTGAACCCGTTTTAATAGCTATACAGGACTACTCAGCAGAAACATCAACACAGATCTAAATGTCCACCAACTCTCGCAACACCACAGCTTTAAAAACAAGTCCAAAATAAGTAATAATGATAATAATATGTCCTGACATTTATATAGCACTTATCTGGACGCACTTTACACATTTTTGGGGGGAATCTTTTCATCCACTACCAGTGTGCCACCTGGATGACGCGACCGCACTCATATTGCACTAGACCGCATACCCCACACCAGCTCATTGGTGGAGAGGAGACAGATTGTTGGAGCCAATTATGATATGGTGATGGTTAGGAGGCCATGATTGACAGAAGCCAGTGGGCAAATTTGACCAGGAAGACATCCTGGGATTTTTAATTGCCACAGAGAGTCAGGACCTCGGTTTAACATCTCATCGAAAAGTCGCCACTCACTGAGCAGTATAGAGTCCCCTTCACTATTCTGGGGCATTAGGACCCACACAGATCACAGGTTGAGCGCCCACTGTCGGCCTCACTAACTAATTTCTGGCAACCTAGCTTTCCCATGCGGTCTCCCATCCATGTACTGACCGGTCAAAGCCCCGCTTCGCTTCAGTGGGCGACCCAAGAGTATTGTAGAGAGCAAGCTGCCGGTTAAATCAATATCACTAAGTCTAATATCACTAGAATATTTATCATCATTAATTTATCACCATTATTAATAAATGAGTCTACAAAAAACTGCTTTCAGTTTGACATTTTTATTTACAAAACAGCACCACTCATCTCCATTCACCTGTGGGTAGAATAGGATTGGAGAGAAAAGAACAAGAGATGAGCACTAAAGGGAAGCTGCATCATATGGCCAATATTTTGAATTCAATAAAACAAATGATACCATTTCAATACTTAAAACATTATAAATGTATTTTTTTAATAAACATACACCATCTTACATCTCCGTATGATTATTTTTTGAATCCTGTCACACAGGTGTGCACTGAATGTGATTTTTCTGAAACGAGGAGAGAAAGGGCTGGACGGGGTGAATGTTTGAAGCTACAGCGCTTACATTATTCTACTAATTGGCTATTAGTGGTGAGCAGAAAGTGTCAGTCAAAACACTGAAGAAAATAAGCAGCCAGAAATGCAAAGAAATACAATTGCTTGTCATATTTTCTACCCAGGCAACCATCATTTAAAAAAAAAAAAAAAAAGCTGAAAATAAACAAACTGCGACCCGTGATTTAATGCAGCTTAACAAAATAGAAGTTGCGTATTATAAACAGGCTTGGCAACTCCGGCTGTGATTTGTACTTGTTGAAGATTTCAAAAGCGGATGTGAATTCCATTTAGATTATGTGGGTGTTTCAATCATGATCACAATCTTTTAACTATTAATTCCGAGGCTCTGTTGTGATCTTCTGCCTGCTGTGGCAATAGGAACAGTCCTGTCTCAGTTTTGCGTTATTGATTAATATCTTTCCGAAATCCAGTCGTTAGCAAATAAGGTGATAAAAATAGTGTGTGTGAGAGAGAGCGTGTGTGTTTGTGTAAGTAGGGCACAGCGTCCTGTAACAAGGGAACAGTGAGAAAACTAAAAATACTCCCTTTCCTCTCATCCAAAAATACTGCTCTCAAAGGTACTGTTACATTCTCCCATTCTCCTAGTTTCACGTATTCCATCTCTTTCTGTTTGTTACCCTCCATGTCTGTTTTGCTAGTTTGTTTTCCACACACACATACACAAAAAGAATGTGTGTGCGTGTCACTAGGAGGTCAGAGAGATAATGAAATCCATGGGTAGATCAATCAGCGCTCAGAGAAAGCTAATCAGAGCGCTGTGCATTCAGCAGACCGGCTGTCTGATGCTGTTTGTAAATCAATATGTGTGTGTGTGTGTGTGTGTGTGTGTGTGTGTGTGTGTGTGTGTGTGTGTGTGTGTGTGTGTGTGTGTGTGTTTTTGTGTTTTTGTGTGGGCGTGGTTGGGTCATACCTTTATGATGTGCCTAAGAGTCAGTGAAGCTTTGCTGGCATGCCACTAAATATTCCAATATTGCCACTGTATTTAAGTACTGCACCTTTGCTGAACAATAAATAATAACGTGTGTGTGTGTGCGTGCGTGCATGCGTGTGTGTGAAGGCGTGGCTATTGTAACAGCTCTGCAGTGGCCAGCAGGTGCAAGCAGGACAATGGAGTAAATTCATTCAGCTCTGGTTGTGTAACTATGCGCACTACTGACCTGATTTTTCTCATTTAAAAAAACATTTTACAAACTTATTTCCATAGACACTCTGCCTTATTCTCCTGGTATTCACAGCTAGCATTGTCAGTACTGTCACAGTTAAATTAGTAAGAGTTGTTTGGGAATTTTCTTGGTGGGGCAAGTCTTGATTTATGTGCTGAACAGGATTATTTCTCTATAAATGGGGAGCTAATTAATTGGGTTTTATTCAGTCATTCATTTTTCTTTTCGGCTTAGTCCCTTTATTAGTCTGGCGTCATCACAGCAGAATGAACTGCCAACTTATCCAGCATATGTTTTACACAGCGAATGCCCTTCCACCCGCAATCCAACACTGGGAGTCAACCATACACTCTTGCATTGACACACATACACTACAGTCAATTTAGCTTACCCAAATCACCTATAGCGAGGAAACATGCCAACATAGGGAGAACATGCAACCTCCTAGGTTTTATTTTATTATTTTCATTTATTTATTTGTATTTATAATTTTATTATTATTATTTCTGTAAGGGTTGTTTGATATGTTTGTAAAATGTAAAAATTCATATAAATAATAAATTTAAAAAATGAAGTGCTAATGTAATTATTAATATATATATTTAAAGATGTTTTGAATAGTACTCTTTTTGGAATAGTTATTATATTAGTATATTTAATAGTAATACTATAATTAATAGTTATATATTTAATCTTATTTTTATATCTACTATATATATAAATTATATATATATATATATATATATATATATATATATATATATATATATATATATATATATTTATTATATTTATCATAAGTTTTAATGTTATTTTTTTATTTCATGTTGTTCAGTTTTATTTATTTCTTAAGGTTTTTTATATGATGTTAAACTTAACAAAACAATTTCCTGAGTTTTTTTTTTAAATATATAATTAATTATTTTATTTAAGTAACCCTGGTGCTTTTAAGTCTTCATATGACTTTTTCTGTCCTCAAAATACCCAAGAAGACTTTAAAATAATTATGCTCCCTTTAAATAATAGAATAATTAGAAGAAACCAGTTTTATTTTGCAGGAAATTTTGCATTTACACATTGATTGTTCTATATTTCGAGGGAGCACGGTGGCGCAGTGGGTAGCACAATCGCCTCACAGCATAAAGGTTGCAGGTTTGAGCCCCAGCTAGGTCAGTTGGCATTTCTGTGTGGAGTTTGCATGTTCTCCACATGTTTGTGTGTGTTTCCTCTGGGTGCTTCAGGTTCCCCCACAGCCCAAAGACATGCGGAGGAGGTGAATTGGGTAAGCTAAATTGACCATAGTGTATGTGCGTGAATGAGTGTGTATGGATCTTTCGCAGTCATTGGTAGCAGCTGAAAGGGCATCCGCTGCGTAAAACTTGTGCTGGATAAGTTGGTGGTTCATTCGGCTGTGGCGACCCTAGAATAATAAAGGGACTAAGCCGAAAAGAAAATGAATAAATATTCTGTATTTCAGTGTCTGTATAAACATCCTTTATAGAGTGCCCTGGCCAGAGTTCTGACTTGAACCCAATCAAATTATTAACCATATTATTCTTACACCATAATGCCAAAACAAAAAAATTTTTGTGATCAATTTTCAAATGTAATACAAATTAAAAATTGAAATAACTGCATTGCATAAGTTTACCTTCCCTTTTCATTTACACTTGGTATTTAGTCCAGGAATATCTTTGAGATGTTTTTTTATTAGAATTTTTTTCTCAATGGTTCGTACATGATTTAAAAGGACGCACACACATCTTTAAGGATTAATAGCTCAAAGAGCACAGATAGACAGTGCAGGAGAGGCTTATGCAGTGTCTGTATAAACATCCTTCATAGAGTGGCCCGGCCAGGGCCCTCACTTAATCCATATCAAACATCTCTAGAGAAACTTTAAAATGGCCTCCATCAATAGGTTGATATTTGGCTTGATTTATTTGTCAATTAAAACACTCAATTACCAAAAACTCCTGGCTCCTGATTTCCTGTGCTATTCAACTATATTATTCATACACCATAACGCCAAAACAAAAACCTTTTTTGATAAATTTTCAAATGTAATACAAACAAAAATGAAATAACTGCATTGCATAAGTTACCTTCGCTTTTCATTTACACTTAATATTTAGTTCAGAAGCATCTTTCATAGAGTGGCCCGGCCAGAGCTCTGACTTAAACCCAATCAAACATCTCTGGAGAAACTTTAACATGGCCTACATCAATAGGTTAATACTTGGCTTGATTTATTTGCAAAATAAATAAATAAATAAAACTCTCAATTACAAAAAAATCCTGCTTCTTATTTGTCCTTGCTATTCAACTAAATTATTAATAAAGTAAAAAATGCAGTTATTCAGACATATTTCAGCCTCAATGACACTTTTTTTCCCTTTTACTTCCAGGTTGTAATCGCCGGAAAGAACAGTCGAGGATATCATTACATCCTGGCTAATCTTGTAAGAAATGCAGAAGAAATGCTCACAGCCCCTATTTTTTTAAACCTTCTGCAAGCGTACATTTGACCGCTGATTACTGTTCTTCCCAGGGTTTTACCAACATGAGTTTGGATAAGGTGTTTTCGGGAGGAGCGAATATTACTGGATTCCAGATCATAAATCCTGACAGTCCAATCGTGCAGCAGTTTCTCCAACGCTGGGAGCGGCTCGACGAAAGAGAGTTTCCCGAGTCTAGAAGCTCTCCTCTGAAGGTCTTTCTATGCTTATTTATGTGCATATGTGATGTGTTTATTTGGGAGTGTGCCATTTATGAATATGTTTGTGGCGTTTATTTGTGTGTGGATGTGTAATTTATGATAACGTGATTTGATGAGATTAATATACAGTAGCAGCCATGCAGTGGTTTTTATTAAACATCTTTTATTCGCTATCTGTGCTTGTCAAGTGAAATCAAGATCAACATTTTCATGGAATGTGTATTGTAACACTTTTTTGAAAACAGGCTCATTTTACATGTCCCCTCGAGCTGAACGGTTGAGTTTTACCATTTTTGACTACCATTCAGCCAATCTCTGGGTTTGGCGGAAGCACTTTGAGCTTAGCTTAGTTTAGCATAGATCATTGAGTTAGATTACACCATTAGCATCTCACTCAAAAATTTCAATGAATTTAGATAATTATACTATTTAAAAGCTGGGCTTTTCTGTAGATACATTGACTATACCAAGACAGACAGAAAATGATTTTTTTTCCCGATATTATTAGGAACTATAATATATTATGTGGGGATCGATTCCACTGTGGCGACCCCTGATAAATCAGGGACTTAGCTGGGACTAAAAATACAAGCTGAAAGAAAATAAATGAATGAATGAATGTATGAATATACTGTTTTATGCACAATGGTAAGGCTTGGTGCAGGGGAGTATTTTAATGTATTGCAAAATATCATTGCGCCTACCGCAGTCATGGTGTGCCAGCAAAGTTCCTTGATTATTATGCCGGAATAAGAGCATAATTCTTAGACCTAGGCCTAGAAATAGCTACTTTTAATTTTCTGTTGCTGTTAGTACACAATAAAAGTGCAGAAGAGTCAAGATTTAAATAGGAAAATGATCAAACTCAAAATAATTTTTGAGTTAGATGCTAATGGTCTAATCTGATTCAATGATCTATGCTAAGCTAAGCTAAATGTGATCCCGCCAGACCTGCAGATTGGCTGAATTAATTAAAAAATTATTAAACACAACTGTTTAACTCTTGGGGAGTAAATAAAAAACCTATTTTCAAAAGGTGGAGTGTTTCTTTAGCACAATGCACCATCATAATCTTTAATATAACTAATCAGTCACTTGTTATTAATGGTAACACTTTATTTTAATGGTCCATTTGAGTATTAGTAGATTGTCTGCCTAATATCTGTTGATACTGCTGCTAAACAGACATTTAACTGACTATAAGAAACTTTGCATGTACATGTCAGCTTACAGTAACCCTAACCCCAACCTTACAGTCTACTTATAATCTAATGAGAATTAATTGGCATGTAGATACAATGTAACTTAAATTCAGCAAATGGACGATCAAAATAAAGTGTGAACAAATCAACTGTCCAATTATAATCAATTGCCAGTGGATAAACACCCTGAAAGTGTTCCTCATATTGCAGAATCATTTTAGAGTATGTGTAACAGTATAGGGAAAAAAGATGCAATTTCAGTTTTGTGCCGACTTTAAAAGCTCCAAATGCACCTCACTCAACTGTTGCATAAGTGTTGAATTCAATATGAGCCCTTAAATTAGTGTAACTAGATACAGTTTACATTTGGTTTGTGCAAGATTTGCCAGTGTTTTATTATTGAAAATATAAACATTTACTAATTTTGATGTTAAAAAGCAACTTTCTGATTATTTAGATGGGGTATTATATGGCCTCTACTAGTTAAAATAAACTGTTTAATATTTCTTGATATTATTCTTACTAATATTTATCTTCTTAAAATATCATCATTGCAAAATACAAAATAGACCAACTCATTTGAATGTCTGATGACAGATTAAGCATTAAAAAATTAATGTGAAAGGTATATGAATATTTAAAAATGCAAATGTCCATATTTTAACACTGTGAATTAAAACTGAATTATTTTATTTAATTAGCTTAAAGGTTTTAATGAAAAACAATTATATCTGATATGTACATGGAAAATCTAAGTAATAAACCCATCTCTATTTAATTAGATTAAATTTTTTAAAGGATTTAATTAGAAAAAATAACACTATACACAATAACAAGTTACATGGTGTTGTTAAAAACTATACTTTTTAAAAATAAAAGTTGAATATGTAATAATTCACAGCACCTACAATAATATTGTGCATTTTCATCACTGCAATATATTATATTTTTGAAAAACAGCATATAGTATGTGACCACACGCAGCTTGTCTCCCTCTGTGCCAATTCTGGAAAGGTCATCTTTACCCACAGGTCTAATTTCATCTCTTTACTTCAGAATGGAAGCTAAAATCTTGACTGCAAAAATCTGAAAACCAAATATCCCTCTTTAACAAATGGACACAAACAGCTGGAGGTTTAACATATAATACATTGTCAAAGCTCATTGCTTTTCCAGAGACACAAAATTAAACCTAGTTTCTACTGATTGATCTCACACGTGTTGAAATTCAGATGAAATGACCATATTCACTTGAAGCATTGTGATGAAACTTAGTGCCAAAAACTGCACAATCACACCATCATCTTTATTTATTACAATTCAGTCTGTTGTATAATTGTAAAGTGTTTTTCGCTATCGTATTTTTTCTTCTAAAGAAAGTCTTAGTTGTTTTATTTCGGCTAAAAATTAGTTTTTATTATTATTATTATTATTTTTTTTTAAAATAATTTTTTAGTCAATATTATTAGCCCTTTAAATGAATATTGTTTTGGAGTGTCTACAGAACAAACCATTGTTACACAATTCAAATCGGTTCATCTGTATTTCTATGACGTTTTTGCAATGTAGATTGTGTCAGTGCAGCTTAACATAGAAGATTATAGTAAATTGAAACCATGTCAGTCCCGTTTTCAGAGTTTAAGTTTAATTCAGTTCAGTTTGGTTCATTTTCACTGCTGAGAGTCCAAACACTGAAGAGCAAGTCCATCGATGCGCAGCTCCACAAGTACCGAACCAAACCATGCAAGCCTGTGGCGACAGCGGTGAGGAACAAACTTCACCAATTAAAAAAAAAGTGAAGGGAAAAAAACCTTGAGAGAAACCAGGCTCAGTTGGGCACGGCCATTTCTCCTCCGCCAAACAACGACTTGCCTAATTACCACTAACTTGCCAAATTAACCTGATTAAGCCTTTAAATGTCACTTTAAGCTGAATACTAGTGTCTTGATAAGTATCTAGTAAAATATTGTTAAATGTCATATAAAAAATTAAATAAATCATTTATTAGAAATTAGTTATTAAACTGTTATGTTTAGAAATGTGTTGACAAAATCTTTTTGTTAAACAGAAATTAGGCGAAAAAATATACAGGAGGGGCTAATAATTCAGGAGGGCTAATAATTCTGACTTTACTTGTACCACATGTAAACCATTTGATCTGTTTGTTGTCCTGTTTAGTACACTTCTGCACTGACCCACGATGCCATCCTGGTGATAGCCGAGGCATTTCGGTATTTGCGACGTCAGCGTGTGGATATTTCTCGTAGAGGGAGTGCAGGCGATTGTCTGGCCAACCCGGCCGTACCGTGGAGCCAGGGAATTGACATCGAGAGAGCGCTCAAAATGGTAGGAGGGGTCCATAAAGGGCCTCAGACAGATAGCTAAGAGTTATCAACATATAGTATATATTTTTACAGAAATAAATGTGTTTGTTTATTGTGTTTGAAATGGTTTGTCTTTGTTTTTTCTGTGTGTTTATATGACAGCTAGACAGCATGTGATCGCCTTTCATGCTTTTCTTTGTTGCCATGCTTGTTATTTTGTGGGTGTTACTGTTCCTGTGTGCTTTGCTCCTGCAGGTTCAGGTTCAGGGTATGACGGGAAATATTCAGTTCGACTCATTTGGACGGCGATCAAATTACACCGTTGATGTTTATGAAATGAAGCCGGGAGGAGCACGAAAGGTTAGTGCCTTCGGGAGGGGCAGTTTCTATAAATTCACCCAATATTTCTGTCACTGTGAAGCCACAAGTCACTTTAGAGCATTAACAGTGTATGTGCAAGTTTTACTGTGATTTACAAAAGACTCCCACTAAAATGTCATTCAGTGTAATAACAGTTAATATAATTCCAAAAATATGTCTGGCATATTTACAACGAGAATCATATGGTGGTATATTAAAAGAGGATCACAGTGCAGGCCAAATATACTTTATGTTTTGTCACTTTCCTTTAAACAAACATGTTTCACACATTAAGTTATCAGTTGAAATATGATCACATTTAACACATCACTTATTTGAGTGATTGAGTACAGGTCAGAATAATCAGGGTATCTTAAAAAGTCTTAAAATGTCTTAAATCTCAAAAAGTTAATTTTAGCCCTTAAAAAGTCTTAAATATGCTGAAATATTGTGTTTTGGGCCGGTAGCTTGAGACCCCTGTCTTAAAGTCTTAAATTAAACTTTGTGAAACCTGCAGAAACCCTTAAATAAAGCTTATTCCACTTGGAACAGTTCTTCAGACATATAATGAATGAAAGTTTTTAAAAAGTTTTTATTTTATTTATATTAGTATTACAAATAAAATTAAACTTATTTATTAATATTATAAAAACAACATTATTTTATTTATATTCATTTTATTATTTATATTCTTAAATTGTGATCTCTATTTAATAGAAATATACACTACCGGTCAAAAGTTTGGGGTCGGGTTTTTTTTTCATGTTTTTTATGTTTCTGTTTATCAAGGCGGGATTTATTAAATGTAAAGCAAATTGTTAAATACTTATTTATTAAATATTTTTTTATTACTTGTTTATTTATTAATTTTATTAATTGTATGTGTTTTAAAATGAAATTATTTATCCTGTCATTATTGGTTTTATTACTATTGCCATTAATAATAATAATTATTATTATTATTATTATGATTAAAAGACTGATTTCTAAGGTATCTTGTGACTCTGAAGAGTAATGAAGCTGAAAATTCATCTTTAAAATCACTGGAATAAATAATGAAATTAAATGATAAACTACTTGTGATCAGTTATTTTATAGTGCAATAATATTTCACAATGTTACAATTTGTACTGTATTTTTGATGAAATAAATGCAGCCTTAGTGAGCAGGAGAAGCTTATTTTAAAACATTTAAAAATCATACTGAGCCCAAAATTTTGACCTGTAGTGTATACAAGGAGACTATTTCCTATAAAAGTTATTTGAAACCTAAAAAATTGTATAAAATTGTAATGGATCTTAGGCTCCAAAAAATAAATAATACAAAATCATTTTAAACAAATAGTTAAAATATAATTATTAAAAATAAATACAATTATATTATAAAATGCTGAAAGTTAATCTGTATTTTAGCAATAAAGTTTACTCTCGTATATGCCCTCATCATCAAATGCTCAGTTTTTTTTTCTTCATACAACAAATAAATCATAGATCAAGGAAAATGACTTCTTTAACGCGCACTTGAACATTCCATCTAGCTTTCCTCCTCCATCAGTCATCAGATCATGTTCCTACTGAGTCATTCTCTCGCTGTATTTCTATTACAGCTCGGCTGTGATTGATTGAGTCTATTTATGCTCTTGCTCTCTCTGTCCCTCACAGATCGGCTACTGGAATGAATTTGAGAAATTTGTTTATATAGTGGAGCAGCAGGTTACCAACGAGTCCTCCTCTGTGGAAAACAGAACCATTGTGGTCACTACTATTATGGTACACTATCTAAAGCTGCTTTTTAAAATACGCCGAACCATGATCCTTCTGCCCTCTCGGGTTTAGTGTCTCAGTTGCATTGCATCCTGGGGGGGGCAGAACGTTTTTCTCTTTTGCTTTGCTTTGCACTCACTCACTACATGTTGAAACAGTCGAGCACAGAAGAGTGTTTCAACTGTATCCGTGTGAGTGCCAAAGCATTTTCAGTTCCATTTCGGTGGCCTGTTGTAGCAGTGACATCACAATACTGGCTTTGGTAAGAAATAGGTTAGGAATGTCCCCTTCTCTCTGCTTCTTTCACTTCGCCAAACGTAAGTACTCTTCGACTGAGGTGCCAGGCTGGATGCAAATGGCAGAGTGCATAAAGACACACGCACACAAAACATGGCGGATGGTTTTCTCATGCATGGTCTTTTAATAGTACATGTTAAAAAAGTAAGAAAAGTCTGGCGTGTTTCGTGTTTTGCTTTCCAGCTTGTCCAATCAGACGTGGCCATTAGGTGTGGGTAGTTCATTTAGCTCCTAAAACTGACGTAATTGCCCAGCTGAAGCGATGAATGTGAGTGAGTGAGTATGGGCAGTGCTTACTCAATAGAAAATCAATGCAATTACATTTTTTTTTTAGCTTAAATTGGCTTTTACATATTTTCCTGATTTAGTATTGGCTATTTAAGTGTCACGCGCAGACGAGTTGTGTCTGTAGACTAGCTTTTCAATCAATATTAATTAATTAATATTGAATTAAATGCGAGCAAGTAAAACAGCCACTCTTAGGATGCGTTCACTGACCCAGAGCTGCAGTTTTGTTTTACCGCAAATTGAAAGTCTGACTCAGAGACCGTTTAGTACCGATTTTGTAACAATAGATATATCTGGTCATAGATATATGCTGTATGTGACCCTGGACCATAAAGTCTTATGTTGCATGGCTATATTTGTGGAAATAGCTATAAATACATTGTATGGGTCAAAATGATCGATGCTTTCTTTTATGTTAAAAATCCTTAGAATATCAAGTAAAGGTCATGTTACATTTGTAAATTTCCTATTGTAAATGTATTGTTTAAATAGATAAGAATTTAATAACAATTAACAGTCAATGAATTGATTAGTAATGTGCATTGGTGAATGCTTAATTCAAAATTTAAATGTGATTTTCTAGGTATTTCGGTTTTTATGAAACGTCAGATTCCAGATTTTCAAATAGTTTCATCTCAGCCAAATATTGCCCTATCCTAACAATCTGTACATCGATTATTTAATCCTATTTCTGTAAGATTCATTTGAAAATATTAACACTGCCAAGGACATGGTATCAGTTTTATGGCACAGTAATCGCTGAATTGTAACATTTTAATAAATGACAATAAGTTGAAAAAATAGACAAACTTCAGTTTTGTTCGCTTAATAAGAAATGAAATGGTTTTCATTCAGGGTCCTGTATGGTCATAGATACAGTGCTCAGCATATATGAGTACACCCCTCACAAATCTCTCTTTTAAATTCATATTTTTAATAGGAAGCTATACAAAATTATAATTATAATATTTATAATTATAATATAAATATTTATGCATATATGTTACATTAGTCAGTACTGAAGCCAAATCTGGAGCTTATCTAACAAAATAACTGTTGATAATGGTCCGAGAACTATAACACCCAAATTTATGTTATAGAAAAATATAAAATACAAATTTACAAATTTATAAAAGGAAAAATCAAGATAAGCAAAAAAAAAAAAAAAGAAGTTTGAAATTTTTTTTTTCAAAATTTTGCTTGAATTTAACTGTATTATCTTTCAGTTTCTAAATATGTTTGGTGACTAAAATATTATTTGAATAAATATATCTGTTTAATGAATCTGTTTTGTTTAAATGCACCAAAATACAATGCCTATATTCAATGAGAAATGGAGAAAGATATTCATTTTCAATATGGGGTGAACTCAATTATGCTGAGCACTGTATTTCTGAATGTGAACTTGATGCAACTTTAAAGGGGCTGCGTATTTAAAAAAAAACAAGTATTTTTCCATGTATGAGCAGATTTCCCTGACTTCTTAGAAGGTATTTGAAAGCAGACTGGTGTTCATTATCAGAATATTGCTACTTCACCATGAGCAAATAAAAGAATGAAGGCATGTTTAGTTTCTTGTACAGTAAATGTGATCACAATCACTAACCTGCTGCTTCAGTTCACTTAACATCCAGGAGTAATATGCTTAGTTGAATTCTACAGTGCTCGGCATATATAAGTACACCCCTCACAAATCTCTCATTTAAATTCATATTTTTTTTTTATAGGAAGCGATACAATATTATATTTGTGCATATACATTAGATTAGTCAGTGACAAAGCCAAATCTGGAGCTTAACAAAATAGTTTTACAATAACAGTCCCAAAATTAGTTACTCAAATTTATGTGTTAGATAAAATTTTAAATCTTTTTTTAAAAAATAAGAGCAAAAATCATAAAAAGCAAAAACAATATAAAATGTCGTAAAAATTTTGTAGGTTGTAATTTTTTTGCTATATTTTTGCTTACTTTTAAATGTATTATCTTTCTATTTCTATAGATGCTCTGTGACTAAAATTATATTTTAATAAATATACCTGTTTAATAAATCTGATTTGTTTAAATTAACCAAAATATATTACCTATATTCACTAAGAAATATACAAAAATAATAATTTTCAAAATGGGGTGTACTCAATTATGCTGAGCACTGTACATATAGCTCCTTTAAATAGGAATTAAGAAAAGTCTCAAATTAACTTTAGCCATCCCAAATTTTTACTATTAACAAGATATTAAGAAGAGTCTCGAGTGTGTTTTAATGTGACATGTGCCAGGTTATGCACGTGGAAAGTTATGCCTACTGGACAAGTTATGTTGGACGACTTACTGTGTTTAAGCAAACATGCGTTAATTGAACCGAATGCTGGGAGTGAATGGGCTGGGGCTGTACAGTGATTACAGCTGGGCTTAAACGAGTTTCATAATTACGTCCTTAATGAAGAACTCTGAGAACTTGAGGGCAGGAGGGGATAGAGGAAAGGACGGAGATGAAGCTGGAAGAATATTAATTAAAGGGTGAATATGGTAATTAATCTTTTGAATAATGCATAACCTCAAGGTCACAAGAAGCCACGTCTTAGTGAGGGGGGAAAACATGAAATAAACTTCACAACTGTGTTGTTAGAATACGGTTATTTAAATACAGAAGCGGTACATTCGTTCGTGAATTGTGCGTTTATACAACCAGGCAGAATTACATAAATAAAGATATTTGACTAAATTTAGTTAGAGACGCAAGGTCATATTTAAATGTACCATAAGGTTCGCCTTATGTTACATTTAAAAGTGATCATGACCTCTTTCTGACTCTACCTATGATGATCTCATAAGTAGATACAGAAAGTCAAAGCAGAATTAAATCTTAATTAATTCAATGAATTAGTGATGAAGGTTATTTTGTATAGGTTAAAAATGGATGATAACCGAAACGATCTGCTGCTACTAAAGCTGAGCTTGGCTAGCATGAATGAAATAATGAATAGCTATGTTAAAAGCACACATGAGAAAACCTCCGCTGCTCTCTTTAACCCTCCTGCATGCACTGTTCACGTACTTGTGTGAGTTATTTTCCCATAACCCTTGCCTGACTGACAAATTACTAATGAAAGGACCTGCAAGTTCAAGTACTCTTTCTCTTTTTCTCTCTCCACTTTGAGATATCAGAGTCCACTACTGAATAGCATTGTCCACAAACCTAAAAGTCTTAATTCAGCTCACTGTTTGTTATTATAAAACTCACAGTGCATGTTTCAAATCCAATATGTTTTTTGTTTGAATGAGTAAGAACGAAACAGGTGAGACTTATAGTATGTAAGATATGCAAGCATGATTGTAGACTAATCAGTCATTTTTTCAATGTATATATATACTCTGTGTGTGTGGGTTGTGAGTCTGAAAGCCAGCTGAACCTCATTTGATTTGGTTAACAGGAAGCTCCGTATGTAATGTACAAGAGGAATTATATGCAGTTGGAAGGGAATGATCGCTATGAGGGCTACTGTGTAGACTTGGCATCTGAAATCGCCAAGCATGTGGGCATAAAATACAAACTGTCCATTGTGGCTGATGGAAAATATGGAGCACGCGACCCTGAGACCAAGACCTGGAACGGCATGGTGGGGGAGTTGGTTTATGGGGTGAGTGCTGGGGGATTGTTGATGGTGGGGACAGTGGCTGTGTGACGCCAGCAACATCTAGAAGGCCACATGTAAAATCACTGACTGCTCTGTCAAAATAAAAGTCAAAGAACTGCTGTTTATACAGGTTTAGGAATGTAGTTACTACAGGATTCATTTTATTGATATTATCGAGCTGTTTACTTTTTAAGTTTGGCACTTTAAGGAGGTAATGTATCATTTATTACTTATTTTGACACTGTAATGTGATTTAAAAAAAATAATAATTATTTCCCTGGTCTCCTGATGTGGCTGACGTCACCCAAGTCTTTGGTCATGGTCAGTGTTTTTATGCAGTGAATCTCCAAATTAGTGTCTCTGCATGTGGTTGAGCCTCCGTGCCTTGCGATCTCATCAACCAATTAGTCCTTGGTTTCTATTAAAGGAACCTATTCGCATCCCATTCGCTGTATGCGTGAGGAGTGTGTGTGTGTTTGTGTTTGTGTTTTGTTTCTATGTGCCATTCAACATATCCTGAATATCTGACACATATCTTTCAGTCATCTCAGGTAAAGAGTGCATCGATCGTTCTTTTTCATTCACAAATGGCCTTATACACAAAACTGTGATGCACTCTCATTTTACTGTTTTAAAATCAGTGGTTCTCAATTTTTATAAGTCATACCCATTTTTGTAACTATTTTACATTCTTAAACTCAAATAAGATAGTATAATACTATTAGGATTAATAATATAAAATCATTTATTTATTTATTTATTTATTTATTTATTTATTTATTTATTTATTTATTTATTCTATTTTTGTTCAAAGTGGCTTAGTTCAGACAACAAAAAAACAAGAAAACCATATTTGCCAGTGTTCATTACTTCTAGACATAGAGTGGTGCATTTTTTAAAAATCATTGTTAGCCAACTAAGGTCGCAAGTTCTGTCATTTACATTTACATTTACATTTAGTCATTTAGCAGACGCTTTTATCCAAAGCGACTTACAAATGAGGACAAAGAAGCAATTTACACAACTATAAGAGCAACAATGAATAAGTGCTATAGGCAAGTTTCAGGTCTGTAAAGTCTGAGAAGGAAAGTATTAGTAGTATTAGTATTTTTTTTTATTTTTTGGGTACAGTTAGTGTGATATCCAGAGAGGCAATTGCAGATTAGGAAGTGAAGTGGAGACTGTCATGTTAAACATAGTTTGTGGATTTGGCATTTCCCAAATCCATCGTTTCAACAAAAATTCACAAACTGCATAGCAAACTTGTACGCTCGTAACTACACCTGTAGAGCTGTAGTTAGAAGCATAGTTCCTGGCTGTGTTCTATTACCAGTTATCCCCCCATGCTCTATTCATTTAGGACATTACAACATTTAAACTTGGTATGATCTAAAAAAAAAAACAAAAAAAAAAACATTGAGGTCATCTCTCTTAGGTGTAATTTGCTTTCAAAGTATTTTTACAGTTCAGTTTTACCGATCTTCACAATGACAATTGCGCTCTCGTCGCAGTGCACTTTGAAAACATTTATGCCATTTTGAACACAGCCTTGGCTCATGATGAAAGCTACAGGTGACCTATTATTTAAAATCAGAATGTAGGTTACGTCTCCAAAGCTTGTGAAAACAAAAATATATAGCATGCGATAATGCTTTTCATTTATAGAAGGTTATTTATTAAGTATCTGTACTGTGTATGACATGGGCATGTTGCTTAGAATTATGATTTATATATGAGGTTAGAATATGTGTTAGCTTTTTGTAAGTGATTTTTAGTATAGAATATTGAATATTCTCAATAATATTTGTAAAGGAAACATAGGCCCTTTATGTGTAGTTTACATATATTTCAATTAATATGCAAAGCGAGTGTATGTTTTTATCAAAACTAATATTTTTTTAATGCGTGTGCAAGTAAAACAATATAATTCACACAATAAGTTGGGTTTTTCTCTAAAGAAGTTGTTAGTTCACCCCATTTAGAACATCATTTTGGGCGTTTTATGTTATAACTAACGTGGTTCAAACGATGGATCTGCAACAAAGCATCTATGGTTTTAGAAAACACTCATCACTACATCGTTATTTTCCCAAATGATGCATCATTCTATGATAGTTCAACCGCGAGTTACGTCGTTGTTTGGGAAACACATGAACAGTTCAAGTTCAGTTCGATGTGGTTTAATTTTTACTGCTGAAAGTCCAAACACTGAAGAGCAAATCCATCGATGCGGGCACTTAAAGGCTGATTTTCACAGACAAAGCTTAGACTAAATCAAAATTTAAATTTAATTATTATTTATGTTTTATTCATAGTTATTATATAAATGTTTCTTTAGGCAAAATCATTACTGATGTAAATCTGAAGACAAAACACTTCAGGCACTAATATAATCAAAAGTATAATCAGTCATTCTTCCTTTTTTTTTTTTTTAAGTTGAAACCGTTTTGGTTAGGACTATGCTAGAGACACTGCTCGCTGCAGAGCCATTTGAGCAGAGCTGAGCTCCAGCAAGGGGGAGCATGAGCTCTCGCTCCTCCTCCTATAAGCTGTTTTAATGCGTACACCAACCCCACCCCTAACCCTACCCCCAGTGACATCACTCATAGAAGAAGTGCAAGAAAGGAGGAGCGAGAGCTCAAGCTCCCCCTCGCTGGAGCTCAGCTCTGCCCAAATGGCTCTGCAGTGAGCACCACTTGGGGCTAGGCTAAAGACTGCTCAAGAACTTTTTTTTATTATCTGTGTTGAAAAATAGTTGGGCTGCTTTATAATGGTGACGTTTTTGTTTTGTTTGGTTTGCATTGGCCAATATTTAATATGAATTTATTGCTAAATTTGGAAATACTGTTAGCCATTTATCATTAAGTATTTTCCATTTCATGAAATTAATTACTGGCATACAGTGCTCAGCATAATTGAGTTCACCCCATTTTAAAAATGAATATCTTATATATTTCTCAGTGAATACAGGCAATGTATTTTTGTGCATTCAAACAGAACAGATTTATTAAACAGATACATTTATTTAAATATAATTTTAATCACCAAACATATTTAGAAACTGAATGATCATACAATTTAATTCAAGAAAAAATATATATTTTTTTAAATTACAACCTACTAATTAAATTCTCTTAGATTTTTCCTCTTTTTTTAAAAATTTGTATTTAATATTTTTCTATAACATATACATTTGGGTGTACTAGTTTTTGAAGCGTTATTGCAAGTTATTTTCTTTAGATAAGCTTTAGATTTAGCTGCAGTACTGACTAATCTAATGTATATGCATAAATATAAAAGATAGATTTGTAAGGCGTGTACTCATATGTTCAGCACTGTATCTATACTTTACGGAACTTAATGCATCCTAACAATATTAATACAATTTTGCAATCTAAATGTGGTTCTAAGTTGATTTATAAGCAGATGGCTACAAAAAGGCCTTATGAGATGCAGGCATCTACAACAATAACAGTTAAATATAAACAATTAGCCAAAAGGCCTCCCTTTTTGGTTGTCATGAACTTGCTACTAAATCAAATAGTGTATTGGTTTGCTTGCCATTTTTCGCTTAGTCATTACATGTAAAAAAAAATCACAGTCCAATCGCATTTCCATCGTCAACCCATGCCCATTGTTTTATATTTATTATATAAGAACTGAGCTTTACTGTGTTCCGTGTTTCCAGAGAGCAGATATAGCTGTGGCTCCTCTCACTATAACCCTTGTCCGGGAGGAGGTGATAGATTTCTCCAAGCCCTTCATGAGTCTGGGCATTTCCATCATGATCAAGAAACCACAGAAGTCTAAACCAGGGGTCTTCTCCTTCCTGGACCCTCTGGCCTATGAGATCTGGATGTGTATCGTGTTTGCGTATATCGGTGTGAGCGTGGTTCTCTTCCTGGTGAGTCGTTTCAGTCCGTACGAATGGCACCTGGATGACAATGAAGAGACGAAGGACCCGCAGACGCCGCCCGACCCGCCAAACGACTTCGGCATCTTTAACAGCCTCTGGTTCTCTCTTGGAGCGTTCATGCAGCAAGGATGCGATATCTCACCAAGGTTGGTGTATTGTTTAGCCCGTTCATGTTTCTCCATACTCATCTTCATCTTTGCATTTTATGGTCGTCTTGTCTTTCATGGTGCATATATGTTATTCTACTTGGAGTGTTTCACTTTTTAAATAAGCTTATCACTTCACCTTAACCCATCTTATCACTTCATTCATTCATTCAATCAGTCATCATTCACAACACTCTTATTTCAGCTGATAATGTCTTTATCTCCTCTTTTTCTCTTATGAAATACAGCTTCTTTTAAATCAGTGGTTCTCCTTTTTTTCTTTTTTGGGGTTCATCTTTAAAACGAATGAAACTTGAATGGTGTAAATAATTGAATGCATGTTTTTGTTTCAAGTGTCTTAATCATTAGCCATTGTTAGTATTTAATTAAAAAAATCGTTTACTGTTGAAAAATTAAAACTTAATTAATATAGCAAATTTATTTTATTGGGTTTTCTACATAGAATATCAATTACAACATTCATTTTATAATTACCCTTCCATGTTTTTATTAACACTACCCCAAATAAACATATATTTCCCTCAACAGCCTATAACTTTCCATTGAAAAAAGTAAATAAACATAATTAATAAGTAAAAAAAATAATAATAGGGGTGGCGCAGTGGGTAGGGCTGTCACCTCACAGCAAGAAATTCGCTGATTTGAGCCTTGTTTGGGTCAGTTGACACAGTTTCTATGTTTAGTTTGCATGTTCGCCCCGTGTTTGCGTGGGTTTCCCCCACAGTCCAAAGACGTGCTATAGGTCAATTCGGTAAGCTAAATTTTCTGTAGTGTATGTGTGTGTGAGTGTTTCCCAGTGTTGGGCTGCGGCTGGAAGGGCATCTGCTGCGTAAAACACATGCTGAATAAGTTGGCGGTTCATTCCGATGTGGTGACCCCTGATTAATAAAGAAACTAAGCTGAAAATGAATGAATGAATGAATAAAAATATTAATAATAAAATTAATAAATATATATTCATTCAGCCAGGAGATAATCTAAAAAGGGGCACCACAACTTGTCAAAGGTCTTTAAAAACAGTGAGTGGTAGTATTAAAACTTAATTTAATAAAATAATTAAAGCACAAAAACTTCATATTTTGCATAATGATACGATGTATTTGTCAAAGCTTTGAAAAGATCATCTTTGCTTAAAAATGTTGCAAAAAACATTTAATTTTATTATTGGCAGTGTTAAACAGGTAAACTGTGAAAAATTTACATTAACTATTTTAATAAAAATACATAAATCAACGACAATTTCAATTGACAGTAAATTATTTTCTACAGCTTTTATTTCTAATATGTTCTATTCATCAAAATAAAACTCCAGAATCTGAAAAAGTTTAAAATTATAGAGCTAATAATATGCCAAAACAATCTGAATTTGAATTGTGTTTATTTGAATTATTAACAAATGTAATTCAATAAAACTGAGTATTATATCCCATTAAAAAATTTTTTGAATTAGAATTTCTTAACTTGAATATTGAACATCTTGAATTTGGTGTTCTGAATTTCTTAATCTTGAAAACTTGAAGCTGTATTTTTACAGACTCAATATCTGCAATCTATGAATTCAAAACCAAGTTTGAAAACAAGTCTATAAAATCTGACATAAAAAATTCAGTTGTCTTAAATTTCAGATGTTCAATATTCAAGTTAAAAAAATTCTAATTCAAGTTAAGAAAAAAATAAGTAATGGCATTTAATATTCAGTTTTATTACAATTTTTAATAATTCAAATGATCACAATTCAGATTGTTTTGGCTTAGCTCCACCAACACTGCATGTTTTGGATGTCTCCTATGTCTGTCACACACATTACAGGTCCTTCAGTCTCTGCTAATGAGCTGATGATCTAAATCAGGTGTGTTTGCTTAACGAGACATGGAAAATGTGCAGAGCTGCTGGTCCTCCAGAAATAGATAACAGTTGTTTTAACATTTATATTCCAAATGATTACTCTTCGTATTGTACTTCAATCAAACTAATGCAGTCTGTTTATATTGATTAACACATTATAAACAAGATTTGCTAACTATTCAAACTTTGCGAACCTCTGCTTTAAGCGATGCTTTGCGCCGACTAAAATAATTTATATTCACCATGTGTTGACTGTAAAATGTTCAGATTTTCTCCTTCGCTCTTTTTCTCTCTTTCTTGGAGGGCTACCGTGTTCTTGCTGCATGTCTCTGTTTTACCGTCAGCAGTGTGGTGTTTATAAACTGTTTCAGTGGAGGAGTGTCAGCCCTCTTCGCTCATTCGTCTGTTCATTCATTCACTTTTTCCTGCCCCATCTTACTCACCCAATTTCCTCCTGGATTCGTGTCTTTCATTCTCAAGGTGATGTTTTTTCTCATCCTCATCTTTCTCTCTCATGAGACAGACTTGTCAAAACTGCAGCTTCTCTTGTACTCTGTGGTCGTTTTTTTGTCCATTTCTTCATTTATCGGCAGTAATAGCTTTAATACATCTGTACTAAAAGTTAACCTTTCACTGGGGATCTGTTTGCTCTCCTATTGTCTCTCTCCCGTCTTCCTCTCTGTCTCTCAGGTCTCTGTCAGGCCGTATTGTTGGAGGTGTCTGGTGGTTTTTCACCCTCATCATCATTTCATCCTACACTGCCAATCTGGCTGCTTTCCTGACCGTGGAGAGGATGGTGTCACCTATAGAGAGTGCAGAAGACCTGGCCAAGCAGACAGAGATCGCCTATGGGACCCTCGACTCTGGTTCCACCAAAGAGTTCTTCAGGGTAAGACAGCAATAAGAATGAACTACCAAATGTATCATTGCTAGCAGTAGGGTTGGGTATCGTTTGGGGTTATTTCGATACCTTGCGAAATCGATTCTTTTAAAATGGTTCTGGTGCCAAAACGATACATGCACCGATACTTATGAGCCACAAAATTATTTGACAAAAAAAATCTATTTTTTATCATTTTAATAAACATTTTTAATTAAAGTATACATTGATTATTAGTTTATATATTAAATTGCATTAATGTATTTTATTTGATAATTTGTTTGTTAGCATGAATTTAAGATTTGCATTATGTTATTAACATTACATTAGCTAGGCATTACATTAGAAAGGCTGTCATCAAAATCAGTGAACTCCTTTTTTCTAGGTTTGGGGCTTGAGACTATGTTTACATGGACGTCAGTAATCAAATGATTAGCCTTAATCGGAATAAGACAATAATATGATTAAGGTGTTTACACGAGTTGCTTTTTGAATGTTCCTACTCTGATTTACATGTTACAGCACATAGATCCATTAACGTCACCACGCTACCCAACTTTTCCAATTTACAACTTAAAATACTCATAAACATTGTGCTTTACATCTGATTGCCTCAAGGCCTTATGATATCCTCCACACTATGCATTTGAACGTATGAAAGTGATGATCACCTCTTTCATTGAACTTTGAGTGTTTTAGTCAGCCTTATTACACTTGTGGTGTTTCCGGTCAGAAGTGACCGCCATAGGAAATGAATGGGTATCCAGACTATATTCATCCATCAGACAGAAAACATCCCCATTTACTGTACACCACCACAACTCACTCGCTATTTGTAATTTCACTGCAGTCATTTTATAATTCAATAAATTCACCTTAAACACTACTTTAAGATATTGTGCACAGCTAAAGAATGTTGAATAAAAATTTACTTTTAAAAAAATTTTTTGTGCTAATTTAATAGCAGTTAAAACCACTCATCAATTTTGACCAGGAACACTAAAGTAAGGGGCGACAGGAGGGTTTAATTACCCAATAAATTGAAGTTTTTAATTTCAACCCCAACCCTAAACCCAACCATCACAGTACTGTAAAAATATTAATTATTTTAATACAGTGTCACAAAAATGAGGCTATATATTAATGTGCTGCTGTATCATATAGACTTTACCCATTTCTGAAGTTTCATGTAATTTCGGGTGTTTCATTTTTAATTTTTGCTATTTTAACTGCAGTTCGGGAGTTTCACTTTCATTCAGCAACATATTGTTCATGCCTCGGTGGACCGTGACAAACTGAGGTATTGAATAAGAGTATGATGTAAGGACTGGTGGAAGGGTGTTGTTTTAGTTGAATTTGATACCACAACCCTAATGGAAAAAAAAGCCTCTGCATTTCATTACGCGGGTGTCTGTGGTCAAAGTAATCAAAAGTCGCTGTTTACATGTTAGACTCTTAAGCAGAGTATGGTCTTAATCATATTAAAATCGAAGTATTGGTTTCCATAAAAATGTCAAAGACAGTGCATTCCTTTAAGTTGATTCCATGTGCCCTTAAATATTTCATTATGTTTGACATTTTTCCCCCCTTACACACAACTTTTGTAAAGCATCTGCTTCACATTGGTGTGTCAGAATCCTTGCTTGTAAAATAAAGACATACTTTAGAATGCTTAGCTTAATCAAATTTGACAGAATGCGATTATACTTGTTTATAACGGTAGTCGCTCACAGGATGCGCCATACTGCGCGTTTTGTCTTCTATATGTAAGCAACAACAACAAATGCCTAACATCGACAACAGTGTCTGTATCCCTCAGAGTTGTTTAGAATTAAAAGTTTAGAGATGGTGTGACACAACATGTACCTATGTGTGCTTTTGTACCTCTTGATGCTTATGTCCTTGTCGCAGCACTAGTGGCACAGAAATTAGGCACCAAAATTCACATGCTGATTCGGTCTGGTGCATACCAGTTATCTAGGTATGGCACCAGGTTTCAGCTAACAGTTTTAGTCAAATTATCTGGTGTGGTAACTAATGATAATAAGAAAGAATTGTATCTTTGAGGCCTACAACAATATTTTGGATCTTGCCCTTATAAACTGTAATATAACAGATCTAGTCGTTATAAATAAACTCAAAAAATTATTTTAGCTACCCATTTAAAATGAGTTATTAATTTTTTTTTTGCAGCAACTTAATAGTTTTATGTTAAATCCACCTAAATTTGTAAAGATTTGTGTTGGAACAGCATAAAGGAATTGTGTGGAATAACCCAGAATTTTTTACAGTGTACTACCATTTGGATGTTTGGGGTTGGTATTATTTTTTGAAAGAAGTTAGTAAGTTGTAATGTTGCAGTTTAAAACTTCAATTTTATTGTACAACATTTTTTTAAAAATAAATTGTGTATACATTTCATAAATTGTGCATTTATGAATTGTGCTTCACACAGGTGAGTGGGCTTGGCAAACCACCTGTCAAAACACTCTTTTCTTGCACCAAGCAATTTAATTAAACATCTCACTCTAGCACTTAATTCTCTGAGCACAAACAGTTTTTTTGTATAATAAGAATTGAATTGAGTCGATTAATGCCTCCTCAATTGTAAGTCACTTTGGACAAATGTGTCTGCTAAATGCAAACGTAATGTAAATGCAGTACAAGATCAGTATAAGTTGTCATATGATCCTGATGATATGCTAGAAAACAATAATTATAATCACAGTTGCTTGGCTTAATTTGATTTGCGGACATAAGGCATTTTTGGCAGGATTCTTCAATGAATATAAGGTTCAAAAGAACACTATTTATCTGAAATAGATTGTTTTTAACATTTTAGATATATTTACAGTCATTTTTTTTATAAATTACTTTATTATAGGTTTACCCTTAATGTTTAAAGGACAACATATATTGATTATTACACTGTTTTACAAGCAAATCAGAGCTACTACACAAATGCTGATTATGAATTATACATCTTCAGATAATTCAGCCAGAGTCTTCTATGGATGTGCCAAAAATCATATTTCTTTCTGCCTGTCTGAAAAGCCTAATGTACATTATTCACTTCATTAGCCAGTAGTAGCTGAACTGAGTTTGTCAATTGAAGGAGACATTCAGAATGTGCAGGGCTTTGATTACAGGATTGAGAAACACTAAACAAGAATGACAGAAAATTGCTGCTGTTAGGAACTTGAATACTAAATGGCTAAGAGTGTGCTCGCACTTACTTTGTAGCTTCAGTTGGCAATTGCTGTTAGTGTGGATCATTTATGTAAGTGTGAAATGCTGCCATCCAAATGCAAACAAGCGGACTGAAAGCACTGAAAAGATGAGTCTCTGATTCCAAACAAACTCTGCTGTAGTTTTGACTACAATATTAATACAACACCGACTAATGACGTCTAAACAAAACAACAGCATTCCATGATTTCACAATATGCGATTATAAAAAGCACAAGTTGTTCAAGCATGCCTGTTTTTCTTTTGTTACAGTGGCTTTGTTGCCTCTTACATCAGAAATGCATCTTCTTGAAGCAGATATTTGTTTGACTGTGTCACTGAGGAATTATTGTTGCTTATTTGACTCCCACATTTTATGAGCGAAGTTCTCAACTGAAAGAGATATCATCACATGTACACATTTACAATCAGCATGTTCAGCCCAGCAAGAAAAATAAATACACACCATAAAAATAAGCACTTTTTAATGTTTTGGATCTTCAGATTGGGTCCTAAAAATTATTTCAGGGAACCAGGGCCAATACAGCAGTCAACATTTGAAGTGGATCAAAATGTTTTCCAAAATTGTCCTAAGACAAGAATTAGAGAATTAAAGAACTTTATTTAAATGTTTTGATCCACTTCAAATGTTGACTACTGCATATGCGTGTGTTTGTGTATGTTTGTGTGTGTGTGTATAAGGGCAGTGCAATATTGAAGTAAAATATGTGGTGGCTTGCTATCATTTACATTGTCATTAGCTGATGCTTTTGTCAAAAGCGACTTACAATGGAGGAGGCATTCAGCGAATTAACAAGAAGAGGCAATACACACAAGAAGTACTAATTATACTATGGAACTGTTAGTTCTCGGGCGATGCGGTGGTGCAGTAGGTAGTGCTGTCGCCTCACAGCAAGAAGGTCGCTGGTTCGAGCCTCGACTGGGTCAGTTGGCGTTTAGTGTGGAGTTTGCATGTTCTCCCCTGTTTTGCATGGGCTTTCTCCGGGTGCTCTGGTTTCCCCCACAGTCCAAAGACATGAGATACAGGTGAATTAGGTAGACTAAATTGTCCGTAGTGTATGAGTGTGAATGAGTGTGTATGGATGTTTCCCAGAGATGGGTTGCGGCTGGAAGGGCATCCGCTGTGTAAAACATGCTGGAAAATGTGGCGGTTCATTCCGCTGTGGCAATCCCATATTTATAAAGGGGACTACGCCCAAAAGAAAATAAATGAATGAAAGAATTGTTAGTTCTCAGAGAATTAAGTGCTAGAGTATTTTTTTTTTTTTATAGAGAGAGAAGAGTGCTTCTACAGGTGGTTTGTCAAGTCTACTCACCTGTGTGAAGCACACTTCATAAACGCACTGTGTTTTTTTCAGATTATTTCAGGGAATAGAATGTATCACTGCAACTTCTGAAGCTGAACAACTGTTGCATAAATCAGACGTTTACTTATTTAAACAAACAAAAACAAATCAAATAAATACTGCTACTACTTAGCTTCACTGGTATAGTTTTATAAACATGTAAACATAAAGAACAATTAGGAAAGCAGAAACACTTAACACAGTGGGGTTACTTTTGCTGTTTTATTGCTTTCCTAACATGGCAGATAAATCGATTCTACAGGATTTCTGCATCCATAAACATGCAATTGTTACAGATTTTCGGACAAAAAACAGCATGCCCATTCTGCTTGATTTGAAAGATGTGCATTGACATTAAACTATGTTTCCTGGTGGGCTGAAAAGTCTTTCAGTGTGTGCTGGTGGCAGGCTCACAAAAATACCCTTGTATTAAATCTCTTGAAATGTACTGTATATTGCGATTTGAAAATTTACAATATATTGAAATTTATTATTCAGCTGTAATATCTATCTACACGTATCGGCCACTTTATTAGGTACACCTTACTAGTACCAGGTTGCACCCACTTTTGCCTTCAGAACTGCTTTAATCCTTTTTGGCATAGATTCAACGAGGTACTGGAAATATTCCTCCGAGATTTTGGTCCATATTGACCTAATCGCATCACGCAGTTGCAGACTTTTCTGCTGCACATCCATGATGCTGTTCTACCACATCTAAAAGGTGCTCTATTGGATTGAGATCTGGAGACTGTGGAAGCCATTTGAGTACAGTGATCTCTTTGTCATGTTCAAGAAACCAGTCTGAGATGATTCGGGCTTTCTGACATGGCACGTTATTCTGCTAGACGTAGCCATCAGAAGATGGGTACACTGTGGTCATAAAGGGATGAACATGGTCAGCAACAACACTCAGGTAGGCTGTGGCGTTGACACGATGCCCTATTGGTAGTACTAATGGGCACAAAGTGTGCCAAGAAAATATTCCCCTCAACATTACACCACCACCAGCCTGAAACATTGATACAAGGCAGGATGAATCCATGCTTTCATATTGTTGACACCAAATTCTGGCCAGGCAACGTTTCTCCAATCTTCTATTGTCCAATTTTGGTGAGCCTGTGTGAATTGTAGCCTCAGTTTCCTGTTCTTAGCTGACAGGAGTTTGTGTCTTCTGCTGCTGTAGCCCATCTGCCTCAAGGTTGGATGTGTTGGGTGTTCAGAGATGCTCTTCTGCATACCTCAGTTGTAACGAGTGATTATTTCAGTTACTGTTGCCTTTCTATCAGCTGCAACCAGTCTGGCCATTCTCCTCTGACCTCTGGCATCAACAAGGCATTTGCACCCACAGAACTGCCACTCACTGGATATTTTCTCTTTTTCAGACCATTCTCTGTAAACCCTAGAGATGGTTGTGCATGAAAATCCCAGTAGATCAGCAGTTTCTGAAATGCTCAGACCAGCCCGTCTGGCACCAACAACCATGCCATGTTCAAAGTCACTTAAATCTTCTTTCTTCCCCATTCTGATGCTCGGTTTGACCTGCAGCAGATCGTCTTGACCATGTCTACATGCCTAAATGCATTGAGTTGCTGCCTTGTGATTGGCTGATTAGAAATTTGCATTAACAAGCAGTTGGACAGGTATACCTAATAAAGTGGCTGGAAAGTATATATATGTGTGTCTGTCTGTCTGTCTGTCTGTCTGTCTGTCTGTCTGTCTGTATGTATGTATGTATGTATGTATATATATATATATATATATATATATATAGAGAGAGAGAGAGAGAGAGAGAGAGAGAGAGAGAGAGAGAGAGAGAGAGAGAGAGAGAGAGAGAGAGAGAGAGAGAGATCAGATATTTGTGTGCGTTTACTTGCAGTAAATTCTGACAGTAAAACATGATGGCAGCCAATTGGAAATCTGACAAAGACATGTCACCACAGACATGTGACCATCTGTGACGAAAAAAAACTCAGATACAGTTTTCATGTGAGGTAGCCAGAGGCAGAAGAATGTGCGTGTACGTGTTTTTGAGATGACAAGGAACAGGGCAGTTTTAAGATGACCCAGATAAAGCCCTGCTGATGAGCTCATCCTGTCATTTCACCTTAATGTCACGATTGCTCGCTAACACAAGTGTGTGAAAACAGATATACGGTGTATGTAGACAGTACTCAAACATGCACGCGATCAGTCACTCATGCGCTCCGTGTCACCTCACAGAAATCAAGTCTATAGCGCGGTTGCAGATAAAGATTGAGTGAGAGGACACTTGAAATGAGGTGCCCTTCTGCTCTTCTCTCTTTCATGAGTTGTCATCGGCTAATGCACAGGATCAGAGCCGAGATGACAGGAGAGCGGCTGACACAGAGCTGCACTGAATGGGATGTGGAGAGAGACCATCTCCACCTTGTGTTTATAACACAATATTGCAGCAATCATAATAATAATACAAATATTGGCAATAGAAAGAAGTTGTTCTCCTCTTTGCGAATATACTGTAGATAACTAGTGTATGAAATGGAAATGATGAAATTCTTTTATGTATTATAGGCTCAGCCAGTGGTCTCAATTAGGGCTGCACAATATCGTTTCAGCATCGATAGTGTAAGTTGCGAATATGCAAGAGTCAAAGCACAGAATCTGTAACTTTGAGCTGTGATTATAATTAACCAGGAAACAGTTCAGAATTTAAGCTTGTACAGAATGTCTACAGAAACAAATGTATTTTAAGGTATGCGACTGTGTAAAATTTCAAGCTAATTCAAATCATTTGGCCACAAGAAATTACAATGAAGACTATACAGTGTTTATTACATTTCATTACATGTACATTGTTTGATTACCTTACATTAATACTTTTTACCTTAATACTGTTAGAATATTAAAGTCAGCTTCATTGTCAATTTACCCACATTTAAAGGAAATGCAGAGAATCGAAACTGCGTTACTCTTAGACTCCAAGTGCCTAACATATATTATTTATACAAAAAGTAGAATTTTTCAAAAGAAATTACAATAAATACAATTACACTTAAGGGCACATGGCATAGAGTGCAAACCAGAGTTGTGCAGATACAAAACAGTATATAGTGCCAAAAGCTTTTAAATATAATAGTGACTGTGTCTTAATAATATACAGATATATTATCCTTTATTATGATATCCTCACACCATAAAGCACTGTCTAATTGCATCTGTCATTCAATGTTATTCTATTTAAATCATCTTATGAAATTATGAAATTAAAATGTAAAGAAATACTAAATTAACTTAAAAGAAGCTTTATATGACTGCCTTTTAAAAGATCTGTAGGACTTGTACACTATATTAGAGGGAAAGTCTTCTTAAGTCATGTGATAGCATTGTGTGAGGAACAGACTAATGCTTTTAGAAATTATTTTAACATCTTTTTCAGGATGAACACTTTAATTTAATGAAATATTTATCAAAACTGACAGTAAAGACTTGCAAGCCTACAAAAAAACCCTAAAAGAAATGTTGTTGAAGAATTGCATGATACGACCAAATTCGACATCCAAATATTAAATGACATTTACAAATGGCAGCTATTTTACATTGGAATTATATTTCACTACATTTTGTAATTGGTACATACAGCCTTGGTGAGCACTAGAGAAATCTTTCCGTAAAAATCACGGCAACACTTTAGAACAGAGAGTAGGGCCCACTGGCCAAAGTTGACCCATTGCAACCTTTGTTTTGGCCCACCATCCTATCTGAGAAGAGAGTGAGAATGATGGAGAGGGTTGAGGCAAATGCCTTTAACACGAGGATTGTCATTTCTAATTTGACGTAACATTTTTTTGTTTGTTTGTCTTCTTGCTGAGCTACAAAATAAAAGCTAACTGAAATGAAATGTTTCAGTTAAATGAATCAGATCTTGAAAAATGTAAACACACACAGTACTCATCGTATAGAGTACTATGCAGAACACATCAGCGAGAAAATCAAGGCAAAAACTAGTGGAATTCTGTTCTAAATGAGATTGTTGTTGTTTTTACTATAATAAGTTCATTTAAAAAAGTACAAATATACACTGTATTAGTTAATATAAAGAAGTGTTTTCTAGTCATTGTTAAACATTATTAAATAAATTAGGAAATCACCCAAAGCAACTATATTTACCTTCGGCACACTAGCCTCTATCAAGTTTGGTTTTTGGCCCTTCATAATAAAAAGATAATTGGTCCAGTTGTTCATGTTAGTTAATGTATTTACTGACATTACTTACTGCAAGTATGAATAATACCGTAAAGCATTTAGTAATCATAGTTTAACATAAAATAAAATCCAAAAGTTGTGCTTGTTAACATAAGTTAAACCCCAGTGAGGAAACATGAACTAACATTATTTAACTTAAATAACATTAACTAATGTTAACAAAGTTAAATAAATGCTATAATAAATGCATTATTAATTGTTTGTTCATGTTAATAAACACATTAATTAATGGACTTATTTTAAAGTGTTACCAAAAACATTTTTCACTGCACACTGTAAATGATGACAGAGCATTTTTGAGGGGTGAACTGTGTGGTTAATAAATAAAGCAAATAATGTGTCAATGAAAACGATACAATAATAAAAAGGTTTTAGTGAAGTTTAATTTTAGGAGGTATGGGACTGAAAATCCCAGTAGGTCAACATACTGTAACAATAACAGTTATTTAAAAGCACCCACCAATGATGGTGGATCTTCTTACAGCAGTGCGATTCATATTAAACTGAACTGAATCTGTTTTTATTTTACTGAAACTACACAAGTATTCTGCCTCTACCTTCTGCCTGATATTCTGAATATGTCCCACAAACTACAATGTTTGGCTCTATATTAACGGCCTAGGTGCTAAGTCTAAAGCACATAAGGGTGTGTCTGATTCCACTTTTGCTATGTAAAAATATGCTCTGCACCCAGGTGCATGGTCTAACAGGGTTGTGCTTCTTGAGTAATGGGTAAGCATAACGTGCATTAAACCAATCAGAGATAGAGCTGTAATCGGGCCATAAACATTAGGCCTGATGGGGCCCGAGCCCAACAGAATTCCGCCTGAGCCAAACAGGTACATTTTGATTGACAGCTTTTTAAAAGCCCGAACCTGTTTATAGCCCAACGATATTCAAATGTGCACAGGCACACAGCTCTCTTGCCTTATTTCATGAATGAGTCGTTTATGTTTTAACATAATCTTCTCGTAACAAACGAGCTATAGGCCACTTGGAAGTTGGAACAAAGAAATAAAATAAGTTCTCTGTAACATCGTAACATTTTAGCACTCTAAATAGGCCTAAGTACATACACTTAGCCTTTAAATTGGCTAACACACTAATGAAAAGAAGTCTTTCTTAACAAATTAAAATAAATTCAAAATTATGACGGGTATTTGGCAATAACGAAATTAAGATAAAGACTGTGCAAGATTTGTTTCCCCACATCTCTTCACAATCTGACCTTAAGGCAACGGTGAAGTTGAATAATAAAATAATAGCCTACTGCCAACATTAGCCTGTATACCAGGGGTGGCCAACCCTGTTCTTGGAGAGCCACCTTCCTGCAGATTTGAGTTGCAACCCATACTAAACACACTTGCCTGCAATTATCACGTGGTGTTCTGGTCCTAATTAATTGGTTCAGGTCTGTTTGATATGGGTAGCAACAGAAATCTGCAGGAAGGTGGCTCTCCAGGAACAGAGTTGGCCACCCCTGCTGTATACTGTCTACATTATGATTTTATTGTTTAATTAATATTTATTTATAATTTAAAAACCCTTTACTCACCAAGATTAGGTTACGTGTTTTTGTGGAGGAACATTATTGAATCCACTGGCTTTAGCGTAGTCCTGTGCTCACCGCACAGCAGCACCGAAGACCCTTTCACTGCTGCTGTTACAGGCCGAGATGCATGGTTCTGATCTGGCTAATTTTGCAAGTTTTGGGTAGGATTGTTTGATCTTCTACCAGCCAGGAACATCCATTTAATTTTCCATGACAGCAGTTTTAGTGTAGCGAGTGACCTCGTCTCTTTACCTGTCATCTTGCGCTTTACCGTAATACGCAGTGTATGAGTGACCACCGAAATACCTTAGCGGCTAGAATGACCTTTCCTTCTGAACTGGTGACTGGCTTGACCGCAGTCAAAATTAGCTCTTTTTAACTTCTCCGTCATCATTTGTTTCACCTTTGCACGGATGGATTTTATTGTTGCAACTGCTACTGCGGAAGCCAAGCCCGACCGACCCCATCTAAAATAATAGAAATCAAACCCGAACCCGCCGGGTTCCGTCGGGTTCGGGCAAAGATCTTCAGCTCTAATCAGAGACTCATCTCCCATTTCCTTTAAGAGTCAGTTGCGTTGCGCTATGGCACATTTGCAATTTACATGGTGGACTTTGTAAGTGGAAAAACTAAACACTTTACTTTTATTCTTTACTCCTTTACTTTCATGGATAAGGAAACGGTGTTGTACGTACTCCACTGAAGACATCCATTAGCCTACATATTTAATTTTGATTGTTTAATTGCAAAGATTTGTTTCCAAACTATTTTTCTAATTTTCTAAATTCAGTTTCAATTTTCACCAAATGAATAAATGAACAATAATAACGAAGTGTGGTCAAAAAACTGAAAAACACTTGTATCCTAACATGTACTATTCTTATCCCTCATATGGTAATGCATACTGTACGTTTTCAAAACCCTACAGGTGGACAAATCCAAGCTTTTTTTTTATTAAAAACAAACATAAATATGCATATAATAAAGAATACTGCTAATAATAATAGCATTTTACAAATTGTCATGAATATTTAAGTAGAAAATAATAATTTTTGTAACATTATAATTCTTTATTTTTTTCATATGTAAAGATATCTGTGTATTGCTGTACATCTTGTGTATATTAAGCAATGTGTAAGCATTTGAATGCGCATAGGTGCATAACTAACAGGCTCTGCATCAAGATCCAGCACCTCTGAAATTTGATCCAGCACCTCATTTTAGCGATCCCCCTCCTTAACCACCCACCTAACCCGTCTGTTGTTCATTTTCACTTTCTACTGCAACTCCCCAACCCTCTTCACTTTCGTCCGCGACAACCCTGACCCGCTCATTTTCGTTTGCGTCACCCCTCCGCCATTTACCGCTCCAAGCACCCAACAACACCTCTCCAGCCTCGGGTAACATGCCGGATCCATTACCCCAATCTGTTCCGGGACCTCAAAATTCACAAATTACGCACTGTCCTTAACACACCTCTATTTTAGACTGCCACGCGCATGAGTCCACATAGTAGCACAAATAGATTTGCTATTTAAACAATGTGGTGCAAAATGTGAAAATTATGGTTGGGCTGGTCTGAAAATAGCAACAAATCGTGCCAAACACGTCTTGCGCCGGGTGTATGATAAGGCCAATTATCTTTTTCCTGTTCACCTATGAAAAGCAGCTTTGACTCAATCTACATTGTATAAAATGCTGTAAATGTAAAGGTGACTTGACTTGATACATGGAGCACAGTACTGGCTATTAAAGACTCACCCAGAAATGTAAATTATCACTCTGTTTTTCATGTCAGAGATGTGAAAAGAGTCATTATTTCCATTCGATGCCTCTAGTAGCACAGATATCGCTCTCTTATTCATAGAATACTACACTTCATGCCTAGAAACTCAAGAACTCACTGTACAGCATACTCATACACCAGCTGCTTGGAGGTCAAGTTAACCTACTTGCATGAGGTGCAAGTATGAGATGCATGAGGTGTGTGTGTGAGAGAGAGTGCATTTGTGTAAAACTGTGTCCTATAAATGCAGGAGTATGTGTGTGTGTGTGTGTTTGTCCTAATAAATTTAGGTGTATGTGTGCTCTCCAGAGATATCCTGTCCGCTACGTGGCCATTTATAGCTATAGCCTCTCCAGAGATGGACACAGAATATTTTGGCTTATGAAACGTAAGCTTTGATTCCGTTCATATACAGAGGATTAGTACTGCAGTGCTCTCTCTATGTTCTTTGATTTATTCATTCTCTCATTCTCTGATTGTGTGAGTGTTATGTTGGGGAGGCGTGTGTTGAATGTTTGTTTTTTAATCGCTCATTTATGAGCTTTCTATTTTAGCAATGATTATTCACTGTCAGTGAGTCAGCTTACACACTTTTGAGACGGAGCTTGTTTATAATGTCACTGAAAGGAATAACCTTGGATGCGCCAACATGACAGATGTTGCCTCCTCTAGAGAATGGGAGGTGCCTTTTCACTCATTAATGACTCGAAAGATTTCATGCAGATTTCAATCACTATTGATCTATTAGTAATGCCGACTTCACACGTTTGGGTATATATAATTACTTCTGCTTTCAGAGTTTCTCATATCCTTCCCTGTTCTAATTTGCAGCATTCAGGACAGTGTTTGAAACTTTGCATTGCTCATGGTATTGCCGCTGTAAGACTAATCACATTTGCAAGTCACTTCAGATGAAAACATCTGCTAAATGATTAAAAATAAATGAATTGTGAATGTAATCGCTCCAACAGCGCTTCACAGAGGTCTGAAATAGTTTGCGTTGTTAGTTTGATTCAGACAGTTCACTGGTGCAGTGAAAATCATTTGCACATTGTAATGGGATAAGACACAAAACAAAATGATCTGTGCAAGAGGTGATATTTGCTTGCATTTCAATGCATCAAATAAGACTTGACTTCTGTTGTGTCAATGCAGCAGCTAGTAGATAAAAATGAGTATACAATTCTTGGAGTTTTTTATTTTTTTATTTTGTATATAGTGTAAAATGCAATAAGTTGATCTTACTTAGAAATTTTAAGGCAATCAGTTTCCTCAAATTTTCTAAGTAGTGAATTAATTTTAAGTGAGCACAACTTAAAACCTCTTAATAAAGTAAACTTCAATGCCAATGAGTCAAAATTATTAGTTGTGTTTACTTCTTATTAGTGTTCACATTACTACACTGTAAAATCCAGCAGTCAACTCTATTGAATGAAATTAGTGTATTTAACTCAACATTTACTGAAAGTTAATTCTACTCATTTGTAAAGAGTTTTTAACCCTTTAACTTAAATGTAGTAAGTTCACAGTACTCATATAGATTAGTTTTGAACTCAAATGGCTTGTAGCAATCAGTTTCCCCAAATGGTTTGCGTTGCCTTAACTTATTTGGTTTTACAGTACTCAAATTGCCTCATTTACCCAAACGAATTAAGTTCACACTACTCATTAGGATTTGTTTTTGAACTTAAATGGTTTGTTGCAATCAGTTTCCTTAAATGGTTTGAGTTACCCTAACTTTTTGTGTTTTATAGTGTAGGAAAAAATTAGGAAACCGATTACCTTAAAATGATCAAGTTAGCTGAACTAAAAGATGTAAGTATAGACAAAAACCAATACCTTATTTTTTACTTACTCCCAGGGCTATTTACTGTATATCAAAGTTAATATTTAGCCTCACCATGTTGGTGTTTCGTAACATCTAATTTTTACGAGGTGGGTTGTTAGCCCAATGCTCAACCCCCAACCTGGAGGACCAGGACATAGACACATACACTACGAGCAGTTTAGCACGTCTTTGGACTGTAGGGGAAACCAGAGCACCCGGAGGAAACCCATCCACAGGGAGAACATGCAAACTTCCCTTAGAAATGCCAACTGACCCAGCCGGGGCTCAAACCAGCGACCTTCTTGCTGTGAAGCGACAGTGCTACCCACTGGGCCAACATGCTGCCCAAAAAACCCATACCTACTACCTACTTCTAAAACATTTTACTGTATTATATAGCAGCCATGTAATGCAAAAAAAGAATATAACACTTTATAACAAGTCATTTTCAACCAAGGTTTAATGTATTAATAATAATAAATAAATAAATAAATAACATTTATTAATAGTATGCTTTATTATTCTATAAATAATTTGTTATTTTATAATCATATAAATATTAAGTTTATTATTATTAATTTATTTTTAACATTTGAATATCAAAGAATTGAAAATGCTCTCAGATTTATTATGCTTATGTCTAGTTATGCTTAAGTTTTAATTCTCTATTCATCATCATTTTCTATCATTGACATGCTTTTGGCACATGACCACTCAAAAGTTGTAAACACATATTAATGTTAGTCAAGCTTACTTGAATCTGTTTATTGTAACAACTTAATGTGCTAAAAAGTTGGCATTACTTGTTTAAATATTATAAGGTAAACAAACGTATTCATAACAAGATAAATGCAATTAATTTAATAAGTGAGAACAGCGTTTGTTTTTTACAGTGTAGTGATGCTAGTAAAATCTAGAAAAGCCCTACGGCAAATGGAATAAACTGTTTGTATCCGATATGAAATGCTTTCCTAGTAATAAAATGGTTCTTTATGGGCTGCTATAGATGAGTCCCAGTCAGTCACTTTTTATTTGAAAGGTCAAGAAACTAATATTTCCCCATTTCTTAACCTTTCCATTTATTTCTTCTTGGTCTTTTTTTTTTCCTCACAGCGTTCAAAGATCGCCGTCTACGAGAAGATGTGGTCTTACATGAAATCTGCCGAGCCGTCTGTGTTTGTTAAGACCACCCCCGACGGAGTGGCTCGCGTGCGCAAGTCCAAGGGGAAGTTTGCGTTCCTGCTCGAATCCACGATGAACGAATACATCGAGCAGAGAAAGCCATGCGACACTATGAAGGTGGGAGGGAACCTGGACTCCAAGGGCTACGGTGTGGCCACGCCCAAAGGGTCGGCATTAAGGTGGGTGGAATAATATAACAATTCACTCTTGTTATAGTATTCCACCTACCCTGATTCCACCATCTCTCTCTTTTCTCCGTCTCCTTCATGTTTTGTTTCTCATTCTTCTACCTTCTCTCATTCTCTCTACCTCCAACTGGTTTTCCTCCTTTCTCATTCTTCACTCTGTCTGTCTCTCTTTCTCTTGCGGTACATGATAAGGTAACCGTAATATGTGTGTGTTGTTTAGGTAATGTTACTACCATGTCTCTGATGATAGAAATGTCTCAACTTGTTAAATTACAGTCCATTTTTACAGTGTGATGCCTGTTGCTGTTGATTCCCTACCTTTTTCTTGGTCTTTTTTATCTTCTGTGTCCTTCGCTTTGTGCTGTGATTGCACTTCTGTAATGTTCGTACGGTTGGATTGTTTTTCTTTCTTTATTTTTTCTCTGCATCGACGCTGTTCTGCCTGCTGCCACGCATGTCATGCCATCGGCTGTTTTCTTTTTCTTTGCAAACGGACTCTCCCTGCATCATTTCCACCAGTCACCAGCACTTAGCAACATTTCTCTTTCTCTCACTTCTTTCTGTTTCTCTCTGTCCACTCGACACCACATGCACCTCACTTGCACACACGCTTCTATCTGTAACCCAGTAGCCGACGCAATTAACCAATCGACCAGTCCAACCAATCAAGCGTTCTAACCATTTAACCCTAACCCCTAACAAGCGAGCAACTACCAGTTGCTTCAATCTCATCATTAGATTTCTCACGAAACCTGTTCCTTTTCTTACGAGCTATGTGTTTATCGTTTGAAGAAGTGCTGTAAACCTGGCGGTGTTAAAGCTGAATGAGCAGGGCCTGCTGGACAAGCTGAAAAATAAATGGTGGTACGACAAGGGAGAGTGCGGCAGCGGGGGAGGGGACTCGAAGGTCAGCCTCAATCTCACCCAAACAACCATTTCCTAGCTTCGAGTAATCGGCAAGGCTGTGACCTCTGACCCCCGGCAACAGTACCGTGACCCTCAGGGGTGGCCATGAGCAAACCGAGCCTAATGACCCTAGGACATTAGCACCAGTTGTTGTCAGCGCTGCTAATGTAGTGTTTTTTTGGAGCTTACGTAATAAGGCAAACGGCGATCAGATGCGCGACCCTTTACTTGGCTAATGGAGGAATGGAAGCAGAGGAGGAGAGGAATAAAGACTCCGGTGGGTGGATGTGTGGAGCGAGGTCAGGGTAACTGAGCGCAGCTTATTAGGACGTTTAGGCTCTTGCGAAAGTGCCTCGCGGGTTTGTTTGTGTGGAAAAACAAACAGCTTGTTCTAGGTGGAATAAGCTAGGCCCTCTCTGGCTCTTCTCTGATCTGTAGCATCAGATCATCACAAAATGTACTGTGTTTTGTGTTTACCAGGGTTTCAGGATATAATGGGCTGTAAAAGGTAGAAAAAATAAAAGATCTACAGGGAACTAATAGCACAAATGAAGCTAAAGCTGTGCTGAAAAATACAGTTCGTGCCTGTTAGAAAGGGCTGAGCCTACTTTATATTTACTATTATGTTTAAGGGGTAGTTAACCCAGAAATGAAGATTTTCTGATCATTTTCTATACTTATGGGATTCTGTACTATACACATAACATATTTTTTTTTATTAAACATAATGCAAAAGCTTTTGTACATACATATTTTTCCTTTACCAAGGAAGCTAACAGGTTGAAGAACATGAGTGTGTAATGATGTAAATTGTAATTTCTGGATAAACTGTAGTGTTGAACCTGTAGTTTATATAGTATAAATATTTGGAAACGACCAAGGCATACATACCTATACTGTATGTATGAATGTATATATACAATTTCTGTTTAACAGAGATTTTTTTCAACACATTTCTAAACATAATAATAGCTCATTTCTAATAACTGATTAATTTTATCTTTGCCATGATGACAGTACATAATATTTTACTGGATATTTTTATTACACTTCTATACAGCTTAAAGTGACATTTAAAGGCTTAATTAGGTTAATTAGATTAACTAGGCAGGATAGGGTAATTAGACAAGTTATTGTTTAATGATGGTTTGTTCTGTTGGCTATCGAAAAAATATAGCTTAAAGAGGATAATAACTTTGACCTTAAAACACTTTATAAAAAATTTTAAACTGTTTCTATTTTAGCCAAATTAAAACTAATAAGACCATCCCCAGAGAAGAAAATATTATCAAATACAATGTGGAAACTTCCTTGCTCTGTTAAACCTAATTTGGGAAATATTTAAAAAAGAAAAAAAAATTCAAAGGTGGTTACACTGGCCTTACGATTCGGTTCGGTTACGATTATCATGTCATTGCTTCGGTTTGATCCGATATCACAGTGCATTGACGATGCTTTCCATACACAATTGTATTTTTTACTTCACAGCACAAGAATTCTTGTATTAAAATAATAATTTATAAATACGTTTTCTGTTTATTAGTAATACATTATTGTCCTTTAATCCATGCAGTCAGATATATGGACTGATATATGGACTTTTTTAATGCATCAAACAAAACTCAAGTACATGCACAGAACAACATGAGCCTTTAAAGCAAATAAACAGTCGTAAATATTATCTTGCTTGCTTTTTGAGCGTTGTCGAGTGAGTTCTTCCACCCCTATAATTGGTCACACACTCAACAGAAAAGGCTGCAATTGGCTCTATACCTCTGGCACTGTTCACCGATGAGTAACACTGATTAACGGCAGCGGTGATCACAGTTAATCCATAATAGGTGGAGAAAACTCGTTCTGCAGACATGCTCTTGTCTGGATCCACAAGTCACGCTGTAACAGCTGAGAGGAGAGGAGATGTGTGCAAAGTTTCTGTGTTTTCTAAGTAGTTGGGGCGTTTTAATTACTCACGTTTGCATCCCTCGCCATAGTAAGCTTCCGCAAAATAGCCCATATGAGATAAATGACGTCGTTACGTAATAATCGGTATAGGTATACTAAGAGGATACCTAATTGCCCTGGTCTGCATCACGGTGCACCGAGGAAACAATTAATTTTGACACCTTTGTTATATATATAACATTTAAACATCTTTAAGAAAGATACATAAAGATATTTAGAGGACATAAATGTCTTTCAAAGAAAAATGCTATATAATAAGTTTACCAATTATACAAATTTTATTATTCTTACTGACAGGTTTCTTTAAAAACATCAGTTCCCAAAACTAAGAATTTATTAATTTTGTGTTTTAACATTTTTAATTCAATTCGTTTACCACTGTACTACTCTGTGTTAAAAAAATTCCATTCACAAAATCTAAGCACATTTTATGGGGTTGGCAAAGCTCTATTGCTCACACATACAAATTTCTCTGTACAGAAAATAAAACTCCATAAGGGTTAAAGACCAATTATAATGAATTTGTTTTGTTCCATATTAATGCTGTATATTCGCACCATAGTCAGCGGTGATGGCTAATTACTGGATTAAGCTCAACTCTAGTTTATTTTGGAAGATTATTGGCTCAGCACGCCTTCATAGCTTTACAGTTTTATTGCCAATTAGGGTTAATACACAACAGACCAATTAGATCACAGTTTAGCGATTTAAAAATAGCTGTAGCATTATCAGTGATGTTTTGATGTTTTCAGTTTTTGTCCGCAAAACGTTTCAGTTGTCCTTCATTAATGCAAAGTATTTACAAATGCAAGGATTTGTGTTGATATAGTCCAAATTATATGCCTGTGGCGTTTCTAAATACTTGGCAAGGATCCTATTCTGAGAGTTGTTTAGTGTGTCAAATTGTCGGTAGTGGAAATAGAGAAGTGTGAAGACTTGGAGGAGAAGTGTAATATCTGCATATCTCCAATCGTTTTTTTAAAGACTGCATCTTTGGTCTTTAGCCAACTCCCTGCTACAAGTATGCAAATCCCTTCGGAGCCGCCAGCTCTCTCAAGATTATTCCCTAAATTGGCGTGTAACCCATGGAAAAGCTCATAGCTCCCTTGTTGATAGGATTAAAGAAAAATATACGACCACTGGGGCAGACAGTCCTGAAGGGCCTAAAACATCACAGGAAAACGTGAGAATTCTAATTAAACACTCCTAGAAATCAGCGTTGGAGAAAGATCTGGTGCCGTACGGAAGATTTACAAAACGCACACATTCGTCTGCACATGAATGCACAGACAATCACACACACAAACACGAATTCATTATACACACACTTATGGCCACTTTTCTTTAGCCCCCGTGCCTGCAGAATGGTCACCCTGTGTTCAGCCTATCATCAGGGCAAGGCAGCCCCGCTTAGACCTGATTGGTCTTCAAGAGCAAGTTCACTGCAGTGATTGGCTATCGCTCATGAGTCTCTAAACTCTGAGATCAAAATGGCTGCCTAGTCCACACATTGATAAGTTGAGCATGCTGGGTGGAGGGTGTCTAGTCTGTTATGACATCACAACTGCATGTTTCTCATTTATTGACCTGAGTCTGATCCAAAATGCATGAATGGAGTAATTCAGCAAACCCTGCAAGTATACCATGTTATTAAAGCATTGATCTTCACAGAAAACAAACAAATCGTTGATTAAAGTAAAAGTGAAAATCCACCACAGCATAATGGATGTGGTTGTAAACCTAGGAATGCATGAATAAGTGAGTTGTATTTAGCTGTTGCTCAACATGGGCTCCGTTCTTCGTACGTGGATTACTCAATTAGCTGGAATTGGTTATTGATGATTTGATATGGGATTCAGGATAGTTTTGCTTTTCACAACACATCTTGTTGAGAGTTGTTGTCATAGCAACAGGTCTGGAAGCTCAAACCTGCTCATTTTATATTAACAGGATTAGATTGAGTCATTTTAAGCAAAGGTAATATTGAAAGCATGTGCCAAAAGTAAAAAAAAAATAATATATATATATATATATATATATATATATATATATATATATATATATATATATATATATATATATATATATAACTTATGAAATCTGAACTCTGAAATAAAAGTACAAAAACTGTCAAACTGTCCTTTACCTATATCAAAATGCTTTTTTGATGCAAAATTAATTTTAACAGTCAGTTATTCCTTACGCGATTAAGAAACTTGAATAGGCGACTATAATAAAAAAAAATTTGCTCTAAATATAAAACTAAATAAATTGCTAAATACTCTTGACACATGAATGTGAAAAGCCTGCAGCACAAAAAATGTGGAAAGGTATTGCGTGTCATATTTAACAAACCGTTTACTGCTAATTTTATGTAATTTTGCTCATATGGATGATTAAATATTAATCAGATGATGTCATTACGCTGCTGTGTTGTCAGCCAATCGTTGCATTTCTGATCATGATTTCGAGGATCGATAGATCTGTGCTTCACAACAAACGCAGCGATCTCAGTTCAGGGGCTCTATTTTAATGATCTAGGCACAAAGTCTAAAGCACATGGCGCAAAACCATTAAGGGAGTGTCCGAATCCACTTTTGCTATTTTAAGGACGGAAAACGTCCTGGCGCATGGTCTAACAGGAAGCAAGTTGTCGTGAATAAACTGAAAAAAGCCCCCCAATATGAAAGCATGGAGGCAGTGGTTTTATATTTATGCAGAAAGTAACACTTTTTGTAACATTTTAATCCTTTAATTCTTTTTCATTTGTAAAGATATTTGCATATTGCTGTACATAATGTGTGTATAAAGCAATGTGTAATGCAGAGTTCAGACTGCATGATTTTAGCCCTAATTTTTACTCGCCGACAAGTTTTGCGAAATCGCCGACAAATGTCTGAAATCACAGGCAAATCGGTGCTCGTTCACGCGAGTAACAGTCACACAATGTGAACTATCAAAGACGCAATATGAGAGAATCGCCGATGAGTCGCCGATGCCTGTGATTTATTTGCGATGCTAAATATCTTGAGCTGTCGGCAATTCAAGTCAATCCGTGTGAAATTTGTTTTGACTGAAAATAACATCAGCGATCATTTACAGCCAATGAGAGCACAGCATTCACTAGACTAGTGTGTGTGTGTACCTGCAGGCCAGCGGGAGGCTGGGAAAGAAGTTAAAAGTACCCCTTTTCAGTTTATTTTGACCCAAGAAATGGAAGAAAAACTAGTTATAGTTTGGCAGCAGCACTCGTGTCTGTTTGATGTGTCATGTGAGCAATATCACAACCAGGTCAAAAAAGAAAGTTGAGGAAAAATTGGTAATTCCCTTCAAACCCAGGTGAGCAAATACATTGTCTACCCCATCAAAGGCTTCTTTTTTCGTTATGTAGTTAATAACAAAAGATTTCCTACTTGTTTTTGGTTGAGAGACATAGTTTGGACTAAGTTGTCAGCGATTCTTCCTATTGTAAAGTCATGCAATGTGAAAGCCCCTGTCGCCGATCCATCTTGCAGTGTACACAAAGCAGCATCAAAACGAGATAGTCATGCAGTGTGAAAACAACTGTGACACGAATACTTTGAAAATCAAGCAGTCTGATCTCGGCATAAGTTTTCAGCTGGTCTATTGACAGTCTATTTTAGTTCCTCAAAATATCAACACGCCAGCAATGCACCTTAACACACCTCTTTTCTAGACCAAAACACCCATGAGTCCACAAAGTAGCGCAAATTGATTTGCTATTTAAACAACATGGCGGAAAATGGGAAAAATAAACTTGCGCTGGTCTGAAAATAGCAAAATGTCTGGACAAATGCGTCATGTGCCTTATTATGCCGGGTGTATGATAGGGCCCCAGATCATCCAGACATTTTAATCTGATTCGCGAACTTGTTTGAAGAACCAAGTTAGCCCAAGATCAGTTATCAAGATTAAAGGATCCAGTATCTGTCAAATCATCTTAGATCATTTAAGCAAGGTACGAAGAACGAACCCCAGGAGTCACTGAAACAGGTTTTCTAATCTCAAACCTGCACAGTAAATAAATATCTTGTTAGTACTTAATTTGAGGCGTTTTTCAGTTTACGTTTGTTCAATTGCATTATGCATCTCTGTTATAACAACTTTTGATGTTGAAAATGCAACACTGCATCAAAATGACATTTGTAGAGGTTTAAAGCAGCATTTGGTAAATTACAGCAGAAAACCCAGGTAATAAGCTGTCAGTAATAATTCAGTTATTTTCTGAATTTATTCTAGGAGTGCATAAACAGGATTAGACTACAGCAGCCATGACAACTTTAGTAATAGGTAATTTAAGGTGACTCGTTTGGATAAAAATTAGGTCAATTGTGGATTTTCACTTTCATAAAAAAAAAAAAAAAAATAGAAGAAATCTCATTCTTTCAATTGTGTTATTTACCATTCAAAGCCTGAAGCTGGCTGGTGTTACGGTGGTAAGTATGGTATATTTGCTTTGCTGGATTACAACTCTCATCATTTAGCAGAAGGAAAATAAAGTGAGTTTCCCAGCAGTCCTGCTGATGGCATACTAACATCTTACAAACCGAAATAATGCCCAATACCCTGTGAGCAAATGATTATCTGCAAAAAAAAAAAAAAAAAAAAAAAAAAAAAAAAAATATATATATATATATATATATATATATATATATATATATATATATATATATATATATATATATATAAAATGATTACTTATGCTGCAAATATCTCCAAAGCAAAGCAGTATTAATGTTCCCCTTCTTACTAATGTGCCAACCTCCATTAAGGCCTGGCATTTTTAAGACGTTTGTAAGATGTTCGGCTTCAGCCCTCACCCACCACAGACCGGTTCCCCTTCTGACTGCTGGGTCCTGTTTGTCTGTTAGTCAAGTAAGGGTTTTTCTTTTCTCCTGATGGATCCGGCTTGCTGAATACTGGGTTGGAAAAGTTGCATTCACACACTCACCACAATTCCAATAACGAAGCTCATCTGCCCAATGCTCTTTGTAATTATGCTCTGTTTGGCTGTGTGACCATGGTTACTCTCTCTGCCTCTGTTGGAACAGTGAGTGCCGATTACTCAAAGCGATAACAGTAGGTAGCACTGCCAGGTCAAAGGTCGAAGGTAACACTGAGGCTAGCCCTGCCTGCATTCCCTCTCTCTCTCTCCATCTCTCCCTCACTTATTCTCTCGCTGTCTACAATATCAACAGCACAAGGCCAGGTGTCCTACAGTATCGCTTTGGTTAACAGATATTCGGTAGGTTAAAGTTTTAATAACATAAAATAACATAATGGTGCCATGTTATTTATGTTATTTCCCCTCGTGAAGAACTCCTGTAAACCTTGCAGTGTTGAAACTCAGTGAACAAGGCATCTTAGACAAGCTGAAAAACAAGTGGTGGTACGATAAGGGTGAATGTGGGACCAAAGACTCTGGGAGTAAGGTTAGTCTGCTCACTCATCTTACAGTACTTCCAACAAACATATCCATATACCACAAACATCATAACGAGTTTCCTGTGGCTGGATTCACTTTCTTTTGGCCGCTTTTCATCCTATTTACATGCGCACAGGCCATTATGCATCACGTAGTCAGAAAATCACAACCTTTAGCATTAATGAGACAACACAACAGATGCACCCACTCACACAGAAGGAGATGTGACATGTTAACAAAGCACTTACAAGTGTTCATAATTCATTATTTTAATGATGTAGTCATTACTCTAAGTGTTACATAAACGTATCTTGTAGTAAGCATTCATAACAGTGATTTAGCAATTATTTCATTAGACTTTTTTTTTTTTTCCTCTTCTGCTGCTGTGACATGGCCTCGTTCTCGATATCGCTGTTGTGTTTACCGATTCGGGTTTAAAGCTTCTCCAGGCAACGTTTGTAATCATTAGAATGATCCTTTTAAGGAAGCACAGTCACTCACAAGGTATTTCAAATTGGCTAAATGCAGTGATGCATTTGCTCATAAAGCTAATTAAGGGGGCAAGTAGGAGTCTGAAAGCAATATGCTATATGAAGACAGATAAAATCGTGTCATTATGTATAGCTGGGACAAATCCTTCACTAGAAATAGAATAGTCACAACATTTTAGGGTTCACAGATTAAACTTAAAACATAGTTTTTTTTCTGAGGGAAATCAATGTATAATATATGTTTTGAACCCACCAAAAACGACATGACAAACAGCATTTCCCCAAGCTAAAGAAGCAAGTAATATTATTTAAAGGGCACCTATTTTACCCCTTATACAAGATGTAAGATTAGCCTTTGTTGTCTCCATTTATTATAGATATTGATTTTACAGTCTTTATTACAAACACTCTCTGTTTACAAACGTTTAAAACTTCATATAGAGTTGGAACAAATATTTTAATCCCAGTTTATTTGCAAAACAAATGTTCTGTATACATGTGCATACATGATATTATAGAAACATGGTGCCTGTCAATTATTTGAGTGGGCGGGGAAAACCGCACTCCTACGTCACGTTGCGGTGGGTCTCAAAATCACTGGGATTTGGGTCCTATTTTAACATCAGGAAATTTAAACAAAAGAGACTTGTTGGGTTTTTATCACAATATGACAGTGGACAACAGGGGCATAGTGGGGGATATGTCCCCCTCTCTTTTAGAGACAGAGCATTTAGAAACAGGTGATTAATAATCATATGAACATAAACTTTTGGATCTCATACAGCTGCCACCCCAATTTTAAAATGTCCACTATTCATACAGACAGTTCTGTCCAAACAGCTTACAAAAGTTGATTTTCATCATAGGTGCCCTTTAACATTGTGCTAACGTAGTGTCATCCGCACAATTATTAAACACCATAATGATAAAACACATAATACTAAAATAATATAATAAGCATTATTTTAGCAACAGAAATGACATGGAACACTTGTGTATGTAACTCATGAGGAAAAAAAACATCAAATGTTAGGCGTCACGCAGGGATTGGTGATTTACATGTTGTCACCATATTGATAATTATGCTCAAACTTTGCTACAATTACTTTCACTCATAAAAATAAATGTGCCAGTATTTTAGTGTAAAATTACATTACATTATATTTTTCTTGGAGCAGTTTTTTTGTTTATTTGACCATTTAAAAAAATCACAATAGTTTTTACTGTATGGAACCTTTTCACTATTTCAGGTTTCTCAGTAGTGGAAGGCGTCATGGTTGGGTAAACTTTTAGCACAGTGAATGGGAGAGTACAACTAAAAAAAAATTTTACAATCTGATTTGCTGAAATAATAATAGAAAAGCAGCAAGGTGGTGTCATCAAGACTTTCAGAAAAAAAAGAACAAAAAATTGGAGACTAATGACAGCAGCCAGAGGAGAGAATAACATCACATTTACTCTCAGCCCCATCAACGCTGCATTAGAAACACATCGCATAAGCGCTATTTCATTTTTTGTAACTTGATGCAAAGATGATATGACACATTCATAAATGCATATAAGATTTAAGATTAGGACGTTAAATGCGTCATAACAGTCTTGTGAAAAGGGTCCATTAGTAATTTTAGTTTAATTCCAATCCTGATTAGGTAGTTCATAAAACCCAAAGTAGCACACTGTACAGTTTCAGGAGTGACAACCGCATTTGAATACCCTAAATATGAGAATAGTACCCTCAATAATTTCAGGAGTGGCAACTGCATTCCAATACCCTAAATATGTAAATAATACCCTAAATAAATGTGAATTCCCCAAATATTTTTTCTGTTTGTACATTGCAAAACTGGTTCCAGAAACAGAAAGGATTGAGAGAGTGGTATTGATGGTTATGTTCTTATTTGCTTTTTTTTCAACTAAGAACTAGCAAAAGTAATTAAGACATACATTTCTCCCTGATTGTAATTTAATTTTATTTATTATTTTTTGCAGCACTGATTGAACAACTAGTCCAATTTGCTTTTATGCACACTGCAAAGATTAGTAAATGTAATTGTCACTATAGGCATAAGATTCTGCCCGTATGATAACCTTTGATAAAAATACGGTTTCATGATATTGTAATTACTGCTCTACAATATAATCTTTTTTAATGTCTGGGTAAAAAACTAAAACTTTTTTCTTCTTTGAACACAAAATATGTTATTTTGCAAAACATTTATAATATTTTGGAGCAGTAAACATTCCAGGCTAAACAATTAAAAAAAAATTAGTTTCACAGATTACTTTACAACAGCATCTTCGATAACCTTTCTGCTGGAGGTACCGTTGTCCTAAAAACTAAAAGAAATGTAGCCTAAATAAAAAATCGTACACATACCTTAGCAATGGTATAGCAGAAATTTTTGTGGTTTTAAAACTGACTTCACGCGGTATACCTTGAAAACGGTTATTGTCACTACCTAGTTACTAGTTAATTTATTTGTAGAATGCACTGTCACTACTGTAAATTATTGAGCTGTTGTGTGTACAAAACAGGATTAGCACTACAAGGTGAAGTGGCAAGCTCCAGTGTGTATGTAGCCTTTTCCCCCTATTAGCCAGTGGCTTCGGTTTAATAGAGACCACATGCAGGAGAGCGTGTTTGCCTGGAGACTCTAGTTAATGAGCATAAAATGCAATTGTTTTATTACAATTCTCTATGCAATCCAGTCTGATAAGGAAGTTAATTAACTCTGAAAACACGTCCCATATGCATAAGAGCAGCAAATCTGCTTTACCGTAGACTGTATGGGCCTGTTACCATGGCAACCGTATTGGAAAACAGGTTTCTGGCTTTGCATTCAAAAGAGTAACGCTACACTCGCAGTCCTGTGTTGCTGTGGCGTCCTTTCACAGGCTTCCAGTGAAGACAGACTGCGCTTGTGTGTGTCTGTGTGCTGTGTGTCTATGTGTCTCTGTCTGAGTGTGTGTGTGTTGGTAGACAGTCAGGCTGGTGGTCACAGCAGCAGAACCGAGTCCTGTTGAGGCTTGTCTGTGTTTTGAGGTGTGGCGTTGGTCGCATGCAGGTGTCTGTTAATGAGTTTTGAAGGCTGTGAAGCTTGCAGAAGTAGTTCAGAGAGGGGAATTGCCATAGTAACATCAATATTCTTCCCCCTCCTTCTCCTCTTCACCACTTCCTCTGTTAAGATGGCAGACCGAAGAAGCCAGAGGATCCGACTGTAGCTCTGATGGCAGCTTTTTTTGTCATGTTATCTGTACTGGCTCAACTCCACCTCTAGAGGGGGCAACAGGCTCAGAGCTGGCTCTTCATCTGTGTGTGTGCGCGTGTGCTTATGTGTGTATGTGAGCGCGCATGTCTGTGTGTGTGTTATCTAGCAGGGCAGTGTTTCACTGTCTCTCTGGCCAGTAGAGAGGAGAGAGGGAATAACGTCTTCCTTTCTTGAGCTGCCTGAGCTTTTAATCCCTTAACTTTAACCTTTGACCTCTGGGCACACCTCGAAATGATTTGATGCCCTTTTTTTAATACCCCTCTCAAGTACCCCTTTTTATTTAGCTCATCTTCTTTCCCTCAAAGCAAGTTGCGTGCAGTGTGTGATGGGGCTTGCACAGCTAGTCACTTCTACTAGGCAAAAAGTAGTCGAGTATACTCACGGTTTACATTATTTATACCATTCAGCATCAGCAGTCAGTGCTTTTTCCGTCTGCATTAGTGGAGGGTTTTGCGAGTGCAGATAAAGTCTGCTTGGCTGAATCAGATAAGAAAATGCAAAAAAAATCAAATTAAAAAATGGTTATGTCTCAGCTGTTTAAGGTTTCTGTCAGCCTTTGAGTGCCACTTAATTTAAAGGGGTGGTCCACTATGATATCATATTTGAAACTCTCTATGCGGACGCTTTCCTGCCTTCTACATCTCGAATAATGAACTCACAAATGATTTGTGAACGTTTCATATTACTTACACATGCTTATTCCAAATATATGTGAAAGACACTTGTCAGATTTTACTTTAAAGAGCAGGCGTGAGGTTCAGCTGTGTCCTCTGTGTCATTTTCTGTCTGATTAAGGCTTAAACTGATACGGCTAACAGCTACTCTGACTGACAGTGTTTACACAGCGCAAAAGTGCATGCTTGTTGTGGCGTGGTGCTTTTCCTGGTGACATGAAGCCGATCCACAAATCACAACACATTATGTTAGCTGACCAATCAGAGCCTCTTGTGGACAGGCCTTTCAGAGGAACTAGAAAATATGACAGTTGTTTTCATGTTAGCTGAGTAGCTGTATATAATCAAAGTAATATATATGAAAAAATAACATGATTTTCTACAAATGAAGCATGAGCACACATTGCTTTGCAATTTATAAACACAACCAAGCCTTAAAAAAAACACTCTGGACCACCTCTTTAAGTTCACTTTGAGTCATTTTTCATTGGTATTTAAGCTCAAAATTAAATATATCAAATTTCTACAGCATATATATATATATATATATATATATATATATATATATATATATATATATATATATATATATATATAAGAATGTCATTAAAAAAACTTAAATAATTTAATAGTGTGAAACTTTCATGCATTAGAAAGGTGTCAGAGATCTTGAAGCCTCATTATGAAACCATAGATGCCAGTATATAATATTTTACAATGTAATGTACTCAATATTTGATTGTTACAGCATATTAAACAACACGTACAGCGAACCAGTGTGCTGACTAGTCGTGCAACCCCTAGTGTGCAAGAGAGCAAAAGATGTAGAAATAAACTTGTGTGTGTGTGAGAGAGTATAAATGAGTGCATGCTAGGTTGTGAGAGCTTGCATGCGTATGTTTAAATCCCTTTATTCATTATTACAGTATATAGTCATTTACTGTGCATCCAGGTCTCTTTCATGTGTACTAACTGCGTCTCCCCCCCACCCCATAGGATAAGACCAGCGCGCTGAGTCTCAGTAACGTGGCTGGCGTTTTCTATATCCTGGTTGGAGGTCTGGGCCTGGCCATGACTGTGGCTCTGGTGGAGTTCTGCTATAAGTCGCATCAGGAGACCAAGCGCCTCAAACTTGCCAAAAATGCCCAGAACTTCAAACCAGCCCCTCCATCCACTGCACAGAGTTTCACCACATACAGAGAGGGCTATAACGTCTACGGAACAGAGAGCGTCAAAATATAATGGTTCGTCTAAGGCTGTTTTCTCTGTGTGTGTGTGTGTGTGTGTACATGTGTGTTTTGTACTGTATGTTGTTCGTGATACCATTTCTTCAGTTAGGGTTTCATCTAATGGTTCTGTTCAGAGGTAAGTAAAGTTCTTCACTGTGTTGAAAGCTGCTGATATAGAATAGCACTCATAGTCTGTCCTTACTGTCTGACAGATATCACTGAAAGAGTTGTTCTGAGAAATTACACTTGTCTCTGAAACTGCCCCGGGCTCTGTGTAAACATAAAAAACAAGAACTGGAATGTGGCCCAGTCATGTTAGAGAGTCAGCAGAGATGAGCTTATCGCTTCACCATTTTGTTTTAGTCTTTATATTAGTCTTTTATACTCTACACAAATGAATATATTTGATCAAAACAACACTGAAATGGCTGTCTTAATGCAGTTATCAGGGTATCTGCAAAGTCTTAAAAAGTCTTAAAGTGTCTTTAATTTCAAAAAACTAATTTTAGTCCTTAAAAAGTTTTAAATCTACTGAAATATTGCGTTGTAGGTCTTAAATCATTTTAAATGGGTCTTAATTTTTCTTTGTCCATGTAAAGCAAATTTACCCAATTGGGCCAACACCCATCCAATCAGTTTTAAGAAACGTTAAAAGAAAGTTTTTAGAAACATTGTGTTTACTGGTTAATAAGGTTTAATTATCCTCCTTACAATAACATTTGTTTTAATGGGTTTTCTTAAAGGTTTTAACTTACGTAAGCCATTAAAAGAGTCTTTAGCGTTTAACCTTGTGTAAGTCTGAAATTTCATTCATTATGCCTTAGAGTGCTGAAGTTTGCCCTGCGCACTTGCGGTTTTCAAAGAAACTTTTTTGGTGCATCAATCTTGTCAATGCTATTATTCAAAAGGGTAAAGATTCGCACTCATCAAGTAATTGCTTCGTACTGTTTTTATTTTTTATTTTTACATTCTTCAGGTGATTGTTTTTTTGATAAAAAGGTGGAGTGAGAGGATTGCATCACACACTGAGGAAGGCATTGTGCCGAAATGCTTGTTTTTTTAAATCAACCGAAGGATGTAAAAATAAAAAAAAATAACAGTCCGAAGCAATTACTTGATGAGTGTGAATAATTACCTTTTTAAATAATATTCATTATGGTCTTAAACGTCTTAAATTTGACTTAATGAAACCTGTAGAAACCCTGTTTAAAAGCATTATTTCTGGTATTATTTGTGTTAATGGAAAAGCTTTGATGCCCGAGAAACACAGTTATGATGATTATAAACAGTTAATGTTTTAATGAATAGAAAGTTCTGAAAAACTGAATTTATTTGAAATTTAAAGTAATTAATAATCTCTTAATTCATATAGAGTAAATCCTTGCAGACTTTGATTGATAGTAATAATAGTAAATAATGCATTTGATTTGTAATGTGCTTTACTTAGACCCAAAGTGCTCCAATAGCAGAAATTAAATACATGAAAAATTATAATAAAAATAAACCATCAACTAAAAACAAGCTTAAATGAATGCGTCCTAATCAACTTTTAGAATAATCCAAAGTTGGTGCATTTCGGATATTAAAAGGAGGCCATTGCTTAATTTAGACTACAGGTGTCAAACTGGGTTCCTGGAGGGCCGCAGCTCTGCACAGTTTAGTTCTAACCCTAATTACACACACCTGATCAAACTGATCAAAGTCCTCCAGTTTTGTGTGAAACCTGCAGGTAAGTGTGTTGAATCAGGGCTGGAATGAAATTGTGCAGAGCCTCAGCTCTCCAGGTACTAGGTTTGACACCTGTGTGCTAAATTATGGAATGGTCTTCCTCGTAATATCCGAAATGGGAAAAGGGCTTAAAATGAGAAAGCTCTTTCTCCCATAGTCTTTCCTTCACATAAAGGCTGAAGATAGTGTATATAAAATAGTTAATTATATGAAAGAGTCTCAATAAGTCAAGTAGAAAAACTTTAAGGAAAAAATTATTTAGTGAATTAACACACATTTTGCCAGTAGAGAGTTTTACCCAGCTATATTTGTAAGTGCCTTAATATGTGGTCAATTTTTCAATGGAGTCCATGCAGCTATAGAATGTAGTGCGAGGGCAAAGTATTAACCTCACTTCAGGTTGAAGTTGGTCAAGAGATTTAACTGAAACGCTGCTAGATTTGAAAATGACTTCTTCAAGATTTTCTTCACAACTCAACAGACAAGGGCTCCATTACAGACGAGGGCTTTTTGCCTGCACAATTTAACTTAAATATTGCTAATATGAGCACACCTTTGGTCTGGTAGAACTTGCAGTAGCTTTAAACAGCCAATTCAAATGTTATTGCTCAATAGAATGGGCATTATCAGCTGATAGATATGAGCCTGTAAGGGCTTTCTGCACTTAGTGGTGGGCCCAGAAGGCTGTTATCATCCATCCACATGGTTAATTAGCTATAGAACACTTGCGAGAATTAAATTAAGGGAATTATTTATATTATTTGTCACATTTCCCATTAATTCTATTTTTTTTAATGCCTACCCCTAACCCAACCATCACAGCAATGTAAAACAGATCTGGATCTGGAGTCTTCCCTATTAGTATAGCTCATTAACCATGTGGATGGATGATAACAGCCTTCTGAGCCTACTAGTAGGTGCAGAAGGCCCCTACTGGTCCATATCTATCAGCTGATAACCACAACTAATGCTCATTCAAGTGATTATGAGTTATAACATTTGAAGCAGAGCTTTAAAGGTGTAGCTTTTACAAAAATGAAAAAAAATGCTGGTTATTTAAGATTGAGGTGACTTTTTATTCTTCAGCAGGGCAATAAAAAATCTTCTTAGCTTAATCTGGGGTCTTTATCGATTCATAAAAAGCGAGTCATAAATGAAATTGAAAACATATACGGGCAGAATTATCCATATGAATTGGTGTCATAAATCATCTCTCAAGCGTCATTTATATCAGTACTTTGTTGTTTTACTTCCATTGGAGTTTTACTTCCATTGAATTATTGTGTTATTGTAAAAGAAAAGAAAGCAGAAACACATCTTGTAAGTCTTAAAGGGTCGGGCTGCTGTCTTGTCTTATTCTCAGATTGGAAACCTGTCCCTTGCTGATCATGTGGCATGGGATAGACTCTCCGTCTCTTAGAGTCGACTGCGATTCGCTTTAGAAAGTGGACACGTACCCAACCAAAACTCATCTCACCGGAACACACGTCTTCTCGGCTCTGACCACAACATGAACCGGTAATCACACAACAGACTTTTGGATGGAGCAATCACTCGCCCGCCCGCCCTCTCTCAGTGCCTTACTGAACCAGTGGCAAAACATCAAAACACGCAGGCCAAAGTCCTGGAGACGTCCTGCTGGGTGCTGGGTCTGAAACCATTATTTCAGTTTATTACGAGAGGGAAAGACTGAAAAGAAGGGAGGGAGGGAGGGAGAGACAGACAGACACACAGTAAAGAGAGAGAGAGTGTGAAGATTGATTTGGTTGATCTCATGATCAGTGATGACAGTGTTATATGACTGACAGCCAGTTTGTCTCCATGACAACTCACATTAGGAGTATCTGCAGACAAACATTTTATGCAAACTGTAGGAAATATTATTTTGTTGAAGCTTTCTGCTTATTCATTTGTTTAAAATGTTTGTGCTGTGTTTCTGTCCTCATCCATGTAATCGTTATGAATAATGTAAATAACTTCAGATACATGACATGGCATCAGAAACGTTTCCCTTTCACACTTGACAGTTTTAGGAGTTCATTCATAGTCTACAGTGTTTACTTTAGCGGAAGCAAATTGCAGGCTGAGTGTATGAGGGTCTCTCTGTTTTCTGTATTTTAAAACTTAATAATGAGGGTGTAAGATTTGTTTGCCATAGTACTTTATTCTGAAACGTAGGAGATAATGACAGCACAGTCATATGCCATTGGCAACAAAAAAAGCTCATATTCCTCATGATCATAGATCAGTTCTTTTTTAAGCAAGCTTAGGAATCAACAACATGTTTAATAGTTTGTAATAATTTTATTGTGTTTTAAAAAACTAAACTGCAAGGTCACTGATGTAAAATATGAATTCTGTCACACCAGAAAAAAGTGAATATGTAATTTAATTTTATAAATCCACTGTTTCAATTCTGAACTTTTGTTTAGATGCTAAAAGACATATTTATTTTGAAGATTTTGTATAACTGACGTCTGTTTTATTTCTAAGTGAACTTGCATGTACAGTAATGAGCATTTCCCTCAATAAAGCTTCCCTTGTCTTTCCTTTTCCCCCATGCCAGCCCTTCCGCTTTCCCTTTCCTCATCCTCCTCCATCATTCCTGAGTAATTAAAAAAGGAATAGAAAGTTGTGAATTGGTCATGATGATACATCCTGAGCTCAAACAGTAATCTGTCCTTCTGCATGACTGCATCCAACTCTTAACATTTAAGTATATTTTGTAAATAAAGACAGATTTAAGACAAATTCATGTTGCCTAATGTGTGATTTCAGTAGCTATAAGTTTGCTCTCATGAAAAATACAATTTTGCCTGCATTTTTCGAGGAATTTTAGTTTGATTATTTTATGGTTGTCTACACATTAGGCTAAAGGAAAGTTTATTTATTTATTTATTTTTATTTTTAATTTTTTTACTTTAAAAGCACCCTTAAATCATTTAATTGTCATCTTTTATCAGATGTAACCGGCAGCCTGAGGTCTGCACAGATGCACAGGTTCCACTAAAACACTAAAAGAGCATGTCAAAAGCTCTGATTCTAGATAAGTGTTTCCAGCACTAAATGAAGAGATGATCACATTTATAACTCACTTACAAATAATCCTCATCACAATTGCAATACATGCCACCTGCTGAGCAAATAAGCGCCTGCTGCGCATGTAAATGTACTACAAGCTGCACAGCAGCAGCTGACAGTTGAACAGGTTTGTGTATAAAGAAATGGACTGTGAAGTGGTTCAGTGCTTCTGTTTTAGAGCATTATAGCCAGTGTAGTTTCTCTGAAGGTTTACTGAAAGGAAGGCGGGTGTGCTGTGGCTGCAAAGCCCTTTTGAGGATTGCTGTGTCGATCACTGAAATCTTCCTTGAGGACTGTGCTGCTGCTGCTGTGCCTGTAAGTGTGGAGGAAACATTGGCTAAATCTCGACATCCTTTCATTTGAGCAAGTTTCCCTTAGTGGTGCTTGTTTTGACTCTACAGAAAGAACACAAGCACAAGGGAAAACAGTGCAGTGTCCCCTTCTTTCTGTTCTCATATAGAAGGTTCTGGCTTGATGCTTTTTGCAGCAGCTCTGCAAACTGATTTTAAGATTTTTATTCAGATAATAAATGGTGATGCACCTGCCACACCCCAGCAATGCCATAACGCTCTCATTTCCCCATGACTCAGTGCTGTTTTAATTTATATGCGGCGAGGCTGGTTTAGACGAGACGAGCTATTGCTGCCCATATCCGCCTTATTTACTTATTTATTTATTTTGTTTTGCTGCCGGTTTGTAAGCTCGCTCGTGTCCCTTCGGTTGCCTGGCAACGCGCGTGGCAGTGGGCGCTCCTGACCTTGCGTCCGCGACCGCGCAAAGCGCGCGCGCTTAAAATAGACCCGGGGAGATTGACGTTAATTGAAAATAAGAAAAACGCAAGAAGAGCCGATCGCCGTTCACACGGCTCGACAAGGAAAAAGGGGGCATGTTGGATGGTGGAAACGATGAGATACGAGATTATTACAGCGTTTGCTCGGATGCGATACCGGCTGAACGATTCGGCAGGTGAGCCCAATTTTTTTCTTATTTATGGCTGATCTGATGCGCGCCGTCGTTTCTCAATATCAGGCAGCGGTGAGAACGAGCAACCGCGAGTAATAAGAGCAATTTTCCGATGCTGGTAAATCCAAAAATGAGGGTACTTATGAAAAAAAGCGTAAATTGGATTGTGTACGAGTGTATGTGGAACGCGATTTGATTGAACAATGAACGCTGGACTAATGAATGCGCCGCATTGCTTGTGTTCGGGAAATGGCTTTTATCAAATTGAGGCATTTAAAAAGGAAATATTTTCATTTTTTACCCTTGATTTAATTTTAACGGCATTTTCATTCTCGCATCTGCAGCATGAAAGCTCGCAATCGCAAGACGGTGAGCCTAGAGCGAGGAAAAAGGGGAGAGGGGGAGACGAGTTGATAGAGAGGGGGGAGAATTATCATTCGGATAACCTCAGAGCCGTGATTTGCGGCATCTGGGCTGTGGATTCTCGTTGATCATAGTCATTAGATGGCCCTAAACAGTCAGCTTTGTAATTCTCCTCTGTGTCACTAGATCAACTTATTCGCATCTGTTTGGAAACACCTCTGCCAGCACCGTTATTTAGCTGTTCTCCAGGCCTGTCTGCGCGAGGGACACTCGGGGGTCGAGTCGTTCTCCGCGTGCCTGCTCAATACCCGCTGATATATTAATCACGGGCGGCGCGTGACGCTGAGCGCGTGTGAATTAAAGCTGCAGTTCGTCACCTGTTGGAACGGTAACGGGAGTGCTCGCAGGAGCGCCAGTCAGAAAACAGTGTCGCGACCGTCCGTGTGGGTGAACCCAGGAAGAGAGACCCGCATTGAGTCCAAGTTGTCATGGTGATTTTACCATCTGTTGGCTCGGTTTACTTAAAGCTTTTCTAGCGCGCGCATACTTGCGCGTGTCCAAAACGTTATGTTGTACGTTTACAAAACACTGGCATTGGTCGATTTCAGGGAAGGGTGATGACAAGGGTACATTTTTCATGTTTTTTTTAACTCGGGTATGCGGTAAACAGTGAGCCTCGCGAGTGTTTTCCTAATGAAATGCCCCCGCATAGTTTATTATCCGCGCGCCATCCCGCCACTGCACCGTTCAGTAGGAGCTACGGAGGAGGAGGAGGAGGAGGAGGGACAAACTATTGGTATTCATCTCTCGTATGGTAGTCTCTTTCACCGTCCCCTCCGTAAAACCGAGGAACACACACACACACACGCATACACACACACACACACTATTTCCAGTGAATGCAGAAAAGAAGCAGGATACCCTGTATCACCGTTTGAGAAGGAAGTAGAATTAATAAACAGAGCTGAATCTGCCAATTCAATGAAAGCAGACCTTATCATCTCGCACGGTTATCTAGGTTACATATCAAGCACCCTAATCTTGAAACACATAGCCTGTGTACAACTGACCTGATTGAGGCGTGCTGTCCGCCCGCCACTGGAAAATGGGCACTGGAATAAACGGACTCCCAGTATTTTCTCGATGGGCCCTACGGTTCAGATTAACTGACCCAAATTACAAAGATGGAGGAACACTCGGCTAGAAAAGATATTTACAGAAGGCCAGGGAAACCAGTTAGTGCGTGTCTGCTGCTATTCTACAGGTCTCTTCAGCACCCTGGACAGCGACACGGGTCATGAAAGCAGCGCTATATCCTATGCGTGTCTCTAGCTAATTCACATCCTAATATGTCAGGTACTACATTGCATTAAACATTCTATATGGGGAAGGTTAGTTCAGACGTATTTCTATGCACTGTTTTAAACGATGGAAAATGCCAATTATCAGGTTACAGCTGCTTGTTTAAGTATGACCAGTGCAAATCCAACATAGGCCTACCTTTAATCAAAATGCCTTTTAGGGTACAAGAGGTTGTTGATAATGGGAATGACCCAGTTAAAAGCTCAATGAGTTGTAATTAATTTAGCCTCTAGCTTGCCTTTTGGACTAATAATGCCTTCTGCATTCTGCAAGCTTGTGTTCAGCTGGTTTCTGAGTAGATATTTAATACTGTTTGCAGATCTGAAGTTGAATTTACTGGGAAGACAGTTACATAAAATAGGTCATATAAGCTAACACCTGCTCAACACACACCAGTGTGTTCAGCGATGTGTTCGAAAGTCGTTTCGCACCTCTGAGAGTGCCAGGCAGAAGATATCAAGGGTTTCAGGTTCTGTACTTGAAGCTGTTAAAGGAATGGTTCACCCAAAAATGAAGAATCTGTCATCATTTACTCAGCCTTTACTTGAGCTTTATGAGCTTCTTTTTTAAACACAAAAGAAGATATTTGGATGAAAACTGGAAACCTGTAACCACTGACTTCCATAGTATTTGTTTTTCCTACTCAGTGGTTACATATTTTAAGCTCTCTTTAGAAAACACAGAAAACACTTAGAAAGGTTTGGAAGCTCTTAAGAGGGAGTAAATAGTGAGCAAATGTTCATTTTTGGATGAAAAATCCATTTAGTTAGTTTGCATTGCATGGTGTTCATTTAATGTAGCTGAGATAGAATTAGTAAGGTTGTGTGTGTGTGTGTGTGTGTGTGTGTGTACTTGCTTATGTCCAAAATGAGGACTTTCGCCAGAGTACACACCAGTAAAATGAGGACCACCTTGACAAATGAGGACTTTTTCTTGGTCCTCATTTGTCTGACCATATAGCAGTATTCAGCATGCTTCAAAATGGTGTCCTGGCTTAAAATCTCACTTGTCCTCAAAATGCACTTTTACATGATTTGTGTATCCAAGTGTGTATCCCCCCACCCCAAAAGTGTGTATAACACAGCGCCCTCTAGGAGAACTGCAATGACGCAATGATACACACTTTTGGGATCTGGCCAATCAGAAAGATACAAGGAGGATGTCACGCCCCCTATTGATCTGACGAATCAGAGGCGAAGTGCGTAAAAATAAAGATGGCGGCAGCAAGTTACTATGGTTACTTCACAGAATAAAAGAGACAGTATGAATAAAATTGCACTTTAATTAGTATTTAAATGAAAATGACCAAACTGCGTCAAGAAAGCCTTATATTTGGTGTCCTTAAGCACGGTACTTTATTCTAGGTTTGAATCGTACTGTTTCTGCGCAGATCGCGCTGTATCCCCGAGGGAACGGATAACACGGAAGTACAGTATGTAACTTAGTTTAGGCTGTACAGTAACTTAGCAGATCCGAGGAATACTGTGGCATAATAGCGCGAAACGGCCCGCGAGAGCGACACGCAACAGAATCAAATGTTTTCCTGGTTTGTGTGTTCTTTGAACTGTCTGTCTGTTCTACACTGTCAGCGACCGCACCGCGCACCTCCCCCGCCCGCAGCTACGCTCCCTCCGGCTACAAAGAGCTCAGCTGCCCGGGAACGAAAGGAGGAGAGGAGCTCCGAGTGCGACCGGGAGGAAATTAGGCGGAATATAATATATAATTTGATGTATATCCGTGTATAATAAATGGTATCATCACTTGGAAACTTTTTGTATACATGTTTAACTTTTTTTCCAGAGTTCTGTTTATCTAAATAACATGTTAATAAGTATTTGTTTAAGTTAAGAAAGCTAAAATGCCAGGTTTAAATCATTTTTCTAAAGAATGAAAAGTGTATTATTTATATTTCCTTTGCACTGAGATTTACATATATTATAAATAGTATGAGTGAATAAATTTCTTATTGAGTAATTTAATTACATTTTAGATAAAGATAAATATAATCAGTGATGGGAGTATAGTCCAAAATAATTAGTTAACTTACTGTAACGAAATCACAAAGTGAATATATTTTTTTTTCTAAAACTTAAAAAATGTAAATAAAATAAAATAAGAAATACTTCAAGCCTGTTTATTTCATTCAAATGTAAACAATGAATTAAGACATTTGCCAGTTCTGTGTATAATATATAGTTAAATCACTTGGAAACTTTTTATATGTTTAACTTTTTCCAGAGTTCTGTTTGTTATCTAAATAACATGTTGATAATAAAGTATTTGTTTAAGTTAGGAAAGCTAAAAGGCCAGGTTTAAATTATACTTAAAGAATAAAAAATGTTTGATTTATATTTCCTATGCACTGAGATTTATAGAGATTCTGATAGTATTGAGTAAAGTGATTACATTTCTTCTTGAGTAATTTAATTACATTTTAGATATGGTAGAAAAGCAATTTACAGCCTTTTTTAAATGCTCAGACACTAAACGTGAAAACTGACACAGACTCACTGAAACTCTTCACTCTTACCTTATTAACACCAATTCTACAAAACTACAAGTCCATTGCTGTAGTGTATTTGTGGATATTTGTTTGTGTGTTCAGTTACTAGTTTCAAGAAATATTGATAAGTATTCTGGAAGAGCTGTAAATACAACTTTAATGTTGTAGTAATTCATTACTTTTTTTAAATCGTTTACCCAACACTGATAATAATAATGTATTAATACTACATGCATTTAATATTTTTCAGCCAAATTCTTAATGGAATAAAGCCATGGTCTTTCTGTAATAACTTAAGTTCAGGCAGTTTCAGACACTCTTTACACAAAAGTCTAAACAGATGTGTGCCCACTATAACAGATTTGCACTGTGATGCTCTTGTTACAAAACACCACACAAAAAGAGTGACAGTTAAAAACAAATAAAACACTTGGAAAGATACGATAGCTGTATGAATGTGTGCCAGTTCTGTATTATTTTTTTCACAGCTGCATGTGCAAAATATGAGCCAGAATAGACACAGGTGTTACAAATTTAGATATGAACAATAGCGACAACCTAAAAAGAGGGAAGGAAAAGAAGGAGGAGAAGGAGGATGAGGAGGATGAAAGAGCCTGATCAGCCTGGTCAGAGGGTAGGCCTCAGACTGAGCTCTGTATGAAGACAGTCAGTCTCTCATTGACAGAAGTTTCAGTTGCCTTGCTTTGCATTCACTGTTTCTATTAAACTTGTGCTTTTTGCATAATGAGAGTGCTGAATACACAGATATTGTGATTTCACCTAGTGGAACATGTTCTTGGATCAACATCTCACATGTGTGAAACTCTTCCTGGAAGGCTACAGCTCACAGTTCAGCTTTACTTTAATGAAACATCCCTGATCAAACTAATTGAGTCCTCCAGGCTTGTTTGAAACAGACATTATAATAGATAGCTAGATGCCCCATTAACAAGCCTTGATATCACTTTTATGAACTTGAAAAGTAGAACTTTATTATAACTAATTCATTGTTTGGTACAACAACTATACCGTTTTTCCATGAAGAGTTTTTACTGTGGGACAGCTATTTAGAGCCATTTATACACTATATGCATTACAAAAAAATAAACTCATAACAAAATTAATTATGGGATGTTGATCTCTGCTCTGTCCACTTTTTTGATGTTGAAAATTCAACTCTACAGTTTAACAAAGTGACTTTTATTGACATTTCAGTATTTGAATGATATAGTGTATAAGAAATAATATCTAGAGAAATACGTCTGTAAAATAACAGGAAATGTACTGGCAGCTTATTACAAGCTAGTTTAAATTGGATATACAACACCAACCCAGACAATAGATCACTTTAAACCAGGGGTGTCCAAACTTGGTTATGGAGGGCCATAATCCTGCTGAGTTTAGCTCCAACAGACCTGCCAGGAAGTTTTTTTTTTTTTTTGACACCATAAAATTATAATCAGTTAAGAAAATATACTGTTCTTATATTTTATATCAGGCAAAACAGCAGCTCCTCTGTTCAGTTGCCTCTGTTTATAGAGCAGTCATAACCGGATTAACCTCGTTGACTTATCGGAAGAACGGACTGAAGCGGACCATGAGGCGTTTAGCTTTCTATTATAATGTCTATGGTTTGAAACCTAAAGGTTTGTTGAAGCAGGCTGGGAACTAAACTGTGCAGGGCTGTGGCCCTCCAGGAACTGAGTTTGACACCCTTGACCTGTTGAACCTGGAACAACATTTCTATTAGTCAATCAGATTGATGAATAAGTTCACATTTTATGTTAAGGTTGATTTACATTGAGGGTTACATGCTTCTACATCATTGTTGTACGACTAATCATCCTCTCTGATATTGAGAATAATTTACAGTTATGGCTAGGTTTATGCCGACAAGAAGTTGTCTAACAGCAAGAAGGTCGCTGGTTCGAGTGTCATCTGGGCCAGTTGGCATTTCTGTGTGGAGTTTGCATGTTCTCCCCGTGTCGGCGTAGGTTTCCTCCACAGTGGTACTGATCAACTACATTAGCAGTAGTGTATTAGTGTGGGTGAAAATGATGGGCCCACTGTATGAAACATATGTCAGAGTAGTTACAGGTTCATTCTGCTGTGGCGACCCCTGATAAATTAGTAACTATGCTGAAGGATAGTGAGTGAGTGAATGAGTGAGTGAGTGAGGTTTAGGGGTAGGGATTAGGCAGTGGCGTAGCGGATGGGCCCGCTGTATGAAACATGCTAGAGTAGTTAGCGGTTCATTCCGCTGTGGCGACCCCTGATAAATCAGTAACTATGCTGAAGGATAGTGAGTGAGTGAGTGAGGTTTAGGGGTAGGGATTATGCAGTGGCGTAGCGGATGGGCCTGCTGAAGGAAACATATGTCAGAGTAGTTAGCAGTTCATTCCACTGTGGCGACCCCTGATAAATCAGTAACTATGCTGAAGGATAGTGAGTGAGTGAGTGAGTCAGTAAGTGAGTGAGTGAGGTTTAGGGGTAGGGATTATGCAGTGGCGTAGCAAATGGGCCCGCTGTATGAAACATGCCAGAGTAGTTAGCGGTTCATTCCGCTGTGGCGACCCCTGATGAATAAGTAACTATGCTGAAGGATAGTGAGTGAGTGAATGAGTGAGTGAGTGAGTGAGTGAGTGAGTGAGTGAGGTTTAGGGGTAGGGATTAAGCAGTGGCGTAGCAAATGGGCCAGCTGTATAAAACATGTCAGAGTAGTTAGTGGTTCATTCCGCTGTGGCGACCCCTGATAAATCAGTAACTATGCTGAAGTGAGTGAGTGAGGTTTAGGGGTAGGGATTAGGCAGTGACGTAGCGGGTGGGCCCGCTGTGTGAAACATATGCCAGAGTAGTTAGCGGTTCATTCTGCTGTGGTGACCCCTGATAAATCAGTAACTTATCTGAAGGATAGTGAGTGAGTGAGTGAGTGAGTGAGGTTTAGGGGTAGGGATTAGGCAGTGGCGTAGCAAATGGGCCCGTGTATAAAACATGTCAGAGTAGTTAGTGGTTCATTCCGCTGTGGCGACCCCTGATAAATCAGTAGCTATGCTGAAGGACAGTGAGTGAGTGAGGTTTAGGGGTAGGGATTAGGCAGTGGCGTAGCGGAAGGGCCAACTGTATGAAACATGTGCCAGAATAGTTAGCGGTTCATTTCGCTGTGGCGACCCCTGATAAATTAGTAACTATGCTGAAGGACAGTGAGTGAGTGAGTGTGTGAGGTAGGTTTAGGGGTAGGGATTAGGCAGTGGCGTAGCGGATGGGCCCGCTGTAGGAAAAATATGTCATAGTAGTTAACGGTTCATTCTGCTGTGGCGACCCCTGATAAATTAGTAACTATGCTGAAGGACAGTGAGTGAGTGAGTGAGTGAGTGAGTGAGTGAGTGAGTGAGGTTTAGGGGTAGGGATTATGCAGTGGTGTAGCAGATGGGCCTGCTGTAGGAAACATGCCAGAGTAGTTAGCAGTTCATTCCGCTGTGGCGACCCCTGATAAATCAGTAACTATGCTGAAGGATACTGAGTGAGTGAGTGAGTGAATGAGTGAATGAGTGAGTGAGTGAGTGAGTTACTAGAGATTGATTTTATCACTGGTGATACTGTGTCAAACCAGTTCTGGAAGCTCAAATTAGTTCGATCAGATGTGTTTAGAGGTTAAATTGAGGGTCTGCTGTCCCCTCACTTTTATTTACTTTAAAAACCTATAATAAAAATGTGTATGTGATCTATCAAGCATGTAGTTTGTATTTCATTTTTTTACTATATAAGTTGGCAGTTCATTCCGCTGTGGCGACCCCATGAATGAATGAATGAATGAATATATATAGTAAAAAAAAAGAAATACAAACTACATGCTTGATAGATCAGGAATCCCTGTTTTTATATCAGTTGTTTATTATTAATAAATAAATATATAATAAATAAAGAAATGTATTAATTTGTTTGGAGATTAAATTTAAGTGCATTGTTATCAAAGAAATCGGGTTTTCTAAAAAAAAAGTCAAATGAAAAGAGCATGTTTAATGTGAAACAAATATGTGAAAACTTCAACACGTGGATGCATACATTTAGCAAACTCCAAGTTGAAGTGTGTTACCTGCTGCAGCTCCCCTCCCCCACCCCTCTGTTCGTGTGTATGTGTGTGTGTGTGTTTGTGTTTTAAGCACCCATCCCCCACTGTCAACTCACAGAAGCCTCAAGAGAGCTGCCCTGGGGTAGACTACGACTATAACAATAATATTAAATTAGTTTGTAAATGTAATTCAAGTTTACAACACCTATCAGGTTTCCCCTCACTTTTATTTTACTTAAAAAAATAAATAAATATATATATATAGTATTAAAAACAAGTTTGATGGATCAGGAAGCATGTTGAAAACATGCCTTAAGATTGTGTTAAAACGCTAAGAATCTCTGTTTTTATATCAATTGTTTTTATTAATTAATAAATTATATATATATATAATTTATTTATTTGTTTGGAGATTAAAGTGCACCATCAAAGAAATCGGATTTTCTAAAAAAAAAGTCAAATGAAAAGAGCATGTTTAATGTGAAACAAATATGTGAAAACTTCAACACGTGGATGCATACATTTAGCAAACTCCAAGTTGAAGCGTGTTACCTGCTGCAATTCCCCTCCCCCACCCCTCTGTTCGCGTGTATGTGTGTGTGTGTGTGTGTCTTGAGCACCCATCCCCCACTGTCAACTCACAGACACTTCATGAGAGCTGCCCTGGGGTAGAGACTATGACTATGACGACGACAATAATATAAAATTAGTTTGTTAACGTAATTCTAGTCTACAACACCTATCAGGTTTCCCCTCACTTTTTTTTTACTTTAAAAATATATATATTTTTTTGTTTTATAATTATTTTTTATATATATATATATATATATATATATATATATATATATATATATATATATATATATTTATTTATTTACTTATTTGGAGATTAAATTAAAGTGCACCATAATCAAAGAAAATCAGGTTTTCTAAAAAAAAAAAAGTCAAATGAAAAGAGCATGTTCAACATAAAACAAATATGTGAACACTTCAACACGTGGATGCATACATTTTGCAAACTCCAAGTTGAACCTGCTGCAGTTTCCCTCCTTCACCCCTCCCCCACCCCTCTGTTCATGTGTATGTGTGTGTGTGTTAAGCACACATCCCTCACAGCGCCTCATTCAACTCATGAACGCGCGGCATTTGCAAACACGTGCTAATGACGCAATCAATTGGAGACGCCTTTTCCCGCGAACTCATCTCATCTCTCCTGGGAGAGCAGGTAAATCAATTTATGTATTTAAATGCATAATTACTGCTTACACGACAAAACATTGCCTTTGTAAGATGTATGTTTAGTGCTTATATTCCTTTGTCGATTATATTTGTTGAAATGTATTTAATAGCAATGTTAGCTGTATACTGTTTAACACACATTTCTGTTGATCAAAATAGTGCTTGCGTGTGCTTGTGTGGTTGCCCCAAAAATAAAATCTTTATTTTTTGTTTAATATGGTGATTATTTTAAATTTCTTTAAGTAAATAAGCCTTTTAATGATGTTAATTAGCTTGCCCAAACGCACAGAACATATATATATATATATATATATATATATATATATATATATATATATATATATATATATATATATATATATAAATAACGTCTTTATTATATCAAAGTATATATAATTTTGAGGTGTGTAAAGTTACAAAAACATGAAAATAGTTCATGTGGGTCTAGCCCTGTTTTCAGTCTAAATAACAATGTATTTATAGCTTTGTTTAACGAATATAGGAAAATTAATCTTGGATGTGATTTACATCCTACCTATTCTGTTTTTAATTACATTATGATTTAATTTCTGATTAAAATTTTTAGATAGAAGTACATTACTACATCTATGTGAAATCATTTGGGTTCAGCAGAACAATAGACAATATATATAATGTATTATGCTATTAATTTTATGTTATTTATTAGCATAATATAATTTATTATATTTATTTTTTCGTAAAGTCTTTATAGGAAACATGCCCTTTGTCTTCATGCTGGGATTAAGAAAAAACAGAAAGCGTAAAATACCTCAAGAGGATGCAGAACATTACATTTGTTGTAAAAGTGACAAACCTGCAAGTGCAATTCATCAACAATTACAAAGGTAAGGTATACTCACAAACACTCTATCTCTCTGTCTATATCTCTCTATGCAGTGGTTCAATATAGAATGATAATGAACATGTACAATATTGACATTATGGGAACTCAAAATACATTGAATAATTATTTATTATGTAAACTTTTACAGTTCTTTTTAGTAAAATCCATGTTGTGTTGCAGTGGTATTGTTAACAGTGCAACATTCTAAGAGACTTAATTGTTTTTCAATAATATTTTCAAGTTCATATGGCCTACTACAGGTTGAAATATTAACTGAAACTGTTACTAAAATTTAAAATATTTATAGGTCAGTTGTACTGTACATTAACTCTGTGCAAGAAGGCTTCAATAGTAAACATTAGTTAATTAAAAGTATTGGTAAAGTTTAATGTTAATCTTAGGTGATGATAATTTCTTAATGCTGATGTATGTGTTAAAATTATAGTAATCTGATTACAATCGTTTTACTAAAGTTAGTCGTTTTACTAAATGGGGATAATAACTAATAATATTCAGTTGTATTATTTTATCCTATATTAGCACAGTAACTGTAATGAATCTGGCTTTTTTCTCACCGTTGACTTTAATCCATTAATTTTATTTTAAAGTGTTACCTGTTGTACTTTATCATACTTTTGCAATTAAATTGGGTTGAAACATTTATTAACTCTGAACATGTGTATATACAACAAAGCACTACATTAATTATTTTTGCTATTATAATTGTTAAAGTAACCAATGCAAACCATACACACACTTAAATTAGTTTTTAATGTATCTGTAATGTTGTAAAATATTTTACAGATTACCAGACTTTTAATTTTCAGCCAGGCACTCCAATGGCTTCCAATGACATCTTTCCATTTCAAAATTGTCACGTTTAAGATCTGTTTTTTTAAAAAAATCAGTAATCTTCACTACCTGTTATATATGAGATGCAGTGGGTTTCAGATCGGACAAGAAGCACTGCATTAAAGTCCATATCCCCCCGCCATGTCTTTAAAATATGACAGTTTTTTTACCCTGTATTTTGGTTGTTGCTAGATCAGATATGGTTGCAGCCGAAAGTTAACGAAAACTATTTATATTATTTCTTAAATTTCACATTTGTTGTATTTTATTAACGTCTATCCCCACCCCAACCCTAAATCCAACTGTCACAGTAACGTAAAACAGTAGTTGTATTGAGTATTATTTATGCTGCTATCTATTAAAATACCCAATACATTTTATTTTTTAAAGCCTACCTCCACCCCAACCTTAAACCCAACCGTCACAGTACTGTAAAAATATTCATTATTGTTATACATTCATTCATTCATTTTCTTTTCAGCTTAGTCCTTTTATTAATCTGGGGTCGCTACAGCAGAATGAACCGCCAACTATTCCAGCATATGTTTTACACAGCGGATGCCCTTCCAGCTGCAACCCATCACTAAGAAACCCATACAAATTCATTCACACTCATACACTTCAGACAATTTTTATCTTACCCAGTTCACCTGTACCACATGTCTTTGGACTGTGGGGGAAACCGGAGCACCCTGAGGAAACCCACGCGAATACAGGGAGAACATGCAAACTCCACACAGAAACACCAACTGACCCAGGCTTGAACTAGCGACCTTCTTGTTGTGAGGCGACAGCACTACCTACTGTGCCACCGCGTCGCCTATTATACAGTGTCATAAAAATGCTGCTATATGGATGTGCATAGCACATACCAGCCGGCCACGTATTCGATTTAGACTTTACCCAGTATTTTCAATGGAATATCTGCGCTAGCCTTTTGCTATACTGACGGCGCTAGTGGTTATACCATCGTTCATCTAATTTTACGCTTGAACAACTAAATGAATGCTTTAGTCTGTTTAACTGAATGTATTGTAATTACATTACAACATTGATGATGTACAAACAACCTTGTGAAATTGAAAATACCCACATTAAGCTATCACCGGAAGTTTATCGTTGGCTTTAAAACTCTAGCTGTGCAGAGAGCCCATTGTGCATAAACAATTTTGTTCCAAATCCCCGTTAATATCTAATCTTTGTGCTAACAAACAATAGCGAACACGGTTGGGCAAGTTACTTCCAAAATGTAATGCATTACAGTATATATATATTAAAAGTTACTGCCATTTCTTTTTTTGTAATTGGTTAAATGACAATATTAATATCTCAGAAATGCATTACACTACTTTTGTATTACTTTTAGGTTACTTTAACCAAAATACCCACAGAAGTACAACTCTAATGAATTAAAGTATTAATTTTCAATAGTATGTCTATGTTTTCAAATACATTTAGCTATATATTGTAATTATTCAGAGAAATTTTTGTTTGCACAAGGAGTCTGACAACAGCCAGTGCTCCACACAGAGATCTGGTCATTTATTTGACATATTTTCTTTTAAATATATATTCATAGTGCTTTACCTTTTACACATTTATATATATGACTGTGTAACTGTAATCACTTCTGGGGATGGGGACTTTTTACAGTAAAAGGTAGCAATTTTATTTTATCCAATAAATGCATTGATAATATCCACAGATTTTTAAATAGTCAATCAAATGAACTTAAACTATTAAAATTGCAACAAACATTTGTTTTGGCCCAAACTACAAAAACAAACAAATTTAAAACTAGTTTAAACACACTGGTTTAATCATCTATACATGTCATTATGACTATATTGTATAAATATTATTTCAAAGACCTACATCATGCTAACAATTAAAAGCTGAATGACATGACATAACAGGCGATTGCCCTCTGAGTGCACCTGAAAAGACATGAATGACACTTCTCATAAAGCTTGAGAAGCATACAGGACAAGTAGAACATTTAGTTCAAATAAAAACACAAAAGTCTGTAGAATTTAATGCAAACTCTAAAAATGCAATTATGTACCAATGATAATTAATTTTCAAGAAACTGCAGCTAATGAACATCTTTTGTTTAGGAGGATGAGTTTTCACCACTGAAGCTTTATTCAGAGGGGATTTTGTTCTTGATTACAAGTTTGGGTGGTGAGTATGATTAGCCGAAAGGTTATTAAATATGTTTAGATGTGGTTAAATAAATGAGCAAATAAGCAAACATAACACTGCCGTGCCCCTATGCCAGGGATCACCAAACTTGTTCTTGGAGGGCCGGTGTCCTGCTGATTTTAGCTCTAACCCAAATCAAACACACCTGAACAAGATAAACAAGGTCTTACTAGGTATACTTGAAACACCCAGGCAGGTGTGTTAAGGCAAGTTGGAGCTAAACCCTGCAGGGCACTGGACCTCTAGAAATAAGATTGGTGACCCCTGGCCTATGCTATAGTATCATGATCGGTGATCTCAAAGGTGGATGATATGAAAATTGTGTATCACCCAACAATAATGTCCAAGCACTGCACAACTCTGAACAAGTTCGACCCACGCATGTGCAAGGCAGGCAATTCTGTAATCTATCAGCTTAAATATATCGGCCATATTTTGATATCAGACTGATGACCATAACATTAAAAAAATAGCATTTATCGGCTGATATTGATATGGCCAATAATATATTATGCGTCTCAAAATTTAAGTATTTCTGATTCTGATCATTCTGATTACAATCAGTTCCCATATTTGATTGCAATTTCATAAAAAATGTTCCTCACAGACATAAAAAATATTTTACAGGAATTGAGAAGTGAAATGTAAATTAACACTTCTAATCAAATCTGTAGTTTTAGTGAAATAATTAGCAAGTTTTAAAATAGAATTAATTCTCGATACTATTGTTAACACCTCTTTGAAGATGGTCACAGAAAAAAAAATAGTACATCTTAAATGTATAAACTTTAAAAATTGTTTGTATTTTATGCTTAGATTGTTTTATGTTTTACAGCATGGATGCATCGAAAGAAGATGGGTCTTAAGGGAGACTTGTAAATGATGACCACAAAGCTCCTAACTGCAAAATGAAAATCATATCTTTGCTGTGTGCAACATACTTCCAGGAGAAGATATAACCTACAATTATGGAGATTCTGGTTATGGTGAGTAGGGGTCAGTAGTATGAGTCTACAGAAATCAGTAGGTTCACTTACCAATTGTCTATATTATGAAACATAAAATTCAACCATAATTATACGGATGCTTTATTCTGTAATATTGACAGTCAAAATAGCAATACTGACTGACATGTATAAGTAGAAAGTCTGGTCAGAAGGAATATACAGGGTTTCCGCGGGGTCTTAAAAATTCTAAAATTAAAAAATCGAAATTTAAGGCCTTCAAAAGTCCTAAATTCACTGTTCTAAGTCTAAAATATTTTTGCACAGGTCTTATTTTTGCGATGTCCATGTAACGCTACATCTAAAACTCATTTAAATTCTTTTTCTGTTGTTGTTGCTAGGTTTTCAGGGTGTTGTAGTTCTTTATTTCACTAGTCCAATTGTAATTTGCGTTATTACAACTACAAATAAGACCGACATGCCCTATACCGACAATTGCCAATCAGCTTTCTGTTATTGAACTCAGTGCGCGCGGTAAATGTGATGTCATCACTGTGTTTATGGAGGTCTGCCAGCCGCGACATGATTTTGGCTGGCAGAGCTCACAAAATGTTTTTTCAGTTCATGCGGTTCAAATTTGATTTGAATTGAATATGAAACACTTTGAAGAGATTTTGTCTGAAACAGGTATGACTGTACACATATAGGGCTGGACAATAATTCGATATCAATATATATCGCGATAGATTTTTTTCAATAACAGTGATGATTTTTAAACCCATTTCCGGTATTTCGATATACATTTGCATACATCTGTTTTATTATAGATAAGATCTTATACCTTGTATCATTTGTCACTGAATGACTTTTCGTGCTCAGAATGAGCGTGATGTCACTTGCGTGATGACGTACATCACAGACACGCTGCCACTGCCAGCGCTCAGAAGTTAGTTAAGCTGCTCCGTCGCAGAATGCTACAAAATGCTACAAAATGTGTGCCCTGAATACTGATGTGAATGAACAAGCTTCCACAACTAAGAATGCAGACAAATTAGTTGATGAGAGAGGAAAGACGAATGCAGTGGTGTGGAAGTGATTCAGCTTTTTAAGTTTCGATAAACGTTTAGTTTCGGTGCAAAATGTGCGGTAGAGTGGTGCCGAGTCTGCCGACTAACAGCGGAAACACATCAAATCTGTTCCACCCGATAGAACATACTGAGAGTCAGAAGCAATGACAGAAGATGAGGCATCATTTAAGTTTAAGTCAACCTGTCGCCTCACCATCCACCTTCCCGACACAGATGGCTATGAGGCGCCGTGTAGGATCTAAATAAAACTTTGCTTATCAACACGAGCATATAAATTACTCGCATATAAACCTATACTATGTTCAAAACATGTATGAAACTTGCGCATATATAAACTTGATGCATGCCCATTGATACACCCATTAGGGCTGGACAATGATTCGATATCAATATATATCGCTATAGAATTGTTTTCAGTAACGTGATATGAGTTTTAAACTCATTTCCGGTATTTCGATATAAATTTGCATATATATATATATATATATAAAATAATTATATTTTTAAGATCTTATAGATTGCATTAGGGATGTAACGGTATCAGAATTTCACGGTACGGTAATACCTCGGTATGAATGTCACGGTACGGTATTTATTGAATCATTTACAGGAAAAACAAAACTTATGAAAATACTCCAAAAAGTGCCAAAAGTGTCAATGACATACAAATTAGCCATCTATCTGTAACATTTGAAACAGGAACTTCAATTTTAATAACAAAAAAATATTAAACCATGTAAAAAACTAAAGTTTCAATTTAGTATTGTTGAAAACTCATCACATTCAACATTTAATCACTCACTCACTCACTTAGATAGAGATGGGTTTTAAGGAAAATTATCTTATAACTATAATCTGGTAAAAGCTGGTATCTCTGGGTATTTACAATGTCCCCTGCAACAGAAAAAACCCCTCTCATTTAGGACTGAGGTTTCTGGGAGAGAGATATGACTTGGCCCAGGTTGACAGCAGTGGGGTAACGTTGTGCATTGTCTTTCCCCCACTTGAGAGGACAAGCCATGAGTGAGATAGAGATCTCTTTGCGGTACAAGTCAATGTCTGCATCAATCTGAACAGTGTGCTGTGTTCTGCAGTCCCCATACTATTAGTCGTATTCCCCAACTTGCAGGCACGTGCACACATAGGGCTCAACCTGTGCAGTGCACATGCCCTTTTTAGTCTTGGATAGAAAGTGCCCTTCCAAAATGATCAAAAGTGCCCCCGCGACGCGACACACCCTCCGTGCCGCTCTTCAGTAGGCGCGCGACAACACCGCTCTTGAGTATGCGCGCTCAACCCCCCCTCCCCGCTTTACAGTACGCGCGCGACAACACAGCTGATCAGAACACGCGCGACAACACAGCTATTCAGTACGCGCGCGACAACACCGCTATTCAGTACGCGCGCGGCGACAACACCCGCTTTATGTTCGATCATTTCCAGGTCTTTTTCATCCTCGCTTCTAGCAGCACACTTCATTTCCGCATTACTGGATCTGTAGCGACAACAGACCGCAAAGAATGATGGCAACCCCAGGGCTGATGGGAATTGTAGTTTCCGCTACCTCCCGTTCGCTTCATTCGCCTGAGCAAATTTTCTCAGAAGACCTATAGTTTTATCGAGTCATGCGACTACGCTAATATCAGAAAAAATTTATATTGCGGTATGACGGTATTTACAATACCGTTACATCCCTAGATTGCATCATTTGTCACTGAGTGACGGTCAGTGCTCAGCCATCAGAAAGAGCATGATGTACGTCATCACGCATGTGACATCACAGACACGCTGCCAGCGCTTAGCACAGCAGTTGGTTAGCTACGTCGCAGAAAGTTTGCCCTGAAGTGTGCCCTGAATACAGATGTGAATGAACAAGCTATATATATATATATATATATATATATATATCTATTTGCACAGGGCTTGACATTAACTTTTTTGATCACCAGCCACTGTGGCTAGTAGATTTCCAACTTTACTAGCCACTCTGCATTTTCACTATCCACAATTTTGTTGTTGGAAAAATATATTTTATATGCATAAGTTTGACGTTGACATGCTAAAATTACTTGATTTAAATTTTGTGTTATGTCCACGTGTTCTCAATCATTTCACTTTTTGTGTGTCGAGTATGAGGTTGCTCAATGAGCATGAGCAAAGGAGTCATGGTTTCATAGTGTTTGCACGACTAGCATGACTTTTTTTAGAGCTCAAAATTAACGGTTTACCAAATTTATCTCTATAACCATACAAAACAATAATTATTTCTTAGACACAAATGTTTAATGTGTCAAAACAAGCAAAATATAGCTGTATACTATACTTTTTATTTAATAAAACATTTCTTAAAAAAGAAAGAAAAGCAATTGACTTTTAAAAAAATAACTATTGTCATGTATCAAAAATATTTACAGTAATCTGTCGTGGCTAATGATCTCTCATTTGGTATTCACTTGCTTTCTTCTGCTCACGTGATCACAATTATTTTACTTCTCGATTCTAAGATCACATTTGCACGCATATTGGGTCATCCTTATATTGTCGAACCCTGCTTTTAGGAAAACTACAAAATTGAAAAAAAATTATTTTCAACCAGGCAAAGTGGCTTGTGGGAGTGACTGTCTAACACGACAAAGCTGAAATCTACCTGAATTTGGCGTGTTGCCGGGTGTTAATGTAAAGCCCTGTGTGTGTGTGTGTGTGTATATATATATATATATATATATATGTCTGTTTGTAAAGGCTAAATACAAAAAAGAGAGTGAACATTTGAAAAAGTTAACAAGTAAAATTTTTTTAAACCTTTTTATTAAAAGAAAAGTTATAAGAGCCTGGAGGTATTATAGACTTTGCAAATTCAGTTTGCAGATATTTGTAGGTACAGACATCTATTGTGTGCGTTCTTGGCAGTTTTTTTATGTCTTTTTAATATTGTCCATATCGATATCGGAATTATATCATATCGACCGAAATTAAGAAGTATATCGTGATATTTGTCATATCATCCAGCCCTATACACACATCTTCTTTATGATCAGTCCATGCGTGATCATAGGGAGAAGTAGAACCAGATGACCAATACTTTTTGGCTAGAAATTGCAACAGCAGTGGGAAAGGAGGACAGTTTTTGTAAAAGTTTGGAAAAACCTGAGGGATAAGTTTGTTTAAAAAAGAGTCCATGCAAAAGTGTAGACCCAGTTGGTTTTAATATTACAGAATGTTTTTCCATCATTCATAGGTTTTACACTAATGTATAGACCTATATTACAATTTCGAATTTAAAACAATTTACAAGTTACAAACTAAAATTAAGTAACAAAATTTTGCCTAATTACCCTAACCTGCCAAGTTCACCTAATTAACCTAATTAGGCTTTTAAATGTCACTTTAAGGTGTATAGAAGTGTCTTCAAAAATATCTAGTCAAATATTATTTACTGTCATCATGGCAAACAGAAAATAAATCTGTTATTAGAGATGAGTTATTAAAACTATTATGTTTGAAATGTGTTGAAAAAAAAATCTGCTCTCCATTAAACGGGAATTGGGGAAAAATAAACAGGGGGGCTAATAATTCTGACTTCAACTGGAAAGGAATATATATATATATATGTATCAGTTTACAGTATATTGATGCCCAATTTCTAGGCTTTATTGGTAATAACTAAACTAGCCAGAAAGTCATGTGTGAATTGTTGAGTGGGCAAAATAAAAAATAAAAAACCTCAATATTTTTAGTGAGTGTACTTGTTTTCTGTTTTTATTTCTGCCTTAATAAAAAATATAATTGTAGAGCAACCCAAGATCTGTTGCCATTAATATTTAACTTTAATGGGTAGAACTGTCTGAGATATGAAGAAAAGCATGTGATGCATCATTTAGATAAAAAATGTATTTAAAAAATCTTGAATGGTTATAAAAATCTTTATAATTAATTATAAAATAATTAAAAACGATTATCCTGAATGATATTAATGATATGACCTAGTTCCAGAAGCTTTTTACTTCTCTGTTTATTTGTCAGATTTTACTGTCGGTTTCTTCTTCTTCTGATCTCTTTATGTGTATGCGTGTTTTTGATATTGCGATATAGGTCCTAAATTTAATACTTAATGGTCTTAAAAAGGTCTTAATAAGTCTTAAATTTGACATTATGATATCTGCAGAAACCCTGAATATAGAAAAAGAAGAATATACTTGTTCTGTCTTGACAAATATTTCTGATTTCGATATTCTCTGTTTTTTTTCTGACATCCAGTCCCATAATGTTCTGTCTCCTCACCTGCTTTGGACAACGTGAAGATGAGTGATCCTCACAAACAAACTGAGCCACAACAGTCAGACAAAGCAAGAAGATCAGGGAATAAGACGGTAACCCTTTCATTCAGGCACCAGGTAGACTATCTAGTGATATTTGCTGCTAAGTGAACAGGGCAGAGTAACCAGAACAAGGTAAGACAGACCCTTTGGCAGGTTTATTTAAAATGTAATCTTGTTCTAACTATATAACATCATACAATTGTGTCTTAAAGCAATTTATTTAAAGATGAAAGGATAGCTCAATTATGTATTTTCACATGCCAGATATTCTGGAGTTAATTCATACAGTATGACCAATAGTACACATACAGATTTTACTATAAAAGATTGGTTAATTACTGGCAAGTGATAGTTGGACTGCATAGTTAATCGTAAAAAGATGGCGATCTCGATTCGAACCCCTGAACGTCGATGCGTGAACGACATTTAAATGACCATATTGCAGTTTGGTGTTATGTTTACTACAAGATAGGGTTGTGCCGATTGACACTAGTGTTGTGTATCGATGATAGGGAGAGATATCACAGAGAGCTGAGGCCTGACTATTTTAAAGATGATGTTTGGTTCGTTTCACATTTATGTAGACCTATTACATGTGTTAAATTCATTTTTAAATAAAAGACTTATTATTAATATTATCTTGTTGTTGATGTTATTCTTATCAGAATTAATAATCAATTAACTGTAATTTGTCCAGCTTTAGCTGTGTCCGTCAGCATTGCCTAACCGAGACTTTCAGACTGCAGCAGCAATCATTTAAATTGAAAATTGCCTGCTCAAAGGAAAAAAAATACAATGATTTTAAAATTGCAAGGCGAGTATTACCTATATTCACAATTTTTACCAAAATCAGCATGTCAAAAAGAATTTATTTCCCATTCTTTGCATATCAAGTTAATATGCAACTTCACTGTTACTTAAAAATAATAGGCTAAATAACAAAACAGGATTTAATTAACAAACAAGTTATAGGTGCAGTAGGTGATCTGCCAATACTAACCGGTTGGCATAATATCTTTGAAACACAGTCCCTCCCCTGCCATCCAAAGCCACGCCTCCTAAAACACGAATGCTCATCGTAAAGATGGCAGTGGACAACCCACTAGATCATGTCATTCACCATTTATAAATGTAGCTAGTGTTTGGCCGGTGGTGTGCAGGAATTACACTTATTACTAAACCATACTTGCATGCTATTTCACATGAATATTCAGAGTAGTGGTGAACAATATAAAGAGCGCATCACAGGCTGTCATTGTTCAGAAATGACCCAATATAAATACAAAAGCATCTTCAGCTCAGTAAAGTAGGCTAGGCCGTATAGCTCTATTTACTGATGTTTTGTTGTTAAACTAAATATAAATCTACTTTATCAACGCAGTAAAAGGACCTTATGAAACTGAAAATAGTCGCATCAATCTTTCACGGGGAGATTTCAGTGGCTGAACAACACTTCTGTGCAAATAACCCATTTATAACAACACAATCTACATCAGCTCTGTGTGACTAAAAGAGTTTAACACAGAACATGACCAGCCTAACAGAAATACTTCAGTCATGGTATTATTCTTCTTCCAGCATGCAAAACTCACTCCAATATTGATTCAGGAGTTTAACAGGTTTTTATTCAGCATTTGATTCGCAACTGTGACTGCTCGTCTGCACATAAACGCTCGGCGCACATGCACGCATCCACATGCAAATGGTGAATCTGCATGAAGAGATGCCCAGTGGTTCAAATCTACATTTGCTGACAGTTTGAACTACTTATAAGAATTATGAGAATTGTCAGCCCGACAATATTTAATTGGATGAACATGTTTTAGTTTTATGCCTTACCCAGAATATAAAAATACATATAAACACATTTAGATCATTTTCTTTAATCTTTACTTTTGGACTGTGAAGAGACTTTCGACCAGCACAACACATGATTCTGAAGATGATCACCTACTGCAGCTTTAAATAGACTTAAAAAAATAAAATAAAACCAAAAATGAAAACTTTAGAACTGAAAGTGGCTCAGATGTTCTGGAATAAATGGTGTTGCAGTAATGCACAATTGTTGGTCACCTGAGACTCCTTTTATAACAGCACTCTCACACGATTATCTCTTGCTTTCACAAAAAGTTTTTTATCTTTTATTTATATTTGTTACTAACAGCCTATTTTAGTTTTGCCTACGGGTAAAGGAAGCCTATGGACTTTTTAAATTTGTTTTTAGTGCATATATTTACTGATTTGTCAAATACCCAGAATATACAGGGTGTCCGCGGGGGTTGTGAAAGGTAGTAAATGAAATTAGTCAAAATTAAGGGCATTAAAAAGTATTAAAAAGTAGTTAATGTCATCTGACGAGGTATTACATTTTCGAGCTCAAGATAAATTTTTAGATTTTTAGATACATTTTCAGTTTGTGTTGAGTACAGGCCTTTATTCTAAAATTTGCGTGGATTTATTTAAATGTTGAGAGTAGGACCGGAGCGATATCGTGAGGTGGTATGGTAACTTGGCAACAAAGCCGCAACGTCAACACACCAGGGCTCGAAATTGTGACTATTCTGGTTGCATATGCGCCCAAAAATTAAGCTATGCAACCTCATAATATATTTGGGAGCATGTGTGCGACTGCATATAATGGTTGTAGTGCGACCTGCTTAGATTTTTTCTAAAGATGTGCTGAATCGCTTTTCCCGGCCATTAAAATGGTTCATATTAGCTGTCAATCACTTAAGGCTTTCCGCTGTCAGATGACAGGGAGCTTTTGTGACTGCAGGAATTGCAAACGCCTGAAGAATGAAAAGTACACAGGTTTGCAAATCCCACCTAAAGTTACAAATAATGGCCCAGATGACCACTATCATGTGGTGAATGTTGATCCACCAACCGAGATCGAGTGTTTTCGGAGAAGGTGGCCGAATCTCGATGCGTTGCATTCACTGCGTGTTCAGCACAAATGTCCGCTAAATGTAAAATCTAATACTGTACACATCATCGCCAAAGAAGCAGGCCTTCTAAGTTTACACTGAAACTGCAGCTCATAACAAAGAACCGCATTGCGCTGTTGGTCATCGCGAGAATCCTGCTCTGCCTGCTCATTTATTGGGTCGGCTGACTCGCCTGCTTTATTCCACAAACACAGAAAAATGTAAATCAGCTCATAACTAGTGTGAGCATTTACAATGACACAAACCAAAATCAATACTTGCAAAGAGTGGCAGAAGTGAGACTTTTTTTTGAGATGTATATTCTTTTTCTATTTAATTACTGATGACTGTTTGCAGCTTTCAGCCTTGAATTGAATTATTTATTATAATCTTTTGTTTGTTTTGTAGTAGAAATATTATTCATTAAATTAACTCGCATATAAAAAAACATATTTTTGTTTGATGTAAACTATACATTTATTCTTCATGAAGTAACAGTAGGACTTTATATAGCAGATAACCCACATTCAAGGCAGCATGATAATGACAAATGTAATTCTTTGTTAGTATTATTGTCATCATTGATTCAGCACGATTGTCTAAACGTGCTGAGAACGGTGTGTAATTGTGCCGCACTGATCCAGGCTCAGTGGAGAAACAACCGTAACCGTACTGAACTGTTCTTAGAAGAGCGGCTATTGATATTAATGACATGCATAACATTGATTAAAAACTATAAACAAAGGCCCATTGTGACATCTAGATTAATCCCTCTGCTTTACTTAAATGTATATGTTATCTGCAATATGTTATTGCATTTAGAAAGATTTAATTTACGCCACTACAGTTGCAGCTCTAAGTCGTGCTGGTATTACATTTTTTTGAAGGCATTAAAAAAGGTAGTAAAAGGTATTAAATTCAACTTAAGAAGTTCTGTATATAACCTGAAATAAATATGTTTGTTTTATTTGTGTTTAATTCGATGGAATGATAAACATGGACATGGGTGTTATTCAAAACATGACCTATTTATTTTTAAATATATTATATTTATATATTTAAAATGTTTTATTTAATTGTTTAAACCATATTACATAAATTTACAACTACAATTTTACCATTTGTTTTGGCTTTAGTTATTAAACAGATTATTAATAAATAATCAAAGAACATTTTACTGAGCTCAGTCAATAGTTTTGTCTGTAGGTCTAGTCAAAAGTCTAATACAATTAGAGCCATGGCTGCAACAAGTCGGCAACACTGTGTCTAAAATGAAACTCAGAAAACAATAAACAGAATTATTCCAAGCACAACATTGTGTTAGATTTTAGCAAATACAAATGTAACCTTGTTGATTATCACTTATGTGACTATGATCAGACCTGCCGCACTCAACTGAACAAAACATGGACAAATAAAACTCTATCACAGAGAAACAGTCATCCGCGGGGGTCCTTCTCTCATCTAAACAGGACATTAATGCATCTTTGTTTCTTATGTGTTTATCATTGTAGGTGTCCCCAAAGGTGTGTGTGTGTATCACCAGAGTCCTCAAAGTGTAGCTAAAGCAGTGTGTGTGTATCACCAGTGTCCCCAAAGGTGTGTGTGTGTATTACCCGAGTCCTCAAAGTGTAGCTAAAGCAGTGTGTGTGTATCACCAGTGTCCCCAAAGGTGTGTGTGTGTATTACCCGAGTCCTCAAAGTGTAGCTAAAGCAGTGTGTGTGTGTATCACCAGTGTCCCCAAAGGTGTGTGTGTGTGTATCACCAGAGTCCTCAAAGTGTAGCTAAAGCAGTGTGTGTGTATCACCAAGGTCCCCAAAGGTGTATGTGTGTATTACCCGAGTCCTCAAAGTGTAGCTAAAGCAGTGTGTGTGTATCACCAAGGTCCCCAAATGTATGTGTGTATCACCAGAGTCCTCAAAGTGTAGCTAAAGCAGTGTGTGTGTATCACCAAGGTCCCCAAAGGTGTATGTGTATCAACAGAGTCCCCAAAGGTATGTGTGTATCACCAGAGTCCTCAAAGTGTAGCTAAAGCAGTGTGTGTGTATCACCAAGGTCCCCAAAGGTGTATGTGTATCAACAGAGTCCCCAAAGGTATGTGTGTATCACCAGAGTCCTCAAAGTGTAGCTAAAGCAGTGTGTGTGTATCACCAAGGTCCCCAAATGTATGTGTGTATCACCAGAGTCCTCAAAGTGTAGCTAAAGCAGTGTGTGTATCACCAAGGTCCCCAAAGGTGTATGTGTATCAACAGAGTCCCCAAAGGTATGTGTGTATCACCAGAGTCCTCAAAGTGTAGCTAAAGCAGTGTGTGTGTATCACCAAGGTCCCCAAAGGTGTGTGTGTATCAACTGAGTCCCCAAAGGTATGTGTGTATCAACTGAGTCCCCAAAGTGTAGCTAAAGCAGTGTGTGTGTGTGTATCAACAGAGTCCTCAAATGTGTGTATTTCCACTGTAGTCTAAACTAAATTAATTATAGACACTCCTATTTCAACTAATCATTTGTATAAAGACTTTCCCAGTAATTGTTTTCACTGAGAAACGTGTCTTATGGCGCATGTAAGTAGTTAGTGTATATGAATTTGAACTTCACAACCCTTGTTTTATACAGTATGGGTTTTAGTGTGAATGGATTTGAGATGTACTATATTAACCATCATATGACTTATCAGTAGAGTTTCATCACTTCTCATATCATTGGATAATAATGTGTCTATTGAGCTTCATAAACTCACTGTAAGGTCATCCATTTACTTCTCCCTTACTGTTTTTTAAAATTAGTTTGTATGTATTATTCTGCTAACATGCTGTCTGTCACATACTATTTATGAGAGAAATATGTCATATCATGAACAATACTTGACACCAAATGACCTTCTGACACCAGATTGAGTTATTTGTGAAGGAAAAAATGTAATTGTCTATTTTCAGTGATCTTATTTACTTTATCATATGTCTCTCTGCACTAACAATATTATAATTATTAATAATATTATATTAGAAATATTCAGATAACTGAGTCCTTAAAGTATACTTTAACCCGAGTTTGTGTATAACTGCGGTCCTCAAAGTGTGACTATACCGGAGTTTGTGTACATGTCCCCAAAGGTGAGTTATAAAATACTGTCCTCATTTTGAAGGTAATTTGTCAGGTCTTTATAGAAGTATTTTTTTGCAAATATCAACTGATATTCATAATAAGCACATTTTTAGTAGTGCAGTCATGTCTTTCTTTTGTCTCTAGACCCTTCAGAAAGGGTAGTCCCCAAAGGTAGGGTGTTGAGTCATGTGTCCTCATTGGTTTGTTAGGTGGGTATGTGTGTGTATGTGTGTGTGTGTGTGTGTGTGTGTGTGTGTGTTTGAGTGCTTTTTTAGTTGATATCTGCTTTTATTTGCTGTCGCTGAAATTAAAGATCAGAATTATTTGAGTCTTAATATGATCATTTACTGTTGTTAATATTATATCTCAGGCTGTAAATTGTTGCAGTTTTTCTCTCTCTCTCTCTCTCCAGTATGTGTGTGCGTTTCCGTCAAAGCCTTAGGAAGGCTTACAGATTTGGTATTTGCATGTTCTGTGAACAGTGCCTCCAGGGCAGTGAGTTTGGGAAAAGGGGATTATTGAGGCCAGTGTCACCAAGTTTATCTTTAAAAATGTTACTGCTTAAGTATCAACAAAAAGCATAACAAAAAACGTATTCACTGATAAAAAACATTGTGCTTTTGAAAGGTTCTTTGTGACACATTGTAGCTGGTTAATAAAATTAACGCTATGGCCATGTTTCGCTTATCACAGATGGTACATCTTTCAGCTTACTTCAGAATTGCTGATCCATGAAATATTGCTCATAAAATGCTCCATGTATTTTCGTACATGGCTCGTCAGTTCACACCACACTGGTCAAGGCAACATGTCTTTGACCAGAAAATTACATTTTCAAGTCAAAGGGCGAATCACAGACAAGCTAGCCATCCTGGATAAGGAAAATGTGCTTCTGTTCTGCCTTAAAGAAACAGCTCACCCAAAAAAAGAAAAAATACTGTCAGTTTATTCACCTTCAGGCCATTTCTACAGTAAACCATTAAAGAATATTTTTAGAGAGCGCTGTGGTGATTCATATAACACAAGTTCTTCATAGCCATCACTGTGAAGGTTGAAAAATGCGAACAGCAAATGCAAAATTAATTCCAATGGCTCCTGACAATACAATGAAGACTGATATAGCAAGATGATTGTTTCGTGCAAGAAACTGAAGATTATTTCAAAAATCATTACCTTCATAAGACCTCAATGTATCATCAGAAGCCACAGGTATTAATCTGATGCATGTTTTGCTTTAAATTGTTTTGTTTTTAGTTTTTGACTCTAAATGCACCAATAGTCACTGACTAAATATCCTCTTTAATATACTGAAGAAGAAAAATATCTGCCATTTTAACATGCAGATCTCCAAAAACAAGTAGATTCATCTATGCATATTTTAATAGCTATTCTAATAACACTTGCTCAATTTTATCATCATTTTCAGTTATCTTTATGTGCACTGTATTTAAGCTTCAATGTGCACTATTTTTTTTCTTACTGTCTGATAAACTTTATTTTATACAACTTTTATATTATTTATTTTATTTTACTTGGAGGAAAAATGTTGGATTACGCAATAGACATTATACAAGTCAGAGGCTTCATGCAGACAGTTAATAATTGGTTTGTTATATCATCCTGTCTTATAGCATTCACCTTATTATGCAAAGCTTTATTTCTGTGATTGTTTTAGGACTTCTGATTCATTTGCCTATGGTGCAGTAAATGGTCAAAACAAACCATTTGTGGCTCTATAAACACTTTCTCTGTGTTTGACAATACATACAAACATGAATTATTTTTTTAACAACAGTTTGCAACAAAAAGAGCTGTTTTTAAGGCTAAAAATAAAGTCTCGATATAGTTACTGTAGATTTTAATAACTGTGCCCGCTCTTACAAGAAAGAATATATATATATATATATATCAGTCGTAAAATAAACAAATCTGATTAAAAAAATAAATAAATAAATAAATTTGCTTTTGCAAAGAGATTCACCAATGTATAGTTCAAGACAAAATTATTATTAGCCCTCCTGGGAAATGTAGATTCTTTTTCAAATATTTCCCAAGTAAATTTCAGAAGGGCATGATCCACACTCTTTAAATAATTACTTTATATCTTATACTCATCACAACTGAATTTATTCCCAAGTAACATTTAATAGACCAAGAACAATCTTCACAGTTTTCCATATATATATATTTATTTTGGCTGAAATACATTTTTTATTTAAAATAAAACTGCTAACCTCAATATTGTTAGACAAAATAAAAGTATTATTATTTTTTCCTTCAATTTTGTCAGTTGGTAAAGTTTGTTCCTCACTTAGTCGCCACTGGCTTGCTTGGTTTAGGACTTGTGGAGCTGCGCATCATTGGATTTGCTCTACAGTGTTTGGACTTTCAGCAGTGAAACTTGACTGACACGGTTTAAAATTTTTAGAACTTCTATGTTTAGCTGCTTTGACACAATCTACATTGTAAAAGCGCATAGAAATAAAGATGAATTGAATTGAATCATTATAAATGAGTTACTAAAGTCTATGTGAAGTAAAGGTATGATGACGTACTTACAACAGAATCTAAATATTGAATAGGGGGCGGGGCTTTCTGGAATTCCAAATGTGGAAACAAATGGACAGGCGTTGATAGAAGATTACCAAACCAGCCTTTTTTTACAGCTTACTAACTTGCACAGATTATTATTCACCTAGAGCGGGGTGCCCAAACTCGGTCCTGGAGAGCTGGTGTCCTGCAAAGTTTACTTCCAACCCCAATTAGACACACCTGAACAAGCTAATCAAGCTCTTCCTAAAGCTGCGTTCAAAATTGCATACTTCCATACTATAAAGTACGCTAAAAACAGTATACGAGCAGAGTAGTACGGTTAAAGTCAGAATTATCAGCCCCCTGTGAATTTTTTTTTCTATATTTCCTGAATGATGTCCAACAGAGCAAGGACATTTTCACAAAATGTCTGATAATATTTTTTCTTCTGGAGAAAGTCTTATTTGTTTTATTTCAACTAGAGTACAAGCAGTTTAAATTTTTTAAAACCATTTTAAGGTAAAAATTTTTTAGCTCCTTTAGGCTATATATTTTTTCAATAGTCTACAGAACAAACCATCGTTATACAATAACTTGCCTAATTACCCTAACCTGCCTAGATAACCTAAGTAACCTAGTTAAGCCTTTAAATGTCACTTTAAGCTGTATAGAAGTGTCTTGAAAAATATCTAGTCAAATATTATTTACTGTCATCATGACAAAGATAAAATAAATCAGTTATTGGAGTTGAGTTATTATGTTTAGAAATATGTAAAAAAAAAACTTCTCTCCGTTAAACAGAATTGGGCGAAAAAATAAACGGGGTTGGGGGACTAATAATTCAAGGAGGCTAATAATTCTGCATTTGAAATTTGAAAATCAGTATGTGAGAAGAACCCGGATGACCTACTACTTCCGGTAAGATTCTGAAGTGTGCATCCCATGCATTTTGCACATGATACCCCACAACAGAATTCATGAAAGGGAGTGAAGTGACTCAACTCGTATGGGTAGGTCACGTGATCATGACTAAATGGAGGATGTAGTACGTCCGAGTTCCATTCATACTACTCACATTCATACTATATAGAATATACTTTTCTAATGGCCAAGTGGTATGTTTGAATTCAAATGCAGTACCTACTGGGTAGTAGGCGGTTTTGAACGCATCCTAAGTATACCAGAAACTTCCAGTCAGATGTGTTAAAGGAAGTTGGAGCTAACTATCCAGGACACCGGCCCTCCAGGACTGAGTTTAATCCCCCTTGACCTAGAATAACCATGTGTGCTAGCAAAATAAACATTTTTTTTATATCACTTCTCACTAAATTATTCTGCACTTCTCTCCTGTCTGCCTGAATTGCTGGAATGTTCTACAAAAAAAATATCATGGTTTTCTTTTCTTTTAAAAAGCACTATAGAAATAAAGATGAATTGAACTGAAAAGTACATACAGTATGTTTAAAATGTGGCAGCACGGTGGCTCAGTGGTTAGCACTGTCGCCTCACAGCAAGAAGGTTGCTGGTTCAAGTCACGGCTGGGGACTTGTGTGTCTGCATGTTCTCACCTTGTTTACGTGGGTTTCTTCAGGGTGCTCCGGTTTCCCCCACAAGTCCAAAGACATGCGCTATAGGTGAATTGATTAAGCTAAATTGTCCATAGTGTATGAGTGTATGTGTGTGTGTGAATGAGTGTGTATGGGTGTTTCCCAATACTGAGTTGCGGCAGGAAAAGCATCCGCTGTATAAAACATATGCTGGAATAGTTGGTGGTTCATTCCACTGTGGCGACCTCTGTAATAGAGACTAAGCTGAAGTGAAATGAATAGATGAATGTTTAAAATGTGTTGAAATATGCTTCTCTCACTATGGAAATATTTAAAAATACACACAATTTCAGCGTTTTGTCTTCAAATAAAATTTTGTGCATTTCTTTGTCAAAAAAAATCAGTTTTTTTTTAAATCAGCTTTTTCAAAATGTACCGATAACCAGTTGTTGTTAGATGCATCTGTTTTACTCAAGCAGAATCCCCTTCAGAGACTCAAGAGCTCTAGGTGTGCTCTTCGGTCAGCTTTTTGTAAAGGAAGGATGTACAGTAGATGTAGATGTTGTGGTCGCTCCTCATCACTGCAGTGCAGGTTAATGAATGCTGTGGGTTTCAGCCCATCGGCTCTACATGCTGCCATCCCACAGCGTCATGCACGCACATTGATTTCAGATAAAGCAGCTGCTCTGCGTGTTTGTGGCTGAAGCGTTGCGTATCGATCCACGCACACAACATGCATCCTGAACACAAGCACTGCACTATGAGATGTAAGCTCCTCCCCTCAGTGGACATGAGATGCACCTGCTGACCGCCTCTGATTCCTCAAGAGCTGTGTGAGGGTCCAGGGTTAAACAGATTAAACGCCTCTCAGTGCATATGTGAATGAGAGATGAACCGCAGGCTGTGTGGATGTTTGTCATTGAGCTGCTCTGCTTGCTTTCTCTCTTTCGCACGTGAACCATTTGCTAGGACTACCCTAAAGGTGCAATAGGGGATTGTCTTCAGAAACTGTTTTTGTTATGCTGGTTGAAAGTCTCTTCATATGCTAAAAACAATCATCAAATAAAGTGGTCCAAGTGGATTTATTTGTTTTTTAATATTCTGTGGAAGGTAAACTAAGATTAAAAAAACCTTTGTCCAATTAAATCGTTTGTTCCAAATGTTATGACAGGCTTCTTGATGTGAGGCAATTGTGCCACCCACTGCACCACCGTGCCACCCCATAATAATAATAATAATACATTTTATTTATAGTGCGCTTTTGTCAGATACAAAGCGCTACAAGGCAAAAAACAGTGAGAAAACAGAACATTAAATACAGTAAAAAAACACCACAATAAGACAAAAAAAACAAAATGATAAAACAATAAAACAAAAACAGCAAAAATCTAAATTAACAGCAATGATAAAAAGGTGAGTCTTGAGAAGTTTTCTAAAACAGTCCAGAGAAGCGGCATTCCTGATGCTGATGGTTAGACCATTCCATAGCTTGGGCGCACTGTACGAAAAAGCTCTACCACCCATAGTCTTTAGTTAATGTAATGATAAATGTAATGACATACGCTCTTGATCCATTTTCACGTTTTGGCTTAGTCATGACATCTGTCAAAGATTTAGTTTAATTGTTGAAGGGCATTTTTGACCCCCTTATCTTGGATCTGTAAGGAATTTTTGCTCACTTTAGTCATTTCTACTGTAAGTCTCTTTGGATAAAAGCGTCTGCCCAAATGAATCTAAATCTAAATGTACTGTACTTTGCATAAGTTCTTGTTTATTTCTGAACCCAATACACTGTCATTCAAAAGACTGGTTTGAGTAAATGTAGCTGGAATAAGTCAAAACATACATTCAAATGTAAAAGTTTCATTGTAAAATGATATTTTTCTACAACTATACTATATTTTTCTGCTATATTTTTTATTCATATTTAAAAGTAAGGGCACACGGTGTCTCAGTGGTTAGAACTGTTGCCTCACAGCAAGAAGATTGCTGGTTCGAGTCTTGGCTGGGTCAGTTGGCGTTTCTATGTAGAGTTTGCATGTTCTCCCCTTGTTCCTGTGGGTTTCCTCTGGGTGCTCCGGGTACCCACACAGCCCAAAAAACATACGTTATAAGTGAATTGGATGATCTAAATTGGCCGTAGCGTATGAGTGTGTGTGTGAATGCCATCTGGTGCACAAAACATATGCTGGAATAGTTGACGGTTCATTCCACTGTGGCTACCGCTTATAAATAAGGGACTAAGTTGAAGGAAAATGAGTGAATTTAAATGTAATTTATTTAGGAATCCAAGCTGAATCTTCATTAGATTATTTGATGGATGCTAATTCAAAAGAAAAGCATTCATCTCTTGCAAAACACAGTGCTTAATGCATGTTTACTTCATAACATGTCTTTTGGAATACTTCACAGGGTTAATCTATTTCAGTCATTTTTAGACGTCTTACATTTAACAATATCAAGCCAATAAGCATCTGCAAAAAATTTAGCTTTATTTATCTTTTTTTTTCTTTTCTCAATGTAGTTCTATGCCAAAACTACAGTGGCCAAGAGAACTTAATGTGCTGCAAATTAAGAAAGCACATGCAATTACAAAAAACACCAGCAAATAAAGAAACAATCTTCGTCAATTTGACAGCACACATGTTGCATTTTGGTCACAACATAAACAACCGAAGAAACATGCTGCAAATTGGTTACAACATTTGCAAATGTCCACGTAAAACAACGGAAACATTTCTTCAGTTGTTTGTGTTGTGACCATTTTGCAACACGTGCGCTGTCAAATTGACGAAGATCGTTCTTTATTTGCTGGTGATTTTTGTAATTGCATGTGCTTTCTTTAATTGTAGCACGTCAAGCTCTCTCGGCCACCGTACAAAACTGCATGTCAAGTTATTTCCTCTCAAGCAACGCTTTTGATTTATAATGGTTTTGTTTACAGCGTTTTGCATTTGAAAGTTAATTTACACTTTGAAATACATCTTTCTTTCAAATAAATGCCACCAGGTTTGATATTTAGTTATCTACTTGCTATGACATTCATGCATTTTAAGTTTGACATTAAAGGGATAGTTCACAAAAGAGAACATTTATTCTTCGTTTTCTCACCCTCAGCTTCCAAACCTTTTCTGTTAAACATTAAAGAAGATATTTTGAGAAATGTGCAAAACCAATAGCTATCAACATTTATAATAGGAGAAAAAATATTAGAAGCACTGAAAAAAATGATTCAAAGATGATTCCTTGGATTTACTAAATGTTTTGGTTGTAAACTATTTATTTGGGGTGAACTTAAACAAACAAACTTAGTTGAACATTCCTATATTGGTTTGGTCAAATTCAACACATATAAATTGTTTGCAACAATTTTGCAGACATCATTCTTTTTTTGAGCCTATAAAGGTAAACAATTTTTTTTACTATTTTCAGTACATCTTCTTTTGTGTTCAACAGAAGAAATAAACAGCCAGTAAAAGATGACAGAATTTAAATTTTTGTGAACTATACCTTTAAGTTTAACTGCAAAATATGGCTAACTGTATTTTCTGAGTGATTGTCAATGTTTTTGTATATGACCAGTATGGTGAAAGCTTCTAACCTTCAGTTTTTATGTGTTTCAGGTTTGTGCTAAATGGCTCTGTGTGCTGGAAAAACCAATATGGATCCCTTAATTGTGCATACCTGGCTGCGGCGATGCCCACTGGATCTTCCTGAGTGTGTGGCATATGCTTGTTTTTGAGTGCTACATTGTCATTGTGTCAAAGCCGAGAGTGTCATTGAGCTACAGACAGAGCTTTACCAGTGTGTGTGTTTGTGTGCGCCGTAAAGAGGGATGATGATCTACACACAGTCAGCAGCTCACCTGGCGCTCACCCGCCTGCCCTGCCGGCCTCTGAACTCCGCTCTCCGCTGGCTGCTCGTGTGGTTGATGTGGTCAGTCTCTGTGGCATCAACGCTGACCTACCAGCCAACAGTAAACACAGCTCTTGGCAGACTGAGGGGGATGCGGGTCGCTGTTGCCACGGAGGGTCTGGGACCTGTGGATCAATATCTGGGTGTGCCTTACGCCGCTCCGCCTGTGGGAGAGAAGCGATTTATGCCACCCGATGCTCCGTCTGCCTGGTCTGGTGTGAGGAACGCCACGCGCTTTCCTCCTGTTTGCCCACAGACCGTTCGCAACGCAGTGCCAGACATAATGATGCCCGTTTGGGCCACCTATAATATGGACACGGTCGCCACATACCTGCAGGAGCAGAGCGAGGACTGTCTGTACATGAATATATACGTGCCAACACAAAGTGGTGAGTACACTTGTTAAATGTGTACATGAGCTTGTTTATGTAATACATAGAACATCAGGGGGTTTGATTATGGAATTCTTCAAATGTTTAACTTACGGTTAATGTCGTAATTCTGATTCTTAGTATTTAAAATCTGTATTTAATGGTGCCATAGATTAAATTTTGCCAATGATTCTAGACTTTGATTGAGTATCTTAAATTGTTCTCTGTCATACAAACATACAGTATGTGGCTTAGGTAAGTTCAAAAATTCTCCAGACACCATTTTATATGCTCATTTAAAACTACAGTAATTACCTCTGGAATGAAAAGCTCACTTTTGACCATATTTGGAATGGTTGATGAATGTTAATGTCTTCTCTGCTTGGATGTGTCAGTGCCCGCTCTCACATATACACACACATTGGGCCACCTATCATACACCCAGCGCAATAATGTGCAAGATGTGTTTTGTGTGATTTGCTGCCATTTTGAGACCAGCGCAACCCTATTTTTTACATTTTGAGCCACGTTGTTTAAATAGAAAATCCATTTGCGCTACTTTGTGGACTCATGGGTGTGCTGGTCTATAAAGGAGGTATGTTATAAAGTGTGTGTTATTAAGCTATAAGTAAAAGCTGGTCTAAAGTCCAGCGCAGAGAACGTAAGTTATGTGCCTATGTGGGTCCAAACGCTTAATACACACAGGATATACAGCAATACACTAATATATTTACAAATGAAAAAAGCATTAAAATGTTACAAAAATGATTATTTATTACATGGATACAAAAACACACCAGGAGGCTTTTTTCAGTTTATTCATGACGATTTGCATTTTATTTCTAATAATGTTATTAATAATATGAGTAATATTTATTATATGATTATTTATATTTGTTTTAATAAAAACTAGTTTAGATTTGTCTTAGATTTGATTTGTTTGATCTGTCGGGTTTTGGAGAGGTATCCATCACCACATGGGGCATAAGAATAGGACGTGTGTTTAGATGTAACTCATTTTTTTGACCACACTTCATTATTATAGTTTATTTATTAGTTTGCTGGAAATAAGAACTGAATTTAGAAATAGTTTTGAAACAATTCTTTGTGCTTAACAAACAAAATTAAATATGTAGGCTAATGGACCTCTTCAGTGGAGTGCGTACAACGTTTTCTTTTCCACGAAAGTAAAGAAGTAAAGTAAAGAGGCCAAATGGAGGAGGCTCATACTTTATCCTCACGTAGATGGTCTGTTAAACTGTTTTCTCTATAGTGAAGCATTCAGTTATTTGTCCATTCAGTTTTTTCACTTACAAAGTCCACCATGTAAATACTTAATGTGCTACAGCACGATGCAACTGAGTCTCTTAAAGGGAGTGTGAGATGAGTCTCTGATTGTTTTATTGCATGTTACGCTCAAAACACATCCATAACTCATTAAGAGAATAAGCACAACCCTGTTAGACCATGTGCCAGGGCACAGAGTATATTTTCCATTCTTAAAATAGCAAAAGTGGATTCAGACATGCCCTCAATGCTTTTGCGCCATGCGCGTTGACTTTTCTCCTACACTGAAAAATATGTTAGATGCAGAACTGTTGCAAACAATTTATTTGTGTTGAATTTAAACAAACAAATTAAGTTTATTAATGTTCAACTAAATTTGTTTGTTTAAATTCAACACAAATAAATTGTTTACAACCACTTAACGTAAATAATTTAGTAAATCCAAGGAATCATCTCTGAATAATTTTTTTCAGTGTACATAAGATCGTCCTTAAATGCACATGTGTAAAATTAAACTTAATTAAACAAAATATTTTACAAATTGAGTAAATTCCTTGTGAAATGACAATCGTTTCATCTAAAGTGGTGGAAATGTTAATTTTAGCTTGCAGGAATGAATGAGTGAGCTATTTTTATGCTTCCAGAAAAAAAAACTAGTTGTGCTCTGGATGAAATTTATGACAAATTATAATTATACTCAACAAAAGGAACTGACAGACAGGTATTTAAAGTTGCGATTTAAAGATTTAATGTTGATGAAAACAAGCAGGAATTAATGCCAACCTAAAGCTTATTGGCATCCTTTCGCTCAAGAAAAATCACAACAGGAGCTGAGTGATATGACATGATGCATAAACGTCACTTAAAAACTTATACTCAGCTGCTTAGTTGTTTGTAAATGTGTCTGTTGCCAATTTACAAACATACACACAAGCGGCCACTTCTTATATTGCGTCTTTTGCAAGTTTGCAGGTTCATTTTTCCATTGAAGGCATGTGGCATTTTCCAGGCACACCTATTTGAAACATGTCAACATTTCAGTACAGTATACTGCAAGCACATCATGAGTCATGTGACTTGAACTAACCTCAGCTTCACATACACTTTTCAGTAAAAACGGTAGACTAATTACCTCATACAAATGCAGCGCACCCAACCCCTGCAGTGCTTTATTAATATGAGATGTATCAGAGCTGCAGCAATGGTTTCAGTTTGTCATCCTCTGAGAGAACAGTGGATGCTTGCATAGCAATGACAAATCCCATTGTATCACAAAGGACCTTTAAAATTGGTGAATGAAGTATCTCACGGTTTCCACACCTTTTTAGACACGATGTGAATGGCCTCTATATGTATAATCCGCATCTACTGTGTTTTGTATTCTGACAAGTTGTAAATCTTTCATAGATTTCATCTTTTTTTTTTTTTTTTTTGGTATCCATGCTTCTTCCATTTTCAAAAAAAAAAGTTCCACATAGATTTGATGTTTATTTAGAAAAGCTTAAAAATGTAATTTCTTTTTAATATCAATAGAACATGTTGTGGCCAATAAAACATAGCCTGGGGCATGCAATGTAGCAGTCTGTGTTTTGTTCCAATTGGCCTGTTTTACACTCACAGGATTTACATGACATTTGCATGGTGTTTGAGGCTCATGGTGTGTCCATATTTCCATGTGCTGAAGATTTATTATTCAGTTTTGCCAAGGTATATCCATGGCACCTTTAATATGCATTTATAGAGTTAATTTATCTGTACAGGTAAAAACAGAATCACTCATTCATGCTCTTGTTCTTTATTTTAGTTCTTTTAACGCAGGCTATATACAATCTCCTTCTTTTTATAAACTAGGAAATATTGTCATTGTTGATGTATAAAGTATTCATCTGTTAAAGTTCAATGATTTAATTAAGATGTTTTATTTCACAAACCCTAATTATATACAGTGTGTGCATAATTATGCAAATCGATATTCTGATCATGTTTTTTTTCCCCAAGTACATTTTACCACTTTAAAACCACATCAGTTTTAATGACTACAATAAATTGTGTATGTAATCATTATTAAGTGATATATAATTAATCAATTAGGGCTTGAAGTTAAAAAAAGAAAAAGACCGTATTATCTAATGCATTGTGTCTCTGTGATGTGTGATGTATTGAGCAATTATTTGTCAGTAACTATTTAAAAATGACAGTGCTGTTCAAAGCATTTGTGAAAAACAGCCGATTCCAATGTTATCACTCGATTGAAAGGCATTATCAGTGGTTATCAACTGATATGGGCCAGTAGGGGCCTACTGGTAGGCTAAGAGAATTATTTATGTCATTTATTATATATCCCATTAATTGTATCTTATTTAGGGATGCACTGATATGGATTTTTTGGTCGATATTGATAACCGATAACTCTTGAGATTTGGAGGCCGATTGCTGATATGCTATAGCCCAGGGGCGCCTGCAGGATTTTATTCAAAGACACACACATATCCAGCACCACCCCATCCCATCATCCCTTATTCCTAATATTGTTAAAAACACCTTCAATGGTATAGCTGTTCCATGCCAGGAGGCTGAGCAGCTGGATCAGAATTGTCCAATGAATGAGATACAGGCTGAGCCTAGAGTTCCCCCGACTCAGGTGCTGATGAGACTGCGGTCTTCACCCCGTGCAGGGAAGCAATATTTGTCACATTAGTTTTAGGCCTTTTGACAAATGCCTCCATTAAATTTAGCTGTTTTAAACAGAGTTTACTCATTTTGAACCTTGCTTTAAACAATAGCTATCTGAATTGTATTTTTTAGTGTGTGGAAAAACCGCCAGCAAAACAAAAGCCAATAAATTTCTTTTCCCATCTCCCACCATGTAAGTACATACACACTTTAAAACACACAAGCGCACACCTTTATTGATTTTTATTTTTTCTTGCTTTGTCAATAAATCGTAGTGTATACTGTTTAATTATCAATCTAAATTATGTAAAAAATAAATAAATAAATCAGCGCCATTAATTAGCACCCTATCATGGTAGGTATGCACAATGCATACAGCCGTATGGCTGCAGGCGCCACTGCTATAGCCGATAAATATAATTATTCAAAAATGTTATACTTTTCTACAGTGAAAAGCTGATTCTATTTTAAAAACTTCATAAAAGTTTGAACTGATCTTAGAGAATAGTCTACTCAAAGCAAAAATCTATAATTTAAAAAAAAATGGAAGGTGATTATATGGATATATATTTATGATTTCACACAAGTCAGCATGCTTAAAATAAATTATTTCCTTTTCGCATAGCAAATTAAGATGTAACTTGACTTTTGTATAAAATATAGTTAAATAACAAAATGGCACTTAATTAATAAATTATTTTAATTAACATATTTTAAGTAAAATGACATTGAAAGAACTAACAACAGCTCAAATTAATAAAGCATGTTACAGTAATGAACATGTTCAAATACTGTACGTAATGTCCGAAAAGGCATTACGAGAGGCATTTTAACAGTTCAGAGCCACAGTACAAGAGAAAAGTTAAATACAGAGAGTATGATTTACTTTAGAAAGTGCAGCATAAAGTCATCCAATTTAACCTTTTAGATTCTTTTGAACACACTGGAGTGCTGCTTATCAATCAGACAACGATTTTGTGTTCGTTCTTGCTGTAAATTGTGGGACAAATGATTGATGTAAGGTTTATGATAAACCGCTGTGAGTTTGAAAGTTTAACTGCAGGCACTGTGCGATGCACACGAAGAACATAAATGATAAAAACAAATAATCATATTAGATTGGGATAAACAACCCGACGAGTTGTTTATCAGCTTGAAGATATCAGCCTAATTTTGACATCAAACCAATAACGAAAACATTAAAAATAGCATTTATCGGCCGATAACTATATGGCCACTGATATATCGTGCATTCCTAATTTATTAACGTCTACCACTACCACAACCCTTAACCTAACCGTCACAGTAATGTAAAAACAGATCTGGATCTGGAGACTTCTTGATTAATATCGCTGATTAACCATGTGGATGGATGATAACAGTCTTCTGAGACTATAAGTAGGTGCAGAAGGCCCCTACTGGCCCATATCTATAAGCTGATAACGTCCATTTAATCGAGCGATAACATTCAAAATCAGTTTCATTCTTTTCAATGTAAATCCCTTATTTTTTATTTAGGCTGTATTTACCTGTTCAAACATATTATTACAATTTAAATAATATATGTTTTCTTAAGGAAAGCTTATTTAATCATTTGGTGCTCAAGAAACACCAAACCTTTTTACCATGGAGAGCCATGAAATAGAGTTATTTTTAAGGAAGTCGCTTGGCTGTAGTTAACCACTGCAGATCAGAACTAGCTTCAAGCTACAATTTCAAAGCTTCTCCTATACCACAACACACACGAAGCACCTAGACATATTCTTTGTTGTAAAACAAAAAAAATAAAGATAAATATTTCACTGGAGCGTTAGCCTACAAAAACACTTCAGTCCTCAGCACTTCCTCTCAGTTCCTGTCTTTCTCAGCATTTCTAAGCTACATCTGAGGCTCCTCTGATGTCCAGCTCGGAGCCTGCGGCCAGAATCAGCTCTGCACTTTTCATCCACTCTTTATCTACAACTGAAGCAGCATCTGTGTCCACTCAAGTCTACATTGAGAGCTCTGTTTTGCCCTCGTTCCAAGCAAATATCACATTTCTCCTGGTAAAAACGTTGAAAGCTTCATTATTTCCAGGTTCAGAGTGGGAAAGTGAACGCTTATTGGTATCGCACAGTAATTCAGCAAAGAGTGGACTGAGCTTTTACACACAAACACACCCACGTGCCACTCTGTGGTCTAGTTTCCATCTCCTCTTCTAATTTATCATCTCTCTTCTTCTCTCTAGGTACAAAGAGAACAGGCGACATGTCAGCTGACACCGAGCGCACAGAGGATGATGGTATGTCCCGTTTTCATCATTCTTTCAGCTCGATTCATTTTTAATGTTTTTTCTATCCATTTTTTATCCCGTCGTGGTTAATGCAAGAGAGAATAATCTGGATGATATTTACACAATGTTGCATCATTTCGAGGATGGTTTTATGAGCTGGTCCAGTGTGTTTGGGGTGGCTCTGTAGATACCAGTATTGGTTTTGATGAAAGAGCCACGCTGTCGACCAATACTACAGTACATATGCATACATTTCCCTCTCTATCTTTAATCTGCAGTCCACATTTTGCCACTTTCTCCTTCTAAAGTTTGAGCGCCTGTTCAAGCTTATAATTATCCGCACACTCATCTGATGAGGCGATGCTATTCGTTTATTTGTGAACGTTGCACTCGAAGACAACACTTCACCACGCAATGACTATAATCATTGTAATAAATGAATCTCAAAGAAATTGGGTAATTTAAAGGAAGTCTCGGAGGCAGATCTTGGCTGGTTATGTTGGTATTTTTAGTCACTAGCGTTGAGAACGTCGAGGAGTTAAATCGATTATTTAAAGCTGAGATCTGCCAGTGGTGCAGAAGATCTCTTTGGTGATTTTGAGCAGCTGTGAAAAACACTCCAGAATGCTGAGAAGCTCACATATTTCTCTCTTTCCTTCTCTCTCTGTGTGTGTGTTAATGCAGGGCTTAGGGATTCTCGAGACGACCCTCGTCCTGTGATGTTATTTATTCATGGTGGCTCGTACATGGAGGGTACAGGGAACATTATGGATGGTAGTGTGCTGGCCAGCTACGGCAATGTCATCGTCATAACCCTCAACTACAGGGTGGGAATATTAGGTATGTACAATAAATTGGAGTCAATTTTACTGGTGTAAAATGCAGTCATTTTGAATTCTCACAATCAGGAGATATGCATATAGATATGCATTTTTGTATACAAATTATTGCTGTTATTAAAACATAATATTAGATTTATATATATTTTTAAAACACATTGTTGTTGTTGTTTTGTCATTTTAACAATGACAAATAACATTAAACAATTGTCACTCACTCTTAGAACCAATAATGAATTCTGTTTTGTTAACAATCTGATTCTTTTCGATTAACTTGAATCAGTTGAATCCCAAATCTCACTTAACAAATGATTTGTGAACTGGACTGATCTAATTGCATCTGTTTTTGAGTCAAGATCTGATTCAAGTGATCTGATCAGAGCAGTTTAACTAGAGTGTACTACAGTACGTTTAACTAATGTGAACACTGTCTTCTGAACTCATGTCCGCACCCACGAATTGTACCCAAGTCCGCCTGAATGAGGTGGTCTGGGGTATGGTTTGTGCAACTCTGGTACAGTTCACTTCTGATGTGAATGCAATCTTACCAAACTGTGGAAGTGAACAGCCAACAGCACAACGTGTGTATGTCTGTGTATCACCTACCTTGGCGACAAGCGGGACTGACCCAGTGCAAACAGTGATAATGTCTGCTCATCTCCACCAAAATCAGCTTCTGCAGTCATCACGTGATGTTCTGAACATTTTTCTGTAACACTTTATTTTGATGGTTCATTTGAGTTTTAGTAAACTCTCTGCTTAATATCTGTTGATACTGTTTCTATTTAACTGACTCTAAAAAAACTTGGCAACTACATGTCAACCCCAAGCCTAACCCCAACCTAACAGAACTTATAGTCTAATGAGAATTAGTTGGCATGTAGATGCAATGTAAATTAAATTTAACTAACAGACCATCAAAATAAAGTGTGACCCCTTTTTCCTATTTTTTTGCGACAGATAGACGCAAGTGGCTTTCTGTATTTTGATGTTAGTAACAAAAGCAAAAGATTCAATAAAAGCAGAACGACCATGAAATGTGGACGTCTCCATTTTGTTGCTTTGCTTTTGCCGCCTTCACCTAGCCACTGCTGTACACAAAACAGCAGCTTGATAATGCAAGCGTATCCAGGGTTCAGAAAGTAAAAAGGTGGTGTGAACACAAACCAGCCGAGAAGGTGGCAAAGGGAGATGATCAAATCTGGGTTCGGTCCAGGCAATTGAACCAATTGTGAAAGCACCCTAAATGATATTTCAGTCAAAGCCAAGAAAGTCTTTAGTTTACGATGCAATGCTTCTAATTATCCTATCATAGTAAATCTCCAGTTAACAACTCACTGATTCAGATTATTCTGTCACAGCAAGTCTCTGCTTAACAACTCAATGACTTGGTGATTCAGTCTAAGTGAGTCTCCTGTTAATGATTCATTGATTCAAATGATCCATTCATAACAAGTTTCCAGTTACAACTCACTGATTGTAATAATTGGGTCAGAACGAATCTCCATTTTACAACTCGGTTAATCAAATGATATGCTCAGATTGAGTTACATTTTAATAATTTACTAGTTCAAATGATAGGGTCAAAAGGAATCTTCAATTAATAATTCACAGATTCAAATGATCCAGTCAGAGTACATCTCCAGTTAACGACTCGCTAATTCATGTGTTATGGTTAGATTAAGTGTCCAGTAAAAGATTCACTGATTCAAAGGATCTGGTCAGGATGAATCTCCAGTTATTTACATGAGCCAGTCAGAGCAAGTCACCAGTTAAAGATTTACTGATTCAAATGATCCTGTTAGAGTGAATCTCCAGTAAACGACTTACTGACTCAAATGATCCAGTCTGAGTCTCTTGTTAATTATTCATTCATTCATTCATTCATTCATTCATTCATTTAAATGATCCATTGAGAGCAAGTCTCCAGTTATAACTTACTGATTTTAATGATCCAGTCAGAGACAATCTCCAATTTTCAAATCAGGTATTCAAATTATCTGCTCAGGTTAACTAATTCAATTGATAAGGTCAAACGGAGTCTTCAATTAATGATTCACATATTCAAACAATCTTTTCAGAGTGAGTCTCCAATTATTCATATGATCCAGTTAAAGCATGTCTTAAGTTAAAGATTCATTAATTCAAATTATTCTGTCAGAGCAGGACTGTTGTTAGTGTAATGAATCGCTGGTTCAAATTACCCAGTGAGAGCAATTCTCCAATTAAAGATTCACTGATTCAAATGAATCAGTCAGAGTCTCCAGGTGATTGTTCCTCTCTTAATGTTCCCAGCTACAGTACTAGTATGAAAACTACTGTTAACTTTGTTGTATTATATGTTTATTTGTCAACACACATTTATACAACTTTTTACTGGTTATATTGGATATTTTGTTGTTTCCTTGTGATTACATGCTTGAATTTATAATTAATTACACTGTAAAAAAAATGCTGGGTTCCAAACAATCACTTCAAGTTTATCGTACACAAAAAAAATTAAGAAGTGCCAAAAAAAACTTGAATTGTGTTGTTCCAGCTCATTTTAAATAAGTGGTTTGAACAAGCAGTAAAAGTAGTAGTTCTAAAATATTTTCTTGCATAATTAAAAACATTCATCAATCAGTCATTTTTACTGAAAGGACCAAGCACTTTTGTACTTTCACTCAATTGAAATTAAAGAAGTATTTTACTGGCATAGTATTTCATTAGTGTATCGGAACCATCTCTCAAGTACTTGATTCATGTGCTTCGCCCCTCACAGATGAATATTGAGAAGGACAGTGTTTTTCCTGTTTTGTAGAAAAGATCAATGTGTCAAAGGAAGTATACTGTCACTCCAAATGAAACTTGTTGGCCATTATATAAGGACCCGAGTCTTTAGAAGACCTCGATAATGTTTTATAAATGCTTTGGGGAGCAGATCTGTCCATTACAGCCTCATTCAGAGAGAGTGCTGTTAGTGCGCTTCTTTTAAAAGAGCTCTGATTCTGTTTAATCTCTGCAACTAAAGCATCAAAACAACGTGGAAATCCTACTCAAATGTTATTAGACAGAAAATCACCTGTGATTAAAGGAGGAGATTGAATGAAGAAAGCCCCCTCTTTCGGAATGAAGATGCTCTGAAGAATGAAATGGCGCTGCTGAACCGTATAAAACAACAATCATGTCTGAAAGCCAACAGGCATCATCACCTCACATTCTCCTTCTCTGACGTTCTGTCAGTTGCAGTTAAACCCCTGAATGAAAGAAATGTGCTATATGTAAGTACTCAAACACAATAACAGCTCAAAAACTGTCTTTCAGTGACTGATTTTTGCAGTTAGACAGCGTGAATAGTTAGATAAGATCTCAGCAATACTCATTTGTACCTGTTGAGCTTAGATGTCCCAAATATTGTTTGGGCTTCAAACAAATCTTTAAAAAAAAAAGCTGCAATGTTGTGCTACAATGCTAACATGGTGAAAATCCAGAAGTCAAGTTTTAGCTAGTTAGTTTGGTATGACTATAGTCTACTTAATGAGCTTCCCCCAAGCAAAAATAAATCTGTAATTGAATGAAAGAAACATCTAATGCAGGGTTTCTCAACCACGTTCCTGGAGGACTACCAGCTCTGCACATTTTCCATAGCTATTTCTCAATTCCAGATCACAGAGAATGAACTTGTGTTCTTGTTAAGACCGGTCTTGCCACCTCGGAAGAACAAACTCGGGAGACCGCGATAACACTGAATACATCGTCTAAGAAATTAGATGCTGCGTTCTTCTTGATGGTCACATGACCTTCACGCATTTTCTATCAGAAAATGGTATTAACATTACAGCATTGATACAAAGATTTATTGTTTGTGTTCCCCTTTTCAATATATAACATGCACAAAAACCTTACAAATAAACTTTGCACAATAGAAATTAAACTGATTTTAACACTAATTTCTGCAAATAAACGCCCTTAATGTGTTTATGACTCTATTAAGATTTACATGGTAATCTTTACATTCACCGTCTCATTTTGGGAAACTCCTGAGATAAATAAGTTCTATCTCTCAACTTTAATATCAAATCTAAATAAAATGCTGCACTTCCCACCTCAAGTTTGCATCGGTGCATCCTAGATACCAAGAACACATTCGAGAACTTTCACGAATCCCCCGTACTTGCGGTCTTGGAACTGAGGACACAAGGACACATGATCCCCGAAGAACGCATATTGAGAAACAGCCCATGTCTCCTAAAGCAAACACACCTGATTCAGTTTATGAGCTCATTAGCAGAGACTGAAAGACCTGTAATGGGTGTGACAGACTTAAGACACATCCAAAACATTCCGGCTGTTTCTCAATTCCAAGAACGCCGTGTGTTTATGCCTTTATTAAGATTTTTATGGGAATGTTTACTTTCATCGTTTCATTTAAGGAAACTCCTGAGGCAAATAAGTTACATCTTTGAACTTTATAAATAAATCTGTATAAAATGCACTTCTCACCTCCTTATTCAGCCGCAATGACTTTTGCGACTTCAAGGAAAGTGGTTGAGAAACCTTGATGTAATGAATAGCATTCTTTAGGTAAAAATTATGGTGCCAGGAATAAACTATAATTTGTTTTTACAGTGACGCCATTGCATAGACCAAACTTATTTGTTCCAAAAATAACCTTTTAATGAAATGTATATCAAATAACCTTTTTTCTCAGAATCTAAAGATTTTTTTCGACTCAAAATAACCTTTTTAACACCCATGGAAGCTTTTAATTCTACAAATGTTTGAAAGAGCGAAATTATGCCATAACCATTTCAGATTCCACAAGGAGTCTTTAGTTTTTTAAAGAACCATTTTTCTTACTGTATAGAACGAATATATATAAAAGCTCCAAAAGTATCAAATTTATTCATTTGTAAAAATCTCACAGCTTATAACATTTTGAGCACACTGGCTCTTCATCAGACACAGCCAGTGTGCTCGAAACATTACCGCTGTGAGCTTTTTTTTTAAGTGAATAAATTTGACACTTTGGCGTACACCCAGTTGAGATTGATGTGCATGCTGTTGTTAAATGATTTTTCTTACTGTATAGAACGCATTGAAAATCTAAACTACTCACTGTGTTAAAAATGGTCTGAAAATGCAGACTTACAACATGATAACTGTAACAAGGTTCCAGCATCTTTAATATGAGCATTTATTTAGCAACAAAAGCAATGCTATAATAACCTTCAGTATAAAGGCCTGTCATGGTCTGCAATTTTAACTAAATCACACTCAGCACACAAGTGTTTTGTTTATGTTTGGAGGGCTGCAGAGTGTGTACTTGATGTGTTGCCATATCCCTTTAATATAAGTGACGCTGATTAAACACCATTAGCCTTATGCGGTCAAGTTTATGGAGTTAAAAGGACTTAAAAACCTGATTTGATTTGCTCACCCTTGACTTGATCCAAATCAGTTTTTGTTCTCTTGAACACAAAGGAAGTTATGTTGAGTAATATTAAAACCTGTAGCCAGAGACTTCTATAAGAATGTGTTTTTCCTATATACAGTAGATGTAATAAGCTATGTTTTCATCCAAAATGATGTGTTACTATGTAAACTAAACCTTACTTTATCATGAATTAATATTGAGTTAAGGCACATGCTAATCATGAGCTAACTTTAACAACAATATTAGTCATATGAATATGAATATTACATAAAAGATGTGCGAATAAACCAGCGTTTCCATCCAACGAGTCAAAGAAAACAAAATCATCACTTCCTGATTAACTGGCGCTAAATGTCAACAATAAAAATGGATTTTGCTGTGGTAGGAGAAGCTGAGTCAATCTTTTCTTCATTTAATAAATGACCTTTAGTGGACAATGAATGTGTGTTATTTGAAGCTGCAATGCAGAGTAAAGACGCTTAACAGTTCTGGAGGTAATTAATAATAATAACACAATTAATAATAATCAATTAATAATATAATAACACATACTGAAATGGTTACGACATTTTAGAATGACCAAAGCAACATTTCAGATGTATTACAATGTGGTCAGCCAGCTAGTCACATGACTGTTTTAATGCGCATACTGGAATTTGTTTGTAATTTAAAATTGTTTCTATTGTGGTTATGCGCATCTTTTCTTATAGAACAAAAAGTTTATCCTACTCAGTTATGCGCATACATTTTTTATGCGCATTTTTAATCCTTCAACCGATTTTTTTTAATGCACATGTCATAAAAAAGGTGGATGGAAACATAGCTAATGGTTACAGGTTTGTAACATTCTTTGATATAAATTCTTTTATGTTCAACATAACATATATACTGTATGGTTTGGAACAAGTCAAGAGTAAGTCAAGTGATCTTTTTTTGGAACTATTCCTTTAATGATGTAAAGCATGTTGAAGTATTTTTACCGTGTTGTTGTTGCATATTTATTTATGTGATAAGTTTATTATGGCTTTGTTCTTATTTGTGTTTCTTTTTGTTGAATTTCCTAAGGTTAGGTACAGGTTTAGTTGTACTTTTAATGTAGGTTCAACGTTAGTCATAAATGTCAAATTAAATATTTAAATTATTAGAGATGTAAATTCATAAATTAATGACAGATGTACTTACACACAGTTTTGAAACTGTGACTACATCTAAAAGTGAGTACCTTGTTGTTAAATACCATAGATATTTATATTAGACGTCATCTACGCTATTGTTGTCTATTGAAAGAAATGTGCAATAAAGCCGCCATTTTAGTACAGGGTAGCGCTCCTTTGAAATGAATGGGTAGTGGAGTACTGGCCATCCAGAGCCAGATATATATATATATATATATATATATATATATATATATATATATATATATATATATATATATATATATATACATACACACACACGCACACACATATATACATATATCTATAATTGGGAGTTTTCCTGGTGGTCAGCATGCAAATGTAATTTTATTTATTTTTTTGATTACAAAAATTATAATTTTACATCACTTTTCTACATCAATGGATACAGTTGAAGTCAGAATTATTAGCCCCCATTGAATTGTTTTCTTATTTTTTATATTTTGTCCAAATGATGTTTAACAGAGCAAGGACATTTTCACAGTATGTCTTATATTATTTTTTCTTCTGGAGAACATCTTATTTGTTTTATTTCAGCTAGATTAAAAGCCTTTTTTTAATTTTTTAAACAGCATTTTAAGGACAAAATTATTAGCCCCTTTAAGCTATTTTTTTTTCTTCACTTTCAACAGAACAAACCATCATTATATAATAAATTTCCTAATTACCCTAACCTGCCTAGTCAACCTAATTAACCTAGTTAAGCCTTTAAATGTCACTTTAAGCTGTATAGAAGTGTCTAATATTATTTACTATCATCATATAAAAAAAGATAAAATAAATCAGTTATTAGAAATGAGTTATTAAAACTATTATGTTTAGAAATGTGGTGAAGAAATCTTCTCTTCGTTAAACAGAAATTGGGGAAAAAATAAACAAGCGGTCTAATAGTTCAGGGAGGCTAATAATTCTGAGTTCAACTGTTAGTGACCGCATAGAAATTCATGACAAAAAGCATGTGTTCGTGTGCATAGATATGTATTATCCTTCCTCCCTGTTAAATTTAATCTGATCTGTGTCCAAAAGCACCCCACCTCTCTCCCGCTTTCTAACAGAGGGAGCGATGCGTTTGTGAATGAATCTCTGTTTTAAAAGACTTGTGGGAACCAATGTTATCCCTGGGTCTATCCATGTGCATATTCCCCTTTCTGAACTATTTGGAATATAAGATTTGTAATATTCAATATATTATGGTGTAACGTATGCACATTGAGGCGCAGGCACTGTTACCAGGCACCCTTATAAATTACTTCAAAAACTAGCTTTACTTACTTCACTTAGCCAACAATAATACAAGTTTCTGGCATCAGCAGTCTTGTTATCATATTTCATTTACATCGTTTGCTGATTTGATTAAACAAAACTAGCATAAGCCTAAAATTTAGAGCAAGTTAATGCTACTTTGCCTTTTGGTCAGTGCAGTAAGTGACTGTATGATCATCAATAACGCTACTTGTTTCGCTCAAAAGTTTGTAACATACAAAAACATAAAAACTAAACCTTACTTATGAAATGTTCTGCCTTTGTGCTTTGTTTTCTTTGTTTGCTCGTTACAAAAGTCCAGCATCTTCACATTGGCTTGATTATTGCGGTTAATTGGCATTTGTTCTGTGAGCACTGTACAAATGTGGCGGCAGTATTGACACATGCTTTGGGTCCGTATGTATGTATGTGATATCTAGTGTATATATCTATGGTTAAATACATTCATAATAAAATAATTCCAAAGCTTCTCATACAAAAACGTTTGCAGTTATTAATATAATCGATAATTCGTTTGGTGAAATCTATTAGGTTTTTCCCTGTACATATTTGATATCTTGGTTTAAAATAATTCTCTGTAAGCTGCCAGACCACACATAACTGTTTCATTGTCAAGATCACTGACGAGTAGTCATTTTTCTAATCTCTATATCCTCTTTTTCATTTCTCTCTCAGGATTTTTAAGCACAGGTGATCAGGCGGCTAAAGGGAATTATGGTCTCCTGGATCAGATTCAGGCTCTCCGCTGGATCAACAAGAATATTGGATATTTCGGTGGTGATCCGGGCCGCGTGACCGTGTTTGGCTCAGGAATTGGAGCGTCCTGTGTCAGTTTGCTCACTCTGTCACACCACTCTGAAGGTCAGATATCACACATCTCGAATAAAGTTTAATGTAAAAAATGTTATGTTGATACAATGTATATTTAAATCTGCATCATGAACTTGAATTGTAAGTGTATATATTAAAAGATATAGTACTATAGCACTAATTATACCTGCACTAAGCTTTAAGCTAATGAAAGGTGTGTCCGGTGTATTTGTGCGGTGTGTAAATGCTGAGACAGCTGCCTCTGCAGCCATGACCACTGTCACATCCCAGTCTCCGTTACCACGGTAATCTCTGCTGTAACCATGGTAACCGTCTCCTGCCTCATCAGCCGTATCCCTCTGCTGTGGGCCTCAAGTGTGTGTGTTTTACAGAGATCACAGCCAATCACACACACCTGCAGGGATATTGATCCTACATCAACGTTTTGCTTCAACGTACAGTATTGATAACACTCTGTCTCCTCTACGCTACGCATCAATCTTTCTCTGTCTCACTGTTTTTGCACTGCCACTGCGTTTTATACATGCATTTGCTTGAATACATATTTTTCAGCCAACTGCACATTCGTTCTCTTTTCCTTTTCCTTTATTAATCAAGGGTCACCACAGCAGAAATAACCGCCAACTTTCTTAAATACAAGATCCACCTATAATGCTATCATGTTTTTTACAGTAATGGGTTATTTTCTGTTCTTCTCATCTGAACACACTACTTGAGGAGGCATGGCGGTTTTAGACTCTGAAGTGAATGCCCACTTGTATGATTGGCTTACAGTTGCTAACAGGACAGATGTGTGTCTATCAATGTAAACATCTGCGTATGTTTTTCTTTCATATATAATTTCTTCTGTGGTTTAGGTTACAAATGCTAAAACGCTGTATTCTTATCAGGTTATAACAGACAAAGTACACTGTAAAAAATTAAGGCAGTACAGCAACAACAACGACAACAACAAAAAAAATTTGAAAACATCAGCTGCACTGACCTAAAACTATTTGTCAGTAATACGAAAAACATTTAGTTGGGTTAACATAAGATTATTATTTTTATGGAGAGGTGAACTACTCTGTAACAAAACTTTTTAACTGGGATGCCTTAAGTTGAGTCTACACAAAAACATCATAATCCTTATTTCCTTTTGCTTTTTCTTGTTTACTCAAATTTTGAAACCATCAGCTGCACTGACCTAAAATGTCTGAGGCTGAGTGAACACAAAAACGTTTTTGGAAATAGTACTAAGTAGTACAAACAAACATAGTTCAATTGAAAAAATAACTAAAAAATAGAGACTAATGTTAACAAAATATTTATTAGACACAGTGTTAGAAACAGTACTGGAGGCAATACAACAATTCCAGTAAACAAGGCAAGGATCAAAACATGGCAGCACAAACAGCAAAAACCACTTTGTAATACTTCACAGGGAAAAACAAGACTCAAAGAGTGTGTGTGAATGAGGTGTCTTTATAGTCCTATAATCATGATGAGCTTCCATCATGAGCTTCCAACTCTGTGTGTGTAATCAGGAGGAACCACAAACAGGTGAATTATAGTTTGAGCATTTGAACCGTCATTTAATTAATACAGGATTTTACAGAGTTGTTCATGAAAAATACATTTAGATTTATTCGTTGATAATTAAGGTGTTTGATTTATCATTTGAGCAGTTGTTTTGAAAGTTTGATTTATTAGTTGATTTTTTTAGGGATTTAAATTTTTATTTTTATTTTGTTAGGAAAAAACTTCCATAAATATATATATATACATAACACTTAAATTAACAGTCCACATGCGCTATTTCTTTTTGTGAAGCGAGCTATAAATGTGAAAATTCTTTCTGCAGCTGTGACCCCCGGAAAAAAAAAAAAAGATAAATTACTAGTGAATAATAATTTCAAGTTATGTTAACATTATTGCAGTAGTATTTTGTTGTTAATAATAATGACATTAATTGTATTATTAGTGTTACTATTATTTTTGTCGTTGTTAATGTTAGAAATACTGCAACTTTTATTTTTTCAAGTGAGGAGGTCTTAACTCAACTTAAAGTAACAAGTTGGCAGAAGTTGCTCACAAAACTAATCTTTTTAACTTGATGAAGAAATTGTTGATTTAGGTTTAGTCAAGTGTTAAATGTAGTTCTACAGACATATTAACTGATTTTTGCCAAACTACCAAAAAAAAAAACAAAAAAAAAACAAGTAATTTCAACTTTTTTCAAGTTGTTTTTTTAAGTTAGATTTTTTTTACAGTGTAATAGTGAACGCATATTAAAATCAGTTACTGACTTGAGTGCAACATTTGTTTTTTAGATTCAGCTGTTCTGTCCAATTTTGTCTTGTTTGTGAAGTAATCTGTAAAAACAACGGCATAAATGAAGGATCAATTCTTACTGATGCAGCCTGGATCTTCATTTAAAATGAAGTTCATCTACTCTTTCTAAATGTTTGGATCAGAAGGAAGCCAAGGCAAAAACTGTGTTTTTCCACAAATTGGCACTGTAGGAACAGACATTGATCTTCTTCTGTGGAGGCAGAGTTAAGCCACGATGTTATATAATAAAGAGGCACATTCACAACCTGTCGTTTTGGCAGATTAGCTACAATATGAGCGGTTTTTAGACTAACAAAAAGGTTTTGAGTTCTGAAATTTAAAGGATATTTCATGACACAATGGCCTCTTGTGTACATGAAAAGATTAAAGGAATGTCCATCTCTCACTTCATGACTCCTTTAAATTCTAGTATCTAAATTCTGCAAGTGTGTTCTCAGAAATCCTCTGTAAGACAGTAGTTCTGGCTTTGTCCAAATTGACTGTCACTACCAATTTCTGCGATTATTTCTAAAGCAGAAGAGTCTCCACTACATTTCTTTTGTATGTGGACTGCAGGAGTAGGTCATCCGTGTTGAGCAGACATTAGATTTCAGTGTGTGTATTGTGAGGTCAGGAGTGGCAGATTGCTCCGCTACTTCTGCTGTATCATTTATGCAGATGCTCAAAAGGACTGGACTCTAGCCACATACAGTCCTTTATTTTTTGTTAATACACTGATTCTGAGTTATTAAGATTTAAGCTCTCTTTAAATTATTTCCAGTCTTCCAGACCAAGGGAATATACACTATTGCTCCAAACAATTAAAAATCAATTTTACTGTTGACTAGAAAAGCTCTTCTGCAGACAAGAATAAATCTGCATATTGATGTGGATTCGGTTTCGTTCTGTATACTTAAATGATATAGATTAAATACAATTTTCTACATGGCAGCAACTAAGGAAATGAGCAATTTTAGAGAAAAAACAGAGAAAATGATATATTTATATTATTATTTATACATTTTGGGAAAATTATATATTATATATATATATATATAATTAAAAGTCTAGATTATTCAATGTTTTTTGGGATTCTTATGCTACTCCAGTGTTTCTCAATCCTGTGTCTCAACACACTGTACATTTTGAATGTTTTTCATGTAGGATGTTGTTCGGATTTGGCAACAGGATATCCACACCGTATTCTTCCATGATGGAGTCAATCTAGAGCTATATATACTTGCAAATTAAAACAAAAGTTTTGCAAACAAAAAATAAAGTACTATATTTTTAAGAATTCAAAATTAATTTTGCTAACAAAAATTAAGAACTGCAAAGAAAAAAATTAAGTTTTAAGAAAGAAGAACTACATTTGAAAACAAAAAAAGAACTGCAAAAAAATCAACAGTGCAAAAAATACAAATATTTGCAATTTAAATATATATATATATATATATATATATATATATATAAATTTGCAAAACATTTTTATAGCATTGCCTTTATAAAACCCGTCCAGTCAATTGCCATGTTCATTTTGATTAGTTTTTTAGTCAACCGTGAGTTTATGATGCTGTTTTCACTTAGCACTTCACATTTCTGTGCTTTTCACTTTGTGGCCCTGATTTGACAAGGGGGCGGAGTCAAAACTTGGCCATTTACTGCAATGGACCTGCCTCCATTTAAGTGATGTCATTACCTGGAGACTCAGTATCACCGAGGTAATCTTACAGCCCAGTAGGGGGCGGAATGCAACTATCATTTGCTTGCCAACCGCCATAAAACTTTAAAAGAAGAGAAATAAAATGAAATTATCAATAAGACATAGGCTGCGTCCGAAACCGCATACTTCCATTCTATACAGTACTCTGAAATCAGTATGTGAGGCGAGTAGTATGTACGAATTCAAAGAATTTGAAAATCAGTATGTGAGAAGTACCCGGATGACTTACTGCTGCCGAGATTCTGGAGTGCGCATCCCATGCATGCTGCGCTATCCCATGATGCCCTTAGAGCAAATTCATAAATGGGAGTTCTTTTTTTTTTTTTAAGCCCATAAACAGTGTATACAATTTATACAAACAACAACAAATAGGCAGAACAATCATATTTAACATTGAAGAAAAAGAAGTGCAAAAAAAAAAAAAACACTTTTTTTTAATAAAAAAATACATATTGAAAAAGCTAAATTTACTCAAACATAGGGAAAGAGCCGCAGACAGTTTAAGTTTTTAGAGCCTTTTTGTTATGAGACAATTAGATCAGTGAAAGGTATTGTTTAAATTCGTTCTTCATGATTGGCAGTGAAGCGACGCAACAGACGCAGGTAGGTCACGTGACCATGACAAAATGGCGGATGTAGTACGTCTAAATTCCATTCATACTGCTCACATTCATACTGTATAGAACACACTTTTTTAACGGCCGAGTAGTATGTTTAAATTCAAATGCAGTACCTACTGAGTGGTAGGTGGTTTCGGACGCAGCCATACCTTAACTTCTCTCGTGTGCCTCTGATCAGCCATCCTTCTGCTTCTTCTTCTTTCAAAGTTTTATGGTGGTTTGCAATCAAATGATGATGTAGCTTAAATGGAGGGAGGTCCATGCCTGCCGTAAACGCCAAAGTTCCCTTGACTTCGCCCCCTTGTCAAAAATGTGAAATGTGAAGAGAAAACAGCATCGCAAACTCACGGTTGACTAAAAAGCTAATCAAAATGAACATTGCAATTGATTAGATGAGTTTTGTAAAGGCAATGCTATAAAAATGTTTTGCAAATATATATTTTTTATTGCACACAAATATATATATATATATATATATGCAATAAAAAAATTCTTTTTTTTGCACTGCTTGATTTTATTGTTTGCAGTTCTTTTTTTGTTTGCAAATTTCATTTTTATTTCTCAAAACTTTATTTTCCTATTGCAGTTCTTTATTTTTGTTGGCAAAATTTATTTTTCATTTTCAAAATTTTTTGTAGATTCTTTTTTTCTTTTTTCTTTTTCTTTTTTCTTTTTTTTGCTCAATACTTTATTTTGACTCCATAGTCTTTTTGGGACCTCCTCAAAGATGAGATATGCATCATCTTTTGTAAACTTAAGTTTATATTGTATTTATTTAAGGAGGTATATCATTTAACACATAATAATATAATTACACATAAAGCTTTCTCGTGCTCAAGTAAAGAGCAATGAAGGAGGTGGGACTAGGGAACAATGCACACTGTGTAGGGAGGTGCCAGTCAGAACACAGTCTAAATCATGCGAAATATGCAGATCGGTGGTGTGAGAGGAGGACCAGCATTGAGAAACGCTGTGCTTCACTAACATAAACTGCATAATCAATTAAAGCAGTGCTTTTATACTGGGATTCCCCAAGCTTCTTTGATATATTATTTAGATTGCATAAGATTTTGATCCGATCATCTAAAACCCATCTCAGTAGTAGGTGTACATACACAAGGCCTTAGAGCCACATTAGCTAACAGCTTGCACCAACCCTGTTTTGCTTTTTAAAAAATGCTAGCAAGGTTTACTGACATATAAAAATTAGATTAGATGAAAGAGCAAGGACAGATTTTATTACATTTATTTGCTGCTGTCCTTATTAAATATGTGATTGTAAGAGTTTCCTTTTTAAGATGCAAAATGTAGGCAAAGAGTATTTAAATAAATCATGGACACCACAAATAAATCACCACAGCAGAATGAACCGCCAACTACTCTGACATATGTTTTACACAGTGGATGCCCTTCCAGCGACAACTCAACACTGAGCTGGGAAATACCCATATAACTTTGCTTATATTACAAAAAGTTATCTTTTTTATTTCTCACTGCTTGTGGTAGATTGTTTTGGTCAGACTGTTAGCGATTTTTTAAATTACACAGTATTTACCTGTGAACTGAACTGTATTTTACTGCAGGATGGTTATCCAGTATGTCACTGTATTGTAAGTTGTACTGTACATGAAGTTGGCATGGTGGTTAGCGCTGTCGCCTCACAGCAAGAAGGTCGCTGGTTTAAGCATCGGCTTGGTCAGTTGACATTTCTGTGTGGAGTTTGCATGTTCTTTCCATGTTGGTGTGGGTTTCCTCCAAGTCCTCCGGTTTCCCCCGCAGTCCAAAGATGAACTAATTTGGCCGTAGTATATGTATGTGTATGGGTGTTTCACTGCATATAACATATGCATTAATAGTTTATTTAATTATTTATGGAATAGTGGTTTATTTTGCTGTGGTGACCTCTGAAATAGAGACTAAGCCAGAGGAAAATGCAATGAAATGTATATTGTGCATCAAAATTACCTTATATTTTACAGTAACGATAAAATACATACTGACAATACATAAACAGCAAGATAAATGGAGCTGTAAAAACAGTATTTTTGCTGTAATAGATTTACGGTAAGTTACTGGCTGATTAACAGTGCTTTATAATAGCTGGCTACATCTCCATCCCCCAAAATTCCAACCCCCATCTGGTGGGCATGTTTTACACCCAGTAGGGCTTCCCAGTAGGATATGGAAGTTGAACTTGATTCTCCACTGTGTCCTGGTATTCATTTACATGATTCAGAGCTGATTATGGAAGCCTTGTTTTGGCTGAAATCCCGATAGAAGTGAATAGAGCAGAAACGTAATGCTCATTTCAGCCTTGGTCCTGCTGAAGCAGTCGGGTGTGAGAGTCTTGCTCAAGGCCACATTGCCGATGACTCACGGCTCGTGCTCTGCGTAGAACATCTGAGGATATTGATGGGCATGATATTGTATTTTAGGCCTATCGAGTTCGGGATTAGTGTCTCTGAAGACATGCTAGCTGCCAGATATCTGTGTTCGCTGTCTCTGAGGGGATAGTTGAGTGTGAAGTTTTAAGCCTAAAGTAGGCGCTTTTTTTACGCATACGTTAGCATATGCTCGCAGTCCAATGCACAAAGTTGCTCTCAAAGTATTTTCCATTCGTTAGTGTACACAAATTCAGGCCTTCAAAATGTGTGCACTAAAAAGATTCTTCCTTGACCAGTGTCTGTACTTTTTCTCTCTGTTATGAGTGAATACATTATATTTGTAAAGATATATTTTTATTCCCTCAAGCCCTCACTTGTATTCTAGGCCTCTACTGTTTTTGTCTATGTTCTGCCTGCTTCATTTCTTTTCTGACAATGATTCAACAGTTTAGCTCAGTGCTGACACCTTATAGACAAAACAGTTAAAGGGATAGTTCACCCAAAAACTGAAAATTCTGTCATGTTTTACACATCATTCACTTGTCACAAACCGGTTTACATTTGTTTCTTCTGTTGAGCACAAAAGATGTTTTTTTTAATTACTGAAAACCTGTAACCAATGAATTCCAGTGTATTAGTGTTTCCTACTATCCTCAATGGTTACAGTTTTCTAGCATTTTTCTAAATAACTTATTAATAATTGGGTGAACTATTCATTTATTTACTTTCTAAAGCTCGTATGCATTTTTGCTCTACCTTTTTACTGAAGTCTACTTTCACTTGGCTTTGCAGCTGACTGCGCATGCACAGTTGTGAAAGTAACATTAAATAGTTTTACTTTTTTATTTTTTATTTAAACGACTCAGAAAAACTTTACTATATACTCGAAGAGGATGAAATGAGTGGTCTAACCTGGCTGCAAAATATATGTAAACCATTAATATTGATTTATCAACGCACTTGCCTTTACAATCTACACGTTTTAAACTTGTAATTATGATTATTTTTAGAGATATTGTCTGTTTTCATTTCGTTTTCTCATTTGCTGTATGTTTTATTATTATTTATTATTTTATTATTAATTTGATGATGTTAATGCATTACATAGGCTATTTTATATGCATATCTAAAATGCTTTGGCATTCAAGTTTGCTTTGAACTTAAAAGAGAGAGAGAAGCAGATTTGACCTGTCAGTGGGTGCACATGGCTCCTGAATAGCATAAAAGTAAGAAAAATTGTGGATGTTTTTTATACTTTAACCAATTAAAAAGATAATTAATTCATTTTCTTTTATAGCTTATTCTCTTTATTGATCAGGGGTTGCCACGGCAGAATGAACCGCTAACTTATTCAGCATATGTTTTACGCAGTAAATGCTCTTCCAGCCACAACCCAACACTGGGAAACACCCATACACAATCACATTCTCACACATACACTACGACCAATTTAGCTTATTAAATTCACCTATACCGCATGTCCTTGGACTGTGGGGGAAACCAGAGCACCCGTAAGAAACCCATGCAAACATGGGGAGAAAATGCAAACTCCACACAGAAATGCCAACTAACCCAGACGAGGCTCGAACCAGCAACCATCTTGCTGTGAAGCGATCTTGCTACTCACTGCGCCACTGTGACGCCCCTGAAAAGAAACAGTGTCATAATAAATAAAAATATTGTTCAAAGAAATTAAATTATGTTTTGTTTGTCATATACAGTTAATTATTTATGTAATGTGGGAAAATGGTGTGTTTCAATTTGGCTACCACTGCAAGTATATTTCAATCCCTCGGGAAGCATTGCATTTATCAGTATATAAATTTAAATAAAATTCCCTAATATAATGTGGATCTATGACTGTGCAACCATTGAGAGTGCTGATAGGCTCAGTCTGCTAGATTATGCCTTATCCCTATGTCTTAATAATAGTTTTGAAAATGACCTGTTGTCATTCATTCATTTTCTTTTCGACTTAGTCCCTTTTTAATCTGATATTTCTCAAATGATGTTTAACAGAGCAAGGAAATTTTCACAGTATGTCTGATAATATTTTTTTCTTCTGGAGAAAGTCATATTTCTTTTATTTTGGCTAGAATAAAAGCAGTTTTTAATTTTAAAAAAATCATTTTAGGGTCAAAATTAATAGCCCTTCTAAGAAATATATTTTTTCTACAGTCAACAGAACAAACCATTGTTATACAATAACTTGCCAAATCACCCTAACCTGCCTAGTTAACCTAATTAACCTAGTTAAGCCTTTAAATGTCACTTTAAGCTGTATAGAAGTGTCTTGAAAAATATCTAGTCAAATATTATTTACTGTCATCATGACAAAGATAAAATAAATCCGTTATTAGAGATGAGTTATTAAAACTGTTATGTTTAGAAATGTGCTGAAGAAATCTCTCTGTTAAACAGAAATTAGGGAAAAAAATAAACAGGGGGGCTAATAGTTCAAGGGGGTCTAATAAATCTGACTTCAACTGTATATATATAAATATATATATTCAGTTATTCATACAACAGGATATTCTGGAGGCCATAAAAGTTTTGTAAAAAATAATGAAAAATGCTTTTGTTGAATGGCACCTGGGCAACACAGTGGCTCAGTGGTTGGTATTTTTGCCTCACAGCAAGAAGATCACTGTTTTGAGTCCCAGCTGGAAGTTACGTTGGCCGTTTCTGTGTGGAGTTTGCATGTTCTGCGGGTGCTCATGTTTCTCGCACAATCTTAAGGCATGTACTATTTGTGTACTGTGTGTGTGTGTGTGTGTGTGTGTGTGTGTGTGTGTGTGTGTGTGTGTGTGTGTGTGTGTGTGTATGTGTGTGTGTGTGTGTGTGTGTGTGTGTGTGTGTGTGTGTGTGTTTGTGTGTGTGTGTGAGTGAATGAGTATGTATGGGTGTTTCCCAGTACTGGGTTGTGGCTGAAAGGGCATCCGCTGCATAAAACATTTGCATAAAATAATTGATGGTTTATTCCACTGTGGCAACCTCTAAGCCAAAAGCGAATGAATGAATGAATGAATGAATGAATGAATGACAGCTTTTTTTTAAAAAGGCAAAGAACGAGTTAACATCATTTAAATGCTCTGCTGATCAGAAAATTCCTGTCATGTGCAAGGTTTGCAAACCCAAGCATACATATAAATCCTAATGTATACTTTAGGCTTTATATGAGCAAACAATACATTCATAAATACAAAAATCCACCACACGCCAGATGGGAGTTAAATTTCATGGGTTAAAGCTCAAGCCAATTGATGATATTAGAATATCAAACTGAGAAGACTAAGCTAAGACTGCAGATGAGTATGAAATGGTTTTAGTCTGAATTAATCAACAGCCTTAATGAATCAAATAAATGATTTATTTGAGGCTTTCAAAAACATGAAATATTTGTTTTTAGATAAGGGAAAAAAGTCTCAGAAAATCAATTACCTCTCTATTCAAACACTGCACTGAACATATTATTTGGCAGATGCAAGAAGAAATTACCTGTCCAGCTCATACTGGCACCTCAAATGAATCTCAATTAATAACTGCGAATGAATGACAAAAATACACACAGAGATGGCATTCACCATTTTCTAAGAAGCCTGGATGCGCATGGACCCGTCTTTCATGACAAGTGAAGGATACTGCAACTCTGCCCTTTGCGGATACAATACTAGCATAATTACTGATCTGGAATATTGACTTGGCATTTACTGTTTTATTTTCTTCTGACATTCTCTGTTCTCTCTCTAGGTTTGTTCCACAGAGCAATCATTCAGAGTGGCTCCGCTCTGTCCAGCTGGTCAGTGAACTATCAGCCTGTGAAATACACACGTCTCCTCGCTGAGCGCGTCGGCTGTAATGTCCTTGACACACAAGTAAGGGGCTTGTTGTCGTTTCTTTTAAGCATTCTTAGTTATTATCATGACAATGACAAAGCAGTTGTGGGGGGTTTTTGTTGTGCAGAAGCAAGTGAGATGGAAATAAAAAGCCAAAAACACATCACACAGCTGCACTCAAATGTAGATTATGAAACATTTCTTGGTATGTTTTTAATGCTTTTGAAAGAAGTCTCTTTTGCTCACCAAGGCTGAATCTCTTTCATCAAATATAGAGAAAAACAGTCATATCGTGACACACGATTACAATTTAACATAACTGTTTTCTATTTTAATACATTTTCAATGTTTTCCTGTGATGGCATAGCTGAATATTCAGAAGCCATTACTGCAGTCTTTGGCTTCACATGATTTTTTCAGGATAGAGAGTTCAGAAAAGGATTCATTTTGCAGAACATTATAGATGTCTTCACTGTCGGTTTTGATCAATTCAAGGCATGCCTGATGAATAAAAAGATTAATTTCTTTCAAAAACACTTTGACTGCTCTCAGATATTGGAATGGCAAATGTCTGAGTTTAGTCTGTGACATTTGAAAAAATGAAAATTTACACACAATAGTGAAAATAAATGATATGCAAGTCAATAGTTAGCATCAACTGGTTTTCAACATTTGTAAACGGGGTTAGAAAGTCGGGGAGCACTTTTAGCTTAGCTTAGCAGAAATAACAGAATCGGATTAGACCATTAGCATCTCATTCATTCATTCTCCTTCGGTTTAATCTCTTATTTATCAGGAGTCGCCACAGCAGAATTAACCACCAACTATTTTGAGTAAATGTTTTACGCAGCAGATACCCTTCCAGCCACAACCCAGTACTGGGATACACCCATACACTCCCACATTCATAACCATTAGCATATCACTAAAAATGTTCCTATTAAATGATTTTTCTATTTAATGCTTCTTAAACACTTCTGTAGTTACAGTATTTACTAAGACCAATGGAAAACAAGAAGTTGCTATTTTCTATATGTCTGTGAGCTCCTATTTCAGAGTCCAGACTGTTGTAAATGTGCTCAGAAATACATGAAATTGTGGGTAAATTACGGGAGTTTTCAGGGGGACAGAACAATATGGGAGATGGGTCTGAAATACGGGAGACTACTGGGAAAAACGGCAGTGTTGGCAGGTGTGACAGAGATTTCCCTGTATTTCGCTGTCATAATCGGGAGATCACAATAAATTTACTCAGAAAAATCCAGACCAAAGCAAACACTACAGTACTAAGTTACTACAGTAATTTTTTTAATCTCTTAATGCAAATCAGGTTGTGTGAGGAAGCCGATTTAATAGTTTGTGTGTGTGTTTTACGCAGGACCTGGTTCTCTGCATGCAGAAGCGCAGCTACAGGGAGCTGGTGGAGCAGGAAATCCAGCCTGCACGCTTCCATGTGGCCTTTGGTCCAGTCATCGACGGCGACCTCATACCAGATGATCCCGAAGTGCTGATGGAGCAGGGGGAGTTCCTCAACTATGACATCATGCTGGGCGTCAACCAGGGGGAGGGATTCCGCTTCGTGGAGGGCGTGGTGGAGCCTGAAGAGGGTGGAGTTTCTGGCTCCGATTTTGACTTCACTGTGTCTGACTTTGTGGACAGTCTCTATGGTTATCCAGAAGGGAAGGACACTCTTAGAGAGACCATAAAGTTTATGTACACTGACTGGGCTGATCGAGACAATCCCGAGACCCGCCGGAAAACCCTCGTGGCCATGTTTACAGATCATCAGTGGGTGGAGCCAGCCGTGGTGACAGCCGACCTGCACGCACGTTACGGCTCTCCGACCTTCTTCTATGCCTTCTACCATCACTGCCAGAGCCCCATGAAGCCCCCATGGGCTGACTCCGCACATGGTGATGAGCTGCCCTACGTTTTTGGTGTTCCGCTTATCGGTCCGACAGAACTCTTTCCCTGCAACTTTTCCCGTAATGATATCATGCTGAGTGCTGTCGTCATGACCTACTGGACCAACTTTGCAAAGACTGGGTAAAACAGACCACAGCATTTCAAAACACCATGCAAAATGACCATACAGTCCGAGATAAAAGCAGTACAAAGTGAAAAATTATAATTGACAATGAATGCAGCAATAAAATATCTAAATTATTTAGATGATAGGTCTCAAACTCAGTTCCTGGAGGGCCACAGCTCGGCACAATTTTGCTCCAACACTGATCAAATACACCTGATCCAAATAATCACACTGCTCAAAAAAATCTTGAACACCTTGATTATTTGGATCAGGTGTGTTTGATCAGGGTTGGAGCAAAACTGCAGAGCTGCGGCCCTCCAGGAATTGAGTTTGAAACCTATGATCTAGATAAGGGGTGGGCAAACTCTATCCTGGAGGGCTGGTGTCCTGCACAGTTTAGCTCCAACTCTAATCAAACACACTAAACTATGCAGGACACCGGGCCTCCAGGATAGAGTTTGCCCACCCCTGATTTATTTTTTTTTAACTATACAGTGTCATAATGCATCCTTTTATCAATTTGGTTTAAAGTCTGTACATTTAGAAAAAAAAACATATAGTAAAAAAGCATATATGTTCACAGATTTCTTGGTAATGTGTAAGAATACATAACAGTTTAGCGATAGTAGCACATTACAGCACTGGGTCACAATAAAGCTAGCTCCAGTCTCACCCAACCTCCGGGTTTACTACAGCAAAACAGAAATGACTGCTAAACTGGTAAACAGTCACTATGACCTTGAAGTAGGTCACAGAGAGCATAGTGAGAAACTGTGGGAGGAGTAATGCTGTAAGTAAATTTCAATGTAAAACAGAGCACCAGTATTGAACCCAGTGAAACGGTGCCCTCTGTTGGAAACAGGTGGCATTACAAACAATGCACCTGTAGATAATCGATGACCCATTTCAACACAACATTATCACATTGGGATCACTGTCACATTTCTTAGTTTGCTTTTTATGTTTAATGTGTGTTTAAAAACGTACATATTTATTAATTATATGTTGTTAAAAAGTTTGGAGCCTTTTGGATATTTTTATTTTTAGAAGTCTCTTATTCTCATGCAATCTGCATTTATTTTTACGGGGTGTCAGTGTCATATCATGGCTCAGTAATCATCCTAATGAATTGATTATCATTATCATTGATTATCTTTCGGATGAGACATCCGTCTTTTGGATGAGACGATAAACTGAGGTCCTGCCTCTAGTTATTAAAAATCCTATGGCACTACTCGTAAAGAGTAAGGGGGTCGCCACAGCAGAATGAACCGCCAACTAATCCAGCATATGTTTTAAGCAGCGGTTGCCCTTACAGCTGCAACCCATATCTGGGAAACATCTATGCACATTCATTTACACGTACACTACGGACAATTTAGCTTACCCAATTCACCTGTACTGCATGTCTTTGAACTGAGGGGGAAAAAGGAGCACCCAGGGGAACCTGGATGCCACCGCATCGCCCCTAGTTCATTCAATCAAGCATTTATTAGTGATGAAAACAGTTGTACTGCTAAATATTTTTACTAAATATTTCTATGACTTCTAATGTGTAAAAAATGCTTGAAATAAAGGTTTTTAATTTTTTTATCTTACAGACCTTTAGTTTTTAACCATGTGTTGTTATAGTTCAGATCTAATTACTTGTATTTTGTGTGTCTCAGGGATCCGAACAAGCCAGTTCCTCAGGACACCAAATTCATCCACACCAAGGCAAACCGTTTTGAAGAAGTGACATGGGCCAAGTATGGTCCTCATGACCAACTCTACCTGCACATTGGGCTGAAGCCTCGCGTTCGAGATCACTATCGGGCAACTAAAGTGGCCTTCTGGAAGCATCTGGTACCTCACCTGTACAACCTGCATGATATGTTCCACTACACGTCCACTACCACACGGGTTCCACCTCTTTTGACCACACACAGCTCTCACAGTGCCACGCCACGCCCAGGAGGTAACAAGGCCCGTACTTCTGGTAAACAACCCCCCCAGTCGACAGCCCGCAGTGGGCCACTAGTCATTGCCAATCCCCGTGATTACTCCACAGAGCTGAGTGTCACGATCGCCGTCGGAGCTTCACTTCTGTTCCTCAACGTCCTGGCCTTTGCTGCACTTTACTACCGCAAAGACAAGCGGAGTCGACAAGACACGCCCCCTCAGCCCGCCCCTCAGCGCCAAACCCCACCTATTGACCTCAACTATGCGCCCACTTCCATCTCAGGGGGGAATCAAGAGGAGTTGTCACTGTGTGACCCCCTGCGTTTGACCCCAGCCTCATCTCCACGGGATTATGCTCTTACACTCCGCCGCTCACCAGATGATATCCCGCTTATGACACCAAGTTCTGTTGCCATGACCCCGAATAGTGGCACTATGACACCCAACACTGTAACCTTGACGCCCAACAGTGTTACCATGACCCCCAACACCATAACCATGTCACCCAATTCTTTGATGGGATATCCCAGCATGCACCCTTACAATACTTTCACCCACGGATACAACTCCACCACCCTTCCCCACCCACACTCGACAACACGTGTATAACATGCGACACTTCGACATTAGCATCTCACAATTCCTTACTACACAATCACAGCGACTGATTACTGTAAACCACATCGAACAGTGCAAACTGTTTAGCAGTGTTTGAAAGTACAATAGCAGGTGAAACCAATACAAAATACATGAGCACAATCACCTTCGAATTACGGCACTAATATGAAACAGTACGACTATTGGAATAAATCACGAACAATGTAAACCAGAAGGAAATATCTCTAGCAAAAACACGGTTCGGTTGGATTGGTATAGAACTTCCCTTGACAACATTCTGGAGAGACAAGCTTGTGTGTGAGCAGTTCTCTGTGGACAGACAGAAGACGAGATTCCCTGAGGCTGAGCTGCAGTACCGCTGCCGCCTCCAGGTGGTGCTGCAAGACTCTTAAAACCCTGCAGGTGTTTTGATCCGTGTTTTGAACAGTAAGGGGCGCTGGAGTCCCATCAGTGGTTCAACATAACGAACCAAGCAAGCACTTATTCTAAAATATGTAATAATAATAATAATAATAACCTGTAATAACAAACATATTAATGGCTATTGTACAGTATAACATATATTAACGTCAATGTACAGACAGCTTTTTTGAATGTGTCAGAAAAAAAAAATATTTCTAATCGTTTTTAAACTCAGATTATATCCATAGCAGAGAAGGTCATTTTGAAGCCCAGATTGGTTTTGAATCCTTAATTCTTTATTTCTTTCTTTATAATCGCAACAAATGTTCTATTTTATACCACATTTCTCTCTCGCTGTCCTTCTTTTTTCCTCCCTCTTTCTCTCTAGGAACGGGTGAAATGTGTACTTTACTTTTGGTGTAAGCGATTGATTTAGTTGTAGATTACGCAAACAGAGAGTATTTTAAAGAACACAGAGTGTGAAGATTATTCATGAGCGAGATTTTCAAGTTAAGCATCTTTAGATAATTTGTGTCTTGCTAAATGTTATCATTTTGTGACAAATGCTTTTCGGTCATCTTAAATCTGTATTGTATCTGAGTTTGTTTGATATGTTTTGTGAAGATGTTGGATCTCAGTTTGAAAGCACTGAGGTTTTTTCTTTTCAGTATTTATCAGTGATATGACATCACTCACACAGTAATATGGCATCACTCACGCTGTGATTTTGACATACAGGCTTTGCTGAGAAACTACAATGTTAATCTTTCCTATGAAACATGAATGTGGTGATTTGTACTGAACACTAGGGCTTCTCTAATGAAGGTCGTTCTCAAATATCGTGTTTACTATGGACCTGCACAGAGTTTGCACAGGGGACACAGTCGTGTAGTCATGGTGTCGTATCCAGCCAGATGGTTAGATTCTCCATGTTAGCCATTCTAACCACCCCTGCCATGATTTTTGTGCCAAATTTTGCGATACAGTTTCCTTGGTAACCAGCGGGAAGTTTGTCTATTAACGTGTTTGTGTGAAAGTTCAACAGCTTTATAAATTAAGAATTTGCAGTATTTACGACCATTTAAATTCATCTGGACTTTGAAGAGGAAAGAATGGGATGCATGGAGTTGGACAGGGGGAGTGTGAATCTCTCCTCCTGGGGGAGGGTGACCTGTGTGCTGCTGCTCAGGTCTGTCGGCTTGCTGAAGTCTGTTCTTTTATACTCTGTACATTTCTGCCTCAAATTTGCAGTAAATATTGAGTTTGCCTATAAAGTTTGTTTCTTGCTCATTGAGATTGATTTCTCCACCAATTTATATTCAGCGTAGGCAAAATTTGTGCATTTTTAGAGAGTTAAACTTGACAAAACATCCGTTGTGTGACACTATGCTTAGTTCATTGATCCTCTCAGATGACTTCATGTGCTCGTACAGTGCTCATTGAATGTGTTCAAGAATTGTGATTGAATTATGACATCATCCAGGCATTTTTGTCCACTGGTTTATGAAAAAATTCAGACATACTGATCTGCTCTGGTTGTACTAATATGTTAGCCTATGGTGTGCCTAAAAAGATAGTTCACACCCAAAATAAAGATTTCAGCAGCATTTACTCACACTCAAATTATTCAGAAAAAACTTAATCAGGTTTGTTACAAATGGAAGGTGAGAAAATAAGTGCAGAATTTTTATTGTTGTGTGAACTATCCCTTTCAGAACTAGTTTAACTAATGCACAGCTGTTTTTAGCCAATGATAAACTTCCGGTGAAAGCTTTATGTGATTATTTTCTCTTTCGTAAGGTTCCTTTTACAGCATCGATGTTGTAATGTAAATAGACTTTAAGTATCCATTTGGTTGTTAAAGCATAAAAAGAGTTGAAAATTAAGCGCAGGCACCGTCACTAGCCGCAGGCGAGCGCATAAATTCCATTGAGAATATTGGGGTAAAATTAATTACCATATTTTTAAAGACATGGCACGGTAAAATATCATTTAATGCATTGCTTCTTGTTTGATCTGATACTTTATATTGTATCATATCACAGCCAGGCAGTGAAGATCCCATTTTTCAAAGAAATGAGATCTTAAACACGGCGATTTTGTATGGGATGACTTAACCGGAAGCCCTGGGGCTGGCTGACTGAAATTAAAAGTCTGTGTGCATATACCCCACTAACAGTTAAGATCCCTTTGCATGTAGTTTTAAAAATGGTGTTTACAATTTACGTCCACACCACAGCTAACAATGACAGAAGAATATAAGAATCACTTTCAAAGCTGTGAGCAATGTAAGAAACTGTAAATATGATAACATGTCGTCCAAAAACCTGGTATAAATAGTCTCATGAGGTAATTCTTAAATGTTAAGTCAGATAAAAACCTTTTATAAAAAATAAAACAATATGGGTCTGTGTATTGTGCTGCAAATCCAGAGACTTAGGCTTTAGGTTATATCTTGTTATCACTCATTATATCCTGTTTGGTTTTTGCTAACACTTACAGCTGTTCTCCAAACCTAATTTCAGCTTGGTGCAGAAGAACTGCACTAGAATAACACTGGCAAAAGTTGTCAGCCAACAAGTACACTTTGTCACTCAGAAAGAATGAACAAGAAAATGCTAGGCACATCATTTTCTCCTGTAAAACAAGGATATGTCTCAACTGTGTAAAATTCTCTGCACAACATAAATATCACAGGAATTATACAAACCTTATTGTGGCACTAAGTGCAAAATACAAGACTTTGCATATTCACAATCCTCTTCTTCATTTGGCAGTCTGGTCATCCACATAAATTCTTATGTCATCAAATATTCCATTTTAAAATGTTTAATGTATAATGTGCAATATTACTGTACTGCAAATTGGTTACTGGTTTAGGTCTGTTTTTTAATTTTTTTATGTTGTTTTGAACAAGTTAAACCATTTTGAAATAGGTAAGCATGTACAAATTGGCCCGCAGGTTCATACTGGTTGATTCATGTAATGTAAAATATGTATTTATTAATGCATGTTGCTCAGCTGGGTCAGTTGGCGTTTCTGTGAGGAGTTTGCATGTTCTCCCTGCTTTTGTGTGGGTTTCCTTCCGGTGCTCTGGTTTCCCCCATAGTCCAAGGAGTGAAATTGGTTAAACTAAATTTGCTGTAGTGTGTAAATGTGAGAGTGTATGGATGTTTCCCAGTACTGGGTTGCGGTTGGAAGGACATCTGCTGCGTAAAGCATATGCTAGAATAGTTGGCGGTTCATTCCGCTGTGGCAACCCCTCAAAAATAAGGGACTAAGCTGAAGGAAATTAAAGGATTAAATTGCAGTGTATTATAAAGACTTGGTGACTGATCTTAGAACGACTTTGTTTTAGCTTGCTAAGGTTTTTCCCATTGCCATAAGGTCTGTGTAACAGCTAAAACTTGAGGGCATGGTAGTCTTGAAATGTAACAAGACAGCAGACATAAGGAGCACAAGTGTTGGGTTTTGAGCAGTTTAGACGTACTTACCTGAGCTTTATGCCATATATATATATATATATATATATATATATATATATATATATATATATATATATATATATATACATACATAAGGAGTGTCATATATGGATATTGGATTGTATGGGCTTGGCGATTTACAAAAATCAAATTCATCTTATTAAACTATTAGAATGACCATATTCTATCCATAACCTACTGAAGAACAAAGTAGTAGTTATTAGCATAATTTCGGGTCGCAAGTCACTGGCATTGTTGTTTTGGGTGTCGCAGGCTGAAAAAATGTAAAACCCATGGTGGTGGTTGGAGCCAACGATGATGGTTAGAGCTTATAGTCATCTGATCGTATCTACTTATGTTAGCACTTGCCTATGTGGCCTGACTGAATTATTGAATTATTGATGATCCACAGTTTACCTCATATAGAGTCCTGCTGTTCAACATGTTTTACAAAAGTTTTGATAAATGTGTCTTACTGATTGTAAGAAAAGCAACAATAACAGCAACACAACTATCATAACAACTCGCCTATTAAAACTTGCCTCTTTCCAGTTTTCACTCATATAATGGAAACAATGTGATTATTTATGTTGTGTATTCAAAAATTTTAAATGGGGGTTTGGCGGATACTTCTAATGAAGCACGCAAATTTATGCTAAACGGCACACTGGCCCTATTGTTTGGTCATCACTGTAATAGTATTGTGTGCGTGTGTACAATTGAGTGAGAGCATTTGTGTGTGTTTGTGTTACAGAAAGAGAGAATTGCCTGTGTGTTCCTATTTCTGACACAACTGTAGTATTGTATTAACTGTGCTCTTGTCCCAATTTGACTCCAGAGAGGTCAAACCTTCCTCATTTTTCTTAACATTTTTGTGTATTTGACCACATTTGTGGGCTTTTGTTATGCCCTTTAGTGAACTAAAACTGAACAAAAATGAAAACGGGGGACTTTTTTATTTAGCTATAAAATAAAGACAATAAAATACATGTAATATTTTACGGTAAGTTTCCTTAAAGCTAAGTGTGTGTGTCCTCAAGTATATTACCAGTAATTTTTGACCACGTAGGGACATTTTTGGTCATATTATTTTGGTCCATGCATGAGAAAAACATAATTATTTTTGTATAGTATTTTGAAAGTGTAATTTCAGATTATTTTCTGTGAAGGTTGGGTTTAGGGAGTAGGAGGACAGAATATACTGTGTGTATAGTATAAAATAATTACGTCCAATGAAAGTCCCCATAAAACATGAAAACACAACCCTCTCTTCCTCTGTGTGCGTGTGTTTATGTACAAAAACTAATGAATAAGCCAGAAGTTAGAGCTACTAGCATCTGTTCATGAGTGTTTTGGCCCTTGTGTTCATTTTATCATGCATGGGAACATTTAGGGTTCATTGCACTGACACACACAAACACACTCACTCTTTATTTATCATGGCAGTGAAAGAGGACGCTGCGTCTTTAAGATCTGCCCCAGTGTGTGTGCGTGTGTGTGTTTGTGAGGGAGAGCAGAGGGGTTTGTTTATTGTTCCAGGGACAAAAGTGTGGGTGAGAATCATAAAAGCATCGAGGGAGATTAAACTACACAGCACATCAGAGAGACTGAGCGCGATACGCACACACATACTCACATGGGTAAGTTCACCTGAACTCACATCAACCAATTAACCACCACTATCATTTACATTACTCCATCATTTTGCTTACTTGCATCATTTTTAATAATTGATGTGTCTGTTGTTTTTCTAAAAATGTATGCAAATGTTTTTATCCTCTCTTTATTTGTATGCAGTGCAAGGTGGCATCTGATTGGTCAGAAGCTTAGAAGCATCATTCCTGTATTTATAGAGTAGATGTATTTATTGCCTCCTAATTAATTGAATAAGTTGTTTTGATTGATTAAGCAGCTGCCTCCGCTGTTGATTGGCTAGGACAGTTGCCACAACGCCTCAGAGGTGTGGATGTGAAGAGCAGTAACCTCAGGAGACTCCGGCCAAAGGTCACACCAGGTCTCTAGGTCAAATATTCTCTTATGTGTGTATGACTCCTGTACGGCCCAGTGTCGCTCTAAAAATGGGCAAATGTTTGCGATAGTCATGTGAAGGGTTCATGCATTCTTAAATGCGTGCATGCATTGCATTATTTTTGAAGGCTTCTCTTTTTTTGCCGTTTAGTTGAGCTTTTTAGCTGTCTGCAGATCACATTTTAGAATAAGCAAATGTTTTTTTTTCACCCCAGAACTGGGGACTCTAAAAATTGTAATGTTTTTATTTATGTGCCATCATGTTAAACCAAAGCCGAGTGCAATCATTTAATTACAAAAAGTGCCAGTAGTTAGTCGATACTGACTTTGATTTGAATAAAAAAAAAAAAAAACATTTTCTGACACGAAAGTCTGTTTGAAAAAAAAAGTGCTATTGCTATTTTAATTCAGAAATTGTTAGTAGATTTTAAGAAATGCTAGTAACACAATAAATGCAACATTATGAAATTAAATATAATCAATGAATTAGTATTTGTATTGCAAGTCCAACTCCAGCATCAGTGGTTCCATACGGAACCTTTAACATCTATGAAACCTTTTCATCCCACAAGGGAATGTTTTTTTAAATTTTCAATAGAAATATGCAGAAAAATTAAACTGTTCTTTGAACATCTATTCACTTAAAGTTCCTTGGAGAACCCAAAAAACATATAATATTATATTTGTGCATATACATTAGATCAGCAGTACTGAAACCAAATCTGGAGCTTATCTAACAAAACAGCTTAAACAGTCCAAAAACAAGTACATCCAAATTTATATGCTATAAAACAATATTAAATACACATTTTTAAAAAGAGGAAATGTCAAGAGAAGCAAAAAATGGAAAAAAATTGTTGAAATTTTGTAGAATGTAATTTTAAATTAGTTTTTTTTGCAATATTTTGCTTGAATTTTATTGTATTATCTTTCAATTTGTAAATATGTTTGGTGACCAAACAAGGATTTTAATAAATATACCTGTTTAATAAATCTGTTTTGTTTAAAATCAAAAAAATATTGCCTATATTCACTGAGAAATGGATACAAATATTCCTTTTCAAAATGGGGTGTACTCAATTATGCTGAGCACTGTAAGTTAAAGTGCAATGTGCTTTGTTCCTATTATAATCAAATTATTGTAAGTGTCAGGCTTAGCTATTATTTAGAGGATGAGTTAGAAGTAGGAATAGAGTACACTGTTATTTAATTTCCTGTAGAATCTACAGTAAATTACTGGCAGCAGTTTACCTGTAACTTACTGTAAATCAGTTACAGCAAAAATACCGTATTTAAATTTACAGCATCATTCATCTTGCATACATTTACTGTAAAATATAAAGTAATTTCCACAATGCAACTTTAAAATAAAGTAACATACTGCATAACTGTAAAATACAGTTCATATTACAGTTAAACACGGTGCAATTTACAAAAATCATTTACAGTGTATAAAACAGGATGACCTGCCATGATCCCAATTGTAACCCCAGTGTCAGTGTGTGTCTGTCTGTGCCGCTATGGGTGGAAACTCAGTGACGCACTCCGCTGCTGAGTGTGTGTGTCTTGTTTGTTCATAAAGATAGTTTTTGTTGTTAGAACAAAAGCCATTATGCCCATCACAAGTGCTTCTTCTTCTGACCACAAAACCTCAAACACACATGAAGACGCACACTCACACACACACACACACACACACCCCAAACCTCACCCTGACACCAGGCTGCTCAGCATAGAGAGAGAGGGAAAGAAGGAGAGAAAGAAGCGAGGGAGGGAGAGGAGCAGCTTAAGCGATGCGTTTTTTTCTTCCTTGAGGTGGACACTGGAGTGTATCTGAAGAAAGAAAGCCAAATTACCTCCCTCAATTTGCACAGCAGCCTCTCTGGAGCGAACGAGCGTCTGCGTGGGTTCGACTCAGCAGTGTCAATGTTTCCAGTGAAACAGCCGTGGTTGTGTAAAGCTCTAGGTGACCTGAGACCCGTCATCTTCTCTCACATGCCGGAGAAAGCAGAAGTCCACAGCCGAGCCTTCCTTCGCTTGTTTGGCTTCCTTTGGTTAAGTTGCTTTACTAATTAATGTCTTATCGATGCAGTTGATCTGCCTGTTAATGTTTTGTAGTGCATTGCTACATTTACGTTGAGGTTTTGTGTTTTTTTTTTGTGGTTGGGGATTGCAAGCAATGCTTGGTGATTGCCTGGGTTCATTTTGTTTGCATTTGGCTTCTTCATTTGTGATCCCATGATACATTGATTACATAAAACTGCGTTACGTGTGTGTGTCCTTGACTAACAGTAGGCCAACTAACTCTCCTAAGTGTGCACGCTCGTTCTTGGTGATTATGTTAGCATAAGGAGTGTGTGAGTGTATAGATGTGTGTGTGTATAGTGTGTGCTGCATGTGCAGTGTGTGTGTTGATCTATTACTCACCTACAGGTTGCTATGACTGCTGCATCCGCTGCCTGGGCGCTGTGCCCTACACCAGCTTGGTGGCCACCCTGCTCTGCTACGCCGGCGTGGGGCTCTTCTGCGGGGCTGGCCATGAGGCACTCACTCATACACACACCTTTGTAGAGCTCCACTTCGCAAGGGACGTCCAGGACTTCACTGTCATGGCAGACTTGTGAGTCCTTAACTTTTTTTTAACAGTTAGAGCAGAGATGGACAACTTGGAGGTCCAGCTCCACTAAACACACCAGCCTAAAGTTTTCTAGTGATCTTGAAAACATTGATTAGCTGTGTTTGATTAGAGTTGAAGCACAACTCTTCAGCACATCGACCCTCCAGGACCAAAGTTGCCTGTCCCTTAGTAAAATCACCGATTTGATGGCACTGAAGTTGTTGAATGGCTCTCCTTCTCTTGACTAATTAATTGAGCTGAACAATGACATTGTCTTGTTAGCTTTTTGGATTTGCTTTATTTTTTAAGTAATTGGTTCTGTTACACTTTGATTTCCACCACAGTGCAAAGACGGGTGAATTGAGTAAACAAAATTGGCTTTGGTGTATGAGTGCATGTGTGAATGTGAGAGTGTATTTTTCACTGCTGGGTTGCAGCTGGAGGGGCAGCCGCTATAATAAAACAAGTATTGGAATAGTTGGCGGTTCATTCTGCTGTGGCGATGCCTGATAAATAAGGGACTAAGCTGAATAAAAAAAGAATGATTCTGTTACACTTTGCTGTTTAAATGTGCTTGATGTTTTGAACTTGATTTACAATGATTGCATGTTCATGCCTTTAAAGCTAGTTTGGCACAATGTTCATTGTATAAGTACTATGTAAATCAGGGGATCTCAATCCGAGTCCTGGAGGTCCGGTGTCCTGCTGATTTTAGCTCCAACTCCAATCAGACACTCCTAATCAAGCTCTTACTAAGCTCTCTAGAAACATATACTTGCAGGTGTGTTGAGGCAAGTTGGAGCTAAAATCTGCAGGACACCAGACACCAGGACCGAGTTTGAGAACCCCTGATGTAAATAGTGGTTTGAAATAATTGACTTGAGGATCTATTTTGTTTATGTCTCATTGTGTCCACATTTTGTGTTTCAGTATAAAGTATTTCCAGTATGTGATCTACGGTCTGGCCTCCTTCTTCTTCCTCTATGGACTGCTGCTGCTGGCTGAAGGTTTTTACACCACCAGTGCAGTAAAGCAGACGTTCGGGGAGTTCAGGAGCACACAGTTCGGGCGCTGCATAAGTCTCACTGTGAGTTTGCATGTGTGCACGTTTTTATTATTATTATTTACTGTTCATGTGCATCATTTTAATAATGCCATTTTAGAGTATGAAAAATGCCAAATGTAAATTGCAGATCTAAAAATGAGGAAGGTGATTTTAGACACATATATATTATATGAACAATAACAAAGGCACTATTGAAATAATTATTCAATTCATTTTAATTATTAATCATTAATAAAATAAAATGACCTTTAATTTTTGTAAAATAATTTTTGAAAAGATTTTTCACATTGATATTTGATATTTATTCATTAGGATAAACCCTTTTTTCTCATTTTCAAGGGGTACAATTAATCACAAACACATAATAAAAACAAAACATAAGTTATTGAACATCCAACAAAAAGAAACATTAACAAAAGGGGAAATAGTATACATACATGCATATACATAGTGCAAAAATGATGTTCAGATCAGTGATCAAATCACCACATAAATAACAACTTTCTCAGGAAAAAACAAGTACAGCAAAGTTTGCTTAAACACCTGAATTAATGTAATGGATCGAATGTTAGCAGGTAAATTATTCCAATCTATTGGACCCTTGAACATAAAAGCTTGTTTACTATACCAATAGATTTTTTAAAACGAGGAACAAAAAAAAATAAGTCTGATCAAAATGTCTTACTTGATAATTTAAGGAAAAAATACAAAATATTGATGCAAATAATAACAATACTTAAAATGAATACATTTAAGTGAAGTTTATTTATAAACTAATTTCAAGAGGATCACATGCTTATGATTGCTTGTAGCCGGCCCTGTATTATTCAATGTATGATTCACCAATCAGACAATTCCTAAGCCACTGTAAGTACCCCAAGTTCCATATAACAGCCATCTTCGTTTTGAAGAATCCCTCGTTCCACTCCTACTTATCCTCCTTTCCTAGATGGGTGGCATGGTGGCCCAGTGGTTACCACTGTTGCCTCACAGCAAGAACGTCACTGGTTCTAGTCCTTACCAAGCCAGCCGACGTTTCTGTGCAGAGTTTACACAATCTCCCAGTGCTCAAGTGGGTTTCCCCCAAGTTGTCCGGTTTCCTCCCACCGTCAAAAAACATGCAACCTAAGTTAATTGAATAATCCAAATTAGTCATCATAGACATGCTCCGAGTAATTGGTTATCTCTTAAGACCAATTACTACTATCTGTTCATTAGCTACTACAGCAGGGGAGTTCTCGAGATCTACCTGAGCTCAAACTTCCCTTTCGCCTTGCAAACTGGAGGGAGCCCTGGGCTCGAGGATCTTATGAGCTCATGGCTCTCTCTTGGGACAGCATGCCAAACAAGCTTTATAAACAATCATCAGCTAAGTATGAACTCTTGAAATATAAATCGACATCAATCTGGAAAATCATTAGTCAGAAATTGTAGGACTGCTGAAATATTCTCCAGCTACACACTCATGGCTAGTAAATTCCCTGGCAAGCCATGATCAGCTGCTTTAGTCAGCACTTTTAAAAATGTCTATTTTATTTTCCTATTTATCTCCAAGGCAAAAATGAGTGTCTTTAAAGCTTTAAATGTATTCTGCTTTTACAAATTCTGTCTAAATTAAATTACTACCATAATATCATACTTGTCAAAACCATGATTTACAGGTAACAGTCATTAAAATGCCATTGTGTATAATCCAAAATTTTGTCAAGCATATTTTGAACAGTGGTCATTTGGTGAAAAATCAATATAAATTGTAAAATGCTTAAGGACCACAGTGCAGCCCCAAAATAATAATTCATTATAATTTAAAATCTTTGTACCCATAGAATACCCATAGGTTTTTTTATTATTATTTATAGAAATGTTACTGAACCTTATTTCACACATACAATTGAAGTCAGAATTATTAGCCCCCCTTTGATTTTTGATTTTTAATGTTTCCCAAATGATGTTTAACAGAGCAAGGAAAATTTCACAGTATGTCTGATAATATTTTTTCTTCTGGAGAACGTCTTATTTGCTTTATTTCAGCTAGAATAAAAGCAGTTTTTTTTTTTTTAAAAAACATTTTAAGGTCAAAATTATTAGGCCCTTTAAGCTATATATTTTTTGGATAGTTTACAGAACAAACCATCGTTATACAATAACTTGCCTAATTATTCCAACCTGCCTAGTTCACCTAATTAACCTAGTTAAGCCTTTAAATGTCACTTTAAGCTGTATAGAAGTGTCTTGAAAAATATCTAGTCAAATATTATTTACTGTCATCATGGCAAAGATAAAATAACTGAGTTAGAAACGAGTTATTAAAACTATGTGATTGGCTGTTTCTCTTGTGCAGTTTATAATCCTGACGTACGTGCTCGCTCTGATCTGGCTGATTGTGTTCGGCTTCACGGCTGTTCCTGTGCTCTTCTTCATTAATATGAAAAGCTCCTGTCACACTGTTAACGTCCTGTCAGAGACCACCTTGTTCAACCAGCAATCCAGGGTCTGCATGGATGCACGCATGTATGGTACGTCAGCGCTCACACATCAATGTGTGTATGTGTGTTTTACAACCCAGCAAACAATTTTTTGTTTAATAGGCATTTAATAGACAGCTAAACATAGACAGCTTGGCTAAAACAAGGCTAAATGTGGGCTGTCAGTGAAAATAGACATCTTAGAATAGCCCAAAACTAGACTAGTCATCTAGTAGACAGATTCGACAGACTTAATATGTGTAGTCATTCATTTCTGTTTATTTGATGACTAGTCTAGTTTTGGCCTATTCTTAGAATTCTATTAGATTTTCACTGACAGCCCAAATTTAGCCTCGTTTTAGCTGAAATGACTATGTTTAGACGTCTATTAGACATCTTTTAAAAACAAAAAATGCTTGCGGGGAATCGTCATGTCTGTGTTATATTGTTCTGCGCAGGATTTCTTTCCTGGAATGCCATGCCAGGGGTTGTTTGTGGAAATGCACTGGCCAACATATGCAAAGCACCAGAGGTTAGATGTTCAAAAAGTGAAAACAAACATACATACACTCAGATTTCAAGAGGACGCATCACTTATTTTTCTTTTTATGTTTGCAGTTCCACGTGACCTATGACCTTTACATCTGTGCTTTCGCTGGAGCAGGAATCACCCTTCTTGCCCTGGTTAGTGAGCTCGCTTTCTACATCTGCCAACAGTCATAATAAGTCAGCTTTATTTACTGTAAAACAGCAGTTCTCAATTATTTTGACTGCAAGACCCCGTTGTTCACAGTCATGGGCAAAACCTCAAGACTGCTGTTAACTGGATGATGGATTATGATTTTGAAAAAAAAGTTTATAACAAATGTATTTATTTTAATTTATTTATTTTAGATTTTTCTAAATCACTAATCAAATATTGTGTTTTTATATATTTACAGTAGGGAATTCACAAAATGTGTTTATGGAAAATGATCTTTATATCTTACATCTGAAATGAAAAAAAAAAATTTTTATATCTTAATAATTTTGACCTATACAATGTAATTTTTGTTATGGTCAAAAATGGAGCATAAGAGGTTTGTGGTTCAGGGTCACATATTTATTATACTATATTACTGTATATTATTATATTTTATTATTTTATATTATATTATGTTATATTATGTTATTTTATATTAAATTTTATTATATTATGTTGTTGTCATGTCATATCATGTTATGTTATGTTATGTTATGTTATGTTATGTTATGTTATATCATATTGTATTGTATTATATTATATTATATTATATTATATTATATTATATTATATTAGATCTTATTATATTATATTATATTATATTACTGTAAATTAGATTATATTAATTTATATTATATTATATTTTATTTGTCATGTCATGTCATGTTATGTTATGTTATGTTATTTCATATTGTATTGTATTATATTATATTATATTATATTATATTATATTATATTATATTATATTATATTATATTATATTATATTATTGTAAATTAGATGATATTAATTTATATTATATTATGTTATATTTTATTTTATTATTTTATATTATGTTGTTATGTCATGTCATGTCATGTTATGTTATGTTATGTTATGTTATGTTATGTTATGTTATATCATATTGTATTGTATTATATTATATTATATTATATTAGATCTTATTATATTATATTATATTACTGTAAATTAGATGATATTAATTTATATTATATTATATTTTATTACTTTATATTATGTTGTTATGTTATGTCATGTCATGTCATGTCATGTCATGTCATGTTATGTTATGTTATATCATATTGTATTATATTATATTATATTATATTATATTATATTATATTATATTATATTATATTATATTATATTATATTATATTATATTATATTAGATGATATTAATTTATATTATATTATATTATATTTTATTTTACTATTTTATATTATGTTGTTATGTCATGTCATGTCATGTCATGTCATGTTATGTTATGTTATATCATATCGTATTATATTATATTATATTATATTATATTATATTATATTATATTATATTATATTACTGTAAATTAGATGATATTAATTTATATTATATTATATCATATTATATTTTATTTTACTATTTTATATTATGTTGTTATGTTATGTCATGTCATGTCATGTTATGTTATGTTATGTTATGTTATATCATATCGTATTATATTATATTATATTATATTATATTATATTATATTATATTATATTATATTACTGTAAATTAGATGATATTAATTTATATTATATTATATTATATTTTATTTTATTATTTTATATTATATTGTTATGTTATGTTATGTTATGTTATGTTATGTTATGTTATGTTATGTTATGTTATGTTATGTTATGTTATGTTATATAAATAAATTTTTGTTTTATTTTATATTACGTTATATTATATTAATTTGTATTGTATTTTATTGTATTACTGTATATTAGATTACATTAATGTATATTTTATTATATTATTTAATTTTTTATGTTATGTTATATTATTTTATATGAATGAATTTTTATATTATATTATATTATATTATATTATATTATATTATATTATATTATATTATATTATATTATATTATATTATATTATATTTTTTGTTTGTTTACCTGATGTATATGAATAGCATGTAAACGATTACTATTTTATTTTTACACAATTTCTACATTAAATAAATAAAAAATATTTATTGGAATAATACATTTATTATCATTTTAATCAATAAAAGAAAATAATGTATGTAGTATTCCCAGTCTACATATAACAACTACAAAAGTGTCCATCTTAACAGTTGAGAATGGTGAGTGGGTATTTGCACAAAAAGTATTTACTAACAATGTACATTTATTTCTTATTATATTAACAAATTTATTTGTATTTGTTTTTTTTTTTGTTTTTTTGCCTGTTGACTGACTTGGGTAAATAAGCCCACTGGTATTTTCTGAGGTCAGAGGTCAGAGCTGTCAAACAGCATGAAGTTGATAAGGGAAGTGCAGCAGAGGGATGTTTAGTTTATGATCAGAAACTGACCTCTCTGCTAATGGCAGATCCCCAGTGTCTCTACTCCCTTTTCCTGTATATTTGGCAGCAGTCATTTCTCAGGCTTTATGTAAAGAGAATCACAGAGCGCTCACTGTCAGCACAGCTCATTAGGAGCAGCCAGGGTTCCTCTGTCTCACTGAGGAGATACACAGTGAGATTCATCCAAACATCAACATTGTAAATAAAAATGGAATTGCCCTTGTGGTCTCAGACACAAACGGCTTTTTCCATAGTTATGATGTTCCCAATTTCAGAGTCTCTTTGCATCAGATCTTTATAAGATGGAAAAATTAGATGTTTTGTCTAGTTACCAATTATTACAGTATCTGATACATCATTGTTTTGAATGTTTTGTAAATTTGTTTACAAATACCCCCCCCCCCCCTGAATTATTAGACCCCTGTTTATTTTTTTCCCTATTTTCTGTTTAACCGATAAAATATTTTTTTAAACACATTTCTAAACATAACAGTTTTAATAACTGATCTCTAATAACTGATTTATTTAATCTTTGCCATGATGGCTGTAAATAATATTGTACTCGATATTTTTCAAGACACATCTATACAGCTTAAAGTGACATTTAAAGGCTTAACTTGGTTAATTAGGTTAAGTAAGCAGGTTAGGGGAATGAGGCAAGTTATTGTATAATGATGGGTTGTTCTGTATCGAAAAAATTATAGCTTAAAGGGGGTAATAATTTTTTTAAAAATCAAAGGGGGCTAGTAATTCTGACTTAAACAGTATGTATATGTGTATATATATATATATATATATATATATATATATATATATATATATATATATATATATATATATATATATAAATATAAATGAAGTGGCATAACGTAATTTTCAGCCAATAAATTTTCAGTGGCCAAAAATGTGGTACATCACTAGTATCAACACACTTTTAAATTCCCATTGTTGCACATTTTTCGACTGTGTGATTGGCTCATCAATCAATATAGAGTAAAAAAGTCGAGAGCTTATTATTTTATTATTGACGTTATTGACATCAATTTTATCCCGATTCAATATAATATCTTTTATCAGCCCAGCCCCAATATTAACCCTACAATGTTTTTTTTTTTTGTTTTTTTTTTAAGTAAAAACTGCTTTTATTCTAGACGAAATTAAACAAATAAGACTTTTTCCAAAAGAAAAAATATTGTAGTAAATACTGTGAAAAAAAATCCTTACTCTGTTAAACATCATTTGGGAAATATTTGAAATAGAAAAAAGGAGGAAATTCACAGGAGGGCGAATAGTAGTAGAAATGTTGTGCTATTATTAGAATCACATGCCTTGTTTATTGTACAGTGAGACTAATAGTATTTGATCAGACATGTCTTCCTTTCTCATCCACTTTTGTTCTCTAGTTCGTTTACATGGTCGCCACCACCTACAACTACGCTATTCTGCGGTTTCTAGGAAGGAAGGGAATCCGTTGCTAGGTTCAGTTTCTACGCCTGCTTTCCTGCTGCTGCGGTTTCAGTGTCTTCACTGCGGCCGGTGAGGAAACGCAAACGAGCTCCATGAAGCCCCTGCAGAGTTCTAGCTTACAGAGAACAAACACACACAAACCACTGTATTCACAAACCAAAGGACCACAAACTGAACACACACAAAAACACTGATCAATAGATGCAAATAAATTTGTTAAAGCACAACACATAAAAGACTGTAGCGTAGATCTCTGGCGGAGTGGAATCTTGCTTCTGTATTTCTTCACTCGTTTCCTCTCGCTGTGTCTTTATTAGACCGCTCTCATGGCCATTTATTCATTTTAATGATTGTATTCATTGTGCTTCTTGGTCATATTAATGCCTTGCAGTTTGCCAGGATTTTAGCTTTTCTCCACTCTCTTTCTTTTTTAGACACACCCACACACACTACACGTCTTTTTGAGAGAGTGTGATTGTTGTCAGATGTAGGTTTGCATTGTGTGAGACACAGAGAACTCATTATTTACAGACACTAATGTTGGTCCTCCTGTGTGTGATTGTAAGTTTGTGAGTGGTTTTGTTGTATATTTTGACTAACTTTAGCAGTATGCTGAACCTGATCAATGATGGTGCTCGGTCAAAACAACTAATCATTTTTTATTGTTCTGACTCGTTTTAGACAACTAAAAGTTATTTCTAGAGTACTCTTGTGAATAACTGTATGTGATTAATACGAATGTAGAATTGAAACTAAAGTGAGTTTACATAAAATCTGTGTTGACTTCTTTGCAACTCATGCAATAAACTTTAATTTCTTTTAATGAAGGCCTGATGCTCAGCGTCGTCAGTTTTTTCCAAAAAAAAAAAAAGCAACACTATGTAACTTTCTCATGTGGCTCCCTTTGTGCTTGAGAAGCGCAATTACCTGTTGGTAATAAAGCAGATCACACTGTTCTGCTCATAGGCAATTTTTGTGGAATGCCATTTCCAGTAGGTAAGTAAATAAATAAATACAATTTTAAGTACAAAATTATGACTTATGACTTAGTTCTTATTTATACTTAAAAAAAAATAATAATTATGACTTAAAACATAAAAATTGTATTGAAATGTCAAAATTGCTGGATTGAAAACTTTGAAATTGTTGGTTTAAAACTGTTATAAATTGTCAAAATGATGACAAAAATTACTAGATTAAAAAAGTAAAAAGTATGATTTGTTAACTATAATATTTGTTTTACTTTTTATCTCATAATTTCTACTTTAAAATAGATTAAAACCTTGAAATTATGATGCTAAATTAAAATTATGAAAATTCAAAATGATGCCAGTCAAAATTACAAGATAAATTTGAAGATAAGACAGTCAAAAGTATGATTTTGATTTTTTTTTGTAATTTTTAAATTATGAGTTAAAATGTTGAATTTATGACTGAAAAGTTGGGAAAAGGTCAAAATTACAAAATAAAAAGTGAAAATTATGATTTTTAAAAAGTAAAATTCTGAGTAAAATGAAGAGATGAAAAGTGAAAATTGTGGCTGAAGAAAGTTAAAATGGCGAGATTGTGATTAATCTAGATTATGATTATTATGATCAACTTTAAAAATTCTTATGTTAATCTGAAAATTGTGAATTAAAAATTTTCAATTATGAGATAAAAAGTTGAAATTGTTACTACAACTTGATCAACTTGACAGTTTTAACTTTATAAATTCTGATTTATATGTGAAAACTGTTAATTAAAAAAATCTAAATTATGAGTTAAAAATATGAGATAAAAAGTTGAAATAATGACTTAAAATGTCAACTACAAGATAAAAGTAGACAATTTTAGTCATAATTATGAGATAAAATAAAAATCATGACTTTTATTTTGTCAATTTGACTCAAAATTAGAAGTTTAAAAAGTTTAATTTACAAAATAAATTACTGAAATTATGGCTTAAAAAGTCAAAATCGCAAGATTAATGTTGTTTGTCATAATTACAAGATAAAAAAAGACCAAATAACCACATTTAAATTTAAATTGAGTCAAAATTATGACTTAAAAAGTTGAAATTATGTTATGAAAAGTTGAAATGAAGTCCAAATTTCAAGACAAAAATGTAAAATTGTGACTAAAAAAAGTTTAAATTATGGTTTAAAATGTGATTTTATCTTGTATTTTCATTATTTTTTGTTTGAATTACGAGAAAAAAAAAATCTGAATTATTATTTAAAAAGTAAAAAGTGTGGCTTAAAAAGTCTATAATATGAATTCAAAAATCTAAATTATGAGATAAAACTATGTAAAATTACGACAATTATCTTCAAACTTAAAAGATAAAATTTGTGATTTTGCTTTAATTTTTTTTTTTAATATGGCAAAATGTAGATGATGAAAGTCATAACTTTGACCTTTTAAAGCATAATTGACTTTTTTCTTACCTGGTAGAAATGTGTTTCCATACAATTCTATATATGCCCATGGTTCCGCCAGCAGGTCTGTGTGTACGGATCTCTCATTCTAAAATACAAGCGTGATTTCAGGAGCCGAAGCAACAAAATTAATCTAAGTGATCCATTCATATAATTTTAGAGACATTATTTAAGGTCGAAAAATGTTGATTTGGAAATACAAGAAAAATAGTTATTAGTAAGAAAGATGACAAATATGTTGATAAGAAAGAGAATTACTGTAATAAACCAGGGAATTTAGTCAGTAGGTATAATCAACAATGATAATTTACTAAAATAGATATACTCATGTTCTGTACAATAAACCTATTTAATGATGATCTGATGGGTAATCAAATGTACTTTATATTAAACGGTGGTTCTAATGTACATTTTTCCAAAGACACAGAAACACACAATATTGATTTATTAAAAGTATTTAAGTTGGCATATTGACAACACCTAAAACGCAATGTATGAGACAACTTTTTCAGGCTGTGACAATAAAACCATAAAATTCACCAAAAATACAAAAATATAAATGAACATCAAAAAAAACACATTTTATCAGTGCGCTGCAAAGGAAATCTTTTGAATCAGTAATAATTGTGTCCGAAATTACACCCAGTGCCGCTATAAACAACATGTAAAATTGTTTGTTTTGTAGCTGCACTGTAAAAAGCAATGAGTTGACATCAAATTATCAGGTAAATGAACTATATGCATTATTATAAAATGTGTGAACTGAACAGTTCCGAGTTTACTCACTTGTTTAAGTAAACTAATCACTTTTTACTGTGCTGTAAATAAAGAAATATTTCCATCCCTTATTGCTTAATTCAGGCACACTTAGTTTCAGACTCTGTAGTGTCAGTTATCATGTTGACAAGTCCTATCGAGGAAGAGCCATCAGCGCTGGAAGATTTGATCAAAGCATTTTTCACAGAGGACTTTCCCAGCATGGTGGTACATAGATAAAGAGAGATCCCCCAGAGGACTGCTGCAGCCATTACACTGGAAAAACACACAGCATTACTGAGCACTGCAATGCACTGTGGATGCTCAGAGAAAAAAACAAGAGATGCTCTATCTAGAAATGTTAAATCTCTCATGCCATGCCAAATGTATATGACTTTCTCTCTTTAGATGAATGCGCCAAATTTTAAAAAACAGCCTCTGTGAAGCTATATAAGGCAAGAGTGCAGATCCTCCAACGTAAAAAATAAATGAGGCAAAGTGAACTTTCAAAGTGCATTCAGTTTTTTCTACTAAAACTCATGAGACAAAGTATGACAATTTGCTGGAACCAATGATTTAATTTGTGTATTAAAATTACACTCAACCCACATGTAGTTTACCTACACTAGAAACTGATTCACTTTTATTTTTGAGCAAAAAAATAGCAGATCACTTCCAAATGCATGACACTGACAAGTAATAACATCTTATGTATATCTAAACGTGGTGAAATAGACTGGAAAATACAGTTGGATTTTGTTGATTTATTAAGAAATGAATGTGGTATGAGCACAGAGGAGGATGTTTTTAGACTGATGAAAAATGTTGATTTGCAAAAAAGAATCCAGGGTGGTTGTTGCATAACAGTAAAGAATCTGGACTGTTGATGAATAAGTTTGAGGTTCAGATCTCAATAAAGATTAGCTGAGATTTCATGGCTGTAAAACCTACTGTTCACTGGCAGGCATTGTGTGGCTTGCTTGCGTATTTCAGCATGGTATTAAAGGGATAGTTCACACAAAATTGGTTTGATTTTGTTCCTACTATTTATGTCAAGAGCTGATTTTTTTTCTAACGTTCTTCAGAAAGACATTGTAAATGAGAATGCTTTCACTTTTGGGTGAACTCACTCACTATCCTTTGGCTTTGTACCTAATTTATCAGGGGTTGCACAGCATAATGAACTACCAACTTTTGGGTGAACCTTTATTGCGACTCGTGAACATGATTTAGTAATACATTACATTTTTGCAGAAACACTAATGCTAGCTGAATGTTGATGTAGTCCACTTAAAGCTGACCCTTTTACTAGATAAAAAAAAAATGGAACAAATCCTTTAAATATATAAATGAAATGTTTTGGATACAAATTCACCTGTCTCTCAAAAACAATTAGCAGTGATTGATTAAATTACTTCAGTGGTTAAACTAATCAAACTAAGCTCTAAGAACAATTTTGCTCACTTACTGTCCTTTGGCTTAGACCCTGATTTATCAGGAGTTGCCACAGTGGTATGAACCACCAATTACTACAGCATATGTTTTATGTGGTGGATGTCCTTCTTTTGTCTACTTTGTTCCGCTTTGCTCTTTCTTCTGTGTCAGGTCAGGGTGACTGTCTACTACTGGCAGTACAAAGTATTGTCATAAGAGTCAGCAGTGTGACACACAAGTGTTATATTGACATATTAAACAAAGGTGTATTGGACTTTGTTTGTCTCCGAGTATTGGAAAAATGAGTAATTAGCAGAATTTTAATTTCTAGGTAAAGTAAAGGCTTATGTATAATTTCGCCTGGCATCGCATTGGAGACATCCGCCTCAAAAAATGGATGAGGCTTTTATACTTGATGTGTTCACCATTGTGATAATCTTTAAAACAACAGGAGGCGGTCAAAAGAAACACACCGTAAAATCAAACGAATTAACAAGTATCTGGAAGTTTCCGCAACTACGTCAAATCATTAATATCATTTTTTTTTAATAATCTAATTGTTTTTAGCATTTTTCTAAATTATTTTAATGATTATCAAACTTTATTGTATGATTTGCTTTTGTTCTTATCTCAGACAGTTATACCTATAATAGTTTATTAATATAATATATTCATCAATGGCAAGAGAACATGGGTTGCTCTACAAATATATTTTTTGTTATGGAAAGAATAAAAGCCAAAAAAAAAAGTACACTTACTAAAAAAATACTGATGTTTTTTTAGATTTAGCCCACTTCTCAATTCAAATATTACTGTATGGCTAGTTTGTGTCCTCTACTGATATGCTAAAACGCCAATAATGGTCCAGCATTCCTGACCATTATCACCAACAAAGGCTTGAAAAACACTTTAAAATTGTAAAAAATTCATTAGTGTAAAACCTATAAATGGTGGAAAAACATAGATCTGTAATTCTGTAACAGTCGCCATGCGCATTCAAGAAAACTAACAAACACGTCGAGTATAAACCAGCCTTAACCCTTTAAAGGGATCTATTTTGCCCCTTTTTGTAAGACTTATTATAAGTCTCTACTTTCAGCACTTTCTAGTTTCAGCGCAAAAAAAAAAATTTAATTAATGTTTTATAACTCTTTGAAACTGCCCCTTTTGGAATTTAATCTAAATTGTGTTATTTTGGTGACTGTTGCTTTAAATTCAAATGAAATGTGTTCCCAACTCTATTTTTCAAAGAGGGCTGAGCTAAAATTGCATATGGGTTTACATAGCAGCTAATTCAAGATGACTTACTCTGGTGTGTCTATGCTAATGAGGGATTGTCACTAATGGATGGGGCTTTCCCTGTCTGACAATACAAATAACAGGAGAATGTCAAAGTGTTTATGCACACTGTTTTTATCAAGTGTGATTGCGAGAATAATAATTAATGAATTTGTACAATCAGAGGCTGGCTATATTCACACGCTGTTACCACATAAGTGTGTCTCAACACTTTTAAAAGTGATTTTTGCATAACATAACAAAAAAAATGCATTTAATAGGTTTTTTTTTTACCTTGTTTGATCTTTCAGCAGGTGTAAATACAGAGACAAAGGATTTAAAACATTTTTGAGAAAGCATGAGACACTGGCTTCTAATCCTGACTGAGTACAGATGAAGAAGAGATTTGAAGAAATAAACCTTTAGACAATCTGGATGGCAGCGAATGTCAGGAATGTTGATGCTGATTTTCACATTTCCATTTAAGGGCAGCTTGCAGAATGAACACATGGTTTTACCTTTCACACTGCAAAGAAACACACAGAAGACCTCATTAAAAATGACACTCTACTAACAAGGGTAAAAATATATGCAGATTTAAGTAGGACAGGTCAAACTTACTGTACAGTGATTTTACAGCGCTGGTGATGCTTTGTGTACTGGTTTATACTAATAAACTATACCGTGTTAATGTCATGATTCCAAGGATGAAATACTTGAAATGTTACTGCTTTAAAAATGAGTAAAGGAAAATACTATGACACATACTCTGATAGAAAATGCTGGCCAAATCATACACTGTGTTAACGATTTTTGTAAATTGCACAGCATTTAACTATAATATGAACTGTATTTTACTGTAGGACAGTTATGCAGTTATACTGCATTTTAAAGTTGCATTGTGAAAATTTGTGTATATTTCACAATAAAGACATACAATACTCCAAATACATATACAGCAACACAAATGGTAAAAATCCAGTATTTTGTTACTGTAATTCAACTTACAGAAAATTGTAGGCGAACTGCTGCCAGTTATTTACTGTAGATCCTACAGGAAATTGTTAACAGTGTAATCATTTGTCATTCCTCTTTCTGATTCTTTAGATCTCACTTGAATAGGTGCTGTCTGGATAACATAAATGGTGAATTTCAGATTTGATGTTGCTGAGACTACCAACTGAAATGGAATATTGAGTAGAGGGCGGGACTTTCTTTTTTGTGCATCATTCTGTCATCGTAAATGTTGTGAAAAAGGAATTTTTTCTTAAATGTGATATATTAACTGAACTTCTTGAGTGTGAGATGTTTTGCATACTAAGGAAGCATTCATGCAGAAGTAGATAAAGCTTGTCTAAAATTAACTTGAGCTCTGGAAGAACTGAATCTTCTAGTATATACCATATCTGGTGTATACCAAAGGCAGCTCGCCCTATATGCAAGTGCTATTCAAGTTCATGTATGCAGAGAAGTTTTGCAGAAAAGAAGAAGTATGTATGTGTGTGGCCAATAGAGGACTGGAAAATGATTGACAAGTGATGAATTTAAGGAAACCTTATGTTAATATAGCTGCCTATATAAGTGGAAATGAAAACTGTGCGCACTTTCTAAATGTAACTTTTGCATTGCATTGAGGATAACAGAATTCTGTGAATCAAATTATTTATTTGTATACAATAAATTGGTAATATGTTAAACATCGAACAAAACCCTCTTCTAACTTTTATTAAAGAACACGCATGGTATTGATTAAATAGTCCAACACAAACTGATAGTTGGATGGGTGTGGTCAGGTCCGGATTAACCAATGGGCATTATGGGCACAGGCCCAGGGGCCGGTCAATTGGTCATGAACCCGGTTCGAATCCAGCATCTGATGAACACGTTCTTTTTTTTCCACACTACATATCAGATTTTGCCTACTCTTCATCACAAGGAAGACAAGTAGGAACCATTAATAAGTGTGTGTATTAACGAAGACTCAAATTCATAGAACTTGATTGGAGGGGTGTTATATCCAAATCATATGCATTGTAAGTTTGTAAGATTTAATTTTAAAAGTACCCTTAAATATAAATGTTAGTCCTGCTTTTGTGAACTTTAAAAAGTTTATAAAAATCCATTAATTTTCACAAGTAATAGTATGTATTAGTATTTTCTTTTTTCAAAGTGTGCTTTAAATGCTTTAAAAATAAGTTAAACCTTTGTAGACTAAAATATATATGTACTTGTATATACAGTCTTTTTTAATGCGGGCAATACATTATACATTAATTTTATTTAAAAATATTTTTATTAATCTTATTTTTCAATTCAACTATAGTGGTGCGGCCAGGTAGGGGGCCTACAAGACATTGTGCCCAGACGTCTCTGAATTCTTAATCCGGGCCTGGGTGAGGTTAAGAATATTGTGGCTGAAGCCGTTGAACTGACATCAACAGAGAAGCACTGCCACTCCAATCGCAAAAACAAACGTTCAAATTTTAATTGAAGATTACCAAAACTTTTTTTTTCTTTAGTGGATTAACTTGCGAGGATTAATTATTCACTTAAACAATAACAATGTGCTCTAGTAAAATAAATACTGTGAAATTTGATTTCACGCATATTTTAAGTATACATACATTGAACGGTTAAAATAAAAATGAAGCTGTTTTATAAATGACTGACTTACTTCAGTGCAGATTCTTTGTTCAGCCTGTTTTTCTCTGCTGCCACTAGAGGATCTTCATTTGCTTTAGCTGATGAATCTGCAGTTGGAGCTTTCAGAGGAGTCCTGTAATCATTTGTAGGCAGGTTTTCTGCTTGTCTTGGTTTGAGTTGAGCTTGTGCTACAGGTGCGTGAGCTGTTGTTACTTGTTCAACTATACCATCTTCTTTATTCTCTGTGGGCAAACTACCTGATGGTTTAGACTGATTTTTGACTAGAGTTTTGTCTGTTGTCAGAGGCATCTCTTCTCTGAATTGTCCTTGATCTGCTGAAGCTTTATCTGCAATTGCCTTCCCTGTTTCACCTTCAGTGTTTTCAGGCGCCTTCGCTAGTTTTTCTATAGGTTTGACTATTGGTTTCTCTACGACACCATTCTTCTGCATATCTATTTGTGTCTTCAGTGGTGCTTCAACAGGCTTGACTACAGGTTTCTGTAGTACATCTATTTTTTGAACATCTGCTGGTGTTAATGGTTTGTCTACAGGTTTGACTACTGGGTTCTCAATTATTTCCTTTTTAGAAGTATCAGCAGTTGTTTTCAATGGCTCTTTTGCATTTTTGCACGTAGATTGCTCCACTGTGTCTTTTATAGGAGATTCTTTAGATGTCTGCAATGTTTCTCCTGAAGATTTGACTACTGGTTTTTCCACTACACTTTTTACTTGTGTGTTCTGTGGTTCAATGGCAGGTTTGTTTGTGGATTTCTCCTCTACATCCTTTTTAGGTGTTTCTGTAGTCGTCTTCAGTGCTTCCTCTAAAGGTTTGATCTTCTCTACTATGCCTTTCACAGGAGCATCTGCAGGTGTCTTCAATGGTTCTTCTGCAGTTTTGACTAATGGTTTCTCCACTACATCCTTTTTAGGAGAGTCTGTAGATGTCTTCAGTGCTTCTGCCAATGGTTTAACCACAGGTTTTTCCACTATGCCTTTAACAGAAGCATCTGCAGGTGTCTTCAGTGCTTCCTCTAAAGGTCTTTCTACCTGTTTCTCCACTGCATCCTTTTTATGAGTATCTATAGATGTCCTCAGTGGCTCTTCTGCTGTTTTTACCAATGGTTTATGCTCTGCATCCTTTTTAGGAGTGTCTGTAGAAATCTTCACTGCTTCTTCTAATGGTTTGACCACAGGTTTTTCCACTATGCCTTTCACAGGAGTATTTGCAGGTGTCTTCAGTGTTTCACCTGAAGGTTTGTCAACTGTTTTCTCCAATACATACTTTTTAGGAGCGACTGCAGGTTTGTTCAGTGGTCCTTTTGTAGATTTCTCCATTACATCCTTTTTAGGTGTATCTGTAAATGTCTTCAATGCTTCCTCTGTAGGTTTGACAACAGGTTTCTCCACTATGCCTTTCACGGGAGCATCTGCAAGTGTCTTCGATGGTTCTTCTGTAGTTTTGACTAATGGTTTTTCCACTACATCCTTTTTAGGAGTGTCTGTAGATGTCTTCAGTGCCTCCTCTGATGGTTTGACTACCAGTTTCTCCACTACATCTTTTTTGGGAGAGTCTGTGGATGTCTTTAGTGCTTCCTCTGTAGGTTTGACCACAGGTTTCTCCACTATGCCTTTCACAGGTGTACCTGCTGGTGTCTTGAGTGGTTCTTCTGTGGGTTTGACTATGGATGTTTCATCTACATGTGCTCTCTTTGCATCCTTAAGCACAGTATGTGGACTGTAAAACATTCAGAAAAAAATATGAAGCATTTACCTCTACACCTCATGAAATATTAAATGCTGGTGTAGTCAGTAAAGAATGCAAGAACATCAGATTTCTGCTTCAGTTGTTGCATTTCCAACTTCTATTTTAAAACAAATATAGGATACAAGGCCCTACTCAGTATAGACAAATGTACCTAACCTTTTAGCCAGATATGATCCACTTTTGGCTGGTGTGTTTTCAGGCCTAAAGAAGCACAGATTGTTGGAGTTAATGCATCAAAACCTGCATTGAATGCAGAATCACTGAATGCAGTAATTGCAGACCAAACAATAAAACAGCGCTCACTCAAATTTCCTCAAAGTTGAGGTGACGTAAGAGTTTCGAGGGGGTGTGGATGAATCTGAACTACTCTGTGCACATGGCATGATGGAGGAAGAAACTGGACTGCTCTCAGGTGGTGACTCATTCACAGGGTTTACTAGTTTTATTGGTTTCCTGGTAAAGAATAAGCAGGAAAATGTTAGATAAATTGAGCGTTTGAAGGAAAGAGACAATGATGTTAACACTGACCAAACTTAGTGTTCAAGGAAACAAGACCATTGTTTGGTTGAGACTACCACTCTCATCCAGCAGATGACAGTGTAGGTGTGCATTTACCATGGTTTTTCATCTGACTGAGTCTCCAGAACCTCTTGAGATTTCTTAATCCAACAACCATCTTGTTTTAAATTTTTTCGAACTTTTGTCGCCTGTAACACGGCCTTCCTGTTGACATCTATAAAAATGAGAGAAAACTCTCTTTTAGTATATTTTTACATGCAAAAATGTTTGTTATATTGTTTATGCATGCTTGTACCACTGGACATTGTGGGATCCTCTTCCACAGACAAACCTACATTAGAAATACAAGATATATAAAAGAGATTTAAAAGAGATATTATGCAGCACTCCCAAGTAATCATTATCTCTCCTCTAGTTATTTTCTAGATATAATTATCTAGATAATTATATAATATTTTATGTACTTGTGGCAGTACCTCATTCAAGAACAGCTTTGTTTTGGCACAAACAGGTGCTGCTATCACCCTTTACTCTCAAGAGATGCATTCACATAAAATAAAAAAATGTTGCACAACTGCATTTTTGTACTGCGCGTTGTTGCGTAGGATGCCATCCAGAACAAAATCTCTGGTGCTGTCAGTCATACAATAAAACGTATTGTGTAAATGTTTTCTTCATGCACGTTTGGAAATTAATTTCCCTTAACTGCATTTAGTGGACACGTGTTTGTTCTTTATCACTAAAGTGGTGCAGTTAAACAGCTAAAAAATAAATTAAAAACATAAGGACAATAGCGAGGAAGAATGCCACGACAAACACAAATACAAGAATAAAAAGTAAATGTTTGAAGGTTTGTTTTTTGGCACATGCTTTATTATGTATTCAAAAGTGAAATACCAACATAAATTACATTAAGATGAAATGAAACTATCCTCCTACATATTTCAGCGAAGTTAATTAGCCCATGATTTAAATAGCAACGGTCACCGTAAACAATCTTAGTCGGACTAAATCAATAATTCATTTGATTAAATACCGTGTAAACACTTTACCCCGACTTGCCCCAGTGTTGTTGCTGTAACAATTTAACCATCACGCATGTCATCCATCCACTGGCTTTGTGGTCGGCGTTGTGCGCATGCTCCAAAAGACAGCGGTGACGCGCGATGATTACTCAAGTAAACTCAATATAATTATAGATTTTAGACCATAGCTTGTACGATTTTGACATACAGACAGTATGTAGTACTGATCAATGTAGTGGCATTGATCTTGCAACTTCGTCAACGAAGGTACACAGGTAAGACTAGGATATTACTTATATTACTAAACTTAACCCTCGACTGTTGACATAAGCAAAGCATGATTTTGGCTGATTCATGTGCCTTTCAAATTGTGACACCTGAACACACGTCAAATGTCAGTTTGCAACATGTTTCTCTATAGTTGTGATAACATTTCTGGCCCTCACAAGATTAGCTAAAATTGTTGCAGGATCAAAAAGCACATCACACATGTATCGGTTAAGTCCAAACATAATGGCAGGATGTCCTCCTCACTTCCCAGAATAGTGAAACCATCTTCATTGCTTATTTTGTTGAATTGTCATTGATCACAGTCAGGAAGAACCCCTGCTACATAATCCAAACCCACTCAAACAAAAGCTCTCCAACACTCACTGAAGAGATTTTACATTTTACAACAAGACCGTAAAAGCTGCATTAGTGAGCTCCTCTTATGTATGCAGTCATTGTTATCTCTGTGAGGACATTTACAAAAGGACCCATTTTGACTGTTCTGTATACACACAAATGACAAATATGAATAAATGCGGAGGGCTGTGCATTTCTCTGTTGCAGTGTGTGCTCTAAAAAACAACTGAAGTTCTTACCTGTGTGTGATAAGCTGTGCAGTTTGGTCTGAGAGTGACTGAAAACTCACCAAACTGCAAACACTTGAAATGCACTGACAAAGACACAAAACACACACCTCCCTCGCATGCTTGAACCCACCTCTCTCTCTAAAAAAAAAAAAAAAACTAAACATAACTCTCATTCAGACACCTGTGAATTTATTTCCTTGATGTAAGATAGTGATGTTGTCTGTATTTGTGTGTGTGTGTGTGTGTGTGTGTGTGTGTGTGTGTGTGTGTGTGTGTGTGTGTGTGTGTGTTCTTCCAGTCCAGGAACTCTGCGTTCTGTTCTGCTGTTGAAACACAGACAAAGTGAGACAAATGTATAGACTCCAACAGGTACAAAATCCATCTATTTTCACAATTGTACAGTGTATGCATAACATGCTTACTGGAAACTGTAGGATTAATTATATGAATAGATTCCTTTCATCAGTCAACATGACAAACTTTTGATCTCACAAACACACACCTTTGTTTCCATGTTCTGGCAATATTCAGTAGGCTTAAATATTATTTTCTACTGTTTAAAGCAATGTTTCTCAACCATGTTTCTGGAAGCCCATCATCACTGCATGTCTCCTTTGTCACACTTATTACAGGTTTTTCAGTCTATACTAATGAGCTGATGATCTGAATCAGGTGGGTTTGGTCAAAGAGACATGGAAAATGTGCAGAGCTGGTGGTCCTCCAAGAACGTGGTTGAGAAACATTGGTTTAAACTATACCCTAACCCAGGGGTTCTCAAACTTTTCAGCCCGCGGCCCCCAAAATAGCAACACCAGAGACTCACGACCCCCTCTAAGCTCAGAGGTAGTTATAAGCATACAAATATTGCACACAATGCTGCACACACATCAATAGGAACAATATAAACAAGCTTATTGACAACACAAAAAAGTGCAACAGTCTATTTTTTAACATGATTATTAATTTGTTTGATTTAATATTATTCTAACTTAATGAGAACAGTGAGTACAATGTTTATAGCACGAGACTATTCTTGGTTTAATTTTAGAGACTTGGAGCCACTTGGAGATTTTCCTCCTTGTTCAGTCGTGGCCTTTTTTAATGTATGTAAGTGCCATAAAGGTGTCAAAGTTTAACATTGTACCGTAAAATCAATCTGCTGCAACTATTGTTGTGATGTTAATCTAGCATAATTACCCCAGGGGTCCCAATCCAATGGGAAAAAAAAATTGAAAGGCTGATCATTTTTTTTCCCATGTTTTTTATGTAACTAATAAAAATTAGGTAAATATTAAATATATTACAATATATATTCTGCAGGTCATGGATAAAACATGATAGTTTAATAAAATATATGAGATTTTTGGAATTACCAAGCGACCCCCCAGGGGATCCCTTAATGAAAACCTTAAAAGCAAGCTGTTTTTCTATTTCTTTATGCCTAGCGATCATATTGTGGGGAATTTTGTTCTACAATTTTTAGCATAAAAAATACCTGAACCACACAGAAATCCTCGCCAAATAATCTGAAATCTGTATTTTACAGTACGAAAAAAAGCCAAATGAATTCCAGTTGATGGATTACCGTTTTCATTTTTAGAATTTTAAAGTAAATCATGGATTGACAGTCACATATTTGTGTTCATAATATTAATCATATTAGTAATAAATACATTTAATCATCATTTGCATATTTACAAGAAGAACAAAGGCATAGGTGGGGATTGTCCCTGATGATATAGTGCAAGCATGATTAAGCTCCAACCATTTCTTACACAAACCTGCTTAGTAGTCTCTAGTAGACTTAAACACCTTGATTAGTTGGATTAGCTGTGTTTGATTAGGGTTGGAGCAAAACTGTGCAGAGCTGCGGCCCTCCAGGAATCGAGTTTGAGACCTATGCTATAGTTAAGTTGCCATGGGTAATTTCCTAATGTTTTTTATAATAAAAGGAAGGATTACTTCAACCGTATTTACTAATGCATTCTAATTTTTCTAAAATGTATATTATTTTAACAAACCTTGCCTTGATTTGCACGCTGATGTCTTCTGCTTTGTCCCCTATTCGTAACAAGACACTGAGTATATTTTTTAAAAATCTGTTTCATTTACAACATTCAATTGAAACATTTCATTTTTGTCTATTTTTGTAGATCAACAATAAAACAAACAGATAAAAGTTTACATTAAAGAGCCCCTATTATGCAATAAAAAAGGTTTTATTTTGTTTTTTGGGGTCTCCTACAACTGGCTGATCTGCATGCAAGGCCAAAAACACTTACATTATCATATAATATGCATTTATTTTTAACTAATTATCCCAACAACTCCCATATGATTCGTTTAGCGATTCATTCCCAAACCCCTCATTAGTGCGATGCTAATCTGCTCTGATTGATCCGATGACCCAGTCTGTGATTGGTCAACTGCGTTCAGCACGAGACAGAGAGAAATGCCTCTATCAACATTGTTGAAGTAGTCCAGAGTGCAGAGTGTATGTGAGAACCCAATGCAGGAGTGCATTTAAACAGTGCAGTTAAACACCAGCATACTGCTCTATTCTTAACCATAAGTAATAACTGTCACACATTTAGTATTAATCCACACAGTGGCAAAAGCTGACCTATTTTTAACTTGACCGCCACACTTGTGTAGAAACAGGTGACGGGGGCCATAGCAACGACAAAAGGCTCAGAAACGCATTAAGATCCGTAAACAAAGCGACCCGTGTCACATTTTTTACGTGGTTTTAGACGCGATTTGAAAATATAAAGAGTTAACCAGATACAGTACAAGCCACATGGAGCGGTTACAAGTAACAAAACACAATTAAATACATATGCAAGCTAGAGAAAACAAGGAGGCAACTGTTTTAGTTTCACACTTAAGTTACACATGTGAAATGGAGGAAGAAACTGATCCATGAACTGTGTACTGTAAAGTTCCTGTCAAGCTTTGACAAAGCTTTATATATCAGTAGTCTTTTCTGATCCTTTCTTTAACCAACGGCCCATAAATCCCCATTCGAAACACTATGAGTCGACTCTTTTAGAGATGAATCAGTGGTTTTCACAGTGCACTTTAAGATTTAAACCTTAGCTGGATATTACAGCTGTGCTACACACTGCATGGAAGGTCATTTTCAAAAACCCATAATAGGGGCCCTTTAAAATAGAAATGAGAATCTCAGTTGAAGGCATTCTCCAGCCCTTTCCAATCATTTTTCCTATGGCGGACCGAATCAAAGGATACAAAGGGCTAGAGTGAGTTAAATGTGCCACAGTATTTGACATTTTGTAGTATGGAAAGTGAAAACTTTCTGTTTACCATTTCACCATATGTATGTTTGTGTGAGTATCAGCAGATCAATGCTGTATGGAACAATGGTGATGATAGAGTGGTTATCTCATCAATTTTTATTAAGATCTGAACCTGAAACTTATTCATCAACAGTCTAGATTGTTAAAGATTGTGCAATAAGTTGCCCTGCTTTTCTTTTGCATATCAACATTTTTCATCAGTCTAAAAACATCCTCCTCTGTGTGCTCATACTGCATTCATTTCTTAATAAATTAACAAAAACAAACTGTATTTTGCAGCTTGTTCTACCATTTTGTCCATTATGAAATGTATTTTGTTTAAAGAATTGTTTTGTGTATGATTTTTCAGTTTGAAATTAATGAATGAAATCAAATGATCTTTATGAAAAAAATGAAGTATGTACTGTCAGATGGGAACATTATTATGTTAAGGTTAAGAGAAGAACTTGCATCAGTGGAGCACATAATTAGCATCCAACTAACACATTAGCAGAATTCCTGAAATGCAAAAGGATTGTGAAAAAAAACATTACAGAGTATGAACATGTACAGCACCTGTGCCTACAGGGGACAGTAGACCTTAGTTAACCCAACTAATTAAGTAAAACATGAGAACTATGTACTACACGACTAAACTACAGCCAGAACTCTCAGAGACAGATGGAATCCATTCACTGCAAGAAAAAAGAAAACAGGTTCTTCCAGATTCTGTACTGTACTGCTGTTTAAGTGTGTCCATTACTATTATTACAGCAGGTGTTCAAACAGTTTTAGAGAATCTCAACATCTACTTTTAAAGATAAGCGATACAGGTCACTGGGACAGAGCAACATGCAAATTCTAAAATAAAACAGCTGTCATGATGATGTTGATCGTTTCAAAAACATTAAGGGCATGGAGCAGGTGCAATATTAATGGCAAAGAAGAATGAGAACAAATGGTTCATTTTAGCTAAAGAGCCCAAGCAGGGAATGAATTGGATTAACATCAGACATCACCCTCATAAACTGATCATTTTAAGCCTTTAGAGCAGTGGTTCTCAAACTTTTTTTCAACAAGTACCACCTCTCTCCAAGTACCACATAATGCCCAGTGTTGAAATCCAGTAGCGTAGTAGGCCTAATTAAACAGCTACAGCTTGCACAGTTAAAAATGAGGCAGATTAATTTCTAACTAGAAAAGTAAAGTTCTAGAAAAGTAAAGTTCCCTTGGCCCCCATCCCCGCCTATGTAGCGAGTTTAGTTTTTAAAGTAATTTGCGTAAAAGACACGATGCGTAGCCAAAACTTACATGCATAAAACCAAATTCCCATGCGCAAAATATTATATATATATATATATATTCACAAAAACAATTCACGTGCACAAAATAAAATATACATATTCATAAAATAGGTTTTACAAATGCAAAACACCAACAGTGTACAAAAAGTTTTGAATGTTTAAAATGTGCAAGTTCATCCTGAATGAGAAATATGCAAATCCTCTTTCAAGTATGACTCCCCTAGAAACGTGTGTGTGTGTGTGTTTTGAGACTTTCCTCGCAGAAGCAGAAGGTGACTCGTACCTTTTAGCCAATCAGATAAGAGCTGTATTCGATGTGACCCACACCTTTTGTGCAGTCTGATCCTCTCCAGCATGGCGAATGGAGAAAGAGATTGCCAGGTTTTCAAACCATTAAATTCCCTGACTTTCACTGACTAAACACTTAAAGGGGTGGTCCACTACAATATCATATTTTAACTTGAAAATGCAAAGCCCAACCCGGATGCTCATAGAAACTAAAAAAAATGAAAAAAGAGCAATTTTTGACTTTGTATCAGTTAAACATACATCAAAAATTCACTTTCAGGTTCACATGAAGCTGAACTTTATTTTATTTTTGTTTAGAGACAAATAGAGACAGCACAGGCTCATTCTGAAAACATAGCCCAATATACATTTCTGGAGATCGCGAATTATGTAGCCAGAAGTACGTATGGCTGCATTTGCTCTTTAAAATGAATGCTACAGTGTGGTATGACACTGTTCCCTTTTGCACTTACCAGATGACCGCTTACCTTCTTATGGACAACTTTCCTGCTGTTACCGGTTTGTCCAGTTACAGTAGCTCACCATGTTTTTCAGTGCACTTGAGACGCAGAGAGAAATTGATCACAATGGCGGGGTTTGTGTCTGTTGAAGAACAGTTCCAGAAGGCAGGTAAGACAAAAACAGAAACCAAAAATAAAATAAATTAAATAACAGGAGTGAGAATTTGGTTAAATCTAAAAATGTAGTAAAAATCAGGTGAGAGCTTTTGTTTTTCTGGATTGCTTTTGAAAACTGTCGGTTGGGTTTAGAGAAGTGGGTGATCAGGTCAATCTGTGCTTTTGAAAACACTAAGGGTGCTTTCACACCTAGACTTTTGTTTCAGAAACTGTCTCATTTGCCCAGTTAGTGTGGTTCGCTTGGAATATGTGAAACCATCAACCGCGCTCGGATCCACACCAAATCAATTGGTCCGAGATCACCTAAATGAGGTGGTCTCGGCTCGATTGAAACAAACTCTGGAGCGGATCGATTGCAGTGAGAAAGCAAATGACCCGAGTCCAGCTACATCACAGTGTATTAAGGATATGTAATAGGCATACAATACATGGCTATAAGAAGAGAGAATTATAAGTAGGGCGGGATGTCATTCCTAGCGATAAATGTGCGTTTTCATATCTAATACGAAAGTGAAAGCATGCTGAACTATTCATGAGAGCTGTTTATCCATTAGGAACATTAACCGAATTGCAGTCTAGCCAAGGGCTATGCATGAGAGAGTCTTACCTCTGATTTATATCTGGTGGCAAAGTCTGTGGACGTGACCATTCAAAATGATAGCGCAGCTTTCTGCTTATAATGTCTTATTGCTCATCGCCATTCATTAAAATAAGGATGCATAACAGCTGAGAGGGACTCTGCAAAATAAACTGTGAAACTGACCAAAGTAAGGAGAGTAAACTCACACGTGACTTGTTTTAGCTTTTTTGGTCCGTTTAGAAACTTTGCAGTGTTTAAAAACATAGCTCCTGGGACATATTTGGCGCTCTTCAGAAATGTATATAGTGGTACGTTTTCAGAATGAGCCTAGGTTAAATAGAGAGGTAGAAAAATTTAGAATTTATAAATTTTGTGATAAAAGATCTAAATTTTTCCTTGCAGTTTCTTTGTTTTTTTTTCAGTGCTGCAGTAAAATAAAATTAGTTGTCCACTGTATTTATTTGCTTTATGTTGCTGTTGTAATCAGACTCATATCAAGATATATCAACCTACATATTAGTTATTAGCATCTAAATATAAAGAGTTATCATCAGTTACTAAATCAGACAAAATTTCCATATTGGTGCATCCTTAAATGACAGACACACAATCTAATCAAGTAAATCACAGATCAAAAACAACGATGTTACTGACTTTAAATCACTATTTATTTATGATGCTCCATTATAATATATTTATAATTCAATTTACGAGGCATTATAATAAACAGCTTATAGTCTGGCCACATAATGCCATTAAAACAGCTGTATAATGAAAGACATTTCTTTTGTCAACGTGGAAAACATTAAGACTCAAAACCTTGTCCATTTGCATTATCCATGGCTTGCAAGGGAAAATGAGCAACTTCCGCATCCTAGATAGAGTCTAGGCCATATTTCAAAATTACGTAACCAAATGTTGTTTATAGATTCTGCTGCTTATCACAACCACAGCTTGATTAGAAATAAGGCAAGAACAACATTATCTAACACACAAATATACACACAATCTGTCAGACTGTGGTAAATGATACTAACATAGTCCTCTGCAGTTTGTAATGATGGAGCTTATAGGTAATGATAGATTTACGAGCTCTGCTGATCCAGAATCTCCATAGGCACCGATTCTTTGAGGTCACTCAGTTTCCTGGAGAAGGAAGACAGTCTGGTGCTGATAGAATCTCTTTTCTGTGTCAGCACATCTCCATAAAACTGCCACAGCTTCTCCCGGAAGTGATTTCCCACAAAACAGTACAGGAAAGGGTTTATGGCAGAGTTGGAAAAGCCCAGACAAATGAAGTATGGCAGGAGCTTATCGATTGATTCCTGAACCCAGCAATCTATCCTCACTCCCAGCTGTCCCAGAGTTTCAAGGAATGCCAGCACGTGGAACGGGAACCAGCAAAAGAAGAAGGCCAACACAACGGCGACCACCAAATGCAACACATGAACCAACCGGCCAGAGTCGAGCTCCAGGTGATTGGGAGTGGCCAGTAGGTGCACAGCGATTCGGCTGTAGCAGGTCGCGATGACTACAAATGGCAGGAAAAACCCAAGAGTGTTTTTGGCAAGAGTTAACCCAGTGTGCCAGTAGCTGTTCGGGTAAAAAATAACACAAGCCGTGATGTTGTTGTTTAAAGGGTGTATGTCACGAAACACAACTGTTGGCAAGGTGGTCAATGCTGCCACGACCCAAATGAAGCCACAAACACATCTCGCCTGTTTTATGCTTCTGCTGCTTTGAGAATGCAGTGGGTAGACGATGGCGTGATATCGATCCACACTCATACAGGTGATGAAGAATATACTAGCGTAGACGTTTATCGTTATTAGACCCCCACACAGCTTGCACATGATCTCCCCAAAAACCCAGTTGTAATCCAGCGAGTAGTACACAGCCCAGAATGGCAACGAGGTCAGGAACAGCAAGTCCGACATGGCTAGATTAATCAGATAGGTGTTGGCAACCGTCCTTCGGCCTGAACTGTGATACAACACACACACCACCAGCATGTTACCAAGAAAACCGAACAGGAAGATGAGGCTGTAAAAGGCAGGGATCACCTTCTTCTGGTACTCTGGGGTGGATGTGTGCTCACACGAGTTCGTCATATTATGGTGGAATGACCCATTGGTTGAAGTCAGGTTGTAGGCGGAGTCTGGTTCCATGGCGTCACTGTTGATTATGCAGGATGATTCTGGAACGGGAGTTCTGATGTTCTGGAATGAAATAAAAAGACTTTTATGTGAAGCAGAAATGATGTAAAAGATTCCTGATCTAAGCCAAATGTCAAATTCACTGACTTTTCAATGACTAAAATGCTGAATTTTCATGAACTATCCACTTTAATTTTCACTTAAGAGTGGCAAGGCTATTGTTACTTAAAACAGGTTTTTGTAAACTGCTGGTCACTGGAGATTTAAATTTTTCAGACCATTCTCTGTAAACCCTAGAGACAATAGGTGACAATCCCAGCAGTTTCTGAAATACTCAGACCAGCCCGTCTGGCACCAACAACCAAGCCAAGTTAAAGTCACTTAAATCACCTTTATTCCCCATTCCGATGCTGGTTTGAACTGCAGCAGATCGTCTTGAGCAGGGGTGCTCAACCCTGTTTCTGGAGATCTACCTTCCTGCAGAGTTTAGCTCCAACTCTGAGCTAACGCAAATAAACCAACAAAATAGAATCTGAAGTAGCACATGGTAATTAAAGACAGGTGTGTTTGATCAAGGTTGCAGGTGAGCTCTGCAGGAAGGTAGATCTCCAGGAACAGGGTTGAGCACCCCTGGTCTTAACCATGTGTACATGCCTAAATGCATTGAGTTGCTACCATGTGATTGGCTGATTAGAAATTTGAGTTAACGAGCAGTTAGACAGATGTACCTAATAAAGTGGCCAGAAAAATTACTAAAACTCACAAAAAATTTATAGAAAAATTACATTTCAATAAATGGAAAGTAAAATTTTAAATGATAAAATTCATGTTTCATATTCCATTACTTGGAACAATTCATATATATATATATATATATATTTATATAAATCCCTGACTTTCAATGTCAGGAATAGAGCTTTTCAAAAGATTAAATAAAATCCATGACTCGTGGCAACCCTGAATGAAATTTATTATTCTAGCTTTGGAATAAAATGCTAAATCATTTATCATATTCCATTTATCTAAAACCGTTGCTAAAACTTCCCACATAAAAAAACACAGGATTGTGAAACTCCTAAACGTTTCGCCCAGAAGCAAGAAAGAAAAAATCATAAAATAGCCATAAATCACAGGCAAAATTCTGCAGGTTGCCAAAAAATACAATAATAAAAAAATCACTAAATAAAAGTGAGAAAATATCTCTAGTGAGCTGAAAAGCGTGCGTGAGTTTCCATAAAATGCTGTAATCCTCCACGGACATTGAAAACACTTTATTTAAAGTACTCGTCCCATGGCAGTGGACCAAGCCTCATTGTCTGCCTGTTATGTTATTAGAGCTATAAAACAGAGAACAAAAATCCCAGCGCATATACTGACCGTGAACAGTCCACTGGGACTGATGTTGCAGCATCCTCTCTTCTACATCTCGTCAGTGTGAGAAAGGACTATCTGTGAGTGTGAGAGACAAATGTGAGAAAGCCAGCATGTAACTATAACTCTGGTTAGTTTGTGTCCAGCACAGATGTGTTTTATAGCTCTCGGTAGGCTGCGCGCAATACATCTGGTTACTGTTAACATAGGCGGGGGGGCACATGAAGAAATTTGATTGGCTGGGAAATCAGTTTTGAGGTCTACAGGGGGCCGTACGAGCAGGATTCAGTCCAGCTCTTCAGTATTATATGACACAAAGTAGGTATCCAGTCATTCTTGTCATATTTCTCCAATGAGCTCAGGTAATATATGTGTAATTAAGTGTTTTAAACTGTTTTCTACTGTTTCTATCTTGTCTGGTTTTCTAGTACAAATTTAAACCATTAAACGTGACCCTGGTCTTATTTTGCATTAGTATATTTGTGTTAATAGCCAAAACTATATTGCATAAGTTACAATTATTGATATTTATTTTATGTCAAATAACATTAGAATTCATTCATTTTCCTTCGGCTTAGTCCCTTATTTATCAGGGGTCACCACAGTGGAATGAACCGCCATGTGTGCGAATTATACATTGACGATCGGGTGGTCAACTTTTTCAATGATGTTAGTTTATGTAATTCATGCTTCATTGAATCAAATGTATGTATTTATTTAAATTACATTTAATTTATTATTAAAACGTATTTAAGTTTTCAGTGTTTTGTGGGATATTTGGTGTATTCTGACCTACAGCATCTGATTAGCTACTTCTAAGGTTTACAGTAAGTCAAACTGCATCTAATTTGACTTTACTTAGGCTATATGTAGAAACAGCTATTTTAAGAGAAAATAGTCTTGTGAACAGTTGCATTGTTTATTGGTGCTCTAGATCTGCCGTTTCAGGTGGTTGAATACGTTTTTTTCAAGCAGACTGATTGGCACGATTATTAAAGAGCTGACCCTCCTTTACATGTTGTTTTGATGTCTTTCAGAGGGATCAAGCGTTTATTTGGGGGGGGGGGGGGGGGTTTATCCCCCAAAACCCCCCTGTAATTCGCATCCTGCTGCCAACTATTCCAGCATGTTTCACGCAGCAGATGCCCTTCCAGCTGCAACCTAATAACATTAGAATATTAAGTAAAAATCATGTTCAATAAAGAAAGATTTTACATTTTCTTTATAAGTTTAATAAAACATTGTTTTTGTTAGTATGCATTGCTAAGAACTTAATTTGGGCAATTTTAAAGATAATTTTCTCAATGTTTACTATTTAATTAACCTTCAGATTTTATTCATTAATCTGTATCTTGGCCAAAAATCCTACACTGTAAACTTATATATTGTGTACACAAATATCATTTGTGTTAATTTCGTCAAACTTTTAGAGTATTAGTAACTTAAAAATTTCAAGTTCAGTTATGAAATCACTATAAGTATAATTAACTTAAATTAAGTCCAAACAAGTATAAAGCTACTCAAATGGTTTGGTATTCCTTCTAGCATTAGACTTAAGTTAACACAAAAATGTAATTCTTTCATAACTCATTCGATTAGAGTTCTGCTTAATATAATCAGTTTATGAGTTACCATAACTCTTTTTTAATGAGCCAAAGTAACTTTTAAAAATATATATAGGATAAAATGACTTATTTCATTTAGTGATTTTTACTGTTAAATCAATGGAACGATGACTTATTCTGCTTTCAGATTATGTACAAATATCAATTTCCAAAAATGTACACTTATGGCTGGTTTTGTGGTCCAGGTTGACAAATCATTAAATGTTTTCTGTTACATTAAATAAATGTTGCTGGAATTAGTTTGACTCAAGTAAAAAAAAAAAGTTGTTTTAATTATAAATGGATTTTAATTTGACATTTTTTCCAGAAAACAACACATATTTACTTTAAAATGTTGTTAAAAGGCTAGATTAATTTCTCTAATTATATTTAGAATGATGTATTGACGTCAACATTGCGTTTCATTTATTTTATTCCTTAATTAATTTCTTAATGCCTTCATAAAAAGGCCTACAGAAGTCTATAGAAATTAATTATACCCTAATAAAACACACAGAAACCCATATCTGCACAACATATAACATATTTATTGGTCAACAACAAAAGCAAAAAACTAAAATCTTACTATTTTATTTGTAATAGTACAAAAATTTTATTTTTAGTACAAAATTAAAACATCATTAGACATGAATTGGTCTTATTTTGCGTGGGTATATTTGTGCAAAAAGCCAAAAATACATTGTGTGAGTCAAAATTATCAATATTTATGTCAAATAGCATTAGAATTTATTCATTCATTCATTCATTTTCCTTCAGCATAGTCCCCTATTTGTCAGGGGTCGCCACAGCGGAGTGAACCGCTAACTATTCCGGCATATGTTTCACGCAGCAGATGCTCTTCCGGCTGCATCCCATCACTTGGAAATAACATTAGAATATTAGGTAAAAATCATGTTCAATCAAGTTTGTACATTTTTTTCCGCAATAAAAATAAAGCATTATTTTGATTAGTAACATGCATTGCTAAGAACTTAATTTGGACAAATGTAAAGATGATTTTCTAAATTGCCCTCAGATTTAATATACTGTATCTTGGCCAAATATAATATTCTAACAAACAATAAATCAATACAAAGATGATTTATTCTGCTTTCAGATGATGTACAAATCTCAATTTCCAAAAATGTACCCTTCTGGCTGGTTTTGTGGTCCAGGGTCACAGATTAAATGTTTTCTGTTCTATAAAGACAACTGACTGTATGAGCCAAAGATAAACATTGCTGCAATTAAGATTTTACTTAAGTATGTATATATTTAATATCTAATATACTTTTTAGTATGTTGTTTTTATTATAAATTGATTTCAATTTGATATTTTTTTCCAAAAAAACAAGACAATTTTACATTAAAGTTCTGTTAAAGCGCTGAATTAATTTCTCCATTTACATTTTAGGTGATGTATTGACATCTACATTGTGTTTCCTTTACTTTATTCCTTATTTTCCCTTCTTAAAAATGCATATAAAAGTCTATATAAATTATTTCTACCTTAATAAAACGCTCATAACCCCATATATAACTATGCTGGTCAATAACGAAAAAAAAATCAGATTTTTTCTTTTATTTGAAAGTAATTTTGCTATTTAAGGCTGGTGTCTAAGTTTCAGTATGTTTAATACATTAGGAATCTGCCTGTGTATCCAATTTTCTCATAAATCAAATATGTGTCATGATTATTCATTTCTGAAGATTACCATTATACACTCTGAGACCTAAATAATCCTCACAGCTGTTGAAAATGATCCCAGTCATATTTCAAAAGTTGCACATGTTCTTAATCAGAATCCTCCGCCTGTCAATTTAACACGGCATTTCTGTTGAAGTCATCAGAAAAGCTTGTAGTTATCTAATAACATAAGTGAAAAAAGCGAAGAATTTCTCAGATGCTCTAAGAGTATAATCATAGAAACTATCTTAACTATTTCCCTCATTTTTTCATATCTTATATACCACAGAGAAACAGCAAGACCAAACCCGCCTAGAGGGAAAATACTCTCAAGTTCGAGACTCTCAAACTGAATCTCGGCTAACTGTCTAAAAGTGCATTTGTAATTGAAATGAAATACAATCTGATTTTCTAATACACTGCAGGAAAGACAGTAAAAAAGTGACTCCTGAGGCAAAGTACACATGTATCAAGATAAATACTTTAGACTGCTCTGGCATCATATTGATTTATGCTTCAGTGTAAACTGCAGTTCTAAAAGGGCTGACTGTAAAAAGTGTTTTGTAATATCTGAAATGATACTTGCAACAGAGATTTCCAAGATCTCTTTCTGCTTTTACATTCAAGAACTAAAGAAGTTAGAGATTTATCTAGCAAGATGACTTAATTTAAGTGCACAAAACATTAGGAAAAGTAAACGCAGAGCTCTGCAGCTCAACGTACCTTTCAGTTTCCGGTGAAGAGTTATGGAAAGTCTTCAGTCCCTCTGAGCTGTCGATAAACCCTTGGCGCACGTTTCCCGAGAAAACCGAGCCAAAGAAAGCTTGCTTTAGCCCCCAGCAGACTTTCCCATTGTGGAAGTGGAGGCGATTCTCTGCATGTCTAAGTATATGAGGGAGTAAACAGCCAACCAGATGTAGGATTTGTCAAATATTTTTTACGTCCACGTTCGTCCACTGGGAAAGAGAGGGTGGAGAAGGATGTTGTGGGGGAGTGTGAGGGAGAGAGAGGAGAGAGAAGAGAAAGAGAGAAGTGTCCTTTTCCTTTTGGCCCATATAGAAATATGATACATGGAAAATATGCTGATTACCTACAGTATATGACAAGATCAAATTTGAACGTTATTTTACAGGTAATTGTCTGTATTTTTTTACAGAATTTTCCAGTTTTTTTCATTATATCATGGAGTACCTGTTGTTTTACAGATATTTTCTGTGATTAAAATGTACCATTAAATTTACAGTTATTGCTTGTTTTTTGGTATTATGTTTTTTAATTGAAATTTCCTGTATTTTCAGAGATTAACACATAATTTTACATTAATATTTACAGATTATTCCTGTAAAAATAAGGGAACAAAAATTCTGTCAAATTAATTTTAGTACCATTGAAGGTAGTTATCATATGAGGATTAAAGTGAGGGTAATAATGCCAAATAATAATTAATATTAGTAAATAACAGCCTATATATTTATTTTTGTTTTATTTTTATTTTACTTGTAATATGTTTTTATTATATTTTTCCACAAACGGTTGGACTTAAACTGCACAGAGCTGCAGCTCTCCAGGAGTTTGAAACTCTTGTTTTAATGTTTCATTTTATATGAGTTTAGTTTTTTGTAATGCATAGTGTATAAACGGCTCTAAATAGTTTTTATTCCCATGCTAAAAATGAACTACAACTCACACACACACTAGTTTCTGATTGCTGATTCTTGTTAGTGAGCGTTACGATGAGGTTTCCTTAGCTGTGTTTGACCCTTTGCTTTGTTTGCCGCCTTTATGCTTGGGATTATATGTATGCACCTGTTTGTTCCTGTTTCAACCTTTAATTGCAAGACAGTTCTCTTAATAAACTGCCATTTGATCCTCAACTTTGTTGTCCTGGCGTCGACACTAACCTTGTTTTTGTTATTTAAAAAAAAAATGACCAAATGTGTTATTTGTAAAAATGAAATAAAAAATTTGATGTATAACAGTTTTGTTATTTTTTCAAGCAAATAATTTTGGAGTTTAGCCTACAGATCCTAAAATATTTGTTAAACTATATTATAATTTATAATTATATTTACAGTGTTTTATGACAACAGCCATTATTTGTACTTAAGCTATTTTTAATAATTCTTTTAAAGGTTTTTTTTATTTTAAAGGTTTGTTTACAGTGTATATTATATGTCATATGTGCAAATTTTTTCTAAACATTGCACAAATGTCCATTTCATAATTTTTTTCAACCATTGCAATTTCAAATATCTTAGATAAAATTATGTGTGTGAATAATATTTTAGTTAATACATTTGAACATGATCAATATCATCATATATATGAACATATATGTACATATCTGAAATACTTCAGCTTTCAGGCTGGTTTTACAGGGACTTTAAGATGGTTTAAGAGGGGTTTAGGTCACCTCCATGCTGGTTCCAGAAGGGTCTTGCTCATTTTCTGGCTGTTTTAGATGGGTTTTGGTCAATTCTAGGCTGGTTTTAGAGGGTTTTGGTTTTGGTCATTTCCAGGGTGGTTAAGAGGGGGTTTGGCCACTTCTGTGCTAGTTTTAGAGGGCTTTGGTGATTTCCAGGCTGGTTTTAAAAGGGATTGGCCACTTTTAGGCTGGTTTTAGTATTTTCCAGGCTGTTTTTACAGGGGCTTTGGTTGCTTTTAGACTGGTTTTAAAGGGGCTTTGACTTTTTCTGGCTGTTTAAGAAAGGTTTTGGTTACTTCTAGGCTGATTTTAGAATGTTTCATCAGGGATTTCACTGTCCTTCAAGATTTATATTATAAATTTAAGAAGTTATGACTATATCCTGTTGACTAGAAAGCAATTCCTCAAGTTTTTTAATTCTGTTGAATGCAAAAGCTGATGTTTTGCACAAAGTTGGAAACCTGTAACCACTGACTTCCTTATAGATCTAATAGATATACTATTTTAGTTAATATATTTTAACTTATATGTACATTTCTGAAATACCAACTTTTTTTCCCCAACATTTTTGCAATATTTTAAATATATGTTGTATATATATGAAATATTTCATATATGTGAAATCCAGATACGAACTTGTATATCATTATGTAATTCAGATTTCTTTGTGAGGGTATACATCTGCATTCATTTTTAACAAATCTGTTCCACAACACTCTGAGTTAAACAAGAGAGATTAAAAAAAGGAGTCAAAAGACTGCAAACATCCAGGAGGAAGCATTTCAACATTACACACACCCAAAGACGTAAAATGAAAGACAGATGTGCTACAGTAGTGCTGTATTAACATTTTATCACAATCTTTCCCAGTCAACAATAGTCTACCTGTGGTTTCTAATGTTTTGCTTCTAAACTGTGCTGTCTGAATCGCGTCCTCTGTCAAATGCTTTTTACCCGGAGTGTGAAACCAGATAAGCTTCTTAAAACACAGGAAACTGAGAGACGTCAGCGGCTCCCCATTCACTCTGGTCTCTGGTTACCATGGCGATGACCCCAAGAACGACCCCTCAGAGGTCATGGCCAGATGTGCTCTTACAATCTCATAACGAGGCAGATAATGATGTCTCAAATGAGGCGGCTTAGATAACCCAAATTTGCCCAATTAAGGATGACATTATACAGAAGCGTGCGTGCGTTTGTGTGTGTGAGTACAAATTAACGCATCCCATTTTTTCCCAAACAACTGAAGGGACAGAACATACAGTACCCTTTCTCCTACTGTCAAGCACTTTCACATTTCTCATTGGCTGTCGAATCTAGTGTCTGTGGATCATTTTTTTAATGAAAAAACAATGTTGCAACAAAAGGGGCTTGTTGCTGAAATCAGAGTATCTCCTGAACCTGCTGGCTCATGTTCAGCCTCTGTTTTCAGAGAAACACTACAACTAGGCAGGGATTGATTCGGAATGGACACAGGAATGCTGCTGTTGCCAATAAACTCCAATTCCAGCTGAGCTGATTCGTTTGGTCTGGAGATACTCCTTGCTTAGCTTTAACTTAACATGATTGGAGGCTGAAGGGGGCCAAAATCTACAGCTGTGGCGACTTAAACTGACTACTATTAGCAGCTGAGGCAGAGTAACCTGCATTTATTTATATAGAGAGAGAACATGGGATTTCAATCAGGCATATCACTTTTGATGCCAGTCTAAAGATGTATAAACAATGGAACTCCCTTCATGTCATTCAATATTGGGCACATTTTGTTTTGTTTTCAGAAAACATGACATATCCCTGCTCAAAAAAACTGCTTTAACAAGCCCAAGCTGGTAGGCTGGTTTTAGCTGTTCAACTAGGTCGGTTTAAGAGGGGGTTTGGCCACTTTCAGGCTGGTTTTAGGGGGTTTTGGTCATCCTCACAGTGGTTTTAGAAAGGTTTGTCCACTTCCAGGCTTGTTTTAAATAGGCTTTGGCCACTTCCAGCCTGGTTTAGGAGGGTTTCCAGACTGGTTTTGGAGGGGTTAAGCTCATTTCCAGGCTGGTTTAGGAGGGTTTTCAGGCTGGTTTCAGAGGGGTTAGCTCATTTCCAGGCTGGTATTAAAGGTGTTTGTGTCATTTCTGGGCTGGTTTTAGTTTTTTTTTTTTTTTTCTTTTTGGCCAATGCAGGCTGAATTTTAGAAAGCTTTTGGCCACATCCAGGCTGGTTTTAAAGGGACCTTTGCCACTTCTAGGCTGGTTTAAGATGGTTTCCGGGCTAGTTTTATGGGAGGTTTACTCATTTCCATGCTGGTTTTAGAGGGTTTTTTGTCATTTCTGGGCTAGTTTTAGAGGGGTTTTGACCACGTCCAGGCTGGTATTAAAGGGCCTTTGGCCACTTCCAGGCTAGTTTAAGGGGGTTTCAGGTTGGATTTATATGGGTTTTGCTCATTTCCAGGCTGGTTTTAAAGGGCCTTTGGCCACTTCCAGGCTAGTTTAAGGGGGTTTTCAGGTTGGTTTTATATGGGTTTTGCTCATTTCCAGGCTGGTTTTAGAGGTTTTTTTTGTCTTTTAATTCGTGGGCTAGTTTTAGAGGGGTTTTGGTCACTTCCAGGCTGGTTTTAAAGGGGCTTTGGCTCTTCCAGGCTGTTTAAGAAGGTTTTCATGCTGATTTTAGAGGGGGTTTGCTCATTTCCAAGCTTGTTTTAGAAGGATTTTGGTCATTTCTAGGCTGGTTTTAGAGGGCTTTAAGCTGATTTTAGATTTAAAATTATTTTTTAGAAGTTATCTCCATATTCTGGTTAATAGAAAGCTTTTTTTTACTTTATTTAATTAATGTTGGAAACCCGTAACCACTGACTGATTGTTATAGATTTTCCTCTTATGTTAATGGATACAGGTTTCAACATGATTCTAATTATATTCATTCGTATTCAACTAGTGAACAAGCCACGAGTGTGCAAATGATGATAGAAGTTTCATTTTAGATTTACTCCTTAAATTTCACTTACTTGGACACAAAAGCCTTTATTAATCTTATATCTACTTTTATAAAAGCTGTAGATTTAGATGGATATTAAAGCAGCATTTACATGGATTGTTTGCTAGTGTATAATGTGCTAAATATTTGTTGATGTTGCAATAAGTTTGGCATCCAGTGTGACCTAAGAGATGACATATATCCTTAAATCAATATCAATCCTCTGTCACTGAAACATTTCCCTTTTCTCAAACACTTCCCTCTGTCATCCATCAAGAGAGATAACATGTCTTTATTATTCAGTGATTAATTAATCCAGGACAGAAAGAAAGAAAGAAAGAAAGAAAGAAAGAAAGAAAGAAAGAAAGAAAGAAAGAAAGAAAGAAAGAAAGAAAGAAAGAAAGAAAGAAAGAAAGAAAGAATTGTTTGTCTGGAAGTTAGTGCTAAAACTAATATAACAATGTGTTTGAAGTCAATAATACTTTTATGTTCAGATTAAAGGTCACATGCAGAAATCTAAAAGAGTTAAGCACATATGTTAGTAATGATTCATTCAAAGCAACAGCTGTAAATGACTTTGTTCTAACTGAGAAACACGCTAGAAATGATTTAATGTGCCCCTCCAGAGAGGCAACATCATTGTACAATAAATGATAACAAATGCTACATAGAGATGGTTTTGATGGAATACGAGAGCTTGTGTGAAAAGATCTGTGCCATTTAATCACTTCCCGCTGATCAGAAGGACAGATTTCCACATGAACAAGTACTGAAGCTCTTTAGTTCTTTCTGTTTTGCAAATTGTTAGTCTTCAGATTTCCATTGAACTGACTTGAACACTCTTTCAAAAGCTTTTTTTTTTTATTGAAATGTATTCAATCTGACATTAAAAATGCAGCTCTGCTCTGATTTCTCCTGTTTGTACATTTTGTTCAACCATTAATCTTGTGACTACGATTCTTCAGGCCCTGATAATATTATAATAATAATAGGTTGGTCACTGAGTCTTTCCATTTTTCAACGAACAGACAGTGTTTGTCGATTTTATATTAGTCACATTTTATAAGTACTTCATAATGTCCTTTTTAAAATGGATATTGTGTGTAATGCATCATATTTCATTTGTGCTTCAGCATGCAATCTCAAAAACAGCTTCACAAGCCTATAATTACGTGGCAAAAGTAAAAAAAATCATAAGTAAAAAAATCTGATTGATGGTGAACTTCCTCAATTTGTTTTCCCCTTATGCTTAAAAGCTTTCCTTATGCTGCTGATGCTTAAAAGATTTTCAAGCCTAACCTGCTAATAGCATCAAGCAATATCTACAGTAAGTGTGAACTCTTGAAAAAATAATAATGATAGTAAATAAAATAATGGCTGCCGGGCATTTTCTTAGGGAAGTCACTTGAAATTAAAAAGAACGAGAGAAACAGTTAAAGCAGTTTTAATATAGTTTTGTCAGATCGGTGTACTTTGCAGTTTGATTTAATTCTGTCTAAATGGGCAAGACAGCAAGTGTAGCTCTAAGTGCGAAATGATTTCTCTAGATCTTTCTAGACGCTAACTCTGAGAAACGCAAACTGACACATGCATACATTATACAAGCCTGAGAAAGAGCAGTATTTCCCATGATGCCACAGTAACCATGAGAAGTCCTGCTCATGAATAAAACTGCATCATAAATGGTGCAATAATGCAATGATAGTTGCCTGCAACATGCAATACTTCTTTAATCAGGCTGTCAAAAGTTATGCACACAAATAATACAGAAGATTTGGACTTTCCTCACTGACAAGGAACAAGTGTACCATTTTAAAACCCGTTTACACTTTAACATAACAAACAATAAACCTATAATAAATGACTGTGTGAGCTAATAAAATAAATCTAAATATGTTTTGAAATATTACACTACAATTGGAAAAAAAATTAGTTTGAGTGAGAAAAAAATGTCTTTGTAATGAACAAAGACAAATGAGGGGAATTAGGGGGGCGAGGGGTGATTTTTACATCCGGAAAACAAACCACTCAAAATCCCAAGCTGTGTTTCGTCTCCCTGATGGACAATGAAACGTCTCTGTGCGTGAGAACAGTATAACTAATAGGATCACCATGTTGTAGTCATATGGCACTACAGTATAAACCTGCTAACAGGCACGTTTTGTCAAACATGTTCACAAAAAAAAAAGGACAGACATAAAGTCCTGAATACATTCTGTTCCCTGTCAGAAAGCATCAGCGTCTCAGTCTCTCCCCAGTGACTGACAGAAGAGGAAGAGGCAAGGGAGGAAGAGGAAGGGTCACAGAGGGGACAGGATGCTGGTTTGGGGGAGAGTCTGAAGGGATAAATTAGGAACCAGTCTCAATGTACATAAAGAATGAGTCACACACCACCATCCCAGGCTCAGGGATCACCATAAACAAGCTAATAATAGACTTCACTGTGTGAGAACGTGTGTTTGGCGGCATGTGTTTTTTTCGTACACCAAAACAAATAACAAAAGCAAACTGTTGTGGTGACAGCACTCATAATCTTCACATCATTAAAATTGTGTATGGTAATTTGACAGATATATGTGATTTGATTTGATCTGACACAACCACGTCGAACAAACATGCATAGTTAATAAGTCGTTTCTGATTAGCCCTGTTCAGAGTTGGTTTATAATCTTACCTCAGGATGGCAGGCCATCGGTCAGACTGGATGCTCCTCTATATTGTCTGTACGTAATAAATTCAGTAAAAAAGAAAACATTTAAATAGTTTTGTGGCATATTTGATCGTCTGTTGAGAAATGAACAAATCAGAGATGTTTACTTTGCCAAAGAGGCTAGAGTACTTCAATTTCCATATGAATCACGTTTTGTCACAGACACCTAACATAAAAACGATTAACTTTCTTAGTAACTGTTTAAATCTTGTTTAAAGATTTAGATTTATGTTTAGTTTTATTTATGTTTAAATGTTTAGTAGTCTACCTTTTCTCATTTGTCATGTCCTGGATTGCTCCACTGCAATAAGAGATGGTACATTAGTCATTTAACCCTTGTGCACTGTTCAAATTTACTACCCTTATGTTATATTAGGGATGAAAACATCCACCTGATTTAACTGCTGTAAAATGGCATCATATATATATATATATATATATATATATATATATATATATATATATATATATATATATATATATATATATATATATATATATATATATATTAAATTGTTAACAAATTTACAGGATTTTAACTCTTTAATTGCCAATTTCACAAATGATGTCACTGATTTGGTGGGGAAAAAACACACACAAAATGATGTATTTTCAATATAAAAAGTAATTGTGGACTGGATTTTTTAAACCTTTTATCACAGTCTTGGATGTGAGTGATTAATAACAACAATGGCTTTAATGCATTGTTAGATTTTAATTTTTTTCTGCCTAGATTATTGTTGGTGCTGTTTTTGCCCTATTGACTTCCATTATAAGCACATTTAATGGTACATAAATACACAGTTTTTGTTTGTATTTACTCCATGTACTGTAGCTCTGAGAGCTGAGATGCATATTTTGATTTTCTCAGACACATCAAGGTAAGTGCGCAAAGGTCACTCTCACACACACACACTTTAATTTGTTGTTATACTCCATATAAAATCCAGAAACTAAGCTTTTTTTGCACAGGCCTATCTAAAGGAATAATGGTGCCAACAGATGATCAACAGTAAAAAATTACAAATTTGACCTCTTCCCAGCAGGGAAAACCACCAACAATCAAATATGAATGATTATATGGTGTCGTGGTTTGTAATCAAAAAAAGGTGGCTATAATGGAAGTTGATGAAGCAAAAACAGCCAACAGAAAATATTGAAAATTAATAAATAAATAAAAATGCTTCAAAGGTAATGGTGTTTCACATGTTCAAGACTTCATGAAACATGTTCAAGATAAAAGTTTTTTTTAATCCAGTCCATAATTACTTTTTTATATTGAAAATATGTCATGTTGTGTGCTTTTTTGTTTGCCAAATCAGTAACTTTTATGAATATGGCAATAAAAGAGTTCATGTAGTAATTTTGATCAATCTCTCTCTTCTTCTTCTTCTTTGGCCGACTTTTTTTTACACATTCCGGCTGGCCTGCTGTCTGGGCCCATCACGCTCATACACTTATACACTACGGACAATTTAGCCTACCCAATTCACCTGCAGCATGTCTTTGGACCGTGGGGGAAACCGGAGCACCCGGAGGAAACCCACGCGAACGCAGGGAGAACATGCAAACTCCTCACAGAAACTGAGCCGAGGTTCGAACCAGCGATCTTCTTGTTGTGAGGCGACAGCACCACTTACTGCGCCACTGCTTCGCTCAGCAGTTTTGATCAATACTGTGGTTAATTAACAGATTTATGTAACCCCAAAAAAAGAAAAAAATATGTATTAGATGCATTTTTACAGCAGTTTAATTCAGTGGATGTTTTCGTCCCTAACACAACACAAGGGTAGTAAATTTGCCCAGAGTGTATCATTGAGTTTAGAAAAAAGTAATTCTTAAAATATGTGTCTAAATAAGACTGATCTTAAAAAAAAAAATAAAAAAAAACCATTTTGCTAGCTGAAAAACATCACGTTATGGAAAAATTTAGACATAAAATCACCCCAGAGTGGATGAAAACATCCCCAACAGTACATAAAGGTTTGTTTCTATCACGCCATACATTACATTCCAGTAATTGATACATCTATAAAACGAAACATTTATCAATTCAAGGACTTTAAGGTGTAGCCTAAAATTATGGTTGATATTGATTTTGTATCACTTTATGGGGAACGCACGTACAGTATGCTATGAACAATAGGGGGGCACAAACACAGGCTCACTGAGAACATCCAATTAATGTCTGACGTCATCATGAACCTGACATGTTACAATAATTTCCTGAAAAACAAGTATCACATTACTTTACTGGAAGAACGAGAAAGGAAGAATGGTTCAAAGGCGATGACAACCGAAACACAAGATCCTCACACGGAGAAACGTTCCCTGCTCAGCTCTGTGGTGATGGTGGACCTGACTCTGTACTGCCCCCTGCTGTCCTGTATAAAACAAACATCAACAAATTTAATCAGTCTGTAGACAAGCTAACGCAAGAAGAAAACGTCTAGTGTCTGGTCTTGTTATTTAGAAATTGTACATAAAATTATGTGAATAACTGCCACTTCAATCTCGCGCGATATTCACCTTACTAGCATGTTTATACGTTTGAGAACTAACGTTAGTAGTCAACATTTTAAGCGGTTCATCACATTTCATCAAATTTGTCCTAAACTATTGAACACCCATTCTTGCCTTTTGGACCATTTTGTAACAATATTTTGACCCACTTCAAATGTTGACTACTGTAGATTAAGGATAGTTCACCAACAAACAAAACTGTCATCGTTTACTCACCCTTCACTTTTTCCAAATCTGTTTGAATGTCTTCTTTCTGTTAAATAAGATATTTGGTAAAATGCTGGAAACAGGTAACCATTGACTTCCATGGTATTCGTTTTTTAACTATGGTTACGTCTGATATATATATATTTTTAAATCTACTTTTGTGAAGTAGATCAAGGTGCAGCAAGCAACATCTTCAAGCAGTTGCTGCAAATTTAGGGGCTTAAAGTGAATCTTCCGTTTCTCCACATCCCAAACATTTAATTTCTAATTATATATTGTCGACCTATGAATGTGATGTCCTTCAAGTCCAGACCTTCAAGTTCTCATGACCTCTAACATGACAGACCTTCAAGTTCTCATGACCTCTAACATGACATGACGACATCTAAAACATTAATTAATTCATTTTCTTTTCACTTAATCCCTTTATTAATCTGGGGTCGCCAACGCGGAATGAACCGCCAATTTATCCAGCGAATGGTTTACACATCAAGTGCCCTTCCAGCTGCAACCCATCACTGGGAAACACCTATACACCCATACACTAGGGCCAATTAAGCTTATTCAATTCACCCATAGCACATATCTTTGGACTTGTGGGGGAAACCCACCAAACACAGGGAAACTCCACATGCAAACTCCACACAGAAATGCCAACTGACCCAGTCGAGGCTCAAACCAGCGACCTTCTTGCTGTGAGGCGAACGTGCTACCTACTGGGCCACCGTGACACCCACATCTAAAACAATTAATTTAAAAAGATAAACTAAAATCTAATCTATTATATCTAATGTCTATAATACTAAAATCAAGTGGGGATATGGTAGCAGTTTCTGACTCATAAGTAGGCCCACACAGAATCTGCGTGCACAGAATTCCACAGATTTTTAGCTCATCATTGATTCTGTTTATTTACTTGAGTAAATGTGTGTAAATTTATAGTTATTCTGTTTTTACATTTATTTTAGTATACATATTGACTAATATGAAAATATTCATGATTTATTCACAATATAGTTTGAAAAGTAATATTGTCTGTCTTTTAGTAGATATATTATATCAGAGACTTGTTTTGTTTACCAAATAAAGTGAATCTAATTGGATTTGTATTTTAAACAATGAATAAAAGTTAAAAAGATATTATTTTTTATTTCACATTAAGATTTTAGTTATGATACTCCCAAAATTATTCTGCTGATTTTTAACAAGATTCTCAGCAGAAATAGCAAAAAACATCCGCAGATTCTGTCTGGCCCTTCTCATAAGTTCATATAAAATGACTCCTATTACAATTAACAAACAAAACCAAGCCAGCGTTAATTAAAATGTAGCATTTACTAAAACTGTTATTATTATTATTATACTGTACATTTACAAAGGAACAAGAACATAGAACTTGGACACAGGTAAATCCTGCTCTATTAGAGGAGCTGGTGTGCTTTGACGTCACAAATGGATCATGTGTTTGGAGCATCACGGATGCACAGGCATCAACCTATAGTGCAATCAAACAACCAAATGGGAGTAAACAATGGAATTCTCCGGCATACACCTCTCTAAAACAGCATAAAATAAAACAAATAAAATGTAAAACAGTGCAAAAACAAACAGGAGAGATGTCAGGGGAAAAATAACTGGTTAACTTATGAAGTAAATAAATAAATGACAGTTCTGAAACTGTGTAAAACCATTAGCAAGAACAAATGTTTTCCCTTTGTCAGAAACATTTGGGTCTGGAAACATAACAGATTTATTCTGAAAACTCTTTCAGAGTCGGTCAGATTTTAAGCGCTATAAAATGTGACTGATTTTACTGAACGTGACTAAAACAATACTGACTCCAAACAAGGAAATGAGATCTTTTCATATATGACAAAAGACAGAGGCTTAACTGAAAGGTCCAGGGCTGGTTTTCTAACACTTCTCTGTCCAAAATGAACACATGTCTGGGAAACCAGCCCATATCGAGTGAGTGGATGTATATTTAAGCAGCTTTTTAAACACTTGACTTGACTCCTAACTGCAACTGACATATATTTAATCAGCATATATATATATATATATAGAAAGAAATAAGCCTAAGGTCCAAAGGTTCCAGCAAAAAGCAGCTTTAGTAAAAAAAAAAACAGCATTAGTGTATTACTATAATCTTTAATCTGTTGGTTAAGCAATACCTCAGACTGCGGAGAAAAAATAAACTCCCACAGAAACATTCAGTCGCTGAGCTCCATCTGCAAAATCCACGAGAGTCTGAATCCTTAAGAGTCAAAAGACAAATGTCATGAGGCGCATTTCATGGAAGAAAAAAGGTTCCTGGACCAAGTGCATGTCAAATGATTGATCTGCAAGCTTCCCTGATTGGCCGCGGAACCTTAAGGTTTTTTTGTGGGGGAGTAAGGCTTTAAGTGAAGGAGGTCTGTGGAAGGAGAGAATGTAGTGGTCATGGGGAACACCTGTGCTTTCCGTTGCTGAGAGGAAGACGTTCCTAAAGTTCCTCAGAGGTACAAGTGAATGTGTTAGTTATGCTGATGCAGTGTATATGTTAGTTAATGCTGTTTGTGGCACCAGCATCAGGGCTGTCCAGTTCTCTGTGGAAGGTCCCATCAGTCTGAAGGTTTGTTCTGGAATATTCCTCGTACCATTCCTGCAGACAAAAAGAAACAACTGCTTTACACAAACATACCAATGTGTATCTGAACATTTTTGAGTTATAAAGGAGGGCATTCTTTGCCAAATGTATCACAGTATAATTTCGCAAAACAGAACATGATATCATTAAAATAACTTTATGTAGCATTTATTTTTCTTTCGCTAAACTTTCCAACTTTCCACTCGGGCATATCCTTGTATAAACAGCAGTGTGATATATTACCATTTCACATGTTCCTGACTTAAATTTCTCATCTAATAAGAGAACTGTTTCATAAGCTGTTTCATCCAAAGAGTTTAATTTATATCAAATATCACATTAATAATCTGAATAAAGCAGTTTCAATTTTACTATACGTGTTAAAGAGAAAAAAACATCACTTTATGTTTAAACTGGCATAAATGATCACCAACAAAACATTGCTGTAATCAGGAAAACCACTGTAGCTTCTTTTATTTCTTGTTCCTCAGTTTGTGCAGAAGACACGTATAACTAATGTTATCTCTATCATGTTATCTTGTGTTTAGAGGCAAATCTCTGGTGTTTAGGAACACCATATTGTGGGAAATGTCTGGAAAGTAATTTAACCAAAACAGACTTTGGCGTTTCAGAATGACTCAAATTTAAAAGGATCTACATTGAGAATTGGTCCACAGCTTAATCCAATTTTCAGTCACATCAACTGTAGAAGTCAATTCCATTGTAGCTTATTTCTATGCACTTTTTTTCATATAAAATAATTAGAAGTCATTAGATTTGTATGAAAATTTTCATGTAGGTTTTCCACCAAAATGTTTATAAAATGGATCAAACATAGTTATGCAAATATGATATGTTTTTCCTATTTCTATTTTATTTTCCATTTATTTTTTTGTACCTTTATTTAAAAAGTAAGGTTCAAGTATTTTGGTTTTGTAATTTTTAAATAAATATTCTGTATATGTTTTAATGTACTAATGTGTTTATATAGTAAATACACTCACTGGCCATTTTATTAGGTACACCTTACTAGTTCTGAGTTGGACCCTCTTTTTTTCTTCAGAACTGCCTTAACCCTTCATGACAGAGATTCAACAAGGTACCTAAAATATTTCTGAGATTTTGGTCCCTATTGACATGATAGCTCACGCAGTTGCTGCAGATTTGCCTGCTGCAAATCCATGATGGGTATCTCTCATATCTCTCATATTCACCACATCCCAAAAGTGCTCTATTGGATTGAGCTCTGATGACTGTGGAGGCCAGTTGAGTACAGTGAACTCATTGTCATATTCAAGAAACCAGTCTGAGATGATTCGCGCTTTATGAGATGGCATATTATCCTGCTGGAATTAGCCATCAGATGATGAGTACACTGTGGTCATAAAGGGATGGACATGGTCAACAACAAAACTCAGGTAGGCTGTGGCGTTGACACAATGCTCAAACGGTACTAATGGGCCCACACCATTACGCCCCATTCACACGGGGTTTCAGCGATAACACTTGACAGAGGGTGTGTCTGAAGTTCAATCGTCATAGCAGCATCAGCCAATTAATTTAGTCAGCAATAGGCCACTGTCTGAGCTGGTGTATTTGCATACAGCGATCTGATTGGCTGACACTTCCGACGGCGTTTGAAAAGTTGAGCAAGTCCCAACTTCTACAGTGAGCAACGTCTCTGAAGCGGCGCAGTTGGACAAGTGTACCTAATAAAGTGGCCTGTGAGTATGTTTTTTTTTTTGTTGTTCTCATTTTGACACTAGCTGTAGTTATTTTAGCACATCATGTTAAGCTAAATGAAAAGAATGAGTGTTTCTGTCTACCATATCAGTTTTTATGATTTTACAAATGTAAACTTGTATTTTTCCATCAATTAGAAACAGCAGAATCTTTCTATCCATGTGTGGTATAAGTATACCTGAATCTCCTCTTCGTACATCTTCATACTGAGGTCACTCTTGGTACGTGACCTTCGACCCAGAAACACTAATGATGTCTGCTGTGATCAAACAGAAATTAGCCAGTACAGTTTAATCTCTCATGAAAAGAGTAATACGACATTTAGACCACAGACTGTCCATGCGCTCACCCCGCTTCGCTCCAGAGCCACACACATGTCCTGCAGAGAGGTGAGGTTGGTGACGCCCAGTGTGTGTTTATAAAAGTCCAGAGTCTGCAGAGCTTCAGTCTGGGACACTTCAGTCTCAAACACAATCCCCTTTTCATCTATAACATATACACACAAAGATTCAGTGTTAGATATCTCAGTGAAAAAGGTCCCAGTCACACTGATTTTATTAAACATGTCCTCGGAGGAATAGAACTCTAAACACTGAGAACCTTCAGGGTCATCCAGCGGCTCTCTGTTCTTCCGGCTGTAATTCATCCTAAAGACAAATGCATCCAGTATGAAGGCCACGATTATAGTCATGACGACCTGCGGCACACAATCACACAGGCATTTACAATCAAAATAACACAAGGCTGTGAGAAAATATAAAAGGCCATTAAATCTAATTTATGAAACACACACACACACACAGACACAAAAAACATTTTTAGAATTGTGTGAGCATTAAACATGTTTTATTCTCATATTATTTGAGAGATTAAGTAAACAAATTAAGAAGACAGGATTAAAGGTCGTGAAATTAAAAAAAAAAAAATAGATGTTAGTATCAGTCTGTTAGTTTTAAGGATATCTGTTAGCTAGTGTGCTCCAAAACAGTGACAAATTCATGATTAGAAAATATAAAACTGATATAAACATCCAAAGGTTATTCATCAATGCAGAAGTGCGCTAGTTTTTGCGATTGTTTTAAAACTTCTGATTCAGTTGCCTGTTAGAGAATTGACTAGGAACAGTAAACCACAGAAAACGATCAAACTACTTGCTCTACAGACAAGTATTTGCATGACTAAGCAGAATCATATAATAAGGAAATGTCAGTTTGCAACATCAAGCAGCATAATGAGCTGTTTTTAATGTCTAAAAATGAATTGAAGTGAACAAAACCGGAAGTCTCGAGCCAAAAAAAATTCAAATGGCTGCGTCCGCACATAGGCAAAAGATAAAGGCAATACTTTAGTTTCACATAAAATCTTGACCAATCTAATGCTCTTTAGTATCTGGAATGCCCCACCCGCTTCAAAATGCTTCTCGTTTGATGCGATTGAGCTTAACCACTTTCACTGGCAGAGCTGTGATAAAACAGAAATGCTATTAGCTGTTTTTTTTAAAGGGGAGGAGCTACAATCTGCCACACCCTCTTTTCATGTTTTAGTTGAGATTACGTCAAACATTGTATAAACAAAATGCACATTTCAAAGCACTTCATGAGACCTTTAAATACATTAGAAAATAGAAATTGTAACAGAGTAATCAACCTTAACATTTACACTTTCCTGTATGCAGCACAAATTAAAAGCTTAAATGTCAAAAACTAATTATATCCATATTATTTTTTAAAGTGTCTTTCATCATTCCTTATATTAGTGGTTCCCAAAGTGGGGGTCGCTTGGCGATTTCCAAAAACCAAATTCATTTTATTAAACTATTAGAATGACCATATTTTATCCATAATCTCCTGACGAACAAAATAGTAGTTAATAGTAACATTGTTGACATGTAAATAATAAACCTAAAAAAACAACTTGCAAGCCTGACGATTTTTTTTTTTTTTTTTTGCAACCTCTGGGGTGATTACATTGTATTAAAGACACAGCAATGTGTGCAAGGTTTATATTATTAAAACCCATCAGAGAATATGGGGATTGCAAGTCATTGTTTACCAAAAATTATTTTGGAGGTCATGGGCTGAAAAGTTTGGGAACCCCTGACTTATAATACAACAATTTTAGTAATTTGTTATATTCATCTTTATTATACATTTTTAGTTTTCATTTTAGTTTGCTTTTAAAATTACTTTTATTTTACTTTTAGGCCTTCACCTTTTTCAAAATGATTTCTGTTAGTTTCTTTCTTGTACGTTTCTCCATCTATTTTATTTCATAACTGATTGGGAATAATTAATGTGCTTTTATTAGTTTTAGTTTTGTTTATTGGTCTAATAAGCCAGATTTGCATTTGCATGCCTTACCATGGTCACGATGTAGAAGGTCATGAAATAAAGGCGGCTCCAGTGAGTAGTTTGTGATGTCACACCTTCCTGTAAAAAAACAGAGACCAAAGGCATCATTGACTTACATCAATTACAGACAGCCGATCATTTACTCACTATATAATATGATGAATGAGCTTCTGCTGTAAATACACACTGCACAAACTCAGAGACGCCAGTGACACCTCACTTTATAAATGTAACAGATACATAATGGTCTATGGCAGGTTGTTTTAACATATAATTTAATTATTTTCATTCTAATAGTATTTATTTTTAAATACTAACTTATTTTCCATTTATCCTTTAAGAGCTAGTATTTTTTATTAGTTACTATTTTTGTTATTTAGATACTAATGCTTATTATTCATTTGCTAATTCCCTTTTTTAAATATACTAGTACTAATTCATTAAACCCTTGTATTTATTCATTAGATCAGGGGTGCTAAAACTTTTTTGTATGAAGGGCTAAAAAATATTATTACGATCCATGGGCCAAACTAAATTACATTAAAGTTGCCATAGGTAATTTCCTCATTTATTTCCTAATATTTTAAAATACATAGAAAACATTATCTTTAAATCATGTATTAGTATTAACTTATGCAGTGTAACTTTTTTAATTATAACTTATTGCAATAACAACATAAAGAATCATGTATATAACACAGTGGAGTTCAATGCTGAATACTCTAGTCAAGCAGAATCTGCTTTTGACTTGATTTGCTCACTCTGCATTGTCGGGTAACAGTATGAGCAGTTAAACTGAATCTGATTAATTTACACTATTTAATTGAAACATGTTATTTCAGTTAGATTTTAACAATAAAACAAACGAAGGGTTTCATTAAATTTGAATGACATTTTCGAATATAACCCTATCATTCTTCCTCTCTTCTCACAATGATGGTGGGCCAAATGAAAGGTTACCACGGCCAACTTTGGCCCATGGGCATCACTGCATTAGACACTACTTCCTATTTAACATTAGTACTTATTAAATAATAGAATAAGTTATTAAATACATCAGATACTATTTTATGTGTTTTTATTAGATCATAGTACGTATTCATTAAATACTCGAGGTAATTTATACTAGTCACTATTATACTTTTACTAGTAACAAGTTGACATATTTTGCCATTGACTTCTATAAGGATCTGTTATTGGATTTCAGTTTTGACCAGTATGTACAGTATGCAATCTGTTTTTTTTCATGTACTACTTCATCTATCTATTTGTTTTTAAGGATTTACTAGTAATTACTTTGTTAGACACTAGGATTATTAATTAGACACTCAAACTTATTAAATAGATACAATTACTTACTGGTTACTCCTAGAACCTTTTATTAGATACTTTGAATTATGTAGTAGGTACTAGTACCTAAGCCTTTGTCATTACTACTAGCAACAATTCTTATCTAACTACTCACAACAAGTTTTGAATAGATACTTGAATCTAAAAAAATATACTAGTATCTAAAAAGAAAGACTAATATGAAAATAGATGTGCAATTTATACATTAATGTTAAAATGCCTTGTCATAAACAGCAGGGGGCACCACATAAACACACACCAACCAAAACAACAAACAAACAAAAACACACTTTTCTGAGGAAAATCTGATATGATATGATGACAGAACTGATGTACAAGTGTGTTAACACTCACCATTGTGATGTACCAGTTGTTCACCACTGTCAGCTCAAAAAGAGTTACTGAAACATGACAGAGGGAAAAAAACATCTACAAAATGTCTACAGTATGTTCTATAAAATGTGAAAAACTTTTACAAATAAAATAAAACACTACAGTATATACTGATGTTAAAAGATTGGGTATGTATGGCTGTGTGCACATACCAAAGCTGCTTAGGATGTTATTGAAGTTATTGAGATAGTAATATCCCTCTTGTAATTCGGTCCGGTTGCCAGTGGTGACATTTATCTGCCGATAGGAGGCCGCGACGGTGCTATTGCTATTGAAAAGACATCATACACAAATCATTTAGAGTGTGAAAGATTTCATTTCAGGGTGAACAGAGTAAACCATGTTCAGTTTCTAAAATGTATAAAGTCATTTCAGTCAGTTCAACCATTATGGTTGTTAAATGAACTTACTCGCAGCAGTTCGGATAAATAACATCAGCAAAAAACTCCATTCCGACGATGGCAAAAGAGTAATAGAAGATGATCAGAGTCAGACCTAGACTACAGACAGAGAAAGAGAGAGTGTGTTTTGAGTCAAGGGCCTCCATCTGTAAATAATGAGCTGAAACTGATTATTATTTTTGTACCTGGCCATGCGCGGGAACAGTTCAAACATTGTGTCCAGAACATTCCGATAGCGCTGTTTAATTTTAAATAACCTTAATAAGAAATGAAAAAAATTATGAACTTCAGATAATTTATGTTTATATCTACAGCTAAAATAGAAAAATTATGATAAAGATAATTCATGGTTCACAAAATATGGGTCAATATTAGGTACAAATGACATGCAAAAATGTAGAAATTTACTACAACTTTAAAACAAGCTGATATTTTTTCTAAGCTGAATGTTTATTACATAAAGATGGTTTCTAAAGGGTTAACCAAGTCCAATTTACCTACAATTTAGGACAAAATTTCAGACCATTATGAATGAAATTTCATATTTATGCAGGACTAATAACTAATGATTTTTTTTCTGATGGCCCAGTTTGTCCAGCGGAAAAATATTCTAACTTGCCACATCAAAAAAAAAAAATTATTAGTTTATTAGTTATTTCTTTGCCGCATATTTTGAAAAATGTTAGGGTTAGAGTTAAAACAAGCAAACTCTGCAAAGCGACTTACAAATGGGAACAAGGAAGCAATTTACACAACTACAAGAGCAACAATGAATAAGTGCTGTAGGCAAGTTTCAGGTATGTAAAGAAGGTGTAAGAAGCAAAACATTGTTTTAACATTTTTTTAATGTTAAATGCCACAGCCATATCATCCTACTGCCCAGGACCGGTTACTCACTGAAGCTAAGCAGGGCTGAGCCTGGTCAGTACCTCGACAGGAGGAGACCACACGGGAAACAAGGTTGCTGTTGAAAGTTGTTTTAGTAAAGCCAGCAGGGGGTGCTCAACCTGCGTTCTGTGTGAGTCCTAATGCTCAGGTTTAGTGAAGGGGACCAACAACCCCCGCTCCCTTCCAGCCCTGCCCCATGATTGTGAAACACTTTGGGTATATGGCCATACACGATTTTCATTTAAAATACACACATTATATTACATTACATAAAAAAAAAACTCTTTAAAAACTATAATTCCAGGCCAGTGTCCTCACCACGTACAGTCTATAAATACATGAAGAACATTTAAGCAATTCTATTGTTACTGTAAGAAAGATAATTAAACCATATTGGTAAATAGAATTAGGAATAGAGTAAAGCTTTATACGGAAATAGGAAAAAAGTCCTTTTTAAGTGATTTTAACAAGACAATATTTTAGTAAATTAAAGATCTTTTATGGCCTAAAATGTTGGTTTTAAAATATAAGATGTTTTAAGACCCCGCAGACACCCTGATATATGTTATTACATTATTGAATGAATCAGATTTTTAATTCAGTCTTAAAAATAAAACATTCCAGAAACAAAATTTCAAATGAATGCCTAATCAAAAGACATCAAAACATCTAAACACAAAAAAGTTTCACACACAATTTTGTTTTCCACTTTGTTCTCACTGGTTATGTTCCTAAAAAAGTTCAATAAAAATTATTTTTAGAAAAAGCTTCACACACCGGAGAAGCTGAAGAGGTCTCAACACCACAATGAAGTAGAACGGCTCCATGTCAAAGGCCAGAGCAATCAGTCCCAGAAAAGCAAAGACTGTTACTGAGAAATCAAAGCTGTGAATACAAACAAATCCAGAGGTGAAGCCATGTGAATGTGTGTTTGTTAGTGCTCGTATGAAAGTGAGTGTCTGTTCTACCTACAGGTTCCATCCTGAGCTGAAATATGTGATGGGTCCGAGGCCTGTGATCTTCAACAACACCTCAATACCATAAACTTCATTCCACCGAAACATAAAGAGAAGATAAATAATAATAATAAAAAAATTAATATTTGAATGGAACCCTTGTTTTTTTAAGACATTTACATTCAGAGGATTCACTGATGATTCAATTTTAGACAATTTCCTACTTGTAAGGAAAATAATGTAACTCCAGGGGACGACACGAGTCCATGAGATGCCATCTGTGGGAAGAGAAAAGAAGAAAAGAGTTCCCTGAGAGCCTAATTCAGTTGGTTTCACACAGAGAAAACAGTTTCCTGTGATTACAAGCATTTCTGAATTGTGAATTCATGGAATTATCTGGAACTGCAGCACAGCTGTTCCATTTCCCAAGCAGATCTTACCATTTAACATGTTTGTCTCCACTAGGATCCAGATGCCATTGACGGCTACTACCAGATCTATAACAGGTCAATCATCGGAAAATAGAAAGTATTTTTAGACATACAGGAAATATTAGGTGGATAAAGTACAAAACATTTGAATGTTTTGGGTGTCAGTATGATTTATTTAAAACAAAATTGCATTATGTTGATTAAATGTTACAGTTAAAACGAATATATAATTACAGTGATTTTAAAATACACACTAAAAATATGTTTACAAAAAATCCATTAACTGTTCATGTGAGAATGATTTCTGAAGGTTATAAGCAATGGCTACTAAACTTGTTTTTTTCCTTCACATAAATAAACAGCTTTTTAAAACATAAAAGTAGTTGTCAGTCTAATATTATTTGATGCATTATATAAAATTGTTGCATTTCCAATTAAATGAGTAAAATATGTTACTGACCCCCAAACTTTTGAACCATACAGTCTATGACAATACTGAACAAATACTGATCATGTTAGTAACTGGTAGGTAAGTGTTAGTAAGACATGTTAAGTATTTTGTGACTGAACTTACACATTGCATATTGGAAAGCTTTCGATTTCACAAGTAAATTGATTCCTGTTAAAAAAAAGCATAATGATAATAAAAATTAAAAAAAATATGAAAGATTATATCTGGTTTAAACTATTCACGAAGGAATCTGGTCATTGTGAATTAACGTAAAACAGTAAATCTAATGTAATAAATCATTATAACAAAGAAGCCCTAAAGACCTTTAAAAATGAGCAATGCAGTGCGAGGAAGATCATCAAACCAGTGCTCTCCACTTCGTCGTGCCTGTCACACACACACACAAATACACATACGCACATAGCAGATGTTCAGGATCAGGAGGATTTAACATACAGCTGGGGAGGATATTCATGTGACAGTGTGTGCAATCTGACCTTCCACTTCAGTCCGATCACTTCATAAAATTTATAGAAGTCCTGGAGACTAAAACATAAGCACAGATACATTTTCATTATTATTATTATCATCATTATATCAAGAGAGAAAGAGAATGTTTTGAGTTTACTGCCATATCAGCTTCCCTGGCTATTTCATAGCAAAAACAGCACAAATTTACAAACATTTTTTTTACAAAATTTTCTATAATAAAAGGTTTATAACAAAAAAAAAGGCATCAACAACAATTAATTATACATAAAATAAGACAAAAATCTAAAACTAAAATAGTAATAATCCAAATTCTACTATTCTGAACAGATAAAAATTAATGTCTGATAACATTCAAAATAAGGCATTGTAAAAGTATGTAAATGACAGTTAGGTTGCTTTTGCAAAATTTACGTTTTGGAGCAACATCTCCTTTAATGAGGGCATTTACCAGTCATATAACAGATAATACGATCATTATTAGTCTGTTTAAGAATCACAATCAAAATCACAATATCAGAAATTTCACAATATAATTAGAACATTCGTCAATATTTACAGAAAAAGGCAAAAATAAACAAAATACGATATAAATATGATGTTGATATATATATATATATATATATATATATATATATATATATATATATATATATATATATATATATATATATATATATATCCTTGGGGCTGGTGGGTCACATAATAAACTTGACAAGTGACAAGTCGTTTGTTAATTGATCAACATCTGATCAAATAATGATAAGAACGTGAGTGCATGAAGGTGTGTGTGTGTGTGTGTGTGTGTCTGTGTGTGTGTGTGTGTGTGTGTGTGTGTGTGTGTGTGGGTGTGTGTGTGTGTGTGTGTGTGTGTGTGTGTGTGTGTGTGTGTGTGTGTGTGTGTGTGTGTACTGGTTTTGGTGTTTTACAAAAACAGAAATGTGCATAATAACATGGTTGTGACCTAGTTATACTCTATTAAGGTGGTTTACGAGGACATTGCATGTGTCCTCATAATTCAAAACACTAAAAACATACTTACCAGAATCTTATCACATTAAACTTTGGCCTCACCTAAAACATTTTTAGGTGTAGGACCATAAAATAAGTTTTTTTACAGTAAAAAATGAGGGTTTCTGCTACGTTCTGCTAAGTTACAAAGTAAGACCACGAAGAATGAAATTTCAGACGTATACAGGGCTAAACGCTAAAGATTTATTAATGGTCCATAAGGAGAAAAATGTACTTGCCCTATCTAATATGATTTGCCTATAATTCTAATTAGTCATTTCTTAGGCACTTTTTAAAATGTGTCAAAGCAAGCATACCCTAGTTATATACATATATCTTTTGCAATATAACTATTAAACATAATTAACAACATTTAAAAAAAACTCATTAAAAACTAAATGTATGCTCAACAGACTGTTTATTCAGTTTATTTTATTCATATGTACTTGTTGGTGATTGGATGTGTGTTGGATTGATTAGGTAGCTTTACATAAACAAAGGAAAATTAAGATCCGTTTAAAATGATTTAAGACCTACAAAACAACATTTCAATCAATTTAAGACCTTTTACGGCCTAAAATTTTGTTTTTGAAATTTAGGACATTTTAAGGCTTTTTAAGACCCCGCGAACACCCTGAAAATATATCACACATACAGAATGGAGAGTTCTCATTAACCACCAATAACAACATATGTGAGTTTGTACCTCAGCATGGGTGCACCTGAATGGTTGAGGGCTTTAAAAGTAAGAAAGCGATCACGTGGAGTCATTCGTGGATGATAAAATCGCATCAGTCCATCAAACTGTTTCAAAGACACGCCATCTGGCCTCTAAATGAAAAAAAACAGAGGTAGATTGAACACATTCACTGACATAACACACAAGGCTTCAGTAAATGAGGAGATGAAGAACACTGTGAAGTGTATAAATCGCACCTGCCGACTAACCAACAGCTGGAAGGCATGCTCGATGGCTGATCGCTTGTGTAGAAGTAGAGATTTGAACTTCATCTTCTCAACTCCATTAAACGTGTCAAAAACCACCGCTAGGAGCTATGAGGCAAACAGTCAAAGCAAGCTTACATCAACTTTACAATGTAGGGCTGTGCAAAATAAGACGATGTACAGTGGGAGAACTAAGTATTCAACACGCCACCATTTATCTCAGAAAACATATTTCTAAAAGTGCTGTTGACTTGAACTTTCTACCAGATGTTGATATCAACCAAGAAATTCATATATGAAAAAAATCCAAATCTAATTAGTTTACAAATTAAGTTATGTGTAATAAAATGAAATGATACAAGAAAAAGTATTGAACACATGAAGAAAGGGAGCTGTAGAGAGGCATGGAAATCTCAGACAGTAGCTGAAATCTCTCAGTGGTTCTTCAGCAACCCTCTGCCCTTCGTCATTGAAAATTAATATCAGCTGCTTCAGTCCAACATCTACATAGGCAGGATGATTAAGATGAAAACAGTGTGGACATTTCAGCAAGACAATGATCCAATACACAGCCAAGGAAACTCTCAAATGCTTTCAGAGAAAGAAAATCAAGCTACAGAATAACCCAGCCAATCATCTGACTTAAATCCAATCGAAAATACAAAAAAAAAAGATTCTCTACATGAGAGGCGCTTTTAAGTTGCCTTTAAGTCTATTTTTTTTTAAATATAAAATAAAAAATAATAATCAAAAATAATAGTTGATTGAGTTTACAGAAAGTATACTACACTGGTCCCTTGTTATTCGAGAAAGTTATGTTCTAAAAATAACCAGCAATAGGCGAAATCCACAAAGTACTTACCTTTATTTTTTTACAATTATTATAGATGTTTTAAGGCAGTAAAACCCTTCACTACAAACTATATACACTTTTCTCAGACAGGCATTACATTTTCACTTTTCTCGCTTGTTTAAACACTTTTAAAGTTCAAACATTTGTAGAAAAATAAGTCCACTGTTATAGAATTAAACCAAAGATCAAATCATTTGATCTTCATTTATTTATTCCAAAATGGCGCCCTACAGCTGTGTAACTTCTACTTTCTTTTAGCATGTCCAGAAGTTCAACACTTTGTGTGATGGTTAGCATATTTCTCTGCGTTTTGGGTGCTACCGCAGGTGCCTTTGACAGAGCAGAATATTCCGTCGACATTGTGGAGAGAAAACTTGCCACATACAGTACAACACTTCAGTCACGCTACTAGCGATCGAAGATTTTTCTAAATTTGGCAAGCTAAACACATTCTGTACTGCACAGGAGACACGGCATGAAGAAGACTGATTAAAATGGTCTACAGCCAGTCAAGACGCAGAACACAATGCACTATAGAAAAAAAGCACGTCAAATTGCACAAAAAAAAAAACTGCCAAACTGCGAGGCCACAAAAATTAACCGTGTTATAGCAAGGGACCACTTTATATCATTATCCGGATTTAAGAAGACTTATCGTATCACCCAGCTCTATTACAATGCATGATAAATAGGATGCTGTTTGTTACTGACCAGATTCATGATGAAGTAGAGCTCGATGGACAGATACACGATGAAGAAAATGCATGACCAACGATTCTTCGAATACGCCGGCATCATCACATCTGGAAAACTAGTGAAGGAGAAAGAAAAAAAAAGAAGAAGAAAAACTCATCTGTAAGTCTACTAAAGAGATTATAGCAAACAGGGGCATGCTGATAACAGAGGATCTGAGCGATTCTATAGTTCCCCTTCAGGGGCTTGAGCTGATAAGATTCAAATGACTAGCTCAGTTACAGGAAGACATAAAACCACCCCACTGCAACTCAAGAGTCGTGTTATCTTAATCAGGATGTGTGCACCAAAGTTCATACTTACTTCGCAGTGGTCAGGAGGACGAACAGACTCACAATGCTGTTCTCCAGTGTGCTAAAATACTAGAAGAAAAAAAAGGATACAGTTTGTTTGCAAGAAAGACAAAAGCATGAAATATAAATTAGAGCATGTGATTGTGATGAACTAACATGATCGGCTGTGTTTGCTGAGAACAAACAGAATCCCAGGATGGCAAAGATGACCATGAAGAAAAGCAACAGCAGAAGAATATCAATGAAGGGAGGAAGAGACTGAAATATCTGCCTCAAGTTTCTAAGGAAGGACAAAAAGACAGATACGGTGTTGGAATATCATATTGTATTCAGTCAAGGATGTGCTTTATATCAACTTTCCTGTGATTAAGTGAACTGCAGCCACTAGTGTAGAATAAAAACACTAACACATGACCTTGAGTCGATTGTTGCATATAAAGTGAGGGAAATAAGGATCGAACGTGTCATGTTTTTCCTGGGAACAATATTTGTAAAGGAGCTGTTGACATGGAATGGAACCAGATTTTGGTAAAATCCCAAACAATACAAACATAAAAATAAAACAACACAAAAAAAATCTAAAAAATGAGTTAATAGCAAAGGAATGGCAAAAGGAGAAAGTACTGAACTACTGAAATGCATTTAACAGATATGGGCTTTTTTGGTGATGGCAGCTCAAAGATGACTCAAGTGTGATTCTTTTCACTGACTTCAACAAACTGTAAACATTTTAATAATTCTGTGACTCTTGTATATCAAATCTGACCTTTAATTTGTATTTTCTGTTGAATTCAAGTCTGGTGATTCTACAACTTTATTTTTTTTTCTCTGAAAGCATTTGAGAGTATCTTTGGCTGTGTTTTGGATCATTTCTTTTCTAAAATGTCCATATTGCTTTCATCTTCATCATCTTGGTAATGTAGATGTTGGACTGAAGCAGCTAAAATATATATTTATAATGACAAAAGAGGCTGCAGATGATTGTTTCTATCTACTGAGGGATTTCAGCTGCTGTTTGATCTTTCCATGCCTTTCTACACCTCCCTTTTTTCATGTGTTTAAGACTTTTTCCCATGTGTCATTTCATTTCATTACACATGACTTAATTTGTAAACTAATTAGTTTTTTTCTTTGCAAATATGGATTACTTTGGTTGTTACCAACATCCGGTGAAAAATTCAAGTCAACAGTGCAGAAAAATGGTGATGTGTTTAATACTTATTTTCACCACTGTATTGGACCACTACAAAAGTACTATAAAAGAAATAACAATATTTAGTAGACATTTTTTTTCTATTTTTTCTATATTCAATCAATAAAAAATAATTATTATTAAAATATAAAACATTAGTAGTAGTATTAGAAATTTTGAGCTCTGCATGCCTGCGAACGGCTCCACAGTAACGGCAGTCCACCAAAAAGATTGGTCGCAGGGCTCTTGTGACGCGCAGGTGGGACGTCTGCCGGACTAAGACCACAATCGCCTCAATAAACTGAATAAACAGGACACTCGTCTGAGATACACACAAAAACAGAGAAGATAACATTTGAACTGTTAGTATGTGTGCACCAAATCCAAACACAAAGCCAAACATTTTGAAATAATAATAAAAATAGCACAAACCTTCACCATGGTCCTCTTATGTCGTATAAAAGTGTGGAAGCCAAGCCATCGGAGCTTCATACACAACTCAAAGGCCACCATTACCAAAGCCAATAACTCCAGTGTTGCGTGAACCTTCCAGGAAAAAGAAAAGACCTTTATAGTATTTCATAAAAGCCTTGATCATATCTGTTAGTGATGGCATACAATGCAAAAAAAAAATATTTTCTTACTTAATTTGTTTTGTTTTGATCACAATACATCTAAAAATTCTTAAAGTTTTTGACTCTTCTAAAGCATAAAAATACCATAATATGTTTGCAGATATTTAAGAAACATGCCTAGCGACATGCCATTCTTGTTTATCTGAAAAAAAATGTTGAAGTCAGATTTTCTTCTTGTGTTTTCTGTGCCGGAACGCTGTCTTTGCTTTGGTCATTTTTACCTGCCCAATGCCACTTTAGCCAATTATATTTCAGCACCCTGGGTTGCCATGGTGGAAAACCACATATTTTATTCATTCATTCAGAAAGGATCTCAAAGCATGTGTACGTGACCAAAATGTGATGTCTGGTAAACATTAGATGAGCATGTTACATTTTAAACCCATGTCCTAACAACAAGCACCTCGTGAGGAGATTTGCAGTGATAAGCAATTTGGCTGTTTGCACCAGACAAAACATAACAGAAATTCAAATAAAGTCATTCAGAAGCACTAACTCACGAAATGGTAAGGTTTACAATCTCATTAATACATAGTAAACCTCTTTAGCATTATTTAATGTACATGCTGAATCACTGATATGTGTTGGTTTTGAGTCACAGTTCTAAAGTTCAATTTCAAACTTATTATTTTATTTTCAAGATCTAAGGTAAACTATCTGCTGCTGCTTTCAGTAGTATGGCAATAGATGTCATGTAAAATGGCATTCAAACTAACATTGTTTGCATTTAAAACTGAATAAAGCACATGAGGTGTACCTGAGGTGATCATTGTCAGTTTTCTGTTTTCCACCTGTGAGAAATAGAAGCTGTTTCTAATATATCAATTCGAGGTGTTGGTTAGAACAAAAACTCCTTTTAATATGAAAATTTTTCCTTCTATCGGGTGCTATTGCTTTACTTAAGAACACGGTTTAAATCACTCACTCCTGTGCTCAATCTGGCAATCTGTGCTTGCATTTGTTTTGATCCCGGAGTGCAATAGCTAGTTCAACCACTGGGTGTCAAACTTGCATACTGCACCTTTAAATCTAGAAGCATTTTCTAGACAAGCAAAATATTGTGTTGTTTTAATAAATAATATGCCAAAATTAAGTGAATTTTTCCTTAAAACAAGTAAAACAATCTTTCAATGGACAAAGCAAAATAATTCTTTTTTTTTCTTTTGCCATAAGATTATTTTGCTTACACCATAGGAAAAAACACTTAATTTTGACATAATATTTTTTAAAACAAGACTATTTTTGCTTCTGTAGAAAATGTGAAGCTTGAACACATTACCACAAACCATTTAAACATTAAGGGTTGGTAAAATCTTAGTAAAAGTTTGGTAAAAAAAAAAAAGTCTCACAGGTTCACCATTTTCTGACAGTTTAAAACAGTAATATTGTAAATAATAATAATAATAATAATAGAAGCTTTTAATATATTTTAAAATGCTATTTATGTCTGTGACATTCAAACAATCTTCAGTGTCACATGAACCATCAGAAATCATTCTAAGATTTGATGATTAAGAATTAGAGAGAGAGAGAGAGAGAGAGAGAGAGAGAGAGAGAGAGAGAGAGAGAGAGAGAGAGAGAGAGAGAGAGTTTTAATTTCATTGCCATTTCAGCTTCTATGGCTATGTCATGGCAAAAAAAAACAACAGATGAAGTTTACCACATTTTATAAATACAGATTTTCTATGATTATAAAATTATTCTAACAATGAAAAGTCATCAACAGCAATAAATAATATACAAGGTAAACTACATAAATAATAATAATGATAATGAGATAAAAATCTACAAATTTTTTAAGGATTAGTTTAGATAAACATTGTACAATTTTAGATGGATTCACATTTAAAAATATTTCATTTAAAGTCTCTCTAGATAAAAATTGTTGTCTGGTAACATTAAAAATAGGGCATTCCACAAGAATATGTTTAACAATTTGGTATCTGTTGCAATATAGAAATTTTGGGGGTTCTTTTCCTTTGAATAAATGTTCATGCATGAGTCTCTCGTGTGTCCAATGCAGCATTTTGTATAAACAATCTCATCATGTCGTGACTTAAAAAATAAATTCGATTTTCTTCCTATTTCTGGCTGAATTTCAAAAAGTTTATAATCTGGGCCCTCATCCCATTCTGTTTGCCATTTGTTGAAAATATAGCCTTTTATTAGTGGCTTTGGATTCGAAGGTGGGATTTTTAACCAAGAATAAATTATTTTCAATGTTAAAAATAGCTGTGTTTAACATATCTACGAGATAAACTTTATTTAAGATTGATTACTGAAAAAAAAGTTTAAACAAATCTTGCGTAACACTGGCAAATTCCTTATTGTTACTTTTTTTTATGAACAAAATAAATAATTTCATTCAAAAGTAGTTACAGTTTTACAAAACCAAAGCCCCTAGACACATAGTAAAGTAGAAGTCCCATACATAGACGTCCAGGCGGAGGAAGGGGACGGCAGGAGCCTCTGAGAGGGACAGGAGCATGAGTAACACCGCAGTCAGAAGCTCCACCACATAGAACAGATGACTGTGAGCAAACAGGTAGGCACTGAGCGCATGGGCACTTCGAGGATGAGTGAAAAACTTGTCGTTATTCTCTCCCTCCTGAGGACAAACAAAAACAAATGAGCAGGACAAAACTTTAATTAACCCTGAACTGAGTGTGTGTTGGTGTTAATCTATTTTGTTGCTTCATTAAGATTGTAGCGGATCAGATAATGACCTGCAGGTATATTGCTGCTTCTTGGAAGTTCATTTCCCAGCTCTGCTGCAAAGAATTCTGGGCCCTAGGATCTGATGCTCCTGAGGCGGGGATGGTGACATTATTTACAACATCATGATTTCCTGCTCCATCTGTGTAGAGAAGGAAGAAAAATATTAGATGATTTTTCATCAACACTGTACCATAAGCCTTCAAATAGTTGGCAAAAGTCAATTTACCACATTATTTAATGATTTCAATAGCACATTAAAATTAATAACTAATAAAAATCAGCTGATTTATTTCTAAAACTACCATAGAAATGAATAATTCTGCCTTTTTCTGTCTATTGATTTTAATCCATTAACTTTATAACATCTATTTTGAAAAAGTATTTATTTGTTGTACTTTATTTATTATATTTTATTATTTAACTTATCTATGTGCCAAATGTGTGTGTGAACTTCTGACTCAGAAATAAATGTTTCCATAATCAGCTAATCGCAAATTGTTACCTATTATACTTTATAACCTTTCGCAATTTAATTTTAGATTAAACATTAGTTTGCTCTGAAAATACATATAGATATACATATACACACATACAAACATACATACATGCATGCATACATACATCACATTTATACAACAGTCCTGTCTGGTTCTTGAACCTGATTGGCTGATAGCCATGCGATATTCTGCAATATCAGCACTCGTTCAGCCTCCTCACCCTTGTGTATTACTCCACCCACATTACAAGCAGAGTAATAAGCTCATTAGACTTCAACAAATATTGCAGCTATTGGACAAAATAATGTACTTTTTTGGCTTTTTTTAGTTTTATTACTTTTTTTTATAGCTTTTTCTTAGTTTGCAACTATGCAGTTTATCTATAAGGATAGCCTTTTTTTTAAATATTTATAATTCCGGAGATTCTGCATGTTGACGGTCATCAGCAGATCCAAGAAATTGACGGTTGACATTCCGCCACAAGAAGGTAACAGAGACCGCATTATAAGTCCTTATAGGGAGAAAAATTTAGCATAAATTTCAATCTACAACTGAACAAATCATTATAGGAAAGGTAAGTAACATACTAAGTTAATCACTCTCTTTTGTATTTTGTAGTGCTGTATTTATACCATAGTGATCTGGTAGTGTTTGCTTTGCTTTGGCCTTTTCAGGGATAATTATTGTGATCTCCTGATTGCAACAGTGAAATATTGGGAAATCTCTGTAGACTGATGCCATTTCCTGCAGTTCAGCCTTATAATCTTAAAATGTCAGCAAAATCTCCTGTTTGGTCATCAGAGTATGCCAAAGAATCAGTCAAATTCTAGTACTTCACTGGTGGTGGACTGGTGGTGGATGCAGAGAAGCGGCCTCGACCTGTGGCCTCAAGCCAACGCACACCTCCCACCAGTGCCGATATACAGACATATTACACTGCTACTCATGTGATATTGCTCATATATATGTGGCACAGGTTTAAAAAAAAATGGCGTATTGCTTGAAACTCAACTTTAAACAATTATTAGAAACAAGTAAGTTTGACACCCTCATAAGGCTACACAGCAGATTTCAGTAACTCACCAACAGGCTCAATCTCTTTGTAGAATGAGGACATTTGTACTGGTCTGTCTTGTGTCAGTCCAGTGTCCATGTTGTCAAATGTACTACTAATATCCATGGAAGCCCCTGTATTTGGCACCACATCCCAGTAGTCAGAAAGTGAGTATGTAATCGGTCAAGCAGTTTCCAACACTGCAAGCATTAATTAGAAACCATCCTCTCATGCATACAAGTTTCATCGTGCCAGCTACAGAAGCTGCGGTCAACAGTCGGAAAGCAGAACAGAATCCTGTGGCGATGCACACGATTCCTCCAAGACAACACGTTTACAATAAATTCACTTCAAATCAGCCAAAAAGCTCTTTGAAAGTCTGTCTCTGCACCATCACACACTGATTTGAATGCAGCAAAGAAACACTTTAACCAATCGTTCATATCTTATCAAGAATGTCACAGATATAATAAATGAAACAAAATGTCTCCTCTGAAGGTGAAAACATGAGCAAATAAAATGCCAACGTGAATTCGAATGCACAACAGAGCCGCTTCTCAAAACACAGCACTCAGTATTAAAAATATATCAAGAAAAGAATCTTAAAAGCTTGATATTCCATAAGGACTCCACCCAGGATTCTTCATGGCTCTCAGTGATATACAGGCAGGAAAGGCTGCTGATAGTTCAGAGTTCACGAAATAGGTGGATTTCCTCCAGCATTAGTCCAAAACAAAGCAAGAACGTCCTTTAGACTCTAAATGTTGCTGTTTTTTCAGCCATCCCCATCAGATCTCTGTAAATCTCTCAGTCATAGCCTCCATGTGTGACATTATCTTGTTTTTCTTCTCAGAACTCAAGTTCAGTGTCCATTTTAACATTTTTTTTCTCCAAGCTTATCATCAATGCCCCTTTTTTTAGAAGGAGGACACTGCTGAACAAACTTACCACGCAGAGAGCTTCATGTGCCTTCTTCTGAGGGAAGTAAAAAGTTTCAATTCATTTTTTTAATCAACTTACCCTGACTTTCTGTAAACAATAAGTATAATTAATCCACTGACACCCTTTTAAACAAACTGTCAGGCCACAGCCTGGTTATTTAATACAGCAGAGAGTAAATGACAAAGAGCTATAAGCTGATTGTCCAAACTCAAGCCGACTGAATGAGTTACTTTATTGCCGATCATTCACTGACTCGCAGCTGTCTGTAAACAGCACATGACAACAGCGCTGGTTTTGCTCTGATCAATACGTTCCTGGCAGAGCAAGAGCAAATGAGAGAATGACAGCACTAATGGTGGGGTTTTTTTCAGGTCCAGTTCCAATCGGTGTATATCCCCATTTTGTTTAAACACTGATGATCAGAGATGTGACTAAAAAAAGTACAGCATCTAAAATGTCTGAGCAATCTTCCGTGTGATGAGGAAAATCATTTCGAGAAAGCAGCTTGAGGAGGAATGAGGAAGTGAAGGCATCTGGTATTCACATCAACGTTTTTTTCTGTAAAAAATTAAGAGACCAAAAGACAAAAAGCAACCAAAAAGACACAGCGCATTCCAAAGTTGCTTTCTTCTCTTATTAACTTGGCAAAGAAAAGAAACCTCCCAAATCCACTCCCGAGAATGCCAGAGTTTACACCCAGATCCTCAAAACATTCCCGCGTCCAGCTCTCATCTCCAACTAGCAGTTTTGACACAGGGCCATGGGCTGTGTGTGTGCAGAATGGGAGTGGAGAGGGGGCCACAAACAGCACTGAATCTGTCATAAGGCTGACGCAGCTTTTTAACTCCTCTGTCTGTCTGTGTGTGTGTGTGTGTGTGTGTGTGTGTGGTATGAGGCCGGTGTTCTGCTGTATTGGACACATGAACACATGACCGTTGGGGTTGGGATACTTTCCTCTTAAAGTAACAGTACTATTTAGTGTTCTCCTCCCCTCAAAAGAGCAGATACAGTATATTAGTTGTTGAATCACATAATATTTGATTATATGTTCACCAAAATACAAAATAACACCAAAGTGTAGTAGGCATCGGCCGGTATAAGATTCTGACGTTATGACATCCTTGGATAATATTATTACGGTTTCATGGTAACACAGAATTGTGCTCACTGCTCTAAAATATATTCTTTTGAACTGTCTGGGTAAAAATAAAAACTTTTTTCTCCTTTGAAAACAAATTATTTTATTTTTTGAAAGGTTTACAATATTTTTGTTACAGTAAAAATGTCAGGCTAAATCAAATAAATCATTGATTCTGCTGTCTTCATTTGTTTTTAAAAACAATTCTTTACCATTTAAAACAGCATCTTTGGATATTTTTTTCTGCTGAAGATCCTGTTGTCCTAAAAAACTAAAAAGAAATGTAAACGAAAGATTTTACACATACCTTAGGAATGGTACTACAGAAAATTTTGGCAGATTTAAAATCTTGACTTAAAATCTAGACTGTATCTTCTAAGTGTTCATTAAAGGTGACATAGAATGCTCATGATTCTTTGAAGGTCCTAAAGAAACTTACTTTGGTTATTTACTCAATGGTAGTGTAAATAACCCGCCCCAACTGCTCCTCTCTGAAGTTGGATCACAAATGGATGGTAATGATCCATTCCATTCTTGAGGAGATATAACCAGTGCACAACACATTCAGTGTTTAGCAGAGCCTCAAGCTTCTACTGTCTGATCTACTGACATCCATCTAATTTTTTTTGTCTTGTTTCTAGTCTTAATATCTAAATATTCTTAAATCTACTGTAAAAGTATTTTCTAGACAAGCAAAACTCATTGTCTTAATTTAAGAAATAATATGCCAAAATTAAGTGAGTTTTTCTTTAAAACAAGCTAAATAATCAGCCAGTGGGGTGAGCAAAATGATCTTATTTTAAATAGAAAACAAGATGATTTTGTTTACCCCATTGACAGATTATGTTGCTTGTTTTAAAGAAAAACTTAATTTTGACACATTACTTCTCAAAACAACAAGATTTTTATTTGTCTAGAAAATGCTTCTTGATGTAAGAATTGGTAGATATTTGGACTAGAAACAAGACAAAACCTTTAGGTAAGACAAGCTTTTTTGCAGTGTGATGGATTATTTGTAGCTAAGATGGCGCCAAACCATCTGAGACATGTTTAATTGCATATCATTTTCATTGCTTGACATTGCAGCCCGCCATTATCAGTGTAAAAAGGGTTCAAACAAAGTTCAAATATCTATACATAAAAAAGTGATGGATTTAACTGCTCAGCTGAACAACATACTGTAACACCAAACTGACACACACCTCTGCACATGAAGGTCGGTGATCTGATTCTAAACATTAGTGAACTGAAGCTGGCTAACTACAACTAAAATAAACAAGAGTTATATATACTGCATATAAAATTATTAATGTTATTCAGATCAATTTTAAGCTCAGCTACATCATTTAATGCAATTCTGATGCAAGCCCAGCTTCATTTTGCCAGAAAAGCAGCATAATTAAAAAATGTTAAAAACATACACACACAAGTATTTGCCCACTCTTTCTGGGACATTCTCTTCATATCTAAAATTAAGCCGTTTCACTGTTGCCTCTTCTGAAGCTAGATTTTTTGTTTGAGGACATGTGACCTTCTACATTTGAACAGAGCAGGCTGCATGTCTCAATCCCTTTATTGTTAAAATTCAGAAAAACAAAACGTACATTTGTTAGCCACTTTACTTTTTTACAAGAAGGCATGAGAGTTGGACAGAGACTAGGGCTGCACAATATATCATTTCAGCATCGATATCGCAAAGCGCGAGTCCGCAATAGGATTCAGGATCATAGCTGACCAGACATTACAGTTAACAACAAGGTGGAGTCATTTCAAATTGTAAACTCACCCGAGTGAAAGTTTAAAGTTTCGGGCACAATAAGATAAATATTTGTATCTTAAAGATTAATTGTATATATAATTATTTACTCAATTAAATAAATACAGTGTTATTAATTTTATACAGTGATTATTTAATTTCTGCTTCTGAATTCTGTTTGACTCAATCATAAATCATTGTTCATTTCCATCTTTTCTCTATTGTATTTAGCTTGTCTTTTTTTAAATAATATTTCATGCAGATAACAGATAAGCTATCCTATAGAATCACCCCAATTGATTTAAAATAATGAAGTCTTTACAAGCTATTCAAATAAACTGATGAAATTGCATATATATATATATTGCAGGAAATGAAATATTGCAATATCAGTTTTTTCTAATATCATGCAGCCCTAGCAGAGATTACTTTGAGGAACATTGCAGGACATTGCAAGAACTAGCTAGTGACGTCACAAAATTATAGTGGGTCAAATGATGGCATATATTTTACATTCAAGATAGGTCATAACAAATTGCCTGAACGTTTTTTATTCAACTTTTATGAAACCTAATTAACACAAAAATAATTCTGAAGCACATAGGTGTCTTTACAGAGACTGTTTAATGATGCACTAAGGGGACATGAATAAAAAAAAATACTTTTACAACAAACGCTGTATATTTTTTGATACTAGAGGCTGGGATGGACAAAAGCAAGCATAGTTTTAGAGCAAATTTAGAGAAACATCAACAAAATTGCAGCTTCCAGAAAAGTTTTGGATGAATATATTTTTAAAAAGCAGTGCTACACATAATCAAATCAATCTGAACTAGTGCCTGTAAATGTTAAACATGATTGACATTTAAGGTCTGCATGTGTCTGTCAGCATTTTTATAAATGAATTCTATTTGTTAATGTCCAATCAAAAACTGAACACTGTAAAAAATTATCAGAACTGCAATGAATTCAGCAGAACATCCAAAATGGACATGGATACATAAGATATTTGTGATGAAATGAATATCAGCAACATTTAACTTTTGAAGATTTTCTCTTTTATTTTTGTTGATCATGATTAAGTATTGCATTTTCAAGTCAAGTCACTCTACAACCAGATCTGCCGCTGATGACAGACGCAGTGAACACTCAGCTCAGCTTTACAAAACCTCAAACTCCACCACTGATATCCCTCTTCATTATAGCACACACTAATGAAATTAAACTCACTCTCAGCGATTCCTCTGTATTACATAAATTTCCACATTTTTCTTCATTTCCAACATGAGAAAAGCTATCATAATCTGGTGTGGAGAAAACAGCCCTGTTTACTACGACCATCAGTGATGCCTAAGCAGAAGAGTTACAAATCATCTCCCATCACATTAGCAATGTCAACAACACAGTCAGCAATGATAAAAAGGCTGGATTAGAGAGCCCTCTAGAGTCAGTGTCTGGAACTCATACTGTTTACATGGCCTTCTTTCATGCACACTGTCGCTTAAAGGGAGAGACTGAGGGTTAAAGATCAGGTTTTATACAGTACAGCAGGTCTTCAAGTATCTCAGAGAATCAACTAATCAACATTCCTCCTGTAAGGCTATCACCGTTTCATTAACTGATAAGCTTGTTGTGCAGGGTTTTTATAATGATAATATATAAAACTGTTAACACTTTACATTTAGAATATTTATTCTGAAACCATTCAAACAAAATGACACTTATGATTTTAAATGTATAAAACTTAGCAATGTAGTAATATAAAAATATAAGAATAAAGACAACGCTGTGCTTTATTAAGCACAATATGTAATTTTAACATAATTTTAAGATTTTGCAGACTGTAGTGGTAATGATTTTATTAACTTATAACTTATTTTGAAAAGTATGCTTAAAAAGGTACTAATAAATAAATGATATCAGACTTTGTTTCTAATATCTGCAAAAAAAAAAAAAAAAAGTTAAACATTTTTTAAAATTCAAGTTAGAAATGTTTCATGAGAATCCCCTAAACTTTAACATGAGGTAACAAAGAATATTGGGAAGCATTTATTAGTCCTAATTCATGTTTATTTCTATATTTGTTATTGCACTGATTTATTAATAAAGCAGTATTTGTTGACATAGTTTATGCACTATGAATTAATATGAGACTACACAAAGACTACAAAATGCTGTAAAAATGTATTGCTTTTAGGGCATGTTATCTTTTAAGTTAAATTTCTAGTGCACTGGTTGTTTTTTGCACATAAAGTAAACATTTTGAAGAATGTTGTAAACAAGTAGAGGGGGAAATACTAAAAGTCAATAGCTACCAGTTTTCAGTATCCTCAATATATCTTTTTTGTTTGTGCTCAACAGAAGAGAGCACTCAAATAAGTTTGGAAGTGGTGGATAAATTATGACATGAGTGTAATTTTTAAATGTTCTATACTTTTTAACTAATGTAAACAAATTATACCTTATTGTAAAGTGTTACCAAAATATTTTAGGGCTATCTGTATAATAAAATTATTATATAATATTAGAGATGCTCTGATCAGAATTTTTGCAGCCGATACTGAGTACCAATTCCTTGTGAGAAGCAGCTTTACAAAAAAATGAATAAAACAAATTTTAAAAATGGTAAGAAAAATGAGTAACAATTCAATTTGGAAATATTGCTTATGTGTTGTAGCACTGCTGATGCATAACCCAGGCATGCTCGTGCATCTTATTCTGAGTTGGTTCATGAGATTGGCCAGATCAGCAAGTAAAAACTAAGTCGTAATATGTGATTATCGATTAGGCTCTAACTTTAATTTATTAATAGCATTACTTTGTGTTGTTGTTACATTTCAGGGGTGGGAGGGGTATTTTTATCTGTTTATTAAATTTTTTTTAACTGGATAAATACAGAACAATAATCAAACACAAATACATCTAGTTAGAGCTGCACGATATTGGAAAATCTAGCATTGCAATATTTTTTTGCGATTTGTATTGCTATTTAAATATAATTTCACCAGACTTAATATCTCTATTTGTAAATAACTTATAATGTTAGAGGGATTGAAATGATTCTGCAATGGAAGTGCATCTCTAACATTCATTTTCTTGTCGGCTTAGTCCCTTTATTAATCCGGGGTCGCCACAGCGGAATTAACCGCCAACTTATCCAGCAAGTTTTTACGCAGCGGATGCCCTTCCAGCCGCAACCCATCTCTGGGAAACATCCACACACACACTTATACACTACGGACAATTTAGCCCACTCAATTCATCTTTGGACGCGGAGGAAACCCACGCGAAGGCAGGGAGTACATGCAAACTCCACAGAGAAACGCCAACTGAGCCGAGGTTCGAAATAGCGACCCTCGCAACCTTCTTGCTGTGAGGCGACAGCACTACCTACTGCGCCACTGCCTCGCCCATAAAATCTAACAAACAATCTATAAATTTACTTGACACATTTTTAATGTGATCTGTGCTATTTGCAGTGCATTTCTGTATTTGCATGTTTTGTGAGTATTTTCATGCACGTGTTTAGTCAATGATTGATGAATTAATGTTTACTATTTGCATCTCCATAAAATCTAATAAACAATCTATAAACTTTTTGGGATCCCCCAACACATTTTCATTGTGGTCTTTGCTATTTGCAGTGCATTTCTGTATTTGCACATGCTATTATAGTATATTCATGCATAACAAACTATAAATAGTCATTCATTCATTCATTTTATTTTTGGCTTAGTCCCTTTATTAATCCGGGGTCGCCACAGTAGAATGAATCGCCAACTTATCCAGCATGTTTTTACGCAGTGGATGCCCTTCCAGCCGCAACCCATCTCTGGGAAACCAAACAATAAAAACAATCAAGAAAAAGATCCAACAAAAATGACATGTTTTATCATTTCTGGAGTCTAACAGTATTCAAATACAGTAACTGAATGATGAAAATAAAAATAATTCAATAAAATAAATCATTGTTAAAGTCGAATGTCTAAATGCTTTTAAAATCATGTTACAATTCCAGGCATCAAAAACACATGCTAATGAAACTCAACATTGCATATATCCTGATATGTGTCTATTAAGAATGATCACATTGCCATATCGATGCTGAAACGATATATTGTGCCGCCATACATCTAATCCTATCTTTATATGTATATAACAATACAATAAATATGCATATAAATAATGCATTTATTGCACATCGCTTTCTAAATGTTGCTTGGATGCTACAGAATTCAGTAAAATTGCTGACATTTTAATCTACTGCCTGATACAATTCCCACTGATTTAGTTATTAAACAAACAAACCCTATTGGCTTTATTCAGTTTTAATAGTCCTAATTGTGTGTATATATATATAAAAAAAAAAGCAATATATTCTAAGTTTAAAAAAATACTTGAGGTATTGGGCAGTATCTGACAGCTCAGACTCTGCGCACATAACAGATGTCAGAACAGCAGAAGAGGGCTGATGGGTAAAATCTGCACTGGCCTGCACAGCACACAGTCCAGCTCTACATCAGTAGAGTCCTGGGCTGTTTCTCAATATGCGTTCTTCAGCGGTCTTGCGTCCTCGTGTTCTCGTGCAACGTCATCATCAGCTGCCCAAGTTCAGTTCCAATACTCAAGACCGCAAGTACGGAGGACGCGTGAAACTTCCCGGATGTGTTCTTGATATTGAGGACGCACCGATGCGGACTTGAGCAGCGAGCTCGCTCTGGAAGTCCCAGAAGTCATTGCGACTGGAGGTGGGAAGCGCAGCATTTTATTTAGATTTATTATTAAAGTTCAGAGATATGACTTATTTACCTCAGGAGTTTCCCTAAATGAAACGGTGAAAGTAAACATTAACATGAATATCTTAATAAAAGAATAAACACATTAAGGGTGTTTGTTTGATGAAATTCGTATTAAAATTTGTTTTATTTATATTGTGCAGAGTATATTTATAATGTTTTTATTCAAAGTATATATTTTGAAGAGGGGGGAAACAATAAATCGTTGTATGAAGGCTGTAATGTTTAAATAATTTCCATTTAAAACGCGTGAAGGTCACATGACCATCAGGAAGAACGCAGCATCCCATTTCTCAAAGGACGCGTTCTCTGCCCTCGCAGTCTCCTGAGTTCGTTCTTCCGAGGACACCTGGCAAGACCGCACTCTACAAGAACGCAAGTCCATTCTCTGCGTCCTTGGAATTGAGAAACAGCCCTGCTCAGGTTTCCGCGGGTGCTGCGCTGAATAGGGTGTAAAGGAGACAGATGTACTCACTCTCATCTTCCTCCAGCAGCCCGCTGCTCGCATCGTCCCAGGTCAGGATAAGGGGCACGTCGTCGTCCCCGTCCGCCATCCCGCAGAACCAAGACTCCGCGAGAGGACCGCAGTTTTGGGGGACACGGATAGTCTCTGCGTTTAATAAAGTGACCTTTCACTGCTGCAGAGAAACTTTAACAGTGCTCCGCTACACCACACGAGTTACAGAGAAGCGCATTACTGTCCCCGAACACCAAACAGAGCGAGTTTATGCTAAAATGCGCATTAAAACAACTTTAACGGCGCATGTTAAACGAATCATGATTAAAACCAAACTGAGTCTGTCTGTTTACGTCATTGTCATCTGCTGAAATTAAAACACCAACGAAAAGGCTAAGTATACAACGACTTTTCTAATCAATAAACAACGCGTTTAACTTTAAAAAGCAGAAAAACGCGATTTAATCGAGTTTCTAACATTATAAATACAAGACCCGCCGCCGACAAGCGAAAGAATCTGCTGCTACGACTTTTTTACGACAGTGTCGTTTCTTGGGATCAGAAGCGAAACAGCTGAAATGTCACAATAAAAGTCACGGTGTGAAAATATTTGTTGCATATCAAATACGAATGTATTCTCTCATAGCATGAGGTTTATGAAACAAATATCTGAAAGTTTTATAAGCGTGCAGATATTAAGTAGATCATAAGGGAAATTTCTTATTTTATCCTTTGCTGGACTGAGAAGTTTGAACGGAGGGTTGAAGATCAGAATGTCTTGCCAACGGTTGTCACAGCAACTGGTATAAATAACAACAGTTTGTTCTACCGCAAGCGCAGAGAGTTTTCTACCAGCAAGAATAATAACACGGTAACGTATGGGAAATAGTGGTTTTCATGCTGCTGTTTTAATTTATTATAATACTGAAGTAAGTTGTTTAGAGACATTTTTATTTTGAGGGCAACTAAATAAGAATTTTCTAGAAATGTTCTCTCTAGCTTTATTTTCGGTATACAAAAACAACCTTTAGTATATCAGGGATGTTTTTAAGATAGTTTAAAACAGGCTATCTCCAAACCTTGAGGGAATGTTCGATTTACATTATAAAGAAACTTTCCTGGCTAACAAAAGAATGTTCAGGGAGCCCAAAATCAACATTCCCTGAACATGATCTCACGAGAAAACTTAAGCATTTTACGTTTTGTCAGTTTAGAATTCATTCAGGCGTATGAAAATGTACATATTTAAAAAGGATCGTGACACTAAACCCCGCCCCTAAACCTAACCATCATTGGGTGATGATGAGCAAATTGTACGAATTAGCCACTTAATCAAAAAAATAAGAATTGTCGTGAGATTGCGTAGGAACATTGTGTGGACCAAAAATTGTTACCCAAGTATATCACAATAATCTTGTTTTAAATGTTTTTAAAATCATTATTTCATCAGTGGTGACACGGTGGTGCTGTGGGAAGCGTTGTTGTCTCACAGCTAAAAGGTCACTGGTTCGAGCACTGGCTGGGTCAGTTGGCATTTCTTTTTGGAGCTTGCATGTTCGCATGGGTTTCCTCCGAGTGCTCCGGTTTCCCCCACAGTCCAACACTGAAGAAAATTATGTCTGCAAAACTGTTGCAAACAATTTATGTGTTAAATCTACATTTTAAAAAAATCAAGTTAATACAATTTTAAATTCAGTCTAAATAAATTGTTTACAACCACTTAAAGTAAAAAAAAAATTTGTAAATTCAAGAAATCATCTTTGAATATTTTTTCTTCAGTTAAACCATGAGGTACAAGTGAATTAAATGAGACAAAATGGCTGTAGAGTTCCCTGTGCTGGGTTGTGGCTGGAAGGGCGTTCGTTGCAAAAATCATATGCAATATAAGTTGGCGGTTCATTGCGATGTGGCGACCCCAGATTAATAAAGGGACTAGCCGAAAAGTAAATGAATGAATGAAGTTGGCAGTTTATTCTGCTGTGGTGACTTCTAATTAATAAAGGGACTAAGTTAAAAAATGAATGAATGTTTTATCAGTGATGTTTATTTAATGTCTAAATATGATTGTTTCTTTCACTTAAAGCAACCTGTAATGATGGACGTGGATGCTGCCACCATTCCAAACAAAACTAAGGCAGATTCCCCAAAGACCATCAACCCATCCAGGAAGGTTCTTTCATGTCGGGAAGCAAAGCTCATTCTGGGGGTACTAGATGAGTGCATTCATCAGATGGAGACAGCTTCTCTTCTTCCCACTTTGCTGAAGTCTTCAGAAGCACTTTCCCTGAGCCTGGAAGAGGAGGTGGTGAAGGCCCTGAAAGAGCACCAGAAGCTTGAGGAAAAGTACCAATCTATAGCTCTGGATGGAAATCATGATCAAAATGAACTGCAGGTAGAAAAAGCCAAATCAGCTAAATTAGTTCAGGACTCCTTTCGTAAGATCATCCGTCTGCTTAGGGCAACTCCAACCACAAAGGTGGTGCTAAAACGAATAGAACCAAACACAACAGGAGAGATGGGGTCACAGAAAATTAGAAATGGCCTATGCGAATTGAGGGAGGTTGTTTTGGAGAGGCTGCTCACAACCCCTGCGGAGGAAAAAGAAAGCAGAAAGATGATGCTGGAGGTCAGTCAGCGTCACTCTGCCAACCAGAAGCTCATAGAGGCATTGGAAAAAGAGGTTGCTGAGGCAAATAAAAACAAGGATGCAGAGGTAAAGAGCACAAAACCTCATCTAACATCACCCACCATTTCTTTTTTTAATTGTTTGTCTCTCACTCCAGATCTCCACATTGAATAATAAAGTGCTCCAGTTGAGGCGCACACTGCATCAGATGGGAAAAGGTTTAGAGGAGTTTGTGATGCGAACTCAACAGGACGCTGAGAAACAGAGTCATTCAGACAGGAAGACGTCAGACGGGAAGAGAGCTCGCTTGCAGCAGGAGGCCAGTCAACTGAGAACTCAGCTCAATAATGCTATCAAAGCCAGCAGAGGGAGAGAACAGGATCTACGAAAGGTGTGCACATCCAACTGTCATTCAGCTAATCATATAAGCATGATTTTGTTCTGAATGTTACTGGATTTTCTTTGCAGGAAAAATACAAGGAGGAAACAGAGATAGAGAACTTGATCCAGAAATATGATGCCGAAATAGGAGAGAAACAGGTTGGCATTAATGTGGCATGCCTTTTACTGATGTTTGCAGTGTCATTTTTGATTGTATTTGCAGATACTTTTCAAAGGTTTGGAGTCAAGAAAATTCCCTGATTTTCACTGACTAAAAAGTTTCATTCACCTGCAATCAATAGAAAAAAGGCAGTTGTTATTATTAGTTAAATATTTCGATTCTGCAATAGCATGCTGGGGGATGAGCTCATCCGGTGTGCAATACTAAGCAAATAAAAACAGGACAGAAATAACATGGCAAACTAAAAATAGCATAACCATAAAGATAGGCAAAACACGTTAAATAACATAATAAATACAGTGTAGACCAATTTTTTTTTGATAAATGGGAAGTATAATTTAAAATGACAAATAAAAATCCCTGATATCCCATGATCTGGACAACAATAAATAATTTTCCCTGGCATTCAAAGTATGAACTAGACCTGTTATTATTTCATGATATTCCAAAAAATTCCTTGATCCGTGAGAACCGTTATTTGCTGTTTAAAAGTGGCAGAAATAAGTCTATTTCACTGTTAAAAATCTTTTGTGTCTCACTGTATCGTTTGTGAGAAATACTACTGTAAGAACTTTCCCAATGAGTATTTGATGTATTTGTGAATTCAAGCTTTTCTGCAACGATGAGTCACACACAATGTCGTTACAAAGTTCACGCACACAGACACACACAGTGCGCGCATTCAACTTTGCACTGTTTTTGCACGCAAATGCGACAGGATACACATTAATATTCACTGCTATATAGATATCTGTTATGTTCATGTACAAATTAAACCTTATTTTACGTCCACAAACAGGGATTGAAGCATCTTCTTTTATATTTGTACTGACATGCGGCTGTGGTGATAGTAAAGACGGTAAAATCGATGTAAGTCAAACATGCTCTGTTTTAAAACGTTTTAAACTTGTAAAACTCATTCTTGATCACATTTGATGATGATTGAGGATCACAGCGAACTGACTATATCTTATAATCCTGGTTGCTTTCCGCACATCCTGTCTTGTTGATATGATTATACAGTACTAATTACTACAAAAGACATGTTAATAAGGAGCTGCCAATCAATTCAGTGGGCAGGGAAACCACACTCCTACTTCACGTTGTGGTGGACCCTAAAAAGGGAGGGATTTTTATCCTATTTTATTGTCAGGAAATTTAGAAAAGGAGACTTATTGACTTAATATCACCCTAATATGATTGTGGACACACTATATCTACACACAGTCCTGCCCAAACAGCTTCCAAAAGTTGATTTTCATCATAGGTGCCCTTCAAAACAAATATGTTTTAGATATTTGTATCCTCAAGAATATTAAACAGAACAAGTTTTCAGCTGCAGTATTAATAGTAATAATAAAAGAGCACCAACACAGCATATCAAGATGAAGTGTGAAGGATCTTGTGGTAGTAAGGAATGGAGTAATGGCTGCTGATAATTTAAAGTTGCCATTATAAAAATTAAATACACACAATTCTAAATAAAACAGTAAAAAATTTCAAATTTTAATAGCAATTCTACTTTCCATATTAAATGTTTTACAGTACTTTAAATAAAAAATAACAGACTTGGTGATCATGAGGCTCAATGTGCAATTAGACTATCTGTCTACTTGTTGGAGTAAACAATAATACTGACAAGTCACCTTTTAGTCATCCTTATTACACCTTTTATTTCCTTATTACACCTCTTATCTTAATCATATGTGTATTAATGCATGTTATTTTGCATGTGTGTGTTTAGACAGAGTTGGAGGAAATGACACGCATGCATGAGGAAGATCAAATGGAGCTGACAGAGCTGGAGAAGCGCTTTGACACTCTGGACTTGGAGTACTCACAGATAATGGAGGAGCGACAGGAGGCTCAGGAGCTGAGGGAACAGCAGGAAAGAGAAAGGCAGATACAGAGTCAAGCTGCCACTGTCATTCAGGCCTACTGGAGGGGCTTTTGTGTGCGCAAGGCCAAGAAGGTCAGCGCTAAACCCAAGAAAGGGAAGAAAGGGAAGGGGAAAAAAGGGAAGTGAAAAAGAACAGGTGACAAAAGACGAGTGCAAGACTATCATCATTATTACACTTATGTTAGATTCTAAAATTAATAAAGCCAGCTGTAAGACTCTTTCAATATTCATGTGTATATATTCACATTACAAATTGCACATATTTGCCCTATATGAAATGCCAAGTCATACCGCACTTACAGCCAGGAACAAATGTGGACTATCTCCAGAGTACAGTACTTCACTTCTCAGACATTCTACCAGCGACAAGCTCGATTGGCAAAAACAAGCTCTGACTGATGCCAGCAGACACCAACAGGGGCAACACACTCACTCGACAAAACACAGAGAAGTGTCTGCCGTCTGTCGGTTCAGTTGAGCTTAAGGGAGTCAACACTACACTTGGCAAAAGTCAGAGCCAGTCTGCAGAATTTTGGGCAGTAAATTTTGCAAATCCAAAAATTATGATGCTTTTAAGGCTAGTTTCCAAAACATGAATATTCTGTTCTTAATTACTCCCCCTCGTCGTTCCAAACCCCTGAGACACAAAATAAGGTGTTTTATTAAAATCAGAGATATTTTTCTTTCATTCACGATATTCAGCAACAGTTAAAAAAAAAAAAAGACATTTAAAGTCTAGCAAAAAATTGCGAAAACATTTCATGTGATTTTTCAAGAACATTTTTAAGCACAAAAACAAAACTTTAAAAATTACTTTGTTTGACATCTTGTCTTCCGCGTTAGTTAGTCTGCACGCTTCTTCAAGTGATATTAAAGACTTCTTAAAACTATTTTAATACCATACAGAATGAAATTTAAGACCAAATGCATAGTGTAATTTTATAGTACCGAATTTGCAAAAAAAAAAAATTAATAAGCACACCACCAATTAATCACTATTTGAGCATTTATTTTATTAGGTTTTGCCTATTTTGTTCTGGGTGACAAATAGACAGATTTCAAAACGGAAACAAAATCTTTATGGGATAGGTTTGATAAAGACCTTTGAAACAGATTGTATGTATGGAAATGTATTGAATGGAATGTAAGACTTTTTAAGGATCTGCAGCAAGCAGTGTATTGCCTAAAGTAAATGTGCTCCCTGATCTCACATGAAAGACAAAATTATTTTTACTGGGGTTTTTCTGTGCAAAAAAGTGTTCTTATCTGTGCATATTTACAGCTAAACTACTGAAGACATGTATTTTTTATTCTTTTTCTGGACTTCTGAATATTTTGGGACCCTTGTTGTCCATGGAAAGTCAAAGAGCTCTTGAATTTCATCTAAAATATCTGACTTTGAGTTCTGAAAATGAACTAAGGTCTCAGGGGATTGGAATCACATGAGCGTGAATAATTAATAACAGAACTTTCATATTTGGTTGAGTTAACCCTTTTACAGTCTGTTAATTATAATAAAATGGCATCTAATTTTAAAAATGACTAAAGCCTAGTTATTGTCATTGATTTTAATTAGTGTAGTGTATTTTAGTTTTGGAGACATTATGGCTCCATTTAAAAACTGAAACATGCTGCCTTTGCAGGAAGCATAAAGACTTTTGAACAGTTTCATATTGTTTGTAATTACAATGGAAGATAAATAATTATCTTTTTAATGTCCATACAGTCTCACAACAGCCCTTTGTTTTATCACACATGTGGTCAGTGACTATTTTTATTTAGCTTACGCGTATCCGTCCATTTTCACTGGATATATATATCTTCAAAGCTTGGAGATTAATCACCAGTGCCATTCTCTTCAGTTCGATTTGGCATAATGTTGAATTTTAGATCCTCATCTATTGCTTCCATAAGCTGAAAATATTTCTGAATCTGAAAGGAAAATTACCAAAATTTATCTATTTACCAGAGTATTTCTTGCAACAACAAAAAAAACATCAGTTTGTGTGTTGAATTTTATCACACAACTTTTTAGACCATTACTGTCACGGTCACCAGCGCTCCAGCCTGTGCAGATCACTAAAGAACAACAAATCCACCCCTTCCAGAGCTGCCAGATCCTCCAGGGATGCCGACAAGGGAGATGCGGATCCACATCCAGTTTATTAGGCTTAGTGAGGCAAGCAATGATAAAACAGGAACAAACAGATCATGCAGGTAATCATGCAATCATATGGTATCTGGAGCAAGGTGTGTGAGTGAAGTGCACGATGGCATTTGTAGTTCATTAAAGTGGCAGATTTGAAGTTCTTCAGCAATCTGCACAGGCTGGATTGCTGGTGAACATGACAATTACATTGTTTTGTCTTAATTTTATTTTGCTTATCAACAACATATGCTAATTTTCACATCAACAACAAACACGGATATATTCATGGTTGCCAAACATTGAATTACTGCATTATTTACCGTTTCCAACTGCTTAAAGGTGTCCTCGGTGTGCTCAGAGACCCTCCTGATGTAATGTGTGATGATCATTTGATAAATGTTACGAACTGTGGTCTTTAGCTGAGCAAATTCTAGTGTCTCCTTTGCAGCTGTGGTTTGGAAGTGCTTCAGTTTTATCTCCTGTAAAGCAAACAGTCTTTAATTTTCTAAAACCGAACTGTACAGATAACAGAGATGCTATATCTGTGTCGATTTGTAGATGCACAATAAAGAGACATAACAATTCTCTCATCCTTTACTCATCCTCCATTTCTTCCAAACAATTCTTGGAAAAACATATTTAATTTTTTTTGTGTGTTTGACAGAAGAAAGAAACTTGAACAGGTTTCCAAAAAGTGGAGAGTTAGTACATGATGACATAATTAGCAATTCTGGTAGAACTATGCCTTTGATACATTTATCTAAGTGAAAATGTGTGCGTGCATGTGTGATTTTACCCATTTGTATGCTTCTATGCGAATGTTGTCTAGCTGTGTCTGTAGCTGGTGCAGTTGGTTGTTATAGTGCAGAAGAGCTGTTCGCTGTTTATTTATGTATTGCATCAGTTCCAGCTTTGTTCTCTCTCTCTCCTTCTCCAAAACTGTCTGATTTTCTAGAAGTTCCTTGTTGATTGACTGCAGTGCTTGAATACGATCAATGACTTGGCAAGGGTTTTCAAACTCAAATGTCATAAAAAGAGAGGACAAATAGACAGAAAAAGAAAAATAACATGTTACAATGAGTGTTAAAAATATTATTAAATTAGATTAAATCAGATGTCACGTGGTGCAGTGGGTAGCACAATCACCTCAGCAAGAAGGTTGTTGGTTCGAGCTCTTGCTGGATCAGTTGGCATTTCTGTGTGGAGTTTACATGTTCTCCCTGTGTTTGTTTAGGTTTCCTCTGGGTGCTCCGGTTTCCCCTACAGTCAAAACATGCACTATAGGTGAACTGAGTAAGCTTAAATTGGCCGTAGTGTATGTGTGTGAAAGCAAGAATCTATGGGTGTTTCCCAGTGTTGGGTTGCGGCTGGAATGGCATTCGCTGCGTAAAACATATGCTGGATAAGTTGCCAGTTCATTCTGCAGTGGCAATCCCTGAATTATAGGGACTGAGCCGAAGAAAAAAGAAATAAAAGAATGAGATTAAAACAAGAGTCAATGTTCATTCATTTTCCTTTGGCTTAGTCCCTTTATTCATAAGGGGTGTCGCCACTGCAGAATGAACCGGCAACTTATCCAGCATATGTTTTAGTCAGTGGCCAAACCCACTCATTGAAACTTATACACTATGGCCAATTTATATTTTATTCAATTCATCTATAGCACATATCTTTGGACTGTGGGGCAAACCCTCACCAACATGGTGAGAACATGCAAAATGCACACAGAAATGCCAACTGACCCAGCCAGGACTCGAACCATCGACCTTCTTGCTGTGAGGCGACTGACCCACCATGTCACCCAAAACTCAATATCCTTATGCAAATATTTATAGTTACAGAAACAAAAAATGCACAGAATGAGACTGGTCCAAATATTAAGTTATCCTTTAAAATATAATTGATAACAAATTAAAATCTGCTATTTTATAGAGCAGTGTTTCCCAACCCTGCTCCTGAAGGTACACCAACAGTACACATTTTCAACCTCCCCCTAATCAAACACACCTGAATCAACTCATCAGAACACTAAAAGAGACTCTAAAACCTGAAATGAATGGGTCAGATAAGGAAGAAATCCAAAATATGTACTGTTAGTGTGCCTCCAGGAACAGAAGTTGGAAACACTGCCATAGAGAATAGGAATGGCACAATGTAAACCAATGCAAATCGCCACAAAAAAAACTTCTAAAAAACATCTTACAAACACTCAGAATAAAATAGACTAATGTCCAGTTACATTTTTTAAAAGTTCTTTGTGTGTCTGACAAGCTGGAAATATTAAATCCATAATATTCTGTCTCCAGCGCTAACATGTAGCTAGAAAAGCAGAACACAGATGCAGAGGGAGTGGATCAGTTAAATGAACCAGCTTATCAATATGTGACAGGGTTTCATTTCCATATTTCCTTATATGATTTAAATTGTTATTTGTAGTTTGAGTGCTTATACTTTATTACAAGTAATTGTATATATGAGACAATAAACCTATATAGATCAATGGGATCCAGCTTCCTATGTCCCAAATTACCAGAATGCATTGCTCTGTAATGAAACATTCCCATTCTTTCTTTAAATAATTTTGCAACTCAAAGCTAACCAACTTTGCCCTATACTGTGTTTAATTCAGATAACTCTCAAAGTGCAAAAAAATCTCACTCTTCAGCAAAACCTGGGACAGACCTGATGGACTAAAGAGGCTTGGCATACTTTAACAACAAATACAAACTACCTTTCTGGACATTTTTGCAGCTCTCTCAAGGAACTCTTGGTAGCATTTGGCTTTTCCGACACGTTCTTCCAGCAGCTCTTTTCGTGCCAGCAGGACATCATTCTCCGTCTTTAGCTTCTGAATCTCCAGTTCTTTCAGTCTGGTTTGTGCTCTCTCTGCCTCTGCTTTCTTTATGGCACGTAACCGCCTGGCATCATTTTCCTTGTATGGAGAGAAAGACATTAAAGTAGAACCAAACACCAAGCCACTAAACACATTATCCATTGATAGATGCAGTTGTTTCAGAAAGTTGCCTTGCTTGCAAAAACTTGTTATATTGCAGTAGGGAATTCTTTAGTTTCTCCTCTTCCTTTTTAATGTTCTCTTCTCTCTCTTTTAAACTCTCCTGTTTCATCTGCATCTCCTGACAATAGACAGAGCGTAAATACATATTGATTAAAATGTAAGCGCTAAAATGTAAATAATAACCATACACATCCTACCTCTTTCTGGACTTCCAGTGCTCTGCTCACGCACGCGCTCTGCTCGCGCGCCTCCAGAAGTTGCATGGCAGTTGTTTTCATATCCTTGAAGCCTTCATGTTCGGCCTTATTTCTGAATTTAGAAGTTTGAAAAATCTCTAAGAACATGAAATCCACTATAAAATATCTAAATCAGTTTAAACCAAGCTTTGACAACAGTTAATTGCGCTTCAGCTCATCCAGCAGCACATTATTAATTCTAAAATAGCACTTGGAGTGTAATAAATAATATTTACTTACAATGAGAGTCGTTCTTCGAAAACCAATCGAAAATAATCCTCCAAATTCATCTTTTCAGCCATTCAAAAGTTCAGTGTAGCGTGAACAAGCTTTCTTTCTGCGCGTGTCGTTTCCACAGTAACAAGGTGTTGGTGAAGTGTTTTCTCTGTTGCCCTCCAGTGGCAGATTAGCTCCCAGATTTATTTCTTAATATAGGCTACTGAAGACTGCTGCCCTGTTCTTCGTTGTTGCCTAAATAATATTTCACGTTGTAATAAAATTTATAGGCATTTTCCAAAACTCAGACATTTGTAAAACTATAGGAGCTGAAATATTAAGTCTATTTATTGTGGTTTAATTGATATGCTGGTTTTGAGGTTTAATAAAATTGTGGCATTTATTAATAATGTTTCTGAGTGAATAAGTTTAATATATTTAAACGTTACTACTACGTTAGTATTTTATCATCATCGTCGTCATCATTATTAGCCTATAGACCCTTTTTTTCCCTTTTTTTTATTATGCAAGAACATTTACAAATATACAATATGAACAAAGAGACAAAAAGGTTGCATAACATTCCAGCAAATTAAACAAGTTTAAATTATTACACCAAGCCGTTTTACAGTACATGCAATATAATTATTTTTAAGAAGTTTACATAGAAATCAAAGCCTTTTTTGAAAATAAAAAGTAGGGGTGTTTCTTTGAAAATCTACATTCAAGGATGACAAATTTACCCAGGAAAAGCAATAAATTATTCATAAATTTACAATGAGAAGAACCTAAGCTCAGATAGTAACCAAAGAATAACATTACAAAAGTTTGGAAATAAGAATTTTTTAATGAAATTGGAAAAGTCAACTCAAAAGAATTTACAGAGTACATTACCATCATAAATAATTTAGTGTTTGTCATACTGAGTACAAAATAAGCATTTGGGGGAAACATTGTCATAAATTTAGCTAGTTTGGTATTTATTGAGTTGTAATTATGAATGATTTTGACTGAAACTTCGACAGCTTTATTAGATACAAATAGCCTTTTTTTTTTCAGAAGAAGCCAAAACTGTTCCCAATCTAAGTCCGCAAATATATTATTCCAAAAACCTATGCAAGCAGGTAAAGAGTTCTGAGAACTATTAATAACTTTGTGAATATATTTGTTTGACAGAACTGAGAAGAGTTTGATCAACAAAAAGGGTTTGTGTTGTCAAAAATCAAAGAGTCTAAAGAATTATAGGGCCAGATTAGACTAAAGTCATAATACAATCAGGGATTGCACAAAAACAATGGCATGTTCTTTGTTGGGGAGGTGGGGGGTGTTGGAAAAGAAAACTGATGCACTCTTTTATATGAGAAAGGGACACCACACACCAGTCATCTTAGAGCTTACTAATTAAAGTCTATTTTTTTAAAACCAGTTATTTAAAAAAATTAAATTAAAACAAGTCATTTTTTATATCTATATTTTTATTGTTCCAAACAAAATAGTTACGAGGAAAAAATATATAATATAGGACCAACATATTAAAGCATGTTTATGAAAACTATAAGTTTAGTGGTATTTTAGAGATGTCAAAATTACAGCTCAACCAAAAAAGTAAACCTCCAACCGAGCTTAAATTTGAAATAAAAGTTCAACACGTTTGGTTGTCTAAAAAAAGTCTTTAATCACTTAATTTTGTGATGATGTCACTGGCCCATAGACGATTCCAGCTTGTTGTCAAACTGTATAATAACTGTCACAAGAGGCAACTGAACATATGTTAACGTTCCCAGCTAACATAAGACCAGCGGGCCACTGGCGGCCCGCCGGCGGCAAAGTCGGCGGTCCACTGGCGGGCGCCGCCTGCGGTCCACTGTCAATTTGCTCATCGTTATTCCAGCGGCTCACCATCGGCTCCCGCCGCTTTTCCGACGGTGGTCCGCCATCGGACCGCTGGTTTTAAATAAGTGTCTGCTGGCGGCCCGCGGTCGGTCCACATGTCATTTTTAATTATTATATTAGCCTTTACAATTGTATTCAATATAAATATGTCCAATAATGAAATCAAGTACAAAATACTTAATCATTATAACATTTATTTATAATACTGCATAACGAACATACATTAAACACTTATTGAAATGTTTCAAAACACATACGTTAACAAATATAACAAAATAAATATAAAAAACATATAAAATACATACAAATATAATATAACAACATACATACAACAGTTACATTTTACAGTAGTTTTATAAGTAATGTTAATGGTTTAAATATGAACTAATATGAACAATACCTGTACAGCATAATTTATGTACAGCATTTACTAATGCATTAATAAAATCAGTCATGCTTGTTAACATTAGTTAATACATTGCGAGTTAACATGAATAAACAATTAACAACTTTTTACCATTTACCAACATTAGCAAAGATGAATAAATACTGTAATAAATGTATTGTTTATTATGTTAGTAAATACATTAACTAATACATACAACCTTATTGTAAAGTGGTAGCCATTCAACAATGAGTTTTCTATAATAAAGACAAACTTTGAGACTTCTCATTATAAAAATAAACTATTAAAAAAAATTGTATTATTTATATTTTAACATTATTATAATTATTTATTATAATATTATATTAAATTATAACATTCTTATGACATTTAACGTTATTATAAATAACATAAAAATAAATTGCATTGTGAATAAATATTAACATATTACAATAAATCTAAACGTGCATTATTTTTACAAAATCAAACTGTTAAACATCTGGAGGTTATTAATAACTACACTGGGGCAGCACAGTGGCTCAGACTGTCACCTCACAGCAAAAAGGTTGCTGGTATGAGTCTCGGCTGGGTCCGCTGGCATTTCTGTGTGGAGTTTGCATGTTCTCCCTGTTTTGGTGTGGGTTTCCATCACAGTCCAAACACTTGTGCTATAGGTGAATTTGAACATAGTGTAGAAGTGTCTGTGAATACGAGAGTGTATGGGTGTTTCACAGTGCTGGGTTGCAGCTGGAAGGCTGTGTAAAACATATGCCAAAGTAATATCCAGTTCCTTACGCTGTGGCGACCCCTGATATTAAGCTGAAGGAAAATGCAGGTTCTTTTGTCTGCCCCCTCATGATTAGCAGATCCTTATAAAAATGTATTTGAGGCTCCCTTCCGCTGTCTCTCTTGTAGCAGGCTTCTTTTTTATCCTGAAATAACAGAATCATCAGTCATTATTTTTGTCCATCATCAGTAACTAGATCATTATTGACATTAATGTTTGTATTTTTTATTGTCTTTTTATTGGACATCAAGACTGCATTGATTTGATCGATAACATTAATTTACAGTTTAAAAGTAACACTGAAATATTTTTACAGTTTAAAATAATGATTTTTAATTTCAATACATTGTAAATGGTCCATTTAAGTATTAATAGACTGTCTGCTTAATATCTGTTGATTCTGCTCCTTCAACAGACATTAACTGACCCTAACCCTAACCCTTAATTTACCAAGTACATGTCAACTTACACCAACCCTAACCACAACCCTAACAGTCTACTTATAATCTAATGAGAATTAGATGACATGTAGATGCAATGCAGCTTAAATTCAACAAACAGACCATCAAAATAAAATGTGACCATATATTTTATTAATGTGAGGTCAAAGCTGATTTGTTAGCATCATTACTTTAGTGTCAGATGATCCTTCAGAAATCATTCTAATAGGCTAATTTGTTTGATGCAGTTGATATTAATATTAACATTAATAAAAGTAATCATTTGGAACACTTTTAAGTGACACTATAAAATTACTTACCTTGAATGAAGTCTGGCAAGGAAAAACTGTCAGGATTTTGCCCATGTTATTTTAGTTTTTTCTTGTAATGTTTTTTCTTCACCACTAGATGACCTCATTTCGTTCTTTGTCTTTATTTTGTATTTGTAATCACAGCTATTGATTTCACATGTTCCTTGTTTAGCTGTTTGTATTTAAGTAGCCTCAGTTTAGTAGTTCTTTGCTCGGTTATTGTGGATCCTAGCCAGTCATCCTCTGTGAGTTCCTCTATTTGAAAAATTACCTTTTGTCAAGCTTTTTGTGACTTATGTTTTTTGTAGTAATTTTGAGCAGTTACTGATCCTGAGTTTTTTGCCTCTTGAGTTTTTTGCATTTTTTGAAATTGGAGAAGTCTCTGTTTTTTGTCTGCTCTATCTTTATCTTCTATTGAAGTGTTTTTTTTGCCACTAATAAATTCCTCTTAAGGAGAAAGTTCCTTTTTGTGACTTTGGTTCTTCAACGCCTGTGTGGCTCAGTGGGTTCAAGGCCAACATCTCGTGCAGGAGACCCGGGTTCTATCCCAGTCTCTGACAGAATAACCGAGCCAACATCATGAACCCCGAAAACCCCAGTTCCCAGGAGCTCCTTACCACAGTGGCTCAGCACGAGTCTACAGTTCAACGACATGAGAATGTCCTAGTTCAGCAAGAGGCTTTGATGGCCAAACATTCACAGGTACTCTCTGAACTTATGACTACTGTTCGTCAACTTTTTGACAGATTACCTACCTGTTCTAATCCGGCATCCACCGCCACCTCAGTACCCTTGTCAGAATCTCGAGTACCCTCTCCTATGATGGAACCTCGCCTACCGCCACCACAACATTTTTCAGGTGATCCCAATGCATGTGATGGTTTTCTAACCCAGTGCTCTCTTACCTTGGAATTGCAGCCATCATCCTTCCCATCAGATCGGGCACGAATCGCATATGTGATCACTCTGTTATCCGGTAAGGCTCTCTCCTGGGCTACCGCAGTTTGGAAGGCCAAAGCCCCCTTCTGTTCAAGTTACACTGCTTTTGAACAGGAGTTTAAGCGAGTCTTTGACCACCCTCTCAGTGGCCGACAAGCCTCTAAAAGACTCCTCATACTTCGGCAGGAGACTGGAAGTGTGGCAGAATATGCCATACAATTTCGTACAGTGGCAGCAGGGAGCGGCTGGAACGAGGAAGCTCTTATGGTCTGTTTTCGAAATGGGTTATCCGAGATTATTCAAGATGACTTGGCTACTAGGGAACCTGCCCAAAATCTCGAGATTCTAATTGATCAAGCCATTCGACTAGACAACCGACTGAGGGAGAGACGTCTAGAGCGCTCCACGGCTTCCACTGAGATGCTCACTTCAATTCCATCATCCACATTACTGGCCCATCAAGATTATTCTGAACCAATGCAGTTAGGCCGGACTCGCCTTTCTTCTACTGAGAGAGACCGCCGCATGAGGGAGCGGCGCTGCCTTTACTGTGGCTTATCAGGTCATTTTCGCTCCACCTGCCCTCAGCTCTCGGGAAACGCTCCATCCCGTACAGGCAAGGAAGGACTGTAACGGGAGTTACATACAGTTCATCACCTTCCAAAAGTGGTTTGTTCCTTCCTGTCACTCTCACTTGGGCAGACCAACATTTCCAACTCCAAGCCTTCATTGATTCTGGTGCCGCGGGAAATTTCATGGACATCACTCTAGCCAAGAACCTCAATATTCCCAATGATCCCCTTCCAGAACCACTGTCAGTCACAGCTTTGGATGGCAGACCATTAGGTCCGGGTGAGGTAACTCATCTTACTTCTGACCTGTCCCTTTCCATTCACCAGCATCATGAGAAGCTCTGTTTCCACCTCATACAATCACCTGAATTCCCAGTTATCCTTGGACACCCCTGGCTGCTTCAACACAACCCGCACATTGATTGGGTTACTGGAACCATCCTGGCTTGGAGTCCCACCTGCCAAGCCACTTGTTTGAGTCAGAAACCCCTGAAACCCATTTTCGAGTCTCGAGAGCCCTTAGATCTGTCTCAAGTTCCAGCCCAGTACCACCACCTTAAAACTGTCTTCAGCAAAAAGAGAGCTACCTCCTTACCGCCTCATCGTCCCTATGATTGTGCCATTGAGCTGCTTCCGGATTCCTGCCCCCCTAGAGGCAGTATTTTTTCCTTGTCCCTTCCTGAGCGCACTGCCATGGATGACTATATTGACGAATCCCTCGCAGCAGGTATAATCCGGCTTTCCACCTCTCCAGCAGGCGCTGGTTTTTTCTTTGTTGGAAAGAAGGACGGCGGTCTTAGGCCATGCATAGATTACAGGGGGCTAAATAAAATTACCATCCGCAACCGTTATCCCCTGCCATTGATGTCTACTGCTTTTGAGATCTTACAAGAAGCCTCAATTTTCACTAAGCTTGATCTGCGCAATGCTTACCACCTAGTGCGCATCAAACGAGGAGATGAGTGGAAGACTGCTTTCAACACACCTACTGGCCACTACGAATACCTAGTGATGCCCTTCGGTCTCACCAATGCCCCCGCTGTTTTTCAAGCCCTCATTAATGATGTTCTCCGAGACATGTTGAACAAGTTTGTATTCGTCTACTTGGATGACATCCTCATCTTCTCGAGCTCACTCCAAGAACACGTACATCATGTCCGCAAAGTCCTCCATCGGCTTCTCGAAAACCACCTGTATGTTAAACCAGAGAAATGCCAGTTCCACGTATCCCAAGTCAAATTCCTTGGTTTTGTCATCCAACCAGGGCAGATCCAAATGGATCCACAAAAGGTTCAAGCTATGGCGGACTGGCCTTCCCCTTCATCAGTCAAGGAAGTGCAGCGTTTCCTGGGCTTTGCTAATTTTTATAGAAAATTCATCCTAAATTTTAGCACTGTGGTGGCCCCATTATCTGCCCTCACCAAAGAGAAAGTTGCTGGGTTCCGGTGGGGGCCTGAAGCTGAGAAGGCGTTCAATGAACTCAAGAAGCGCTTTACATCGGCACCTATCCTCCTTATCCCAAACCCTGACAAACCTTTCACGGTTGAAGTTGATGCTTCCGAAGTGGGCATTGGAGCGGTGTTATCCCAGAGAGGTGAGGATAACAAACTTCACCCTTGTGCTTTTCTCTCCCATCGTCTCACCCCAACCGAGAGAAACTATCACGTGGGTGACAGGGAACTACTGGCAGTGAAGCTAGCACTTGAGGAATGGAGACACTGGCTGGAGGGATCCAAACACCAATTCCAAGTACTGACAGACCACAAAAATCTTGAGTATGTGCAGCAGGCTAAGCGACTCAATCCCCGCCAAGCCCGATGGTCTCTGTTCTTCAACCGGTTTCATTTCACCCTCACCTACCGTCCGGGTTCCAAAAATCTGAAACCAGATGCATTGTCCCGAGTATATGTAAAATCCCCTCAAGAAGACCGCAATAAACCTATCATCCCCAGTTCAAAGATTATTGCCCCCATCAGGTGGAGTCTGGAGGGTATTGTTAGGAAAGCCCAAATCAAAGACCCTGACCCAGGCGGAGGTCCTGTTGGCTGTCTGTACGTCCCCAAAGCTGCTCGATCCAAGGTTCTCCAGTGGGGACATTCTTCCCAGCTCACGTGTCATCCAGGGTCTGCTCGCACTCTTGAGTTTTTGCAGAGACGGTTTTGGTGGCCCACCATCAAGAAAGATGTGACCTTGTACGTCAATGCATGTCATACTTGCAACCAGAGTAAAAGTTCCCACTGTTCACCCCAAGGTTTCCTGCATCCACTTTCCATACCTCACAGACCCTGGTCGCACATTTCTATGGATTTCGTCACGGGGCTCCCTCCATCCCAAGGGAATACCACTATTTTGGTAATTGTGGACCGATTTTCCAAAGCTGCACGATTCATTCCCTTGCCCAAACTTCCCACTGCCAAAGAGACAGCCGAGCTTACCATAAATCACGTGTTCCGAGTCTTTGGCATTCCCCAAGACATTGTCTCAGACCGAGGACCTCAATTTTCCTCCCGATTCTGGCAAGCTTTTTGCCAGTCCATAGGGGCTACGGCCAGCCTATCCTCAGGTTTTCACCCAGAGTCCAATGGTCAAACCGAAAGACTCAATCAAGACCTTGAGACCACCCTGAGATGCATGGCAGCCAATAATCCCACCACCTGGTCCCGTTTCATTATATGGGCAGAATATGCACATAATACACTCTGTTCTTCAGCTACTGGTATGTCCCCTTTCGAATGCCAATTTGGCTATTCTCCTCCACTATTCCCGGAGCAGGAGGTAGAAGTGACCGTCCCCTCAGCCCTCCAGTTTGTCAGACGCTGCCGTCAAACGTGGAGGAAGGCACGTCTTAAGCTTCTCCGCGTATCCTAACAATACCAGCAACAGGCTAATCGTAGACGCAGACCAACCCCCACTATGCGCCCGGGCCAAAGAGTCTGGCTCTCAACTAGAAATATTCCCCTACGAGTGGATTCTAGAAAACTCTCCCAGAAGTTCATAGGACCCTTCAAGATAGCAAGGAAAGTAAACCCGGTCACTTACAAGTTATATCTACCAAAATCATTAAAAATAAACCCTACCTTTCATGTATCGCTACTAAAACCAGTCTCATCCTCTCCTTTTTCTGTGACAGGTAAACCTCCCCCTCCTCGGTTATTTGGAGGCCAACCAGTCTACACAGTCCACCGGATACTGGATGTTCATCAAGTGCGTCGGACCAAGCAGTATCTTGTGGACTGGGAAGGCTACGGCCCTGAGGAGCGTTCCTGGGTTCCTGCCAAGGACATTTTGGATCCTAAGTTGATTCGAGACTTTCACACTCTCAAGCTCAAGTCTCTCGGCAAGAACGTCAGGAGCCGTTCCTAGGGGGGGGGGTCCTGTCAGGATTTTGCCCATGTTATTTTAGTTTTTTCTTGTAATGTTTTTTCTTCACCACTAGATGACCTCATTTCGTTCTTTGTCTTTATTTTGTATTTGTAATCACAGCTATTGATTTCACATGTTCCTTGTTTAGCTGTTTGTATTTAAGTAGCCTCAGTTTAGTAGTTCTTTGCTCGGTTATTGTGGATCCTAGCCAGTCATCCTCTGTGAGTTCCTCTATTTGAAAAATTACCTTTTGTCAAGCTTTTTGTGACTTATGTTTTTTGTAGTAATTTTGAGCAGTTACTGATCCTGAGTTTTTTGCCTCTTGAGTTTTTTGCATTTTTTGAAATTGGAGAAGTCTCTGTTTTTTGTCTGCTCTATCTTTATCTTCTATTGAAGTGTTTTTTTTGCCACTAATAAATTCATCTTAAGGAGAAAGTTCCTTTTTGTGACTTTGGTTCTTCAACGCCTGTGTGGCTCAGTGGGTTCAAGGCCAACATCTCGTGCAGGAGACCCGGGTTCTATCCCAGTGTCTGACAAAAACAAAGGGGTAGAGTGAGTGGAGGACGATCCAAAATCTAGAAAGAAGTAATAAAAAATATATATATTACTAACACATTTTAAGAAATGGATACTTGTATTAAACAAGGGTGCATAAAACAATCAGAAGAGAGTTAAGATTTCTGATTCAAATACTTTTCAATTTAAACTTTCTATTCAACAATGAATCCTGAAATAACAAAACATGATAAAAATAAGAAATCTTGCTTGATCAGCAGCAAATTATGAATACAATATTACATTTTGGACTGGAGCACTGACGCTGTAAATTCAGCTTTGAGAAAAGCAATGTAAAAAATTGTTTAAAACCACTCACTTATGTTTGGATGTCAAAACTAAAATAACTGCAATCAAGACATGTATCAGATGCATAATAATGTAGGGATTTCTTATAAAAATGCACATGAATCTATTTAACAGTTAATTATAGTCTTACCTGTGTTTCCTCCTGCTCTGTGATTAGCTACCTTCATCTTGGCTCTTCTCTTCTGTTGTAGGGGTAATTTTGTCACTCCTGAAACCACAGAGCACTTTTTAAAATTAATATTAGTTTACATTACTGTAAAATATATCAAAGTAACACATATGTACTAACTTTAACATTTTAATTCGCTCTTGTTGACAGTACAGTGCTTATTTTAGACTTAATAAAGTAGACTACCTCCAATAAAACATTGTCAAACCTCTCATCTTCACATAAAATGTAATTAAAAGCCAACACTTTTATAAACAATAGCTAGCCTAATGCTAACGTTACCTCTGCTAAAACTCTAACGGACTTTTTCCAAAGACACAACAGTCGCTATAAAAACATGTTCAACAGAAATATGTCAATTACCAGTAAGAAAAGTGTCAGAAACAGTTATATGTAACATTTGCGTAATTTTAGCGACTAAACTTACCTGAAATTAGTGAAAACTGCCGCATGAGAGAAGTACTGTTGACGGTCAGGTGTCGTGTCGTTGCTCCGTTTCCATGACAACGCTCTCTGCTGCAATGCTTGAATGGGGCTCGGTAATGGACACTTTAAAGTCACGCAGCATTTACATAAACATTTAAACAATTCATAAACATATTAAATAATGACATTTAATATTAAATCTTGATTTTTAAACTTAATGTTGTTTTGTTTTTAATAATAACCTGTTATATTAAAAACCTCTTGTAGTTTTATTTACTAAACTTTGCTTTTATTAATAACTATATTTTTATTTAGTGCCTCATTCGTTTAAAATGTAAAAAGTGTTAAACAAAAGTACTTATATCAGGTACAGAACAGCCAACAACATTAAAAACATCACCGGGTGGGCCATCGGTTAGCCACTGGTGTCCAGACGGCGGTCCACCCACGGTAATCCGCTGGTGGCGTGCCACCCAAAAAACGCCGGTGGGCCGACATAACTTTTAGAATGGGCGGCTTGCCGCTGGTAAGCCGACGGCGGTCCGCCCATATCAAGCCGCTGAATTTGTGCCGACCAAAAAACGCCGACGGTCCGCCAACTCATTGTTTGCTGGGTTAGAACAGCTGTTGCATTATTTATCAATATGTAGACCTTTCAGGATTCTCGGAATAAATAAAAGAATGTAAAACTGGAAATATGTTTGGACCATTATTGTTTACATCCCTCAAAATGATCTATATTACTTCAAAGTAGACAAGTCGTTTAAGGGTTGTAAAGTCCCAGCAAACAATGAGTTGGCGGACCGTCGGCGTTTTTTGGTCGGCACAAATTCAGCGGCTTGATACGGGCGGATCGCCGTCGGGTCACCGGCGGGAAGCCGCCCATTCTAAAAAGTTATGTCGGCCCACCGGCGTTTTTTGGGTGGCACGCCGCCAGCGGATTACCGTGGGTGGACCGCCGTCGGGACACCAGTGGCTAACCGATGGCCCACCCGGTGATGTTTTTAATGTTGTTGGCTGTTCTGTACCTGATATAAGTACTTTTGTCTAACACTTTTTACATTTAAAACGAATGAGGTACTAAATAAAAATATAGTTATTAATAAAAGCAAAGTTTAGTGTATAAAACTACAAGAGGTTTTAAATATAACAGGTTATTATTAAAACAAAACAAAATTAAGTTTAAAAATCAAGATTTAATATTAAATGTCATTATTTAATATGTTTATAAATTGTTTAAATGTTTATGTAAATGCTGCGTGACTTTAAAGTGTCCATTACCGAGCCCCATTCAAGCACTGCAGCGGAGAGCGTTGTCATGGAAACGAAGCAACGACACGACACCTGACCGTCAACAGCACTTCTCTCATGCGGCAGTTTTCACTCATTTCAGGTAAGTTTAGTCGCTAAAATCACGCAAATGTTACATACAACTGTTTCTGACACTTTTCTTACTGGTAATTGACATATTTCTGTTGAACATGTTTTTTATAGAGACTGTTGTGTCTTTGGGAAAAGTCCGTTAGAGTCTTAGCAGAGGTAACGTTAGCATTAGGCTAACGTTAGCTATTGTTTATAAAAGTGTTGGCTTTTAATTACATTTTATGTGTAGATGAGAGGTTTGACAATGTTTTATTGGAGGTAGTCTACTTTATTTAGCCTAAAATAAGCACTGTACTGTCGACAAGAGCGAATTAAAATGTTAAAGTTAGTACATATGTGTTACTTTGATATTTCACAGTAATGTAAACTAATATTAATTTTAAAAAGTGCTCTGTGGTTTCAGGAGTGACAAAATTACCCCTACAACAGAAGAGAAGAGCCAAGATGAAGGGAGCTAATCACAGAGCTGGAGGAAACACATGTAAGACTATAATTAACTGTTAAATAGATTAATGTTTATTTTTTTAAGAAATCCCTACATTATCATGCATCTGATACATGTCTTGATTGCAGTTATTTTAAAGTTTTGACATCCAAACATAAGTGAGTGGTTTTAAACTATTTTTTACATTGCTTTTCTCAAAGCTGAATTTACAGCATCAGTGCTCCAGTCCAAAATGTAATATTGTATTCATAATTTGCTGCTGATCAAGCAAGATTTCTTATTTTTATCATGTTTTGTTATTTCAGGATTCATTGATGAATAGAAAGTTTAAATTGAAAAGCATTTGAATCAGAAATCTTAACTCTCTTCTGATCAGTTTTATGCACCCTTGTTTAATACAAGTATCCATTTCTTAAAATGTGTTAGTAATATATATATATATTTTTATTACTTCTTTCTAGATTTTGGATCGTCCTCCACTCACTCTACCACTTTGTTTTTCATTGCCAGACTTCATTTAAGGTAAGTAATATTATAGTGACACTTAAAAGTATTCCCAATGATTAATTTTATTAATGTTAATATTAATATCAACTGCATCAAACAAATTAGCCTATTAGAATGATTTCTGAAGGGTCATCTGACACTGGAGTAATGATGCTAACAAATCAGCTTTGACCCTACAATAATAAAATACATGGTCACATTTTATTTTGATGGTCTGTTTGTTGAATTTAAGTTGCATTGCATCTACATGCCAACTAATTCTCATTAGATTATAAGTAGACTGTTAGGGTTGCGGTTAGGGTTGGTGTAAGTTGACATGTACTTGGTAAGTTTCTTAAAGTCAGTTAAATGTCTGTTAAAGGAGCAGAATCAACAGATTTTAAGCAGACAGTCTATTAATACTCAAATGGACCATCAAAATAAAGTGTTACCAAATATATTTTAAAATGTATTGAAATTAAAAATCATTATTTTAAACTGTAAAAATATTTCAGTGCTACTTTTAAACTGTAAATTAATGTTATCGATCAAATCAATGCAGTCTTGATGTCCAATAAAAAGACAATAAAAAATACAAACATTAATGTCCATAATGACCTAGTTACTGATGATGGACAAAAATAATGACTGATGATTCTGTTATTTTAGGATAAGAAAGAAGCCTGCTACAAGAGAGACAGCGGAAGGGAGCCTCAAAGACATTTTTATTAGGATCTGCTAATCATGAGGGGGCAGACAAAAGAACCTGCATTTTCCTTCAGCTTAATATCAGGGGTTGCCACAGCGTAAGGAACTGGATATTACTTTGGCATATGTTTTACACAGCCTTCCAGCTGCAACCCAGCACTGTGAAACACCCATACACTCTCGTATTCACAGACACTTCTACACTATTTTCAAATTCACCTATAGCACAAGTGTTTGGACTGTGGTGGAAACCCACACCAAAACAGGGAGAACATGCAAACTCCACACAGAAATGGCAGCGGACCCAGCCGGGACTCATACCAGCAACCTTTTTGCTGTGAGGTGACAGTCTGAGCCACTGTGCTGCCCCAGTGTAGTTATTAATAACCTCCAGATGTTTTAGTTTGATTTTGTAATAATAATGCACGTTTACATTTATTGTAATATGTATGTTAATATTTATCCACAATGTAATTTATTTTTATGTTATTTATAATAACGTTAAATGTCATAAGGATGTTATAATTTAATATAATATTATAATAAATAATTATAATAATGTTAAAATATAAATAATACAAGATTATTTATGTTTTTAATAGTTTATTTTTATAATGAGAAGTCTCAAAGTTTTTCTTTATTATAGAAAACTCATTGTTGAATGGCTACCACTTTAAAATAAGGTTGTATGAAATAGTTAATTTATTTACTAACATAATAAACAATACATTTACTACAGTATTTATTCATCTTTGCTAATGTTGGTGAATGGTAAAAAGTTGTTAATTGTTAATTCATGTTAACTTGCAATGTATTAACTAATGTTAACAAGCATGACTGATTTTATTAATGCATTAGTAAATGCTGTACATAAATTATGCTGTACAGGTATTGTTCTTATTAGTTCACATTTAAACCATTAACATTACTTATAAAACCACTGTAAAATGTAACTGTTGTATGTATGTTGTTATATTATATTTGTATGTATTTTATATGTATTTTGTTATATTTGTTAACGTATGTGTTTTTGAAACATTTCATTATAATCTAAGTGTTTAATGTATGTTCTTTATGCTGTATTATAAATAAATGTTGTAATGATTAAGTATTTTGTACTTGATTTCATTATTGGACATATTTATATTGAATACAATTGTAAAGGCTAATATAATATTTAAAAATGACATGTGGACCGACCGTGGGCCGCCAGCAGACACTTATTTAAAACCAGCGGCCCGATGGCGGACCACCGCCGGAAAAGCGGCGGCAGCCGCTGGTGGGCCGCTGGAATAACGATGAGCAAATTGACGGTGGACCGCGGGCGGCGCTCGCCGGTGGACCGCCGACTTTGCCGCCGGCGGGCCGCCAGTGGCCCGCTGGTCTCATGTTAGCTGGGGTCTTTACTACTATAGGCCTATATTTATTTTCATATAAATTATAATCATCTTAATTTCCTGCAGCATTATGGCGCTAAAAATAAAACAGAAACGGAAAAACTCTAACTTTCTGTCAGGATATTAGCTAATTTTATGGACATAAAGCGTAAAAAACAATGCAATTTAAGCAAAAAATCCAGCGTACAAAAAAAAATGAATGCCTTGATATGAGTAGAGCACATAGCCTACTTTTACGGATTGATAAACATTTATGAGACATTTACAAACCAGATGTCTTCGCTTCCGTCCGTGCCCGTAATGCACTTTGTTGTCTACATCATTAGAATTTAATTCATATTTTTTTGCTATTTAATGAATAATTCGACTGGAATAACAATGTGTGGACACGGAAAGAGACGTTTTAAAGGTGCCTAATGGACTTGATAAGATAAATTCAAGCATGTTAAGTGTTTTTATGTGTTTTTTATCCCTATTGTTTTGGTGCGTGTGTCCAGACCTTCATTTATTTTTCATGAACATGTTTCTGTCTCCTGTCACCTTCTCACCTAATGCATTAAGGCCAAGAAGGCTCATGTTGTCCTGGTGTGGAATTAGAAGAAATTATTTTCAACACCCATGTAAATGTCTAAAGCTAAAAAGAAATGACTCTTACTGTTTTTCTCTCCCGCAAAAAGACATGTGTTTCTTTTATATCTGGCTCATGCCTCTTATAAATTGAAAACAAAACACATTAAACTAATTTTTGTGTGACAGTTGAGTCATAGCAAAAATAAATAAATAAATAAAATTACTTTTTAACACGTTTTTAATCAATTAAATTATTTTTCCTATATTTGGGTATCATTTTATAATTATTTTAATTTTCTTAAAGCACTTTCAATTAACACCATATCTGAAATGTGCTATATATAAATACACTTGCCTTTTAAATAAAATGTAAACATATTATTAGTTTTTCTTCTTTTTTTATCTTAAATCTATTGATTTAAGCCATTTTTTCTTTGTGCAATATGAATCGTGCAGTGCTTAGCATATATCAGTACACCCCTCACAAATATATCTTTTAAATTTATATTTTTAGGAAGCTACAGAATATTATATTTGTGCATATACATTAGATGCAGTACTGAAGCCAAAGCTGGAGCTTATCTAACAAAATAACTAACAATAACGCTCCAAAAACTAGTACACCCAAATTTATATGTTATTGAAAAATATTAAATGCAAATTTTAAAAAGAGGAAAAATCAAGAGAAGCAAAAAAAAAAAAAAAATGAAATTGAAATTTTGTAGCTTGATTTTAATTGTATTATCTTTCAATTTCTAAATATGTTTGGTGACTAAAATATAAGTTTAATAAATATATCTGTTTAATAAATCTGTTTTGTTTAAATGCACCAAAATACTTAATATTCATTTTTAAAATGAGCTGTACTCAATTATGCTGAGCACTGTACAGTATATAAAGTCTTTATATGAAGTTATAGAACTAAATTTGACTATTAAATTGAGATTTTAATCAAAAAGTGTCCACAAAATAATCGGTCACTAATCGGTCAACAGTGTTACAAACATTGACCTTCACTATAAATCTGCTCTTATGTAAACAGAATCTCCATGCCTGACCTCAAATCTCAAAAGAAAAAAAAACCCTTAAAGAAGTGCAACCCCACATATCAGCATGCTTTTCGGTAAACGTAGATGGCATCAGTTCAGTGTTTGTCTCTCTATTGTCTTCACACATGATCGAACACTGAACAAGCTGAGGCGAAATTCATTATTCAGGAGCAGAAAAGCCACTCAGTGTTCAGGATGATGTTTACCTGCACTCAGCGTTTGTGAGAAGTGATCAGACACTCAGCTGTCTTGCTGAGCTGGGGTCAGGGAGCAGTGTTTGTTTGTTTGATTGTTGTAGTGCATCGTTTAGTTTGGCGAATCGTGGGCTTGTTTATGGGGGGTAAACAAAATCGAACAAGAATGCTTGAGTGAGGGGGAGAGAGAGGAGGAGAGACAGAAAGAACTAGGTGATGCAGGCCTTGAATTGAAGTTATAATTCGACCAAAAGCTCAAATTCTGTGGTCATTATTTATTCTATTATGGTGAAGTTGAGTAAATAAAGATAGACTAATAATTGTTTATTGTTTTTGAAATAGGTATTTTAGTGTGCTGACCAAGAATACATATACAATTAGATGCAAACAATATAGTAACATTATAGCAATATTATAAATATAGTAATATAATTTTTTTTTACAATTTATAACAACTGTTCTTATTTTTTTCATATTCTTTAATTAATTCTTGTGATACATTGCTATAACTCCAGCCTTCATGTTTTAATGATGACAATGCTGATTTGCTTAATTTTTTTATTATTTCTATCAATGCTGAAAGATGTTTTTGAATCCCTTTGATACATTAAACTGATCAAAAGTGACAGTAAAGACCTTTATAATAAAATGTAAAGTTCAGGATTTATTGTTCTTTTGAACTTTCTATTTATCAAAGAAAATTTAATATAAAAAGTATTCTAATATTTCCATAAAAATATTAAGAAAAACTTTGTAATTTAACAACATTCTAAAATTATTATTATTTTTATATTATATTTTTATTTGGGGGCGACGTGGTGGTGCAGTAGGTAGTGCTGTCACCTCACAGCAAAAAGGTCGCTGGTTCGAGGCTCTGATGGGTCAGTTGGCATTTTTGTGTGGAATTTGCATGTTCTCCCTGCATTTGTGTGGGTTTCCTCCAGGTGTTCTGGTTTCCCCCACAAGTCCGAAGACATGCTGTACAGGTGAATTGAGTAAGCTAAATTGTCCGTTTGTATGAGTGTGAATGAGTGCGTATGGATGTTTCCCAGAGATGGGTTGCAGCTGTAAGGGCATCCGCTGCGTAAAACAAATGCTGGATAAGTTGATGGTTCATTCCGCTGTAGCTACCCCAGATTTATAAAGAGACTAAGCTGATAAGAAAATGAATTAATTTTTATTTTGCAACACAGAATAATACAAAAAAAAAGCAACAACATTAAAGACAGAAAAGAATAGCCAAACAAAACAAAAAAAGACAGAAACAATATTTTAAGACCATTGTTACATCAGTTTATACATACAGTTGAAGTCAGAATTATTAGACCCCCTTAATTATTTTTTTCCCTAATTTCTGTTTAAAGGAGACATTATTTCAGCACATTTCTAAACATAATAGTTTTAATAACTCATTTCTAATAACGGATTTATTTTATCTTTGCCATGATGACGGTAAATAATAATTGACTAGATATTTTTCAAGACACTTCTTTACAGCTTAAATAGAAATTTAAAGACTTAACTAGGTTAATTAGGTTAGGCAGGTTAGGGTAGTTAGGCAAGTTATTCTATAACGATGGTTTGTTTCGTAGACTATTAAAAAAATATATAGCTTAAAGCGGCTAATAATTTTGACCTTAAAATAGTGATTAAAAAATTAAAACTGCCTAAATAAAATCTAGCCTACATAAAACAAATAAGACTTTCTCCAGAAGATAAAGTATTATCAGAAATACTGTGAACATTTCCTTGCTCTGTTAAACATCATTTGGGAAATATTTAAAAAAGAAAAAAAAATGAAAGAGGTGGCTAATAATTCTGACTTTAACTGAAGGTTAAAATGTTTCACATATATTTCTAGGCCAGTGGGCACAGGCAATATAGTGATCTTGCAAACAATGACAGGGTCATACCTTTAAACTGTTATCCTTAACATTTGACAGGTAATTCATGCAAAAAGCCAGAATTAAAATTCAAAAAGCCAGAATTTAAAAAGTAGTTTTGATGCCTTTTTTCGCTAGACAAAGACTATTTGTTTTAGCGATCACTATTTTACATTGGACAACTTTTTAAATTTAAAAGTATTTGTATTACATAATTTATATTTTAAATGATATTCCTCTTTATTACTGACTCCTTAAATAAACTCAGCTTTAGTAGAGCATTAGACAAATATAAAGAAATATATAAAAATATTCATTCATTCACTTTCCTTAGGCTTAGTCTCTGATTTATCAGAGGTCACACAGCGGAATGTACTGCTAATTATTCCAGCAAATGTTATACACAGCGGATACCCTTCCAGCCACACCCCAATACTGGGAAACACTCTCACATTCACACTTGCACTCTTACACTACGGCCAATTTAGTTCATCCAGTTCACCTATAGTCCATGTCTTTGCACTGTGGGGGAAACCAGAGCACCCATAGGAAACCCATGCGAAAACAGGGAGAACATGCAAACTCCACAAAGATATGCCAACTGACTCAGCCAGGACTTAAACTAGCGACCTTCTTGCTGTGAGGTGACAGTGCTAACAACTGAGAAACCGTGAAGCCCATATATAAAATATATATTTTAAAAAATGTATTATTTATAAATTTTGATCAGTAGTGCATAAGCATATTAGCTATGCAGTTTGTGTGTGTGTGTGTGTGTGTGTGTGTGTGTGTGTGTGTGTGTGTGTGTGTGTGTGTGTGTGTGTGTGTGTGTGTGTGTGTGTGTGGTCTTTTGTCAAAAAAAATGTATTTGTATTGAAATTTGGATCTATTTTACAGTAGGTACAACAAAATAGCTCCTCTCAGGACCTTCAGGACAAAAATGTCCACGCTTAAACTGCAAGAAAACTGCAGAACAGCATGCTTCAATACCATTTTGTGTGTAAAACTGTAACAATGTTTGTTTTAAGCATAAAATGTGTAAAGCTTTGGCACATTTTATTCTTGTTTGACCTGTGAAGCAAATAATCCCTTCCACCCATAGTCTCCTGTTTTAAATATTACTACAGGCCTGATGAATTAAAATTATGTAATTATAATTATGTGTGTGTGTAATCTACATTCAGACGTATGTATAATATCATCACAAAAGAAAAAAGAGAGAAATGTTTTTGATCTGATTATGAAACAGTCGCTCAAAAACAATATTCTTTTTGAGGTCAAGCAGGAGGCCAAACATCTCATTTGGCTTGAACCATATTCAAGCAGACACAAACGATGTAAGGAGGCATTTTAAAAAAGGTTCAGATTAGTGAAACAAGTGTTTGTGAAAGGTCAAGCTGTGGACATTAGGTCTCTCTCACACACACACACATACACACGCGCGCGCACACAGACGCTGCATGGCTGGCGGTGCCACTCGTGGTTAGTGATATCATTATGGCAGTTTTGCGTGGAGGGATCAGGACTGTGTGGCTAATGGAGAGTGACAGTGGCTCCTCGCTGCCGAAACACACTGCCCCAGAACATTTGGAGGTGGGGAGCCCCATTCACCCACACATCGCCTGTGTGCCGCACGCCATTAGCTCAACCCAACCCTTCCCTCAGTCTTGTTTGTATTATTGTACACTATATTGATCTATATTGATCAAATGCTACAAATATAGTTATAGTAATAAAAACAAATTACCCAATGCACTTCCTTTTTATAACTACAGGGTACATTATACTCAATACGAAATGAGTTTAGTTAACTCAAAATTGACTGAAAGTTAATTCTACTCATCAGAAAAGAGTTTTGAACTCAGTGTTAAAGGTAATGAGTTAATTACTTCAACTTAAGTGGAGTAAGTTCACAGCACTAATATAATATAGATTAGTTTTTTAACTCAAATGGTTTGTAGCAATCTGTTTCCTCAAACGGTTTGAGTTGACTTAACTTTGGGTTTTACAGCACTCAGTTGGTGTCTAGTTTAGGCTAGTTCTCTTCATTTATCAGGTTTTACTGTACTCAAATTGCTTCATTTAATCAAATGGATTAATTTCACAGTACTTATTAAGATTTGTTTTTTAACTTTGTTGCAATCGGTTTCCTGAAACGGTTTGACTTACCTTAACTTTTTTGGTTTTACAGTATACAGTATTTATTACAATTTATCTGTTAATACTACAATATTCATATATCCTTCATTAAAAGAGAGTGTTGTAAATACTACTATACCAAAATACCACAACATTTTGGTATGTAGTATGAGCTATATTACTCCAAACATTCATATCCCTTTAACTGCCCCACCAAGACAAACATATTTGGATTGCATTTCTTAACTCCTAATGTCGCTAATCGCTATGCATTTTTTTCCCAACATATCCTATAATTTCTAAAAAAAATAAATAAATAAATTCAACCTCTAAGTAAAGCTGAGACAAACAACACATAATGAATAAAATAAAATAAAATAAAATAAATTAAATTAAATTAAATTAAATTAAATTAAATTAAATTAAATTAAATTAAATTAAATTAAAGTAAAGTAAAGTAAAGTAAAGTAAAGTAAAGTAAAGTAAATTAAATTAAATTAAATTAAATTAAATTAAATTAAAGTATTACCCAGTGCACTTCTACTATAGTATTTATTATAAATTACTACTTGAGAAAATACTATAGACATTTCCAACATTCACAAATATTTTCCTCATTTTTGACAGAAGAAATAAACTCAAAGTGCTTTGAAATGAGCAAATAGTGATTATATTTTCACTTTAGAATAAGCTCCCCCTTTACAAGCTTTGATAATACATTAATTTTTAACACTACACTACACTATAGAAATGACACTTTGAATATGTATAATGAGTTCATACTGCTGTTTGAGTTGGAGTACAACTATAGACTAATGACGGAGAGTTTGTGTGGGGTCTGTCGAGGACTTTCTGTCTGCGTTTGCTGTAGGCTTTGACTTTGAGGATTATGAGGTCTCCATAGGGAACAGTCTTAGGATGAACTGATGGGGGAGGGGCTTCCATATGAGTGTTTTCTGGTCCACTAAGCAGCAGATACAAACACACACACACACACACACTGACCTGCACTCTGTACGGCTGCTGTTTTTTAGTAGTTAGTCAAGTAGTTACTGACGATTGCTGACTAATATGATATTCTCACCTTTATCCAAGTTTAGTTCACGTTTCATGGATTAAATTTAAACTGATATACAGTATTGAAACAAATTTTCAGTTTATTTACTATCGTATAAAGCAATTGCATCTCTTTATAGTAGTAGTAGTAGTAGTAGTAGTAGTAGTAGTAGTAGCAAACTTTATTGTCCTTGACAGGAAAATTTGTTATGGGCATCATCATATTGCTGCAGACATTCCATAAAAACAAGCAATAAAAACAATACAAAATACAGTAGTTACAATAATCATAATGCTAATTAAGATAAACTCTTCTTAAATAAACTGAAACAGGTACAAAGGATTTCTTATCGGTTCAACCTACACTTCTCATACCAGAGGAAAGCAATTCATAACGTGGAGTCAAAAAATTATTCAGACTCCTTTCCACCTGATCAAGGACAAAACTTCAGGATTAAAATATTCATCGTGCCCAACAATTTACCATCTTGTCTTTGAGAGATGAGATACTTGGTTAAATCCACGTTTTCATATTTGAATAATTAGATATAATTTTTTTCTGTTTTCACAATCCTTTTCAAGCTTTAAAGGTTTCATGGACTTCTAAAAACGGGACTGAAATCTCTGAATTTTGATTAAAATATCAGGAATATTTCAGCTGAAATGGATAATGTAAAAACTTAAACATTTGCTTTCAACGGTGAATACTTCTTGCAAAGTGAACACAAACAACAGACACATATTATATATGAAGAGTTTAGATGCAATAACCTCTACAGCTATCTGTTTCCTCTTAAATGAGCATTTTTTTCAGGCTCTCGTGTATATGTTCAGTAATTTCACTTTTATTGCAAAGAAGAAGTCCTTTCCTGGTCTTTAAAGTAAAATATCTCAAAATAAAGAATTATTAACCCCCTTTGAATTCATTTTTCTTTTTTAAATGTTTCCCGAATTATGTTTAACAGAGAAAGGAAATTTTCACAGTATGTCGGTTAATATTTTTTCTTCTGGAGAAAGTCTTTTTTGTTTTATTTCGGCTAGAACAAAAGCAGTTTTTATTTTTTTATGTACCATTTTAAGGTCAAAATTATTAGCCTCTTTAAGCTATATATTTTTTGATAGTCTACAGAACAAACCACTTTTATACAATAACTTACCTAATTACCCTAACCTGCCTAGTTAACCTAATTAACCTAGTCAAGCCTTTAAATGTCACTTTAAGCTGTATAGAAGTGTCTTGAAAAATATCTAGTCAAATATTATTTACTGTCATCATGACAAAGATAAATCAGTTATTAGAAATGAGTTATTAAAACTATTATGATTAGAAATGTGGTAAAGAAATCTTCTCTCCCTTTAACAGAAATTGGGAGAAAAAAATAAACAGGGAGGCTAATAATTCGGGGGGCTAATAATTCTGACTTTAGCTTTATATTAAAGGTGCTAATAATTTTGACGTGAAAAAAGTTTTTAAAATTAAAAACTGATTTTATTTTAGTCAAAATAAATCAAATAAGACTTTCACCAGAAGAAAACATTTTATCAGACATACTGTGAATTTGTTCTTGCTCTGTTAAACATCATTTGGCAAATATTTTAAAATTAAAAAAATTCAAAGAGGGGCTAATAATTCTGACTTTGCTCTCAATAAACTGTTAAGGTTCTTCAGGTCAAAGCTCGAAATGAAGAAGAGGAAAAAAAGCAATTATGAATACATAGATTAGTTGTAAGCTGCACTCCTACTCTACATTAGCATTAAGATGTAGGCTTTTCCATCTCTTCCCACTACGCAATAAATTCGCTTAAGTGGGTATCTTTCGCTTTCGCATTTTGCTTAAGTGGGCATCTTAACGATGAACGGGTTAATATCATTATAGGCTAATGTCAGAGAGGTAAAAGGGCCCTATTGGAGCGCGCATGTACCAGTGGCGTGTTTCCTGGAGGAGCTCCATGATGCCATTAGGACCAAGAAAATGAGCTCAGATCACTTAATTAGCAGTAAATAAGTGCTTTACTGAGCCGGGAAATCCAGCCGGGGTCAGAGGCTTTTCAAAGACTTGATTTGGCTTCTGTTTAAAGGCTTAGTATATCCCAAAACGTACATTTACTCAGACTTAACAGGTCTGTTCTGTCAAAACTGATAAAAAGATTTTTCAAAAATAAAATAAATAAAACATGAATTGAATGGTTTAATCCCAGTCTTTTAAAGTGACATGATTGCTTTAGGTGATCATCAGATCAGAGAAGTATAAAAGGATCTAAAATGGGTCTGAGCTTTAGATAGCATTAAAAAGATAAAGTGATATAAAGTCATGCTATAGCTTTCATTTTTTTCAATACAGTGGACAAGCGGGAGGCTATCGTCAACTCAACAAAGATGGTCACGCTTACGTGTTCTTTGAAATTTAAAAACAGACAAGGTGCATTTTTAGGAAATGAGTTACAATTTAAAAGTTAAAACATAAAATTTTAGAACAAAATTTTTGACAGGAGAGAGTGTTGACATTGTGTTTAGCTGAGCAGAAAATCAGTCATGATGTGCTTTAGTTACAGGTTTGGGGGAAAAAAGAAAGTAAAAAGCATGAAAAAAAACTAATACCTAAAGAATTTCTAAAACAAAGAACCATTTTAGCATAAAGAGGTCCTTCAGAATTATATGGTTTAAATACAATTATTTTATTGTGTAAAGAATTAGTAAAGAAGTGTTTCTGGAGTGGAAAAGACTTAAAGCACACAGTTCATGTGGATTTATTTCTTGATTTCTTACATTTTTATCTGTCAGAGTTTTGACTGATCAAGCTTTGAAAGGAGCAATGTAATTGTAAATTGTAATATGGCTTTAGTTTGGAGCAATGTGGTAATAAGTAAATGATGAGAGAATTTTGATTTTGAGGTAAACTAACCCTTTTAATTAGAAGAAGCATGTCTGTATTTCCCAGTTCAAAGTTTTATATTTTTGATGCCCACAAACGGGCATGATTTAAAAATAACAAAATAAATACATTTGCGTTTTTACATTTAAAAAAAAACACTGCGTTCTGTAATAGAAAGTGAAAATTTTAACCCTATAAAAAAAAAGTTAATGGGACAGAAAATTGCCAATAGTTTGTCATTTCAACCAGCAAGCATTGCTGAAATGACAACAGATTGCCTGGCCAGATTATAAACTGTTTTCGCCGGAAGACTAAGGGCACTCTCAAACTCTACATGAGGTGTGAAAATATAACTTTAAGGCACACAAAAACACTCTGTTAATCTGTCTCCGTCTATGCATACATGCTATTATTTACTATATCAACACCTATCGAGTAAACACAGTAGAAATGACTGTGGAATAACAGTTTATTTCAGCCTCATTTTCAAACAAGTTTCAGAAAACAGCTTCACAAGTCACAGGAACTCTACATTTGGCAGGGTAAACAATCTGCTTCAGAATTGTAGAAAATGCTTTACAAATAAATATCAGCAAACACAAACCATGAGCTCAAAGTCAATAAATATTTCATCTTTATAAATAATGGGAACATGATTTCACAATATTAAAAATTTTCTTTAAACTGACAATATTTCTGATCCGATATTCCTATTGCCTGGTGTGTCTATAAATAAATGTCCAGCTGATGTGCCCCTCCGCTCTCTCTCTCTCTCTCTCTCTCTCTCTCTCTCTCTCTTTCTCTCTCTCTCTCTTTCTCTCTCTCTCTCTCGCCTTGGGCAATGACAGGATTGGAAACATCACTGCTCCCTTAACGGACTGTGACACGTGCAGTACCCAGCATTCCCTTTTCTCATCAGAAAGTACCAATAAACAAAATAAAGGACCCCATCCGAAGCTGGCGCATTTAAAAGTTAAGGTGGATTGGAGGGTTGGTTAGTGTTTGTACATCAACATATCCAAAGTGAAGCAGTAAAAGAGAGGAGTTTTCACAAATTTTGGCCACAGTGAAACAACACATCTTCTTGTAGTCGTCTCTTGACAAAAAAAAAAAATTCTTCTGCATCCACAGAAATTCACATATTTATACAAATGTACACAAAATCGCAAACACACATCACTGAAGACGCAAGGGACATGCAGCAAACGTCCATCACGGGGTTCGAGATGAGAGGACATGAAATGTTTTCTGTTTAAACTTAAAATACTGAAAAATTTAATTTCTTTTTTGTATCCTGAAATCTCATTATTTTGTTGCTGCTTCACAGTGATTGTGAAAAACTTGTTCTGTCACTCAAAATCAAAAGAGGATGGGAAAGTTTTTGCAGTGGAGCCACAGAAGATCATTTAAAAACCTTTTAGTCAACAGTTCATCTTTTAGAGAAAGTGGAGAATACTGTTAAAAATCTAAGGAACATTATCCACTAAACATAACCTGTCAAAGCAAACGTTCTACACTACCTGGCAAAAGTCTTGTCACCTACCAAGTTTTGTAAACAACAAATATTAACTTGACTTCTAGTTGATCATTTGTTATCAGAAGTGGCTTTTATGAAAGGCAAAGGCCTCTAGATTATGCTTATTTTACCAAAATGAATTATGATCATGCCCTGATTTTTAATGATTTAATTAGGACAGTAAGGTCTGACTTTGCTAAGACAAAAGTCTTGTCACTTAACAGAAATAACGTACAGTATAGAATATAAAGTCATCGTAAAGTTGAAAAAGAATGAATGATGTGTATGACTCCTTTGAGCTTGGAGGACTGCATCCATACATCTCTGCAATGACTCAAATAATCTATTAATAAAGTCATCTGGAATGGCAAAGAAAGCGTTCATTTAGGACTCCTTGAAGGACTCAGAGTTCATCAAGATTCTTTGGATTCATCTTCAATGCCTCTTCCTTTATCATACCCCAGACATGCTCAATAATGTTCATGTCTGGTGACTGGCCTGGTCCATCCTGGAACACTTTGACCTTCTTTGCTTTCAGGAACTTTGATGTGGAGGCTGAAGTATGAAAAGGAGCGCTATTCTGCTGAAGAACTTGCCCTCTGCTGTGGTTTGTAATGTAATGGGCAGCACAAATGTCTAGATACCTCAGGTTTTTGATGTTGCCATTCACTCTGCAGATCTCTCACACACTCCCATTCTAATTGTAACCTTAAACCATGACTTTTTTCCTTCACCAATTTTGACTGATTTCTGTGAGATTCTTGGATCCATGCGGGTTTTTTAGGTCTTCAGCAGTATTTGTGATGATTGAGATGCAGTTCAACAGATGATTCATCTAAAAAATCTATCTTCTGCCAAATGATCAACTAGAAGTCAAGCTATTACTTGTTGCTCTTACAACTGGGATCGACGACAGGACTTTTGTCAGGTAGTGTACAGATGATAAATAACTTTTTATTGAACCACTGATGCCTGTAAAGAGACTTCACTGATTACTCTGTGCACTGGTAAAATTTCACATAGTGGAACTTCCAATAAAACTTTTAACAGAACTCTGATTATATACACTCTTTAAAATTAAGAGTCCAAAAGGCGGCCCTTGCACTGTGTCACATAAGAACAATTTTTGGTTCCCCAAAGAACCTTTTATTGAAAAGTACTTAAAAAAAAACATCTCAAGAACTTTTTTTCACTTTATAGAATCAAATGATGGAATATAAATGTTATCTGGATATTAAAGGTTCTTTTGAGACCATAAATCCCAAAGGGTAAAATCTTAAGGGCAAGAATTATGAGTTCATCCACCCCGATCTTGTGAGGAAACGTAACTAGTTTACCTCGTCAGATTGGCTAATTTGCATGAACTTGTACGATTTTGTACACAAATAAAATTGAGGATGAGTAAATCGTACTAAAATGTTCAAATGAAATCATATGAATTAGCCACTCAAAAAGTTACAAATTGCTGTGAGATTACAGTTAAGAAATCTTGGTTTAAGAATAAGTAATGTCTTTAGAATATTAATTTATGGAATAAATAATTTATTTCAAAGATGATTGACAGAACCACCAAACTATTAATACAGGTTTTGGCAGATATCATTCTAAGTAATCAGAGAATTTAGTATTGGAGCATGTGAAATAAATCTATCATTTTTGAAGATTATTTTTTGTGTGTGCTCAGCAAGCATTTTTGTTTTTAAATGATGTCTAATAGACATCTAAAGATAGTGGTCTTGGCTTAAACGAGGCTAAATTTGGGCTGTCAGTGAACATTTAATAGATGTCTAAGAATAGGCCTAAACTAGACTAGTCATCAAATAAACAGAAATGAATGACTACACAGATAAAATCTGTCTAATCTGTCAACTTGACGACTAGTATAGTTTTTGGCTATTTTGAGATTTTTACTGACAGCCCAAGTTTAACCTTGTTTTAGTCAAGCTGTCTATGTTTAGATGACCATTAGACTTCTATTAAACACAACATTGTTTGCTGGGTGTCATCTTACATGTTTCAGTGTTTGTTTTCTACATTAAGTCATGCTTTACAATTGTTGCACTTCTATAGACTGTAAAACCCTGTTTGGTTAAAAATGGAAACTTAGTTTTAAAACTTATTATTAATTTTATATATATATATATATATATATATATATATATATATATATATATATATATATATATATATATATATATATATATATATATATATATATATATTAGTAGTGTTTAAAAAGTGTTTTTTTGATAAATATAAAAGTACAGTCAACCCCAAAATGATTCATACCTCTGGCCAATTCTGACTTTAAGTTACATTTATTTACCCAGCAAGTTTTTTGACCAGAAATACCAACGCAATCTCACGGCAATTTGTAATTTTTTGATTAAGTGGCTAATTTTTATGAATTGGTATGGTCTAATTCGTACAATTTAGTACGATGTGCTCATAACACAATGACGGTTGGGGTTAGGGCTGGGGTTGTGTTGGGTGCCACTCCTCCTTTTTAAAATAGTTCATTTCCATACGACTGAACTTCGTACGAATTAGCCACTAAACTGACAAAACGTAAAATACTTATGTTTCCTAGTGAGATCAAGCTGGAAATACACAGACTTTTCAAAGCTTTTATTTAACTTTTGAATTTGCATTAACTTTGAAGTCAGAATTTGCCATGAAAGAAGGCCACTGGTTCGAGTCTCAGCTGGGCCAGTTGACATTTCTGTGTGGAGCTTGCTCCAGATGTTCCGGTTTCCCAGACAGTCCAAAAACATGTGCTATAGGTGAATTGAATAAACTAAATAGGCCATAGTGTATGAGTGTGCATGAATGTGTATGGGTGTTTTACAGTACTGGGTTGCAGCAGGAAGGACGTCTGCTGTGTAAAACATATGCTGGATAAGTTGGCGGTTCATTCCGCTGTGGCGACCCCTGATGAATAAAGGGATTAGCCGAAGGAAAATGAATGAATGAATTTGCCATGAGTATGAATAATTCCGGGCTTGACTGTAGATATGTAGATAGAATGCTGAGTTTTATTCTAGCAGTAACATGTTTAATCTGCCAGACTTGAATGACTAAAACATTGAAACTGTGGAGCAAAACATGTGTTTGTGATTTCAGGATGCAGTTTTTACCCATAATTATTCATAGACACATTTTCTCTCCTATACACACACACACACACACACACACACACATATCCACATACACAACCACATACACTTACACACTTGTTCAACTCCCCCCACACCAGTTGTTTGGCTGCTGGTTTTGACTGAACGATCGATTGCAGGCATAAAGTGAGAAGTCAGTCATCATGCAGTGTGACTGGACTCCCACCTCACAAGTGTACTGAGGATAAAGTTCCTGAGAGAGGTCAGCGGGGGGAACAAAAGTCCCACTCATTTCTTTAGCAGAAGAAAAGCTTTGGTAAGTTGTGCTGTCTGAATAAGAGGCCCACCTGAGCTCCTCCATGCCCACCTGAGAGCCTCCGTACATGCAGGGCTGGTGCTGCGTGGTGTCCATACTGGAGGGGGCCACATCTGGAGAGAGCTGGTAGCTGAAGAGGGGGTAAGTTGGGTCATGAATGCTAGGGGTTTCAGTGAGGCTCTGATCACCTGCAGAGGGGAAAAAACAAAGCGCTTCTATTATAACAGCAAGGCATGGCGAGTGAAAAGTGCATTTTTGCTTTAAAGAAGTTGCTTGTTTTTTGGTTGCTGTTTGCTCAGAAAACTGTCAGATACTTTTTGAATTAATAATAGGATGCATGCACTAAGGCAAAAAGGTTACAGAGTGCTCTATGCTGTGTAGAGCCGTCTAGACAACAAACAAGAGAGAGATGAGAGATGCTGGCTCCTGAAAAAAAAAACATTTAGGAGCTATTTATAGGAGCACTGTAAAGTTTACACTGTAAATGAACACTATAGAAAATGTTGAATGCACAAACTCAAGAAGGTTAATCATTTTATGGACATTTCATTAAATCCTAGAAGACAAAATGTAATTCAGATTCAGCACTCTATTAAAACTCCAGTGTCAAAACTATATGGAAAATTGGGTCCTGTTCTTTACTTATTATGTACCTAATATTATCGATTTAAAAAAAAGGGGCAACACTGTGGCTTAGTGGTTAGCACTGTCACTCTACAGCAAGAATGTCACTGGTTCGAATCCCGACTGGGTCAGTTGGCATTTCTATGTGTAGTTTGCATGTTTTCTCTGTGTTCGCGTGGGCTTCTTCCGAGTGCTCCGTTTTTCCCCACAGTCCAAGGCCAGGACTCAAACCAGCGACCTTCTTGCTGTGAGGTGACAGTGCTACCATGCTGCCATGTAACATAACAAGATGTTTCAAATACTGTAACACTGTCGCATAAACAAGCAGTCAGTAAAAAGAATAATGAATGTTTCCTATAGTTACATTGAGGAAGGCTGTATGCCTGACTAATGGCTTTAAACTATTCACTGACTCAGGCCCACACTGAGTGAGTGCACAGAAATATGCAGATTTCCACAGATTTTTAGCCCATCTTTGAGTCTATTTATTTAATATTGTAAAAAAACTGTATTACTATTGTATGTGTAAATTTATACTTATTCGGTTTTTAAATAAGTTTCAGTAACAATTTTGTCTAATATGAAAATGTTCATATGCTTTATTTACAATATAGTTCGTAAAGTAATATTTTCAGTTTTTTAGTAGAGATATTATATGAGAGACTTTGTTTTTTGTTTACCAAATAAGTGGATCTAATGGGATTTGCACTGTAAACATTAAATAAAATAAAATAAAATAAAATGTATTATATTTTATTTTATTTATTAAGGTTTTAGTTACGATACTCCCAAAATCATTCCGCATGAATCTGCAGATTTTATTTATTTTTTTACAAAATTCTACGCAGAAATAGCTAAAAACGTCTGCAGATTCTGTCCGGCCCAACTCATAACCAAATTCAACATTTCTAGTATAAACATTTTTTTCAACACAATTTTTTAAAGAATCAGTCCACTGGATGATGTACCTATTTAACCAAACAAAAAAGTCTGGAACGTTGAACACTTCATTCACTCAAAGGTCGCACGTATAGCAGAAGGGGAGGAGCCATCAGCACTATGATTGGATTACTTTATTTATGTTGGACTATACAAGCAAAGCTCTCCTACATAAGCAATTATGTCTCCTCCAATGGTGAATTAACCAAGACAAATGGGTTCTATATGCTAGTTTGGGGATTTTTTATTTAATTAATTTGGCACTGTAATATGTTGACAGAGAAAAGGTTTGACTTCTGGTTAAAAAAAACAAATATTATTGTTCCTTTTGGGGCAGAATTAACTCATACGCTTCATGGTTGAGTGTATAAACATACAGGTACAAGAGCATACCCACCAAGCAATTTTACATTTAAAAGACATCTAAAAGACGTCAGGACATAGACCTCTTGGCTAAGAGCAAGCGTGACTTGGGACTTGTGGAGCAGCTTTACAGTGTTTGGACTTTCAGCAGTGAAAATTAAACCACACTGAACTGAACTTCAACTCTAAAAACTGGACTGACACAGTTTCAATTTACTAGAACTTCTATGTTCAGCTGCTTTGACACAATCTACATTGTAAAAGCAGCATAGAAATAGACTTTAATTGAATAGAATATTGAATTAAAACAAGGCTAAATTTGGACTGCCAGTGAAAAATGTAAGAGACGTTTGATAATAGTCCACAAATACAGACAACAGTTATCAAATAGTCCGATTAGAAAGACTTTACTTGTGTAGTCAATCATTTCTGTACAGAGCATCCAGAAGGTATTCATAGCGCTTCAATATTTCCACATTTTTTATGTTAAATCCTCATTCCAAAATTTGTTAAATTCATTTATTTCCTTAAGATTCTACACACAATACCCCATGATGACAATGTGAAAAATAGCTTTTTGAAATGGTTGCAAATTTATTATAATTCAAGAGTTCCCACTTAGCTGATGAAAAAGCTTGTTTGGCATGCTGTCCCGGAAGAGAACCCCGAGCTCAAGGGCTCCTCGAGCCCGGGGCTTCCTCCCGTTGGCAGAGCAAGAGGGGAGCCTGAGCTCGGTGGATCTCAGAACTCCCCTGCTGTGGTAGCTAAGGGAACACAAGGGATTAGACAAAGCTTGATTATTATGTATGTTGAATGTCTTTGAATGGTGGGAGGAAACCGGAGAACCCGGGGAAAACCCACGCGGACACGGGGAGAACATACAAACTCCTCACAGAAACACCCACCGGTCCTGTGGAACCAGGGCTGGCTGTGGGGCTCACAGTGCTAACCACTGGGGTAAAGGAGGAGAATAGGGGAGGAAGGGGGTTTCTTCCAAACGAAGATAAAGTGAACTGAAAACTGTGGCTATTTATAGTAGTTTAGGGCTCATATGATTGGAAGATAGTGATTAGCAAATGCTAATTGGACTTGATTTGAAAAGGCATACACCTGTCTATATAAGGCCCCAGGGTTAAAAGTGCATGTCAAAGCACAAACCAAGCATGAAGACAAAGGAATTGCCTGCAGACCTCCAAGACAGAATTGTCTTGAGGCACAAGGCTGGGGAAGGTTACAGAAAAATTTCTGCTGCTCTAAAAGTTCCAATGAGCACAGTGGCCTCTTCCTAGAGCTAGCCGGCATTTCTTTAGCCAAGACATCTACATTTGGACATACAGTATATTATGCTGATGATACACATAATGACTTATTAAGCAATGTAGCAGAGCGACGTAGCTTTGCTACTTTCGAATTTTGAAGGGGCAACAATATTGTATTTGTAACCTATTGTCCTAATTACATGCCCTGTGTCTCAACCAGGTTGCCCATTTATGCATAATTTCTCAAAGTAGCTCTGCAACATTGCTTACAAAGTTGCTTTGTGCATCTTTAGCATTATCTTAAACACAACTTCAGCATCTTTTAAACACAAAAAAAAGTTTGCTAGCTCGTGTAAAGTGTGTCATTTGGGACGCAACTTACATTTGTGTGAAATGCAACTAACCTAAATCAAAGCGTGATTAAACGCTAACTCAAACTCTTTGTTTTGCACTCTGTACCTGACGTGTCGGAGCAGGTAAAGCCAGGGCTGGGTTTTTGTGTCACAGTGTATTCAGACCGAGAGAGACAGTCAGGAGATGGTGGAGCTGCACGCTGCCTCGCCGTGCTTCGTGGCACAAGTGGATACTCCTTACTGTGAAAACATCCAAACAAATATCAGACTCACTCATTCCTACAGCAGAGGGCCTGAGAAAAGTTTAAGAAACTGAGGAAAACTGCATTTAGCAAGATGTAAAAGAATCAGAGTGCTTTAAGTGGAAGAGTCCCACTTGGGTTGATAGATATGGGTGTTAAAAGAGAGAGAGCAAGCATGCGCGTGATCTGCATTGGCTCTGCATGGCGGGTAAGGTATTCATTTGCACAGTACTGATCGTTTCTAATTAAATTTCAAAGCTAAGGGACAATTACAGTAGCTAAAAATCTTTTCTATACCCTCTTTCCAATCTGACTCATTCCTCTTTTTCCGTTTTTTTTTCACTCTCTCTCTCAAAAACGCATTTACTCAGACACACACACATTAGCCCCTCAGTGACCTCTCTGTGTGACAGTGTGTTGTGCCGCTCCGCTCTTAATATTGTTACACTATAAATATCCCTCTCTCGTGTGTCACATTCAATACTATCAACACGCAACGCAAAGCTCTGACTTTTGTTCCCAAAGCCTGCTAGTTAAAAGCAGAGCATATTCTTTGTGTATTATAAACAACAGCATCAGAAGCAACACATGATGACAAGCGGGAACATAAAACATACATAAATCATTATGAAAATACGCATCCATAAATATGAATATGTGTGTGTGTGTGTTCACCTTGGTGTACGGGACATGCGATGCAATTCAATATCATCATTTCCACGGAAACCTTTTGCAAATGGATTATTTTCAATCTTCAGCTGAGTGATCTAAAAAAACAAGGGATTAAAGATGAGCAGTGGTGCTTTCTGAACATGTTTCCGTTTATTTGTGATTATAGGGGTGATGCTGCTTACGGTGTGGTTCTGGTAGGAAGTCACAGCAATGAAGGTGGTCTCTGCAAAAGAGTGTGTGCAGAAACTGGTGTTGCTGGAGCCGAAGCTATTCCTCTCGTCTGCCTTCACGATGTGCAAACGCGGCTGGTATTTATGCATGGAATTTAAAATGATCTGCAGAAAATGACAGGAAGAGATTTGCGGGTCAACACACTGGTTATGCATTCAGTTCAGTGAAAATGGGAAGAGTTTAATCATGCCACTGCAAGGAATATTTCAAGGCAATTTTCACAACTTAAAGAACCGCATGGTTGCAAATTAAAAATTCTGATTTATTAATATTATTGAATATTTTAAGATACAAACATTATTTTTTATATTGTCTATTGATCATAACATCATTTTTAAAAGGACATTCATTGTAGTAACTTAATTAAACTTTCATGATAATATAGTCAAATGGGCTATTAAGATAATTTTATACAAATGAAGTACACTTTCAGTCTACTGTTTATGTATTTCTCATAAACATTATTATCTTTTTGAATGGTTACAGTAGAAATAACATTTTTTTGTAAACTAGAATAGAATGCCTCTTATTGTGACTGTACATGTATACAATGTACATTATATACATCTGCGAAGAGATTAGGTGCAACTCACTACTCAGTGCAAACATGTAAATAAATCTTTTCAATACACTGCAAAACCAGCCTGATTTCACGAGGAAACGCAAGTACGAATTCATATGAGTTCAGTTGTACGAAAATGTACGATTTTAAAAAGGAGGCATGGCACCCAACACAACCCCCAACCTTAACCATGATTGGGTGATGAGCAAATCGTACTATATTGTATAAATTAGATTGTACAAATTCATACGAATTAGCCACTAAATCAAAAAGTTACGAATTGCCGTGAGATTGCGTTGGTAAAACCCAACAGTCAACTTTATCAAAGGAAAGGAGTGTAGTTACCTCAAAATTTACTGAAAGTTAATTCTACTCATTTGAAAAGAGTGTTGAGTTAATTAAATACCTCATTACTTCAACTTAAATAGAGTAAGTTCATAGTACTCATATAGATTAGTTTTTTTAACTAAAATAGATTGCAGCAATCGGTTTCCTTAAACGGTTTGAGTTTCCTTAACTTATTGGGTTTTACAGAACTCAGTTGGTTTGAGTTCTTTTCAGTTATAGGGTTTTACTGTGCTCAAATTCTTTCATTTACTCAAATCATTTAAGTTCACAGTACTCATTTTGGGTCAGTTTTTAACCTAAATGCTTTGTTGCAATTTAATTGTGTGTGTTTTTTTGGTGAAGGAACACCTGATAGTGTTTAATACAGATATGTGTGAATCTTAAATAAGTTTCTGTTAGGTTTCTTTGAGCCTAATTTAAGTTGTGAGAGGCAATGTGATGGTAAAACAATAGTTATTGTGATTGTTACATAATTTAAATGATAAAGATATCATGTGTGTTGTGAAAATTAATTTTTTTTTACTTTGGTCTCTTTTCTTTTCATTAAATATTTAGATTGCTTACGGAGATATATTAACCAAACTTCTTCTCTGAGTGTAATGTGCCTTACTATTACATACCAATGAAACATTTTTGCAGATGTAGATGAAGCTGATGAAAATGCAGAGGCCTGAATGTCTAAAACTAACTTTAGCTCTGCAGCTAAACTTTCTGTGAGCAGAGATGGGTTAAAACTGAACACAGAATATTTGCAATTGAGAAGTCTTGTTATTTTAATGTTGTGCAGAGAATTTGTAGACGAAGAGGAAGTATGTATGGGTGCGGCAAATGGAAAACTGGGAATGATTGACAAGTGATAAATTCCACTAAATGTTTTTAATAATGTGCCCAAACAAATACCCGACAATAAAACTATAGTCAGGATCATACATTTTTCTGGTAATTTAAGAACAACGTTACTTTATAATTAGTTTTATTTATGTATTACCTGCCCAGCTAAATTATATTTTGCTTTCATGTGCATTTGTCCCAGTGTTCGGTTGTTCCGTCATAGGTTAGTGTTTTTATGTATTGTATTTTGTATGTACTGTTATGGTATTGTATTGTTGTTGTTGTTTTTTCTTCGATATTTTGTTGTAGTTTTATAAAATGCCAAAAGCACATAAATAAACGTAAAAAAAAAACTCCAACAATGCAATTCACCATCGTAAATAAACATAAAACACGTGTAAATAACAAAATACTTAAACTGTTAATTAACATATATTTTACAGTGTATGAAAGCTCATTGTGAACTCTGACCATGCTGATCACGTATCAGTAAATAAACAGTTAAACTTGGATCATTACTGACATGTCCGAAAGGGTCCAGGTGGTTGTTGGTGAGTTTGAGCTTCTGGAAAGAAACAAGCTGCCTCATCCAATGAGCTCCTGAAGCCGGGGAGTCTGGGTGCACATACAGGCGGCCTGGAATTGCCGGCTCAGCTTTACCACTGATGGACCTGCAGAACAGATTTAGCACATCAGTGGCTTGGTCCACCATACAGAGAGATAAGGACTTTCTGTCTGCTGCTCAATTCTGAGATAAAAGAGTAGGTTTCTAAATTAAGCTTCTGTCTCAGACATATTTTTGCTCTGTGTGGTTGCTCAGCTCTCTAAACTAAATTCACTAATAGTTTATAATAATCACTTTATCAATGTGCACACATCTCTCTTATAATACATTCAGATCTCTCATTTTCAATCTGCTAAATACACACTGCAAATGCATTCATTCATACAGATTCAATGATAATTCATATTTGTACAGTACATCTAATAAACGTATGAATACATCATAAAACAATTAATGTAACAAAATAATAAAAACAGATACCATTTCTACATCTCATTTTAATAAAAATGCTCAATATTCGTGGTTGTAAAATAAATATATAAGCAACTTGATTTTATTATAAACATTATTTAGTCATTTTAGTTCTTACCATTTGTTATCTGCAAACTTATACCGATGCTCGTCTGCTGAAATAATGTCCATCAGCAAGATGTATTTGGCTTTGGGGTTTAAGCCTGTTACCTTCACTTTGTAGCTGGGAAACATGCGTCTGTAAAAGGTTAAGGTTTCATTTTACAACCTCAAAAAAAACAGTCAAATAATTAAAACAACAACAGCATGAATAATAGCATGACAACTACCACTGTTGCTGCTGCTGCTAATAATAATAATAATAATAATAATAATAATAATAATAATAATAATACAAGGTAGATTGTCTTGTGCATTGCAACGTTTTTATGTCATTGAATATATTGTCAAAGGGTATTTTGCAATAATGCAATGCTATTAAATACATGCAGATTTGCAAATGAGAATCCCTGAAAACATCGAAATCATTTGCAATAATTAGTTTTATTCAAAGTGAGACACTGCTCCAAAAGAGTATGAAACCGAAATGGATTTACATGGCGTGAACTAAAAATATCCTGCTACACCGAGCATTTTTGAATATGGTGGTAAATTTCGGCCTATTTCTCCAGGGGTCGTTTGCGCCTGCCTGGGGATTTTTGTTGTCGTTTTTTTCTACACAGATTGTGTTGATCCGTGAATAATTAGAAACGTAAAAAAAGCTCATGCCATATATGTTTTTCGATCGTCATAAATTAAAAAACTAGGCACTCACCGGCCGGCCTTGGTGATGATCATCTCTGTAGTGACATCATGAAATTTGGCCCACAGATCTTTCTCGTGCAAATAAACTTTAATTCCCTCCATACTCTGCATCAAAAGAATCGGCAAAACAGAAGGAAGTTCTCTTTACATTTCTTCAAGAAACATTTAACTTACTTAATATATTTTTTTCTACAATAATATTTTTTCTATCCAGATTTTTTTATATAGAAATAATGCGTTAATTAGTACAAACAATAACTACTTTAAATAAAACAGCATCGAATTTAAAAGTAAATTAAACGATTTGCGCATCAGCTTAACATTTAATATACACTTGCCAAAGCCTTATTTTTGGCACCCTTTTTAAATTATTTATGTAGAACGAAGCATATAGGTAGGTTCTACATAAATTATTAAAATACACACCTATATTAATGAATATGATGCTATACAAAATGTCTTTGCTATAACTATAGTAAACATTACTAATTCACTTGTAATAGCCTATGTGTGGATAGGCTAACATAGGCTACCTAAAAAACAAACAAACGAGAAAACCAGTGACGGCCAAATAATATTAATATTAATAATAATAATAATAATAATAATAATAATAATAATAATAATAATAATAATAATAATAATAATAAATAATAATAATAATCATCATCATCATCATCATCATATTTTTTTTTTTTATCATTTCGTCTTGTATACTCGAGCAGGCTGCACACATTTATGGCTGACCTGTTGGGAGAGCTGAGTTTGTAGTGGCGGGGAGCCGGTTTTGTTCCGTCCGTGATGTCCTGAATCCTTATCCCTCTCGAAATCCATCGCGGGGGAATTGCCACCGGAACATGCCCGTAGAGATTCGAACATTGGATTCGCCATATTCCCGTCTGAGTTCAATTACGGTGGACTGGAAGATGCGCATTAAAAAAATGAATGCATGAATGTTTCAACCAGCTGATCTTCAGATATGAACCAAAAACAATAATCCCCCAAACTCATAATGTTGTTTTAAAAAGGCTGAAAACAAGCCATGCGTTTAAATTCATTTAAAATCTAAATTATTTGTATAATTATTTGTTATATTTAGGTTTAATAAAATTAAGCGGTTTAAGCTATTTTGCGTTCGACGGATAATTTTAGGATAGATCAAGAGCGCATTATTGCTTAGGAAAAGCGTTTCTAGGAGGAAAAAAATAATATGTCCATAAATCTTTTTTTATTTTATTTGCTAGATTATTTGACCTATATCCAACATTTTTTTCTTTTGCTATTTTCGTCGAAATCTGCGAGTTTTCTCGTTCCTCACCTCATTATTTAATGAGCTTTTCGTTGCTGCCTTAATTCTGCAAGATATAGATATAAAATGCAGCCTATCTCCACTGATTATTGTTATGCTATGTATCCAATAGGCATATCCTTTAAAATACCCAGCCTATTCTGATATCTGCGAAAGAGTTTACGGCGCTTTCGTTTTGGTTTTCCTCTCAGACCGCTTTGCCAAGCTCAGTCCCTTCCCTGTCCCTCACTTTTCTCCCTCCATCCATTCTCTGTCTCCCATTAGCGTGATGTCTTTCTGTGTCGTCACATCTTTATTCATTCACACACTCATCATGACACGCAACTAAGTCCACCATAAGCAGCACACCGCGCAAACACCTCTCCTGCTCCTTCACGGTGAACCTGCTTGCTCCAAAGTGCTTCCCAAATACAAATCTAAAATTGAGAATATATGGCACAACGAGATAAATTAAATATACTCACATTCCAGGCGGCGAATTTAAGCTCGGGCTGCAAAACTGTTGGGCAAATAATCAGCGCTTGTCAGTCAGCATCAGTGCGCGCGCGACGGCTGCGCGCTGCGAGGTGAAAAGTTGAGGAGGTCGAGAGGAGGTAACTAGGCGAGCGCTCAGTCTTCTCCGGCTCTCCGTGAGTCCCTTTGAATTTGTTTGCTGCTGACAGAAAAAAATAACAACATTCCCTCAGTGATAACTTTGGAATACTGTTTGCTCAATTTAATAAACGGGTCGAGTGTATAGCCTACAAGCAAGCGCGTTCTCGTGTCACACTAGTCCTCCACATTACTCAAAACAGGCTTCCATAAATACGACAAGTGGATGATAACGGGATAGCTTGCTCTGCGGAGCCGTGGGAACATTGCTCGTTAAGATAAGACGATAATCCAGCAATCGTGTGGAGAGATAAAGGCAGGACAGCAGCCCGGAGAGCGCGCGCGGGTTTGACCATGAGCTCGAGGCGAGGCGCGCTCCGATCAAAATTAAGGCTCCGTTCAGTGACGTTGACAAACGACAAGGTAATTGAGCAAATCGGGGTTTCTCGCAATTTCTGCAATATTAATGCGTTTGTTATTTATTATTTTGTAATGGTATGAAGATTTTGAAAGGGTGGATTTGAGTTTCTGTCTGGCTGTCATAATAATGGCACAGTTCACAACAATATTTAGGTTATGTCTTAATACTGGTTCATTTTTTTTTGTTCAGATAGAATTAACTCATACAATGCATTAATAACTAAATATTAGCAATGTCTAGGCATACATTTAAATGTGTGGATATACACATACACGCACCATTTAGCAAAATCATAGCAAATTATAGTCTGTTCCATGAATGTAATTAATTTTATAGCAGCTTTACCGACTATGCATAGTAAGTACGATAAAAATAAAAAAAATATTAAAAATAACTAATTTACTAAATTCTAAGGGTAAAGGTACAGAAGAACTAAATAAATTGCGCCACCTAGTGTGCACACGTGTAACTTCTTTTTTCCCCTCAACATGGGCTTACTGTGAGCTGTTTTAGAGATCATGAACTACGGGTTGATATATTAACGATTCAAATAAAATGTTTTAGTTGATAAAAACCTATAGCTTACTTTTCTTAACGTGAATTGAAATATAAGAGTTATAAAGACACCAATTTTGCTGGGATTGTATAAAAAAGCCTAATTAGATGCAAGTGTTTAAACACTTTCTGACAAACTGTTAAATATATATTTATTTTGAATACAAACTATTGTTAAACGATGTCATTTTATTGTCGTCTGTAAAAGATGCCAAACTTTGTGGGGAAAGTCCACCGAACCCTTAACATCGACTCAATCAGTTGATTAATACTAATTAATATATCTAGGTAGAGATGCTCTTGCTGGCGTGTGCATTAAAAAGAGTTGGTTTTGTTGAATTCAGTCAAACCTAATTTGACAAAACCTAATCATTCAAAAAGTAAAAAAAACAATAATAATTAATATTTAAATTTAATAACTAGTCTCTCTTAAAAAACTTATTGAAATGGAAATAATTATAAATTTTAATCAAAAATGTCTAATTATCATTTCAACAGAAGGAAATAAGCAGATCCCAGATCAACAGGCATCACTCTCTCTATATATATATATATATCATTCATTTTCTTGTCGGCTTAGTCCCTTTATTAATCCGGAGTCGCCACAGCGGAATGAACCGCCGGAATGAACAACAAGTTTTTACGTAGCAGATGCCCTTCCAGCCGCAGCCCACCTCTGGGAAACAAACAAACAAACAAACAAACAAACACACACACACACACACACACACACACACACACACACACACACACACACACACACACACACACACACACACACACACACACACACACACACACACACACACACACACACACACACACACACACACACACACACACACACACACACACACTACGGACAATTTAGCCTACCAAATACACATGTACCACATGTCTTTGGACTGTGGGGGAAACCGGAGTACCTGGAGGAAACCCATGCGAACGCAGGGAGAACATGCAAACTCCACACAGAAACGGCAACTGAGCCGAGGATCGAACCAGCAACCTTCTTGCTGAACTAATAATTAAATAGTAATGTAAATATATGAATTCAATATTTAGCACTCACTATAAAGTGTAATAATAATTTCATAAGGAATTAAAAGCAGAACCCAACATTGGCATAAATTACTCAGAGTAACTGGCTCTACATTTTATCCATCCACATACATACATATATATACATACATATATATATATATATATATATATATATATATATATATATATATATATATATATATATATATATATATATATATATATGGATGAATAGATAAATGTAGAGAAGTGATGTTAATCCAAAACAAATATAACATAAAAGCAACTTAAAATGGATTGTCATTCTCTAATTGTCAGACTCTAAATCAGTCTCCCTCAACTATCTTATGAAGAATTCTCTCTGCTTCAGTTCTGCCCCCTACAACTTGCAGTCATTAATTACATTAAGATGTTCCTGGTCTCCATATAGTGGACATTTACAAAAGCATATTTTGAAACACAAAGAAGCTGACAGCTTTGAAAGCTAAATGTATTGTTCCTGACACTTTATTAAACATTATTCAATAGTAAAAAAAAAATAAATAAATTGAAAAAGCTCGATTTTACATGCCTCTCTCCTTCCCATAAAATGTGTTTTTTTTTGTATGAGCCATTTGGATGCAGTGTAAGAAGTGGTTACTAGAATGCCAGCCAATCAAATGACTTATCACTAGAAAGCCCAGGATGTCCTCTGTTCAGTACAACAGGACTTGGCAGAGTAGCTCCAAAAATTTTAAGAAAATTTATGAAAACGCATTGTCCACTACAGAGGACACAAGTCAATGGGGAGGATCTCAGGGGGATTTATCTATCTATCTATATCTATATCTATATCTATATATATATATATATATATATATATATATATACACACACACGTTTGTTTTGTGAAAAGTGGTGACATTACATTGGTTTCCATTCATCTTATACTGCCCAAACCGTATATTGTATATCCCTTACCCCACCCTACCCCTAAACCCAACCATCACAGGAGACTGTACAGCTTTACTCTCTGATTAAAGTCATTCTGTGGGATTTATAAGCATTTTGAGAAATGAGAACGTCATCAATGTCCTCATATTTCACCTCCTTTTTGTAATACATGTCATTTTACAGGTTTGTGTCCTGATATGTATCAAAAACACGTACACGCTTATCTACAAACGTATATATAATTAACTTACATTGCCCTCAATATGTCCCACAAAAAAAATAAAAAAATAAACTAGAAAAATGTAATTTACTGTGATCTTATAAAAAAACAAAAGAATGTAGTCAACTTGTTTTAAAATATAAAACATCAACTAAGAAACAGTTTGGGGGAGGGGGGCAGTAGGGCTAATAGTTTTGTCTTCTGTAGGTGCATCTATTTTAAAAATGTAAGAGTACTTTTTATGTTGATAAAACAACAACAGTGCACATACCCTCTAAAGCAGGGGTGCCCAAACTCGGTCCTGGAGGGCCGGTGTCCTGCAGATTTTAGCTACAACTTGCCTTAAAACTCCTGAACAGATGTTTTTAGAAAGCCTAGTAAGAGCTTGATTAGCTAGCCCAGGTGTGTCTGATGAAGGTTGGAACTAAAGTTTGCAGGACACCGGCCCTCCAAGACTGAGTTTGGGCACCCCTGATCAATAGTATAAAGGTAAAAAGAGACAAGCAGGAGTGAAGTTTGTACATGAAATGCTTTACTCATTATTCTGCATTCAGAAAAAGATACAGTCGTCAGTTTTTCTTTCTTCATTAAGGCAAACAGCATAGACCTATCAAATTGAGCCGTCATCTCACTTCCTGCTCCAGTGTAAGCTGTTGGGTTGTTAAATTGATCATCACAGATCTTGCTTAAGTAGCAGAGAAACACAAACATACTCCAAAAACAAACTCGCAGACCAACACAGATATAAGCAAGAAACAGAAATATGCTTCAGCAGTCTTGATTGTTTGGGCCAATTCCACAGCAAACACACTTAAGACTTAAAAGTGTGTGAGTGTGTTTAATCAAATCTAAAGGGCACTTCACAGACCTGTGTTCAAGCAGACAAAAACGCTGCCTAACTGTAAACATGAACATAAACAAAAGAAAACTATCACAACTAAAAAAATAAAAATAAAAAAGTGACCTAGTTTTTCCACTCAGATCTAGGTTATCACCCTGTCAAAAGGACCCTGAAGAGATGAAATTGTTTAAAGCAAATGGAAAAAGAAAAAGAAATGAACCTAAAACTGAAACCTGAGAGAAAAAAATAAACATCAGCTGCCATAAAAATGGCAGGCAAACTAAAGTGGCTTAATACAACTATTCCAATAAAGCCTTGTGTTAGTAATTAGTTCTTCCAACGAAACTAAAGAGTTACAAAATCTCAGAAATCGTACCTTTAAGTTATATTTAAAGCTAAGAAACATCCAGTATCACAGGAGAATTTGCCATTATTATAAGAGAGGGGGGTTATCTAATAACTGGTTTCACTGATTTCTTTGGATTAATAACAGACGGCAGAAATCAAGAGCGTGTCCAGACGAACATGCAGTAAATTTTATGTACCCTAGTATGAGGTGTGAAATGTGATGGAAACGAGTTACACGTGATATTCTTAGAGGTCAAAAGAAGAGGAGAGTGAGCACATGCAGCAGGAAAGAGAACTACACATATGGCACATTAGCTTTCATTCTTCTCATTCGCTCTTCAGAATATATCTCGAGATAAATGGCACGCGCTTGAGACTCATAAAGAACATGGCTCAACACACGCAGCAATAGTTCTACATCATATGAAATTGTACACAGTGATTGTGTTCGTGAAGAGATGACGTGTGTAGAGGTGTGTGTGTGTGTGTGTGTGTGTGTGTTATAAGGGAACATGACTAAACAGGTATGAAACGGACTCTCCATTGTGTGTTCGCCTAATAGCTTCAGCCAGAATCATAGAGATGTCGATCACCTGGAGGGAAAAAGAGAAATGAAATCAGACAATGTGCTCATGCTAAAGACATCTACAATAGAGCTGGGTTATGAATAATGTTGATAATTTTAGATTAATTAATTAAAATTTTTCATGATGCAATTTAGACTCTTAAAACCCCCAAATTGATCTTTTAGTCTGACATTTTCAGTTGATGAATGAACAAATCTTTGTAGCCTTAAATCTGAATAAATTTGGGATCAATTTTGCCATGTCCATCTTGTTGATGGGAAAAAGGCTCAGCATTCAACTCCTAATTTCTTTACAAAATTAAACACTAAACATCACATTGCTGCTTTAATGTAGCATGACATTAGCTGTTTTCACCTATTTTTATGAGCATTTTGGATGTATGCATAAAAAAATGATTAAAACACCATGATGTGCATAAGTTTCAAAAAAAGCGCATTAAAAAAAAACATACGAGTACGATAAATATTTTATTAGATAAGAAAAGATGCTCAAACCACGATAGAAACACTTTTACCAAACAAATTCCAGTATACGCATTAAAAAGGTCATGTGATGAAATAAATGTGTGTAGATGGATAAACCAGCAGGCTGAGCACATTGTAAAACATCTGAAATGTTGTTTTTGCCATTCTAAAATGGCGTAACTATCTCAGTATTAGTGTTTTATTTTATTAATGACCTCCAGAACGATCAAGAGCGTCTGTGCTCAGCGTCTTACACCTTCAAACGCCACCACACATTCATTGCATGTCGGCATTTGTCCGATACTTTAGTTATTAAACAATGAAAAGACTGACGCAGCTTCTACCACAGTCAATTCAGTTTTTAGCTTTGATGTTTGAAAATTTTGCTTTTCCATCACAGTTATAAAATCTCTTTTTAAAAACACTTCAAGAGTTCAGACTTAGTTGATGTTTGGTTATAAAGCGTGTTTGGCATGCTGTCCTGGGAGTAAGCCCTGAGCTCAGAAGATCCTCGAGCTCAGGGCTCCCTCCCGTTTGCAGGGTGAGAGGAGAGGGCGAGCTCAGGTAGGTCTCGAGAACTCCCCTCTTATTTACGGGCTAATGATAAATTGGAAATTGCTATAAAGAGATATACTGCAGGTTAAGAGCTTAACTATAGTGCAGAATCCATGCAAACACGAGGTGAACACGTAAACTCCGCACAGAAACGTCAACTGGCCAGTTAAGGACTTTAACCAGCGACTAGCTGTAACCAGCCCGGAGCTCCCTCCCACCAGAGCTCAAGTAGATCTCGATAACTCCCCTGCTGTTTGACAGACATGGTAATGTAACATTTTTATTTAATGCCATGTCAGCAACCAAGGCTATTGTAGTTAATGACCGATTAGGGATTGCTATGAAGAGATGACTACTTACTAGGAGCATGTCTATGGTGCCAATTTGGATTAGTCATTTACTTAAGTCGTATGTTTTTAGATGGTGGGAGGAAACCGATGGTCCCGGGGAAACCCACGCAAGCACATGGAGAACGTGTAAATTCCGCAAAGAAAAACCGACTGGCCTGGTAAAGACTAAAACCAGTGATGTTCTTGCTGTGAGGCAACAGTGCTAACCACTTTGCCTCAGTGCTGCCCAATCTAGGAAAGGAGAGCAGGGGTGGAAGGGGAGATTCTTCAAAATGATGACTTATTGCGACTTAGGAATCGTCTGCTTGGTGAGTCATGTATTGGCTAATGCGGAACAAAACCGTGATGAATCGTAAGCATGTGATCCTCTCGAAATCAGTTTATAATTAAATTTTACTTAAAAGCCCATAATTAACCTATTAACTCAGTCAACAAAATGAACTATTTTAGAGATGAACACCAATTTCGGTGCTTGTTACAATTCAGATTCACGTTTGCATTCAATTCTGATTTTGAATTATGAAATTACATAAATATAAAAAACAAAAACACAAGTATTAATCTATTCGTTAACAATTTTTTTTGTAAATAACATTATATTTAAGGTTTTTTATACACATTTTTAACATGTACATTAGGGCTGCACGATGTTGGAAAAATTTAACATTGCGTTATTTTTTATTCTGCAATGTATATTGTAATATGAATACAACATAACTAGAAGTGTTAAATAACTATTTGGAAAGAATTCATCATTTTAGATTAATTGGGATAGTTCTGTAGATGCATAGTATATAAGAAACAACCTACAAGCATAAATAAACAGGGTTTGATTGTTTTTCGAGGAGTCAAACAGTATTAAGGAAACAGTAGTTGAATACTCAAATATAAAATAATACTGCACATTCTGCAATTTCTTGTGCCTGAATGCTTCTAAATCTAGCACAGTCACCGGCCTTAAAAACACTTTTATTATTATATTTTATTGTATAATTACAATCCAGGCTCAATATTGCGTATACTCGTGATGTGACTATTGCGAATGATCATGATCTATTGCGATATCGATGCTGCAGCCCTAACGAACATTTACCAAAAGCAGGTGAATATTAAAGAACGTGAAAAAGCGATCTCTAAATTTGATTGTTATTATCTAGAATTCATGACCCAGCCCTAAATCATGATTTTTAAAGTGATAAATTCCTGTGCCTGAATCTTGCTGCAGTGTTTGATTTTGTCCTCCTGTGGAATTGTGTTGGTGACCACAACAGCCTCGAAGTTGGCATTGTTGATGCGAGAAATGGCTGGGCCAGAGAAGATGCCATGAGTCAAGATGGCGTAGACTTTAATGGCTCCAGCAGACACTAGTCTGAGAGAAGACAGAGAGACACACACATGCAGTTTAAACGCTGTATGAAAGCATGACTGATTAGCAGGATAATCCTGAATATGCATCTGTGTTGAGCATGAAAGTGACTGCATATCATGCATGTCCTCACTTGTCAGCCGCATGACACACTGTCCCACACGTGTCTGCCATGTCATCTACTAAAATCGCCACTCTGTCCTTCACGTCCCCGACCAGCACCATTCGATCCACCTCATTGGCCTTCTTCCTCTCCTTATGGATCAGAGCAAAGTCTACGTTCAGCCGGTCCGCAATGGATGTCACTCTGAAAAAACGAACATGCATTTTTTTTTAAGTAACATTCAACAGAAATAAACGACAATAGATGCATTTAGACTTCTCTGCACACTTCACAGAGAACCCACATACGCAAGTGTTACAGTAAAAAAAACACAAGCACAAACTCCAATGTGCATAAGCTCACTCTGGCCCCATTTACACTAATACGTTTCAGTTTTAAAACGGCGCTTTAGAATGAAAACAATACACGTCCACACTGGCGTTTCATCTTAGCGTTTTTGAAATGCTCTGCATCCACACTACACCCATGAAAACGCACATTCTCAGGCATACGCTGCAGGATATGCGTCCATCTGAGCTCCAGGCAGTCATCAGGTGCTTTAAGCACAAAACCCCAGGCGAGAACAGCGCACATCGGACATTTCATCAAGAATCTATAGCTGAAATTCATCTTACTATAGTTGTTAAACGTGATATTTAATAATCTTGTCTCTATCTAACGACTCTTTGGTCTTTTGAATCTATTACTTGTTCTCAGGTAACGCATTGAGTGCAAAGATAAGTTAATATATTCATTTATGTAATCACGTACACCAAATCCTCACATTTGATTGACTGCTTGCCTTCATAATGGCCATTATTGATTATTAAAACTGATATTCAGCAGGTTTCATATTTTTCAATGAAAATGAAAAGAGGCAATTCTGTTATAGGTTCCGCTTTGTCATAAACATGCATAAAGTGCAGATGACGCCTCAACATTTCTGGTGTCTATTGTTGTTAACATCAAAATGAAAACAGGCAGTTTCTTATATCATGTTTTTATTTTATTGTTAAGATAGCCAAAGTTATGCGAATGACATTACAAAGTACACTATTCCTTTTGAAGATTTACCCGACGTGTCCTCTGGAGTTTGTTTTCCAAATCAAAGTTGCAAAGTCTGAACTTACAAGGAAAGAATGCAAGACTGAACTTTGTGCACTTGATATTGAGAAAAAGCTTCAATCAGTTTTCCCCAACCACACTGACATGGAGCAGCAGTATTTTAAAACGAAAATGGCATCTTCAGTATTTCCAAAACACTGTTTTCCGGGCTGGAAAACTCTGTGGTAGTGTGGACGAAAGGCATAACCGTAGGAAAACTTGAGTAAAACTAAAATGTATTAGTGTAAACGGAGGAGCCTCATTCTCTCAATCCAGTGTTTTAAATGGTTACAAAAGGGGGCGTTTTTCCTTGATCCAGAAACAAGTCACATGGTGTAATCAGCATGATTAAATTAGCCAAGCTTTAAAAGGCTCCAAACTGATTTGAAAAAATGCCCACCACTATAATGTTCAGCTGAAGCTTTAGGCCAAGCATCCACTGTTAGTGGAGAATCACACACTCACACATAAACACACACAAGAAAACCTGACATTTCCTTACCCTCCACACCTAAAAAGAGTAAAAAAACACACGTACATTGTCTTCAAGAGCCTGAGCAACTTTATGAACTACACTTCACCATATTTTAGAACCTGAAAGTTCAAGGTGTAATCCAACACTCAAAAACATATACTTTTTTTAACTAAAAAAAGAAGGAAAAAAAAGAATTTGAGTAGGATAAACAGAAAACTGTGTGAAACAACAGTGACAGAGAATGAAGAGAGGAAAGATTGAAAAAGATAATGGGTCTCATTCAGTAAATAATAAGATAATTATCTGATTTGTTAAAGAGGAGAACTTTTCACAGAAATCTTCTAACTAATTCCCAACATGTGCATATGGAGACTAATTTGCTCTTAACCTTGTTGTAATGTAATGAACTTGAGCTACTCTAAATTCACAACCGCATGCCTGAGTTTAGTCATTTGTATAAAACGCATTCAAACCATTTCCATGGAAGTTTCCATTAGAGTCAGGTGACTCTCAGCAAACATGGAGAAATTAGGTGAAGTCGGGGTCATACAGCTAATTAAAAAACAAAACTACATTATTAAAATTACAGTTTATATTAAAAATATATAATAGAAAAAAGGATTTTAATTACAACTAAAATAACAATCCAAATGATCAATTTAATTAAATTTACCAAGTGCATAAGTCAAAACATTTTAAACGCAAGTGCCTTTAATGTTTCAATAGATTCTGTTCAAATGTTAAAAACATGGGTCAAATGACATTCAGCATAACATTTATATAAACCCGACACATCAACTTATTCTAACCTAAACTTATGTACTAGATTACATTTTATTAAAAACATTTTGATTCCAAACTGGTAAAATAGGATAGGATGGGTTGTAGGATGGTGGCAATTTAGCATAAAGATTTTAAAATATAATTAATTAGTATACTGGGAATACACTGTGACCCACAAGTTTTCCAATATGTCATTAAATGACGATTTATGGCCTTAATATACTTGTTTGGTATAAAAACTGTTTAATAATGAAACAATGACATTTTAGTGGATGTCTTCTGCAAATCATAGTAAAATATATAGCAATTCCTATTTTTTGAGTCAAAACTATACAATTAAACTTTAATGTGTGGTAGAAAATATAAAGTCTTTGATGCCATACAATCTATGCTTGGACATACAAATTAAGTTTAATATTCCTAAATATAAATTCATTAATATAAAACTTTAACATTTTTAATGTCATTAGGTAAACAGAAATTGAGTGATTTCAGGAATTCCTACGTTTTCTTTAATTTAAAATCCTTTTATTGTACACCTCATTGATGAATCCTAATCGTTTATGACAGCCTTTGCATAAAGATATCGCTCACAAGATCAACGAATGAGACCCAATGTTTCAGAGACAGGAGAGAGAAAACACACCTCTTTGCTCCACCGGCATCAGGAGAAACAATGGTGCAATTCTTCCATTCATTGATGTTTTCTTTTATCCATTTGAGGACTGCTGGCTCAGCATACAAGTTATCAACCGGAATGTCAAAGAAACCCTAACACACAAACACATTAAAGTCATACCTTGAACAGGAGCATAAAACAGGGTTCCCATTGTAAACCAAAAGTCAAATTCTCTGATGAAATTTCTAAATTTCTCTGTCCTAAAATTAATAGAAAAAAACACAAAAATGATTTGATTAAATTAGCATATTGATTAATGACAAGTAACACTGAAAATGACAAACAAAAATTCATAAAATCCATGATTTGGACAAATCAATAATAAATAAATAATTAATAAAATAATTTAATAATTTAAATGTTTGAAATAAAAGTTATAAAATTCCATTATGAAATTGTGGAAACCCTGATAAAACATTTAGCGTCCAAGTCTCAGAACTATAAAACCCAGAAGAAACTTAAAGCCCGCCCACTTTTGCTAAGGCCTGATAAGTTAATGCAGTAATTTATGTAACTACTGTACATGCACAAATTCTTCACATTTGATTGTAGAGCTGCAACAACGAATCGCTTAAAATCGATTACTAAAAGCGTTGGCAATGAATCGATTTTTCATGTCATGCAATCTTTAATTATTAAAACAACTTTAGTTAAGCGTGGAGTGAACGCACTCTGCCTCTGTCGCGCACTGATGCCACCAGAGTTCAGCGTCTCATAGACAGGATGGAGCAAAAAAACAAGCAGAGGGAACGTTAGAAGAAAGATATATGGCGAGGAAGGGAGCAACTACAGAATCCTACTTTTGTTTCGTTTTGAAGAGAGGAACGTAATGTCCCTGGTGCTGGTGTTTAGTGTTTACTTGTTATCCAGAAACTAAGGTTTGGTGCATTGGCTGGCGCTGAGCTAGAGAAAGACGTGTCATATCCCAATTATGCAGTGTTTTATAACCAACCAATGCTTATTTTATGTTTTAGACATGTAAATATACACTTGTACTAGTAAAACAATACATTTGCTAGTAAAACACACAAGAAAGTCTATGGAAGTATAACAATTCATTCAAATATAACTTGTCGATGCGTTTTATTCATATCAGATACACAGTGAAATTAACAAAGTTCACTATTCTTCTCCCAGCTGGCCAGCCACTTGCTTGCATGCATTTTGGAAATAACTGGTGAATTTACGTGCTGAATCCTGCATGTTTTGCTTTTATGAGGCATGCGCGAGATGCCCGTTATAGATCACAATCATTTATACGTCTTTTAAAGAACAAAAACTCTTACACGTTTTTTGTGAATTGAAATTTCAGGTAGTTTATGACATGAGAAAGCATGTGAATATTTGGTATAAAAACAGAAAAGCATAATAAAAGGGATACATCTGTCATAGCACTATTGTGGCTGTGGTGTGTCACGTGACAAACATGATGCGTAGCCATGGAAACATTAAGGTTTAACGTTTTAAAACAATGATCGCCTAACTCACTCCCGAATCTTTTAAAAACTAACCAGTGAAAGGGTTAATAACAGAAGTAAAGCAGCTGTGGTAGAGTTACTTTGCATAGCAAGGCTAAAAACATGGGGTTTTTTCACTCACTTTTTTGAATCATTAATTTTTCAATCTGTTGTCATGTATAGCTGCACTGCAAAACAAGCTTTCCTTACAAAGAAATTTTGTCTTGTTTCCAGTCCAAATAATTTAAAAAAAATCTTAAAATCAAGACTAGACAAGAAAAATGGCATGAAAACATTAAGATCCTTAAAACATCTCATTAAGATTATTTTTCTTACCACACAGGCAAATAGTTTGATTAAGCAAAAAAAAAAAGTTTTTTATGCATCATGTTTTTTTAAAAGATTTTTTAAATATTTGAATTAAAACCAAGACAACACAATTTTTTTATTATTATTATTATTTTTATTACAACAGCTCAAGGATGTTTAAGCACAACATGTTTGTGCACGTTCTAAAGATTTTAGTTCTGTTTTTGAATAAAGGGTTTGAAATGAATGCTTTGCTTTTTTTTAAATCCGATTCATCTGAAAAATAATCAACAGATTAATCGATTATTAATAATCGTTAGTTGCAGCCCTGCTTTATTGATTGCCTTTATAATGGCCATTATTGATAATTAAAACTGATATTCAGCAAAAGAGACAGAATATGTTTCGTATTTTTTTATTAAAATGAAAGTCAGTTGTGTTATGGGCTCGGTTTTGTGGAAATTGCTGTGCAAACCCTGATAAAACATTCAGCATCCAAGTCTCAGAACTATAAAACCCAGAAGAAACTTAAAGCCCGCCCACTTTTGCTAAGGCCCGACTGCAGGCCTGCCACAGCTCTCTGCTCATGAGAGATAAGGGATTGTTTTGAACTCATGTTTGGAGGCCAAGTATTTCACTGTTTGTACCTGAATCTGAGAGGCGTGCAGGTCCATGGTGATGATGTGGTCTGCTCCGGCTACAGACAGCATGTTGGCCACCAGCTTGGCTGAGATTGGAGCCCGGCTCTAAAGACAAAGCTCTCACTCATAAATATACACTTGCAATCAAGCAAAACAGATGTCCACTTCCTCGAAACACATTATTAAGAAAAGAGGAGGAATCAGCGAGCCCGGTCAGCCATGCATATTTATTTGCCAAGCAAGAAAACCACAGTGACACTACAAAAGAAAGACTTACAGAAAGGAGCCCACATGGATCCACCAACAGTGATGCGGTTAATATGTGAGTTACTGTGTTTACGTGTTAATAAGCAAGCTGTTCCCCTCACCCCCACCTTGTCCTTCTTGTCCTGCCGAGCGTAGGGGAAGCAAGGAATGACCGCGGTGACTCTGGATGCCGATGCAATCTTACAGGCATTGATCATGATCAGCAGCTCCATAAGATTGTCGTTGATTTCGCCACAGCCACTCTGGACGATGTAGACATCTTCTCCACGGACACTCTCTCCTATCTCTACACTGCAAAAAGACAAAACAAAATTACACAAGTCTGAGTCTCCGTCACTCAAGATGATAAGTGCACTAGAAATCTATACCCGTCTGCCTGATTAAGGGGGTCTATCTGATTTGAGCTGATGTTCAATGAGGATCAGACTGTTGACTACTGGAAATCAAACTGAAACTACAGAGTTGCAAGAATCTGGTTGCATTCATCACTGATAGAGAGTTAAAGGCTGATTTTGTTTCTCCTGGGGTCACAAGTCTTCCACTCATCTTGAGTTAAATGTCAATTACATAAACGCAGACACCAGAGCCAGCGTGGTGTATTTATGTCAGGGTAAAGAATTGGTTGTGTAATCTTATTTTAATGTTAACATGCGCATTAGTGTATTACAGTATAAAGCTAACACTAATACATTAAATATGCGTTATAACAACAAGGCAGCACTTCACGCGCGCACATTTATAAGCGGCATGACTCCTCACGTGGCAGAAAAGGCCAGACAGGACGTTTAAAATTAGCATTAGCAGCCACAGTCACGTGCTTAGGGTAGGTGCATTCTGGGAAACTGAGTCCGCTGCCTGTGAGACTCGTATTGCGCCAAACGACATCTTGCCAATCATAAAACTACAAACTAAAAAAAAAGTACGGTTACCATGTGTTTACCATTCCGGTTACCCTAGCCAAAACATTAAGTGAAAGCGTGTTGCAGTTCGCACTGTAAATAACTCACCAGGTTTCTTGGTTGCTGAATTTTTTGGTGACCACTTTCCCCAGCTCGAGTCCCAGTCGGTCCGCGATCTTCTGCGACAGATCCGGATGCGAGCTACCGCTAAATATTTTTATGTTTGGCATTTTGGGCTGATCCGTGGTGCCTATAGTGTCGGGGTGGCGTACAGTGTTTTATGAAAAACACTGTAAGTTAAAATAATATCTTCAAATTTGATGTTAAGCAGAGGGCCTGGTGCCGGGTATCTCCTCCGTTTCAAGTCTGTTCGCGCAGCAAATGCACTATGTGCCCTGATGTCCCCGCCCACTTCGTTAGACACACCCATAAACTGCGACGCGGGTCGATTGCGCGGCTTCGATTGGATACAATTCCGTGGGCTGGATGAGTGACAGCTTAGCAGACACATCCACGCAACACACCCAGGCCGTAAATGATGCTTCCGTTTACAGTTTTAGCAAGGCTCTCTCTCGTTTTGAGATGTTTTTAATTCAGTCAGTGGTTTTAACAGTCGAAAAATTGCTCTGATAAATTTAGTTGAACGTTAGGAGGAGTTTTTTTTTTTTTTTTAACATTTATAGCCACCGATAGGACTAACGTTACTGACACCTCAACTGAGCAAAATGCTGTAAACACTTCTGTTTGAGCTTTCATTAAGATAGCCTTATAGCAGGTCCGTGGCGAGCCTTGTGAAAGGGGTGGTTCATTCTTTCTAAAAAAGTGGACTTTTATGTAGTTATTCGACTCACTTTTTATTTAATTATTAGGTTTAAAAACTGCATTTTAGTCAGATTTTAAGCACATTTTTGCTGGATTAGCTTGTTATGTGGTCACACTTTTTGATGTATCAAAACCTTTTCTAAACATTTAGAATAAAGAAATATTAAGAGGCTACTTATTTTAAAGCTACTTTATGATATATCACAAGGGGAAAAGGCAATATGTTTTAAATTTAAAACTGGGGCCTATTGTCATTTACAAGGCAAATCCCAAACTGGCCAGAACATTCAGCTTTCCTCAGTCTCAGAATTTGGCCATTTAAATAATAAAAACATAAATAAATATAATAACAAAGAGCTTCATGGTTTTTCTAGCTTCGCTTGTAAAACAAAAAGTACATTTGAAATTTGATAATGACAATAATAAGTAATATTATGGGCCGCATTTGGTGCTTAACAACTTTTTATTGATCCTATTTTCTTACAAGAAAAGGTCCAAGATTTAGAATAAAGCAACTTATTAAATGTTTTCTCAACAATAACAACAATACAGTGAAAGTTGACTTTACTTGATGCTGCTTGGTCTTAAATCATAGGTCTGCACTGCAGTTTTGCTCCAACCCTAATCAAAACACAACTGATCCAAATAATCAATGTGCTTGTGACTTAATTCAATTTAATTAAAATTTATTTATAGCGCTGTAACAATGTAGATTGTGTTAAAGCAGTTTAACATAAGTACTAGTAAATTGAAACTGGGTCAGTCCAGTTTAGTTCAGTTCATTGTGGTTTAATTTTCACTGCTTAAAGTCCCAACACTGAACAGCAAATCCATCAATCCGCAGCTCCACAAGTCCTAAACCAAGCAAATCAGTGGCGACAGTGTTGAGGAACAAAATTTCACAGATTGACGAGGGGAAAGAAGAAAAAAAAAACCTTGAGAGAAAGCAGGCTCACCCATTTTTTCTCTGGCCATGACTCTTTTGAACACCTCGATTAGTTGGATCAGCTGTGTTTGATTAGGACTGGAGAAAACTCCAGAGCTCCGGCCCTCCATGAATTGAGTTTGAGACCTGTCTTTAAGCTTTTTTTTTGATGGGTGATTTTGATAACTTATGATGGCATAACAGTCAAAGTAAGAAAAATTAACTCATGTATGCGACATATATTGGTCCTTTGTTAGTGGGGGTAAGTCATTCGAACCACCAGAACCTCCCCTGGCTACGGGCCTGTATACAAGTAAGATAGCTAACAAACTATTAACATTATATAACTAAAAAAAGCAGCAAATAGATGAAACGTCTTATGTAATTAGCTTTTAAAAAGCTTTTCTGTGGTTAATTAATATTGATGCAAACATGCCTATATATGGATGTATGTCTAATAAATATGCATCACATGACATGCATATTGTTTACAGTGCAGCCGTTTTATCACATTTTAAAGGAATAATTCACACGGTTCAAATTTTTGATTTTACTTTATTCTGTTTACCAGAAAACAAGATATTTTGAAGAAAGCTGAAAACTTGTGTTTATTAACTTACATATTAGGAAAAACAAGTACTCTACTTACTTCAAAATACCTTTTCAGTTCAGCAGAAGACAGTCAAACAAGATTGGAACAAGTAAAGGGGAGTAGCTAAATCAGAAATGTACAAACTAGTGCTGCGGGCCAAAGTTGGCCCTTGGTAACCTTTGATTTGGCCCACAATCCCATATGAGAAGAGAGTGAGAATGATGGGGAGGATTGGGCCGAATGCCTTTAACAGAGATCATGAATTATAATTTAACATAAACCTTTTGGTTTGTTTTACTGCTGAGCTACAAAAAACAAACTGAAAATACATCTTTAAATTAAAGGTTGTAAATTAAACAAATTTTATATTTCTTCAAAATATAAATTGTCACTCAATAGATAGAAGACAATGCAGAACACACTGGCGAACAAATCAAGAAAAAAAAACAGGTGCAACGTTTAATTTAGCCTACCCAATTTACCTGTACCACATGTCTTTGGACTGTGGGGGAAACCGAGCACCTGGAGGAAACCCACGGCAACACGGGGAGAACATGCACACTCCACACAGAAACGGCAACTGACCCAGCCGAGGCTCGAACCAGCAGCCATCTTGCTGTGAGGCGACAGCAACACTTGCGCCACTGCATCACCCCTATGTAAAATATATTCTGCATTAATTAATATAAAGCAATGTTTTCAAGCTATTTTAAATTAACCATGCATGGCAACTTTAATATAATAGAGTTTAGCATATTTACCTTTGACCCAAGGCCCTTCACAAGAAAAAGTTTGGGCACCCCACTCACAGCAAGAAGGTCGCTGGATCGCTGGTTCGAGCCTCGGCTCATTGGCGTTTCTGTGTGGAGTTTGCATGTTCACAGTCCAAAGACCTGCGGTACAGGTGAATTGGGTAGGCTAAATTGTCTGTAGTGAATGAGAGTGTGTGTGGATGTTTCCCAGAGATGGGTTGCAGCTGGAAGGGCATCCGCTGTATAAAAACTTGCTGGATAAGTTGGTGGTTCATTTAGCTGTGGCGACCTCGGATTAATAAAGGAACTAAGCCGAAAAGAAAATGAATGAGTGAATGAACATAAGTTCAGCATTATCATTTAGTGCATTTTTACGCAAGAGAACAAGACATTTACATTCCTTTTTAGACAGCACAAACAAATCAATTTAAGCACAAAGAGCAACAGCGCAGCAAACAGAACTGTGTGTATGCATAGAGTCCAGCCATATTAGAGTGATAGAAACCCAATAAGTCTCTTTTTTTAAATTTCCTGACATTAAAGTAGGATCCAAATACCAGTAATTTTGAGGCCCACTGCAATGTGACGTAGGAGTACAGTTTTGATGGTAAAAAAGACAGTAAAAACGATATGTAATTCTTAACCGCTATAATCACCACAGAAAAGACTCATCATTTCAGAAAGGCTTGAAAAAACCAAATACATCCAATAAACTTTTATATTTATAAAAATATATTTATAATTTTATATTTATAATTTATAAATATTTTATAATTGAGGTATATTTCTGACTAATGAGCTGGATTTCAGCTTCATCCGTGTCTGTTTCTGTCACTGTGCTGTTTGCCTGACATAACACTTGATGAGAAGCAGACACACACATGGGAACGGTGGACAGGGAGAAGCAGCTCATTTGCATTTAAAGCCAGAGGCTACAAAAACAGCTGCACTATTGGCCTTATTCTCAATGCGGAAGTGCGCTCGTTTTTGCGATTGTTTTAGAACTTCTGATTCGGTTTCCTATGAGAAAAATGACTAGGAATAATAAACGGTAGAACACGGTCAAACAACTTGTTCTACAAACAAGTGTGTGCATGACTATATAGACAAAGTAGAATATTACGATAAAAAATATATCAGTTTACAACATCAATCAGAACGAGCAGTTTTTAAAGTTTTAATGAACTGAAGTGAACGAGACCGGAAGTCTTGAGCCAAAAAGATTCATATGGCTGTGCCCGCTCGTAGGCAAAGAAGAAGATGAACAGCAATTATCGAAAACAGCTACACTGTACTCAGACACCAAAATGGGCAGATTTTGGAGGCGATAATAAATGATCTGATTTGTATTTGAGCTGAAACTTTAGACACATTCTGGAGACACAAAAGATTTATCTTACATCTTGTCAAAGGGGTAAAATAGGCACCCTTTTAAAAGTTATAAAAATAAGACAGTAGTGAACAAGTGATCAAAAGCTCTTTTAATTAATATTTATTCCATAAACATGATTACAAAACTCAGCAAGTTACCAATATTACATTTGTCACCATACAGGCTTGATCACAAATATTTCAACTTTTGTGACAGATACAACAAAAACAAAATACTAGAATCATTTACATGAAAATCTATAAAACAGCAATGAGATCACAAATTAGTGTTTATTGTTCCACTGTCTGTTTTCATGGTTTCTTTTTTAAATGTATTCTTTAAATTAATATATATTTTTACTAGAGCACAACACTCTTACAACAAGATTGGTCCAATTACAAAAACTCTCAACAAAGAGTCACAGCTTGCTCTCCTTCTCTCTCCTTTACAATAGTTTTTTATTTATTTTTTATAGTATTTTCAATTTTTGGTTTTAAAACAAACAAACAAAAAACAAATAAGAGAGAGAGAAAGGAAAAATAAAAAGAAAGAAAACATCATGGCAATTAGCAACCTTTTCGCTCGCGGAAAAGGGAAAAGAACGAAGCCACAGTAAGAACGACCTCACATCACTTTCTAAGAAAAATATACACTTAGAAAATATGTTACAAATTGGCACAATGAAAAATATACAGGTCATCATTTTTTTCCTACATCAAGAGAGTTCGTTGATAATCCACCTGGCGAAGATAGACCAGGCAGTAGAAAGTAGTTGTTTTTTTTTCCTTGATGATGAAAAAAGGCAAAAGTAGTTACAAGTAATGCAGTGTCAAATAAATCATGAAAATAATACTTCCAACTTGACAATATAATACATTCATAAATAGGGCACGATTAAGTTTTTGATATGCCTGTTTTCACTTTACATGATGCACTTATAGGGGAATAACACTGTTTCGGAAATGATATAAATATGCGTGTGCTATAAAGTTCACTCTACTCTCGAAATCTGAACAAGAGCACCCGGCACTGGCATCACAGATGGCCTGCAGGTGTAACAACAGTACAGCAGGGGGCATCAGAGAGAATGAGAGATGCGAGTGCAGTTGGGTTCCCTGAGTCACGGACCTGAACCAACTGCGATACATCTCTATTCCCTCGGCATGGGGGAAAACAATTATATTGGAAAACAAACCTTAAAGGAGTTTCACCGATTACTTTTCTGGTCTTTTGCTTGACGAGGCTGATTTGCCTCAAATTAATTCATTCAAAAATCAAGAGGTTTTCAGAGGAGCTCGTTTCTGATTCACAACTCCAGCTGTGGATTGCCACTCATCATCTGCACCTGCTTTCGTCAACATTTTCTCAAATAATCTAACCATAGATCAATCACAGCATCGCTTACAGCGTTTGAACTCTGAAAAAGGAGGGAATTGTTCTCAAACTAAACGAATGTAGTATCTGACAACTCAAAGTGATCATAAATACAAATAAAAAATCGATTCCAGGGAGTCGTACAAATCAAAATCCTGCAGCAATGTAGTAAACAGTACATGGGGTAACCAAGTTGGTGTCTTTCCCTCTTTTATAACACAACAAATAACATTCCAACAGCAATAGAAAAACAATGGTTTTGAGATCAGGTAAGAAAAAACAGGCGATTCAGAGAAAGTAATAATACAGGGGATCAGCATTCACATCACAAATTCATATCATGTTTTAAATGCATGCACATCACTAGCAACAAATTAGAAAAACCTTCAAAAAAGATTTGGTCCGGTTCTTAACTGGTTTTAAGGGTGTAAAATTCATTCAAGGTACAGAGAAATAGATTTGCTAAACTAGAAACTTGGGGAAGTAAACAAGTTAGAATGCATTATATGTCTTGTTATAAGAAGGAATGATCATTTTCTTACCTTGTTAACACATGAACAGTGAGCTTTTACCATCCAGAAACTGATTGGAATGAAGGCAACCAATGTTTTTCTCTGCCATTTAGCACTTCGGCTTCCTCCCTCTAATCCTTTCATGCATCTTTCATTTCTTGCTGCTAATCTTGAACGAGCCAGGTGTGTAAAACACAGAAAATAATCCAAGAACATTTTTTTTTTTTTTGATTGTTGAGACGACTCCTTGCCTGTAGCTGTTTATACAGATGTGATGCAACAGGAGTGAATCTCAGATTAACAACTCCCCCGCCCCCACCCCACCCCAAGCACACACTCACGCTCTTCAATCACTGCCACGTTATAAAACAGCAAATATTTATGTAGATAAAAATGTCTGTACATTTAATTGTTCATAGTTTGGCACATTAATTTGAACATGTCTGATATAATCTTGTTTTGTAAATAGTGCATATGTTTGTGTACAACAGCATTTTGATACTGGCAGGAGGAGATTCACTGGTGAACAGATGAATGAACCTCCTTTTCACAAGTTCTAAACAAACTAAAATCTCTTTTGAAATTTCAGAACCTCAGAAAACAAGCGCATCTCAGTTGAGATGCTTTCTTTCAGCTTGTCAAAGCCCAATATTCTGAGGGGTTGGCACAGAAATGAGGGGAAATCGATTCTTAGCACAGAATACTACACATGACCTTTGACCCCTGAACAGAAGGCAACCATTTGCTGAGAGACAGAGCAGGGCGCTGGGCTTGGTTTAAACCACGGTGCTGTGGCACTGATTTAACACATACAGTGTTATAGCTGCAACGGAAAACAAAAAGACAAAAAAATGTATATTTAGATCAACACCACACTGAAAGAGAATCTTCAAGGCATTTCCTTCTTCAGAAACAAACAAAACACAAATAAAACAACCAAATATTTGTCAGATAAAAATGAAACAAAGCAGCAATGGTGAGTAGGGTGCAGCCATGACAGTGAGACTTCAGTCAGTCTAGTAGGTAGTTTAGCAGGGCTGACATGCAGGATGTGCCTGCCTTCCAGTGGGCCAGGCAAAGGATTGTGGGTAAAGTCAGTGCCATGCAGCTCTGAAATGTGGAAAGGATTTTAGGAGGATTTGGCAGGGTGCGAGGGAAGGGAACGGAGCAAAAGAAGGGGCACATTGCAGAGAGAAAATATTACCTCCGTTTCTCGACCAAAGCGGTCAATGCTACTCCTTTTACATCCCTTTTGCCCGCTAAGAGTTCCTCACGGGCAAATTTAGCACTGGTTTTGTGACGGTACATTTTTTTGTGGGCTGGGCGGTGTGGGAGTGGGAGGCAGTCCAATCCGAGGGTGGGAAAAAATCCTGGTGGGAGAAGTTTAGGCAGTGCTTTACCACTACCACGACCAGCTCCTTTCTTCCCTCGACCTCCGCCTGAGGCACCTCCTCGCTTTTTAAGGTCAGCGGCACTACCCAGAATCTTCAGAGTCTGGCTCTGAAGGGCATGTTGACCTGGTGACAAGCAAGGCCCCCAAAGAGGTTCCACAGAGGCCCTCATGAAGCGCTGTACCTCAGCCATGCCAGACACAATATTGGACAGTATGTTTGATGGTTCCTGGAATTCTCGTTGGTCATCATTTGACACACCCCCAGCAATAGGCCACTCCCCTTGAGCTCCCATCAAGCTAAGCGATGGGGTGGGGGATGAAGCTCCACTTCCTGACCCTCCGCTACTTTTGGCTGCTTTTCCCTCTAGCAAGGCTTTGATCTTTCGCACAGAGCGAGAACCTTGACGTGGGAGCTTTGCTTTCTCTCCTTTTACTGTTTTAGTGGTTTTGGTCTTTTTAGGGCCTTGTCCATTTTTCCCACCCTTTTTTGTGGAACTTTTGTGATCCCTAAGCCCCACTTCTTCCTCTGCTGTGTTGAAAGAGTGTATCTGAAGTAGATGTGGGTTTCCCTCTTGATTAAGCTGTGGCACAGCTCCACAGTTCCATTGCACATTTGCCTCTGCTGCCTCTGAGAACTCTCCAACTTTTCCACAGTTCCCCAGCAGCTGTGGGGAAGAGTTAGGTGTGTCTGGTGGAGACATCTCAGACAGCGATGAATGACGGAACTTGTCAGGGGTAAAGTTAGAGATATCCAGAAGGTCAGTGGACTCTCGAAGTGGAGCAACTTCTTCTAGACTTTGCTGTAGGACAAGACGTGGGCTGCAATGCGGCAAGAAGCCATCATTGATCTCACTGATCTCCTCTTCCCTCTCCCTTTCTCCCTCTCTCAGGCTGAGCGAGCTATAATTGCTTGAGGTAGCCGAAAGTGACCCCTGGGAGTTAAAGCTAACTAGTCGCCCTACACCACTGTCACTTCGAGACCCAGCCGGACTTAAGCCATAATCGGCATCAGGTTGGGACTCTTCATATGATACCCTGCACCCTGATAGAGATACTTGCCCATAGCCTGCAACATTCGTACCATCCCCAGCTAACACAGGCAATGGAGTGGGAAAGGCTGATGGCATCATAGGTGACTGGGTCGGGATGTCTGGGGAGAAGGGCAACTGGTCAGCAGATGGTTGGGATGGCCATGAAATGGGCTGGTTAGGTTCAGTAAGGTTTGGTTCCACATAACGTGTGTGGTGAGGCCCGTGGTTAACAGATGAAGGAGAGTGGGGTAGCTCTGATTCAGAGGGAGGAGAGAGAACACAGCTTTGGACTGGCTGTAATGAGGTGTTCTGCAGCCCTGGTTGGAAATAGGTGATGCTAGCAGTGCTCGATGACTCAGAGGCTTCAAGAAGTGTTTGCAAGTATCCCCCTGGGAGGAGTTCAGCATTCCCATTAGTTTCTGTAGCAGTTGGGGTCAAAGTGCATTTTTCAGGGGAGGTTTCATTTGTGACATTACCTTCCATAGAGTTACTAAGGTTTTCTGGTAAACATGGGCTATACTGCTCAATCTCAGAAGCTTCAGGGACTTCCTGTGTCTCAGCTTCTTTCAACTTTTTTAAACGTAGTCTTGCTTCACTTTTGAATTTCTTTATCTTCCCTGTTTTACCTGCCTTTCTTCTTTCCTCTCTCTCCTGTGTTCTGCTTTTAGCCCTGGCAGTGTGTGTAATTGAGGTAATCTCCTCTTTTGGTTCCTCTGTGCTTTTTAGTGATTCCGTCCCCTCTGACTGATTGTTGATGGGGACCACTATAGTTTGGCTGGGGAGGGAATTCTGTACTGCATGGATCTGCTGGATCCTGAGTCTGGCCATCCTGTGCTTGCGTTTGGGTTTAGTGCTTGGTGGTCTTTTGCAGCCATTGAGACGTTTGTTTGTTTCTGCAGCTCTCAATCTATTTTGCTCCTGCTGCTCTTTTTCTCTTGCCTGCCAGTATGCTTTTAACGGTGCAAGTCTCTCATAGTGTAGGAGAGCATTTGGACTCAGACAGACGACAGCAGGTGATGGTTCGACTCGTCCCAGCCGCACTCTCATATGTCTCTGTCCTTTGAACCGATTAATGATTATGTATTTAATGATAACAGGTGGGTCCTTCCTATTGGACCGCCGCCTCTTCTTCGGGCACCAGTCATCATCGCGCTCCTTTTTTACACCAGCGGGCTGTTTCTCACGTTTTTCTGCATTTTTCTCACTTTCTATAGAGTCCACATCGTACAAATAGTCTTCTCTGTAGGCCACCTTCCTCTTGGCTCGGAGGCGGTAGCTTAGCTGGCTGGAGGAGCTAGAGTTTTCTCTGGATAAGCAGGCATGTCGGAGGGAGAGCCCGTGATCTGGGGAGCCCGTGCAAGAGCTGTCATCACTAAATTCACCAGAATCTTCTGGCGAGTTACTGAGGTCAAAAATAAAGTTACTGTCAGGGCTTATATTGGGGTTCACATGATCATCAGCTTTAATCTCAACAGATTGGTCTGGTTTCTCTTTTGGGCCCTCCTTTCTACTGCATGGTAAGCTGGGAAAGAAACCTAGCTGAGACTCGTTCTGTAAGGCAGATTCAGTCCTCTCCTGCACTCCATCCTGATAGGACTCATAGCGTATTTTGAGTGAGCAGACATCAGTACTAAGTGCTGTCTCCTCCTCTTGAAACATGTAATTCTCTACATCCTCTTCACAGAACAGGTTGACTGCAAGTTCACTGCGAGAGCATAAATCCAACAGCTCCATACGGCTCTCGCTGATGAGAGTTTCTAGACAGCTCCAGTCCTGTGCTTCCTCTCCGAGACCTTCGTATATGCTCCTGGATGCAGGATCCTCATCTGATTCGCTTTCCTGCATTGACCTCCCTTCCTCAGCCCCTTCATTGGTTACAGCTGGATTGGCAGGGCCGCTGAGCAGCTGGTCAGATAGAACCTGGTCACCATAGCGACCTGCGCTGGGGGCGGGGCCAAGGCATTGCAAATTGATGCTGGCAAAGCTGAGTACGGACTCACAGGATTCCGGTTCTGTCTGATTTTTGGGGATCAGACAGCTAAGGCAGTCTCCACCCCTGGAGTCCATGTTGGAGAGGGATGACCTGTCACAGGTCTGCGGCACAGACCAGGGCGTCACAGGTTTGGAACAGGGCACAGAAGAGAGAGATGACAGGGAGGAAAGAGAGGAGAACGAAGAGAGCGAAGAAAGAGAGGTGGTGTTGGAGACAGATCCATCATGCAGGTCAGCTGGGCTAAGAGGACCTTCAGAGGTCTGACTTTGGCCACAGAGGGAGGGCAGGGACAGCACAGCAGGAGCAATGTCATCGCAGCGCCTCAGATCTTCTGACACATCTGCCAACGGGTCATGTGGTTCTGAAAATAAAAAAGCACAAAGATCCTAAGTTTTTACTGACAAATACCTGTAAATGTAGGTATATAGAGATCTAAAGACCGTTATGTTAAATAATGGGTAAATAACAATAATTAGGAAAACATATTTAACATAAGAGTAACAAACAAATAATTGTGTAAATAACTCATTTATAACTCCTACCATTTTCACTGGCATCTCCTGGGCGAGGGCTTTGATCTGCCCCTGAGAATCGGGACTCCTGTAGAACATCCATCAGTTTGAACTGAATCTCTCTCTTATTAACATAATTATTACTGTCCAGCCTGTAGAAACACACAAAGACACACACAGTAAATGCTAAAGAAAATCAGCACTATCCACAAGTCTGAATTTTTTTTATATAAAAAAAATCACTTAGCAGCAATCTCGATGTGACAGATTAACCGAGAACTTAATAGTATATTTTTAAAGGGGTCATGACATGATAAATAACATTTGCATTTATCTTTTGACACATAAGTGGTCTGTGTTGCATTAAAACATGCTGTAAGCTCCTTGAAATGTCCTTTTCATAAACAAAACATATATTCAGTCAAGCATTAATAATGGCTGGTCTGGATAAAAGGTGGCATGCGATGTCTCAAAAGGCACATATATTTGCATACAGCCTGCTTCCAGAGCACACTGATGAATAGCTCATCTCACCATAAGCCCCGCCCATTGACATTTAATCACTGACATATACTTTTTTCCAACAAAGAGAAAAAAATAGAATAAACGTACAATAATAATAATAATAATAATAATAATAATAAATAAATAAATAAATAAAAATACATAACTGGGCTTGAGGAGGGTGGTTGCTGAGGTTGAGGTGCTGTAAATTTCTATAGACACTGGACAAGAGCAGTAGTGTGAACATATGCCATCAAAAGGGTGTTAATATGACTTTTGTGTCCTCATATACAGGAGAGTACACCCGCCTATACTTGACATCAAAAGCCAGTACCAATTATAATATACATTCAGACAAATTTTGCTGTGATAAATTCAGTTTGAACAACTTGTTTGAATCTCTACACAAACTTCAGAAGGATCCCAGCAGTAGTAACAAGTAAATTATTTATTTGTGAGGGTAATTATTTTTCTAGATTGGGTCGGGGCATTTGTTTTCCAGTTTTTCCAGGTCCAGAAAAATGCAACATAGGCTCATTCTGAATATGTAGCCCTATATACAATTCTGGAGATCGCAAATTATGTAGCCAAAAGTACGTAAAGCTGCATTTCCATTAAAAACAAATGCTACAGGGCGTTTTGATACAGTACCTTTTCACACTTACTAGCTGAACGATTATCTACTTATGGATTATTTTCCCGCTGTCAAAAGTTTATCTAGTTAGCTCGCCATGTACGTCGATGGACTTAAGATGCAGAGAGGAGTTGACCACAATGACAGAGTCCAGTGAAGAATGGTTCCAAAAATCAGGTAAAATCTGGCTTTTCTTTTTCTGAATTGCTCTTTAAAACTATTGGTTAGGTTTAGGGAAGTGGGTGGGTGGGTCATTCGGTGCTTTTTAAAACTCTACTGGCTGGGTTTAGGGATGGAGGAGGGTGGGTCAGTTGATCATTCAGTCGACAACAGCCTCTGGTGGATTTACGTGAGAACAGCAGCCGTGGCACTTACGAGAGAAATTTGAGGTCTCAAAAAGCGTACACAGCGACTTTTGATGGATTTACGCGAGAACAGCAGGTGCGAATGGCACTTGCAAAAGAAATTTGCGACATCAAAAAGCATACACAGCGGCAACTGGTGCTTTTACACCAGAACAGCAAGTGTAAATAGCTCTCACTAGACAAATTTGATATTTAAAAAGTGTACACAGTGGCCTCTGGTGAATTCGTGAAAACAAAAACGTAGCTCCTGTGACATATTTTGCGTTCTCCAGAAATGTATATATCATGTTCAAAACAGAAATTTAAATTTAAATTCCCAATAATTCAGGAGCTAATTTATTAATCATGCTAACTATGACTCTTCTCTCTAGTTCTTCTACAATTTGTGTCCTGTTTTCACCTTTTTGTGCATCTCTCTCTCTCATACACCAGTATTACAGTGAGTTGTATTGTTTTACATCATTCTGTCCTCTGATTGCCCTTCACTGTGAAGTACAACTCTTGAGGATGTGAAAGAAATGAAAGAGCTTTATAACAGCAGAGAAACAGAAAAGAAAGAGCGCTCTCTCTTGCCCCGGGCTGTGTGTGCATGTGTCAGAATTGTGTGCCATATATGTAAGTAAAAAGACATGCAGGTTTTTATTTAAATAAATAAATAAACATGACAGCGCTGCATATGCTGTAGGGAGAAATGCTGATCTCTAGTACCTTTGAAGTGTTCCCACGAGGTAGATTTACATAGAAATTCACAACTGACCTATTGAAGATTTATGAATTACACAAGAGTATTGAAACTGTTGAGTGGGCATCATGTGTATTTCAGTGACTATGATTACGGCTCTGAATTATAAATAATATCAATTTATATATACAGTGCTCAGCATATACAACTACACCCCTCACAAATCTGTCTATTAAATTAATATTTCTAATAGGAAGCTATACAATATAAATATAGATAATATTATATTAGTCAGTACTGAAGCCAAATCTGGAGCTTATCTGACTAAAATCTAATCCAAAAACTAGTACACACAAATTTATATGTTATAGAAAAATATTAAAATACAAATAAAAAAAGGTAAAATCAAGAGAAGAGAAAAAATATAGAAATGTAGCAGATATTTTGTAGGTTGTAATTTATTTTTGCAATATTTTGCTTGAATTTAATTGTATTATCTTTCAATTTGTAAATATGTTTGGTAATTAAAATAGTATTTTAATAAATATATCTGTTTAATAAATCTTTTTGTTTAAATGCACCAAAATACATTGCCTATATTCACTGAGAAATGGATAAAAATATTCTAAATGGGGTGTACACAATAATGCTGAGCACTGTAGATAAAATAAATACAATATAACCACATTTTTACAAATCTTAATGTTAATATCACTGAGAATTCCAAATGAAACTAAAATATAATTCTGAAATACTAAAGTTTGGGATATAAAATGAAAGTCTTGTCTCTTATATGAAAATCACCATGAATTTAGATATCTACAGCTTAGAGATTACTATAATAAAAAAAAGGAAACTCTGAATAAACACTTTCTATTCACTCACTATAATGATGATGAATGTCTGTAACAACACAATACCTAAATTAATCTCTTTTGTTAATGCAGTGTTGATGGGTCATTTCTCCTCATCCACACTATATGTAAAAGTAAATTGGGTGAGAATTAAAGACTAAAATTTTGGAAGCAGACTGGTATGATATGTGAGAGATCATCAACTTAAAATAATAAGGTTCTATCTGACATTTTTTGTCAAAATTGAGTTGAAATGACAACTTTTTTACATGATGTGATGTTTTTTCATAAGTTTTAAGACTTAAAACAAAACAAAAAAGGTTTTATCTACAAAATCGAGCTCTAGCTTAGCTCTATAAGATTCTTTCTGTTAGCCAATCAGCATTTCGAATACACGCACAAAGACCAATCAGGTTCAGCTTTCTTTGAAATTTCACTGGACTGCTCCGTTGACAGCAGAAAGAAACACAAAATCAAAGTTGACTAAATGTCGCATCACATCAAATTGAGAAGAAACCTGAAACTAAAAAAGGTGTGTAAATAAGATGACTTTTAAGCACTTTTAAACATTTATATAAAATTTTAAATTTTACATTGTTGTAAGATTTTTATATGTGTATATATAGTCTGTAAAACATTTTCAGTGTTTATTAAACTCATTTATTGATTGATTGTTTTCTTTAAAGTCATTAAATTTGATATTAAGCCATGAAGGGCAAAGAAATTTAATTCATGAGGCATTCAAAGTAATTCTATAAATTATAACTAAATAATTCATATAGAGCATAAAATTCAATAAATGTTACCATATTAATTACATAATCTGCACTGAACAAAATATATAGCGCAGCATTTGTTTAACTTAAAAAAGAAAAAACATTCACCTAAAATCATTAAATAAACATTACAGAAAGCAAAAATGTAACTTTCCCAAACATCAACATATTGATATTAAACACAATTTTTTTGGTTTAATTAAATAAATAAGCAGGCTGATTGTATTTACAGACTCAACATTAAAATGTAAGCAGTGGTTTGAGGTAATTGAAAAAATTCAGGCAATGGAAAAACTAACAATTACGTTGAGGGTAAAAAAAAAAAAGGTTATTTTCAGAAAGGTTTGGGAAAAATGGTTTATATACAGTATAAGGACTATAAAGACATCATCATTTAAGAGAATGGTATTGGAAAAGATACTGTATAGCTATCTGATGCATTTGGCCACATTTTTAACATGCAAATGTATGTGGTGTATAAAATTACAGTGTTCAGCATAATTGAGTACCTTCCATATTAAAATTTTTTATTTTTATCTATTTCTCAGTGAATATAGGCAATGTATTTTGGAGAATTTAAACAAAACCGGTTTATTAAACAGATATGTTTATTTAAATGATATTTTAGTCACTAAACATATTTAAAAATTAAAAAATAATACAATTAAAATGTAAAAATTTAAAAGAATTTACAACCTACAAAATTTCAACTATATTTTTTTGCTTCTATTGATTTTTCCTCTTTTTAAATTTGTATTTAATATTTCTCTATAACATAGAAATTTGTGTGTACTAGTTTTTGGACCGTTATCACAAGTTATTTTGTAAGATAAGTTCCAGATTTGGCTTCAGTACTGACTAATCTAATGTGTATACACAAATATAATATTGTATAGCTTTCTATAGAAAATATGAATTTCAAAGATAAATTTGTGTACTCATAGTGTGTACTGATATATGCTGAGCACTGTATGCATATTCATTTTGAATTGTACATATCCACTGCTTATATACATTGGTAATTATGTTCATATCTATCTGCATACTTCTTTTTATTAATAGCAAGCTGTACATATATTTATCTTTTGTAAATCTCTGATCAGTTAATACGTCCTGTATATAATGATCATAGTATACATCCAACTGTAAATATTATGGCAGTTTAATACTTTTAAATCCTGCACTTGCTGCTATTGCACTCCTGGTTAGACCTGAACTGCATTTCGTTGCCTTGTATTTGTACATGTGTAAATGACAATAAAGTTCAATCTAATCTAATCTAATCTAATCTAATCTAATCTAATCTAATCTAATCTAATCTATTGTTATACAGTTGAAGTCAGAATTATTAGCTCCCTTTGAATTTCTTTTCTTTTTTAAATATTCACAGAGCAAGGAACTTTTCACAGTATGTCTGATAATATTTTCTCTTCTGGAGAAAGTTTTATTTGTTAGAATTTGCTAGAATAAAAGCTGTTTTTAATTTTTTATGCCTAATTTTGAGGTCATAATTATTAGCCCCTTTAAGCCATATATTTTAGAAAACCATCATTATACAATAACTTGCCTAATTACCCTAACCTGCCTAGTTCACCTAATTAACCTAGTTAAGCCTTTAAATGTAACTTTAAGCTGTATAGAAGTGTCTTGAAAAATATCTAGTCAAATATTATTTACTGTCATCATGACAAAGATAAAATAAATCCGTTATTAGAGATAAGTTACTAAAACTACTATGTTTAGAAATGTGTTGATAAAAATCTGCTCTCCCTTTAACAGAAATTGGGGGAAAATAAACAGGGGGGGGGTAATAATTTAAGTGGGCTAATAATTCTTACCTCAACTGTGTGTGTATGTATACAGTAATGCATGTTAGCATGCTTTTTTCTGTTAAATTTATTCATTTATTTATTTTATTTTCAGCTAAGTCCCTTTATTAATCTGGGGTAGCCACAGCGGAATGAACCATCAACTTATCCAGCATATGTTTTACACAGCGCATGCCCTTCAGACACAACCCAACGCTGGGAATTCTGTTCAATAACTGTTCTTTATTGTAAAAAATTAACTAAATAAAAATAAAAGTAATGATTTTTTAAAAATCAGCATAAAACATAGTTTGCCTTATAATTTCTGAATATAATATGTGTTTAGACACTGTTGATGGCAGAAATCAAAGCAAGAGAAAAATTCCACAACAGCACTTTTGAACACATTACACACCACAATCCATTCTCCAGCATGTACTGCTTTCCAGATCTGGAAATGTCTATGTAACGATCTAGGATTTGCTATTTCCAAACCAGTAACAGTATGAGAAAAAGCCCAGGGCTGTTCTGGGAACAGCATGGCTGGGCTCATTCTTGCCATCTTTGCAGACAGAGAGATAGAGAACAGGGCAGTGGCACTGTCTGCAAACTGCTTTTATTAAAAACTAAATTAATATTTATTCAGCTTCAACATCCACCCAAGAGACAGACAATGGAATTACAAGAGAGAGAGAGAGAGAGAGAGAGAGAGAGAGAGAGAGAGAGAGAGAGAGAAATATAGACGCATAAAAAGAGAATGAGAAACAGAATCCATTTTGGTGTGAGTTTGTTTGATCTTTTTTCTGAGATAAATACATTTGCTGCAGTCTGTCCTTGGTCAATCTGTCAGACAAACAGCCCAAATATAAAGCAGTCAGTCATTTGTGGTCACTGAAGGCATGACTATACACTGACTGGAGCTTTAAGCACTGCAGTCTGTGTGGAAAACAAACACAGCCTCTGCGTCCACTCGATTGACTGCTTCGTCTATTGATAGATTCTTGTGGCAGAAGCTGTGCACGAGAGAACTTCGGCTCTGTTATCATCACCCCGCCATCAAAGAAACTTCCATAACAGCATCCCAGCACAGGTGTCCGGTGACCGACAGGTCCTCCATACTCTACACACGATGATATCTAGAGCCTGAAAGACGAGCACGCTTTCAGCATCTCGGATAACCTAGAGAATTTACATTATTCAGAGAGACGTAACAGGTTTGAGTCCAGCCTTAATTATTGAAGGCCTGGTGCGCTATGATACGCGCCCTGCTATTCTGCATCTCCAATCGCCAAAATGCCGCATCGGTCGCAGGCGCTGAGCCGCGCGCGCCGACGCCGAGGACAGGAAAATGCGTAAAACGGCGTACAGAATATCCCCACATGACAGAGTCAGTGTTTCTGCTATCTGTGAACGAGTGCGCATGTAGCTGTGGCCTTGGCTTGGGGGATGTTGTGTAAAAAGGATGAAGAGAGAGAGAGAGAGCGACAGAGAGAGAGAGAGCGTGTATGTGTTTGCCTCACGTATTCGTCATGAGCACCAATGCTCTCCGTCCCTTCAAACGATGGCCTGCGGCTCATGGCTTTCGCAGGACACTGAGCATCATCTCTATGGCACACACACACACACACCTGTGCAATATGGACGCATCATGACAGCTGACATTCGCTCCTCCATTTCTCCCCATTGCAGCGTTTGACGCGCGTCACACTGGCTCACTCACCGCATCACGCACGCACACAAACACGCACAGCCTACTCACCTCCCGTTACACCCGGGCCGCGCGTCCCGCCCGCTCTTAAGCCTCCGTTTGGTCGCTCGGCGTGTGGACTGCTGTCATATGATGTTGTTGTTGTTGTGTTTTTTGTAAGCCTCTTCAATGCAGCGCCCTCACCATGTTTGCCCCGTCTCGCGAGCCCGGACTGCCTCTCCGGTAGCAGCAGGTGGACGCACCTCTCGCGCCTCGGAGCCCCTCTACCACTCCATTTTATCCCCTCGCGCTCCAGGGTTTCCAGGAAACAAACAAAGGTCTGCTGCAGCCCCTGCTCCTCGCCGCATGCTCCCTCTCTCCCGCTCCGCTCTCTCCTGCTTTAGAGCCGCTTTTGTTTTTGCCGTATGTGCGTGTGTGACGGAGACGGGGGTGTGCGTGCGTGCGGATGTGTTTTTCCCAGCTGTACCCCGTCCGTCCCTGACAACGACGGCGCGCTCGTGCGCTGCTGCTCCCCCTCTTCTGAGACCTGCCATAAAGAGCGCGCCCCCATATTTTGCACGGCGGCGCGCTGAGATGTCGGGAGCGCGCGCCACTGCTGAACAGGTGCAGAGGCGCACGCATGCGCACGAACGCTTCTCAAGCAGCAGCTAGGGGTCTCTGCGGATTTAGATTATTTCACACAAACTTGTTTTACATACGCAGTTACAAACAAATACATGTATTTGTGGAATTTTGGTAAAAGAGACAAAATGTTGGAAATCCATTTAAATAAAAATGTAAAAATAAATCTTTGTTTATACAACTGTCTGGTATTAAATACTCAGTAACAGAAAATATCTGCCAAATAGTTCTACTACTCGTCTATATATATATATATATATATATATATATAGAAAAATATATAGAAATATATAATATATAGAAAAAACTAGGGTTGTTTGTTTTTCAGACTTTTAAAATATCCAATAAATCTGAAAATTAAATGTAATGTTAACAGTTCTATAATTAGCCTATGACACATTTACTAATTATTTTTAATAATTGCTGTACTGTTTGTTGGAACATTTTCTTGATTTTGTTATCCCCTGTTTACCTTGTAATAACAGCTTAATAAACCGTTTGTCGTGAAGCACCAGTCAGTCACTTCTGCTGGGCCTCTGCTCTGACGGCTTGTCTTGAATGAGGGCCGCAGTGTCCCGCCCCTTACGTCAATGAAACTTAGATTGACATGCCTTCTATCTAATCATGTGTACGGGGGATGTGACGTCAGGTTGTTTTTCCCGGGAGCGTGCGTCATGTCGCCTCCGCTCCGCTTTAGATATGGCGAGAAGGTGGTAGTAACGTATACATTCACGGAAACCATCCACCGCGGAGCAGCCTTCATTTAAGTGGACCAGGCGGTATAGGGAAGTGATTTCTTATTTTTTCTGTAGTTTGTAGTCCTATGGAAACGGCCATAATCGAGACGATGCCGTGCCATAACCAGCAGCTTAATAATAACAGTGAGAGCCCTGAACACGCCGCCAAGCACGTCCGCTTTGCCCAGAGCAGCGCTGCCGCTGCGGAGACCTGTCAAAACGACGCCGAACAGCCTGAATACCAAACCACAAGCGAAATCCATCAACAAATAGGACCTCAGCTGAAGCTGTTGCCATTAAACGACCAAATACGAGAACTTCAGACTATCATTCGGGACAAGTGAGTGTCCAGTTCGCCTTTGAACCGGATTTGGATTGAGTGACCATTTCGAGTGTCCACATGCAGGCCAGATCTGTGCCATATGCTTCCATATCACTGCACGTGCACACAGACATAAACCCACATTTCACCAGAATCTACAAGTAGCATTAGCCACCTGCCGTAATGCATCATCATTTGTGTAGACATGTGCTGATTTATAGTAACACGGTATATCGCGATAATAAATCAAGTAGTTGCACGATAATATCGTTTGCATTTCAAAATAGGAGGAATAATTTAAGATTTGCTTTGCTAAATATATAACTCTGGTTTTACTAATTTTAGTAAATCATGTTTACGGCAAATTAACTATTAGTTAATAGTCAGCACTAATGCTTGAATGCTGTTTATTTTAAACAAAGTTTACCTTTTTATTCTGGCCTGAGCCCTGAGGCATTGATTGAATTGTGTCAGTTTGGGTCGATTCTTTGCAGGCCTGTTTTAAAACACTTTACAATTAGGCTCTATTTGTTAACAGTCATCAAAATAAACTGCTGATGAAAACTGTTGATTAAGTACTTAAAATTAAGGATGTCATTTTTATTAACCATAATTTGTTAATGGATAATTTCCAGAACATAACCAGAAAATAAATTTAATTATTTTGTGCAATATAACGTTATGGGTCAACAATGGGTAAAAAAAAAACAAAAAAAAAAACAAACAAACAAACATGTAGCTACAAACATAAATAATTTGAAACATCACTAGTTTAGTTTACAAACACCTCATTCAGTTCACTAGTATGTTCACTATTAATGTGCCAAGTGAAAATGACTTACTCAGTCCAATCTTCAAGAAGAGCCCAGTTACCACTTCTGTCATATTTTCTGGCTTACTTGAGATTGCTTATGTCTCCCGCTTCCCTGATCAATCTGCACAGTTTTATCTTATCAAGATCTCTTTCGATCAGACTCCTTATCAGATTTACTCCTGGTTTCAACATAATAATATATGCTCGACTGCCTCTAGCATTTTAAAAATACAAATATTATTTAGGCAGGCCACTATGCCATTATTTAATTTTGCTGTTCACTGCGCACGAAACAATCACCAACCAACGAGCGTGATTGTAAATGTAAGAAAACTGATTGGCCGAAAGTGACTACCTTTATGTGTGCTTGTCCACACAGCTTTGCTTGCTGATTTTCACTCAGACTCATTCACATTCTCTCTTACACACACACATTCAGGTATTCACCACGCAAAAGTTAATGCTAGATCAGTTAAAATAAATACCAGAACGCAAAACACGAATAATTAACATTTCCCGCAACAGGATCCCACAAGATCTGGCTTAAATTAAGCACTGTTATTAACCCATTTAAATCTTTGAATTCAATAGTAGTAACTGTTTTGATTTAATGGAGCTAATAACAAGTGAATTCATGGGTAATAGTAATGCCTTATGTCTGTAACAAATGTAGCCATCTCTCACTGTTGATGATAATCAGTGTAGGGTAAAAGTTACTTTGTATAATCCTAAAGTTACTTTGTTACAATCCTAAGTCTCTTTAACTAAAGTGGCTAAATCTATCACTTTGTTACTTTTAAGTCATGTGAAAGTGTGTTATTATTTTTGTGTGTGTTTAGTAGGGTTGTCACAATACTGGAATTCGGTACTAATCGATACTGAAATTTAAAAACATCCATTTCTCATTAACATTTGAGCTTTGTTTAAATGTGTCACGTAGTTACTTTTAAGGAAAGTCATGTGAAAGTGTGTTATTTTTGTGTGTTTTTTTTTGTAGGGTTGTCACAATACTGGAATTCGGTACCAATCGATACTGATTAAAATGTTTATTTCTTGCTAACATTTAAGTGCTGTTGAGCACATTCTTAAACACCACTGATTTGCCATTAGCCCCTTTCACACAGTGATACCGATAAATATCCGGAAAATTTCCGGAACGACTTTACCGGTATATTCAAAAAAGCGCTGTTCACACAGGCGAGGACGTTACGGAAATTTTCCGGAAAAGAGCATTCACACATCCATTCCAAAATACCGGTAAATTCTGACATCATTCACCACAAATGAGCTTTAAACGGCTGCGCTTGTGTTTGTAAACATATGACTAAATTACAAACTCTGTGGATGATCAATATTGTGAACAACTTTCGCAGGATCACTTTCGCATGTCGAGATGTTCATATTATGTGCGTGTGGAGACGCTTACAGGCTGTTTCACAGGCACACGCAAAGCTTGAAGGTAAACAAACAACGGCTTATCATAAGCATCTCATCGATGATTATTTACACAGTTGGCATTAAGAAGAACATATAAACGTAACCTGACTATCTTCTAGCAGCTCAACAGAAATGACTGTGATTGGCTGTAAAAGTCATCAGTTCACTGAACTCACCACTGTTTACTGAGCTACATAGATCGTTTAGATTGTTTTTACGTGGCAATTCAGTGGATAGCTCATATGTCAGCTTATAGACGAACCAGCTGATCGACAGACTTTGAAATGCTCCAGTGTCCCTGTATCTGTGGTTACACTCAGTAAACAGCGATGAGTTCGGTGAACTGATGACCTTCACGGCCAATCAGTCATTTTTGTTGAGCATGTGAATACAATGGCAAATCAGCAGTGTTTAAGAACGTGCTAAACAGAGCTCAAATGCAAGCAGGAAATGGACAATTTTTAAATTTCAGTATCGATTAGTACCGAATTCTAGTATCTTGACAAACCTAGTTTTTACATAGGCTTAAAATTCTAATATATTACCATTTTACCCAACACAGATCCTAATGCATCAAGTAATGTTACTAGTAGGGTCTTGTAAAGTTTTACCTATTGAACTTTATATTCCTTATGCAATTTCATTTATCTGAGATATTTTACTATAAACATCTTTATACATGACATTGTTTTGTTGTTATATCTGTACTGTTTTGCAATATCCTGATAATATCATATATTGTGAACAAGAAAGCTTGATTTATTGTCAAATATATTGTAACAGTTTGTGACTTTTCCCATTTCTCTGTCTCAGAACTACCAGTAGAGGTGATTTTGTGTTCTGTGCTGACAGATTGGTAAGCATTGTGTGTAAATATCATATTTGTGGTTTATAAGCAGCTATTGTCCTTGTAAATAAAAGCAGCCCACACGAGTAATTTTGCAATCAACACAGAGAATGTATGGTTGATTGCATTTCACATTCACCGTAGTACTGAAGAATCAACTTGATTGTTTTTTTTGTATCGCAAAATTAGTATTGACTCATGTTTTGTATTTGTTTGCTCCCCCTTCCTCCCCTCAATCTGCATCTTGATTGTTTGTTTGTTTGTTTGTTTGTTCTGCTACCAGATCAGATTAGTTGTGGAAGAAGGCCTCAATCAGCTTCCATACAGTGAATGTACTGTAACCACGCCAACAGGTGAGCCGGTTAGCATGCTGATGACTTCCCCAGCACACTGTAATTCCTTTGTGTATTAGCATGACCACCATTGACATTGGAGTTTGTGTACTTACATTCTGTCCACCTCATGCAGGACATAAATATGAGGGTGTGAAGTTCGAGAAGGGGAACTGTGGGGTCAGCATCATGAGGAGTGGTGAGTCTCAATTATTCACAAACAAATGCTACACTTTTTAATGTGCATGTCTTTAAAGCAGTGGTCACCAAACTAGTTTCTGGAGGGCTGGTGTCCTGCAGATTCTAGCGCTAACCCTGATCAAACACACCTAAACAAGCTAATCAAGGTCTTACGAGGTATATTCGAAACACCCAGACAGGTGTGTTCAGGCAAGTTGGAGCTAAACACTGCAGGGACACTGGCCCTCCTGGATCAAGATTGGTGACCCCTGCCTTAAAGTATACGTCTGAAACTCAGCTTCTGAAGGGCCGCAGCTCTTCACAGTTTTGTTCCAACTCTAATTAAACACACCTGATCAAACTAATTGAGTCCTTCAGGCTTGTTTGAAACCTACAGGCAAAGCTGCGGTCACACTGGGCTTTTCCTCCCTTACTTGTAAATTTTCTGATGACTTTTGGAAACAGGTTTCAGGGTTGATTTTTGATTCATTTTACAAAATAATTAATATTGACGAAGGCATGATACTATTTATGAATTGTAAAACTGGCTATGATACACTCGATAATGGTTTGAAGTTGATAATTTTTCTTGGGAAGTTTGTCTATTGCTCCCTCCTTTAATTTTTTCTGTAAAGATTACAAATATTTTATAATTCTTTGACCTCAATTACAAGAAACAAGAAAGCTATAAAAACCTCTCTAATAATGAAAAAATTATCTGTACAATCTAATAATTTAAATATGATGGATCCCCTTATATATATGTTACACTTTTTTTGTTTAATGTATGTTCTGCATTACTAAGTTTTGTATGACTGTTACATATATTATCATATAATCTTGTGTGCTTGTCCATTATATGCATCAATTAAAAAAAAAAAAAAGCTTACATTTATACGTACGCAAATGCGTCAGACCATTTCGCAGGTTGCTGCGGTGCAAAGTTCAAGCTTGGTGAACTTTGACCTGCGAAATCGCATCACTTGGCTGCGTGAGACCAACCGAGGATCAAAACATGACCTTACTGGACAGAAATGTACAACATGGAACAATTGCTCGCTTTTTTAATGCCTAATAATCTTGTTTATTACCACCCCTTTTCGTAGCGCCGCACGACAGAGTTTCGCATTATGAAACTCTAGTGTGACCACAGCTTTAGTGTGGTGAAACAGATTAGAACTAAACTGTGCAGAGATGCGGCCCTCCACGAAGAGTTCAAGACCTGTGCTTTAAGAGATTAGTTCCCCTAAAAATAAAAATTCTGTCATAAATCGCCTTCATGCTGTTCCAAGACCTTTGTTGATCTTCGAAATGCAAATTAAGATATTTTAGATCAGTGTTGGTCAACCATGTTCCTGGAGCACCACCAACACTGCATGATTTGGATGCCACTCTTTGAAGGGCTTTCAGTTTCTGCTAATGAGCTGATGATCTCAATCAGGTGTGTTTGATTAAGGAGCAATTTCGGACTTATAAGCGAGGTAAGCAGCCGCTTAGGTCCTCGAGGAATTAGGGGGTCCAGACCAATGTCAAGAAGCCTATATCAATCATATAGCTCTTTTTTAAATTATCTACCATGTGTTGTAAAAGCCGTCTATAACTGTTCAGATTTGAACGTTATTACCTCTTTTCAAAACTGGGGACCCCAATGAATGGACCGCTCCTTTCGTACTGCACATGCGCGAGTTGTGAGCGCCGTGGTTCACACTGCCAATCTGCCAGCGATCAGAGTAGAGCTCAGGTAGAGGTAGATAGTGTGCAAGAGTGGGAATTTTGAGAACATTTGGGATAGTAGAAATCAGACAAACAATGAAACGCAGCTACAGCATCGATCCTGCAGAAGTTTAATTACTGCATTAATTTTACATTAGGTAGATAAATGTTCCTTTAAATATTAAAGTATAGAAAATAGATTTTTAACATGCAGTTTATTTACAACATTAAAATTAAAATAAAACCTAATCTACAGAAAATGTTTTGAGTTTTAATTCTCGGGCCCCACATCTGAAATTGCTTAGGGCCCCCAAATGACTAAGTCTGCCCCGTTAAGGAGACATGGAAAATGTGCAGAGCTGGTGGTCCTCCAGGAACGTGGTTGAGAAACATTGTTTTAGATAAAATCTGATATGTTCAAATCCAGATACGGAACAAAAAACTTTTTAAAAACCCTTGAAACACATGAAACTTCTGTGGTTCAACTGTAAACAAAGTCTTTTTTACATTCGTTTTAGAATGTTACAGTTGAACCTCTGAAGTCACATAGACAGTCCTGACAATGTTATTGTTTCCTTTTCTGGACTTTCTTGTGACCCTTGCTGTATATCAATGGTCTCAAACTTAATTCCTGAAGGGCCGCAGCTCTGCACCGTTTATCTCCAACCACCCCCAACTCACACCTGCCTAATAGTCTCTAGTAGTCTTGAACACCTTGATTAGTTGGATCAGCTGTGTTTGATTAGGGTTGGAGCAAAACAGTGCAGAGCTGCGGCCCTCCAGGAATTAAGATCTATGCTGTATATGGAGGATGAGGGAGCTTATGTATTTAATCTAAAATATCATAATTTGTGTACTGAAGATGAAGAAAGATCTTAGAGGATTCGATTGATATGAGGGTGAGGGATTAATACAGGAATTATACTAATTTTAATAAATTAATAAAACTATAAACTAATAAAAATATATTAAACTAATACTTTAATATGTGTGTTATGTGAACAGGTGAGGCTATGGAGCAAGGGCTGAGAGATTGCTGCAGATCAATCCGTATTGGGAAGATCCTGATCCAGAGCGACGAAGAGACACAAAAAGCCAAAGTGTACTATGCAAAATTTCCTCCTGACATCAGCAGGAGGAAGGTTCTACTCATGTACCCTATACTCAGTAAGTACTTGACCTCTATAGCAAAGCATTAAAGGGGAAGTTCACCTGAAAAAATTTAAAGGGTCATTATTTACTCAACTTATTCCAAACCTGTTTGAGTTTCTTTTTTCTGTTGAACACAAATAAAGATATAATGAAGAATGTTGGAAAAAACAGCTGTTGACTTCCATGGTATTCTTTTTCCTACTGTGTAAGTCAGATGTCAATGGCTGCTTTTTTCCCCAGCAATCTTCAGAATATCTTGTTTTGCATTCAACAGAAAAAAGAAATTCCTAAAAGTTGAGAACCACTCGAGTGCGAGTACATGATGTGGAAATTGTAATTTTGTGTGAACTGCCTTTTTAATCCAACCCATGAACATCTCTACATTTTTGATGTTGACAGTGTTGGACAGTTTGTGAATGAAAGGAAGGAAAGGCTTTGCAATTCCCAGTTCCATCTGTGTCTACATGAATGTAATTCAGTTCTGGCAATAAAATATAACTGTTATGTGTTTCAGGTACAGGCAACACTGTGATAGAAGCGGTGCGGGTGCTGACTGAACATGGCCTGCAGGCCAAACATATCATACTACTGAGTCTGTTCTCTACTCCACACGGTAAGACTTGCCTAAAGTGAAGATCCCATTTATATTCTCAGAATAACTCTCTGTATATTTGAGTTATCTTAGTAGTACAGGCCCTCTTGGTAACAAATTGTGTATATTTCTAAAACTATTTCAACTTTGCTCTAAATCCAAAAGTCAGTATTTTGAATAGATTCAGTCATTTATACAATTGCTTGTTTAAAAAAAAAAGGTTTTTGTATAACTTGTGTGAGATTAACATAAGAGGTCAGCTGATTAATTGGGCTGCAAATTAGGTTCATTAGGTGCAGATACATTTGTAAGCAGCTTGATGTTGTATGATGTGTATAAGTGCCATAACACTGATGTCTGTTTGTTAGTGAACAGTTATTTTTACCTTCTGCAATTTATACTTGTGATTAAACAGTTTAATTTGATAAATGTTAAATATCTAAAAAGAGTGTGCATTATAGTCCACTGAGTAGACAGGCTTTGTTTTTTGTTTTTTTATAATAAATGTTTAATTTAAGCAATTTTCTGTATCATACCTTATTATTTAACTTTTGACTGATGAAGGGGAAAAAGAAAATCAAGTTTTAAATATCGCCATTCCCAAGAGAAAAAACACATCGGTAGACTTATACTTAATACCATAGATTGGCATGTTTTGTCTGAGTAGATAATCTCTTCAAACTGTAATATTTTTTACATTTAGATATGTACATTTTCGTTAGTTAGTTTTTTTTAAAAAACATCTAAACTATAATACATAAAACTGCAGGTTTCAAAAAAGATATAGTTTTAAAATGGATATTTAGTAAATAAAGTAGTAGTTAGAATTGTGTATGATTGTAAAAGGCTGTATTTCAATGTGTAAACATTGAAATGTTGGAAAAAGTTGCAATATTACAATAAAAAATTGTGTATTATTTTATATTTAACAATTGAACATATTGTGTCTAAAAGAAAAACAAAACTGCATTTATTTAAAACTGAAGTCATGAAAAAATCAAATTTACTTTAATTTCTAATTATTGAAATTATTTCACAATTAAAAGTCGTTCTTTTAAAACCGTTTTCTCTCTTTTTTTTTGTTGAATGACATTCCTGAAGACCTCAAACCTCTGTTTACAACTCCTACATTTCTGGCTAAGAAATGTACATTGCTAAAATGGTCTACTTCTCAAACCCCAACTATTTCCATGAGGATTTCTCAGTTGTCAGTCTTTCTTCCTTTGGAGAAATTAACTTATGACCTCAACCACAAACAGGACAAATTCAGATTCAAATATTTTATTTTAAGAGTTCTTTTGGCTTCTTTTTTGTTGTTATTAAACAGATACAATTGTACATTTTATTTAATTGGCAGTGCTTGGGGTTTTTGTCTAATTGTCTTTGTTGTACTATTCCATGACCATAATGATGTGTGTGTAGGTGCACGGTCCATTGTTCAGGAGTTTCCTGACATCACTATACTGACAACTGAAGTTCATGCTGTTGCTCCAACACACTTCGGCCAGAGATATTTCGGCACAGACTGACAGCCCACCAACTCCACACAATATGACTCCACCTCCCCCTCCTCATTCATTTGTTTTAAAATACTTGACCAGCTCAAATCAAGTGTACATGTGTGATTTGTTCTCTGTATTTTAAGTGCATATGTATTTATCCATGTTTAATGGATGGATCAAAGTGATCTTCTAAAATCATGCTTCTCCATGATACCACTGGGATGAAAACACACCATTTCTGAACATTCTGGAGTGATGATAAATAAATCAAATATTTTCTATTATATTGATTGTCTTTATTTTCTGTTGCCTTTTTAATCCATTTAGCAGTGTCTTACCAAAAAAAAGAAAAGCTAGAATGCTCAACAGAAAACCACTAAGGTAGATTTGAGCAGAAAATACTGAATTGAAGCAGTCAGCCGGGACACCTGATCGAGCTCTCTCACACCCTGATCAGTAAAAGAGAGCTTGCGGAGACCTGATCGCTGCTGCAGGAAGTGTTCCAGGTGAAAACTGAGCATTCTGGCAGGTGTTCACCCTCACCCCGCTCTCCCCACGGTCCCGTCAGCTTAACCTGTGATTGAGATCTTTCCAAGAACTGGCCCAGTCCAGAGACTCTATCCTTGCAAATCCAAAACAAAAAACCCATTAATAATCTATATTTGAAGTTTAAATTAAAAAGCATTTCTCTTACCTCATATAATTTCTGACAGTCAGTCCACAGCTATGGTGACAGCGGCCTCTTTGGGTGACGCTGAAGGCAGGACAGAATCACACACAAATAATCGGAAATCAGTAGACACTCACTGGCCACTGTATTATGTACACCTTACTAGTACCGGGTAAGACCTCCTTTTGCCTTCAGAACTGCTTTAATCACTTGTGGCATAGATTTAACAAGGTACTGGATTTTGGTCCATATTGACATGATAGCATGATAGCATCACACAGTTGCTGCAGATTTGTCGGCTGCACATCCATGATACGTTGACACCATGCTCAATTGGTACTAATGGGCCCAAAGTGTACCAAGAAAATATCCCCCGGACCATTACAACATCACCAGGATCCTGAACCATTGATACAAGGCAGAATGGATCAATGCTTTCATGTTGTTGATGCCAAATTCTGACCCTGCACATCCGAATGTCACAGCAGAAACAGAGACTCATCAGACCAGGCAATGTTTTTCCAATCTTCTTTTGTGTAATTTTGGTGAGCCTGAGCAAATTGTAGCCTCAGTTTCCTGTTCTTAGCTGAAAGGAGTGACATCTGATGTCGTCTTCTGCTGCTGTTGCCCATCTGCCTCAAGGCTGGACGAGATGCTCTTCTGCAGACCTCACTTGTAACGAGTGGTTATTTAAGTTACTGTTGCCTTTCTATCAGCTCGAACGTCTGACCATTCTCTGACCTTTCGCATATTGTGCTGACAGAACTGCTGCTCACTGGATATTTTCTCTTTTTTGGACCATACTCTATAAACCCTAGAGATGGTTGTGCGTGAAAATCCCTGTAAATCAGCAGTTTTTGAAATACTCAGAGCAGCCGTCTGGCATCAACAACCATGCCACGTTCAAAGTCACTTAAATCACCTTTCTTCCCCATACTAATGCTAGGTTTGGTTTGGGCGAACTGCGGCATATCTTCTTGACCATGTCTACATCCCTAAATGGATTGAGTTGCTGCCATGTGATTGGCTGATTAGAAATATGCGTTAACCAGCAGTTGGACAGGTGTACCTAATAAAGTGGCCGGTGAGTGTAGTTTGGTACACCGGTGATGCAGCCCTTTGGCCTCAAGAGGGCAGTATAAACCTAGCAGTTTCAACCTACCTTTTTTTTTCTAAAATTACAGCAAAATTAAACAAAAATCTTTCTATTAAAAAGCAGACCATTTCTTTTCTAAGCAGTAAGCTATTTTGAAGAATCATTATTACTGAGAGTGGCATATGGAGTGTGTTTGACATCAGTGAGGGAATTTTAGAGTATGTGTGTTTGTAATCCTACTCTTTGTGATAGCACACTCAAGTTAATGACAGAAGCAGAGAGGAGATCACCTTCAGAGACAGCGTGAGAACTGGGATAAATTCAGTCTCCCTCTAAATAAAAGATTTGGGACTGCAGCTCCGACATATAATTGGATGACTCTCTCCAAACTGGGCTCTGATTCATTAGCAAGAAAACTCAATTTGGGGGTGACTGACCAAGTGAAATTATGCACGCTTACTGTGGATTTAGTGATGCCAGCCCAGGGATTTCTGGTGGGCTTTCCATGTCTTTTTATCGACCTTATTCTTTTATGTATGAGATGGCGCAGCCAGTGGAACCTTATTGGTTCGAGACTTTTGGTCTCATTCACTTCCATTGATTTTTAGGCATAAAAACTGCTTATTATGTTGTTTGATGTTGCAAACTTGTATTTTCTTTTCGTTTCCCCATACTGCCTGTCACAACAACAGTGCATAAAAAAAACAACAGAAACAAAAAAGCCAGGCTACAATAACAAATCATATTAACACCTAAGATATAAAACAAAAAGGAGAAAGATAAAACAACAAGAGAGGGAGATGTATTCAGAATAGAAATCACAACATCACACCTATGCCAATATTCTTTAGATACAACTGTTATGTAAAGGAGGCAGGGACCCCCAGATTTTCCATTTTAGTTTCATTAAATCGTTTCTTCTCTATATGTAACACAGAGGTCATCTTGTTTAACCAGCTCTAAAAATGGGGGAGCACTGTGGATTTCCACTCTTTCGATATAATTCTGTTGGCCACCACCATGCCCAGCATTAATGCCAGCTGCACATAATACGGCAATGCTGGAATTGTATGAGTGTAGACAAAAATGGCCAAATCATATTGTCACCTTAGAACTATAAGGTTCTATCTGACATTTTTGTCAAAATTCAGTTATTGACATTCTTATTAAATGACAACTTATTAACATTATGGGATGTTTTTTAGAAGTTGTTTATATTTTAACACTTTTTATTTAAAAAACAAATGTTAAACACATACTGTTTGCTATGGAATGCAAAAACTTTAAAGCTCAAAATCATTAGAACCACAGACAGAACCTTATAATTACATGACGATATATCACACCCTAAATTTTAAGGGTGTCACGATCCTCAAAATCCTCGATTCGATTACATTTTCGATTCTAAAGTCACGATTCGATTCGATTTTCGATTATGAATAATTAATTAATTAATAACAAATTAATTATTAGTAGCCTACCGTTTAAACTACCTGACTTGCATGGTCTTTGTTTTACCCATAACCAAATCATACAGTAAATGAATAAAGGTAAGTTACACACACAATTACAACCTGTCAATCACTTTTTTTCTGCGGGACTCGTGAATAGGCAGTGATCTGTGTTGCTATAATGGCGTCGGTAAAAAAGGTGCACAACCAACAGAAACCAGCCAACAGTATCTGAGGTGTTCGCTAAAATAAAATGAAAGTACTTGTGTGAAAGTAAAAGATGGAAGCAGTCTACTGACTCGCTGACTGCCTTGACCCGCTGTCTCGAGCGCATGACAATGTGTGTGTGTCTGTATCTGTGTGTGAATGAGTGTTTGTGGTCACGTGATGTGCGTTTTCAGCGGTAGAGAGGAAGGAGGGCTGCTCAGAAATGCTACACGCCAGTGTGGATGTGGATCGTTGTCGTTCTAAAATGCCATTTAAAAACAAAAACATATTAGTGTAAACAGGGCCTGAGTGTGTATTTTTCGCAAGCGGATTTGCAACGGGTGCAGGGCGGAGGATCGCGATGTGCCCATCGTCTATCATCCCAACCGTAATACGTACATAGCAGAGCTTGCAAACTGTGTTTTTTTTTCCGACAACACGAACGTTGTCAACATAACTAATTTATTAAAAATTACTAACTAACTATTGCTAATAACTAATCGATTAAAAATCGAAATCGTGACACCCCTACTAAATACCATGAAAATATATCCTGCCAATACTTATGAAGTTTCCTTTTATTTTTACGTACACAACAGTTTACTGGCATTTGTTATGGGACAATTACTAGGAATAAGCAAATGAACCAGAAATTCTAAAACAAAAAATCACAGAAAAGAGCTTACCTCCACATTATAAATAGTCAATACTTTCAAGGCCGTTTAAGATCTGCCATGTACAAAGCCAACAATAAGCACTGACTGATTGAGACCAAATTTGTAGAGGTCACACAATAGCCACTTCTTTAAAATATGAACAGTATTTTCTGATCATTTTACAGGACAGAGCCATTTGTAAAAGAGGCCAGCTAGCGAAGTGCTATGCAGGTAAACCTTACTCTTCTGGCAGACGCTAGAGGACATGGTTCGATCCCAGATCAGACTGACTTGTGTGCTGTAGGACCAGTGGGTTACATGTGGGGGATCGTCCGGGATGGGAGTGAGGTTTAGGGTGGTGGTTGTAATGGAGGCCAGCTAGTGAAATGCTATGCAGGTAAACTTCACTCCTCTGACCTCTAAAGGTGCTCTAGCGATAGATGATAGAGGCCATGGTCTTTAGCCTCCTTGTTAAAGCAACCGACTCCCTTACAAGTAATCACCAGTTCAATCCGAGCTCAGACCGGGTTGGATGCAGTAAGATCGCTGGGTTACACTTTCATCTTACTTTACAGTTAAGGAGATTGCATGTTCTCCATGTGTTTGCGCAAGTGTGCTCCCGGTTTCCCCACACAGTCCAAACACAAGCGCTATAGGTGAATTGGGTACGCTAAATTGGCCGTAGTGTATGTGTGCAAATATGAGATTGCATTGGTGTTTTCCAGTGATGGGTTGCAGCTGGAAGGGCATCTACTGCAAAAAACAAATACTCGATAGGTTGGCGGTTCATTCCGCTGTGGCAACCCCTGATAATTAAAGGGACTAGCCGAAAAGAAAATGAATGAATGAAAGAATGCTATGATAATAAACTAAGTGTTAAACTATCAGTGCAGTTAAAGTGCCGAGGTGAAGTCACAGCAAACTTTTAGTGGAAGATTTCTTGCCTGATTACGGAGATCACGCATAAAATAAACATTTCCTCATCATTTACTGACAATCAAACGGTTCGAAACTTATAAATTTCATTCCACTGTTGAACATTAAACAAGATATTCTGAAGAATGTGTGAAAAAAGAAACAGCCATTAACATCCATGATATTTTTTGTTCCTACTATGGAAGTCAACGACTGTTTTTCCCCATAATGTTTCAGTGTATCTTCATTTGTGTCCAACAGAAGAAAGAAACAAACTGTTCTTGATGAGTCAATGAGATGACAGAGTATTCATTTTTTGGGTGAATTATCCCTTTAATAATACTCTATCCATACGGTCAATTCAGATAGAAAAAATGCATTTCTTACCCACAGTTCTTAGCGTGGCACATCGCTCATGTCCGTTCATCACTGGAGGACCATGAGATGACATCTGGCAGCTCAAGGGGAATGAATGTCCATCTCCTTCACTGTGATAGACATTAAAAGGAAACAGCTGGTAAACACAAGCAATGGCCTTCTGTGTTGTGGCACAGAGTCAAAAGAAATCGAACACACATCTATACATTTCTGACTGTTGTCTTGGTTTAGAGCTTGCATTTGGCAGAGCAGAAATGACTCTATTGATAAATTTCATTACTCGGTTTTCATTTGTTCTGGTGTTTCAATATATAGAAATTGGAAAATGTATCACCTTTTGTGTTGAACAGAAGAAAGAAACTCAAACAGTTTTGGTACTTTATACGTTGCCATTTGGCAAAAATGTCCAACAGTGGATCTAACATAGAACAACAGCTTTCAATTATTATATTCTGTTTTTCTGAATATTACCGAAAACAATCAAAATATTGTAGTATAATTTATACAACATACAGTGAATTTAAATATTTTCTCCAGCAATTATTATAACAAATAAATAACAAATCTAGTATATCCAGATGCATCAAAATAATGTAGCTACTAGCTAACAATGTTTCTATATTATACTATATACTATACTATGCCTGTCTTATCTGCCTCTGAGTTAACTTAATTCTTCATCACTACTCTTATCAAATGTCCAATCTGCATCATTCTCATGGTCACTAAAACCCATCTCATCCTCACTTTCATCTGCAGGAAGAGACAGTTCTGTCCTTTTCTTGTTTCACATACAATAGAACATGGTGGTGCTCGCTAATACACTGTTCCCTGTATTCATATCTCTTCAAAAGTATTGTCATTAGATTTTATCTATAATGCAAATGCCCTTAACATACAACTAATCAACATTATATTACTAACATTCATGTTGTTATTGTTACAACTTAAAGGTTCACAGCTGACCTTGCTAGCTAGCTAAGCTATTCCAATATTGCACGTTCCACTATTGGGCAGTGTTTTTTTTTTTGATGGATTTCAAAAAAAAATAATTTGATTAAAACTTTGAGTTGTGAATATGTCATCATAACTTACCGAAGATGATGTCTCAGATTTTTTGTGTGGCTCTGACATGAGTTGAGTTGAGTTTGTTTTTATTGACGTTTCTATTAACAATAAACGCCAGTCTGTAGGAAATCGCTCTACAGAAAAACACTGCATGTCATGTGACTTAACCAAAGCACATCATTGGCTACAGTAAGGTCTTCTCTTTCCAACAAAAAATTAGATGGTCTGTCTTAAAGAAACAGTGGCAGGGAAATTAACATAAATATCATGTTGCCATATGGTAACACCATGCGGTAAAGGGTTAAAAAAAAAATTTTTTTTGGATGTGTGTTTTTTTTTTTTTTTTTAGTTAATTGAAGAATATACAGCGTGTTGTTAATTGCAGAACTCTTCTACTTAAAAAGAAAAGAAAAGAAAACCCTGCAAGTTTTGAAAGAGATCAAGCCTCAGCCGGGTCAGAAAAATTATCGCAAAAGTAACGTAACATTACTTTCCATTAAAAGTAACTAAGCAACACAGCTAGTTACTTTTTAGGGGAGCAACTCAATATTGTAATGCATTACTTTCAAAGGTAACCTTCCCCAACACTGTTCAGAGTCCCAATAGTTGGCAATGGCAGTATGTAAAGAAACCACTTGCATCTCTGCAAGTACAATCCTGTTTTGTCTGTCAGATATACTGTCCATATTGACTGGATATATACTTATAATATAACACACATATGTCTTCACAAAATAGATTTTTTTTATACTTTACACAAAGATGATGACATAGCATTGACTTTTGTGTTTTGAGATTTGCCTTGTGTGAAAGTACGCTGAGAGTTAAAAGACGATTACAGTTTAATACTGACCTGCTGAATACTGGAAATAACCAGAGTCTCTTTTTCTTTCCAAACACTTGTAAGAAGTTTGCTTGGACACCTACATCAAACGCCTTACTTCCTGGTCCATTCGCAAAAAAAGGGACTGACAACCACTCTGAGGAAAAGAGCGAGAGAGAAAGTGGGAAAGGGAGAAAGCTCATAGTTTAGTTCTAAAGAGAATAACACCAAAATTGGTAACTTTTACAAATTCAGAAAAAAAGGGCATATACTGGGTTAGAAGTCCTATTTAAAATCACAAGCAGCAGAATATGTATGAACCTGTCATAAAGTCAGCCAGTAGACGAAGATAGTCAGAAACATTACTAGACTATATGTCATCTGAATGCATGTTATGCATTTAATTTATTTTTATTCTCTTCCTCCATATTTTTAAACATCATTAGCCATTTTCTTCATTACACATAGATTTTATGAGAATATATATATGTATGTATTTTTTTAAATGTTTATGTAATGTCGTCCATTCTTGAAGTATACAATAAACCTCATTTGTATTTAAAAAACAATTTTATAGGAGAAAGAACGAGAATGCTATTAAAACGGCTTAGAAACAACATTCAGATGTAAGGCAGGATTTACCGAGTGTTGTTTTGTTGCTAGTGAGCAGCCAGATGTGGAAGATGAGCAAAAAACAGAGTGTGATGGCAAATATGGCCGATACCAGTGTCAGAAACAAAACATGCAGTTTAACACAACTGTCAAACAGTCTGCCCTGAAACACAGAAGGGGTTGGTGTATGAATGCGGTTATTAATATAATAATTAATAATACAGCAATAATAAAAGCAGTGACACAACACTATACAATTAAGGTCAATTCAATAATATTATTGCATTAGCAAATATACATATACACACACACACACACACACACACACACACACACACACACACACACACACACACACACATATATATATATAATATAATTGTTAACCCCTTTAAGCTATATTTCTTTTCGATAGTCCACAGAACAAACCATCAATATACAATAACTTGCCTTATTACCCTAACCTTCCTATTTAACCTAATTAACCTTGTTAAGCCTTTAAATGTCACATTAAGCTGTATAGAAGTGTCTTGAAAAATATCTTGTCAAACATTATTTACTGTCATCATGGCAAAGATAAAACAAATCTGTTATTAGAGATGAGTTATTAAAACTGTTATGTTTAACTGCATATATACAGGGTGGGCCATTTATATGGATTCATATATAGATTAATAAAATGGGAATGGTTGGTGATATTAAACTCCTGTTTGTGGCACATTAGTGTATCTGAGGGGGCAAACTTTTTAAGATGGGTGGTGACCATGGTGGCCTTTTTGAAGTCAGCCATCTTGGATCCAACTTTTGTTTGTTCAATAGGAACATTTCAAACTTATTGGGAATTTCACAAGAAAAACAATGGTGTGCTTGTTTTTAACGTAACTTTATTCTTTCATTTGTTATTTACAAGTTTCTGACCACTAATAAAATGTGTTTAATGTGCTGCCCATTGTGTTGGATTATCAATGCAACCCTCTTCTCCCACTCTTCACACACTGACAACAACACCACAGGAGAAATGCCAGCACAGGCCTCCAGTATTCGTAGTTTCAAGTGCTGCACATCTTGTATCTTCACACCATAGACAACTGCCTTCAGATGACCCCAAAGATAAAACTCTAAGGTGGTCAGATCGGGAGACTTTGGGCATCATTCAACTGGCCCACGACGACCAATCCACTTGACACCCATAATGTGGTGGTGCACAATCTTGCTGAAAAAAACTCAGGGAAGATGCCAGCTTTATTGCATGAAGAGGGAAACATATCATCATGTAGCAATTTAAAATATCCAGCAGCCTTGAGGTTTCCATTGATAAAAAATGGCCCCACTATCTTTGTTGTCTATGGTGTGAAGATACAAGATGTGCAGCACCTGAAACTACGGATACTGGAGTCCTTTGCTGGCATTTCTCCTGCGGTGTTGCTATCAGTGTGTGAAGAGTGGGAGAAGAGGGTTGCATTGACAATCCAACAAAATGGGCAGCACATTGAACACATTTTATAAGTGGCCAGAAACTTGTAAATAACTCATGAAAGAATAAAGTTACGTTAAAACCAACCAATGTTTTTCTTGTGAAATTCCCAATAAGTTTGATGTGTCAAATGACCCTCTTCCTATTGAAAAAAACAAAAGTTGAATCCAAGATGTCCGACTTCAAAATGGCCACCAGTCACCACCCATCTTGAAAAGTTTGCCCCCTCACATATACTAACGTGCCACAAACAGGAGGTTAATATCACCAACCATTCCCATTTTATTAAAGTTTTCCATATAAATGGCCCACCCTGAATATATGTGTTGTGGATGCAGTCCTCCAAATCATTTTTTTTTTATTCCAGGCAAACTTAAAGAAATAAGACTTTCCCCAGAATAAAAATATATTAGAATAAACTTAATTTTTTTCCTTGCTCTCTTAACATCACATGAGAATTCATTACTTTCTATTAATATAAATTGAATATTTTTGAATTATTATTTTATTAATATTAAATGTATTAATGAATAACAAATTAATTATTTTGTCTTTAACTGTATGTACATAAGCCGAACCACTGGCTTGATGCAAAAGAACGAATCTTACTGGTTGCTCAAACTGAATCTGATTGGTTCTCATAGTTTATTGTCTGAGTTTCCATTTGCAAATTTGGATGCTGTGACCAGTTCACTAGTCCATATTTAGCTTATATATGTGAATAAAAGTGTTGCATTTGTACCTGTTCTAAAGGGTCAAACATGGATTAAAGCAATCTTCCATGCCTTGGAATGAGATAAACATGCAAAATGATAACTGTTTTTAAAGGGTGAACTAACCCTAGAAGACTCACAAATGCTGTAAAAGTATTGCTTGTTTGTTCTTTTCCTAGTGTATTTAACTAATGTAAACTAATTAATCATAATTATGGCATACATGAGAGTTCAGTACACTGCAGAAATAATGAAACATAAAATGGACCATCACATAACATAATTTTGACTTGTACTTTCTAATGAACGTAAATGTTTGATGCCAAGTGGCTGTGTGCTCAGCCTAGCCTTGCTAAAATGTGTATGCGGAGACAGAAAAAGTACCCACCCGCCACAGCTGGATGACAGTCGGTGTGACTGTGGAGACGATGAGTAGACAGTACAGCAGCGAGTACAGGAGGAACAGCATGAAGAACTTATAGTTGGAGAATCCCATACAGTTATTCAGCCTGAACAAATTCACAACAACAACAGCACAAAAAAGAGGACAGCAAGTCCCATTGTTATTCAATAAACAAGACGCAACATCCTCAAGTCAATGAAACTAGGTAAATGAAAGCCCTTGTTTGGATCAAATTTCCAATAGCATGCACATTCAAAAACTCATAACACATTCAGGTCAGCTTTAAACAGTTTGTTTTTAGGAGCCTTTAGATTTTAGTAAGGGGTAAAAAATGTTAATTTTAAGAGCCTCAAATACACTTAATTTAATTAACTTAACTCAAATTGTCCAATATTAAAATAAACATTTACATTTAGTGTGAGTCATTTTGATTCATATAGTAGGCGTGAACAGGAGACTTTCAGGTGCAGAAAATTATCTTGAAAAATAATCTATAAAGATATATTAGTGTCCAAAGATTTGTCAAATTTTACTGTTTATCTGTACTGACAAACCATTACAGTGCAAAAAACTAATCTCTTTAATATTAAAGTAAACATTTATTCAAGTAAAATTATTTGTCTCCTTTAGTCTTAAGGTATTTCTTATATTGCTTTTATGTTATTAGTAATAAACATGAAGACATGAAGTGTTTTTTTTTTATAATTTTACTTAAAATAAAATGATTAAACCCAAAGAAGTTAAAATCTGAGATTCCCAGATTAAATGTGGGCGATTCTAGACTTGAAACATGAAACAAAATTCTGAAATAACTCAAATTACATGTCATGTCTAAAAATAATGTTAATTAAAAAAAAGGAGTTTTGCTTCTTTTTCAAACAACTTACTTTAAATGTGCTAAAACAACTAAATCCTTGAGGTTTTTTAATAATTAATTATTTTTTATTCAATCAACTTAAATTTGTAAAAACAATTAAGCTAACAATTGATTTGAGCTAGGACAACACTAATGAATTGTATGGAACTCTCCTATTTGTCCAGTGTTTGTTTGTGTGTGTATTTAGGGACAGTTTGTCTTAAATATTTAAGGTTTCCACTGTATCAATTTTTGAACCCCCCTCTGCCTGCAGAATCATACATTCAGCTTCAATTATCATGATCTAATTTTTACTTTCTGTTTACACTTAACTAAGTAAATTAAACATGTACACAACTCATCAACTTTCTGTAGTATTTGTAATATAAATTATAAATGAATTATTTTATTTTTCAGGTGTCTGTCCCTATGGTCAACTGTTACACAGTATACAAAAAGGCAGAATCAACAAAGCACTAACAGAGAAAGCAAATGACTTGCTTCAAGTGGTGTCACTTCTTCTGGTGGGAAACTCTGGAAGGCATTTAGGATTACATTCATTCTACTCTCAAACATTTGTACAAAAGGTTTTAAAATAAACTAACACTAGATTCATCATTTATCAACTCTGCTATTGTGATATTTCAATGAATTTCTCAAACGACCTAAGCATTACACAGAATTCATTCATTTTCCTTTGGCTTAGTCCCTTTATTAATCAGGGGTCACCACAGTGGAATAAACTGCCAACTATTTCAGTATATATTTTACACAGCAGATGTTCAGCCTGCAACCCAGTACTGGGAACACCCATACACACTTATTTACACATACACTATGGCCAATTTTGCTTCCCTAATTCACCTATAGCACATGTCTTTGGACTTTGGGGGAAACCGGAGCACCCGAAGGAAACCCAGATTAACATAGAGAGAACATGCAAACTCCACACAGAAACACCAACTGGCCCAGCTGGGACTCGAACCAGCGACCTTCTTGCTGTGAAGCGACAGTGCAAACCACTAAGCCACCTTGTCACTCATTGCATAAAATTACAATACATAATATTCAATTTCAGACTTGCCATGTGGTCTCTGATTTCAGGTTAGCATCTTTGCTAAAGAACAAAATGTCAACTATGTTATGGTCAACACTGTTAGTGGTTTAAAAAGTGTTACAAAACTTGAAACAAAAATTAGTAACAATCAAATATTCCATTCACATTCAACTATTTAAATTATTTTAAATTAATATTAGAATAAAGATTTAGTTTTACTCAGTTCAGATTCAGTTTGAAGTCTGTGATGGCCAAACTAGGGCCTGCGCTCCAAAATTGGCCCATTTAACCTTTTGATTTGGCCCGCCAGAGGGAGAATAATGGGGAATTGGGGATGTTTCGAAATTGTCAACTCAAATTTAATGTAACCCTTTGTTTGTTTTATTGTTAAAAGCTAACTGAAATTAAATGTTTCAATTAAATGGAGTAAATTAATCAGATTTAGTCTAAATGTACATATTGTCACTTGATGGATATGACAACACAGAAACTTCAGTAAGCAAATCAGGTCAAAGGCAGATTCTGCTTGACTAGTGTATTCAGCATTGAAATCCACTGTGTTATAAACGTGATTGTTTGTTTTATTGCATTAAGTTATAAATTAAAAACGTATACTGCATTAGTGAACACGATTTAAAGTAATGTTTTCTATTTATTTTGAAATATTAAGAAATAAATTAGGAAATTTACAACTTTAATGAAATATAGTTTGGTATATTTACTTTCAACCCACGGCTCTCAATGATATTTGTTTTTTGGCCCTTCATATAAAAAAGTTTGGGCACCCCTGCTCTAAATGATACAGTTGTCGTGTCCCAGTTAAAGGGGTATGAATGGAAAAATGCCTTAAATGTATACCTGCAATTCTAAAATGAGTCATGTGCTTATTGATTCAATACAATGATATATTCAAATAACATTTCTCATCAACACACACACTTTTATATTAACATATGCACCAGTTTGGGGCGAAGCAGTGGCGCAGTAGGTAGTGCTGTCGCCTCACAGCAAGAAGGTCGCTGGTTCGAGCCTCGGCTCAGTTGGCGTTTCTGTGTGGAGTTTGCATGTTCTCCCTGCGTTAGCGTGGGTTTCCTCCGGGTGCTCCGGTTTCCCCTACAGTCCAAAGACATGCGGTACAGGTGAATTGGGTAGGCTAAATTGTCCGTAGTGTATGAGTGTGTGTGAATGTGTTTGGGGATGTTTCCCAGAGATGGGTTGCAGCCGGAAGGGCATCCGCTGCGTAAAAACTTGCTGGATAAGTTAGCAGTTCATTCCGCTGTGGCGACCCCGGATTAATAAAGAGACTAAGCTGACAAGGAAATGAATGAAAATGAATGCACCAGTTTGTAAGTGATTCATGAAGAAATAGAAGTTTTTACATTTTTAAATAACATATTCTTTATAAAAAGCTACTAATCAAAAAATAATATTGATTTTATTTGACTTTCAAAAAAAAATTTTTTTTAAATAAAAAAAGATTCATATTTTATAAAATAACATACTTAGTTTTCAAATCTTACCCAGAATGTGAAAACACAGCAACCTAATATTATGAAGGCTAAGTGACAAACAGAAAATCCGAACTACTTAAGCAAAGAGAACTAAATTCTGAACTAAACTGATTAAAAATAACAAAACATTTTATAAAACCCATCAATAAGCACTTCAAAAGAACTAAAAACATGCATGTTGAAAGTCAACAGTGTAAAATGTGTCCGTTTACAAACCACAGGCAGTGATGATCCATCTTTAACACACACCTACAGAAGAAAAAAAAAAGAGACAGACCGCATGAGTGAAGTGCACAGGCCACAGGAACTATTCTCATTAAATAATAATAAAAACCCAGTGTAATCAGACACACACACATAGAAAATCTCCACAACCACACACCATCATCATCATTCTCCTCCATCTCACTCTCGCTCATACACTCCGAGCTGGACTTTAATCAAAGGCTGGAAACCTGATCCTGACAGAGAGAAACTCATTTGAGAAGATTCGCTCATATAAATGTGACCAAGAGCTTCAACAACATCCTGTAATTATCGCACACGCTCGCAGATCGCATTTCTACGTCTCGCTTTCATTCAGGCAGGAGTGTGTGTGGATGAGTGGGAGATGCACTGATACACACAGACACGAGAAACAGAGAGGCAGATTCTTACGTTTGGCAGACGGAGCAGTGATGGCAGCGATCTGGTTTGATCAACTGGCAGTGATGACAGAACCTGATAGCTGAGATGAACACACACACACAGACAAGCAAATAAATAAATAAACAACTTTTTCTCTCATACGTTTATTAGAATAGCATAGATTGATTGTAAAATGTGTTAAAGTATATTAGTAGATCATTTGAATTTTACTTGACATAAAATTTTAAAAACTCAGACATAAATGTGCTTTAATGGGCATCTACTACTGTCTAGATTTAAGTCAAGGCTTTTAATTCACAAATAGATCACACCAATCCATATAATTAATGATAAGCAGAAAAACAAGATAAAGAAAATAAACAGTATTTTTTTATGGACTTTACAGCGTTTAACAAAATGTTTTTTGGATATCCTGGTTTGTGAAGAGGACAGCTCAACCAAATATTAACAGGAATATCTGTAGAAATAGATATTTGCAGTTATGTATTATGTACTAAAATTATTTATTCACTCAATAAGAAAATATATTGTTATGATTTGTTGTTATTATAATTATTATTAATAGTAGTAGTAGTTATTTTCTTTCTTTTTATCTCTCCAGGCATGCCAATATATATTCTATTGTCGGTTGTGTTGACATCAGTGCTCCTGATTCATTCATTTTTTTGTGTCTTATTACTTGGCTCCCTGAAATACTTTAGCCCGAATGGCCAAGGATGATCTTGCCAGTTGTTTTCTCAGAATAAAGCCTGACAGGTTTATCAGCAGCCCAACGCAAAGTGGATGGTTGTTGTTTAAAAGGGCTTTATTATATGAAAAAAACAGATGTACATTATTCCACTTATTCTCCTTCAGCTTAGTCGCTTTATTCATCAAGGTTCACCACAGTGGAATGAACCGCCAATTTATCCAGCATGTTTTAAAGAGGATGCCTTTCCAGCTGCAACCCATAACTGGGGCACACACACATTACAGCCATTTTAGTTTATTTAATTCACCTATACCACATGTGTTTGGACTGTGAGGGAAACCGGAGCACCCAGAGGAAACCATGCCAACATGGGGAGAACATGCAAACTGCACACAGAAATGCCAACTGACCCTGCTGAGACTCACAAACAAGTTTAAAATTCATCCCAGTAAGTTGTGGCCTACAGAGTTGGACTGGTGAACCCAAAGGCTGCCAAGTACTGTGCATCCGGAAAGTATTCATAGCGCTTCACTTTATCCACATTTTTTGTGTTACAGCCTTATTCCAAAAAGCATCAAATTCATTTATTTCCACAAAATTATTAACACAATTGCCCATAATGACAATGTGAAAAAGATTTTTTGAAATTGTTGCAAATTTATTAAACATAAAAATGATTAATTGATGCACCTTTGGCAGCAATTAAAGCTTAAAGTCTTTTTGAATGTGATGCAACAAGCTTGGCACACCTGTCTTTGGGAATTTTTGCCCATTCCTCTTTGCAGTACCTCTCAAGCTCTATCAGGTTGGATGGGAAGTAACGGTGTACTGCCATTTTCAGATCTCTCCAGAGGATTTAGGATTTAGCTCTGGGCTCTGGCTGGGCCACTCAAGGACATTCACCGAGTTGTGTTGAAGCCACTCCATTGATATTTTGGCGGTCAGTGGTTCTAATACTATTTTCACCAAGAACCACCTCAGAAAAAAAATTGTCTCTCCAAGTACCACCACAATCACTAGTATTGAAATAAAGTACCGTAGTTGGCCAAATTAAGCAGCCACAGCACTGCACAGTTAGAGTCATATTCATTTAACAAAGTAATTTTCCAAACAAAATATGAAGCTGATCAGTCAGTTCTTGTCGCGTGACTCGCGTTGCGGCACTCTGAAAAGTTAGGATGTTTTCAAGTGAGTATGCCTGTAATACACAAGCACATCGTGCTGCATTACTCATTCTGCTAGCCTGTGGGTTAAATTTTGGCACTCAAGTGACCGAGATGTAACAAGAGAATACAGTCATTTTTCAAAATAAAAGATTTTTCAAAATAAATTGTTAAATCACTCGGATTATAAATAAAATGGAATTAAGATTTTTTTTGTGGCCCGGTACCAATTGATCTATAGACTTTTGCCGGTCTATGGTCCAAGGATTGGGGACCCCTGCTCTAGCATCTAGTATCTCCTCTGCAAGCACCACGCACCTCTTTTACTAGTTCTGCACTGATTTAATCGATTTTTAGCAGCTGATGATGCGATGCATTAAAAGTAAACGTTCTAAGCACAGCGCTTTGATTGTAGGCTTTAGAGAACAGCCAATGTTTATCACATTGGTGTTATCTTACACATCAACTGATGAAAATTGTATTCATTACTCAGTGATTCCTCCAAGTACCACTAGAAGTAAGCCTGCGTACCACTAGTGGTACACGTACCACAGTTTTAGAATCACTGCTTTAGGTCATTGTCCTGGTGGAAGATGAACTGTCGTCCCAGTCTGAGGTCAAGAGCACTCTGGAGCAGGTTTTCATTCAGGATGTCTCTGAACATTGCTTTATTCATCTTTTTTCTTCTGACTAGTCTTCTAGATCCTGCCGCTAAAAAACATCACAACAGCATGACGCTGCTGCCACCATGCTTTACAGTAGGGATGGTATTAGCCTGGTGATGAACGGTGCCTGGTTTTCTCCAAACGTAATGCCTGGCATTCACTCCTGTTCAATTTTAGTCTCATCAGACCAGAGAATTTTGTTTCTTGTGGTCAGAGTCCTTCAGATGCCTTTTGGCAAATTCCAGGTGGAGAGTGGCTTGTGTCTGGCCACTCTACCATACAGGCCTGATTGATGGATTGCTGATTAGTTGATCACCTCCCTGACTAAGGCCCTTTTCCCTCGACCACACAGCTTAGATGGCCAGCTCTAGGAAGAATCCTGGTGGTTCCAAACATCTTCCACTTATGGATGATGAAGGCCACCGTGCTCATTGGAACTTTCAGAGCAGCAGAAATTTTTCTGTAACCTTATTAATTGCAAAAAAAAAATTCACATTGTCATTATGGGTATTGTGTGTAGACTTTTGTGGAAATAAATGAATTTAACCCATTTTGGAATAAGGCTGTAAGTAAAAAGTGGGAAAAGTGAAGTGCTATAAATACTTTGCGGATGCAATGAAGGTATCGCTGCAACCTGGAAACCTCCAAGTGGGAGGTATTACACCGCAAGTAAGTTGGGTGACCCTCCAAATTAGGAGGGATTTCAACTGCAGGTGGGCTAGTTTTAGATGGTGTAGGAGAAGTAAACATTATTAAAACACATCAGGTTACTGTGAGGTTGGGGTAGGTGTAGATGTTATTAAAACACAAAAATTGGCTTCGAATAGCTGCCCACTGCTTCGGGTGTATGCTCACAGTGTGTGTGTTCTAGTGTGTGTTTCTCACTCAAAAGTGTTTGTGCACACTTGGATGGGTTAAAAGCAGAGAACCAATTTAGAGTATAGGTGAAAACCATACTTGACAAAGGCTCACTTCACTATATTGGGTGCAAAAAAGTTGTTCCTTATAAATCAAACTCAAAAAAACAAACTTAAACACATTCAAAGCCACAGCTATAAATAATCAGCATTTGAATATTCCAATCTGTAACAAAGCAGTGCAGGAATCACTGAAGCAGATTCACTGAAAGCCATTCAAAACACACTAATAGCAGATACAGTGACTGTGAAGGAATCGAGAGTTCAGTGTCTTCGCCTCAATTACATGGTGCTAATACTCACAGGCTCATTGTGAACTGAGTTACATTTGGTCTAGGTCCTGTTTAGTTTTGTTATTTAAGCTGCAACTAATTAGTAATAGCACTCAAAGGTTTCCTGACCTCCAGTTGCTGTACGCGTGTGAACTGGGAGCTTCTGGGAGATTTCCAGAAGAATCGGACTCTTCGCCACATCGTCACGTTCAAGCTCATAGAGCAGCGAGTCTGAAGTAGAGAACTGAAACCGAACACAGACACCCGCACACACACACAATTAGTAAATTAGATGTCGGTGCACTGAGAGGGAGAGGGGTTTCTTTTACTCTCATTTGTCACGTATGACATGCCTGACTTGAATAACTTGCGAGTGGATGGACTGACCCCCGTAAGAGCCTGAATCTACTGATCTCTTCTAACTGAGGGGGTGAACCCAGCAGAAATGTGAAGTAGATTAAATTCCACTAGCAAAAGAGTCATGAGGTTTACTATGGTAGTGATGGAAGGCCATACCCATGCTATGAAGAAAGGCTATTTTTTACATTCCCTAATTAAAGGGAGAGTTAGTTTAGTTTATTTATTTATAAAGTACAATAAAACAACAGTCGTTGACCATTGTGCTGTACAAACCTAAAAGCTAATTATCAAAAATAGACAGCAAAAGATAAAACATACCACACAGCATCAACGATAAATTACAAGACACCAGACAGGTACAATAGGATCAATTTTCTCCCTATTTAAAAGCTCTTTCTAGGAGGTGTAGTTTAAGTTTCCCTCTGAACAAAGATTCATTGGAAATTGTTCTAATGGACACAGGTAGCCCGTTTAACATTTTAGGACCTACTACAGAGAAAGCTCGATCTCTTTTTTTCTTTAAATTGGATCTGAGAATTACTAGTATTTTATGGTTTGATGATCTTAAACATTTGCCAGACATTTTAACAGTAGTACGATTAGAGAGATCAGTCTGAGCCTGACCATTTAATACCCTAAAAACATATCGTTTTTTAAAATGTAATATTTTTTTTAACTCAATTTTAAAACATATCAGCAACCAACTTAGGGAACACAGGAAAGGGGTAATGTGTTCAAACTTGCAGGTGCCAGCACGAAGCCAAGCAGCTGCATTTTGGACCACTTGAAAATGATTTAGATAGGATTGGCCAATACCCACATAAATTGAGTTACAGTAGTCCAAGCATAATAATATAAAAGCATAGATTAATCTCTCAAATTCCGCACGTTTACCCCAAAGTGAGAATTTTCTTTTGGTTTACTCACCCTTAAATGGTTTCAAAACTTGAGAGTTTTTTTATTATGCTGAACACTAAAGAAGATAGTTTGAAGAAAGCTGAAAACCATTACAGGTTTGACTTTCATTGTAGGAAAAACAGAATCTATGGATGTCAATGGTTACATATCTCAAAGAAAGAAACTCAAACAGGTTTGAAAACATTTCAGGTTAAGTAAACAATGACAGAATTCTGTTAATGAAATGCTTTTATGGAATTTGAAGGAAAAGTTTGAGGATTGTCATTATTCACTCACCCTCCATTTGTACCTAACCCGGTTTGGCTGTTAAACTCAAAAGATATTTTGAAGAATGCAAGCAACTGATAGACATTGACAATAGTATTTCCACCCTCCCTACACTATCAGAAATAAAGTTACGTCACTGGTACCTAAAAAGAACAAAAGTGTTCCCCTTAAAATTTGTAGGTAGTAATTTATACCTTTGAGGTACCAATATGGAGCCTTTAAGTACAAATGTGTACCTTTTGAAAAGGTACCACACCAGTGACAGCCCGCGTACCTTTATTTCTGAGAGTGTACTATGGATGGCAGTGGCTACAGGTCTCCAACATTCATCAAAATTTAATGTTCCTAAAAAATAGAAACACAAATGTTTGTAACACTTGACAGTGTCATTTATTAATTCTGGGTGAATGTTCTTTTTAAAGGCAATGAAGTGAGAAAAAAACATCAGAATTTATTACAATCTATTTAAACTACTTGTAAACGCTACTTTGATTTTAAAAATAACTTACATTCAAACTTACAATAACAGCAAGAATACCAACTATAGCTAAAATTATAAATACATTAGTTGTCCCCTGCACCAGCATAAAATATTGTTTATTAAAGTCAGGCACTGCAGATTTGTTGCTGAATAAATTAAATACTCAGGCTTTTTGAAGAAGGTTGGATTCTGATTAGTTGTGACGTTTTTGTTGTTCATCTTCTGCACATAAAACAATCTAAAGGTAGCTCCCATTATAATATCAGTTCTAATAGTATTAGTTTATGAAGTGGATTTTTAAGATTTAGAATGAAACATTTTAATGAATCTTTATAGTCCTTATTGTGTAGTGCCTTCAATCTGATGCCAAATGTGGTTTAATTACACGTTTTTAGTTAATTACGAGTTTTTAGTTATGAATACAAGAATCATGAGAAATCTGATGTTTTGAATGTGACCTTTGGAAAAAAAAGAGCATCTCTTTATTACTGGTTATTTACAAATCGATATTAAATCTTATCCAACACTAATAAAAGTATCATAATGTAATTGATATTTGGCTATCATGGACTGTAATGCTGGTTGTCTTTGACTTTATCGCTCATGTTTCACACTGAAGTCAGCCTAGCTTAAAAAAAATAACAATTAAAAACTGTCATAACAGCAAATAACAGAGATTTGAGTGCAGCAAAAAGGCATTAAGAATATCAAATGTTACAGAGAAAAAGTTGAGTTATATGTGATTATTTTGAAGCATCTATGATGACAGGCCTAAAGTGAGTGAATCAAGTAGTCGTACTATTGTACTTACTATATTACTCACAAACTACCAGAGGTAGGTGCTTCAAAGTATAAAAACATTGTTGCAGCACCATATCCAAAATCTTCACAAGTTCAGTAGGTGAACTTGAGTTTAATGTTTTGATAAAGAACCTTTTATAATGTTACTGTACCTCCACAGAAGGAGAAGACGGTGGAGTGGACACTGCTTTCCAAAACGACCACGAGAACATCCCAAAACACAGGTGGAACAGGCAAAGGAACACCACTGATAGAGACAATGTGTACACTAATTACCAATCAAAGAAAGTGGAAAACATCAAAACTAATTGTTTTCACATAAAAACTTTATAGAATACAAAGATGGCTTACCTCTCTGTGTTGCACTGCTCAGCAGGACTGTCAAACAAAACATTTACAAAATTCAAAGCAGTTATTCACAACATGACTCATATCCATGTTAACTGGCATTATAATCAACTTTTTGACCTTTTGTTCACGGGTTATTATAAAAACAAAAAAAGTCAAAACAAATTTGCATCACATCTTTATTTTAATGCCATGTCAGATTAATCTTCATGGCAAAAACTATTTACAATACAAAAATAAACAATACTGACATAGAAACAAAGTTGTATTCCATTCTTTTTTTAAATTCTTAGTGGTGTCAAACAATTTAACCAAAGAATTTGATCCGTCGTTTACGGGAAGTGGAAGTTAAAGAGTTAATCAAGTTTTAGATTTGCTAATAAAATGTATGAGGTTTATTCAGTGCAAGACCATCAATTTAACCAATAAAACATGAGTTACATGGATATAAACAGCTACTACATTCCTATTCCGCTAATTGTAGTGCAGAGTTGCACACACACAACGCATTTATGCGTTTCTCCAGATTGAATCAAAATGCAGAGTAGTTTAGCTTTACGAACTAAAATACGTTATTTTGTGGTGATGGTGGATTATGAGGTGCCGTATAGGATTTAAATCAAACTTTGCTTATCAACACATACATAAAACACGTGTATATACACCTATAAATTACTCGCATATACACCTATACTACTGGATGTTCAAAACAACACAGATGAAACTTGTGTATATACATATAAACTTGACGCATGAATACACCCACATACACACGCGCATACATATAAACTCGATCCTCACATAAACACTCACATTAACACATGCACATACATATAAACTTGCTGCATGCAAACACACCTATACACACTCGCATATACATATAAACTTGATCTATGCATATACACCCATAAACTCCCACATAAGAATATAAACTTGATGTGTGCATAAACACCCAAATCACACTTGTGCAAACATACAAAATAAAATTCACAAACATATATACAGTAAGTTGTGTATATACATATATGCAAGTGATTTCAGATGTGTGTATGCATGAATTTTCACAGTAAAAGGAAGTTATTTCACTTTAAAAGGAAGTAGTTTAATTTCAACGTAAAAGTCCTTTGAGTGTAATGAGCAAGATTATTATTTGTCATGAATCAGGTTATTGCAAACCTTAAGAAACAGAAATAATGCGATTAATAGAGGAATTACATCTGTTGAATTATGAAAATAGATTATGCTAATTCTAAAAAAAAATAAAATAAAAAGGTAATGCAAAGGAATGCTCCTGCAAAATTAAAGGTTTATTATGCAATTAAATTATTGAAAATGTTATTATGGTTTAATAAATATAGGGTTGCTTAAGTAATCATTTTGAATAAAATATGTTTGTCTAATATTAGTTTTTTATGTTTGTTTTATTATTGGTGTCACTATTCGTCAAGGGTTATGATACACACTTATGTCCAGTAGGGGGCAGGAATGCACTTAAGTGGGTTTTCCTGTCACCAATAAACAGGCTAATGCACCAAAATGCTGGATGCCAGCTGCTGTAAAAATATAAGTAGTAGTTATTAAACACAAAAGGAGTGTCCAGAGAATATATATAGCTTTTCCATGGGGGTTAACTTGACCAACATGATGAGCAGAGACTTTTAATCGGCGTTTTTTTTTTTTTGTATATGCTGAATAATTAACAATCAAAATGATACCAACATCTTGCAATTTTGACACCCACATTGTAAAAACATATAAAAAGCATAATAATTATAAAAATGTAAAAAACAAAACAAGAAGACTATAGGCTGCATTAACATTTGCAATAGAAAAGAGGAGTTTAGTTTGAGTATACATTTATATTTATAATTCTGGTTGCTTTTTGAATGTCCTTTAAGGGTTCTATCTGTCCATTTATATTGGTGCATGTAATTACCTAATTAAATGAAAAGGTTTTAAATAAAAATATTTCTTATTTTGAATAGTCTATTTATATAGACTCATATTTTATATAACACGTTCATAATTTAACATATTTAATCCCTCTATTAATCACATTATTTCTATTTCTTAAACTTTGCAATAACCAGATTCGTGATAAACGTTTGTGAATTTTATTTATTTATTTATTTTTTGTACGTTTGCGTGAGATGTTATAGGTGCATGTAATTAGCATGCAGTGAGTTTGTGTATGTGCGCGTGTTGTTGAGGGTGTATATGCATAGACCGAGTTTATATGTAGCCTATATGCGATTATGTATAGGTGTGTTTGCATGCTGCGAGTTTATATGTATGTGCATGTAAATGTGGGTATTTATGCGAGAATCGAGTTTATATGTATATGCAAGTGTGTATAGGTGTGTTTGCATGCAGCAAGTTTATATGTATGTGCATGTGTTAATGTGAGGATCGAGTTTATATGTATGTGCGTGTGTATTTGGGTGTATTCATGCGTCAAGTTTATATGTATATACACAAGTTTCATCCATGTTGTTTTGAACATCCGGTAGTATAAGTGTATATGCGAGTAATTTATAGATGTATATACACGTGTTTTATGTATGTGTTGATAAGCAAAGTTCGATTTAAATCCTATACGGCACCTCATAGTGGAGAGCATCATTTATTTTCATCAAATCTCATCCATATACAAATGTAAAAGTCCCATGAACGTTTAGTTGGTCTTAAAACACATCTAGTTAGTTAAAGGCAATAAATAACACGGATAACGTGATATTGTGAAATTCAAAACAACTTTAATTCATAGTAAACAGTCATATCAAAGTCTGAAAACATAACTTAAAAAGCAAACCTAAATTTACAGACGCTGAAGCCAAATGTGTATCGTCGATTAGGCTCTCTTATAGACTTTTTTGAACGTTTAATATAAAATCTAGCGTTTAAATATCAATAAATCTGCGTCATTAAACTCTACTTTGAAAGACTGTGCAAAACCATTACTCACTCCAACAGAAGTGAACGACATAGGCGTAGTATGACCACATCACGACCACGATAACAACCAGAACCGGGATCCAGAAGAGAAGCCGCGCGCAGCGCCGGAGACACGCGGGGAGAAGCATCACTGTGTCGGCGTAGAGCAGCGCGAGCCCCGCAGTCTCTGGGCATCTGCGACCGGACCAACGGGTCCATAGTGGTCAAGTACAGTAATAAGAGGAACAGCGCCTCCACAGGACACCTACATATTATTCCTATATTAATTACACACCCATATTATTTCTATATTAGCTTATTGCATGTAAACAGCAGTTAGCTCGCAGTAAGTTAGCTCACCCCAAAATGCACATTTTCTCACCGTTTACTGACCTTCAAGTTCAAAAAATGTTTCTTTTATCCACTAAAGTTATTTTAAAGATATTGGCAACCGGATGGTAGCCAAACATTCTTTAAAAATATTTAATGGTAAACAGAAGAAACTCATTTAGGTTTGAAACAAGTAGGTAAACGATAAAAAAATGATCTTGGGCAAACTATTCCTTTTATTTAACTTTTTGAAAACTTAATTATTTTGGATTTTCTTATTCTGTATCCCAGTTTTTTTTTTTTGTTTTTTTTTTGTCCAAAACATACTTTCCAACATGCTAATACTTGGTTTTGAGGTAGTTAGAAAAGCAGGTCTCAAACATCGAGTCCAAATAGTGTATAAAAATACATTATACATCAGTACAACTGACAACAGTCCAGGTCTGGTCTCTGGTAAGTTTTTCTGATGTTAAAAATACATTCATATGGGCAAACATGCTGACATTTATCATCAAGAATCCCATGTTTTCCACAAATGTAAGAGGAAGTGGGCTAAGAACTGGGTTTTGATGGCAAAATTGAGAAAGCTGCATTGGATTGGTTTAGCAGGAATCTGATGTAGGAGTTGTTAGCCCAAGCAGCGGAGTGCTGGGCAGTGCCCGGTCTGACGGGCAGTGCAGCAGGAGTAGCGTTCCTGGGCCTATAGACAACGGCTCCACGAGTCATAGGCGGCCGAGTATGAACAAACTGAGAAGAGAAAGACACACACAGTTAAGCACTGCAGTCTACAGCTCAAGACTACATTTAATGCGTGCACACACAAACACACACACACTCTCTTTAAATGTTAATCTCAAAATATAATTTTTATTTGTTTGCATATGCAGCATTTTAATTTAAACTATGTATACTACCTTTAATGCGTACACACACACACACACACACACACACACACACACACACACACACACACACACACACACACACACTCTTTAAATGTTAATCTCAAAATATACTTTTTATTTGTTTGCATACACAGCATTTTAATTTAAAGTATGTATGTACACAAAGTCTTATCCATTTATCAACTATCTATTGATAAAATACATAATCTACTTGTAATTAATCTACAGACATAATAAAATTATAATTTTAAAAGTATAAGCAAATGTGTACACTTTTCTGATGACAAATGTTATGTCATGGGGACCCTCAAGTGCATAGAAATACCAAAGCATGCACTGTGCTTTAGAGGTTGAAGGTGAAACTCTACCTGAAGCCCCTGGATGGGGTTTCTGAGTGTGGGGTTCTGTACAGAGACCTGCAAGGGACAAATCATCAATCGTCTGGTGAACTCATATGACTCGAGAAGAATAAGAGGTAGTGTGTTAACATGAATATACATTATTTATATACAGACACAATTCGGTTTTCCATATTAATATCAGGATTAAATGTGAATTCACCAAGACAGACATTTTCCTGTTATAACATCCTTGTTAAACTAGGAATAACATTTCAATCAGCCAATCAGTTTTAAGAGATACATTTACAGTTTGTTAAGTTTAGACATATAGTTAGAATTATGTGCCTCTACATCATGGTTACTCAACTATTAATCCCCTCTGTTTTTTGCGAATTATTTGCAGTTACAGTTAGGTTTAGGGAAAGTGATTATAATTTCGAACAGAAATGATGTTTCATGATTAACACTGGTGTTAATCCTGGATCACATCCTAGTTGGTAAAATCATGTCCTTTGTCCAATTGATGTAGTTAAGAGCTTGGAAAAACCTTTCTGGGTTTAAATCAGTCAAGAGTATTTTAATTAAATGTTTAAAAAAAGTCTCTTCTGATCATCAAGATGACATTTATTCAATCAAAAACTACAGTAATGTGATTCAAGGCTGAATATTCAGTGTCACATCATGATTCAGGGATAATTGCTGTTCTGTTATGATCAAATACTTGTTCAATGAATCACTATAAAATGTTGTTCTGCTTAAATTACAAACAAACACACGCACACAGACAGACACACAGACAGACACACAGACAGACAGACACACACACACACACACACACACACACACACACACACACACAGACACACATAAAAATATTTACATGGAAAACAAAGTGTGTGTGTCTGTGTGTGTGTGTGTCTGTAAGTGGCCCAGAAAAATGATACACAAAAAGATATGTATCATGATAAAGCAAACACTGTGGTTTAGAGCAGTGGTTTCCAAAGTGGGGGTTGGGGCCCTCTATGGGGTCACGGGATAATGTGAGGGAGGGGTTGCTTGGTGATTTAAAAAAGAAAAAGAAAAATCAAATAAACTATTAGAAGTACTGTATTTTATCCATACCCTCCAGAAGATAAAAAAAACATTCACAAGTTGCATAAAAAACAACATGCAAATAAAAGCTACCAGTCTTTAATTTTCCCCTTTGTATTGTGACCCCTGGGGTGTTTACATTATATTAATAATATTAATTGTAATATTTAATATTATTATCATCAGTTGCAGCAGATTGAATTTGCAGCACAATGGTAAACTCTGACACCTTTACAGCATTAATTAGAAATAAAAGTTTAAAACATTTAAAAATCATACACAACTGAAGATAGAGGATGATCATTAAGTGGCGGTCTCCAAAATAAACCAAGAACAGTCTTGTGCAGTAATGGTAAATAAAATAAATGAATAAATGACAAAAATAGTAGTACGATTGTTAGACTGTAGCACTTTTTTGTGCTGTCAATATGCTTGTGTTTTTATAGGCTTTTTGATGTGTGTGCACCATTGTGTGCAACACTTGTATGTTTATAATAACCTCTGTGGATAGTGGGGTTCATGAGTAACTGGAATTGGTATTTTGGGGAACACAGGCTCAAAAGTTTGGGAACCCAAGTTTTAGAGGGATGGCATGGTGGCTCAGTGGTTATCACTGTCACCTCACAGAAAGAAGATCGCTGCTTCGAGTCCCAGCTGGGCCAGCTGACATTTCCTTGTGGAGTTTACATGTTCTCCCCATGCTGGCGTGGGTTTCCCCCACAGTCCAAAGACATGCACAAAAGGTGAATTGAGTAAATTAAACTGCCCATAGTGTGTGCATGTGTAAATGCAATAGTGTATGGGTGTTTACTGGATTGCAGCTAGAAGGGCATCCACTACGTAAAACAAAAGCTGGAATAGTTGGTGATTCATTCTGCTATGATGACCAAAGGAAAATAAGCCAAAGGAAAATGAATGAATGTGCTTTAGAGGTTGAAGGTGGAACTCTACCTGTAGCCCCTGGACGCTGTTTCTGGGTGTGGCTTCATCTGTGTTCTCTACAGATGCCTGAAAGAGACAAATAATGAATGACCTGGTCTATAAATCTGACTCCAGCTAGTGTGCAAACATGAAAACGCATTATGCTGTGTTTCTGTACCAAACTCTCTTCTTTATGAGAGTGTATACCTACATTTACACACACATAAAAACAACCATACAGTAGTCAGCAAGTTGTCCAAAGAATGGTTGTTGTTCAGTAGTTTTAAGACAACTTTAATGAAAATGTGTATGCCCGTGTATAGATTCAAAGCTGAATTTACAGTTTCACATCACACTTGATGATGATCAATCATTTTTGATGTTTAAAAATTTTTGATGTTCAACATTTTGATGTTTAATATCTTTGTGAAAAAAGTAAATCTTCAACATAGCTTTACAGCACATATTTAAATTTATAAATGTTTTACTGACATTGTTTATTTTTTAATTTGTTCTTAAAATAAATTTTAAAAGTAAAACAAAATAATAATATTTAATAAAATAATAAAAAAATAATAATAAAATAATAATAATAATAAAATATTTTGCTACTATTATCACAGTATATTTGAAATTGCACATTTTCATATATTTTAATTACATATAAAGCGGATAATCATCATGAGTTTATTAATAGATTGATCTCTCAAAGAACATTATTTGTGGAGGAAGCGGAGTTGTGAAGTGTGCCACCTGAGGGCGCTCTCCACCACAGCTTGAGCTTCACAGCGTATTCACCTTCTTTTCTGCACGGTACTCATCCCAGGCTTCTCTGCGCTCTTCCTCGCTCAGCTCCTCTTCCTCCCTGTGGTCTAACAGTGAGTTGTGTTCATGATAACCCACTATGAGCTGCTCACAGCTCTGCAGCAGTCGGGACAACACCTCATCCTGACACACAAAACAAGAGTTACGGTCATAATTTGCTCCCGCTGCCACATCTGTGTGTCCATGTATGTGTGTTTACCGCAGGCATTTCTGTGTATTTGCTGGGTCGTAGTTCTGGCTGGAAGCGGTACAGCTCATTCAGCTGGCTGAGTGTGAAGTGCCTCTGAATTTGCTGCTGGTCCAGAACACGCGATGACAAAGACTGTTTAGCAACCTGCCGCTCGTAAATCCTCTGCTCCATTGTCCCCTACACACAAAAAAAGTGACAAAATCACACAGTTATAATAAAAAGAAAATTAATTTTGCAACCAGGGAAGATTACACACTAGATAAAGTGTACTCCGACATCAAGGATGCGTTCAGAGATAATATGATGATAATTTCTGCATGGAAGACCACATTGATCAGAAAAAAACAGTAATTCAACAGTGGACTGAGGGAAATATGGAGGCACTAAAAGACTATTGAGTATACAGACTGAGATATGTTGATAGCCTCAATATCAATGAATATGCCATCTCTGTCAACTTACATTACCAAGTGCATGGAGGATCTTAATGTTGTTAAGAACATCTTTACCCAAGCCAACCATAAACCCTGGATGACTGTTGATCTACGCAACTCATTAAAGGCATGAAATCTGGCCTTAAAGTCTGGCAATAAAGAGACTCAGAGGATGGCTAGAGCCAACTGAAACCATGCCATCAGACTGGCAGAGCAGGCACACAGTCAGAATTTTGAAGATTTTCAATAACATCAGAAATATGCGGTAAGAAATCAGAACTATCTTGAATTACAAGACATTTTTTCTGCACATGTTCAGTCTCACAGTAAAAGATATATGCACTATGAATATATGCACTACAGATCCACCTGAAGATAAGGACCGTCAGTCAGCGGCTGTGTATTTATTTATTTTTTATAGTTATTCTTTATAGAAACTGCATAGCCAATGCTACGAAAATTAATTCTGTGTACACTAGTACAATAGATTTACCGTTTGTTATTTATAAATGTAAACACAAACAGAAGTATTTTTAATAATATATGTATGTATACTAAATACATTTACTAAAACAAGTACAACATTGAATTTATGTCTGCTATCAGTTTGTAAATTAACAACTAATTAAAAGTATTTGATGATGCCATGACTGAGTGTGGAATCATCGGAGTACCACGATTATCACAGTATTATAAAGCAGTGTAAGACTAAAAGCTGTTTAATGAAATGAGCACTGAAGCAATTGCTGATGAAAGGAGGCAAGGCACAAAAACAGCCAAGCTTTTATTATGCCACAATCCACTGCTTCTTCTGTTCGTAATCACACAGGGTGTGTTATAATGCTGCTCTTTGCAGTTTAATAAGATGCACAATATATTAAAGCGTCTTTGCGTTTCACTGTTGTCTATAATACTAAACTGGAAATTGAGGGAGTGTGATGACAAAGTTCATGTAACTAGTTAAAAATATTATTTCCCTAGATCTGAACATTCTTTGCAATATTAGGAATAATTCAAGTACATCCATCGACACGGTGTTTCAGTGTTCTTTTTTTAAATCTTAATAATAATAAATAAATAAAAATCGCACATATTGTGCCTTTAACAATTGATTTTAATACCTGGGCCAGAAAACGGTAGACAGAAACATGTTTTTTCTGCCCAAAGCGATAGACTCTGAAGATGCTCTGGATGTCATATGATGGATTCCAGCAAGCGTCAAAGACCACAACCCGGTTTGCAGCGACCAGGTTAATTCCCAGAGAGCCGGCACGAGTGGAGATCAGAAACAGCCTCCCTCTGGCACACAGAAAACAGCAGAAGTCAGAACACAAAATGCAGACAACTTACACTAGTTTGGGTTCAGTACGATTTTAAAATGTTTTAAAATAAGTTTATCCTGCTCACCAAGGCTGCATTTATTTTAACAAATTGCGAAATGTTATTGCGCTATAAAATAACTACAAAAGCAGTTTATAACTTAATTTAACAATTTTTTCAGTGATTTTAAAGACATATTTTCAGCTTCATTACTCTAGTTTTAAGAGTCACATGACCCTTCAGAAATCACTATAATATTAATTAATTATTAATGGTAATTAATTAATTAATTATTAATGGTAATAGTAATATAAGCAATAATGACTGGACTAATCATTACATTTGAAACTACATACGATAAAAAAAAAACAGTTATTTGAAATTTTAATAAATATTTAACAATTTATTTATTTATTTTTCAACATTTAATAAATGCCGCCTTGATGAACAGAATCATATTCATAAAAAATAAAATAAAAACTGACCCCATACTTTTAACCAGTTGTGTATATGTGAATGATTTTGTGTGCAGTACCTTATGTTTTTAGTGTTGTTAAACTCCTGAGCCCATCTCTTACGAGCACAAGCACTGGTGGTGCCATCCAAACGATAATAATCTTTATTTTTTACCCAAGATTTCTTTCCTAACAAAACACACAACACATTCTATCAGATACTCACTGCAAAGCAACAAATTTATTGGTCAAACTAAGAGTGTTTACCTTTGTATGGACAAACGTCCTTCCCCCTGCTCTCATCTGCATACAGGAGGAAACTCTCAATAATGTCCAGCGATATTAGAGACTGACTGAACACCAACCTGAACAAAAGAAAAACTGTATTCATGCATATGTCAGGACGTTTTTAATCATGAGAAACATAATACTTTACATGGTTAATCGTTAAATTATTTATTTTGAGTTGCACAGGTCAGGATAAGCATGTTGCTTCATTTTTACAAAGTAAACAAATTACTTGCATCTCATTGGCTTTCTACAATAAATATTAAATAATTTCTGTAAATGTTCTGTAAATCAAAATCTTCTCTTTGACTTGTATGTTTGTTCCTCACACTTTGTCCTGTAGTTCCTCTGCCCAGTGTAAGATCTCTAGTAGCAACTGTAATTTTCCAGAATGCTCCAGTACTTTGGCATCAGCTGCTGTTACAAATGGCAGATACCAGTCTGCAGATGGTCCATTATCCACAATAACCCCTGAACAACAGACAGAGAAAGACACTAAGAGTGAGCTAGACGAATGGACAAAAAAGAAACAGAGAAAAAGAGAGAGACACCATGTGTGTTACTGTGTTTAAATGTACCAGCTTCCCCACCAGGAAAATCTGCTGATGCAGTGTTTGTGGAGTTTGGATTTTGATGAGACCCGGTGACTAAAGAGGCTGGATTGGCATTTCTCCCTCCATCACCCACTAAACCTGTGCTCTTTGCCTCTGTACTGTGGGACATACAATGTAAAAAATAACCATCAATGTAAACCTGGTCCTGTGTAGACTTCAATTTCCAGCAGATTTTTCATTCCATCCAAATAACTATAATAAATATTAAATGTGTTATGTCATTGACATGTAGAAATCTCACTTTAACCAACACATTGCTCTCATTTTAAGAAAAAAAACAGAAGATACACAAGTCTGATATGAAACAGCATACCTTTCGGAGGCAATAGGCTTCACTGATTCTACATCTGGATCCAGCGCTTTGAACACTGGAGCTTCCTCTTTTCCCTGGAAAACAAAAACTTCCATGTAACTTGATTTCATTTAAAAGATTATGATTATATGAAAAAATGTGTATACTATGTGTTTTTAAATGTTTTTTGAAAAATCTGCAAATCTGCATTTATTAGATTAAAAATCATGCACATTAGGGCTGCACAATATATCGTTTCAGCATCAATATCAAATTGTGTGCATTCGCAATAGTCACATTGCATAGATATGCACAGTTGAATTGGGATTACAGTTTTATGCAAATGTTTGGCCACCCCAGATAATTTTCAGAATTGCAAGCCATAGCCTGCTGGCCTTTCAAATCAGCAATTTCATTTGGATACATTTTAAACCCTAGGGAAAAAGCAACATCTCAGTTCTGACAAAACATTTGTTTAATCAACAGATGCAATGCAATTTACATCTTAACAAAAACAGACAGATGCAAAAACTTGGGCACCCCAACATAATAATGACATCAATCTTTTGCACAGCCACCTTTTGCTGAAATATGAATTCTGAAGTCTTGCTGAAGGCATTTTGGGCCATTGTTCCTTGCAAAATTTCTCCAGTTCCGTCAGGTTTGATAGGTGCTGAGCGTGAATGCTCCTTTTCAAATTAAACCATAGATTTTTGATGATGTTCAAGTCTGGGGACTGGGATGGCCATTCTAGAACATTCTATCATGTCTTAGCACGAATTCCTTGGTATATCTGAAACCAATGTGGTGCTTTGGGTCACTGTCCTGCTGAAACACACAACCCTGTCATAACTTCAGCCTTTTGACTCACTCCTGAAGATTGTTCTTCAGAATCTGCTGATACTGGGTGGAATCCATGTGACCTTTAACTCTGACAAGGTTCCAGTATCTGACATGGTATCCAGTATGCTTGCCACACACCCCAACAGCATGATGGACCCTCCACCATTTTTTACAGTAGGGAGATGGTTCTTCTCCTGAAATGCTGTTCTTTTTCCACCATGCAAAGCTTCTTAGAGTTGTGGCATCTGTCCACAGTATATTTTTCCAAAATGACTCAGGCTTGTACAGATGAGCCTTTGCATACCTCAAACGACACTTCTTGTTGGCAGAACAAAGAAAAGTCTTCTTCTGCATCACCTTCTATTGTGCTGGTAAGAGTGTGCTGGACTGTGAACCCATGTACAACAGCATTATACATTAGCAGCTAGAAGTTCCTGGAGCTCTTTGGAGGTGGTCTGTGACCATTCCAACCAATCTTCAGCTTTGCATTTAAGATATTTTCTGGGTCTATCACATCTTTCCTTTACAAGAAATGTTCCTGTGGCTTTCCATTTTCTTACTATATTTCTGACAGTGGAGAAAGAGACTTTAAAGCTTTGTGATAGCTTTTTGCATCCTTCTATTAATTCATGTTGGTGAATTATCCTGTTCTTTTGAGGTTCCCATGTTGCTACTTTCTGGTTCACAAAAAGGGGAAGCACAACTAGTTATTAGCCATCTTTAAATTCCCTTTTTATGCTTGATTGCGCCCGTGTTAGGATTGTTAAGGTTCCCTGCGTAACTCAAATCGATTTTGTGTTGTAATCAAATCACCATTAAGTGACTACAGGTTTTGAAATCCACACAAAAGAGAGGGTCCCCAAACATTTGCATAGCCTATTTTTCAGGTTCAATTTAATTTCACACATCTTAATACTGCTACACTACAAATTTCTGTCTGAAAAATATGAACTTATCTAGCTTTCTCTAGAAACCGAAAGGCATATCATTGTGATCTTGTCTTATAAAGAAAGAGCACATAATTATGCATTAATTATGCTGACTGTACATGCGCCATACTTGAGTGTGAGTGTACCTTATTCCGGGCCAGCTGAGCAAGTTTAAGACACCAGGGATGAGTCCATATCAAACTCAAAACATGAAGGTCCTGAAACAAACTGTTTGGTCCTGCTCCTTTCCCTAAATAAAGACACCATCTGTGACTGCATGCCACCAATACATTGACTAAAGTCTTGAGGTGATCTTACAAAATCATTTAAAGATTGGCTATAGCACATAATCCTTTAGCGATTTACAGCAATGTCAGTTTTAAGGCCGTTTATATGCAATACTACATTAACAAACCAACCAGGGCTTGACATTAACTTTTTTGATCACAAGCCACTGTGGCTAGTTACTAGCCACTCGCCATTTTCACAAGCTAATATATTTTATACGCATAAATTTGATTTTGACATGGTAAAAATTACTATTTTTTAAATTATGTGTTATGTCCACATCTACTCGTTTTGGCACGGTTGTTTTGCCCAAGGAAACAGGAGCTTTTAATCACCCGCGCACATCACATCAGCTGTACCTCACTCATAATAACATGACTCACTGTGTGCCTGATCATCCTCTCATTGTGAGTCTGCATCATCTGATGAGGCTCACAATAAGAAGATGATTCGCACGTAAGCAGCCAATGTTTTGAGTGCGTGCGAGAAGTTTAGTGCGCGAGCAGCGTGTATTTGAGTGCGCGAGAAGATGTCTACGAACAGAGAAAATGGGTGCACGAGCAAAGAGATCCGCTCATTCGTATTATATGAATACACTCTCGACTTGTAATGCTGCGCTTAAGACATTTGTCAGTGAAATAACACCATAGGTTGTGTCTAACTGTTGTCTGGTTGGCGGGTGTTAATGTCAAGCCCTGAAAAGCAATATCAAATATTTAATTGTGCATGTGCTCATGAGATATTCAGAATGCATCAATTCTCTCTTGCGCTCTAGGATTAACAAAACAGCCGTACTCTGCTTGCAATTCCTTACAAACACCACTTGAACAAAACATAATCGTTAACAAAGTTAACAAACGTTTAAATAAAATCACAGGAGTGTTTATTCTGAAATGTGTTTACATCAGTTTTGTGACAAAGGCTGAATTTCATGACTGAACACACAAACAATCTTCCATGTAAGCATTCGACTATATGGTTAAAATATAGGCTAGAGCGCCATCTGCTCTGAATTGATAGATTCTGAGATTTTCAAGAAGTATCAATGCAGAATCGATTTCTTGAAAGATAATCTAAAACTAGTGCTTAGCAATATAATACTTTCATAAACCTTCAATAATTATTTTTTAACAATATAATTTGAAGCCAAAATTGGCAACATATAAATTGAAAAATTTAGTGTTTAATTTAAAAAATTTCAAGGAATAATATTAGCTGTATCATGAAAACAACCATTGACTGACATTTCTATTCTATAGCCTGAGTGTGTGCGCTAGTAAAACTCTCACCTGTGCGAGTCTGCAGATAGCGCGAGTATAACTGACACTGTAGAGGTGTCATCCTGACTGACAGCACATACTCGCGTTTGGGCGGCAAACAGGATGTCAAAACAGAGTAGTCCCGCCTCTGCAACAAAAACACAACAAATCAAACACAAAGCATTGAGATGTTTTCCCACAGCTAATCCTGTTTGTTCTGTCTTCATCACCTGTATGAATCCTGACATGAGCTGATACAGGACGTGTGATCTGTTCTTCATCAGCCTGACATCAGCAGGGGTGGAGTCTGCACACTGCCCATTCTGGATTGGGTTAATAAAGCGGTTCCGAAACTCCTTTAGGGAACCCAGGAGGTTCTCCTTAATAAAGTTTACCATGCAGTGATCTAAAACAATAAACAAACACAAAAAAACAGCTACTTAATTACTGAATTAAATAATAAATATTTATTATTATTATTTTTACATTTAGAAAAGTTTTTTAATTAGTTCTATAAATTGCATTTAATTTATTTATATGTAATAAAAAATACATACATTTTTTAAATAAGCTAAAAACAGCCAAATTTATTTATTTATTTAAAATGTGACACGATTCAGAAGAGTTAACAGGAATTATAATGTCATTATAAAAATGATAAATAAACAACATTTCTTAAAAATGTCATGCTTAAACTAAAACTGAAACTACTTATTTTACGAGAAATATAAGGTTCACACTTTACTGTTACGGTCAGATAACCTCAAAAAGATTTTAACAGTTTTAGACAAAAACAAAAGCACTTTAGGCATGCTTCATAGACATAAGAAAGAATGTGGATTACACTCAGTGAGGTTATTCTGAAGCGGTGTTCCTGTCAGTATGATCCTTCTGCGTGTGCTCAGGGCTCGCATGGCTTTTGAGATGCTGGAGTCTGCATTCCTGAGGACGTGACCCTCGTCACACACCACCAGATCAGGGCCTAAGAGCGGTTTGAAAACAATACTAATGAACAACACTAGAAATGTACTCAGCATTTGAAGATTGATTAGCCAGAATCAATTACCAGGATCCAGGAGAATAGAGCGGAACTCTTCTTTATGTCTGCTGTATTTTGCACTATTGGTGTGTGTCAGAATACGAAAAACCTCATAACCCATGATCATCACACCACCATTCCTAAACCAGTCGTTCAACATCTCAACACGAACGGCCACTGACTTTGCTGTGGCCAACTCTGCCACCTGTGTACGAGATACAAAAGACAGAAGGCAGATTTTTAGTATAATAAATAACTAAGAGTGATTCAATAGAAAGCCCATATCAAATTAACAGAAATGAAAACTCAAACTTTGCAAGCATTAATTATATTTTAATATGGCAGACTGTGCATCCTGCACAAATTCTTAGGCCTTAAAAAAGAAACTCTGGTTAAACGGATAACTCACCCAAAAATTAAAATCTACACAATCAACTAGTCTGATTGTTTGTGATTAATAACACTGGAGCACTAAATGTCAAGCCCCCAAAATGACAACACAGCTCCATAAATATAGACTTGGCTTTGGCCATTCTATGAATATATAATAATTAATAAATTATCCATTCACACTATAACTATACATAAATTAAACTATTTATATAAAAATAAATGTAAAAATATATATTTTTTATTTAATTAATGAATTTTGAACATTTTATTTTTAAATTAAATATCAAATATTTATATAATTAAAAAAAAATCAATTAACTAGTTACTCTAGAATAGTCTAAATGTTTTGCATTGTGCAACACAGCGCTAGAATGACAAGCCCAGGAATGTGTGTATATATATATATATATATATATATATATATATATATATATATATATATATATATATATATATATATATATATATATATATATATATATATATATATATATATATATAACAAAAACAGCTCCATATAAATAGACTTGGCTTTGGCCATTAATAATTCTATTAAAAAACGATTTTTGATTTAAAAAAAATCCATTATACCCTTCACCTAACATTTACAGTATTAGTTGGCCAGAGGAAACGCTCTAAACAGAAAAACCCAGACAGAAACAAAGAAGATCCCATCCGCAATCCCATCTAAATTATATATAAAATCTTATACATAGATAAATAAAACATTTAAAATCTTTACATTTAGATTCTCCTACATTTTTCATATTGATCTCATGACAGTCGCTGGTCATTGCGTCAATTAATCATGCAGTAATTCAATTCACTTTAAAACAGAGAGAAAAAAAATCTTTTAGTCTTGTGTTTGTTTGTTTTTGTGTGCAAAATCAAGCAACACATCTCCAGTTCTACCACCTGATCATTTTTCACTCTTATATCGTTTTGCTTATGCATTCATTAAGAATTGTTTACTACAGTTAAAATCTAATAAACATACAATTTTAATTTGCTGGATGAATGTACATGTCACCATCTATGAAACATCAGCAGTATAATCATCTTTAATAGTTTCTCAAGTAATATCCAAACAAATTACTAAGATAGTTGTAGTATTTTAATGTATTATTTTCTTGTTTGTATTACATTTTTAATAGTAAAAGGTGTAACTATAATACTACTGTTTTTTATTTTAATTTGTTTTACCATGAGAGATTAAAACTTTTTTTTTAATCTTGCTGAAACTAATGGCGAGTTCAGACTGCATGATTTTAGCTTGCAGACAGGCTGAGAAATTGCAAACAAATGCCTGAATTCACAGGCAAATTGGTGCTTGTTCACGTAATAATCAAACACACAGTGTAAACTATCAAAGACGTGATCTGAGAGAATCGCAGACACCTGTCAGGTATTTGCTTTAAATGTCTGGACCTGTCAGCAATTCAAAACCATGCCATGTGAAATGTGGCATGTTCTGATTGAAAATAAAATCAGCAATTACCTACAGCCAATGAGAGAGCAGTTTCAACTAGTGTGGGTACCTGCAGGCAAGTGGGAGGATTTGGGTGAAGTTAAAAGTGCTTATGTTCGGTCTATTTGGTCTAAAAAAAAAAAAAAAAATGAAAGAAAAACTAGTGTAAATATTGCAGGAGCACCCATGTCTGTTTGACATGTCATCTGAGCAATACCACAACTGGGTCGAAACAGAAAAAGTTTGAGAGAAATTGCTAATTCCCTTCCAAGCCAAATGAGCAAATTAAGTACATCTTCTACCCCACTAAAGGCTTCTTTTCCCATTATGTAGTAAACAACAAAAGATATACTACTTGACCATACGTTGTTTCCATGTCACTTCTGATGTGTGTTTGGTTGTGAGACAGTTTGCAAACCGAAACAAAGTTGTCAGCGATATTTCCTATTGTAAAGTCATGCAGTGTGAAACCCCCTGTCACCGACCCATCTTTCAGTGTAAACACAGCACCAACGGAACGCTACCCCAGATAATCATGCAGTGTGAAAACATCAGTCACACGACTACTTTAAAAATCGTGCAGTCTGAACTGAAATCAGCTCACAGAAGACCACAAAAGCTAAGGCTAGAAAGTGAGAGAATGGTACTGACCCACAGGACGTTGGGTCTTAAGCCCCTCTGCCACTGGTCAAACTCGCTCCTCCAGTTCAGCACAGTGTTGAGAGGACAAACCACCAGAGCTCTTTTCAGTGGCAGCTCTTTACTTAACAGCACCGTGTGAAGGAACACGATGACCTGAAACACACACACACACACGGTTCATTTGTCTGTAAGTAACGTCATCAATTCTAAAAGAAAAGGAGAATTTGAATGCGTCTGCACCTGAAAGGTTTTGCCCAGACCCATGCAGTGAGCCAGAATACAGCCGGAGCCTGGAGTTGACTTCACACTCTGAACAGACTCACAGCAGCAGTCCCACATGAACCGCACACCTAACAATGAACACACACTTGCAAATGACGACACAAACTAGATACACATCACCAGGTGTCATTTCATGCACACTGCTTTATAAATACAGGTGAATAAGATGAAAAACAAGCAATCTCACACCTTCTGGCCTGATTATTTTTGTACTTTTAGACTGATTATGTACTGACATCAATAAGCTTTTAAAAAAAATGTCATATAGCATTTTCATTTCATATACAATAGTGATGATGTCAAACTAAAAAGACATTTTAGATTTATACATTTAGATTTCAAATAAATGTTGATTTATTAAAATCATGAGAAATTTACCACCGGCTAAAATTATTCAAAACAATTCAGCACTGATGATGCAAAATGTTTCTTTAACACAATCACCATTTTAATTTCTGAAGCATTTAATACCAATAAAGACTAGAGCCATGAAAACTCAGCATTATCATCAAATGCAGGGTTCCCATTCTTTCATGAACAGCATATTCAAGGACTATATAAAGCACCATTATTTAAATGAAACACCATTTTAATTCCCCCAGCATATGCAGCACCATGAAAGTCCTCACTGTACCAAACATTCCACTTCTACTTAATATTACATTAAAAAGCCAGAGTAATGATGAGGTTCTGAATGTGGAATTTAACTTGTTCAATTCAATAAATAAATAATGTTAATGTAATCTAATGTTAATGCATTGTTGTACCGAGGAAATGCTCTTTGGCAACGCTAACAATTTAGCTACAAATTCATATTTATCCGTCAAACAGCTGTAAGCACCCACAATCCCCACCAGCGATGCAGTGTCTCTCTATGCGTACGCTTTCCCTGCATTCTACATCTCAAATAACAAACTAAAAAAAATTATGAGTGTTTCATATTACTTACACATTCTTATAACATGAATATATGTGAAAGACACTTGTCAGATTTTACTTTAGAGAGCAGGTGTGAGGTTCAGCTGTGTCCTCTGTGTCATTTTCTGTCTGATTCAAACTAATACAGCTAACAGCTACTCTGACTGACAGTGTTTACACAGCAGAGGCAAAGCGCATGTTATTAGAGGCTTGATGCTTTTCCTGGTGAAAAGAAGCTGTTCCGTGAATCACATTATGTTAGCTGAGCAACCAGAGTGTATTGAGGGTGGGCCTTTGAGGAACTGGGAAACATGACAGTCATTTTCATGTTAGCTGGGAAGCAGTATATAATCAAAGTAAGATATATATTAAAAAAAATAATGTCATTTTCTACAAAAAAGCATGACACACATTGCTTTGCATCATATAAACACAACCAAGCCTTAAAAATACACTCTGGACCACCCCTTTAAAATTTGATTCAAGCACTTTTAAGGACCTATGTTTGTTTTTTAAGTACTTTCCAGGCATGAATTCATATGTCTGAAATTCAAGTACTTTCAAGAAGTGTGGGATCCCTGCAAATGACTTAATTGATTGGTAATTAAAAAGGTTTAACATACATAATAATGATGCAAGTTAAAAAGGTAAAAATTCATGACAGGCAAAGGTAAAAAAAAAAAAAAAAAAAAAAACAGCAAGCAAATATTTGTATTAAACTAAAAGATAGTAGATTATTTCTATATTAGAAAAGCAAACCTTTTCTTACCATCTCTCTGGTGTTGTTTGAGTTTGCTAAGAAAGTGCATGTGCACTTGCACCACAGGCTTATTTGTGGCATCATCTTGCTCAAGTACCAATGGTGCAATGCTATTAGCTGGTCTCTCAGACACCAAAATGACCTAAAGAAAAAATAAACAATGTTCACAAAAAAATAATAATGTCAATGTCAGAATTATTAAACTCCCTGAATTATTCGCCCGCGTTTATTATTTTTTTTCAATTTCTGTTTAACGAAGAGAAGATTTTTTTAACACATTTCTAAACATAATAGTTTTATTACTCATTTTTAATATCTTTGCCATAACGACAGTACAAAATATTGTACTAGATATTTTTTCTGGATATTTTATCCAGCTTAAATTGATATTTAAAGGCTTAACTAGGTTAATTAGTTTAACAAAGCAGGTTAGGGTAATTAGGCAAGTTATTGTATAACAATGGTTTGTTCTGTAGACAATTGAAAAAATATATAGCTTAAAAGGGCTAATAATTTTGTTCTTAAAATAGTTTTTAAAAAAAATTAAAACTGCTTTTATTCTAGCCGAAATAAAACAAATAAGACTTTCTCCAGGAGAAAAAAATGTTATCAGAAAATTTCCTTGCTCTGTTAAACATCATTTGGGAAATATTGGAAAAAGGAAAAAAATTCAAAGGAGCTTAATAATTCTGATCTGTACACACGTCACTTTCATGTCACTTACAACCTGCATGACTTTCAGTGCATAAAAATTATGGGACAAAAACAATACTCATGTTCAACTGAAAAAAAATAAATCATACAGGCTTGAAATGAAACAAGTTGCAGTAAAAATAACAGAATGTCAAACTCTCAGGTGACTTTTTTCACAATTACAAAACAGAATACACAGTTGATCACCTCTGGGTCTGCGTCCTCTCGCTCTTTCCTCTCATTCTCCAGCCTGAGTCTTTCTCTTTCTGCGAGCCTCTTCCTGCGCTCCTCCTCTTCTCTAATAGCACTCTGTGTCTCCTGCGCCAGCTGCCCCACCTCCAGAACCCGTCTGATCTGCCTGCGCCCACGAGGTGTCCCCTTCAAGCCATCCTCAGTGGCTGGAGAAAACTCTTCCTGTACATCAAACCACAACAACAATTAAAACAACATCAGCTACTGAGGAATAAACATTAATGCTATTTAAAAAAACACGCGTACTTCAGGATCAGGGATGAGCCTGTCTGGTGTGCGAGATGGACTCTCTTTATCCTCCTCATCGTGAGTGAGCGACTGGGACCTGCAAAATAAATCAACATGGCAGAAAAAAAACATGGTTTTTCAAATCACTTAGGTTTGTTGGGTAGTAATTGAATATTCTGTGAAGAGTTTATCCATGTTTACTGTGATAAAGAGCTTTACCCTATTTCCTCATGCTCTGAATGACTGAGCTCATCCCATAAATCTGAATCGCTTGTTTCTTCACTGCTGCTTACTAGGATAAAAACACACACACACAAAAAAAATCTCTGATTATGAGTTTTTCAGGACTTTCAAGTCAATTTTCATGACCTTAATGTTTCATGTAATGTCTACATTCATTCATTCATTTTCTTTTCAGCTTAGTCCCTTTATTAATCCGGGGTCGCCACAGCGAAATAAAGCGCCAACTTATCCAGCAGGATTTACGCAGCGGATGCCCTTCCAGCCACAACCCATCTCTGGGAAACATTCACACACTCTCATTCACACATACACTTTAGACAATTTAGCCTACCCAGTTCACCTGTACCGCATGTCTTTGGTCTGTGGGGGAAGCCGGAGCACCCGGAGGAAACCCACACGAACACAGTGAGAACATGCAAACTCCACACAGAAACACCAACTGACCCAAACGAGGCTTGAACCAGCAACAGCACTACCTACTGAGTCACTTCGTCGTGTAATGCCTACATATACATGGCAAATATACATGGCAAATCACAGGAAATGTTAAAATTTATTACAGCATATTATAAAACACGCAATATTTCACTTTATTTTATATCTATTTAAATGTATAGATAATGTGAGAGCATGTTTTGGCAAAGAAAAGAATAAACAACTAACCTCTGTTGCAATATACACATATTCGTCAAACTAATTTTAGATAAACTTAAGTTTGTTAAACTAGTAATAGTAGGTAAAACTACTTCTATTATAAAGCCGCGGTCACACTGCACTTTTCACTCCACAAACAAGTTTCACATATTACTGCATTCGAAAGTTCAAGCTTTATGAATTCTTACCTGCGAAATCACATCAGGTGATTGTGTGAGACCAATAAAGGATCATTTAAAATAAGAAATTCAAAATATGGAGCAATTGTTTAACCCTGCAACTTTTTGCAGCGCCGTATGAAATAATTTTGCAAGCACAGGCTCTAGTGTGACCACAGCTTATGTCGCTTTGGACAAAAGGTCTGCTAAATGACTAAACGGAAATGTAATTTCCATGACTTTTCCAAACCCTTGAGGGTTTTTCTGTTTTTTCAAAAAAATTCCAGGTCTGGAAAATGTCATGTCAGAATTCCATAATTTATCTATGATCGCATGAACCCTGAGTAAAATACAATTTGCAATCGGTACTTCTTGAATAAAAAAAATGTAGCACTTTATTTTACTGCCCTGTTTTTGTAAAAAATGCTGGGTTCCACACAATTGCTTCATACGGTCCCAACACAAACCACTTAAGTTAACAAACTTTTTTTTTTTTACAAATTTAAGTAGATTGAACAAAAGAATTCAGTTGTCCCAAAAATAAACCTCAGGAATTGTGTTGATTAGCTCATTTTAAACAAGTTTAAACAAATTTGACAAAAAAACTCATCATGGGTTTGTAAGTGGAAGGTAAGCTCAAAGACTTTGAACAATCACTTTATTCCACATAGTTATATTAGTTCATGCCTATTTATTATGAATTTATTTATTAACAATTGAATGGTGATTCAGCACCAATGAACAAACTGTAAATAGCCAATAGCCTAGTGTTTAGCTCAGGGGTGTCCAAACTCGGTCCTTGAGGGCAGGTGTTCTACATAGTTTAGCTCCAACTTCCTTCAACACCCCTCCCTGGAAGTATACCTAGAAAGAGCTTGATTAGCTGGTTCAGGTTTGTTTAATTGCAGTTGGAACTAAAATATGCAAGACACTGGCCATCCGGGTCTGAGTTTGTACACCCCTGAGTTAGTGCGTCAACAAACAGCACAGAGGTGCTTATTGCGACCCAAGTTTAATTCCAGGCTTAAGGTCCTTTGCCAATTCTTTCCCTATTTCTGCTCCCCACAGTTTCCTGTTCGTAAAATCTCCACTGTGCTGTTCCAATAAAGGTGAAACTGAGTTACTGCTGGAAGTGAATCTGCTGTGTAAAACATACTGGATAAGTTGGCGGTTCATTCCGCTGTGGCAACCCCTGATGAATAAAGCGATTAAGCCAAAGGAAAATGAACAAACAAACCAATAAGTAAACACTTCGTCTTCCATAAACGTCTTGTTACATTTCTCCATTTTTAGAGTGACTGTCTCAAACATAGTTCAATAAATTACAGCTCTTATAAATAAAAAAAATAATAATTAAATAAAATCATTAATACCTCAGGCTAAATTTTGCAAGTGAGTATTTTAGTAAATGACAATTATTATTTTCATTAATTCATATATTTCTAAAAACCATAGGAACTTTGGAGATGAAGGACCCAATTTAAGATCATGTGACTGAAGGCCACTGTAAAGCCTTGCACCCATTAAGATTTGGTCTCAGAGGTTTTCACGACCACTATAAATTTGTTATATTGTGTTCTCTTTTGGAGAGACCCCATTTAAAGGTGAGAAGTCCACCCAATCAGGGAGAAAAAAAATGTTCAAGGAGAAATAAATATTAATTATTATAAAATAAATAGGACTTTATGAAGATAAGTGTCCAACAAAGGAGATAAACCCCTCATGATTTGTATATTATGAAGAGCTGTTTTTTTATTTATTTTTGCAATTACACCATGAGACATTTTGAGGTAATTCAGTAAAATATAAAAAGTATATCCAAGTACAAATAAATAGAACTTCAAAAATATTTTTTGCTACCTATTTGTCAACAACCCTTACGCATTCATTGCATTTACTATAAATGTACACATTGAGGACAGGTTTAACTTTAGCCATTATGGATTTCAAGGACTTCTAACTCACCAACAACACATCCTACATCTTGTTGTCTTTTTTCTCTTGTTTTCTTATTCCCATTCTCCTCATCCTCCCCATGCTTTTGTTTTTTTGGTTCAGCCTCTGATAAAGCAAGACCATGTCGAAGCAACTGGTGGCGGTGCAGCGACCCTGACTGTGAACCACTGGTTGTAGAGCCACCATTGTCTGAACAAAAAAAAAAAAAAGTATTTGATAAAGTCATGTAACAAAACTAATGTACTAAAATCTGTTACAACTATAAGAATCTGCTGAATTTTATGTTGTTGTTGTTAAACTGATTCAAAAAAAGATGTATATATATATAGTGCAGCTGGACCAAATACAGAGGGTGGTAATGTAATTTAAAAAAAAGCACATTTTACCCTTCTAATGGCCATCACTCACCTTCCTCATCCGTTGTCTCAGGAGATGCAGTCTTGCTCTTCTTTTGCTCCTCTTCTTTGGTGCTCTCTGAATGCTCGTCAGAGCTGGAGTCCAGCTCTGAATCGGAGGATAGGTTAGCTCTGATCTGAGCCAGTAGAATCTGCCTTGCAATTCTTTACAGAACAAGTGATGGGATGAAGCAGTAAAGTGAGCGTGGAGAGAGAAAGGAGATGAGGAGAAAAGAGAGAGGGACAAATTGTGAGGTGGGTGACAGATGAACTCAAATGTATTAATGCATCTTTCTCCCACCACTTTAATTATTTTTATGAAAATGACATCCCATCCCATTGTTCTGAATAGTTTCTGCGCAAAAAAGCACTTTGATTATCAGTATATTCATTTAAACCACCAAAGATGCAATCAAGCATTCAATAAATTCTTACAAACTAATGCAAAATCCCATTATTAATAAAATGATAAGTTAAAAGGGAAATGAGAAATGATAAATGAGCCTGTCTTCACTTGTACAAAAGCAGACTTGGCACCACTGAATAGGACTTACTGAATGAATCACCCAAAAAGAAATCAACACCAAAAATGTACACACAAAACGCAGAGGCTGTGATGACTGTGGTATAAACTTTTATTACAACTACACTTCTTTTACAGTTCTTAATTATTTACAAACTTCGCAAATGCATGTGATAGTTATGAAAACGCTCTCTGTAAAACAACTTAATAAAATAATAAATACTTCAACCAAAAAAATATTAGCATGCAATAAATACTCAAGCTTTTAGGCTTTCTGAAATCCAAATGAAAGTGTGAGGAATCCACAAGAAAGACAACAAACTGAAAAGTTCACCAAACAATGGGGTGAATAAAAATAAAAAAAGGGCTGGCCTTAATGTTTAATCGGAAGCATGTTACTTAATGTCAGGCAGGGTTCCCACTCTGTCCAGGATCATTTTTCGATTTTCCATCTCAATTAATGTGAGCAACACCTATAATAATTCAGCGATACGTCTGTGGCCTGTTGTCGTTGTGGAGCCGTTCATCGGTTTCCAAACAAGTAGAGTTGTTTATCTGTTTCCAGAAATTATAAGAGTTTACACTTCTGCACTTACAGTGGAAGCCTTTCAAATCATATTTATAAAGCAGAAAGTTTGTTGCAAAAGAATTCATCTAAACTGGAAAGTACAAGGTTCTGTAATTGTGTACATCTACTCAGAAGATAGTAATCAGAATTTGGTCAAATTCTGATCTGATAGCACCAGTCCCATGCTAAACGCATGTTATATTGAAGTGTTATAGTTATGGAGACAATTGTAATCATCAGAAGGCCACAGATCTGCTGTATTTAACCTGGAACGTTATTAAAATCATAAATGAATCATAAATTAGGAGGTGATTTACCTACTGAGGTATTGTGGTTATTGGCATGGTTCTAAATGCACAGCTAACACGAAGTAGCTGTTCATTAGTGTAAGCAGAGAAGCTTCCGGAAGATTCAAACAGTTCACTACAATTACCTGGATAAAAAAAAAACAAATAAATAAGAAAAGATTGAAAATAATTATAATCAATGTTTTGCAATACCAATGAGTGATATCGAAGCGAAGAACAGAAATGACGGTGAATGTGCAGGCTATGACGTGCACTTGCTCATGACAATGCACAGGCAAACGTAAAATGATAGAACAAAACGATGTGACTCTGCGACGCCATTCATGACTGAATACATGAGAACTGACCGCAGTTCCACGTCCCAATCGATCGCTCCCAGGATCTCTTCATTTTACGAAAACGATGTCAGTGATACGGTGAACCAGTTTGATTAAGAGCTTACAGTAAAGACATTTTCCAGGACAATTACGTACATTTCCCATCGCTTATCCATTACTGGAAAATCGCATTACAAAATTCAAGGTTTTCCAGGTTCTCCAGGATGCGTGGGAACCCTGTTAAGCTACAGAAAAAGAGACGAAACGGGGAAAAAAACACAGAAGAGAAAGAACAAATAAATAGGTGTTTGTTGCCTCCCTGTAAGAACCATGCAAATAACACAAACCTCTCATGTGAGAGTGAAACTACACTCTTCATCCTCAATCACACAGTGTCTAACCACTTAATACACAAATCTTACAAGGCCTAAAAGAGCATCATCATTGCCACCTGCTGCTGCCCAATGTACAGTCCAACACAATGCAAGCCAAGTAGCACTAATCACACATTTGCTCCTACATTTGTTTCATTACGTGTATTAAAAAGGGGCAAATGAGAGAAATAACATCACCCGGTCTAAAGTATACATCGTGTAAGTGAGCACGATTGCTCAAAGTTTCAAAGCACCAAATGCTGGTCCAATCTAAGCTACCTTTCTGAGCCACAAATGCAAAAACATGTGCTAGAGTCAAGTTCACGCGTCCCTCACATCTCCAATGCCAGGCCTCCACCACCTTCTGCTAAAATAAACGGCACTCTCTAACACAATATTTTGGCCTTCTCGCCACTTCACGAGACTGAAATACTGCCTGAACAATTTGAAAATAAAATATGGTATGAATCACATAAAATGAACCAATAATTAACTCTAGGTTAACAAAAATTGTAACTTAATCAAGAAGGCAGTTCAGACTAAGGCATTAGCGTTGCTTTAGCTTCTACGAGTAGAAATTCCAGCTGGATTAATCTCCTGAAAGAACAAACACCCACCTTTAACAAGCGCTAATACTGTACTACTGCCTCCTACGTCTACGCAACACTGTGTTGACGTGAATTCCACCAACAATTACATTTGACTGCCAATAACATAAGTGTTATATGTGAAACTACTGTAACACCTACCGTTAGCAAACCACACAGGCTTTGTTCTGACTGACCGAAAACATTACAGCATGAGAACCAGGAAGCTGAGCCCTAAAACACAAACACACACAAGAAGTCTGTCTTACTGAACAGAGGATCCATCAGATCCGAGCAAAGAGATACAGACTCGTTCTACACTCTTAAAGCTTTATTAGCGGCAGAGACAGTATTGAGCACAGTGTGGCTTTCAGGGAATTCTGCCAAACACATGCAATGGTGTGTGTGTGTCGAAGAAGTAAAATACGATAACGAGAGATTCTCCCGAGTTGTAACTTTATACTGCGTGAAGAAACTGGGGGGAAATAAATATTGGACGGTTTTGTTTGAGCAAAAATAGCTTGTTTGTTTTGTGAGAGAGAGGAAAAGCCCTGTCTAGCAGCAGTGCATGTGGATGTATGGGATGCTTGCGTGCTTTTAAACGGGGTTTGGATCAAAGCTCTTGCTGTAGTGGGATTGAGACAGCCGAAGTCCAGTGGAGAAGGCCTGTGCAGGGAAAATGTGTGTGGCCCTGGTGTAGACAGAATCGTACCTATTTTCTAAATCATCGTCCTCCACAGACAAAGGAGGACCTGTAGGGATGTCCATCTCATCACCTGTGAATAGACAGAATGAATGAATGGTTTAAAATCAAACTCAATTGCTTGACAAACAGCGGGAAAAAATAAGAAATTATTCTATGCCTTATCTAAAGGCTCCAGGCTTAGATCAAACCAAAATGAAAATCCTGCCATCCTTTTTTCCATCATCACGTCAGCGCAAAATCTATTAGGTTACCCATATATCTTTAAAGCCAATGAGGTAAAATCTGGGTAGATATGTTTGAATGTGTTTATGTTCTGATCTTCAATGTTCATATGGGAAGGAAAGTCAAAAGTCTGTTATACAATACAAGGTTATACATATAGCTTCAAATTAATTTATTTCTTTACCAACATTTTAATTTGGGCTCAGAAACCTCTCAAATGTAATTTAAAAACATCTTAATTTGTGCTTAAAAGTAAAAAAAAAAAAAAAGTCTTTAGCAGGGTATATGCAGGAATCCTAAAGGTAATTTCAAAACCTTTTTAAGACTTTTTAAAGACCTTCTCAAAACGTTAAGACCTCATCGCCACTTCAAGTTCTAATCAGTATCAAACCTTCAACTTAATGAAGAGTTGTAGTTAAATTAATGGAGTACAACTCAGATAAGCTCGAAAACAACAAAGCTTGAAAAAATTTATTAAACCAAAAGCAAAATTTATTAAAATCTGACACTATTTTTACTATCCCAACAACAAACATGTCTGTCGAGCTGCTGCTTCTTTATTGACTAATTAAGAGACTCGTGCAACATTAACAAAAACGAGCCAGTGTTGTTGATGGTGTCAACAAACTGCTGCTTTAAGTAGGGTGTTAACCCAAATCTCATGATGCAACCAGTTTTGTCCTTGCCACAGGTGAATGTCTTAGCTATGTCAGAATCTGAAAACATCGACTTGGAAATATCTAAAATGCCTTCGTTCGAGTTCAGTGAGTGGTGATTTGCTGCAGTGTAAAGTGCCCAGATAACCTCCACGCACATTGCTGATGTGCCGCCCATAGACACTCTGATGCTGCATAGGTTGAAGTCGTAGCTGTTTTGGCAAGTTCAGCCTTTGTGTTGGGTAGTGGTGTGGGTGATGGGGCATAATAATTGGTGATGAACAGCTGCAGCTGTTCTTTGCGGCCAACAGCAGCCATGTGGCCAGCACCCCGCATATGGGACTTTACAGCGTTTGTGCCCATCAACGATTTACTTACTTTCTTCTTACCATACTTACAGTAGGCCTCACGCATGTTTTCAGCGACAGGCTTCAGCCACTGTTTAAACTTGTCTTTCTCCAACCAGAAGTACACAAACTTGCATTTGCCCATTTTGCCGTATGTTTTGCTCTATGGTTTCACTACATGTGGAGAGCGTCACAACACCTTCCACGTTCGTCGCACATTACATCACATCACCCAGACAGAGGAGCCTGGCCACACGCACCCCGGCCTAAACTAATAGTGTGGATCGAGCACGCCATCGTCAATATCAAAAGAAAAATAAATATATTTTACAAACACTTTGGACAACGCTTAAACAAAATTGAAGACCTCATGAAAAACTTGATTAAGACTATTTAATACCTTTTAAGGGCCTTCCATTTTTTCATAACTGATTTATCAAATTTTAATACTTTTTAAGACCCCGCAGACACCCTGAATAGGTCTGAAACAACATGAATACTTTTCATTTTGGCATGAACTATCCCATCAACAAACTAAATAACTTATTTTTTCCACACACTTACCAGAAGACTGCTGAAAATTTCCAGAGCCCAGCAATGTGACGTCCTCTGTCAGCGGTTTGATCCTCTGATCATCAGAGTCGCTGCTTGGCCCACTCTCCAGTTCCTGACCTCCCACCTCACTGGACGAACTCCCGCTCTGTGCAGTCATCCTGGCCACTTTGCGGGCTCTTCCTCTGGTCATTCTGACTGTTGCACCCTGGTCCTGGGAGCCTCTTCTTGAAGACGCAGAAGAGGATGATGAAGACGACGAAGATCTCTCTTTGAGATTGCGTTTTCGTGAGCCTCTGTCCGGCGGTGTGGTTTTTACCAGTCCAAAGAGCCGCTGCTTTCTGACATGCTGGTTTCCTTCTTCTGCGTCCCAACTGCCACCCACCAAACCCTCTTCCTCACTGTTTGCCATGGCTGCGGCAGTCTGGAGCAGCACTTCAGGCACCTCATCAGAGTCTGAGTCATCCTCCGCTACACCAGCATGCTCAGCAGTAGGCTTTGAGTTTGTTCGGCGACGGCGCGGTGTGGTTTTCACACGTGGAGAACGTTTATTTTCCTCTGATAAATGACATTTTGGGTCATCTTGGTCCTCTTCCTCTTCCTCCAATTCTTCCTCATCTTCTTCATCATTATTATCACAATAATTCTCTACCTGTTCGCCACTCTCAGTCATTTCCTCCATCTCCTTCTCTATCTCCATCTCATCCTTAGTGCCACTTTCTTCCAGTGCTCTATCTGTCACTCCAATGGTTTGTTCATCGGGTGGTGGAAGAATTATAGGTGTAGTAGTATTGCTGATGGGTTTTGGGCTGACTGGTACAGGTGTGAGTTTGACTACGAGCTCTTTAGTGAGCTCAGAGCTCTGTTCTAATACAGCCTTCCTTCGTCTACTCTTCGCTCTGGACTTATTGTCTCTACGTTTGGACCCTGTCAGCTCATGGTCCAGGGCTTCCTGCAATTATCAATTATTAGACATAGTTATAACAAATTCACGATTCTGTAATCAGAAAAAATATTAGTTTCTATAATAATATCTAAATAGAAGTTCTATCATTTTCAACAGTGTTAAAAAAATATTCCCTTAGCACCAAATATGCCTAATAGAACAATCTGTGAAAGATTGTGTAACTGGATTAAAAAGTCAGAATTGCCAAAGCAAAAAAAAAAATGCATGGAAACTACACAGCTATTTTAAACAATATTTTACTATTTTTGTCTATTAAAACAAATGCAGCCTTTGTGAGCTTAAAATAAAAAAGCAATGCTGGATAAATATATTCAACAATAATTATATTCAACAGTATTATTTTCTGATAAATTTTTTTTTTACTGTATTAGATAATTAACCACACAGGCTTTCTACCCCATTGGGCTGCACATTATTGGAAAAATCTGGCCATAAAAAAGTTGCCAGATAGCTTGAATAGCTATATTTGGAAAGAAATGCTTAATTTAGATTAAATATGCTGATTATGTAAGGAACGGCAAAAAAAAAAAAAGTCAAACAAACAGTGCTTTATGGCTCTCCAAAAAGTCAAACAGGATACAGGTACAGAAACTGAATAATGAAATCTAAAATAAATGCTGTATAGTCTTTATTGCATCAATAATTTAGTAAAATTATTATTCTTTAAAAGTTACAAATGTTACTTTGTCTCAATGTTTTAAACTCTCTTGAAACGCCTTTAAAATACAAGTAGACTGTAAACTTTCAGCCTGTTACGGTTATACTTTGCAATGACAACACAAATCTCATGTATTCAACTTTTGTGCTGATTAACCATGTTAACTCAACATTGCAGATCCTGAAATGTAACTATTGAAAACACACTGATTGCGATATGTCGATGCTGACATTATATATTGTGCAGGTTTACTACCCCATAATAATTAGATAACATCTTTACACAAACGATATAAGTTGGCCCTAAAGGGGGTCTTGTTTTGCTCATAATTCTGTGTGAAGACAATAGCTATGTTTCCATCCACCTATTTTTATTAAAAAAAAAAATTATAAAAAAAAAAAAAAAAAAAAACGTTGATGGAAACGTCATGATGTGCATAAATTTTGAAAAAGCGTATTAAAAAAATGTGCATAACTGAGTAGGATAAACTTTTTGTTCAATAAGAAAAGATGCGCATAAACTACGATGGAAACACTTTTACCGCACAAACTCCAGCATGCGCATTAAATGACGAAAATGTGTGTGAAAGGATAAACCATCATGCTGAGCACATTGTAAAATATCTGAAATGTTGTTTTGGTCATTATAAAACACCTTGTCAGGAAGTGACGATTTTGTTCTCTTTGACTCAATGGATGAACGCTGCTTTATTCGCACGTCTTTAATGCGATAATCTAGTTTTGCACAAAGTTCATTCGCATTAAAGATGCTTCTATGCTCACATTTAACACTTCAGTATCAATACTGATAATCAGCATCAAAGCACTATGATTTTCCAAATGTTAAAATACCAAAAACTACATTCTAAAATGAGTAATCCTTGTTTAGAGCATTTTAATTGTATTACATTACAGCAAAATGGTAATGAATATTTATATTTAATGACTTATTAGTCATGAATTCAATAATATATAGCATTCTGGTGAATCCCAAATTAAATGTTTAATGGTTAGTTAAAATATCTCTTAATCTCTTCCCAGGGGTCTGTTCTTCATAGGTGGATTACTGGATATTGGCAATATGACATGATCCAGGATAGTTTAGTTTTTCAAAACTCATCTAAGAGTTGTTGTCATAGCAACAGTTCTGGTAGCTCAAACCTGGTCGGGAGCAGGTTCATTCATATAAATAGGATTAGATGGGGTCATTTCAAGCAAAGATAATACATATATATAATAAAATAAAATAAAAGTTCATATACTTTGAATATAAGTTCATTTACCAACGTGTACGTTTAACTGAAATAATCCTGTTACACTTGCACAACATTCAACTTTTTTTATGATAATTTATGCAGTTATGCACGTGTTGTGAATGCTTATATACCAGTGATTTCAATCAATTTAAATCATCAATTGATGCTTCGCAAAAGTTGCAGACATCTTTACCGATATAAAAACGGTTTTTGGTTCAAAATGTATTTATACAGTTACTCCTAATGCTGATTAAAAAAAACTTGAGTAGGCCTAGGCTACTATAATAAAGAAAATTCTCTAAATGTAGAACTAAATACATTAATACATGATGAATACTCTTGACACATAAAAGTGTAAAGCCTGCAGCTTATGTGGGAAGTAATTTGCGCATCATATTTAACAATCCGTTTATTGCTAATTTTATGTCATTTTGCTCACATGGATAATTGAATATTAATTAGATGATGTCATTACGCTGTTGTGTCGTCAGCCAATTGTTGCATTGCTGATCATGATTTCGGGAATCAATAGATCTGTCCTTCACAACACACACAGCGATCTCAATTTAGCCTTAGATCAGTTTTCAAGATCAAAAGATCCAGGATCTGCCAAATCATCATTTAAGCGAGGTACGAAGAACGGACCCCAAGTAAAATCACTTGTTAATAAACAAAACTCACTTTATGATTAAATTAACTTTTATTTTTACCTGTAATGCTCTGTTGGCTGCTTGCAAATCATCCAGTACAGCTCGAAACATCCTAAGCTGTCCAATTCTCTCTAGTTTTCCTTCGTCTTCTTTTTCACTTTGAACGACTGCCTTGAAGGAATGGCTCAGAGAAGTGGTAACATCTACAAAGCGCTGCATTCGTTGGTAAAGGCCTGCAGAGGGCACAGGTCCACCTCCTGGCCCTAGCAGGTAGGCTGCACCACGACCACCCTTCGCTTTCCCCCGAACAGAGTTCGGCTCATTACGGGACGCTCGTTTCTGAGCCTGCTCCAGGTTCTCGAGAACAGAGTCACAGGCTAACACCAGCTCCACCAATGGCTCTGGACTGCACACATAACAGTACCACTTCCTCTCCTCCTCCAGGATGGTGGACAGCTCCTTCCTCCCCAGGTTTCGCAGCACACATTTCTTACAGAAAGCATTACTGCAGTAGTCACACCCAATTAAACTGCCTCCCTCTGCACACCACCTGAATAAACAGAGTCAGAGCATTGATTTGACATTCCCAAATAAGTGCACTCTTATTAGAACATTAAACCAATATGACATGCTCAGTGTCTCTAAAAATGAAAATTGCTGTGAAATGTCTGATTTATTTCTAGGGCTGGCCAATTAATCAAAACTAAAGTCACAAAAACAATTAAGCAAAGCTAAGATTGTCATGCACATCTTGTCAGGGAGGCACAGTAGTGCGAACAGAAGTAAATCATCTACAAAGGCCAAAGGGCACTCCAGCATAAAATCTCTAAATATCCACAAAGAAACCCAGAAAATCCCCATAGCATTTCATTATAAACAGAAGATTAAATCGCTTTCACTGATTCAGGGTGATTAAAAGGACTGGGGAGTAACAAAATAAATGTAACAGCAATAGATGTTTAAAATCTAAATTACAATAAATACGGGTACTTTGTTAGAATTACATTTAAAAGAAGTGTTAATCAAATTACAGTTACATACATGAAATATTTAAAATAAAAAAAATTTAGTTCACCAAAGTGATTATTTTTTTAAATTAAATTGAATTTCTTAACTCAATGTTTATGTTAACATGGATTTTAACCAAAACTGATACCTAGTTTAAAAAAAACAAACTGTGCAGTCTATTTATTTAGCAATCCAAAATGGGTGAGAAAAAGCCATTCTCTTGTGGAAATACAAAGTATTTTACTTAAATCTGAGTAAGTGTAATGTGTCTACAGCAGGGTTTTTCAAAGTCTAAGACAGTGGGCCTCCCTTTTGACACAACTTATCCATTGGCGCCCCCCTCCTCCCAAACACACACACACACACGCACGCACACGCACACACATATATATATATATATATACATATATATATATATATATATATATATATATATATATATAAAGACACAGACAGATGTCAGACTGTTAACTCACTTTTATCATCATTTGCTTGAAAGTGCAATTATTTACAGAGTAATAAGTATTTTAATATAACATTTTTAAAACTAGGATGATGGTTCAATATGAATAGAACAGATCCAAGAACTGTCCATTCCAGTCAAAACAGTTGAAGTTTAGTGGGTCTCATGCTGTCATTAGCCAAAATTTTGACAAACCACACAAAGGTCGTAGTTCATCAGCTGGTCCTGTCCACGTAAATCCTAAACTCAAATACTGATCATCATATCGTCGTCTTTTGGGTTTAAGCCCTGAACTTGAAGGCTTTTGTGGCGAGGGGTCGTGGCCGAGAGCCGTGGGTAACGGAGTGAGGCCACCTCGTAAGTGGATACACCTGCGGTGCGCACCTGCCTCGGATCCCACGGAAGGAGCTCTGGATTATAAAAGAAGGAACGAGGGCAGAGGAAGCCGAGAGAGGATCGGGCCGGAAATATTTTACTTTTGCTTTCAGTTTGACGGCAGTCTCCGTGAGGAGCTGCCGTCCGTTTGTTTTGGTTTAGACGGCAGCCTCCGTGAGGAGCTGCCGTCACTGTCATTAATAAATCACTTCAAAACTGCGTCGGTTCTCCGCCTCCTTCTTCCCGGCGGCCAAAGGGCCGTGAACTTCATTACAGCTTTGAATCAGGGGGGTCTCAGAAACCGACCCATTGTATTAGCAGGCATTTACCTGTATTGGCGGGCTTGCCAAACAGAAGCGAATTCACTGCTATGGCCTTCTGGGTAAAAAAGGTTTTCTTATATTTTACGTATTTTTTTGCTTTGTTTAATTAAAACGTTTAAATATAATAAAAAAATACATATAATAATTAAACTTAATAATTATATTTTTATTATATTATATTTTTTCCCGCGCCTCCCCTGACATGCTCTGGCGCCCCCCAGGGGAGGCGCGCCTCACACTTTGAAAACCCCTGGTCTACAGTGTAATCCATGCCTACCAGCAACAAACATTTTAGCAGCATCAAAGAATTCAACTGAATTCTCCCATAATTTACTTTGCATTCAGTTGACATGTCTATATAAATCATACACAATAAAGGCTTAAAGTCAAACAATAGCTTCATGGGTTTTACAGATGTACTTGAAGTCTTAGCTATAGTTATAAGTAATGTTATTTGGAAGCATATTTGTGTAAAAACGAAACAAAACAATAATACATGGTTATATTTAACATAATACATTTCACTTAAGTGGGTTAAGTACTAAAACAGCCACGTCCCAGTTCAGAGTCTGGATTCTTCAGAGGCTGATCATTATGGAGCAACAAAGGCTTTTCCAATTCAAATGCAGCTTTGAAATGTATCCTTTATTTCTCAGGCATGCACGAGTTTCTATTTACATAATCTTTTGTTCAGTCAGATTGTGAACAAAAGCCATTTAATGTCACATTCAAAAAGTACTGCAGTGAATCAACAGCAGCTATCACAGTTGATGGGTTTAAGATCAATCCTCTGTAGGCCAGACTGCTCCATTAAACAAAACTCAGTTCAGGCACTTGGTGGCCTAAAGAATACAGTCTCCGAATTGAAATGCAACAAATGTGACCGTAGTCAACATTTGAAGTGAATCAACACCTTTCAGTTAAACTTTAAAATGTACTTTTTTACTTTAAAGAATACACTGAACTACATACACCCATCAAAAACACAATGCTAGTAATTTACTCATGTACCTGCACTGCTCGTCCATGCCCTCTGAATCTTTGCTGATGTCATCACTCATATAATACTTAAAACAACTCTACAAGAAAGCAAAAAGATTAGTACAAAACTCTGCAGAAGAAATTACTAGTTATCAATCAAACAGGCAAAGATCTAATACTTGATGCAATTATGAAAAAACTTTTTTTCTATTTATTAGGAGTTTTTAACATCCATTTTATGTTTACATATAACACACATTAACGCACAGACTCTTATACATACCTTGCAGATAAGCACTTTGAGCATAGGGTGTCTATAGACGGAATCACGCTGGAAGTGATTAACCTGCTGACCGCACGCACTACAGTTTACCCTCTCCAACTCATATCCACCTAACACACAAACAATTCAAACAGTTTATCCATACACCAAACACGCAAGGCTAACTGAGTTTTCCTATGCACAGAAACTTATTCTTTGTAAGATTTGGTGTCAAAGTAAGCTGATAAACTGAATATAAATACTAAATTCATTGTTTTATATGCACTACATTGTGGTCTTTTGAGATCAGGTGCTTGAGGAACATTTATGCCAGAATTTCAGGAACACTTATATGAAAAAAAAGTTCCAACAGTTTTCAATACAAAATAGCAATGAGCAATGATCTGACCAGTCATTTTATTTCACAATGATACTAAACGTATGTAAAAGTTACAACATATCAAAAGTTACCTTCAACCAATACTAAATGTAATAATATATGAGATCAAAAATGTTACATCTGCAAGTTTATTTCTTACCTCTGCGCCGGTCAGCATTATCTCTGTGCTGCTTGTGAATGCGTCTAGAGCGGAATTCTGGACCACGAAAATCATCACGAGTTTCATTACACACTGGCTCTGGCAGCACAAACACTGTCCCTGTGACATAAACGTAGGGTTTAAAACAACACTTGTAATCTCCTCAATTTATAACAAAAAACCATAACAAAAACATTACACAGATTGACAGTGAGAATCAGCCTAATGAATCTGAAAAGGGAATAGCACCTTTGGGTAGGATGTTGGTGTCATGGTCACTTGAGTGGACCGATATCACATCCTCAGCTCCACTCTCAGATGAAACGTCTGACTCGTTCATCCCGCTGTGTTTAGTGACAACAGTTGGTTTCCTGTAAGAGTAAAGATTTACAAATGAGTTCACTCATTCAGAATACAAGGCTATCTGCTCCAGATACATCTCAATATTTGAGTCAAACCTTCTTGAACGAGATGACAACATTCCCACTTCTGAAGGGCCACCCGCCTGAAAAGACATCATAAAAAAAAGACACAAATTTAATGATTATGCAAAAAATATATATATTAGCTATAGGGATATATTATTTATAACAATACATCCGATTTATTTCTAACTTATTTTTGGCTGATATCCGATACTTAAACCTGCCTAGATTTTATTTCTCGCCTTATGTACTGACTTGTGTCATGGTAATGGATGCTGCACACTAGTGGTGGAAAGGAGAGACCACCTTACATGATTGTAAAGCGTTTTGGGTGTATGGCCATACACAAAATAAATGCACATTACAATTACAATTAATGTAAAGAAAAAAAAGAAAAAAAAAACACTTATTAAACATTTTAAATGCTCCACTGAAACAAAGTCGTACACATGGGAAGCATGTAGCACTGCATTAAAATCCATTTTCCCCTGCCATGTCTTTAAAATATGAGTTTATTTTGCCCCAGTATTTTCAATGGAGTTTCTGCACTCACCTGCTGGTCCCGATAGCGCTAGTAGTTACACAGTCCTTCAACTCATTTTATGCTTGAACAACCAAATGAATGCTTAAGTCTATTTAACTGAATGTATTGTAATTACATTAATACATTGATGCTGCAAAAGGAACCTTATGAAATTGAAGTCACATAAACCTTTTACCGGAAGTTTATCATTGGCTGAAAAACACTAGCTTTGTATATAACCAATTCTTGTCAGTAATATTGTGCATGCCCAGTAATTTTTTTCAGGGTTTTCACCTTTTTAAATGGATAGGAAAGTGTAGGGTATTGACAGGAAAGCATGGGGAGTAGAGAGAGGGAAAGGATCAGCATAGGACCGCGAGAAGGGGAATCAAACTCAGATCACCGTGATCACCGAAGTGCATGTGTCAATGCACTAACCACAACACCACTGGCGCCGACCATGCCCAATAATTTATTCAATTTGTTTTATTTACAATTACAAAAGAAAGCTCTTGTTGATCTATGAGAATAATGCCTAAATGCCCAGTTGACATTTCTTAACAACAACAAAAAAAAAAGGTTGGTGGTGGCTTAAAATATGAGACATTTGCATTACTATAATATGAAACAAACTGCACTTCTACAGTGAAATCTATACTAAACTGAAATTAAGCGGTTTTAATTTACTAGACCTACACCAGCATTCTACACTACTCTTTTTGTCTGCCTGAATTGCTGGAACGTTACACAAACTCAATTCCTGGAGGGCCGCAGCTCAGCAGTTTTGCTCCAATCCCAATCAAACACACCTGATCCAACTAATCAAGGTGTTCAAGTGTACTAGACCAGCTGAGTTTGATTAGGATTGGAGCAAAACTGTGGAGCTGCAGCCCACCAGGAACTGAGTTTAAAAGCTATGCTCTATAGTTTCAGTCAGTTGCCATTCTTTTGGTGTTCACAGGCAGCAGATGAGACCAGACTTAAGTCAATATGAGGCAACAACAGAGGTGGGCTTCATCAGTGCTACAAAACTGGCATTCTTTGGTGTGTACTGGCCTTCATTCTACTACAAGTTTTTAAATGTTTTAAAATAGGCTAAAAGTGACTACAGAATTTTTTGGGAAGATTAAACAGTACCACACAATAGAGCTGCACAATTAATCGAAAAAAGATCCGATCTCGATTCGACCATCTAGACATCTTAATCCAGGATTTCTACAATTCTGTCAAACATTTTCAAGTTCAGGAGAGAAGCAAAGGCGGCTGCACGTCTTTTCAATCTTTCACATACGTTGTTCAGCGACATGGACACCTCCAAATGATGTTAAAAGAGTCACATACTGCATTTATAAGGTATAATTCACCTAATAACGTAATTTTTGTCTTTATATAATGCTGTATTCGTAGCCGGGAAATCACACGTGACGTGAACTGATGACTGTGCGGGCGCGCGCCCTACTTAAGGATAGACGCGAGCGTCTACTTTAGTGAAAAGAACCTGCATATGCTGTGAATAACAGGTAATAAAGCTATAAATAATATTCAGTTTGACACAGAGTGATCGTTTGAGAGCAGTGCGTGAAGTAGGAACAGCACTTAGCAGTGAAAATGAAATCGAAAGCATGCACATCATTTACATAATCATATCGCATTTTAGAGTTATGACTGCGACAAGCATTTGATAGTTTTTTTCTTTCATAGCGAACACACAGTTGTGCATGAATATAAATGTTTACAGTGTCAGTATAACTACTGTAGTCTATATAATGTTGATTTTACCAGTGAAATGGTCTAAAAATCTTGCCAATGACAAATTGCAAGCATATATCTCAAACATAATTTAACATCAGAATTATTATAAGTAGAATAGAATTATTTACAGAAACCAGTAGACCTACACATTATTAATGTTGTTTTACCATATGTTTGAGAAAAAAACAAATCTCATATTAAGCTTTTATTACATCTACAGAATCGAGAGAAAATCGTGATCGTTATTTTAAGCAAAAAAAATCGTGATTTTCATTTTAGCCAGAATAAATAAAGTCTGAAAGGGTTATTTGTAGTGTAGTGCAATATATAAGCAGCCATTTCAGTATCAGCTGCTAAATGCTTCAGCCAGATAAAAAAAAAAAAATATTGTTAAACTACTCATGAATCCTGAATTATTTGGCTGTTTGTTTTCTGTATCGGCCAAAATGGTCACATCACAATTCGTTACATTCATAATTGTTAGAAACTCAGCAGTGCTGACATTTAAGACATGTGACTGTGTTGTAGCTTCTTTTTGTTACGCGTCATAGGTGGCCAATCAGGAGTGCCCAAACTTTTTCTTATAAAGGGCCAAAAACCAAAATATATTGAGGTTTGTGGGCTGAAGGTACAAATAGTTGTCATGGCTAATTTCCAAATTTAATAATGTTTAAAAACATTGCTTTAACTAATACAGATTTTTTTTTTACATTTTATAATAAACTTATTGCAGTAAACGTAAAATAATCAAATTATTAACAGAATTACACTAGCTTTTGCCTTGATTTGCTAGCCGATATCTTCTGCATTGTTCTCTATCCGTTGAGTGACAATATTTACATTTTTTTTTTTTAAATCTGATTCATTTACAGCATTTAATTAAAACATTTAATTTCAGTTTGCTTTTTTGTAGTTCAGATTACGTTAAATTAGAAACGATAACCCCTGTGTTAAAGGCATTTGCCTCCAATCATCTCCATCGCTTTTACTCTCCTCTCAGATGGGATGGCGGGCCAAATCAAAAGGTTACAATGGGCCAACTTTGGCCCACGTGTCCTTCTTTGGGCATTTCTAAATAATCTTTTTAGCCATATAGCTTTTTTCCCACCAATACTCTCAATGTAATACCTCTACTCCCTCTGTTTCGAAGACCAGGGTGATGCTAACTTTTGGACTGGACAACAAAAATGCAGTACTCTCTGTACAGAATTGTTTACCTCCTCTGCAAAACGAGCTTGTTCATCCAAATATTCTCTGGACGTGGTTCCTGTCAAAGAGAAAGAACACAAAAAAAATTAACTATAACTGACCCATCAAGTACATTTTTGATAACGGTTAATTTCCATGTGGTACCGACCATTCCAGTGCCCAGGCAGTGCAGGTCCATTTTTGTCTTCTGTAGAGGTTGCCAGGTACTCATGGAGCCTCCCGATCAGCTCACCAAGCTTACTGCCTCCGCCAGCCACCGGTCCGGGTCTGCAAGAAAAGACATTTCATCTCTATAGCAACTGCTTCCCTCCGTGGTCCCTCAATATAACGTTACACTACAACACTTAATAACGTTGACGTTACTCTTAACCTAAAAAAACACAAATTCAACACAAACAATAAAGGCTTCCATAAAATAATAAATCGTACGACTGGCTTCAGTCTAAAAGTTATGTGAGGTGTAACGTTACATTAAATTAGTTCATAAACCTTACTACGAGAGTTAACGTTAAACACTGATTCTTTGTTTGACTGGTAACGTTAACGTTACCAATAGACGCAAACTACAAAAGCAAAAACTCAAGTCATAAATCTTCTTCATATAACTGGAATTTAAAAAGCAGAACATTAAATAAAACTGCGTCTGAGTTAAAAGTATATGTTGTCGATAAATATTGGCGAACACGACACTGTTTTTATGGTAACGTTAGTGGACGAGAGAGAGAAAAAATAAAGCGCCTCACCTGAGAACTTCGGCAGACATCACCTCATCCACGTGACGCTTCAACACAACGCCAAGCTTTTAGCAGAAACGCGTTTCACGATGATCGTCATAAAAACTCATATTTGACGAACCGCAAAACTCAGCCAGTTTCACCCGCCATCTTCCCAGTGGAACTTGCGCCAGACTGCTTAAAATGGCGCACCGGAAACGGCGTGCTGTCGCAACGGACGTAAAGTGATAGCGTCATTACTTCATCAGGTTTCGTCATAACTGCACTCGGATCGCGACTTTTTTTTGGTCAACATGGTAGCTTTATTTGAGCGCGGCGAGTTGAAAACATGATATGCATTCTGACTACATTAAGAATATACATTTTGCTTGTGTGTATACAACATTTTGTTTGTGCAAATGCATGAGAATGAATTACGAGCCTGACGTTTTTCAGTCAGTCAAGACAGATTTTGAATAATCAGCATTTTCATGATAGATCCGTATAATTATTTAATAATATAATAAAGTTAAAGTTTAAATGCACAGCTATGTTTTTTAGCCAATGGTAAACTTCCGGTGAGAGCTAATGCGACTATATTTTCAATTTCATAAAGTTCCTTATTCAGCATCGATGTTGTAATGTAATGTAATTACAATACAATCAGTTAAATAGACGTACGCATCCATTTGGTTGTTAGAGAGACGAAAGACCATTTAAATGCACATGCAGTCAATAGCAACAGGCTAGCACAGAAACTCCATTGAAAATACTGAGTTAAAATAAATGTCCATATTTTAAAGGCATAAAAATATATATACTTTAATACTTCTTGTTTGGTCTTATACCCACTTTGTATCGAATCTCAGCCAGGCATCAGATCTTAAACGTGGCAATTTTGTAAGGGATGACAATTCACCAGAAGCCCTAGGGCTGGCTGACTGAAATAAAAAGTCTGTGTGCATACACCCCATTTATTTTAGCTTCTAATTAAACTTCAATTTTTTTTCATAATATAGTAATGTGATTTATATTTACCCTAAAGGGGACAAGGAATATCAGACAAGGAATGGATGAATTATTTTATTTCAGCTGTAACATAACAACAACTAGAAATATAATCATGTGATCCTGAGATACAGAACCTTCATGATGAGAATGATCATAATAGCTATGCAGTCGAGTTTGTTCGTGGTGAGTTAACATTACTCTCAACGTCCATTTCATGATCTGATACAAGCCCAATGCCTGTATGACACAGTTGCCTCTCAAGCGCTGTGATTCTTTGCTTCAGTTTTCTTTGTGTTGCTGTAAACTCTCCGAGCAACCGTGCAAAACGTGCTTGTAGAATATCTAGTGAGCCTTCCAGCCGTTCAACCTTCTCATCAGTGTCCATGACAAGCAAGCCTCCCTGTGCGATGCCTTCATCCAGAAGCCCCTGCTTCCTCAAAATCTCCCTTCCACGTTCTTCCAGTACCCTCTGAGCATCTGGATATTCGATTACGGCCTCCATTAGGTCGTCCTTCGAAAGGCAGAAGAGGTCGGAGTAACCTATGCTACGAATGTTAGCTGTCCGACGGTTCCCCATTTTACTCCCTTGAATGTTAAGTATGCTAATCTCGCCAAAACAACCTCCAGCTGTTAGCAATGCAAACTGGGTCACTCCGTCATCAGCAACAACTGCTAGCTTTCCCTCTTTGATGATGTACATCTCTTTCCCAATGTCTCCTTTCCTACAGATGTAGTCTCCTGGACTGTACACTTGAGGACGCAGTTTTAACACTAGTTCTACCAGCAGCCCGGCCTCGCAGTCTTGAAAGATGCGAACTTTCTTCAGAGTGGTTAAATGAACATTGATAGCAATTTCTGCACGTAGCTTGTCTGGGAGATTCTTTAACACTTCCTGTTCATCCACTGCTTTCTGATTGGTCCACAGGTAGTCGAACCATTTGATGACACGGGTCTCAAGATGGCGACTGACTTTGCGGAAGTGCATGTAATGCTTAATAGCGTCAATTCGTGCTTGAAACTCTGCTCGTGTGGCGTTCATGTTGGAAATCATGGAACCCACATTACCCACGATGGTGGCGAAAATTAAAACTCCAACAAGAAAATCGAACACCACAAACACGTATTCCTCATCCCGTACGGGAGGCGGCATCTCTCCAATTGTGGTGAGCGTTAGCGTGGACCAGTAGAAACAGTATATGTAACTCCGTCTCAGAGCTCCTTCCTCTGTGGATGAGATGTTAGGATAAACCCATTCATCCGACCCAAAACCTAGAGACTTCGAGATGGCGTAGAAGATGCAGGCATTCCAGTGGATAATAACCAGGATGTAGAGAACCAAGTTCCAGATGCGGAAAATGTTTGGGTAGTTGGTTCTGGTCTCTGTTCGGTTGAAGAACTCAAACATACGGGAGAAGCGCAGGAGGCGGTTGAAGCGTAGCTGTGGGGTGTTGATCCCTGTGATGATGTACGCCAGATCTGTAGGCAGGATGGAGAGGACGTCCAATTTGAACTGAAAGGTATGAATGTAGCTGTCTCTGAGTTTGGCTAGGTCCTTCACTAGCAGTCCTTGCTCCAAATAACCTGAGAGGGCATAAAAAGTATATATATTAGGCTATTCATTCACACAACAAAAGAGGATGAAGACTGGTTTATAGGGGTGCGATTGACGCAGAAGTTTAAATCAGCCTTTACACAGTAGAAGAACTTACAGTTCGAGGCAACTGTACATAGTGTGAGTGTGCTAACTCCCTGACTCATTATTCCTTCATTCTGCTTCATAGCCATGCTTAGTTAAAGTAACATCATCATCGTCATACGATATAAACTTTAGTTTTGCCGACTTATACACATATCGGCATGCATATAAACAACTGAGACCAGGAGCAATGCTAGGGAGTGGCTTTCTGCGCACATGCATCAATTTGTTTTCATCAGCGTTGTTTCGGTTGCTTATAGAGAATACCAAACTTACGTGTGCAAAAGACGCCAAATGTGAATAGCCTTTAATGTCTTTTTTCTGGGATGACCACTCTAAATTAATACACTTGCACAAAGTAAATCTTATCTCAAAGCTTTTACTGGGGCACTTTTTTTCAAGATGCCGCCCTGGGCGATCGCCCATATTGCCCATACCTAAATCCGCCATTGTCTGCATGACATGCATGCTTTATCTCGTTTTAGCTGTTACGGTGCTTAGAGAGATGCACATTCCAAATTTTTTTGCCAACAGCACTTAAACCCGATAGAAGAAGATTTTTTCAGAAACATGGGACGACAGTGTTTTGTTTTTAAGTGTACCAAAACAAAACTGTTCTTGCTATTTCCTTGCGATACAAGCACATTAGGCCCTGTTTACACTGATGTGTTTTAGGTTTAAAACACTACATAGCTAAAGATCCACATGACTATACACACACACTCTGGCATGTGCTGAAAGGCACTTTAGTGTATTCGGGTATCCAGGCTGTCAGCAGGAGCTGGAGTTCTTGGAGTTCCAGTATTCTGCTTTAGTTGTAATATAATGTAATGTGTATTTATATAGCGCATTTATTGTGTATGGCCATACACCCAAAGCGCTTCACAATCATGAGGGGGGTCTCTCCACACCACCACTAGTGTGCAGCATCCACTTTGATGATGTGACGGCAGCCACAGGACAACAGCGCCAGTGCGCTCACCACACACCAGCTATTGGTGGAGTGGAGAGACCGTGATAGAGCCAATTCGGTGGAAAGGGATGATTGGCAGGCCATGATCATAAGACCGATAGAGGGACTTTGGCCAGGACACCGGGGTTACACCCCTGCTCTTTCACAAGAAGTGCCATGGGATTTTTAATGACTACTGAGAGTCAGGACCTCGGTTTAACGTCTCACCCGAAAGACGGCGCCCACTGACAGTAGTGTCCCCTTCACTTTTGCTAGGGCATTAGGACTCACACAGACCACAAGTTGAGCGCCCCCTGCTGGCCTCACTAACACCACTTCCAACAGCAGCCTAGTGTTCCCTAGTGGTCTCCCATCCAGGTACTGACCAGGCTCAGCCCTGCTTAGCTTCAGTGAGTAACCGGTCTTGGGCTGCAGGGTGACATGGCTGTCAAGTCAAGCTGCAGGGTGACATGGCTGTAGTTTTGCTATCAACCTACATTTTATATCACTGGTAGTTTCTATTGAGCTGGTTAGACCCAACTTCGTCTTAAAATTAAAGGTTCTTTAATGGCATCTGTGGTTCCATGAAAAACCTTTGAAACTTTTAGTCCACAAAACCTTTATTGCAGAGGAAAAACATTATTTAGGTTATGAAAATGTTATTCATATTATAAAAATGATTCTTTAAACAGTTTAAACATATTTCACTGAGAATTTTTGGTGAACCAAAGAAGGTCCTTCTATGCCATCACTTTGAAAATCCCTTTTTGGTTTTGTAACTTTTTGTGTAAATTTCTTAAAGAACTTGCTGGTGACAAATTGACAATATATTTGTTCAATAAATTAAATATATATTTTTTACATTCAAATACTTTTCAGACCTGTATCAAAAAGAGTGAAACATGCTTCCACTTCAACAGGATCTTGGTAGTAAAGTAGCAAAGCTTAAAGCTTTTTGGCTGTTACTGAAAGGTTAGCATCTACCATCCCAACAAAAGCAAAGAGGATTTGTATCAAAATCTATCGCAAGGATTTCTTTCAAACATTTTAAATGTGCATATTTGTTTTTAAGATTATAGGAGCTAATTTATATTGAATTCTAATTTTCTTGTAGAATTCTCGTCTTCTCTTGCATTTGAAGGCCAAAACTAAAGAAAAGATGATTTGACTGTTTAATCATGTATTATTTGAAACTATGCACAATTGGTTATGCACCAATAAAAATGCAACTAATTGCAATTAATTTGTGCTTTTCTCACTACTGCATTCTTTAGCTGACATTTTCAATTCCCAGGATTTGGTTTCAAGTGGTTTTGAATGAACCCATGTGCAGAATACATAAATGCAATGCAATGCAAAACAAGATGATGATAGCATCGATATGATATATGATATATTTTTGTAGCCATTTTAGGGTAACTTACAATATGTGGTAAAAGCCAGGAATTTAGGGCATGTGTGTGTATTTACCTGTCCTTAACCGAATACATGAATCCAGTATGTAGACGAAGTCACAAATATAGTCAAGCACTAGCCAGACAATAGGAGTCTCACTCTGAAGCTGGTCGAAACATGCTCTGTGCACACAATAACAGAAAGAGGAAGAACATAGAATCATTAACATGCGGATATGCACAGGCATAATAAAAAAATACCTGCAATTAGTTACACCCGAAACAAACAGACCATCTCAAGAGACCATGATTAATGATTATTAATATGTAAAGGAGTAAGACTTAGGGAAAAGTCACACCTGGCTACAAGCAGGACCCAATTATAAAGCACAGCAGCGGCGATGAAGAACAGCCAATAGTAGTATGTATCGTCAGAGGATGCAACTATGAATGTCTCCCATTGTTTCCTATGACAAAACACAGATTTGTTTATACACACACACACAAAAAAAGTGACTGGTTTCACAAACTGTTGCAAATTATCACAAGTAACACATTTTTTCAAACAAGATATTTAGATACATTTTTTTTGGACAAAAATACTCTTCAATTTAACCACAATAAAGTTTTCACAGCAATGCCACAGAAGAACCATTCATGTCTCCTTAAACATGGTCACAATTTACAATAAGGTTTCCTTAGTTAAAGTTGGTTCATGTATTCATTAAGATGGACTAAGAATGAACTTGTAGTACTTGCATAATACAGCATTTATTAATCCTAGTTCAACATTTACTAATGTATTATTGAAATCCAAATTTATGCTTGTTAACTTTAGTTAATGCACTGTGAGTTAACATGAGCAAACAATAAACAATGTAAATTGCAAAAACTAGTGTCAACAAACATGAATACATATTATAATAAATGTATTGTTCATTGTTTGTTCAAATTAGTATATGCATTAACTTACAAAACATTTTTGTAAAGTGTTACCGAAAACCTTTCAGTGAACAGTTCTTCAAAGTGCTAATTGTTTTGAAGTTTGAAGACTATTTCAATAATCTAAAGCCCCTTATTTAACAGTGTAGAACCTGGAGGTAAAGTTCATAATACAATTATTAATGCCAATAAAAGGACCTTTGTTTTTGACCACTAGATTAGGCTTGTTGGACCAAAATGAATTATGATCATGTCTTGATTTTTAATTATTTAATTAGGACAGTAAGGTCCGACTTGGCTTAGATAAATGTCTTGTCAGTTAACAGAAATAATGTACTGTACAGAATATTAAGTCATGGTGCAGTGGAAAAGTATTAACATTGTGTATGATTCTCATGAGCTTGGACGACTGCATCCATACATCTCTGCAGTGACTCAAATAATTAATGAAGTCATCTGGAATGGCAAAGAAAGCGTTCTAGCACTCATCAAGATTCTTTGGATTCATCTTCAATGTCTCTTCCTCCATTTTACCCCAGGCATGCTCAATAATGTTCATGTCTGGTGACTAGACTTGCCAATACTGGAGCACCTTGACCTTCTTTGCTTTCAGGAACTTTGATGTGGAGGCTGAAGTATGAGAAGCAGCGCTATCCTTCTGAAGAATTCGCCCTCTCCTGTGTTTTGTAATGTAATGGGCAGCACAAATGTCTTGATACTTCAGGCTGTTGATGTTGCCATCTACTCTGCAGATCTTTCACACATCCCCATACTGAATGTAACCCCAAACCATGACTATCCCTTTACCAAAGTTGACTGATTTCTATGAGAATCTAGGTGGGTTCCTTCTGCAGTAGTTGTGATGATTGGGATGCAGTTCAACAGATGAAATATCGAAAAAATTCTACCTCCTGCCATATTTCCAATTTATCCACTAGTAGTCAAGTTATTATTTGTTGCTCTTACAACTGGGATCCACCACAAGACTTTTGTTTTAGTGTACAGTTACTAATAAAATTAATGATAAAAATCTAAGATACAAATGAGAAAGATAAAATGCAACAAATAAGTGATTGAAAGTATATTTTAACTATATTTGATAGAGTATTAGTAAACTTATGTTGGAGTTAGCAGAGTATGTTGACTTCAGCAGAATGTCTTTGAGTCCATCAAAACAAAACAATTGGCAGACATTAAGGAGACCGTCAGCCAATACTCTAATAACTTCTAGCTGACATAGTTACTAAGAATAAAGGGTATCTTTAAAAAAAGTGTAACAATATCTCTCTCTCTTTGTGTATGCAGACTGGTCAATTTTTTTTTTGTCATTTCATTTTTCCATATAGTGTCCATCTTTACTTTGTGATTCCCTTGGTGTTCCCATTAGCGTCTGGCTGGTTGTTGCTCCGTCGACTGGGTGGAGCTCGTACTTCAGGTCCCCGAAATCTCTCCAGGAAAGAATCCGGTCTCTCCTCCTCCTCTACCAGACTCCTGTGTGCCCATTCTCTTAGAGTCACAACCAGAGTGACCAACCTGCCAAGAGAGCCGGAGAGAAAGCCTTTATTCAAGCGTGTTGCATGTGGCACCCGTTAGAATATGTATGTGAAAGTTTGTGTGGATGTTGTACCTGGACAGAGCTCCTCTTCCTCTAAAGGAGTTTCTGGATGGTGCATCTTGGGGCTCAAGAGCTGCTACTCGCTGAAGCTCAGATGAGGTGTCATCACACGCAGACTGAGACCTGAGAGAGGAACCGAAGGATTAAGACCATAATTTTGTCCCAACACAAACACATAAGTTAACAAGCATTTTAACAAATTTAAATAAACTTAAGAAAAAACAATTAATTTGTCCAAAAAAAATCACAAAAGAATTAAACTTTAAATTAGTAGTTTGAACAAGCTGCTGTTATTTTTCGTGTATATAATTGATTATACTTTCTGAACAGTATGAATACCTGTAACAAAGTGAGTCAATTTAGAGGACAATAACCATAGCACAGATGCTGTATCAATTAAATGATCAATTAAGTTAAGGTGGATCGATTAAGGGTGTTGATTAATTGAAAATATGTTTTTATTGTTATTCGTTTGGTGTTTTTAACATAGACTACGATTCTTTTAAATGGGTTTACTATCAGCATTTAGTCCTTCCATAACCAGCTAACAAAATTTTATTTTAATTAATTAATTTTTTTATTTTTTTTTTTAAGGAAGACAAGGGGAAAAAATACAAATAATAAATAAAAATATAATAATAAAAAAAATATCAATATATTTAAGTTACGACAACATTTAACAAAGTGAAGTTCAGACAACAAACTTTACTATGTTAGCCAAATGGTCTTTCTCTCTTCAATCAGTGGCATTTTTACATAACATAAACTCCATTTTTCAAGTCGAGTACCCATCATATTTGGTTTTGTTTTAATTAGAAATTTCATACAAATCCAGCGTTATGAACTTAACTAACTACAAGCAAGTTTCCAAGTTTAAAACCTCAAATGAATTAAGGAGCTGAAATAGTAAAAATTTTAGTTTGTTTTCAAATTTACTGTTCATTTAGTTGCTTGTAAGAAATACATTTAAAAACATTTTTTTTTTTTTTTTTAGTTTTTCATTGTTTTACAAAACAAAAACATGTACTGTCTCATATAAACAGAGCGAAAAATAACAAAAGATCAGTGTGTGGACTTAAAAATACAACACAACTCCATTAGTGCGTAAAAATTGAGTTATCAACCCAATTTCTTTGAATTGCTACAAGTTAAATATTGTTTTAAACTAATTGACATATATTTTACCTTTAAATTAGCCACATTTTAAGGTTGATTATCAATATTTTCCTGTTTTGAAAACTTAATAAAATTATTCTGTCAACTTTTAAGTTTTAATCTTATCAGCAGTTTAGAATTGGTTAGCACTGTCGCCTCACTGCAAGAAGGTTGCTGATTCTAGCCTCGGCTGGGTCAGTTGGCATTTCTGTGTGGAGTTTGAATGTTCTTCCCGTGTTTGCAAAGGTTTCAACCAGGTGCTCTGGTTTACCCCACAAGTCCAAAAACATGCGCTATAGGTTAATCCAATTAGCTAATTGACCGTAATGTATGAGTGGGTAGGTGTTTCCCAGTGCTGGGTTGCGACTGGAAGGGCATCTAATGCGTAAAACATTTGCTGAAATAGTTGGCGGTTCATTCTGCAGTGGCGATCCCAGATGAATAAAGAGACTAAGCCAAAAAGAAAATGAATGGATGAATATTTGGTTGATGTAGTCCTTTGAAAGCTAGATAATTTTTAACAAGTCATCAATTTAGTTTTTTTAATAACTTTGCAGGATATTATCCAACGTTCTGGGATTGTTCTCTTAAAGCTGGGAAGGTGAAATGACAAAAACACACACATATTGACTTACCTGCTAAGTACACTCTCTGCTCGGTCTTGCTCATCCTCTTGAGTTTGCACAGAGAGACGATGAGAGCAGGGAGATCCCTCAGGAGCTGACTGGCCTGTCATACTGTACACACACACAAACACACACACACACACACACACGTTTTGTTAGATACACATATTCCATAGGCACAGACAATCCATTCTTCTGCCAGAACATAGTGCCTGACAGTGACTCTAACAGCACAACAATTCCTAGGTGGTGTAACATCTCATCTGATGAAGCTTACACAAAAGAAATCTTCTCATGTTGTCATTTTTAACATTTACTGCTTTGTGATGAGCATTTGTTATCGTCTTTTACATTTCAAAAGACCTTGTGGAACAACACACGAGTATAATGCCAGCAAGGTTCACTCATACTTTATTTAGTAAATATAGCAAACAGAACAACAGTCTGCTGAAATAAGCAGTGCATGGAGCTATTTTACAGTTAGGTGGATCTAAGGTAGAACCTTAGGGTATGTTGGAGGGATAAGGTGCCTTAGGGCTCAGTCCTTGGACCACTTCCTATCTTTACATGGCATAACTAGAATCTGAGATTTAGAAAACCTTTTTCTTTTACTGCAGATAACACTTCGCTTTACCTTTCCTCCCATTCTGATGATGTGATGAGAGGTGTTTAAATTTCAGCAGGTCTGACTGACATTTCTTGCTGGATGAAGGACCATCACCTTCAACTCAGCCTTGCCAAAACAGACACTTCTCTTCAAGACAGCCAGCTTAACACTTTATCACAGCCTCTACATCAGGCACATCAACAATAACCCCAGCCAACCAGATAATTTTGATAATTGTGTAAATATTTACATGGAACATTATTAAAATTAGGTTTCTGGAACATTGATAGCAAAACATTCTAATATAATGTGAATATAAAGTGTTAATAACATTATAAATAATGTTCTGAGAACATTTATATAATATGAGATGGTACAAAACATTTTGAAAAATGTTATCATAACAAAAATAACATTAATACATTTTAGCTTGGATTATATAGTTGTATTAAAGTGATATGATGGCCAAGTATGGTGACATGCAGTATGGACAATATGGGCACACACACAAAGTACAGGAAGCTATTTGCTGTCATGCTACTGAGGTCCAGGGCCTCAATTGACCCTTCGCTAAGCCACACCCAAAAACCGCCACCCACCAATCGTGGCTTAGCAACCGTAACGTTAGCTACGCGCAGGGGCTCTGTCAAGCTTTCAAGTGAGGGAAACGAACCAAAGTATTTTGAATATAGATTGTGCAAATCTGACACCCGTATCCTTAAAGTATGGACAGGCGGTGGATTTTTTTCCCTTTTCAAAACCTAAAACCCAGAGGAGAAATGCTAGCGTGGACCAAGGTCTGTGAGGGGCGCTAAAGGAGCAGAGTTAAGTTGGTTTTGTTTTCCATATTCACATTACACATTCAGTAATAGACAGACGGCAAAAACTCACACCTCTTAACGTTACCCTAAAAAGATCTAAACTGTGTTTCCTACAAAAATATAAAGCAGGTTATGTTTCCTAGCTGTCTTTTTCTTTTTCCGCTCGATATTATGAGCGCTGCTCCGTTTAAGCCCTCGCCATATAGTCATAGCACTCATATTTCCATCTGTTTCAAGCTACGAATTTTTGAAATGACATGTCAACAGAGATATGATCACAAACTGAGCACTTGCAATCAATCATATATATATATATATATATATATATATATATATATATATATATATATATATATATATATATATATATATATATATATATATATATTTCAATTTATTTATTTCATACAACTGCAAATTATATGGCAGTTATAGCTACTGTGCATTGTTATGAGTCAATGATGCTAAAATTTGGCACAAATCCATTAGTTTCCCCTTTCTGGCTGCTCTTTCTATGAATGAATTATGTAGAAGCACTGTCCATGTGTGTTTCCTCGTCTGTTAGTGATGCTTTTTTTCATTGCATAGCAATAGTCTATCTGGCTTTTTGGCTAGAAAAGAGAAATCATGGTTTAAGCTAGCTTTAATTTTTATTAAATTATTTTCTGATCGGTTGCCTATTATGTGGTGAATATACCCCTGTAATGTATACTGCAGACCTTTTTTGTCTGGCTTTCTCGGATATCTCCCCTGTTCGCCAAAAAATGACTATATATCCCTGGCAATGTCTGACACCAGCGCATACACACTGTAATAGATGTGCCAGGCATGAAAGCTTGACAGTCGTAGCAACAGTAACTAAGGAGAGCGGGGCTTAGTGAAGGGTGAACCTGCTATACCTCCCATGTTACAAAACTAATTCTCTACCCAGTAGGTCAACCAAGCTGTGTTTTCTTCACAGACACCACAACCAGTTCTGCTCAATGATTACTCAGACCAATTCATAATTAGGATTTAGTAGCAATTCGTTCTAATTTGAATGACCACATCAATAAATTTTAGTAGAAAATTGGGGGCACACATCCCTTTAAAAATCATTCAATTCATACCAATGAAGTCATATGTATTTGTATAAATTGGTCAATTGTCTGATGAAAACATAAAATGGTTATGTTTCCTAATGAGATCAGGCTGGCTCTGCAGATTTCCTAATACGGCATTAGAAAGATCAGACCCTTTCTATCAGAGCATGCTACACAACTCCTTGTTCAAAGTCAGTTCTGCCGCAGTGAGACCATTGCAATGCTCTCTTTAGAGACCTCCCTGCCATTACTATCGAACTTCTGAAACTTAAACAGAATGCTAAAGCTACAATGGTCTTAAAGAGCCCCTATTTTTGGGTTTTTGAAAACTACTTTCCATGCAGTGTGCAACACTGCTTTAAGTGAATGAAAACATCCAGCTGAGGTTTAAATCTGAAAGTGCATCTTGTTTAAAAATATAGATTATTTAATCAAATATTTGACTCAGAGTCATTTAAATGATTCGTTGTTCGTCTGGATCTTTTACCTAATTGTTTCAACATCGACACAAAACAATAACAAATATGTTCTGTGCAGGATCCGGTAAAACATGAACGTGCCTTTCCCTTAAAACACTAGCAGAGAGTAGGTGTGTGGGACTGATCATGGCTTAAAATGAGTGAGCACTAATAAATGAACGTTCTGGTGATTATTGCAATAATCTACCCTGCAAAGGGGCATTCATCAGCCGTTTGTTAAAGGAAGGATCAGAAAAAACTATTGATGTACGGGAAGCTTGACTGGGACTTTACAGTACACAGTCTATGGACCAGTTTCTTCCTTCATTTCACATGTGTAGGTTAGATGAATATGCCTCCTTGTTCTCTCTAGCTTGCAATATATGTATTTAATTATGTTTTGTTACTTGTACTAGCTTGTACAAGCTGCTACATGCAGCTTGTACTGTATGTGGTTAACTTTTTATATTCTCATAAATCAGAAATTCACCAAAATCCACGTGAAAACGTGCTGCTTTGTTTATGAATTTAAAAGCGTTTGTGAGCTCACGATTCTCTGCCGTTTGTCATTGCTATGGCCACCATCAGCTGTTCCTACACACGTGCTGCGGTCAAGTTAAAAATAGGTCTGATAAAAAAACATCTTCAATCGCTGAACGAATCATATGGTAGTTGTTGGGATAATTAGGTAAAATAAGACCCCCAAAACCAAAATATGACTTTTTTAAATACATAATAGGTGGTCTTTAAATGAATTGCTATTGGAATTGGTTTCAACAGCTGCTTGCATAAAATTCGATAAGTAAAATTCTAAAACATGCACTCTGCTTCTCAATACTTAAGACTTATGTACCCTCCAGAAGCTTACACTGAACATGAATGGTGAATTGTGGGACCATTCCAAAGAGGCACAAAATCACTTTTAGAAACGTTTACTTGTTTCTGCTGGTGAATGATTTGTTGAACTCAACCTAAACAGATTCTACAGATTTTTTTGTCAAAACCTTCTAAAGCGAACACTTTTGTGTACTGTGTTGGACTAATTAGACACAGAATATCATTGCTCATTTGTTGTCCTCATTTGTAAGTCGCTTTGCATTAAAGTGTTTGCTAAAAGATTAAATGTAAACATAATTGACAATGCATTGATTGTGTTACTTGCACATCATCACACAGATAGTTTCGGTGAAGAGTTTTAAGCCATGCTTTATCAAAAACAAAACACGGCAACTCACCAATCAGCTTCAAGGAGTGGAATCATTTTCAGTACAATATGGTCCTTGAAACTTCTCAGGAGCACAGGTTAGAGCAGTGCAGAGGGACAGCAGGTCAGGGGAGTTTCCAGCAAACACTCCTCACCTGGGACTGTGGTCACTATGACAATCACCTTAGCTTACCATAAGATAGAGAGAGATTTAATAACCACTCTCCAAAAACCACACTGAGAGGTTATCTCAACAAAACGAGGAAGCTGCTTTGGAGAGTAAAGCGGAGATGGTTTAATGAACAGATGGACGGATGGATGAATGTGAACAGTGTTTTGGGTAATTGGCTCATCATTAAAGAAACAGAACACAGAGTGACACACAACGGTCTTCCCAAAGGGCAAACACACACAGCTAATGCCTCCAGAGAAATCATTGTTGATAACAACCGCTCTTCTGACACACACACACACACACCTGAAGTTTAGTCATATTTTCAAAAGTTCAGATCAGTCTCATTTGCAACCAAAACACTTTTGAAGTAAGCCATCTTACTGAATCTTTGAATTTGTCTTAAAAATCAAAACTAGCATTCCAAATACATTATAATTATACATACTATTAAAATATATTTGACATTTATTACAATACACAACAGATTTATCTATATATAAGAATAAATAAATAAGAAAACAAGCACAAATGCATGCAAAAGAAATGTCAAGACTCACTTTCAGCTGTTCCTCTTCAAGATTCCAAAAAAACTCGGGGATTTTCTTCCATGTTACATCCTCATGCTCAAGAAGACGTGCGCACACAGTGTTTCTAACCTTCATAATAGTCTAGAAACGTACAGGTCTCTTTCTGTGTACTTTAAGTAAAGGGAAGAATATCATGATCAGTCAGACAATCTTGTTATCTCTTCTCTGGACAAAAGTCCTTCCAGCAAAAGAAGCAGAGAGGGGGAATGGTGTTGAATGTAGAGGCGGGCAGAAGGAAAATGGGAGGGGAAAAGTGTGAAATTAGTGACAGTTTTTAAGAACACTTCAGAGATGGTCGTAAAATAACAAGCATAAGCTGTTTGTGAGAACACTTTATTGTACCAAACAAAAGTTTGGGAAACGTCAAAGATTTTTTTGAACTCCTCTGCAAAAACCTGCAGTAAAAAAGAAATATTGTAAAATATTATTCCATTTTTAAATTACCATTTTAATTTATTTTAACATAAGTCTTCAGAAAACATTCGTATTTGCTCAGCAAACCTTTATTATCCTTACTGCTGTCTAAAAGTGTTGTGCTTCTTAAGATTTCTGTGATAACTTTTCAAGATTATTTGCTAAATAGAAAACTTAAGTAAACAGTATTTGTTTATATTCTTAATAAATAATTTATTGTCTATTTGCAGAACTTTTTGATTAAATGCACCCAAAAGAAAAAAGAAAGCCCTTGAGTGCATTTATACTTCTGTGTTCTGTTTGCTCTGCAGTAACACTTCCGAAATGCTAGCTGGCAGAAGGTTTTTATGTTCCTCTGTGTCGAGTTTCTTCGCTGGTGTTGTTTTTTCTGAACGCTACCTTAACGTTCAAGTGGCTCAAACACAAAACAAAACTTTTCATCTGGAGCTCCTTCACGGGACTCAACACTTGTAAACACTCGCTACAACGGGTTCGCGCAGCTCTTGGTCCCACCTACACTCGTCAGGGTTACCAAACCGGCCAATCACAGTGCTTGTGCTACGTGTTGTTGTGAGGTGTAGACCATAAGAGTGCACCTGGGGGAAAAGGCCCAGTGAAGGACCCACGAACTGCCAAAGGTATGGATCCACAACCCATTTGTCTATAAATCAGGTCAATCCAGCATGTCTGTGCAAGAAGATCGACTAGAAGGAGATCAGAAATGACAGCAGCCGTTCAAATATTGTGTCTTTTTTTGTATGCAAGTTTATTCTTTCTAATGGAGGTGCGTGGCTTGTACGCACATATTAGGAGTAACACGTGCAAGCGGCGCGATACGCTCGCATCTTTCTGGCACACCCAGTGTAAAAACATCTTCAGAATGCCGCGTGTGCACGGCAAGTCACGTGACAAGAATTGACCGATCAGCTTCATATTTTGTATGTTATGTACACATTTTGATATCTTAGACAAACACTGCAGTGTTTTTTAATTTTCTTCAGAAATAAAACTTGCAGAGTTGCAGCAATGTTTTATCAACTTGTCATCCTTTAAGAAAACGGTTGGTCACCTAGCAATCTACATATACCCAATCCTCCAGGCCAATATAAAATTGTCAAGCATTGACCAGTCAGCAGTGACATTTCCACTGTGTGATGGTCTATCCCAGATGCCTCCAAGCCCAGAGAAGTTGACGGTGCTTCTGGACACTGTTAACATAGGGCTTCCTTTTGGCACAGTGTAGTTTAACTGGCATTTGTGGATGTAACCATGTATTGTGGAACTTGACATAGGTTTGCCAAAGTAGTCCTGAGCCCATGTGGTGATATCGCTTATAGATAAATGATGATTCTTGATGCAGTGCTGCCCGAGTGATCGGAGATGTTTAGCTTAGGCTTGCGCCCCTTGTTCTTTATACACTGAAATTCCTTCAGATTCCTTGAATCTTTTAATAATGATGTGCACTGTTGAAGGTAAAATATCCAAATGTCTTCCCATCTTTCATTAAGGAACATTGTTTTTGAATATTTTAATATTTTTCCCACATATTGGTTGGGAAACTGGTGATCCTCGGCTCATGTTTGCTCCTAAAGAACTAGACCTTTCTTGGTTGCTCCTTTTGTACCAAATAAGTTGCAATCACCTGTTGACATTGTTTAACCATCATCATTTAACCATCAATTTACCTAATTACTAGCCCTAAACCGATTCTGTCCCAACTTTTTTGGAATGTGTTGCAGGTCGGAATGACAGGAAAGAGGATATATTTACAAATGAAATAAAGTTGAGCAGACAAAACATGAACTATTGTGTGTTCATATTGTCTGCAATGAAACACAAGTCAAAGTAAATTAGGAAATCACTACCTTCTTTAATATTTGCGTTTTGCATACTGTCACAACTCTGAGTTGTAGTTGTCGAATAAATGACAGAACACACAGATGCACGCATAAAACATCACGTAATACTCCGATGGGCAATTACACAAAAAAATGCTTGGTTTTGGTTTCTGAGCAGCATATTTCTCCTTGGACTACAGATCCAGTGTAGCAGTAAGAGCTGCGCGGCGCTGTTAACTCTGAACCCAGTGGACCAATCAAAACTCATCACCGCTCAAGCTCTCGAGCCCAATCAAAACCAAACCCTACAGTAACTCTGGGCCCAACAGACCAATCACGCGATCACTGTACCACATCTGAAAACCAACATTTTGCCAACAGATGGAAGGAAAAACATTCACCAACACTTTAATGTGTTGCAAAATGTTTATTTATATACACAAACATATTTATATATTCTCGTCTAAAGATCAACTGCTTGAGCCGTACACTGCCAAAGGCTTTTTTTTTCTTTTTGTTTTACATTTAGGGGAAACAAAACAAAGATCAGAGCTTCTGTAGGGGTGTATAAATATAGGTTAAACTGGGGATTTACAGCATTGGACAAAATGAACATTGTATTCAAATCATCATCTTGATCACATGCATTAATCCCACAATCCACTTGAAGCAGAGGAGCAGCAAGAAGAAACGAGACATAACTGAACCCAACATTTAGTCTGCTCATCAGCCAGCACTGACAGAACATCCGAGAGACAAGCTGCTAGTTAAAACATAAGCGCAAATAAAAACAACAAAGAAATGTTACACCAATATGATCATCTTTAATCCAATAATTTGAGAAGAGCAGGACCCCAGAATAATCCTGACGACAGCAGTGTTACCGCGTAACATTAGTCCTTGTATCCGATTCAGCGCATCATTACAGATAGCTTTCAGTGTTTTATTGTGGATTTGAAAAGCTTCACGTCCTTGACGGCACGAAAATAAATCTGAACACAAATAAACAATGAGGCCAATGTTTCCAGGGTTCAGTAAATAGAGGATATGTTGATCTCACACTCGCACATACACAGTCCCTCTCTCTCTCTCACACACACACACACACACACACACTCACCACCGCTTCCCCTTAAACCTGGTCTCTGAGTTTGGCCAGTCTCTGAGAGAGCTCATCCTACAGGGAGAGAGATAGATGCGTTACAGTATATCTGTCATGTGTTAGTGCGTCTGTGTTTATGTGTGTGTGTTTTACCTGTTCTGCAGATGCTACGCTGGTTCCCACTGATCCTGTCTGACCTTGAGGAAGCTCCATATTGAGATCCAGCCTAAACACACAAGTGTTGTTTGTTTGTTTTTATCTTAAATGGCACTGGAAAGCTTTTATTTACACTTTATAATGTGCTGCTGGAGAGCAGCAGCTCATTTGCATTTTAAGAGACACATAAAAACAAAACGTTTGGTGGAATGATTTGGAATGTGGTTCCATCAAATGCTATAATAATTGACGTAAATGTTCTGTCAGGAAGCATGTACTTATCTCTAATGCTTAAAAATGCTTATAAAATCTTAAATAAAAAAGTAAAAAAAAAAGTTAATAATTTGCTGAAATTATTATTATTTTGCATAATAGGAAAAATATCAAAACTTTTTTCCATAATATCATTGTATATAGATGAAATAAATGCTGCCTTGGTGTGTGTATAAGAAACTTATTGAAATCCTACCAATCACAATCTTTTGTGGCGTATGCATTGTATTTATTACAGAGCTCACTGCTAATAATAAAAGTAATGAATCTCAACATTTAAAGTGTTCTTACCCTGCTTCATCTGCCATTTCCATCATCAGAGTATCAACTTGACCCTAAAAAACAGCAAGTGTCACAAACGGCAAAAGAACGAGTATGTTGGTCAGCGTACATGCAGTCAGAGTAGCATTATCTATATGCGTCACCTGTGGTGTGGTCAGCGTTGTGGTGCTGCTCATCGAGTCCTCCATCTGAGCCGTCTGAACATCCAGAGTCTCAAACTGACGCTCAAACTTCTCCATCAGCCCTGATATCTAACGATTAACATGAGGAATATTAATCAGAGCAAAAGAGTGATTGTATGTGAAAGAGCTGCTCAACGAAAACACGTTAAGGCCTAGAGGACTTCATCTCACCTTCTCAAGGTTCATACTCTTCAGGGTTGCATCCATGCCCTTCACAACCCCAGCCATAGACTTGGTGACCTGGAGAATAAAAATCAAAAGTTAAACATTAAGCCGACTGCATGAATAGTAAAGCATATTTTAGTATGAAGAGAAAAGCATGCGTGTGTACTTGGTTCATGGTGACTGCAGTCTGTACTCGTGCAGCCACTGCATCCACTCTTGCGCTCATTCGGAGGAAGTTCACCGATTGGTTCTTCTGGCGGATGGCGTTTTCTGCATGTATTCGCGCAACTTCCATGTTGCCCTTTTGGATTGCCTGAGTACCAAAATAAAAGCAGAGAGCTTAGTCAGTGATACACATCGGTGATAACACAATTTGACATTAAAGGGATAGTTCACTCAAAAATAAACATTTATTTATTATTTTCTCAACCTCAAAGGATTCCAAACCTTTAGGAGTTTAATCTTTCTGAAGAATGTTACCATTAAACAGGTAACCATTGGCTTCCATCGTATTTGTTTTTCCTACTATAGAAGTCAGTGGTTATAGGTCTCTTAAATTTATCAAAATAACTTATTTTGTATTCAACAGAAGAAAAATATAATAGGTTTGTGTCAATTGGAGAGGGACAGAATCTTGGGTCATTACATTTTGATGGTCCGTTTGTTGAATTTAAGTTACGTTGCATCTACATGCCAACTAATTCTCATTAGATTATAAGTAGACTGTTAGGTTAGGGTTGGTGCAATTTAACAAGTACTTACAAAGTTTTTTATATTTATATTTTTTATAGTTAAAAGTCTGTTGAAAGAGCAGTATCAGCTTATATTAACGAGACAGTCTACTAACACTCAAATGGACCATCAAAATAAAGTGTTACAAAATCTTCAGTTTTGGGTGAACTATAATTTTAACGATCAGTAATTACATTTACTATATTTAAAAAAAAAATTTGAAGCGTAAAACACCCAAGTGTAATATAGTTTAGGTACTTAAGTGTGATACAGGTGAAATTGAACAAGAGTAAACCAGATTATTGTATGTATTATTATTTATAGAAAATTATCACAGATCACTTGAAAATCCATAGTTTCTCTGTATTTTATTATTTATAGTAGTGTTTGAAGAACAATACAAAATTATGTTTTACTTAAATGACCAATAGTATTTCTTCTAAACATAAAACAAAAATGTTGTCATGAAATGATTTTTATAGCGCACAATTCTGCAAACATTTATCAGAATTGCTAAAACATTTCTAAACTACATTAATTCAATATCTTGCAATACATGTTTACATATAAATTAAAAGGCTTTTGAGCTATTCTGACTTAATTCCTCCCAATTCTCACTATTATCTAAGAAAATAAAAATATAAAACTTGAAATATAATCTTGCTATTGAAAAATCAATATTTGGCTCTTAATTTAGTTTGACCTTTACAATACTATAATTTGTACCATGCAAGTTTACATACTGAGAGTGAAACATCTCAGAATGTTTTATACAATCAAGCACATAAAATATACAGACAGAAAAACTCAAAACAGCTCAGAAAGCTGTGCAGCTGTTTGGTAAAGATGCTGTGCTGCTGCTCTATGCGTTTTGTTTTTGCTTGTTTACCTTCTTGACTTTTACTTTCTCTGCTTTCTCTTCTTTGTCGCATTTTTTGGAGTTCCGCTGAAGTTCTTTGGCAGCAAACTTGAGGTTGAACAAATGCTCTGGAGTCAAAAGTCAAGGAAAAGATCTGAAACACACTTTATCTTCTCATACGTAGAAAACATTTGCACAATAAAAGCCTATGACAGTATAAACACAATACGCCATCTCACAACTGAACAAACTAGTCTGACTGGATTGGGACTTTACCTAAATAAGACATAGGTGGCGACAGTACGTAATTCTACGTCAGAGTCGTACCTGGCGGAATTTTGGGATGTTTTAGATCACTTACACAACAAAAGACGTTTTTAAAACCACAGAAAATAACTTAAATGTAAAGAGTAACGTTACGAGGAGTTCACCAACTTGTTTATCTTTCTGCTTTCGGTGTTTCGACTCTTGGTCTTCAGATCCACTTTCTAAATCAATCACAACCTCCAGTGACGACAGAAGAAATTCGGAAATGCTATTTGATCTATCGAATGTAACCTGACTAGACCTCATCTCATATAATACACTATAATATTTTCACCACCGACTTTAACTCATCAATGAGTCTCAGTATAAGTGTTTACGGTCCCAGCGAGAAAGTGTATGTGGCCCGGGCCCGATTCCGAAAGGATACTCTCCATGCTCGACATGACTGCCCGGTGGTGCTGCTGGGGTCAACTTGAGAATCAGACGAAAGAAGTGTTCAGTCTTGTCTTCACCGAGCTCTTCGTGTGGATCTGCAACAGTGGCCGCTCCGTTTGTTGTATTTTTCCTGTATTCACTTCCGGCTTCTCCGAACAACTGGAGTGATGTCACGGTCATGCGCTCAGGTCAGTGATGTCATTGCAAAACAGAGAAAAGGGCGAGACGTTCTGTGATAAATGTTTTTCATGAAATATTGTATTAAAAAATAAAAAAAAATTATATATCACTTAACAATATAGAGGTTTTCTAGCGAGGCTCCACAAAGGAGGGCTAAAATGTGTAGAAAATAATACACATGTAGTACATAAAAGTAAAAAAATGTAATAACACCGTAAACTATTATGACCATGAAAATAAAATTAAGATAAAAATAAATTGAGACATTTAAAAATAAAACATGAAGACCATTTAGAAGAGCATATTAAATCCATAAATTCAATAAATAACCCTAACCCTATTAATATGAAAAATTATGATTCAATTGATAAAATGTATATTCAAGTAATAATAACGAAAAAATGGGGCAAACATAAGAATAGAACAATCGCTTATATATTACTGTAATGAGCCTAGGTTTTTGCCCCAAGTAATATTTTATAGCAATTTATAATAATAAGCAGATGAGCTACAGCAGCAGAAGTGGTGTAGAAAATGTTTGTTTTTTTCTCACCCCAACTGGGCATTAATTAACAAAACTGAACATGACAGCGAGTATTAACTGGCCTTCACAATCACAGTCTCAATTCAGTCGAGCACCTATGAGATTCACATTATGAATGCAATATATGCTTTTGTATAAATAGTATGTAAGTTTCACACCTAGTGGTTGAACTAGGTATTGTATTCCTGGATCAAAACAAATGCAAGTGCAGGTTGCCAGATTGACGAACAACAGGAATGATTCTGAAATCGAGCCTAAAGGCTGATTTAAACAGTGTTCTAATTAAAAGTAAGGACAACTAATAAAAGGAATATTTTCCATTTTAAATGGAGTTTTTGTTCCAACCAACACAGGTTACACTCAGTTGAAAAACAGAAAACTGACAATGATCACCTCAGGTACACCTCATGTGCTTTATTCAGTGTTAAATGCAAACAATGTGAGTTTAAATGCCATTTTACCTGACATTTATTGCAATAATACTGAAAGCAACAGCAGATACTTTACCTCAGATCTTGAAAATAAAATAAACCGTTTGAAATGGAACTTCAGAACTGTGACTAAAAACCAACACATATGACTGATTCAGCATACATATTTAATGTTAAAGAGGTTTAATATGTATTAATGAGTTTATAAATCTTACCCTTTCAATGTAATGCAGTAAATGCACTATTCTGTGCTTCTGAATGGCTGTATTTACATTTCTGTTGTGTTTTGTCTAGTGCAAATAGCCAAATTGCTTATCACAGCAAATCTCGTTGCGTAGCATGTTGTTAGGGCACAGGGTTAAAATGTAACCTGCTCACCTAATGTTTTCCCTGGTAATATTTATATTATTAGTGCTAATTAATAACCTCACGTGGAACTGAATCTGCATCTCATTTTAGGCTGCTATTGACCACCGGAGGTCACGATTTGGTCACGGGCACACACTTTGAGAGCCTATCTGAATGAATGAATTAAATACGTGGTTTTCCACCAGGGCAACCTGGGCTGCTAAAATATAATTGGCTAAACTGGCATTGGGTGGGTTAAAAAAAAACAAAACAAAGACAGACATTCCAGCACATAACTCACATTTTTAAAACAGAATATCTGACCGTAGCATTGTTTCTTTAGATAAAAAAAAAGAATGTTCACTTGGCATGTTTCTTAAATATCTGCACATTACGCTATTTCTATGCTTTAGAAGAGTCAAACACTTACATACAGCACCTTTAAATGCTTTTAGCACCATGTTGAATCAATAACCCAACGAACTAGCAAGGTGTACCAAATATAGTGCCCAATTACTGTACATGCTAACACACACACACAGACAGACACACACACACACACACAGACACAGACACACACACACAGACAGACAGACAGAGAGAGAGAGAGAGAACAGAAGAACATAACAGTAGCAGAAGTACTAATAGAACAGAATCAGTTTTACATCTTTTATTATAAAAAACAATCCAAAATGTGTACAAAAGAAAAAAATGAACACACAAGCTTATGACATCTAACATCATCATGACCATTTTCCCCATCATAGTCACTGACAGATCCAGGCCTCGTCTGTCACACCATGAAAAACCCTGATAAAAAAGCCATGAGAAATGGAAAGGAAATGAACGAACTCAGTCTGGTCAAATCATGTTGAAGTGACACAGAGCCTTACGATTATAATGCTGTATCCTGACAGGCTGAGCTCTCAAACTGGGAGGAAAATCAGTTTAGAGACTGATGAAGAGGGTGCTTCTCACAGCAGTGCAACTAAGAGAAAACCAAAAGTGAGACACTGGATTAACAGAGTAAAACAGAGCACGAGAGATGTACCAGTGTGTTAAAATGTGTCCTGGACACACCGTTTGACACCACAAATCAAACTCAAGATTCAATTTGATATCATCAGTTCATAATGCTTTGTATTCACCATCCTGAAATCACACTAGAAAACACTGATCACATTAGGTGACTTTCGGAGAGCGTTTCCTGTTCAAACCAGAACAGTCTTTTCGGTTTTCATAATAAATGGCACAGAGGGAAATTAACACCAAACCAGTAAAAAAACAGCCTGTTACTCTTCAGAAAGCACCAGTTTTCAATTTACAGGAAATCTGAACCAGTCAGAATAGAGGATTCAGACGTCACCTCATGTCCACCAATCAGCTGCCACATAAACTCGACATAAAATGTGCAAACATCATCAACACGAACGTCCTCCTTACTGAAAGCTAAGAATGAATCCGAGTGTACCATACAAGAGTGGAAAAATATAAATACATTCTGTTAAAAAAAGTGTATCTGAAGTGTATTTGAGCGAGGAGAAGTGCGTTTTCTCCTACGTTTCCCACAATCCTCCTCTCACGTCTGAGCTCAGATGGAGGAGGTGCAGCGCGAGTGATCTGGAAGTACTTAATGCGTCTTAGATTGATTTCATTTTTGAACAGAGGTAAATGCATAACCTGATTTAACAGTGAAGTCAAGTCAGCTGAATTACACGGTAAACTTAAGTGTTCTCGATGATCGCTAGTTTAAAAAAAAAGGTATGAAAAGAATGCAAGATGGAAGTGGGAGAACAGCAGCACCATCTTTCTGACAGGATAGACTCCTCGGAGTGAGAGAAACTGAAAGACAGAAGATGGGAAGAACGACTGACTCTTCGCCGCTCTGGACCTGAATAAGGCAGAGGTGGATGATTAGATGATGGTGTGGTAGATTCTAGCAAACCACAGAGAAGAGAAAGCACCACAGTCCAGGAAGAGTCATGAACGTCAAGTCTGGGGACGTAAAACAAACAAGGACAGCACTAAAAACAAAATCCCTGCAGTAGTGAGTCTGTGTAAGGATCATCAATGTGTCCAGCCCATTAGATGGCTGACCCTTGCACGTTCAGTCATGCGACGAACTCTTCCGGAACGGGACATTCCCAGATTCAGCGGGTCCGACGTGGGACCCTCCTCTTCAGAGTCATCGTTGTACAGAACAGTTCTACGCCCTTGGTTACGAGTATTGACCCGTCCGGACTTTGGAGTTCTTTGATTTGACCTTTTTGATGGTGAAATGACATTTTCATCATCTGACTCCTCCTCTTCCTCCTCAGGTTCCTCTTCTTCATCTGGTTCTTCCTCTTCTTCAGGCTCATCATCTACCTCCTCTTCCTCCTCCTCCTCCTCCTCCTCTCTGCTGCTCGTCCGCCGTGGTCGTTTCTCAGGTTCTGCAGACTGCTCTTCTTCTCCTTTCCTCTTTCTCTTTGGGTTGTCAATCGTGGGAGCTGGTGGTGGTGGTGGAGGTGAAGGTGGTGGTGGTGCTGGAGCTTTGCCTTTCTGTTTATGTTGCGGAGCTTTGCTGTAGTCGTGATCGCCGCCATCTGCGAAGCCGCTCACCTCTGCACTGCTGTCGTCGCTTTCGGATGAAGAGGAGGAGGTTGCAGAAGAGGATGAAGATGCAGATGTTGAAGATGAAGATGAGCTGGTGCTCTCACATTCGGAAACCTCTCCCTCTTCTGTTAACACAGCTCGTCTCCTACGGGAACTTCGACCTCCGTTTGGTAGGAAGACACCTTTAGATGAATAGAGGACAAAATAGTCAACTTGTAGGAGAAACAAGCTCTTTGTGATATATGCTGCTGTTCAAATGTTTCTGAAGGTGATTTTTTTTAGGTGCCACTTTTCATTCATTCATTCATTCTCCATCGGCTTAGTCCCTTTATCAAGGGTCAACACAGCAGAATGAACCACCAACTTATCCAGTATATGTTTTACATAGTGGATGTTCTTCCAGCTGCAACCCAGTACTAGGAAACACCCATAAACATTTATTCACACACATACAATACAGCCAATTTAGTTTCTTCAGTTCACCTATACCGCATGTCTTTGGACTGTGGGGAAAACAGGAGCACCCAGAGGAAACCCACGTGAACATGGGGAGAACATGCAAACTCCAAACAGAAATGCCGACTGACCCAGCTGGCAATCAAACCAGCAACCTTCTTGCTGTGAGGCGAAGGTGCTAACCACTGAGCCACCCAAAATTTTATCTTTTATTTTGTGTAATTTTAAGGGTTTGTTTTATTTTTTGCAGATCTTCTATAACATATTTACACCCAGAACTAAACAAATTGCATAAACTAAGAAATATGTTGTTTATTTAGTTTGAAATAGATCACTATTCTCCCACTATCCAATGTTAAATAGTTAAAAAAAATACTACACAAGAGGTTTTGACAATAGTATTTTGTCTATATAACAAATATTTGAAAAAAAAAAAAATACTGGTTGAAAAGACTGAAGACTGAAACGGTTTATATTTTAATATATTGCCAAATAGAATTCCATTTCATTACTTCAGTTTTTTGTTTTTGTCCCAGCAGGCACGCAACGTCATAAGATGTTAATATTAGGTTAGATTTAGGTTGTGATGTAAGGTGTCAAGCCAGTGTCTAAGGACAATGTTATTTTGATGTCTAATAACGAAGTCAAAAATTTTTTGATATTTGGCTGATTTTAGGTTGTGTTGGAAACCAACGTCATATTGACTTAAAAAAATGTATTCATCAGGTATGGCAACCAAATTCCAATGTTTGATAGACGTCATATTGGTAACGTTCATACAACGTCAAGCTGTAACATCATTAGACGTTGATATTTGGTTGTTTTTAGGTTGCATCGGAAAGTGACCAAAATCCACCGACAAAATCTGTCCGAGGTTGGACACTGATGTTGGTCTGGCGTCAATCCGATTTTCCACCTAAGCAGCAACGTCCCCATGACGTTAGTGCACAACATCAATCTGACGTCATGTTGACATCCCGTGCCTGCTGGGATGTGACCCTTCGGAAATCTTTCTTATATGCTAATTTGGTGCTCAAGAATTTTTTCTTTTATTCATAAATGATGAAGAACAATGATGAGAGGTTTTTGTAACAACTTAAAGAGAATGTTCTACAAAAGAAAACTTTACTGACTAAACAACATAGAACGTTCTGGGAACGAACAACAAACTGACATTCGCAAAAAAAGTTTTACTTTAAACATTAAAATCGATTTGACCTCTAACATGTTTTGGGTGTTTGCATATGAATGTGTGTACCTGAGGATTTACTTGATGTCACTTGGCTGCGTGTAACTCTGTTGGCTCCTGCCTGCTCAGATGAAAAGGAAGAGGAAGATGAGGAAGAGGAAGAAGACGAGGAGGAAGAGGAAGGCTGACTGTCTTCATCAACTTGTGCAACATTCGAATCTGGTGGGGAGAAAAAAAAAAAACATTGTTCTGTCAATAGATGACTTGACATTTTTGGTTTGGCCTGTCCCAGGCAGTTTTTAATAAAGTGAGCACATACTAATAGTCATACAATTTTGAGCAATCAATCTTTTCTAGCATTATTTTAGTTCTCAAATCAACAAGTACACAAAATCACTAGTCTAAATTCACTAATAATATGATCACTGTTGCAAAGTCAAAAATCAATGAAAATCCAGGCTCCCATGATTAATTGCAACACATATGAAAATCCTAAACACCTTGAGAGGATTTCCGTGTGCGGGCTTTTGCAGACATCTGCAAAGTTTTCTTTCCTGACTTCTGTTTTCCTTTGGGGCTGCAGAAAAAAAACAGGTTTAAAATGTAAAAAAAAAAAGAAAAAAAAAAGAAATGAACAAGGTGTGAACTTTGAATCATGAACAGGGAGTGTACATGTTTTACCTGTTGGGAGAGGAACTCTGTAATCTCTTGCTGCACATGAGTCTCTGTTGACTTCTGCGCTGATTCTGAACCGCAGATTTGTAGTCTGAGATGATGGGAATGATCTGATTCTCAAAGAATGCTGACAGGCTCAGAGTCATACTGTAGATCTACACAACAAACAATCGTCATACTGTCAGCTGTACTGCCTAAAACACACACTATGCATCACTTAAATCATCAAATAGGAGGTCTGAGGAAAACGACAACTACATATATAAAGAATAGAAATATATTAACTGTACCTATATTTAACAAGCTATAGCTAACAGTAGAAAAATATGAAAGTACATGAGATATAACCAGTGATGGGAATACTGGCGCTATAAATAAGCAGCGTTACTAACAGTAATACTTTTCCAGTAACGAGTAATCAAATGAATTACCGTTTCTCCGTTACTGACAATAAAATTCATGTTACTATAATTGAGCTCACTGAAGCGGTTTCCATGCGAGCAGCAGTTCTTTCAGCCATAGGACCTCTCTTTCTCTGGGGTGTGTGTGTGTGTGTGTTTACTGGGCTGGAGCAGGACACATAACCAACCATGATGATTGGTGTGTCTGTGAACGTAGAGTAACTGAGAACGTGATGATTGGCTACGATTGAGTACATTTCCATCATTTGCCAATCAGAGGTAGAGCAGTGTGGGTTCACACACAAGTACATGCACAGTCAGTAGCATAAATCAGAGACCAGAAGTCAGAACCATGGCAAATCCAACAAACTCAAAGGTAGCGTTCTTTGAGGTGAAAGGCAGAATGTTTATGTATCGTTCAACTTATGCCCAGGAAAAAAAAAAAAATCACGTCATCACATGCTGCCACTAAACTAGTGGCTACGTAGTTGATAACGAGAGCTCTGCTACCAAAGGAGGAGAAGAAGGCATGACATCAAAGCAAATAAAACTTCATTTTTCTCCACCATAACCACTTATTACTCAGACAGAATTAAACAGAATTATATCTAGATATATAGTTGAGCAAATACTGCCGTTGTCTCTCACATTGTCCCACAAGAACATTAAAACAGTGCAGATTAGTGTACATATTTTAAAGTTATTTGACAAATTATTATTTATTTTTTAAAAGTAACATAATAGATACTTTTTCTGGTAATTAGTTAATTTTTGTGAAAAGCAACTATAACTAAACACTCTTTTATTGAAATGTGCTCAACACTGGATTTAACCATATGAGATAAAAATAAATAAATAAATAAACCGCAGACACTTGTTTGAAATGTTTCAGAGGGCTATAACTAGCTCACCAAGACTGCAGTTATATTACATATAAAATACAATATACTCAAATAATAATGTGAAATTTGATGATAATATAATTGAAATTAAATATTTGAGAAATGTAATTATTTCTGTGATGGTAAAGTCACTACTCCAGTCTTCAGTTTCATGTGATCAGGGCTCTCATTTATAAACGTGGCGGAAGCACAAAACATAGATGGAAATGTTTGTACACCACTTCCCATTCAAAATTTGTGATCTATAATAAACAAACTTGACAGGAGAAAGCAGACAGCTTTAAGTAAATATTTAACTTCAATATTTACTTGATCAAAGCACTTTAAAATAACCATATGAGCCATAATCAATAATAAATCAATCAAAATATATTCTGGTGTATGTTTACTTTTAGGAATGCTTCTATGCAAATTTTATAAATCAGACCAATGGTGCTCAAAGTTTAAAAACTGTTTAATTAGAGGGAGATTATCTTTTTCAGGATTCCTGAATGTATTTAATAAATTAACCATTCAAAAGAACAGCATTTATTCTAAATAAAAATCCAACTCATCTAAGACTTGGCCAGTTTATTCAATTTACACTATAAATTTACAGAATAAATTTCTTTACAAAAGCGATGTTAAACAGAGCAAGGAAATCTTCACAGTATGTCTGATATTTTTTTCTTCTAGAAAAAGCTTTATTTGTTTTGTTTCGGCTAGAATAAAAGCAGTTTTTAATTTTTTTAAAACCATTTTAGGGACAAAATTATTAGCCCCTTTAATAAAACTTTTTTTCGATTGTCTACAGAACAAACCATCTTTATACAATAACTTGACAAATTTCCTTAACCTGCCTAGTTAACATTATTAACCTAGTTAAGCCTTTAAATTTCACTTTAAGCTGTATAGAAGTGTCTTGAAAAAGATCTAGTAAAATATTATTTAGGCAAAGATAAAATAAATCAGTTATTAGAAAGAAGTTATTAAAACTATTATGTTCAGAAATGTGTTGAAAAAATCTTCTCTCCATTAAACAGAAATTGGGGAAAAAATTAAACAGGGTGGCAAATAATTCAGGGGGGCTAATAATTCTGACTTCAACTGTATAAAATTGTATCATTGTGTGTTTATGATAGGGGTAAAACACAATGGTGCTGGTCTTACCCGAGACTTCTTGTTGGGTGTGTAAGCCTTTGAATTACTGAAAATAAGCCGCACGTCTTTGGCAAACTCAATAGGATTTTCATAATTTCCACCTGTCAGGGTCTCAGAGACTGTGCCCAAATCCATAGGAGTGTCAATAATATCACGATAATCCTGACATAGAGAAAGACAGATCAATTATCATCAATCCAAGTGATATGTCATGCTAAAGGTAGCAAAGCAAAGTAAAAGGCGGCATTAAAATGAGAGAAGTGAGGTACCGGGTACGTGAAGAGGTCGACCGGCTGGCGGAAAGGCTCTGAATCGGAGCTCACAATCATTCTCCTCACAAGATCTTTGCATTGTTTGTGCCAGGCGTTTATATCCAGGACAACACCGCGCTTCTGAGGTGTGCTATTGGATCTCTGCAAATAGTAGACGGGTCAGAGAAAACACATTTGGGAATGAAACTCTTTCAGATTTCGAAGGTTGAGTTATCTCACCCTCTGACCAGTGGAGGTGCCAGGAGTGTCCGAGTCCACATCCACCGTCTCCTATTGAACAAACAGAGATAATGAAGAGCTTATTTTCTTCATCTGTGAAACCTATTCACTCACAGCATCCCAGTACTGGAAAACACTTGGTGTGCTCTTTGTTTATTTCATTTTCTGCTCATATATATAATATATATATATATAACAGTAATCATCATGAACAAGATTTTATTTAAAAAAAAACCAAAAGGGATAGTTCACCCATACATTAAAAGCTACTCACTATTTACTTTAAGTTTTTTTTTTCTTGAACAACAAAGAAGATATTTTGAAGTAAGCTGGAAACCTGTAACCATTGACACCCAGAGTAGCAAAAAAACCTAATACTATTGAAGTTAATGGTTACAAGTTTCCAGCTTTTTTCAAAATATATATGTGTTGTGTTCAACAGAATAAAGGGTGTGAAGTAATATGGAACAAAATCAATGCCTAAAGTCTTGAATTAAAAAGTTTGTTGAATATCACAAACTGAAAAAAATAATACACCGTATTAACAAGTTCTTGCATTTTAATGACTTGAATTCCAGGGTTTGTATTTTTAGGTCCTGAAATTTAACATATCTGTATATTTAAGCTTTGAATATTTCAACGAAAAATATTTCAAACACGTTTTCATACTTAAAAATTTAATAATTCATATTCAATTTTCAGATTTCACTTACAAAATATTCAATACCCTTTAAAAATACGATGTATAATATTCAAAAGGTAATTTTCAGTTCATTTTATTTCAGTTCAAATATTCGCTTCCATAAATTCAGTGGATCAAATTCGACTGTTAAAATTCAACATTTCATCCGGGAACTGCAGGAAAAGCAATAGAATGCAGATTGAAGATCGCCAGCTGCTCTAGCTTTCACCAGCAGGTGGAGATGGAATAATGTAAGATTTTTAACCCAGTAAACAGGCGAGAAAAAGGCTATTAAAGGCACAAAAGTAGCATTTAACATTAATATCAATGTTTTGGACATTATAAATGATAAAATGTATGAGTAAAATGAGTAAATGAGGTTTTAGTCATCTATATTTGCCCTTATGTAACGGAAGCCAGCTGGTGATCGCGTAAATCTCAGTTCCCCTTCGGTTGGGGAACTTCAGTGCCATGAATGGGAGGATTCGGATCAGAAGCCGCTTATCTGGAGAGTATTGAACGGGCCAATGAATGAAATTAATTGGCAGCGTAAGCTTGCGCAGGTGTGCGACATCTGCAATTATCTCAGCATATAAGCACACCTGAAGCCAGCAGACGCCATCCTTTTCGCTTCAGATCCTTTCTGAGTGAGTCGATGAGGGTTCCTCTTGCTGATCAGCACTTCAGAGCGAACGAGTGTGTCTCCCGGTCCAGAGTGGGTCTTCGCGGTGGCAGACGGTCGAGCTGGGTTACTCCCTTGCCTGCGGTTCTTTGGGTCCGGTCCTCCAGAGCGGTGCGTATAGTTGCAACTTTCCTAAAAGAGCAACACAGTCGTGCAGCACGTCCTTTTCAGGATGGCGCTCCGACTGTGCGTTTCTGGATGCGGGGGTTTCCTGTCTCCGGATGATGGACACGATCACTGCATTGCATGTTTGGGGGTCCAGCATGTTAATGCGGTGCTCGCGGGCGGTTCATGTCGTCATTGCGATGCCATGACCGTTGCACAGCTAAGATCGCGGCTAACTTTCGCAAGAGAGCGAGCCACCCCAGTTGCCTCCTGCTCTAAAAAAGCAGCGGGCGCTCGGGCAGATCTGAGGGTTTCAGCGGGAGCTAATCCGCCGCCCACGGGCTCGCGGACCTCTCGCTCCTCACGGCGCTCCATCCAAGCTTCAGGTGGTGAGAGTGATCCGTCTAACCAGATGGTAGCTCTCACACTCGCTGACACCGGAGATCAGATGTCCTCCGCGGCATCGGAGGGTGGGCTTTCACTGTCCGACGAAGATCCGGACCCGCTCGCCCCCTCCGGGCAGGTGAGCGCTGTCAAATCGGATCCTGAAGCGGACATGTTAGCCGTGCTTTCCCGGGCTGCTTCGGCCGTGGGGTTGGAGATGGTTTATCCCCCAGCTCCGCGGCCGGACCGACTAGATGGGTGCTACGTAGAGGACCAGAAGGCGAAGCCTTCGAAGCCTCTCGTCCCCTTCTTCCCGGAAGTGCACAGTAGGCTCACGCAGTCCTGGAGGGCACCTTTCTCTGCCCGTGCTGCGAGTGTCTCCGCCCTCACCGCCCTTGACTGCGGAGCTGCCAGGGGGTATGAGGCGATCCCGTCAGTGGAGCGCGCTATCGCGGTCAATCTTTGTCCGCGCGGCGCCTCTACGTGGCGGGGTTTGCCCCGCCTCCCGTCCAAAGCCTATAGGTTGTCTGCCTCCCTCGGAGCCAGAGCTTATAAGGCTGCGGGCCAGGCTGCTTCTGCTTTGCACGCGATGGCCACCTACCAGCGCTACCAAGCGCAGGCGCTGGCCGAGCTGCACGAGGGCGGGTCCAACCCAAGCTTATTACATGAGCTGCGCACCGCGACCGACTATGCTCTTCGGACTACTAAGTCCGCCGCGTGTGCGCTGGGGAGGACGATGTCCACACTTGTGGTTCAGGAACGCCACCTCTGGCTAAACCTGGCCGATATGCGCGACGTTGACAGTTCGCTTTCTTGACTCGCCCATATCCCAGGCTGGCCTGTTCGGCGACACCGTCGGTGAATTCACCCAGGAATTCAAGGCGGTGAAAGAGCAGTCGGATGCGATGGGCAATGTCATCTATCGGCGTGGCCGTAAGCCCGCTCCGCCCGCCGAGCCATCCACCTCCGCTGTTCCTCGCCGAGGGCGCCCGCCAACGAGTGCTGCCCCGCCCCCGCCTGCGCCTCCGGCCAAGCGGGCGCGGCGTTCACCTCGAAAGCAGGCAGCCCCTCCTGCCCAGGGCGCCGTTAAGTCCGGTAAACGGACCGCGAAGCGTCCCTGAGACAGGCCATCCGGAGAAGAGGAAACTTGCTCTTTCCCCGCTGGAGGGCGGGGCCCCGATAACAACGGTACTTTTCAGTGCCACCAAAACATCAGTAAAAGAGCACTTTTTCCCTTCCCCGGATGTGACTGCACGAGTTCTGCCAGTCCGGGACGCGCTGCCTTCCGGCTCGCAGACTCTACGTGCTTCGCCAGTGGCTCACGAGCGCTAGGGGGACGGTCTCCCTTTCCTCAGCCCTCCAGCCCCCTCTCCGGAGTCAGGGTGCGGAGCCAGAGCGAATCGCTCTCCTCCAGCTCTTCCGCGGGACCCTCGTGCTTCCCGGATCAGCACACCCACTCCGCGCTGCCCCACCGCTGGTACGTCAGCGATTGTAGCGATGACTCCATTAGCGAGGGCTCTGCCTGCCTGGTTAGCGCGGGCCAGCCCCTCGCGGTGGCTCATACGCACAATCAGACTCGGTTACGCGATTCAGTTCGCGAAACGGCCCCCCAAGTTTACGGGCGTGTATTTCTCCAGGGTCAACCCCCTGTCCGCCCCTGTCTTGCGAGAGGAGATTGCTGCCCTCCTGGCGAAGGGTGCAATCGAGCCGGTTCCGAGATGGAGAGTGGGTTTTACAGCCCATACTTCATCGTACCCAAAAAGAGCGGTGGGTCACGGCCAATCCTAGATCTGCGCGTTTTGAACCGCTGTCTGCACAAGCTGCCGTTCAGAATGCTCACGCAGAGGCGCATTCTCCAATGCGTTCGTCCTCGGGATTGGTTTGCAGCCATAGACCTGAAGGACGCGTATTTCCATGTCTCCATTCTTCCACGCCACCGCCAATTTCTGCGGTTTGCGTTCGAGGGTCGAGCGTGGCAGTACAAGGTCCTCCCCTTCGGGCTCTCTCTGTCTCCGCGGGTCTTAACCAAACTCGCGGAGGGTGCCCTAGCGCCCCTTCGGCTCGCGGGCATTCGCATACTCAATTATCTCGACGACTGGCTGATTTTAGCCCACTCGCGGGAGCAATTGATTATGCACAGGGACAAGGTGCTTCGGCATCTCCGCCTACTGGGGCTTCAGGTCAACCGAGAAAAGAGCAAACTCGCCCCCGTGCAGAGGATTTCTTTTCTCGGGATGGAGCTGGACTCGATCACCATGGTAGCGCACCTCTCCGAGGAACGCGCTCGCCTGTTGCTGAACTGTCTGAGGGAGCTCGACAGCAAACTAGTGGCACTGAAGTTCTTTCAGAGGCTCCTGGGGCATATGGCATCCGCAGCCGCCGTCACGCCGCTCGGGTTGCTCCATATGAGACCACTTCAGCACTGGCTTCACGATCGGGTCCCCAGACGCGCATGGCACGCGGGCACACACCGGGTCTCGGTTACTGCGCTGTGTCACCGCGCCCTCAGCCCTTGGAACGACCCCTCGTTCCTACAGGCCGGTGTGCCTCTAGGACAGGCGTCCAGCCATGTTGTTGTTTCAACAGACGCTTCCAACACGGGTTGGGGGGCCGTGTGTCGCGGGCATGCGGCTGCGGGCCTCTGGAAGGGTGCCCAGCTGCATTGGCATATCAATCGCCTAGAGCTGTTGGCAGTGTTCCTCGCTCTCCACCGCTTTTTACCGGTGCTGGAGCGGCAACACGTGCTGGTCAGGACGGACAGTATGGCGGCGGCGGCGTATATCAACCGCATGGGGGGTATGCGCTCTCGCCGCATGTCTCAGCTCGCCCGCCGTCTGCTCCTCTGGAGTCACCCGCGGCTGAAATCGCTGCGCGCCATTCACGTCCCAGGCACGCTCAATCGTGCAGCCGATGCGCTCTCACGACAGCTGTTACGCCCTGGAGAATGGAGACTCCACCCCGAGTCTGTTCAGCTGATATGGGCGCGATTCGGGGAGGCCCAGATCGATCTGTTTGCTTCCCCCGAGAACGCTCACTGCCAGTTGTTTTTTTCCCTGACCGAGGGCTCTCTCGGCACGGATGCACTGGCCCACAGCTGGCCTCGGGGCATGCGCAAGTATGCGTTTCCCCCAGTGAGCCTGCTCGCGCAGTTTCTGTGCAAGGTCAGGGAGGACGAGGAACAGGCTCTGCTAGTTGCGCCCCTTTGGCCCAACCGGACCTGGATATCAGAGCTCTCACTCCTCGCGACGGCCCTCCCCTGGCGGATCCCTTTGAGAGAGGACCTACTCTCTCAGGGACAGGGCACCATCTGGCACCCTCGCCCCGATCTTTGGAAACTCCACGTGTGGTTCCTAGACGCGAGGAAGACTTAGGTAACCTACCGACTGCGGTGGTTAATACCATCACTCAGGCTAGAGCCCCCTCCACGAGGCGCGCCTACGCCCTGAAGTGGAGTCTATTCACTGAATGGTGCGTCTCTCGCAGAGAAGACCCCCGAAATTGCCAGATTAGTGTTGTGCTCTCTTTCCTTCAAGAGAAGTTGGACAGCAGGCTGTCGCCCTCCACTCTCAAGGTTTACGTGGCCGCCATCTCCGCTTATCATAGCGCGGTAGCTGGCGGCACCGTGGGAAAGCATAACCTGGTCATCCAGTTCCTTAGGGGTGCTAGGCGAATTAATCCATCTCGCCCCCCTCTTAAGCCTGATTTATACTTCTGCGTCAGGTGACCGGCGTAACCCACGGCGCAGGCAACGCGCGTGGCTGTGCATTTATACTTCTGCGCGCTGTCTCTGCCGGTCTGCATTAACACTTCCGAAACGCTAGTTGGCAGTGAGGTGTAAATGTTCCTCTGTGTCGAGTTTCTTCGCTACTTTTTTGCATTTCCTGAACACTTCCGGGATGTACAAGTGGCTCAAACTCGCTCATTTTGAGGCAGGAACCGGCGGACGTGCAACAACTTTAACTATGAGGTAAACACAAAACAAAACTTTCCATCCGGAGCTCCTTCACGGGACTCCACACTTGTAAACAATCGCTCGCGCGGCGTCGCGCCATTCGCGCGCCTCTCGGTCCCGCCCAGACTCGTCAGCGCTACCAAGCCGACCAATCACAGAGCTTATGCTACGCGTCGTTGCGACGTGTAGTTACATTTTTTGAGAGGTGCACGTCAGTGACGGCGATGGCCACGGCGAAGGGCTATGCGTCAGCGCCGTAGCATACGCCGGTGTTTGACGCAGAAGTATAAATCAGCCTTCATGCCCTCTTGGGATCTCGCCCTCGTTCTCACGAGTCTGCGATCCGATCCCTTTGAGCCACTCGAATCAGTATCTCTAAGATTTCTGTCCCTGAAGACAGCTCTGCTGGTTGCGTTGGCCTCCATCAAGAGGGTCGGGGACCTGGAGGCATTTTCGGTCAGTGACTCGTGCCTGGAATTCGGGCCGGATTACTCTCACGTCATCCTGAGACCCCGCCCCGGTTATGTGCCCAAGGTTCCTACCACCCCCTTTAGAGATCAGGTAGTGAACCTGCAAGCGCTGCCCCCGGAGGAGGCAGACCCAGCCCTTTCTTTAATTTGTCCAGTTCGCGCTCTGCGCATTTATGTGGACCGTACTCAGAATTTTAGATCATCTGAGCAGCTCTTTGTCTGTTATGGCGGTCGGCAGCAGGGAAGTGCCGTATCAAAACAAAGATTATCCCACTGGATTGTGGATGCCATTTCACTCGCTTATTCGAGTCGAGGTCAGCCGTGTCCCCCGGGAGTTCGTGCCTCTTGGGCGCGTGCACGCGGCGCCTCTCTAACAGACATCTGTAGAGCTGCGGGCTGGGCGACACCCAACACATTTGCAAGGTTTTACAATCTGCGAGTGGAGCCGGTTTCCTCAAGGGTATTAGGTAACCCTTTGGTGATTGAGGAGACAACTCGGTAGGGTGTTGAAACACGCTTGCGGCGCCATTCTCCCTAACATGGAGGTACGTGCGCCTTTTTTATCTGTCAGTAAAGTTCCCCGTCAGGTGAGCCCTGCAGATTCCTCCGTGGCCCCCAACACTGACTCAGCGGAGGAGTCACTTGCTGGCCCACTACGTTGTAGGTCTGCCCGCTGGTCAGCCCGCGTTTTGGGTATAGGTGCCTGCTATGCGTGATCCCCACTAGGCGATCCCATATGCTTATTCCGCCACGGTTAAGTCCCCCCCCTGGGTGGACCCGTGTCTTCCCTCTCCGCTAACCACTCTTTTGCTATGCGTACTCCCCCTTTTTAGGGCTAGTCCATAGGTAAATTCTGCCATCTATCCCCCCCTTGGGTAACGGATGGCCTCCGCAGCGTCCTCCCTATCGGGATTGCACGCTTCCCAACGTACTGTCGTATTTCCTAGAATTATCTAGATGCTCACGACTTCCCAAAAAATATATCTAAATCCGTAAAACTTCTGTTGAAGTAGGATAAATTAGGGCCAGGGACACGTTGGAGGACCGCGCCCCCCATGATGTGGGTGCGTCACGCTTGCTTGACTATCTCCTCATCGGGGGTGTTGGTAAGGTGCAGTCATTATGGCGCTTTCCATATTCTCCCATTCATGGCACTGAAGTTCCCCAACCGAAGGGGAACGTTCGAGGTTACAGAAGTAACCCTTCGTTCCCCGAGGAGGGGAACGGAAGTGCCATATTCCGTCGCCATAATGACTGTCCCTTAGCTGTTTGAAAGTCTCTTCAGCTTAAAAGGATGGCGTCTGCTGGCTTCAGGTGTGCTTATATGCTGAGATAATTGCAGATGTCGCACACCTGCGCAAGCTTACGCTGCCAATTAATTTCATTCATTGGCCCGTTCAATACTCTCCAGATAAGCGGCTTCTGATCCGAATCCTCCCATTCATGGCACTTCCGTTCCCCTCCTCGGGGAACGAAGGGTTACTTCTGTAACCTCGAACGTTCTCGCATCCAGTGACAGACGTTGTTCTGCAATCTTATCGGAGCTTGTCTCCCATGCCGGCTCGCTCCCTGCTCGGACCGGTGCAGTTACTTGCACATAAACCGCCTTTTGATGAATATGATGTTACACATTGTCTTATTGACTCTTTCTTCCATAGACGCGAAGTATTATATTGACAGCTAAAGAATATAAACGTAAGAGAAACAGGAAAGGAAATATTATAATAATACAAAATAGATAAACATTGACAGGGCTAAGAACAATTACGAACAAAGATATTCAAAAGCAGAGAGATTTTACGAGAATGTCACACAAAACAGTTTACTTGAAACTGTTAAACAGAGTTCAGGTATGATTTAAGGTTGGTTATGGATGGGGCGTGTAATTTAATAATTTAACATAACGTGCGAATGCATTAAAGGAGCGTCTTCAGTTATTATTTAAACGCAGCTGTGTCAGGATTGGGATAGATAGGTTATATAATTTAATTATTTAAATTATGATTGTTAATATTAATATTTTATGACATGTATTTGGGCTATTGCGCTTAAATAAGTCATCCGTGATTCTAAATTAATATTTCTATTTATCCTTTGTAGCTATCACTTTGATATCGTCTTTCTCTTCTTTTTTCCTATTTTTTGTGGTTCTGCCACGGTTACGTTTGCAAAATGTCTTTAGTTTGTCCAGAATATTGCTTTTCCTCTAAAATAGAGACGGAGCAGAAGGAAAATGAATGAATTGATGAATGAATGAAATGATTGACGTTTTTATGCATGTGCGGTGTGGCTTGCTCACGACAAAGACGAACGAGTGGCCGCGAGCTCCGGTGGGCGTTCAGAGCCAGCGCCGCATATCAAACTGGTTTAAGAGATGCTGCATGGCTGCCAATATGATAGGAATTTTTCCGAAGTTTCAGATGATATCTGGGCTTGTGCATAATAATGTAAAATAAAAGTGAAAGTCATGACATTTGGCCAAGCATAAGAATAGCCTACAAGAGTGTTTCGATTATTATCATGACATGTCATGCTTGGGATTATATGAATAACACCTCCCTGTTTACCATTTCCGAAAGTGGAGCTGACGTCGGCGCGAAATTGCTTGTATAATTGTAAAAAGAGTGATGAATATTAATGGATTTCTTATATCTGTCATTTCTGATAATATAATTGATTTAACTAGTGTGAGAGTATCCAACACTCATTTAGCAAAAATGCATCCAGAATCCTAAACCAATAACTTTGTCAAGCCAAAATTATGATTTTATAGGCTAATGATTTTTTTTAAAACAAGAAAAAAGAAACTATTAGCTACCCTAGCAATTATTTATTTAAATATGATCATCTCAAAATATAAAATAAAAGAATAATGGTTTGACTTTGTGAAATCATAAAATACACTTGCAGAAAAGAGTTAATAGAATAAATGAGCAAATACATTCTCTCCAGTAGATGGCGATTACAGCTCAGTAATAATCCCATTATCCCATGATTTGCAGAAACCACTCAACCACGCATGTCAAACCACGCATTCTAAACATTAATCTTATGAAACTAGCTGAAGTGACAACTATATTAAATTTAAACCAGTTTAAATAAGTTTATATGTTTAATAACTGCAAAAAAGATCAACATTGCTAATCATAAAATACAAACGGTTGCTGAAAAGTTATAAATAATGGTTTTCTCATTTAATACTGAAAACAAATTAAAGTCAGTTATAACTGCCTATTATCAAACCACAGGCGACTCATTTTATTACTTATCATTGGCTGCGACATTGCCACATTTGCGTTAATACATTTTTCTCGCCTATAGGCTACATAACAATAAAACAATATTCTGGACAAACTAAGACATTTTGCAAACGTTTAACCGTGGCAGAACCCCAATAATTAGAAAAAAGAAGAGAAAGACAGGCAGAGTGATAAAAAGGATAAATAGAAATATTAATTTAGAATCACTGATGACTTATTCAAGCGCAATAGCCAAAATGCATGTCATAAAATATTAATATCAACAATCATAATTTAAATAATGAAATTATATAACCTATCCCAATCCTGACATAGCTGCGTTTAAATAATAACTGAAGACGCTGCTTTAATGCATTCGCACGTTTTGTTAAATTATTTTAAATTACACGCCCCATCCATAACCAACCTTAAATCATACCTGAACACTGTTTAACAGTTCCAAGTAAACTGTTTTGTGTGACATTCTCTTAAAATCTCTCTGCTTTTGAATATCTTTGTTCGTAATTGTTCTTAGCCCTGTCAATGTTTATCTATTTTGTATTATTATAATATTTCCTTTCCTGTTTCTCTTACGTTTATATTCTTTAGCTGTCAATATAATACTTCGCGTCTATGGAAGAAAGAGTCAATAAGACAATGTGTAACATCATATTCATCAAAAGGCGGTTTATGTGCAAGTAACTGCACCGGTCCGAGCAGGGAGCGAGCCGGCATGGGAGACAAGCTCCGATAAGATTGCAGAACAACGTCTGTCACTGGATGCGAGAACTGAGATTTACGCGATCACCAGCTGGCTTCCGTTACATAAGGGCAAATATAGATGACTAAAACCTCATTTACTCATTTTACTCATACATTTTATCATTTATAATGTCCAAAACATTGATATTAATGTTAAATGCTACTTTTGTGCCTTTAATAGCCTTTTTCTCGCCTGTTTACTGGGTTAAAAATCTTACATTATTCCATCTCCACCTGCTGGTGAAAGCTAGAGCAGCTGGCGATCTTCAATCTGCATTCTATTGCTTTTCCTGCAGTTCCCGGATGAAATGTTGAATTTTAACAGTCGAATTTGATCCACTGAATTTATGGAAGCGAATATTTGAACTGAAATAAAATGAACTGAAAATTACCTTTTGAATATTATACATCGTATTTTTAAAGGGTATTGAATATTTTGTAAGTGAAATCTGAAAATTGAATATGAATTATTAAATTTTTAAGTATGAAAACGTGTTTGAAATATTTTTCGTTGAAATATTCAAAGCTTAAATATACAGATATGTTAAATTTCAGGACCTAAAAATACAAACCCTGGAATTCAAGTCATTAAAATGCAAGAACTTGTTAATACGGTGTATTATTTTTTTTAGTTTGTGATATTCAACAAGCTTTTTAATTCAAGACTTTAGGCATTGATTTTGTTCCATAAAGTAAATCATGACAGACTTTCAATTTGGAGGTGAACTATCTATTTAAACACTCAATATTCATCCTGTGTAAACCATTTTGTAATTAGACACCTACCCAGGACAATTTGAAAAGCTTTTAGCTAGCATCTCCAATAGTGGGTGGTTTCATGTTTAAAGTCTCTTCAATTTACTGCACTATTTGATAATTAAACACTTTTTACAATGTTTACAAAAATATTGTTGGAAATGTCTGAGATTTGAGAGACAAATGATATTGCCCCTGGCATAAGGGTTGGGGACTGTGAAGAAACGCTACTTCTGTTGAAAGTCAAACAGGTTCGAAACAAGTAAATAATAACAAAGGGCAAGTAAATAATAACAAAAATATAATTTTAAGGTGAACAATCCCTTGAATGTTTTTAATATTATAGAATGATAATATGAAGTTTGTTTTATAATAAAGTAATGCTATAAATAATATTTATTTTAATTTTAAAACAGTGATATTATGCTTGCTTTATAATTAAATTATACTCAAAACATACATAAAACAAAAAAACATAAAAAAAGAAAAATTGTCCATCTATGCTCACAAAATCTATTACAATTGTTCTTTATACTTCATGACCTAAAGGTTTTAATTTGATTTGAAACATTTTTTAAAATTGATTTTTTTATTTTTTAAATATTGTTTTTGTGTATTTTTTTTCCCACAGTTGTTCGAGACCATATTTATTGTGGAGCTCACACACATACACTCACACTTCTGGCATAATTCAGACACACAGGCTCTTATTCTCACCTCTTCGTCTTCTTCGCTGCTAAATTCAGACTTCATCTTATTGTAAAGATCCAGGATATCAGTACAGTTCTGATCCCTAAAGACACACATTAACAATGCAAATGCCTTAATGGTCAAAAGGTTCAATGGGTAATTAGAATTCTGATATAAATGTGTAAGCGACTATTTTCTCTGACCTGATGAAACGTAGCAGGACGTCGCTGACTGTTTTAGCTGCCGTGACGATGGGGCTCTGCGGTTCATTAAAGGTTCGAGCATTGTGTTCAATGTAACGCACCTCCCACATGAGCGCAGAGATCCTCCTACACATGCAAACACACATGTAAGAAAACTGCCATGGGGCACACGTTTTTGTGTGGTGATGCGGTGTGTGTGGTCAATGGACTAAAGGTATGCATACCTGTAGAAACGGTGCACTAATCTTGTTCTGATGGTGCTGAGGTCTGTGAGATAGGCCACAACAGTGCAGTACAGCGGATATTCCCTCAAATTTACTGGATTAGAGAAAGCCTTCGCCACATCTGAGTAAAATTGATGAAAAAAACATTAAAAACGATCGTGGTTAAACACATTCATTTGTTCAGGTTAAATGAGTAATTAATGTACATTACTGTTTAAAAGTTGGAGTGTTAGGTCTTAACACAAGATAAATAGAATCCTAATGTTTCATTGCTTCTTGAACATCAATGATTTCTGAATGATCATGACACTGACGACTGTATTAATGGATGCTAATTTATCGCTGGCATACATTATATTTTAAGATTTATTCAGCAGATACCAGTTACTTTAAATTGTAGTAACACTGCACAATACAACAAGGGGTGTCTTTGATGCAGACGTGAGAAAATACGGTATGACCGGTGATCAATTCGGTTTATCTATTCAGTAATAGATCAAAACCGGTTATTACACACTGATGCAGAATACACTGGCGAAGGAGGGGAGGGCGAGTAAATAAATGCTGCAACTATTTAAAAAGCAGGTAATTGTGCACAAATCACTCTTTCGTCTTTCACTGACACTGAATGAACAGAACCAGAGGTCGCTATTTCACTTATTCCATCTCTCTCTCTAAATGTATACCTTTGAACAGCTGGCATGTTTGTAAGGTAACCTTTCCGCTCCTCTCAGCTGTTAGGTTTTCTACACTGGGTCTATTACGGATTACCTGTGATGTCCGTGTCACTCATTGGTGAACAGTGCTGAGAGTTTTAAAGGCAATCGCAGCCATTTCTGTTGAGTGGGTGAAGACAGTAGCTATATTTCCATCCAAAAATGCGAATAACCTTTATGCGCAAAACTGGATTATCGCATAAAAGTTGTGCGAATAAAGCATCGTTTCCATCCAATGAGTCAAAGAGAACAAAATCGTCACTTCCTGATTAACTGGCGCCAAATATCAACAGTAAAAACTGCATTTGCTGCAGTAGGGGAAGCTGCATCAATCTTTTCTAAATGAATGCGCCTCAGAAGACAAAACAACATTTCAGATATTTATAATGTGCTCAGCCTGATGTTTTGTCCGTTCACACACATTTTAAGCATCACATGATGTCTTTTAACAAAATCACATGACCTTTTTTAATGCGCATGCTGGAGTTTGTGCGGTAAAAGTGTTTCCATCGCAGTTTATGTGCATCTTTTCTTATCGAATAAAAAGTTTATCCTACCCAGTTAGGCGCATAAGTTTTTTATGCACATTTTCAAAATTTATGCGCATCATGGCGTTTCCATCAACTGGTTTTTTATGCGCATTTGCAAAATGGCATAGAAACATAGGTGGATGGAAACATAGCTATTCACTAATAGGAGTGTAAGAACTCGCTTGACAGCGCTCAGAAAGCAGGCGGCATAATATTTACATTAGTTTATTAGCTAACACGTTGCCTTCTGTGGATATATTTGAGTTTTGTTTAAAACATTCAAAAGGCGTGTTTTTTAAGCAGGTAATATTAAGAGTACAGTTCATATAACTGACTGCTTGTATTAAAGAACAAAATTGTATTACAAGTAATATATAAATATATTGATAGATGTTAATAAAATTTTCTTGTGTTGTGAAAAAATATTTAATGAAGAATATACACAGCTAGTGTTTTGCAGCCAATGATAAAACTTCCAGTTGAAAGCTTTATGTGACTATTTTCAATTTCTTAAGGTTCCTTTTACAGCATCGATGTTGTAATGTAATTCAAATATAATCAGTTAAATAGACTTAAGAATCTATTTGGTTGTTAAAGCATAAGAAAGACCGTTTAAACAGACGCGGTAATTAGCAGCAGGCTAGCGTAGAAATTCCACTAAGAATACCAGGGTAAAATTAATTTCCATATTTTAAAGACATGGTGTGGAAAAATTAATTTTAATGCAGTGCTTCTTGTTTGGTCTGATACCCACTTTATATCGAATCTCAGCCAGGCATTAAGGGTCTAGTTTTTTAAAAAGAAATAAGATCTTAAATGTGGCTATTTTGTATGGGATGACAATTAACCGGAAGCCCTGGGGCTGGCGGACCATGTGCATATACACCATTGTGGATGGAAATCATCGTCAATGCACTGTGATGCACCAAGATATCTAATTGAACCGAATCGATGGCATAATAATCTTAACCGAACCGTGAGACAAGTGTAGGTTCATACCCCTAAATACAACTGCTTAGATGGTATTTTGTATGTGATAGTACATTGAAAATGTGATATTCAAACAAAAAAAGTCAATGCCAAACATTTAGAAATCATTATGAATAGATTTGATTTTAAAATGGGTAACAAATCTCTTTTTAAAAAAGATTTTAAGAGGTCTTTGTGATACACGCTGTGTATAACAATAATAGCAACCATTAATTGTAATGTAGGACAAAAACTGGTTAATTTTCTGAGTTTAATAAGCCATTTTCATCTTTTAGAATTTAAATTTAATAGTTTAAAATCTATGTGTCCCAGAACCACGAAATCGGTGATAAGTTGCATGAGTATATTTAAAACCAGTAAAAATACATTGAATGGTTCAAAATATTAAAGGAACTGTTATGCTAAAAACCATTAGAATACAAAGTAAAGATCATGTTCATGAAGACATTTGTCATTTTTTTTACTACTGTTACCACATATTGAAGCTTAACTTGCGATTATTAATGTGGATTGCTAAGAACTTAATTTAAAAGACAATTTTCTCTGTATTTAGATTTTTTTCAGATTTTAAATAGTTTTGTTGGATCTCAGCCCAAATATTGTCCAAATCCAAACAAGCCAAACCATCATTTATACTTCTACTTCAAGCGCATGCGTATGGTCTGGCGCAGCCTTCGTAAGGTTGTATACCCCTCGCTATGACTGATGCCGATTCTGACGTGCACCTTTTAAGAAATGTAACTACATGTCGCAACGACACATAGCGCAAGCTCTGTGATTGGTCATCTTGGTTGCTGCGACGAGTGTAGGTGGAGGTGAGAGAGACGAACCCGATGGAGTGATGGTTTACAAGTGTCGAGTCCGTGAATTAGCTCCAGATGGTGAACTGTTTTTTTGTGTTAACCTTATGATTAAGGTTGTTGCACGTCTGCCGATTCCCACCTCTGAATGAAGGAGCTTGAGCTACTTGTACATTAAGGTATCATTTAGAAAAACAAAACACTCGCGAAAAAACTCGACACAGAAGAACATAAAACCTTACTGCCAGCTAGCATTTCGAAAACGCAACACAAACAGCAGAAGTATAAATGTACGACTACGTGCAAGGCATATGATTACTCCACGCAGAAGTATAAATCAGCCTAAATACTTCAGCTTTTATATAATGTATAAATCTCAATTTAAAAAAATGTACACTCCTGACACTCCTGGTTTTGTGGTCCAGCATCGCACGTTGTTTAAGTTTGTAGTTATTTAACATTTTTGATGAAGGTTTTCATTGGCATTAATAAGTACAGAAGGTGATGAAATGCCATTGTGCTGGTTTTGTTACACCAGCAACTGAAACAACTAGAAGCTCACCATTTTCAATAAACTCAGAAAGTGTTTTTGCTGGTTTGTGTGTGCGTTTGCCATACCGAGTGTTAGCAGCTGATCTATGGCGGTGATGACTCTCTCACACTCTTCATCTCGTGTGTGCAGACCCCACTCTCCCTCCTGCGGGCTGTACAGCAGTGCCTGGAGCTCGTCCTCTGTGACAGGAACACTGTCCCCGTCCTCCTCTGGCAGTGGAGCTGCAGACAGTCACACTGTTAGACCTGCCTGAATATGACTGCTGTAAATGTGTGGAGTAAATTGTGTCAGTACCTTCTTCAGGAATGGGCTCTATATCCCATGGACTCATCTTCTCTCTTTCTCCATTATCCCACCTGCAAAAACAGCATAGCCCAATGATTGAGATATTCACTGTACTATGTACTTAGGCTTGGCACAGATCAAACCCATTTACTGTACCTGACAATGTAGCACTGAAAGAGGCTGTCTGGATATTCAGATTCAAACGGCTCCTGACACTCCAGTGAGCCAAACCACCATGCATCATCAATAATGCTCCTGAAACGCTGACCTGCACACAAGCACACAGCTGATATTCACTACTATGCAAATGCTAATTCATGATTATTATAATCATACACACATTTGTCTTTATCATAGCATTAATAACTTAATAACCTATGCTACGTGGTCACTAAGGCATTCTGCAGATTTTATAGCATGTTGCTAATAGGCGTTGGATGATAACCGGTTTAAAGGTTTACCGCAGTTTTGAAAGGTCAAGGTTTTAAAACCGTTAAAATTTACTTTTAAACCATTTCTAAGGTATTTGTAAGTATTTTTTACATGTTCTTTATGACTATTTTATTGAGTTTTTTTAGGGCAAGAGTAGAAAAGGACCTTCCACATCACAAGCTACTGGTTAGTCCATAACTCAGTAAACATCTGTAAAAAAAAAAACTCTTATAAACCAACATCCAGCATGCTGAAGAGCTGAACAGTGCAGTGACTTACTTTATATCCAAAGAAAGGAATGACATCCAAAGATGCCTTTTCAAGTTGCAAAGAAATCTGTGTTTTTGAAACTTATTAAGACAGCAGAAGCCCATGACTTATTTAAATCATTTAGCCAGACATTTATTGCAGATGATCCCAAACACTGCGTGCATGAATGTCTGGCGAATATCAAACCTAAAACCAACTTTACCGAGCTGATTTAGCTGTCTTTCAAAGATTTTAGTACCAACAAGTTGTTAACGTCACAGGACCTATTACAGTATACTATACGACTTCATCACAAGGCACTGCAGTTTCTCTGCCCACCGAGGAAGCCCGTGACTCCTGCTGCGGGATGGAAGTTTGATGTTTGGTTCTCCTGTGTCCCGTGTTCCTCTTGCTGTACCAATGCAGCAGCTGCTTAACGTAAAAGCTGACTAACAGTTTTTGCCATTTTACTTCTGTTACACTGTATTTACACTAGTAACTCACGCTGTCCCATCCATCAAAACCGTGCTTCTGCCCTCCGGCTCTGTGTGTGAAAGCACTCGACGTCACTTGTATACGCCCCTCCCACTGATTAGCATAGGCTTTGCATACAGCTTGAAGTTGAAAATTAAATTGAAAATAAAAACTGAAATGAAAAAGTGTCAATAAAAGGAAAGCTTAAATGTACATTTTCATTTGAATTGTGTCACTATTATAGCGTGAACAATAATAACACGCTTTGTAAAAATTGTGTTTGCATTTTATTTTTCAGTTTGGCTTTTCATTTAAATATTGGCAGTCTTGGCGTGGAAATGCAGTGAAAATGAAATGTTAAATTGGCAACTTCATTTTCATTATCAATTTGACAGGGACAATGTGTTGTTAAAGTGGATATGAAAATGAAAATTAAATAAAATTAAATGAAATGTTTTAAAATGAAATTGTTAATCTGATTTTCATTTTTATTTCCAATGTTTATTTGATTTATTTAAAATTGGCAGGATTTACCTTCCATACATTAAGGCATGTTTCATTATGGCAAGCATGCTCAGAAATGCACAGAAACAATTAGAAATCTCCTGAACAAGGTAGTTTCAGCTTGACTGAAGATGGACTGTGGAGAGCTTAATGAGAAAGCAAGACTTTCCAGCAAACCAATTGGTATCATGAATCGTGTGTAACATAAAAGCTACATTGTCTGATTCATATGAGATGATTCATACTGCAGTTGAAAAGCTAAGAAAAAATCTCAAAAAACATTTAATAAAACTACTCTTTTCTGTACACTGTCAGAAAGCTCAACTTTGTTCTTCAGACAGAGTTTGTCAGTACTTTAAAAGACAGTTAATGATTTGACGGTCTGGAAGTCTATAAAACACTATTTTTTTTCACTCACTGTAGCCAGGTAGCAATCAGTGCATACTGTAAGCTATCGGAGAAGTAATAGCACACTTCATCTCAACTAACCACAAGATTGTATTTCCATCTATAGCTATAATGAAAACAAAGTTTGATATTAGGGGAAAAGGTTTGTTGTAATCCAAGCCCCCAGTCTGAGCAATAGCTTCAGTAAAAGTACAAACTCACCAGGCTGCCAGTTGCGTTCTTTGGCCTCATTATAAAACTGTTGTAGCACCAGAAAGTCAATAACATCAGGCATGTCATGATACCTAACGAAAGAGACAGTTAGCATTACTAATCCTTATAATCACGATTAAAAGCTATCTAGATTTTCTATTCATTTTTATTTAATTCATCATCATCATCATCTTTATAATGCAATTACAGCAATATTACAAACACTGCAAATAGTTTATATTTGTGTAAATCATAAATACAGTAGAAACCAGAAGTTTCATACAGTCTAAAAAAAGAAACATAACCATTTTTTTAGATGTCTGATGGTAAATCATACTAAACATTTACTATTTTAGGTCCGTTAGGATTCCCTAAATGATTTATATTTGCTAAATGCCAGAATAATGAGAAACAATTTTGAGAATTTTTTAATTAACTTCTAGACAGTCAAAAGTTTACATACATGTTCTTGGTATTTTTAGCTTTGCTTTTAAAGTCTATGACTTTGGTCAAATGTTTTGGGTATCTTTTCACAAGCTTCTCACAGTAGTTTGAAGTAATTTTGGCCCATTTCTCCTGACAGAACTGGTGTAACTGAGTCAGATTTGTAGGCTGTCTTGCTCGCACAAGCTTTTTCAACTTTGCCCACAAATTTTCTATAGGATTGAGGTCAGGGCTTTGTGAAGGCCACTCCAAAACATTCACTCTGTTGTCCTTAAAGAACATTTTAATTTGGCAGTATGCTTAGGGTCATGGTCTGTTTGGAAATTCCATTTGTGGCCAAGTTTTAATTTCCTGGCTGATGTCTTGAGATGTTGCTTCAGTATTTCTGCATAATGTTCTTTCTTCATGATGTCATCAATGCTGTGATATGGACCAGTCCCTCCTGCAGCAAAGCAGCCTACATAGCAGCAACATAATGTGCCGCCCCCATACTTTACAGTTGGGATGGTGTTTCTAGGCTTCTAAGCTTTCTCCTTTGTCCTCCAAATGTAACACTGGTCATTATGGCCAAACAGTTCAATCTTAGTTCCATCAGACCACAGGATGTCTTCAAAAATTAGTCTTTTTCCCACTGTAATTTAGCAAATTTTAATCTGTTTTTTTTTTGTTGTTAATTCTAGTTTGTTGATTTTACCATGTTGTCACAAGGAAGCAGTGTGTTTGTGGTTTTCCTTAAATATTATTCTACAGTTGTGCCTCAAATTAATTCAAATGTTGTCAATTAGCCAATAAGAAACTTCCAAAACCTTGACACCATCATCTGAGCTTTTTAAGGGGCATAATCATCTTATTGTATATAAACTTTTGACTTTCAAGAAAAGTTATAACAATTTCTCACAAAATATCTCTCTCATTATTCTGCTATTAAGCATAACAGAAACAAATTTGATAATCCTAACTTACCTAAAAGAGAAAAAGTTGACATACATTACCATCTGACTTTTTTTTGTAAATGGTTATGTGCCTTTTTATATAGTGTATGTAAACTTCTGGTTTCAACTTTAAATCTAGTAAAATGTGCTGGTGTTGTTATTTTTTTTTTATTTTTTTTTGGCCAGTAAAAGGATGCATACTTCAAGCTGAAGGATTCGTTGGTCATTTTCCCTGAGGTGAGATCCAGGATGGCCAGTTTGAGGCAGCACAGAGTGGGCGGCCCAACTTCATATTTAATACCTACTACTTTTACAGACTCCTGATCCTGAGGAAACATAGACAACACAACTCTTATAATTATCTCATAATAATAACTGGAAATTGTGACGTGCCAAAAAAGAGCCACTTACCCTGAGATTCAGGCGGTTCCAGGGCTGTTTTTGAGGATTAATGCTATAGGCTTTGGCACGACTCACGGCTCGGACATAAGCTTGATGACCCTGACGGAAATATATCAACTACAGAAGGACACAAAGAGAGAGAGAGATGGCTGCAGAAAGATGCATATGTAAAATGCCAATTCTCGTATTTACTTTGGGCAATATATTGTACACGTCTACATTTATTAAGAGAAACTCACCTCATCTCCCATTTGAGGTACGAAAGGTGATCGTCTTGGGATTGTTTCCATGATCCAAGAAGGGGGCAACCATTCCTCTAATTCTCCAGCAGGCACAGACTAAACACAAACACACATTACTACAAAATAAAATATGCATATATATGGATAATTGAATGATGGATAAATGCTCACCCTCTGTTTAGGTTTCTTCTTCTTTTCAGCCTGTTTAGTGGTCTGCGCAGCTTCCCCTTCACCCTGTCCTGTTCCCTCCTCATCCTCAGAGCTACTGCTTACAGCCACACGGGCCGGCCTTCTAGTGGTTCGCTTTGGTGGCTGGAGGTTGATTCCCGCATCTGCCGTCCAATCAGAATACTCACTAGAAGAGTCACTGTAATAATAGATTAACAAGAGACAAACAGCAACATTCGTCATTTAAAAAAACAACAACATGCAAATCACAAACAAATCATGAACATCATGCAAATCAGGAACATCAATGCTCTTAAGCAAGCGGCAACCTCCGGCTCTCCCTCCGGAGATCATACGGAAGTAACTAAAACTGCAATTCATCCACTCGCCTTTGGGGGGCTGGCTCCCAGGAATCCAGGTGATTTCTGACTGCAATGGTAAATTGGCCATATTTACAGCTGATAAAAACATGTTTACAGCCTGGTACAAAAGATGGCTTTGGTGCATATAGCTATGATTACCCTTTATGACACCCTTTAAGTGAGGGGGTGAATCTTTTATAACTCATCCGTTTTGCTTTTATTAAGTTATATTAAATCTGCATAATTAAAGGTGTGGTCACTTGAGTGACAGCTAGGTCACGCTGCTCGCTGTCTCGTCACCCCAGCTGACTCTGGCTAATTAGCTGCTGAGCTCGGCATATACATCCTATTTTTATGTTATTTAATGTTTCTTTACACAGTCAATTGTCTTTTAGGATTATTTCCTACAATTATCAGATGATATGGCATGCTGTGTGCACTTAATTGTGCTCACGAACAGTTCAAGTTGCCTCCATTTCCCAGTTGAGTGGAGTTATACAGATATATACCATCTCTATAAATCTATTTGTTTTATTTAAGATCATTAATCACTTATATTTTTCTTTAGACCTGTAAAGCACTCCAGAATCTGACAGATTTATTAGCTGTAGGCTCAAGAACAATCATCTGAAACGATGTCATACAGTGTTATGCCTGGATTTCATCAAGTCTTGCATTTACTAACATACATATAATTGTGTTTGGAAGTAATTCACGTTTTTCCTTCTGTTAAAAAAACATCATAAGAACAATGCTAAATGGCTCAATGTGTAACAACAGTGTATTTAAAAGTCTAAGAACTTTATTGATATTGTATACAGCCAAGCACATGTGGTCAGAACACAAACGAGTCGCAGGTAATAAAGTATTAAGCATTCTCCCAAAGTAAAGTTTGTCTAAGCCAAGTCTAAGCAAAATGCTAGCAGGTGTCTGTAGCTGCACTCACTCTCCACCTCTTTGCCCTTGTTTAATATCCCACGCAAATGTAATGGCGACTGTGGGCTGCCTACTTGTAGCTTCTTTTGCAGTGTGACGTCGCGGATACTATGTCCATATCTTTTAGTCTATGCTCCTGAGTCCAACTTGAGATAAAGGCTAACCTAATCTTTTCTAACAAAAATACTCAAAAAAATGTTGACACATTATATAGATTCTAAAAAATTCTACACGGAGTAATAATGTGATTAATGATATTCAGGCAAAAACCGTGTTATATCATATGATAATGGTATAAACACACAAAGCTGCTGCCACTTTAAATCCTTATGCATGGAGAAAGTTTAAAGTGAAAGTACATTTCTTCAGAGTCTGTGTGTGTTTATGTGAAGACTCAGTAGCACAGGCATTTCTACACTAGAGATGAGTAATTGACCGAAGGCAATATCACTGTCTCTCCACTCCTCCAATAGCTGGTGTGTGGTGAGCGCACTGACGCCGTTGTCCTGTGACTGCTGTCGCATCATCTAAGTGGATGCTGCACACTGGTGGTGGTGGTGGTGTGGAGAGACCCCCCCTTATGATTGTAAATCACTTTGGGTGTATGGCCATACACAATAAATGCGCTATATAAATACACATTACATTACACTACATTACATGACATGTGCATTTTGTTAGTAAAGCCGGTTGCGTAATCAGTAGTGAATCATGCTTTCAGCACTACGCAGAGTCATAGTTCACTGACAACCTATGCAATATCGCATTCCTCATCACAGATGATTTAATTGCACAATAAAAAAAGCAAAGATATTTTTTTGGTGATAACGACAGGTGTGTGTAGTTTCCCTTTGAATTACAGGTCTGTGTTGCTGCTTCTTCTGAAAGTTTGTGAAAACACAACATTTAATGTTTTTACTTCAAACTCAGTAAACTGTCAGTAAAGCCTAAAGGCTGGGAATTAGCATTTTACAGTATCTGGTATAATGTTAATGTTGGTCTCTTGTGTTTACATACATGAATATGGCCACTGTTTAAATACACTATACAGTTATGTGCTTATTGCCACATTATGTCATTATGATGACATTATGATGCAATTTCCTAAAGATAAATACCAACAGGCGACGCAGTGGCACAGTAGGTAGTGCTGTCGCCCCACAGCAAGAAGGTTGCTGTTTCGAGCCTCTGCTGGGTCAGTTGGCATTTCTGTGTGGAGTTTGCATGTTCTCTCTGCGTTCGCGTGGGTTTCCTCCGGGTGCTCCGGTTTCCCCCACAGTCCAAAAACATGCGGTACAGGTGAATTGGGTAGGCTAAATTGTCCGTAGTGTACGAGTGTGACTGAGTGTGTATGGAATTGATGTTTCCCAGAGATGGGTTGCAGCTGAAAGGACATCTGCTGCATAAAACATATGCTGGATAAGTTGGCGGTTCATTCCGCTCAGGCGACCCCAGATTAATAAAGGGACTAAGCCAAAAAGAAAATAATTGAATAAATACCAACAAATACAGTCAGCCAAGCAACTGGAATACAGCAGGCGCTATCGTCAATTTCATAGGACGCAAAATCTTACAGCGACATAAGATAATGTGTGTGATGTCCCATTTCTTAGGGGTAAATTTGAAGCCCTTTCTCTTCACTTTTTGTTTTAAGGGTCAATGGAGTCAAGAGGTAGGGGTAAAAAATTTAATTGGGCCTTACTCCTGATCACACAACTGGGCTCCCATGACAATCACAGATTTTTCTAAAATTTTTGCGATTTACATCTTCTGCCCTATTCTACACATAAGCGTGTGTTTGACCATTTAGGTTAGAATAAGTCCCAAAAGTAAAGTCAAAATTGTCTTCTTGAGCAAAGGTCTTTGGCACAGACAGGCACGTCTCTCTGTCTCTCTCTCTCTCTCTAGTTTTTAAATAATTTATATATAAAATACAGTGTTTCCCATACCATTATATTAGAGGGGCTCCCCGCCCTTTTAACAGCTTTCCCCACCCCCCTTGAAGTCAAGTTAAATTAATTTTTTATATAGAGCCAGATGACAACTTTTAATAAGCTAACTAGCCATATGTAATATCTTTACACAATGACATCCAGGGCTCAAAATTTAATCTATGCGACCTTATAATGTATTTGGGGCATTTGTACGACTGCAAATAATAGTTGTAGTGTAACCTGTTTTGACTTTTCTAAAAACATGCTGAATCAATATTCCCTGCCGCTATATTGGTTCTGTCAATCACTCAAGGCTTTACGCTGTCAGATAACGGAGCTTTTATGACCGCGGGTAATGCAAACGGCTAAAGTTTGAGGAAGATGCAATAAAAAGTACACAGGTTTGCAAACACACGCAAAGTTACAAATAGTGGCGCTGATGAGAGTGATCATGTGGTAAATGTTGATCCGCCAGCTAATATCAACCGAGTCTTTTAGGAGAGAGTGCAGAAAGACTCGGAGTGGATCAGCTGTTTAATGGCCTGAATCTCGATGCATTGCATTCACTAGGTTTTAAGCACAAATGGCAGCTAAATGCAGTATTTAACACTGTACATCATCGCCAAAAAAGTTCACCTTTAAGTTTAAAGTGAAACTGCGGCTTTATGACAAAGAATGGTATATTGGGCCGGCTGACTCGCCTGCTTTTTTCCACAAACACAGAAAAATGTAAATCTGAGCATAACGAGACTGTGCATTTAAAATGACACAAACCGAAAACAAAACTTTTAAAGAGTGGTAGAAGTGAGACCTCCTTTCTTTTGTCTGTTCTATCTTGACATGCATATTATTTTTTTATTTATTTATTGATGACTGACTAAAATGAATGATTAATTATTAACCTAGGCGAAACACTGAAATATATATTTAAAAATTGATTAACAACTTAGAAAAATCAAAACTGACTCTATTAGGGTGCTTTCACACCTACACTTTTGATTCGGAACGTGTCTGGATTGCCCAGTTAGCGGGTTTCGTTTGGCATATGTGAACAGGGCAATCGCACTCTGTTCCGCGCCAAAGTAATCGCTCCGAGATCGCTTGAATGAGGTGGTCTCGGCTCGATTGAAACGAACCCTGGATCGGTTTGATTGCAGTGAGAAAGCGATCCGATCCAAGCGCGGTTATATCACAGTGTTTTATGGATATGTAATAGGCTTACGGCCATATGAAGAGAGAATTATGAGTAGGGCGGGAAGTTTCGCGAGTCTCCGGATGCCCGCAAACGAGTGATGATCTCCCGGTAATCTCGCGTCTCCCTCCCAGTCCTCAAATAGGCATCGACGCGCACCCTTCTCACCCCTCCCCACCGCGTCTCTCCTCAGACACGTCGCGCGCGTGCACCCTGTCAATCACCATCAAACCACCACCTCTCCTGACAGCTGAGCGGGACGCTGCAAAATAAACCCTGACACTCTGACCAATGTGAGGAGAGTTTACTCGCATGTGACTTGTTTTAGCTATTTTGGTTCGATTAGAAACTTTGCAATGTGAAAGCGAACCGCTCCAAGAGCAAAGAGCAACAATGTAACATTTGTAATCTCTGTTTCGAAACAACTGAATCGATTCACAGGTGTGAAAGCACCCTTAATCTATTAATTGATAAATCTATTACACCCAGCCCTAATTACCCGTAATAATTTAGCAAAATATTTGCAATCGTACCTGGAGCTGCTGTCATTCTCCCACTGAGTTTCACCTTCAGATGTCCCATCACTGTTCTCATTCTGGTCCTCCTCCTGCTGTGCACAAACGTTAAACGACAAAAAGAAACTTTTAATTATGCATTTCAAAACTGATACAGAATTTTCTAAACAATATTAAATGTTATATTAATAGTCTCTATAAGTAGAGCAAGATTGATCTTACCTCTGCTTCACTTTCAGACTCGACCTCAGTTTCTTCATTACGGCTAAAGGACTGAACACTTCCACTGCGCCTCCTGGTTCGAGTTGAGCGGGTCTGATACGCATGTCTTTTTTGCTGAGCCTTGCGCTGTGGTCTCCGTAACGTGCGGACGTTGTCACCTGGCTGACTCTAAAGATACAGAGGGAAGTCATGTAAATAGTACAATTGAAAAGTTATAGTGTCTTTAAAATTATTTGATGGACTGTGAGGGGCCTTGATGTCAAAGAGATTGAGAACTGCTTGCTTCAGACAATGAGGAGTTTATTTAACAGTAAGAGTGGGTGGGAAAAGTGAGATTTATGCTCTGCTTTTTGTGTGCATGACTTATACATGTATGAAACTCACTCCTGTTGAGGGCACAGATTTTCTTTTCTTCTCAATGATATAGTAAGAGCGTTCCACCTCTCCTTTAGCAAGCCTACAGTCCTCCATTACCCTACACATACACATAGTAAAAGACAGTGCTTGAGTGCACATTACCATGGAGAGTGTTGTGACACTGAAGGATATTTAAACAGTACATTTTAAGTATGGTAAAATGGTAAAGGCCTTAAACCACTTCCTGTTTTAAAGAAGGATATTTAAGATTGGTTTAATAAAGCAGACAATTTACCAACGATGAATTTGTCATGCTTCTACCTGAAAATGCCAGCCTGTACTTCATTAACCACCACTCTGCGACTCCAGGCCAGCAGGTCTCTCTCAGTGGCCATCTGACTGCGAGGGGCATTGTTGTGCATCTGCCGTACACCCTCCACTTGTCCACTACGCCTCAGGCCAACATTAGGGGGTGACAGAGGACCACCTGCCACCTCAGCACCTATCAATCAACAGCTTCAAATTTCACAACCTCAAAATCAACAGCTTTTATACAAGTGATTTTTTAGCTAACAGAGGTCAGTCTCAAAATACTAAATAAAAACAATAATATAAAGTTTAAAGTAAGTAAAATAAAAATATATATATATTTTAATGTTAGTATCAGTATATTAGTCTCTAGGATATACACTCTTTATTAGGTACACCTTACTATTAAAAGGTTGGACCCCCTTTTGCTTTCATAACTGCCTTAATCCTTTGTGGCATAGATTCAACAAGGTACTGGAAATATTCCTCAGGGATTTTGGTTCATATAGACATAATAGCCTCACAAAGTTGTTGCAGATTTATCGGCTGCACATCCATGATGCGAATCTTCAATTACACCACATCCCAATCCCAATATTTTTTCTTTTTCGAATCATCCTCAGCAAACCCTAGAAATGGTTGTGCATGAAAATCCCAGTAGATCAGCAGTTTCTGAAAATGATCTTGCTTCCCCATTCTGATGCTTGGTTTGAATCATCTTGATCATGTCAACATGCCAAAATGTGTTGAGTTGCTGCCATGTGATTGGCTTATTAGACATTTGCAATAACAAGCAGAGCAGTTGGACAGGTGTACCTAATAGAGGCAGATGAGTGCATATAAGCTAGTGTGCTCCAAAACAGAAACAAATTTCACAAAAAGATATGAACAACTAAAGCTTGCAGTTTGTCATGTTCACCTAAATGGATCAACAATTTCAACAATTTCTGACCAATCAAATTGCTCCATAGTAATTGACATGTCCCGCCTCTTCAAGACACTTTTATTTGCTTTTCGTTTAATGTGCTTGAGCTCAACCACTGTCACTAGTAGAGCTGAGATAAAAAATGAAATGCTATTGGCAGTTTTCTAAAAGAGGGTGAAGCTACTAAATGTACCAATCTGTCTTCCTGTATTAGTTGAGATTGTCACACATCAAATAAAAAAAAAATGCACATTTTAACTTCACGGTTGCTATAAAATCATGTAAATAGAGAAACAGCAACACTGTTTTTATTTCTTTCTTTCAGTGTGTTATAATTTTACAGTAATAAAATATGTTGCAGAATATTCTGCCATGTTTACAGTGGGTTTTTCCTCACCTGCAGGATTTGCCTGGTTGACTCGCTCATCTTGCTGGTTCTGGAGCTGCCGAATCAGGTCATCCAATGGGCTTTCTTCCTGAGACTCATCTGCAGTTTGCTGGCCAATCACCTGCTCAACCACTTCACCATCACCTAAAAAGTACAAAAGGACTCTCAAAAAATGTATTTACACTTAAGCCTAGATAAGTCCTGTAATAAAAAAGAGGACTACACATGATCTGACAGTAAGAACAGGGAGCTTTCCTGAACTCTAGTGAAGTTATCATTTTTATAACATAAAACAGAAAATAAACGTGTGTTTAAAAAGGTGTTTGACTGCTCCACAGGACAACATTACAAGCACAACTTATTTTATCTGCTGTGGCTAGTACTGGGAGGCACCATCAAAACACATTTGGGTTTAATCCTAACTGTAGATTTTAAAGTTAAATGCAGGGCAGCACAGTGTACTTTTTCTTGTAAAATTCATTTGGTCAACATCACGCTTATTTTAGGAAGCAAAATTATTTAAATAATATAATAAACGTATACTGTTAATAATGATCACATTACTTCATCACTGCATTTGAAAATCACGAAACACCAAAACCATTTTTTTGCTATGTTGACACTCATATATAAATCCCATGATGCTAAAAACACTATTAGGACACATATAATTATCTAACAAGTAAAAATTTATTGTTTTTAAGTTGTTTAGAGCAAATTCGTTCTTCCAGTTTAAAAAGAAATTTTGAAGCTGTGTCACGGCCATGAGATTATTGTGTAAATTCCAGCATGGAAATTGGCTGTCTGTACCAGCCAGTACAATGTGATGTCAATGAGTTTTCAGAATTAATTCTTGAGAAAGACTTGGTTCGAAACAATCAGCATGCTCTATTGTGAGCTAAGTGCAACTTCATTATGCATGATATAGCTTCGAAGACGGTTTTAATCTGGTACAGTGTTCAGAGAAACGCCATGTTGTGTTGCCAACCCTAAATAAAACAAATGGAAGAAGAACAACTATTCAGAGACATGGGTCATAAGTGTTGCGTTTATAAATCTGACGCAACAAAGGTTTAGTTTCCTTTTTCTTGCTATAATAGCACAGCTCGCATTTGGACACACATGTGTGGACATGCAACAAAAATATGTTTGAACATTTTTTACCCAAGAACTTTTCGAATCTAGAAATGGTGAAATCCGTATTTGCCGCTCGTCCTCTTTTAAAAAAGACACAGTTCCAGTTGGTGTAGATTGTCCTGTCACTACAGATTTGACAAGTGTGTGATCAATGTTCTTTGTTTATGTTTATTCAGATGGCAAAGTTAGTTCGTATCGTCAGCAGTGTTAAGTTTTTAAAGACATACCTTAGTCAAAAGATTTACAGTAATATCACTACAATATCATGGACTAAAAGTCCTCCACTTCCACACAGCTCTCAGATCGCCTGTAAATGCTGCTCTCTGAATTACTGTCTATCTCTCCTGCGTCTGCGTTTGTGTTGCCAGTGTAAAAATCAGCTGTTGTGCACATACTGAAACACCACTTTTCATGCATTTCCTTCCCTCTTTCACCACTCGATGCTCCCACCTAAACAAAGCTGGACTCACCCACATTTCTGACCTTTTTCAAACTAGAGGTGTAAAAACAGGGCTGGGGGGTTTCATGGCCCTTTAAAATAAAAAAATTTTCATCAGTATGTAATGTAGTAAAATGATGCATGTTATAATTAGTTTATTTTGCAAAGATCAAACTAAACGTTTTTGGATAAGTAGAAGGTAGTAGGTTTACTTGGAATGCTGTGACTTTCAGATTGAATGCACTGAGAAAATAAATAATAAAATGTATTATTTGTTATTATATTAACGGTTTACATTTACTTAAAAAGGATAGTTCAACCAAAAATGCAAAGTCTGTCATCGTTTACTCACCCACCCAAATTCTTACCTCTTTTGAACACAAAATAAGCTGGCAACCTGTAACCATTGACTTGAGTATTTGATTGTCCTATTATGGATTTCAGTAGTTACACATTTTTAACGTTCTTCAAAATATCTTCTTTTGTGTTCAACAGCAGAAAAAAACTCAAGATTTGCAACTATGCAATTTTGGGTGAACTATCCCTTTAAGACACAAACAACTACATTTATTAGGATAAACAATATGTATCGTTCAATACAAGATAACATGTGAATATATCTTGAACAAAGCAGAAGTTTACAAACATTACAATATAACTTTTAGTTTAACTTACTGATTTTTAAAAGCTGTCAACTGTTTTTCATATTCTACAATCTGACTCATTGTTTGCATTGGGTTCAGTTTTATTGTGCCCATGTGTACCAGATATTTAAATATGAAAAAGATGATAATAATAATAATAATAAAACCTAACATACAAAACATAAACTAAAAATGCAGGGAGGCTTTCCATTATTTGATTTTATTCATGTACACCTGATAATTTTACCATTAGCCATGTATCCCAGCTGGGGCACGAGCTGCTCCTCTTTGCAGTTTTCTCTGCCCGGCACCAGGCGCTGGCATCGAGGAGGGTGGGGGTTTCCATCCACGTCCACCAGGAAAGGCGGAGGCATAAGATGTGGTGCCTGCTGCGTCTGCTCATCTAGAACAAAGTTATTAGAGTCCCGGATCAACGGCCGGAAATCCGTGTGGAAGAACATTTGGTCTGGAATCTGAAAGCAGAGCAAAGCGTTGAAATGTGAACATGTGTGGTTTCAATCAACTGCACTTAATGCCACACATCTGAGACACACACTCACTATTTCATAAGGCTGACTGCACCCAAAGCCGAAGATGAGCAGATGACCATGCGAGTCTGTGCAGGCGAAGTGCTGCCCGTCCACTGAAAACTTACAATCAAACACAGCACCATGACCCTGACCCTCAATCTGGCAGAGGAAAAAGAAAAGGGAGATAAATGCAGTGCTGAGATTAGCAGCCAGACTGTAGCATAAAGGACTGAGCAAAAATATGGGCTTTGAAATAATTTTTCTTGTTCTTCAAAGATGTCTGCATTTATTTTTTATTTGCTGAAAAATATATAATTAAAAGCCATGTGAAATCCTATAATAATTGAAATAGTTTTCTGGTTTAATATTTCATTATTATAATTATAATATAATTCATTTTAGTTGCAGAATTTTAAAAATCTATTTTTTCAGTGTTTAGTTTTGCATGACTTTTCAAAAAATATTCTAGTATGCCATTTTGATGATCAAAAAATATATAAATAAAGATTTTAAATGTTGTAGAAAACTGTCCTGTGGGCTGTTCCATAAGCCATGCTTAGAGAAAAAGCCAGGCTTAATTTGGAAGTCGGGTTTATTAATGGCTGATTCGGTTTCATAAATCAAATGTTCAAACTCAGTTACTCTGGCAACTTATGCTGGGAAACAAGCCTGGTCCAGAGCAGGTTAACTCTCAGGCTAAGTCTTAAGTTTAAGCTTAATCAAATTCATGTTAACATTCACCTGCCATAATTTGATGCCATTTTAATTAACATTACCTCTTAAAAATGATTAACATTTTATAGTCACTTAATAGTAAATATATATTGCAACACCTCCTCTCCTTGAATTGGTATCACTCTGAGGGGGTTCTACAGAAATAGAGACACTGCTCGCTGCAGAGCCATTTGAGCAGAGCGGAGCTCCAGCGAGGGGGAGCATGAGCACTCGCTCCTCCTCCTATAAGCGATTTTAATGCGTACACCAACCCCACCCCTAACCCTACCCCCAGTGACATCACTCGTAGAAGAAGTGCAAGAAAAGAGGAGTGAGAGCTCAAGCTCCCCCTCGCTGGAGCTCAGCTCTGCCCAAATGGCTCTGCAGTGAGCACCACTTGCAGAAATATGGCTGACTGAATAAACACTCTCTCGAAACAAATTATAGCAAGCGTAAACTCTCTTTTTATTTTACCAACATATTTTAGAAAAGAACAATAATATATTTAAATTCAAACAAGTTATTTCAAACTAAACAAATACAAACTACAACATTTTAACAAAATGTCTATATTGTTTTATTTTATGCTGATTCCCCTCTACAGACTACATTTCTTACAGAAATCAAAAAAGCATCAAACCCTGAGTGGAATAATCAGGAGATGGATCTGGGCTGAGCAGTAGCCTCACTTTAGTATAAAGATACTTTCCCACGAGGCGCAGGAAATACACGTGTCAAAGGGAAAGCAACAATTTGCAGCGGTTTCGGGAGCAAATTAAAAATCCTGCCGCTTGTGCGTGCATGGCTCTTTGTTGCCATTATTTTAAACTGAATGTCCTTACATTAAACATATTTTGTATGTGACAGTATGCAATGCATTAAAACTTTTTCTTGCAAGCCACAATTGGCAGAAAGCGCGTATCCTTTCTTGCGCATACAAGCACAATTTCAACGTACTGTGACAAATATATAATTCAACAATAATAGGCCTAAATAATGGCCTATATTTTAAAATATATTGGTATATATGTAGCCTATAGAGGCCATCTGGAATTTCCTGTCAGCCTTCTCTCTTGCTTTAAATAAATTATTAGTTGTTTAAAGTCTAAAAACAAATGCAGCTCACTCACTGTGAACACAGCGGTCTTATTTCAGCACTCGTTCAGTTCTCGTAGTTGCCATGGTGGCACACAACATAATAGATGCATTTACGCTCGACCTTTAAGGTTTCATGACTAGTTTATTCTTATCTAAGATTAGTTACATCAAATGATATTCAACTTGTTATGGAACCAATTTAAGCGTGGACGTTTAGTCTGGCTCATTGAAGTCAGGTTTTTTTACTTTTCTAAACGACTTTTATGAAACAGCCCCCTTGTTAATTTTCTTAGGAAAACATGGCAGATTATTTGATATAGAAACTATTTCTGTAACATTCTTTGTGACTACCATTAATATAAATTTTATGCTCCTTGCTGAATATATTCATTTCTTGAAAAAACAAATCTCACAAGGACAGTTCTAACTCACAGTCTAATACACAACTGCTTAAAATGAGGGACTTTTATAATAAAACCACGGATTTGTCAAACAATCTCACCATATTGAAAAAGTTTCTAATCTTCTGGCCTTTGCTGAGGTCCCAAACGTAGATGTTACCGTCATGACCAGCTGATAGCAAAATCCGTGAATCAAAGGGGTGTGCTTCCAAGACAAACACCTCATCATCGTGACCCTGCAGACAGACAAACAACTCTATAGATGATTCACACGTAATGGGCAGCAACACAGGAAAAGCTCTTCCTCAGAAATACAAAATGCACAGGAACAGACTGCATTCTGCATCACACACACACACACACACACACACACACACACACACACATACCGACAGCACATGTAGTAATTGGCCATTTGTTGAGTTCCAGACTTTGAGGAGGCAGTTTGAAACGGCTGTGATGATGGAACGGTCGCAACGATCCCACGCGACCATGGTCACCACCAACTTAGTGGATTTATCATCGCCTGATATCACAGCACTCCTGTGAACACATATGTCCACACAGACATAAAAAAAAACACACAATACACAAGTACATGCGATGGTAACAAAAGTAGATTAAACTGTGTTGATCTCACAATTAACCTATTAGCATAGACTGACCCGGGTAATCTGGTGGTCATATCCAGTACAGTGCTTTTCCATTCCTGCTGTTGGTAATGCCATATCCGCGCCGTTCCATCCCGACTACCACTCACAAACCTGAGACTGGACGCAGCAAACACACAAGCAGTAATGATACACATCCCAATAATGAAGCACAACAGAAAGCCTAACACTTAAGATAATGATAATATTACTTCAAAAATGTACCTGTCAGTGTTATTGCAGAACTGAATAGCTACAACTTTGTCCTGTAAAACAAAAACATAATTAAACTTCATTAAAATGAAAATTTAAACAAGTCAAGAAGCACTCCTCTTGTTTTGGAAATAGGCCGATCTCTGGGTCTAGCAGAAGCACTTTTAGCTTAGCTTAGCATAGATCATTGAATCGAATTAGACCATTAGCATCTCGCTCAAAATGACCAGTGTTTTGATAATTTTTCTATTTATAGCTTGACTCTTCTGTACTCATTGTGTCCTAACACTAAAGGGAAATGAAAAGTTGCTATTTTCTAGGTTGATATGGCTAGGAATTATTCTTTCATTCCAATAATCACTAATTATTGAACTTTGCTGCCGTACTATGGCTGCAGCAGGCACAATTATATGAGGCAGTACCTGAAAATAGTCCCCAGCTGGGTATTAGTGATGGGAAGATTGAATCATTTTACCGACTCATTAATTAAGATGAATGAATCTTTGAGTCATTGTGTTCAATTTGCCAAAATATTATTAAAATGTTACACAAGTTGCTTCCCAACTTATCTACAACTGCACCAAACGTTGATCCCACTACAAACAAGACAAAACTAGAATGCTAACAGAAAAATAAATTAATAATTTATTGTTTAACTGGTCTTTTGTCTATGATTATGTCAGCTCACCTCTTCTGACAGGTTTTCAAATTTAAGTGGTTTGTTTACGTCACAATGACAGTACCATATAAGCTTAATCAATGCACACAGTCTGAGCCAAAACAGGCCATGATCAGTTCTCCTTTCGGGTCTTCTGGTTGAGTCGTTAATTCATCACCTGACAGCATGTAAAGTGAGATGACTCAAACTCAACGACTTGAGAAATGAACGAATCAAATCTTTTTCTGACTGCATATGATTGGCTTCTGTCTTTCACGTGATGAACGAACGACACATACTTGATAGAAGACTTGAAAAAGAAACTTATCATCTACTCCACCTGCACAAATGTGTTCATGTGCTGCGTAACATCATTGCACCTATGGCTGCCATGGTCAAATTTACTCCAAGCTCTGTCTACTGGCTTCTATCTTTTACTCTCACCGTGTGGGAGTCCAGATCAGAAAACTTCACAGGCATCTCTGTGCCGAGGTAGTACACCCTGATCATGTGATCTGTCCCTCCAGTGGCCAGAAACAATCCACCTGAGGTCAAAGAAAACAATATTGGAGCTACGTTTTTTTCAGAAATTAATGAGAAAACATATAAGGTTTATTTGACTCAGAACTTTGAGTGTTCAGATGTTGATTAGAGAGTAAACTGACCAGAGCTGAAAGAGCTGCAGGATATCTGAACTCCAGGACGAGAGCGCTCCATAAACTTCACAGGCTTATCTCTGCAAACACAAACACATTGAAGATTTAGGGTGCTTTCACACCTACACTTTTGTTTCGGAACGTGTCTCGTTTGCCCAGTTAGCGCGGCTCGTTTGGCATATGTGAACAGGGCAATCGCGCTCTGTTCCGCGCCAAAGTAATCGCTCCGAGATGTAATAGGCTTACGGCTATATGAAGAGAGAATTATGAGTAGGGCGGGAATTTTCGCGAGTCTCCGGATGCCCGCAAACGAGTAATGATCTCCCGGTAATCTCGCGTCTCCCTCCCGGTCCTCAAATAGGCATCGTCGCATACCCTTCTCACCCCTCCCCACCGTGTCTCAGACAATCGTCTCGCCCTGTCAATCACCATCAAACCACCACCTCTCCTGACAGCTTAGCGGGACGCTGCAAAATAAACCCTGACACTCTGACCAATGTGAGGAGAGTTTACTCGCACGTGACTTGTTTTAGCTCTTTTGGTCCGATTAGAAACTTTGCAGTGTGAAAGCGAACCGCTCCAAGAGCAAAGAGCAACAATGTAACATTTGTAATCTCTGTTTTGGAACAACTGAATCGATTCACAGGTGTGAAAGCACCCTTACTCTGTGCTCCTGTGTTTATTTTATAGTATTAAGATGCATTTTCATTGATCCTTTGACAGAAGGACAATACAAAGAACAGAATGGTGTCCACTTTCATCTCCAGATGCAGTCAAAAACACATTTGACCAGATTGACTTTGTGTGCTGCATTCTTTGAACAGCTACAAAAGACTCTCCTCCTACTGACTGAACATGACTGTTGTGTAATGTGTTGTGAGAAAGCGCACCAAAACAACATATTCCTTTGCTGCAATGTACCAAAACACAGATTACAGTCAAAAATCTTACTTCCCTTCCACATTTTTTTCATTCATTTGCCTTTCTGCTTGTACATAAGCTGATTAGCGCGGGTTAATTTGTTCAATAGTACTCATGGGCAATAGTATAAGTGGATCACACCTGATGCATCTCCAAAAGTAATGCAAAATGTTGCTAAATAGCTAAACAGCAACACCAGAAACACAGCTGGTGATTATTCTCGGTAGAAAAGTGGTATTCAGCAGTCAGTCAAGCTTTACCCTTTTGGTTCCATACTGTTGTGCTAGTTACCCTTATGAAGGGGTCCCAACAAAAGTGGTATTTTAGTGATTTTGGCGAGGAAATTGACACAAATGCATACTTATTGTACTTCTCAGTGGAAATGAGACATAAATTATCACATGAGAGACTAAGGGACTAGGGGTCCCTTAAATTGCCAGCTAATAACATGGATACAAGGTGAAACATTTTAAAGTGACTAATAAATAATTAAATAAAATTCTGCAAGTAACACTTACACAAACTTCATGCTGAACGAGTTCCACTGCCAAAAACACACCATGCCATCAGCTCCAGTGGTGGCCAGAAACCGAGAGGAACCCAATGCTGATGGAGAAAACTGCACACAAACAAATTCATCTAAATTTTTGCCAACTGTTAAAGTGAAAGGAAATTCAATTCATGAGTGACCCAAATTCAGAGAATTTGAGTGTGGATTTATTTGGAACCAACCAAAAACATTAGGTACCCCAGATTTACAATGCTGGTAAAACAACAGGTTTCATTTTCACAGTGACTATAAAAACAAACTCTGTGTTCTCATACCTGTATGGAAGTGATTGAGGCAGTGTGTCCCTGTAGCACAGCCACAGGTGCACAGGTACGCAGGCACCACACGCGGACAATCTTGTCACAACTGGCAGAAGCAAGGAGTGTGTTTTCAAAATTCACCGTCATGTCTGAAATCTCTGCTGCATGTCCGCGCAGCGTGGCTAGTAGACGACCATTATCCGTCGCCCAGATCTTCACTAGACAGTCATCTGAGCCCTGACAGAAACATGTGCACATGCCTTGATTACAATAGCCCATATGAATACAAAAATCACTCATAGCAAGTGAGACCAGTGTTTCTGGTGTGAAAACATCATAGAGTGATTGAACAATTAATTGTGTATGTTCCAATTACCTCTGTATAATAAACCGGTACAGGAACAACAATTTCATCAACAATATTAAACAATTCATTATATCCATATCAGAAACAGTGTGTGCATCATTAGAAGCCATATGTTGATCGTCAATATGCTACACACTCTTTACCGTGAAAATGCGTCTTCCAGTGCGGTCAAATGCCACACAGTACACTGATGAGAGATGCCCCAGAATCCTTCGATGCATCTTCATGTGCTGATAGGCGCAGGAGGGGAAGGCATGGCCAAATCGAGCCACTCCTGTTTTTTGGCGAGCACCAATGATTGACACTAAGCAGAGAGATTCACAGCGTTACAATCAACAGCATTAACACACTATACACTTACACAATACTTAACCACATAGTGTACGAATTTAGTGCCAAATAAAACTTTTTAAAGTGCACTCATTATATAATTTTCAGTGTTAATGCACTACTTGCGCTATTTATACTACAATATGGCAAAGAATAGAGGATAAGTTTGCAAATTGGGATGCATCTACAGTCAAAACTATATTCAAGAGGATGAAAAATCTCAGATGCAGCAATCATGCTCTACAGCATTCTTTATTATTATTATTATTATTGCTATTAATTCTTTATTAAAAAACAACAAAACAAAACATACTAGGGCTGCACGGTGTTGGAAAAATCTGACATTGCGATATATTTTGTTTTGTCGTGATCTACAATGCTATATGAATTTAATTTCACCATATGATTTGAATAGCTTTATTTGGAAAGATGTCATTCATTTAGATTAACTGGGATGAAGAAGTCTTCTATGCTTTACATTTGCATGAAATATAATACATTTAAAAGCATATACACACGACAGAGCAAAAATAAAAAGGTAAATAAACTGTTTTCTGGGGAGTCAAACAGCATTCAAGTGCAGAAATTGAACACTAAATGTAAAATAACATGGTCAATACTGCATAAACAATAAAAAAAAGTTAGTAATATCTTTAACTTTCAATCTTTAATAAATAATCTAATTCTGTGATATTGTGGATACACACATTGCGATATCGATGCTCAAATTATATATTGCTTAGCCCCAAAACATACAAACTTTCAGTATAAACGTTCGCATGCATTCATATGCAGTAGTCAACAGATTGCAAAAAAAGGAACAAAAATAGCAAGAAAAAAAAAAAAAAAACATATATATATATATATACCTACTTTACACAAATATTAATATAGACACAAATACTCACATACACAAAAACTGCACAATAAAATAAAAAAAATAAGTAAATAGGAGGATCCTTTTACAAAACATGTCTGCCATTTATCACCTACATATATCATCTCAACAAGCATCTGCTAAATGACAAAATGTAATGTACATGTACTGTTAATTAGATCTGAGCACAAAGCATTCTTAATTAGGAAAAACCTTCAGGAGAGCTTCTATAAAATGGTTGTTGATTTAAAGATATGAGGCACAATATTACACACAAAATGTGGGTTTGTGTTGATTTTGGATGAGCAAAGCTTGACAGGGCTTAACAATAAGGACTGCCCGATGGCCCTGGGCCAGCGTGAGAGATGCTTGGGACAGTAGACAGGATCATTAGTGGTCCGATCGGAACAGTGCTGCCTTGTCACTAAAGTTTAATTTGCCTGCGACTATATGTCAATTGCGTGCATTTTGCGATTGTGCTTTTAAGTCTTTAAATGCTACCTTCTCTGTGATGCTGTAAACACCGCTATTCAGCTTTGAGCATGCTATTTTTTTCGTAACCTGGTAACAACCAGTACAGCGAAGAGACGGCAACAACAAATTATGCGGCTAAAAGAAAATATCTGTTTCTAACGTCTTGAAAGCAGATATTTACGTGGGAACAATGATGATGCTTTGCACAATCAGCCACCTTTTGTTAAATATTTCCAAACTGCAATAAAACACCTCCAGATTTTCCATACTGCTCGTTTTGTTTGCATAATACTGAGTTTGGCTAATTATACATTTATTAACATTTTTTAATATTGAGATTCTAGATTCACAGACATTATTTTGACACATTATTTACAATTGTGGCTAAAAAAGAGCTATTAACTTATTAACAAGTAAAAATCTGAACCATTGGCCTGAACGGACCAGTAGAAAAAATCCTTAGCCTTGAACCCTGCTTGAGCAGAGTTAAATGTAATTTTTTTGCAAACACCACCAAAGATAAATGTCATTTTCACCAGAAAGTAAGCACATTACAAGATTGAGAAAACTCAACCAATCAAGACCGCACATTTCAGTATTGTTCCCATCAATGCACAAATCCGCCAGTCATTTCTGAAAGTGAACATGAAAACCCCAGTGCCAGGAGATGAGGACTCACCTATATTTGGTGATTTGGCACAGCTGATCGGTGGTTCTGGGGGTCTTCCCCTGTGCAGAGCAGCTACTGCAGAACCACTCCATAGTGTATGAGAGGAACCTGAGAAACAGAACAAGAGGGTAAACTGCTTTAGAAAGGAAAGAATTATTACACAGTAATAACTGCAACATTTTCCTTTTTACACGATGTGTTTGTTGTGAGCGTCTTACTCTTTGCTGTCCGTAGTAATGACTGTCGTCCGGTGCCCAGTAAACTGTGGACTCCTGGAACACTGGGAGGAATGTGTTTATCTATCAGTGGGCCGACTTCCTTACACACACGTAACAAGTAATCCGCAGGTATGTGCTGATTTAACAACACCTACAACATACAGGGAGATAATTGATGGATTAAGTGCTGGGATAAAATGAGCGACAGCTTATGTGTTAATATGGCTAAGAATGCCAAAGGAATCATATGTTGTATTATTTATTTCAAAGCAGAAGGAATTCTGCAGCATTTCACAAACATAACCTTTTCTGTATGACCATTCCCAAAAGACCACCCTTTTTCATCAACGGACAAGCGTCAGCCAATCAGTAACCTTCTCCGCTGATTATCCAGGGCTCTAAGTAGCAACTGAGGTTTGATTGGCTGCCGCCTTTAGTTGACACAGCAACCCACCAATCAGATCTCGCTATATTTTCTCTTGCCGTAACGCCCCCAGCCGGCACGCACAAAGCCTTTGGTTTCAAAACAAATACCTTTAATATCAATTCCTAAAATTAAAACTTTCCCAGACTATAATCCAAGCTCGTGTAAATCAAATATATATTTTTTTTCACCACTGGGATTGTACTCTCAACTATGCGCTTTTCAGATTTATACACTAATGTGAGTGAGCCAGGCACCTGTGAGAGTTTACAGCTGAACTTCACGTGCGTGTATGTGTGCGATAGTTTATTTAATCTCACCCAGTCGTCGAAGCTGCGCTTAAACTGCTCTCCGTCCCAGCTCCAGCGCTTCGGGATGATCTGCACACACACACACAGCGGGGGGAAAACACATTACAAGCGGGATTAGGGCACGCAGTCATGCTGGGACGAAGAGGAGATGCTGATGTTGGGATATTAGAGAGAAATAACGGGATTGAATTGGAGAAGAGGGCTGAAACACACCTCGTATTCGTGCAGCTCCTGCAGCAGCATCTGCAGAAACACACACAGGGTTACACACACCGTAACACACACTCGCCGCTACACACCGACACTCACACGCCACTTTCGGCCTCACCTGAGCGGATTTCTGACATGGTCCAGACTGCAGGAATCTGGCGATCAGGTAGTAAAGTTCTGCAGGGAGAGAAACACCACAACAGCAGTCATTAGCTTTAGCTTAGCCTAGCTTAGCCTTGCAGACTAATGCTAAAACAGTCTTTAAAGTTTTCCTAACGATAAAGACGCTGTATAAACGCCAGAGTGCTACCCACCGGCTTCTATTTGCGAGCACGGTTCCGCCGCCATGGCCCGGTCCGGGCGGTGGGTGGAGGTTCACGGGGCTCTGCTTGCTAAGAGCGGCCTGTGTTGTATTTGCTCTCAGCGTTTCGGCCTGCAGCCGCCGCTCGTGCTGCTTTGTTTGAGCGCCCCCGCGCGGTTGTCGCGCGACAGTGCTCAGCAGAGCCACTCGCCACCGCCAGGGGCGCGCCGACAGGCCACAGGTGAGCTCACCATTTCCACAGGCGGACATTTTGCAATGGTGTGACAGAAGGGTGATGTGTTGAAACTAGTAGCACAGCTGCATCGCAATAAATTGCTGATCTTGTGTTTAACACAATCTAAACATCACCGGCAACGCGTCTGTGGGATAAACGCATTATCTGTGTCATTCTCTAATCAATGTATCATATACATGTGTTACGCAATATTTATAAGTCATATCTTACATAACTCAATTATGTAATAGGCATATATCGAATTAACGTTAAAATACAGCCACCATAGCTTAAGGTTGTGATAAAAGGAAGGATATATGCAGACATAATAGATCCTTGAGGTTGAATATCATATTTCTGAATGTAATTACGATTGGGCTTATAATTTACTGTCTATTATACACCTGACCACAATAAAATTATTCAAATGTAAACGGAATTTCTTAGATTTTATCCTCCTTATATGATGTTTTCTGCATAGCTATAAACTCAACAATATTTATTGGCTGTTATGGATGTTCAAATACATTCAACTAGTACCACACCAAGAACCGAAATAATCTTTTATAGCCATCTATATGCATTTAGTGCTGTATTTATGCCTGAAATCCTTTTTTCTCCTCCTTTTCTATCAAACACAAAATATACATTTTTATGCATTTCTAAGTGTAAATAACAAATAAAACAAATATTGGTCTTTACATTAATACAGTAACTTCAAATCCTTTATCATCCCAGCAAAGTCTTGTTTACGCTCATATAGTTCAGAAATGAAGTTTTTAAAGGTTAGTCTTCTTCATATCCTGAATTTTTCAAATGTATGTAGAATAACATTAGTAGTAACATTTAAATGACAGCAAAATTCTCCACCGAGTTTGAGTAAAAAAATATTTTATCGGATTATTTGTCGAGCAATATCATGTATTTAAGGTGTTTGTCTCCACTGTGAAGTACTGAGGCAATTAAAATTATTTGTTAACATTTAAAATGCACTGTGAGCCAGTGCTGAAATCCACTATGAGTTATAATAGTGCAGCAACTACTTTATAATAGATAACAGCAGGTTATTAAACTGCATGTGCAGTGGAACCCAGTATATAAGTCAGTGTACAATACACAGCAATCAACTGATGAAAAAGTCACAGCAGTCATTTTGAGGAAAACTCCAATGATGGATTTTTATTGAGTGAGACCGAGAGCATTATAGGGGACACTAGGTACTTTTCACAGATGAATTTTCAGTGTTAAAAAAACTTCAAAAACGCGTTGAATTTTTTTTGTGTCTTAAATCCCATAATTTCAAAAAAGTCCTCTATAACAACAGAAGGGTTTTTCTGGCCTCATAACAAAGCCTAGTTATCTGTTTCAACAAATTGTAAAGGTGTTACGATTCTTAAAAAGCCAGGAGTCACCATCTAATGCTGAACCTGGAATGTAAGCAGTTTGTCTTTAGTTGTTTTCTCTCTTTTCTTCTACAATTTTCAAACTCGTTCCTCTTTCTTAAAGACAATCCATTACGTTTAAAAGAACAAAATAAAACAAACCCCATACAGAAACATCACAGACTCCAGAGCAACATCACAAGCACTAACGGACATACAGACTGAGAGCCTCCTCCCGCCTCCCACTCCAAAACCACGCTACAGACCATCCGCTTAAAATAAGTAAAAGAAATAAAAACAGACAAATCAACAAAAGCAAAGAAGGACGCCGCCTTTTTCCGCACCTCTCGTGTTGTAGACACCTGATACAGCTGCGGCCGAACACAAGACTCGTTTAGTCAGCTTTGTTTTTTGTGCTAAAAACCTGAACCAGTATTTACAAATTTGCTGATAAAAATATTCCTCTGGTGGTGATGGGCAGAGAGGAGGTTGTTGAGAGAGCTGGAGAGGGAGAGAGAAAACAGGGAAAGGGGGAAGATAAAAGAATAGAAAGAGAGGAAAGGGAAAGAATGGATGGACGGATGGACAGGCGTGCTGCTACTCTGTCTTCGGGTCGTCCTTCTCGCCCTCTGCCGCCTCGTCTGCAGTTTTCTCAACCTGTAAAAACAAAAATACGAAGATTTAAAATAAAACATCTTTACACCACTCCAAATCTTTCTCAACAGATAGAGAAGTTGAAAATAGAATAAGTATCCTTGTTTTAAGATAATTTAACTGTTACCAAGTGCATGTACTTTAGGAAATGTGACAGAAATATGAATCTGTACTGAATTTCCATTCAAAACAAACAAGTTTTGATGGCTTTTACTTTTTATTTGTCACCAAACAACTGGAGATACATCTTTATTTTCCCCTCCAATGTCACAAATAACAAGTTTACTTGATAGACACTGATCTGAGGTAAACTGATGTGTATGTTTGTTTTATATACCTCGTTGGTCTTAGTCTCCCCATTTTCTGACTGGTTCTCCTCCTTCGATTCGTCAGCCTTTCCCTTTGCCTTCTTATCTTCCTTTTTATCATTCACCTCCTTGTCTTTCTGTCAGAGATGTAAAAACAAAGCCAAATAATGAATATAGATACACAAAATATTACCTACTATTATATTAAAACAAGCGATAGATTTACTGTACATATGCGTGTGTGTGTGTTTATTAAAAAAGTGTTATTACTGCAGGTACCTTAGGAGTCTTTTTCGGTTTTGGTTCAGGTTTCGGAGGTGTTGGTTTCTGAAGGGAAAAGAAAACAGGATTTGTTAAAAAAAACAGAACAGAAATAGAAATGGAAACAATGATTTATCGTGGTCAAATATATTTACTATAGTGCAGAGAACAGCTCTGTTCGATCCCGAATGCTTAACATGACAATTCAATAAACAAAAAAAAGTCTCAAAAATCAACTCAAGACAACTTTCAAAACTATTTAAAGTTCATTAATTCTTTCATCTCATCATAATTTAGTAATGGTAACATTTAAAAAGAAATCAACTTACCGCTGATAACCTTGCAGACCGTCTCTGAGGCTACAAGAGCAATGAAATAAATATGTTATTTGAGTGCAGGCACAAAATAATAGATATTAACTGCATGTCCTGTGTATTAAATTCTGTTCTTTTCACTTCATCTCTTGTTTGTGAACTATGCAAGCTTATGCTATAAAGTGCCACAATGTACAGCAAATAATATTGGCTATTATGAGAAACTGCTTGTGGTGTTTCATTTGATTATGGAAAAACTGCCTGCCAAACAAATAGATGTAGATACAGAGTAATGCATTTGTGCTGGTTTTGATTACTTAAATATGCAACCCAAAAATTGCTTTAGGTTTTCTTTTCGTACCTCCTCCTTGACTTCTCCATCAGTTCCCTGCAAATCAACAAAAACAGAAAACACAAGTTAGAACATGACCTATAATATTATTAACATAAATGGCGGGAAAAACAAAAAGGTAACTAGCAGAAACATTGGGATGTGCTGTTCTGCACGTTTGTAAATGTGAGCAACATGCTGGCCTGTCAGAAAACGTCTGTACTTCTCTTTATTTGTGTTTAAATGGTCTTCACACGGTGAACTACGTTTCAGTTTAGTTCTCAGCGGACGGGAAAGCAAAATGGTGTGCAGATTCTTTATTTATTATTTTTCAAGAAGGCATTTCACGACACGGGCTCCACATATTTGAATAAGGAGGAGGGGCGCGATGATCCCGCCTCAGCGCTGCCACCTGGCGGCAAGCAGGCGTCATGACACCCCTCTTCCACCACGAACAAAGAAAATGCGTTGAAATTGTTTAAAAACCCGACTGCCTTTTCGCCAATTTGCCCCCATTACGAAAATTAGAGTTATCCAGCTATTTTTTAATCCCCGTTCGACGGCGGCAGAGGCACGATTGCGCTTATAATCGTCGGTTTTGCCGTCGCGCTGTGCTGGAGATGGAGAGAGAGGGCAGCATGGCTGCGGTTCCACGGGCATGAGATCAAGCCGAGCTTCAGCACAGCGCTGCTCCACTAAAACCCTCCTGCTGAACGCGCCACCGTCGACAAAAACACCGCGATCCGCCAGGAAAAATCGGCAAATTAACAACGATTTTTTATCTGCCCACAGATGCTAAAGAAGTCGCCTGGATTTTTATTAAAAAAACATTGTCTCGAGGGCTTCCTAATTTCACGACTGATTAGTAAGGGCAAAAGTGTAGCCGTTCGCCGCGCTCGGCTTTTCTACATACCTTTCTCTTGGGCATGTTGAGTTTGGGGTATTTTTCTCCTTTTATGCAAAACTAACAGGTTATCTTTTGTGATTCGGAGTTCACAGTTCAGGAGACTGTCGTCCGCTATGCACTAATTCTGTAGTAAACACAGGGCTACATTAGAGCCAGTGGTTGAATGGGAGGGTGGGGGCGGCGCCGCGCTAAGACTGATGTTCTGCTCGTCCAATCAGCGCGCGTCTGGGCTCGCGACAGAAGAGGCAGAATCTTACCTCCGCTCTGCTTTTACGCGCGAAATCCTGAGGTGTAAATCCAGCGGAGGATCTTCCTGTAAAAATTCCCTCCCAACATGTTCAAAACGTACAGTCCCGTGTGAGCATGTTCTGCACTAAATGATGTTCTGTCGTACAGTACATATGTGAAAATGAACGTTTAAGCTAATTTCTTACTGTGTCTGCATGTGCTGAATCACCACAACACATCTGCATCTTCCTGTAACTTCATTAATTACTGCTGCTGACTGTACTGTTTGAAACAGGTGAGCAGATGTATATCAAGTTATGAGCATTTTCTAGGAAAACATGCTAATATAATGAAACAAAATGTGCCTCTGTGAGTGCATGTCTATAATAGAAAAGAGCAGACAAGATTTTCTCACTTCTGCTTTGCTCAAACAGCTGAGGCCTAATCTGTGTATGTGTTTGGGTGTGTGTGTGTGATCTATAACTGCTTACTTCCTCTGTTGCTACCCAGACCAGAGACAAAAGCCCAGAGAAAACATCTCAGAACAGATAGATGAAAGGAATATCCCAAAGAGATATTGTTCTTTGGACATTACAGGGAATTACTTTCAGTCATCATATTTCTGTTTGTGCAGCCATACAAACAAGCATTCGGTAAGTACCTTAAACATATATTACAATATTCAGTAATACAGTAAATAATTATTTATTATCAGAACTTTTTAGAATGCCTCTTAACAAAATTGGGGTGTTGTTTCACATTTATGTTCATCACATCCACATGCTTGAAGACCTAAAGGGAAATTTCAACCAAATATGAAAATTTGCTGTTCAAAACAATATAAGCACTATTTATTTCACTGTGATCAAATGTTTTACTTTAACAGTCGTTGACTTTAACATGATTTCCCAATGTAGAATTTGCAAAGAATACTTTTCTGAAATTGTATTAGGAGAAAATCTGAATGTGTGAACTTTACCTCATTTACGAGTTTCTTTTTTCTGTTGTAAACAAAAGCAGATATTTTGACGAAAGCTGAAATACCGTAAACATTGACTGCCATAGTAGGAATTACAAAGTCAATGGTTAAAAGTTTTTCAAAGTAATTTCCCTTATATTTAAAAATAGAAAGAAACTTATAAAGGTTTAAAACAAGTAAACAAGGAGTGAATGATGGCAGAAATGAAATTTTTGGGTGAACTATCCTTTAAAAAGGCCATTTCAAACATAAATTTACATGTGTCTGTTAAATTAATCATGCATCTCATGTACGTTTTCATAGAGGTAAAGTTGGTTTTATATTCGCACATTCGTTTATTTAGCAGTCTCTATATTGTTTACCATTTTACTCTGAATATTCGATTGGAATTAGCATGCCAGCATGACTTATAAACAACATTAACACTAATTCACAGTAAGAAATGTTGTACTTTGATAGTCATTTGCTGCTAATATGATTTCCCTATTTAGAATTTGCAAAGAATACTTTTCTGAAATGATATTATTAAGGAGCATGTCTGAATATCTGAATTTAAAACTAACTTTACTCTATTGCGTTTTCTGATAATAGCATATAAAGTTAAAATCAGAATTATTAAACCCCCTTTTTCTTTTTTAAATATTTCCCAAATGATGTTTAATAGAGCAAGGACATTTTCATAGTGTGTCTGATAATATTTTTTTCCTCTGGAGAAATACTTTTTTAGCTGTATTCCAGCTAGAATAAAAGCAGTTTTTTTTTAAAACAATTATTTTTGTTTTTATTATTTGGAATATACTTTTGGAATCAAAAGTGATTCCAATTTAATAAAATGTTTTTTGTCTTTTGTAATTTGTACTTATCTGATGAAAGCTATTCATTTATTAAGGAAGTGCAGTCACTGCATTTGTGGATGAAGTTTCCATAACTCATTCAATTCTGGTAAATTCCTCATTTCCGCTTGATTTCATTCAGTGCTTCTTGAGTGTTTGATTTTGTCGTCTTCACTTTGATTAAACTGTGCTTTTGTATTTTATTCTGAGAAAACATCAGACACTTTCATTCACTAGAGCTTGATCTGTGTTTGTGTGTGTAGGTCACTATCATGCTTGGAGAAGCTTCCCTTTATGTTTTGAACTGCACAGAAGAAGCCACAAATCATGACGGATACAATCGTGCACGCTCATCTCCTTCTGTGACCTGTCCTGACGCAACAAACGCCACTGCCAGACCAGCTCTGACACCCCGAACTGTGAGAGGTGAGAGAATGTAGATTTCGGTATTATTAAGATGAGAATACTTTTTAAAGTCATGATCTAGCTGAGTGCATTAGGATGTTTTTTGCTATGATTGAGGAAAATTAATAGTTTTTTTAAAAATGAAGCAGTATCAATTATAGACTGTGAATGTGGCCCAGGAGCAGCAAACACATGTAAGAATTAAATTGAGGAAGGAAGTGCAATGCTGCTGAGAATTGAAGCCAACCGACTGTAAAGCCACATATGCAAGTGTTAAATTGAGCAGAGCAATATACAGTTAATTATAATGCAGTACAGTTCACCCAAAATTTTCATCAATTATGCAAATTCTTCATTTGAATTTATCTACAGAACACTAAATTGAAAGTGTTTCAGCTGTTTATGTAAGGATTAATTAATAACATGTCATTGCATTATCAGCAAATAATGCATTCCCTTGAAAGAGATGCTATTAATTGGACCAGAGACAACTATTCCATAAATATTACAGTTATTACACTCATGTCATATGCTTCTTCAAATGTTCCACTGTGCAGCACTATTTTCTACCACATCTCATCACAATACTCCAATGCTAGTTTAACAGGTCATTTTAGAGATAGCGACAAAGGGGTGATTTATTGATTTGCAAACAATTGCAGTCACTAATGCAAATATTACAGACTGAAAGACAAATTAAAGCCCAAAGTATACTTTTTATTTGTATGTGCAAGTTAATGTTTATGCGCCCACTGCATTTCAAATCGTCTATTTGTTAGTGTGTTTGCAACTGTGCATGCAAAGGTGCTCAACACATGCACACTAGAAAGCAAAACACAAGAAAACATCTGCACGTTCTCTCTCTAAAAATAATGATCAATTAGATTGCCTTTTGTACTCGTTTAAGATTAAATTGCATAAATTTCATCACACAAGTCAATAGGTATTCAAATATGCTAATTAAATTTATGCACAAACGTGGAATATCGCATAAAAGATTTGCGAGCAATGCAGAGTTTCCATCCAATGAACCAAAGAGAACAAAATCTCTTTCTGAAAACTTTCTGAAAAACTGGTGCCAAATATCAAATACTGAAATTACTGGAATTTATTCTGTGAAAGTGTTTTCTTTCCACTATAGTTTGTGCACATTTTTCTTGTCAAATAAAAAGTGTATTCTTCTCAGTTATGTGCATAAGTTTAGTAAAAAGTAAAAATGTATGTGATAATCCAGAATGCACTAAAAAAAAAATAGTTAGATGGAAACATAGCTAATGTGGGCATCTATTGTTCATCTGTGGTTTAGAAATGTGTTGAAAAACTAAATCTTTTAAACAGAAATTGGGGAAAAAAATAAACATGGGGGCTAATAAAAGGATATGCTTCCGGTTTAAAAGCTAATTTACTCCACACCAACAGATGCAGAACAGCAGATCAAATCTGAGACATTTTACAACCCATGAATTGCTGATTCTGCATGTTTAATCTGTAAAAAGGCGCTGATAGACACAAATAAGGGTAATACAAAGGGCCCTATCGTACACTTACTGGCTAGTTTTAGCCCAATGCAGTTATCATTTTCAGAACCTGGAGCATGAGCAGATTGGTTTGCTCTCTGAAGTGTTTTGCTCTTGCAGTTGCAAATTCCACCATGTAAATAGTGAATCCACCATGGCACAAGCACAACTGTCTCTGATTGGCAACCCTCATGGACCATGCACATATGCTTTTAAGTTGCGAAAGAAAAGCAGCAACGAAAAAGTTTTCAGTTTGCAAGTGCTTTGTCTGTACAGTATTAGTGTGCTTATGCATGAAAGGTGAGCAAAGAAAGCAATTATATTTTCACAGTTTGTCATTTGTATCCTAAATAACAGTGGTGTAATAGTTTGGAACTACAATGTAGTGGAGATTTGACTTGAAGTACTTCAGCTGTTCATTTGACTGGAAATAATTGCACACTTTAGAAAAAGGGTTACAAAACTCTTTCCTGGAGGCCCACTGTCCAGCAGAGTTTAGCAATTAACCAGTATGCCAATTATGGGGTGGGGGTTGAACCCCTAAATAATGCTTGTAAAAGCAATAAATAATAACTTGACTTTTAGTTAATCATTTGGAAAAGTGGGTTTTTCCGATGAATAATTTGTTGAACTGCATCCCAATCATCACAAATACTGCAGAAGACCTATTGGAACCCGCATGGACCCAAGAGTCTCATAGAAATCAGTCAAGTTTGGTGATGGAAAAATCATGGTTTGGGGTTACATTCAGTATGGGGGCGTGCAAGAAATCTGCAGAGTGAATGGCAACATCAACAGCCTGAGGTATCAAGACATTTGTGCTGCCTATTACATTACAAACCACAGGAGAGGGCAAATTCTTCAGCAGGATAGCGCTCCTTCTCATACTTCAGCCTCCACATCAAAGTTCCTGAAAGCAGAAGGTCAAGGTACTCCAGGATTGGCCATCCCAGTCACCAGACATAAACATTTTTGAGCATGTCTGTGGTAAGATGAAGGAGGCATTGAAGATGAATCCAAAGGATCTTGATGATCTCTGGGAGTCCTGTAAAAATGCTTTCTTTGCCATTTCAGATGACTTTATTGATAAGTTATTTAAGTCATTGCAGAAAAGTATGGATGCAGTCATCCAAGCTCATGGGAGTCATACACGATATTAATTCTTTTTCCACTGCACCATGACTTAATGTTCTATACTGTACATTATTTCTGTTGGGTAACAAGATTTCTAAGCAAAGTCAGACCTTACTGTCCAAATTAAATCATTAAAAATCAAGGCATGATATTTTATTTTGGTAAAATCAGCATAATCTAGCGGCTTTTGCCTTTCATATAAGCCACTTCTGATATCAAATGATCAACTAGAAGTCAAGTTATTATTTGTTGTTTCTTAAACTTGGATAGACAACAAGACTTTTTTCCAAGTAATGTAGCCTACCAGTAGTCTCTCACTGGTGTTCAAAGGAACCTTTATCTTACAAAATAGGTGTTTTATATCTATAGCTAAAAATTCAGGAAAACTGGACGTATACTGTGTGTTTTAATAGACATGTGCTCACACATTGAGGTTAAATTTTAAACCAGTAAAAAAACAAAATGCACCATTATAAAATATGTTGTCTTTGAGATTCACGTCACTACTCGGTTAATGAAACACTATTTAAACATTTCTCGTCCAGCTAATTAAATGCTTGATCTGAAATTGCATACTGTCAGAGTAGTCGATGTGCTATTGAATTTGAACATAATGACTGTTAAAAGTATGTTCAACATAGCATGAATATAAGTTGTATTGAATTCAGATGCACTACCCGCTATCTGCCATGTTGTCTACTACCAGCATAGCTTCACTTCCATCCTCTCCTGTGGCCTCATGGGATATTAAAGATTCCTCTGCAAGCACACTTCAGACTCTCAGTGGAAATTATAGGTCATCTGCGTATTTCGCACCTTGTGTTTTGAGAGTACTCTGAATTCACACACTATCACATATAGTAGGGAAATATTCAATTGTCAGATGCACCGAAGCTTTTTAGACCAGCTCTCCAACATACGCTGATGCATGTTCAGGTGTTCTTCTTATGTTTGCTGATCTGATACTCACGATTGCATGCTTGCGATTGGGTGTGTGGGATTTTGAATGATACTAATTCTTACCTAACGCCAATAATCACTTAGGGCTGGGTAATTTCAAAATCAAAATCTCGATTAACTGAACATTTGAACTCGATTAAGATTATTGAATGATTTTTTTTTGCCCTTATAGTTCATTGACAAGTTTTGTACAGTAAATATGTTCACATATTACAAGTGAGAGATGTTTGAATGAAGGAAGCATTACATAAACACACACCATCTATGATTATCTATTGAACATCAATGTCGAACAACTGAAATTAAAACACACACTGTCTAAAATGAACAGTCAATCTTTCTTATAAAATAAATAAATAAATAAATAAATAAATAGCACTTTTGGAAACAAAATTAATTTGAAATAATATAACTCTCGTATATCCTGTAAATAATATTTTAAACATTGGATTTCTTGCACCTTCTGTAAGCAAATAATTTTATGTAAATAATAATTTGAGTGTAATGACCATATACTGTCTCTGGGCATCTCCGGCGCAGCTTCCAATCATGTATTGCAAACTAAGGCTCAAGAATGGGTCCATCGTCCTACTTGACCAGAGATCAGATGTGGCTGCAAAAGTATAAATCAGCCTTAACAGAACGGGGTCATGTGACTACACACATGGTAGAGAAAGTAAGTGGAAAATCATCCTGGAAAAAATTGATTGATTATAAGTTGTGAATGTCGATTTCGACTAGGGTTGTTGCGATACCAGTAATTCACGTTATGATACTATACCAGCCGAAGTATTGTGATACCAAGTAGTATTGCGATACTGTAATTCATAACTCAAACCTATGAAAAAAGAAAATGGACTGTATTATATACTGTTTTTACATTTTAATAGGCCTAGTTGAATTTAATTAATAATTTCCTTATTATTGAACAAAAAGTATTAGCACATAACTTCACCTAAAATTTTGTTTATTTTATAGATAACTGAATAACAAAAATACATTAAAATAAAGAAACCAATTATACCGATTGAAATTCGTTACAAAAAGAGCATTTTTTTTAACACAATTTGCTTATATGAAGTGTTCAAAAATTGTTTTAATGTTTCCTGTTGCTATTTTGTTTTTTTCATCTATTGTTTTTTTTCAGTCTTATCAGGTAACAATCCAAAGTAATTAAAAATGTCACTTTGTGAGTCATTCTTTTTAAGAGATTGTCACAGTTGTTGTAGCTACTAAATCATATTGACAGGAACAGAAATGAACTGATTCAGATATGCGTTAGAACTGAAGCATCAGAAAACCTGCAATAGGCTGCCATAAAATGCGTAAATTCTACAGTTTTGCAACTTTAAAGGGCTACACACTCTTCTAGTAAAATGGTCTATTGTGTCACAAGCGAGTGGGCTTTTTAGTGACTTTTCCACATGCAGCATTACGTATTTTAGATTGTTAATGACGATACTACCATTTACAAAGTACAGCGACAACGGCAGTATTTTGGAGCCATAGTATTGCGATACTACCATAGTACGGGTAATTCGTGCAACCCTAATTTTGACTACTTTTCAATTTATTGCCCAGCCCTAAAATCACTACTATGCAGAATTGGGATCTACATAAAAACGATGACAGGCCATGCTGAGACAGATTTGATACACTTTTTGCTACAGTGGAAGGAAGTAGAGAAGAGTCGTCCATCATTTTTTAATAGTCTATGCTCCAAACAATCAAAACCAAATGAGTTGGAGATAAAATCTTCAGGAAAATATCTTCACTAGCCAATCAGAGTCAATTATTTAAAATGAATAGGAGTGATCCAAAGAGCGTTTTATGCATTGGGATGAGTTGCTCAAAGCTATGATAATCTGAAAGAGTCTGTTTGAAATTCAGTGTATATAAATAAGAACATTTTGTCAAACTTTTCCAAGTACTTTCTCATTGAGGTGAGTGTCCAAGTCAATTGGACAAAAGCGGCATTTGTATGAAGACATTCAGTCATTCAGTTAATCAAGTGAGCCGCAGAGTGAGACTCTGCTTTGGACTCTGGGCTTTCTCTCAAGTTTCCACGCTGTTTTATGTGCTTATTTTACGTGCTGTGTTAAGATGAAGCTGGTGCCTGACAAGTTTTCTCTTTCTGTAAGCTGGCAGACCTGAAAGCCTGAAGAAGGCAGGACAGTGCCGCGCCTCTGCTCCCAGTAAAGCCATGCCCATTCACAGCTGTGACAGGGAGGATCGCCTAGGCATGTCAGTGTATTGTTCCTGGTGCTGTCCCAGCATCTACAAGGACTATCCGGATCTTCGGCTTGGTGGTGACCGACTGGAGCCCTGGAGTCCTCAAAACCCAGACCCAGCAGATGACGGGCCGCTGCTTCAGTCTCAGGACCTGAGCTCTCTGGAGCCCTCTCTGAAGCCAAGCCAACAGGCTGTGACCCAACAAGACGAGGAGTATCTAGTCATGGAATCCGCTCACAGCCCTGACTGGCAGAAAAGGCTGACCAACTCCATGCTGAATGGATATCTAGAGGTCCAAATGCTGGAAGTGTTCTGTCAGCACATGCAAAACATGGCGTGCTGTGGCTCATCCCTACTGGGCCCAGATGTTATGCCAACATTAGTGCCCACGGTAGCAGACAAAGAGCAGACAACCAGTCGGGCAGAGGAGCTGGATTCTTCATCCAGTAATGTTGTGCGTTACTTGAGCACTTGTTCAGCTCCAGCCACCTCTCACTTCAGCTCACCTGTGCTGCGAATCTCAGAAGCGGAGTAACACACACAAAATGTTCTATGCTGCACGCCTGTATTTTGACCATCGCATTAATATTTCAAGTTATCTCTGTTGCCAAAGTAATGTTCTGCATTGAGTGCTGACAGCATTCGCAGCATGTTGAATAGGCATGGGCCTTGGATAAAATTATCACGGTTTTGTGATTAAAACATGTTCTTTTTAAATGTAAGGGTAAAAAACTAAAACTTTTTCCCCTTTGAACACAAAGTATTTTATTTTGAGAAACTTTTTTTTAAAGTATTTTGGAGCATTAAACATGTCAGGCTAAATAATTCACATGAATCATTGACTTTTGCTGTTTCAATAACACAGACTTTTTAACGATTTAAAACAGCCTCTTTAGATATGTTTTCTGCTGGAGACACTGTTTTGCTTAAAAAAACAAACTAAAAAGTAAATAAAAAATTTTCCACACACCTTAGAAACGGTATAGCAGAAAACTTTTGGCTTTTTTAAGACACTGAAATATACCTCGAGACACTTTGAAAACGGTTGTCGTCCCATGCCTAATGTTGATTACCAGTGAAAAGTGTCGACTCATGCCAGCATGTTTTATAGAGGCTGCAATTATTTAATCATTTGATAATCCAGTAAAAACAGCTAATCTTATAAAGCATTACTTCAATTAAAAAAAGTAAACACTTAATTGTAGTAACTTCCTACTTGAGAACTTTATTTCTAATTATCAAATTATGTATACATTTTAAAAACATATTACAAGTATTAAAGAGCCCTTGTTATGCATTATAAAAGATCATTTTTTGGTTTTGGGGGTCTCCAACAACATGCTGATATGCGTGCATGGTCAAAACATTGTCATTGTCTGATATTATGCATTTATTTTTACCTGATTATCCCAACAACTCCCATATCATTCATTCAGCAATTCATTTGTTCCCAAACCCCTCCTTGGCGTGAAACTAATCTGCGCTGATTGGTCTGATGACCCAGTCTGTTGTGATTGGTCAACTGCGTTCAGCATGAGACAGAGAGAAATGCGCGCCACAGCTATGAAGTAGCACACAGAGTATAGCAGGTCGCACACCAGAAGCGCCGCTCGGCGCCGCGACACGGCGCGCACATGACAGTTTAAAGTATCGCACACCAGACGCGCACATTCGAAGGATATTTAACATGAAACTAATCAGATGGCGCTCTGTGGCGCGGCTGAAAAATGAACTGCGTCCTGAGCCGTCGCCGGGCGCCGCAGACTTGCGGTGCCGGTGTGTGTATCCTGATAGAAACCTATGTTTAGAATTCTAAAATACATGGCTCTGCGTGGCGCTGCGCCGCTGAGCGGCGCTTCTGGTGTGCGACCTGCTTATGTCAGAGCCCAATGCAGGAATGCAGTAAAGTAATGCAGTTAGACACCAGCATATTACTCTACTCTTTAACCTAGCTCCAAGTAATACATTCAGTATTAATCCACACAGTAGCAAAGTTAAACTATTTTGAAAATTGACCTTGGCACGTGTGTGAGGAACAGCTGAGGGTGGCCAAAGCAAAGGCAAACAGCAGAGGATCTCGAGTTCAGAAACGCATTTAAAACTGTAAAGGAAGACGCACGCATTGTGTTTTCAACGTGGTTTTGGACACAATATGTGAAATAGCCCATGAAGATTTAACCTGAGAAATACAATACAAGCACTGATCAATAATAGATACGGGATTACAAGCCGTGCGGAGCGATTACAACTGACAAAACAATATTAAATACATATTTAGCAAACTACAGAAAACAATTTTAATTACACTTGCATGTTATGATCCGGAGGAAGAAGAAACTGGTCCATATGAACTGTAGCAGTTACTGACAAAGTCCCTGTCAAAGTCTGACGAAGTCCCATACATAATAGTATCTGCTGCTCCTTCCTTTCATAGCAAACAGCTGACGAATCCCACATTTCAGCATAGCTTAATGTACCAATCATCAGAAAGATGACAAGAACAAACAGCACTAAGTGGGCTATACTGTAGTGTTGGTGTGAAAATTTAATCCTTTTGTTCCCACAGCCAAATCTTCATCTGTCAATGATCATCATCTTCGCATCATGATCAGTCCCGTGATCCCCCGCACCTCACTAGTGTCTGAAGGGAAAGACGCGTTCATGTTTTACCAGAACCAGCACTACATATTAGGTGATACACTGTATTGACGTTGACGCGTTTAGGTAAAAGATCCGAATCCAACACGATTCATTTTTTCAACTGAGTCAACTATTTCATTAAAGAATCAATAGTTTTAAACACGGTGCACTTTCAGATTTAAATTTCAGCTGGATGTTTTCATGGAAGCTCATTTTCAAAAACCCATAATAGGGGCTCTTTAATTGTTTCGGAAGCAAGTTAAATCTTTAAACTTGATCTTTATCTAGAAACACACAAGCAATGTGAAATTTGTCTGTGAAGAAGCCTTGTGTAAAACCAGGACACCCACAGAAATTATGTTAGTAATGTATTACCAGCAGACATCCATTCATCCATCCAGCCACCTGTAAAAATAGTCCTGCCTCAAAAGGAACGTTTTGGCAATGTTACGGATCAAATAATTAATGCTTGTTTGAATAATTCATATAAATCATGAACCTCACATTTCTATTGTTAGACCTTACAAACTGCTGGCACTTCAGTTTCATTGTAAATACTAAGCTGTTTGTTGTGTTTTTGTCACTTTTCTTGTTAAAGAAAGGACTTTTAATGAAGCTTAAATTTTGTTGGCCATTTTAATAATAGTTATAGAAAAATAATAATTACAAAAATAACGTATGCTATTTCTTTAAATGTATCCTTTCCGAATGAAATATCTTGACAAATGTGATCACATGCAAACTCAGAAACCAGTCCAGAGTTATGACAGAGCTCTTTCTCCTCCTTTTCCCCCTTTAATCTTCCATCTTTTACCTCTGCTGCTCTTCCACTGCAAGCTTCCATCAACATTAATAGTACAAGGCACATTCAGAAGAAGAGGAACCAAAGTCATGCAACTGTGTGTGTAATGGCATTTATAAATGCTACCACTTCCTTCTAAACAGCCAATCAAATGTTGTTTATCTCCTTCAGTGCTGCTAGTAAATGCTACTTTCACTTTCCTTGAAATCCTAGTGAAGTGTTTAAGAATAATCTGAAAACATATTAGCTTATGTTCTTGGTTCTTTATATGGTGCCATGATTTATAATCATTCAGATGTATGTTTGTGATTTGAAAGATATGTTTAGTGATTGAATGCTATTAAATACTGCCACCTGCCGGTCATATTGTGAAGGGACAGAGAACAGAAGGCGCGCGTCCTCTGCTGGAGGCTTTGGAAACAGCGGCCAGTGTCACGATATGAAAGGTTATGTCATAATGTCCACGGCATTGTCCTTCAGTCAGAGCTGAGACGTCGATGATTAGCCATTACATCGATGTTTACAGCTAAAATAAACGATTTACATTAATTATAATATATTAAGCATTGCGTTTTATTGTAGTGGTGAAGAAAAAAACAACTTAAATGCCTTCACTGCCATGAATGTGCTGACATACTGTTTGACGTCATTCTGACGTCACATCAAGGGGAGTGCCGACGTGACAGTTAATGGACCATGAGTAATAAAGTGTGTGTGTGTGTGTGTGTGTGTGTGTGTGTGTGTGTGCTGATATCCTGGCACCGACACACAGGAGCTAAATTCCCAGCATCACCAACAGGATTAACTGTTAACTGTGATCTGTAAATGTGTTAGTATGTGTGTGTGTGCGTGCTAATCCTATCTGTGCCAACATGGCTACTTCACACTCTTGTAGCCGCTCTGTGTGCATCTAAACGGGCTCTTTAGCCTGGCACCATGTGGCAAACCATAATACCAGATGGACTGCTCTCTCTCCTTCTCTCTCTCCACTAGTTCTGGACACTGCCCAGGCCAGAAGAACATTTACTGTAGTTCCTTGCCATATATTTGATGCCCTGTGGGTAGTGGGACAGTAATGTAAATTTTTGGATGGGTTAATGAAGCATAATGATGAATACGTTTTAAATAAATTCAGATGTTTTGAGATATTTGTGGCATATTTTGAATTTCTTGAAAGACTAATATACAGTGTATCCGGAAAGTATTTATAGCGCTTCACTTTTTCCACATGGCGTTAATCCGAAATGAATTAAATTAATTTATTTCCTCAAAATTCTACACACAATAGCCCATAATGGCAATGTGAAAAAAAGATTTGTTTTAATTGTTGCAAATTTATTAAAAATGAAAAATCACACGTACATCAGTATTCACAACCTTTGCTCAAAACTTTGTTGATCCAGCTTTGGCAGCAATTAAAGCCTCAAGTCTTTTTGAATATGATGCCACAAGCTTGGTACACCTGTCTTTGGGAATTTTTGCCGATTCCTCTTTGCAGCACCTCTCAAGCTCTATCAGGTTGGATGGGAAGCGATGGTGTACAGCCATTTTCAGATCTCTCTCCAGAGATATTCAATAGGATTTAGGTCTGGGCTCTGGCTGGGCCACTCAAGGACATTCACCGAGTTGTTGTGAAGCCACTGCATTGATATTTTGCCGGTGTGCTTTGGGTCAATGTTCTGCTGGATGATGAAGCGTCGGCTGTAATTGCTGCCTATTTTAAATTCATTGATTAACAGTTATTAGGTTCATTCTAGCAAAATCACATTTGCCATTCTAAAAATGCTCGACATAATTCCTTCATGTTGTCCCAACACAATTCATTCATGCATTTTCCTTCAGCCTAGTCCCTTTAATAATCAGGGGCCGCCACAGCAGAATGAACCGCCAACTTATCCAGTATGTTTTACACAGGGGATGACCTTCCAGCTCCAACCCAGTACTGAGAAACATCCATACACACTCATTCACACTCATACACTATGGTCAATTTAGTTCATTCAATTCACCTATAGCGCATGTCTTTGAACTGTGGGGGAAACCAGAGCACCCAGAGGAAACCCACACGAACACAAGAAGAACATGCAAACTACGCACAGAAATGCCACTCAAAACTCCACTCGAACCAGCGACTTTCTTGCTGTAAGACAGTAGTGCTAACAACTGATCCACCGTGCCGTCCCTGATATCATTATTGCTAGAATAAATTGATTTTGAACAATATTTTGCACATACTTACTTATTACTTATTGGGTGTGGAATTGGCATGGATGGAGGGGACGTGTCCCCACCAGCATCCACAATAACTGAAATGTCCCTACCAATAATGTAATCGACTTCAAAAAAAAAAAAAAGAAATGATTCGTCAACTCTCAACCTACACGTGCACCAAGTCAAGTTCGCTACTAGTTCATCGTAATACTATTAACCAATGGAGAGCAATTAATTAAAATTCAGTTTCCATTTTGGCCTCCATGATTATGAAAAACAATGATCAGGATAAAACTGTTTAATTCTGCCACACACCTTTCTGAATTTCTCTGCTTTCATACCTCGTCAAGGCCTGACTGCAGTAAAATCATGTCAATATACTTTTGCAGCAAGGGTCAGGATTGGTCTTTATATTAATAAGTGTTTATTTGTTTTTATTATGTACTTTCTATATGTTTTTAAAAGCTTGAAACAGAATTTGTGCTGTTCAGAGCATGCGCTCTATGTATGTCCCCACCAATGTCAAGAGTGAATCTACGCCCTTGGTATTACAACATAGATAGTAAATACTGCTCTGTCTGAAAACATGTGACTAACCTGCTTTACTAAGCACTTTTAGGTGCATTAGTGGCTATTTAGGCACATTTGACTCACTACACTACAAAAGCAATAAATTCAAAATACATGGACAAACTCAAAATATTTGCAGCCAGTTTATGCCTATTTTAAGCATCATCCACTTGTGATCAGAAGAACAAAAATACTTGTTACTACAGATGTATTTAGGGTGTTTAAATCAGATTCTTTTTAGTGAATCAGCTGATCAGGTTACATTAAACAGGTCTCTGAGACCTGCATTAATGAAATGTTATGTAGTTTGTCTGCTCCAGCAGCAACCCAGTACTGGGAAACACGTACACACTTATTTAAAGACATACAGCTGATTTAGTTTATTTAATTCACCTATAGACAAATTACCGGTTTGTAAAAAAGTTGCAGGAAAAAAACAGGAGTGCAAGCATTTACATCGAGGGAATGACATCGGATGCGGTACAGAGTTTGTTGTTGTATTAGAGAGAAGTTATATTAATTACATGTTATATATATATATTATTTATATAATGCTTTCAGCGTATTATAACAGCTTGTCACCCAGTGATAAGCACAGTTATTCGGCAAAATTAACATTAAAGTGAGCGGAGTTCGTCTGACAGGTCCATTTGTCACAGCACCCTCCCATGGATATTGGATAAGACAAATTGGTCAAGCATCCAGCCCGAAATATACAATCTCATTGAAGCTCCAAGTGATTTTACAAGAGAGAAGTTAAAGGCCTACGAGTCTTTGGATGCCAATAATTTTGTTCTGTGTGGTCATGTGCAGGAAATAATTTTCCATGATTCCCAGAATCAAAACTATGTAGTGCTAAAAACCGAGGTTCTGCCTAGCCAAAGACAAGGAAAGAAGACGGAACTGCACAAGGTCTGGGTAATCATCAACAAGCAAAACTACTGCATTCTGACAGCGAATTAAAAGCAGTGCGGTGTACGGTAAAATTGAAGTTTTCTATATTTGGACTTTCGATTTTGGCATCGTACCACACAACACGACATGTTTGCTATTGCAACCAGTCTTTTTTTGCAACCCATGTGCGCGGTTGAACGTGTGACGCCATGTGAGAGGTAGGTTGATAATTACCCCTTAGCACATGTCTTTGGACTGTGAGGGAAACCGGAGGACCTGAAGGAAACCCAGGCGAACACGGGGAGAACATGTAAACTCCACATAGAAATGCCAACTGGCCCAGCAGGGACTCTAACCAGCGACCTTCTCGCTGTGAGGTGGCAGTGCTAACCACTGAGACACAGTGTCACCCAACACAAATCGACAAAGTTATTATTATTTGAATTGTTAAGTTGAACATAAAACAATTAAGCTGTCTGCAAAAGCAAACCTCAGGAATTGTGTTGATTCAGCCCAATTTACATAAGTAGTTTGAACAAGCAGCAAAGATGATGTTTTTGAGTGTTTAGTGTGGTTAAAGATAGAAAAACTCTTTTAAACTAATCTTGCGTTGAAAGAAATATTTTTTAATATGGTAATTGCAAATAAGCAAACACTCTTGATTGTTCTCTTATGTACTCTTATGTTCGAACAGTGTTTTCTCAAATATCGGATTAGAAGACCAATTCAAAAGACTTTTTGACTCCCTAAAGAACAAATTTTCTTAAAGAACATTTTAATAATCTTTTCCAAAAGACTCTTTTGTGGAATGGAAACCCAGCAAACAATTTTCTGTTTAATAAACGCAGACTGGGTAAAGCAAGGCTAAACTTGGGCTGTCAGTGAAATCGAATAGACTTCAAACCCAAAACTCGACTAGTCGTCAATTAGACAGATTCAACAAACTTTACCTGTGTAGTCATTCATTTCTGTTTATATGATGACTAATCTAGTAGTTTTGGTCTATTCTTAATCGTGTATTAGGTTTAGGCCCAAATTTAGCCTCATTTTAACCAATACGACTGTTTAGACGTCCATTAGACATCTGGACATCGTTCAAGACAAAAAAATGCTTGCTGGGAAGGTTCTAGTAATGTTAAAAGTTCTACATGGAAACACTGACGCTAATAATGAACCTTAATTTTTAAGTGTACACACAGGGAAATGGCATTAAAGCACAATGTTTCAAAAGTCACATATAGATAAGATGTTTAAAAGCTTAACAATGAGTGACCTTGTCCAAGTACAGTAATCTTGAAAACCGTGAGCGATTGTGATTGTCATCAACATTTAAGGGAATTCAAGATCCAACGTGTTTAAGCACTTTCATTTGGCAACACCACTTGATGACTCATTAAATGCACATTAAGAGGCAAAACCAACATGAAGACAGAGATGGTGCAGGGGTTTCCCCTCTCTGCTTCACTAGCAGAACTCCAGCACCCCAGTCTGTCGTCTCTCTCTGTCTGCGTCTTTCCGATCATTTGATCAGATCAGACTGGTGTTCTTCTCGGTCTGTTTTATCGGGTGACCCGGTTTCCCTGGCTCGGTCGGTTGCAGTTACCTCACACCGCTGCTCAGCTATTGGTTCAGCAGGCGCACAGACACTCCGACTTCTGCTACACGAGTGATATTGGGCTGCGGTGACGTAAGCGAACGGGCGCGCAGAAATTTTCCAGACGCGGACAGAGGAGCGAGCTCGTACAGCAGACCCGAAGCGGTCCAACCCAGAAAGAGAGAGAGAACCAGAAAGAGAGAGAGAGAGAGAGAGAGAGAGAGAGAGAGAGAGAGAGAGAGAGAGAGAGAGAGAGAGAAAGGGAGAGAGAGATAGACGCAGACAAGCACGCATACCAAGTAGCTGCTCGGTTGCTTCTCGCACTCAGTATCGGACCCAGTGGAGCTGTTCAGCTGTTCAGTTTATCGGTAGTGTCACCGAACAGTCCCCACGCTCACGGAACCGCTGACCCATGTGATACTGCAGCGTTGCGAGCGCCGAAGGGAGGGGGGCGAGAGACACAATTTCCCCCTGTATCTCCACTCGATAGACTGGAGAAGCAGGTGCACACTTGGGAGATAGAGAGAGAGAGAGAGATAGAGAGAGAGAGAGAGGGAAAGAGAGAGAGAGAGAGAAAGAGAGAGAGAGAGAGAGAGGGAAAGAGAGAGAGAGCTGGAGGGGGGGGCGGCAGAGTCGCGCGCGTGGATCTCTCATCACCGTCGCAGTCCTCCGCGAGGATGTATCCAACAGCTCGGCTCCTGCCGCGCGCGCGCTGCCGTCAGTGTAACGGAATCACATGTGTGATTTAGGCTAACGGCGGTTCCGATCGGTTTCTCTGGGCTCGGATGGTCCGCGCGCTCCAAACACAATTCAACCGGGACATCAACGCACACCAGCCATGGCGCTGGTCATGGAACCCATCAGCAAATGGTCCCCAAAGCAGGTGCTGGACTGGATGAAAGGTAAAAAAAACGTCCTCCCGCAGTGTGTCTGCATGACCTATAGCCGGTGGGAACGGAACGGGTGAGCGGGAAGAGCGGGGTTTCATGCGGACTGTGCGCGCCTCTGCCGTGCAGTGAGGTATTGATCGCGCTTGTGAGCCATTTTGCGCCTCTGCTCGGCGCACCATGGTGTGTGTGATCCGCACAGCGCTACACGCGTCGCGCAAGAGGGGGTGTGCGTGTGGTCTGGAGATGCGTGATGTGTGTATGTGTCTGTGTGCGCGGGCTCGAGGGTTTTGAGCCAAAACGTTTATAATGACACAAAGGACAACATGACGTTTTCATACATTGTCTAAACACGCTTATATGCATGCGTGCGCACACACAGACATTGAGATTGAGAATGAAACAGAAGCCGTTTCCAGGCTGAGTGAATAAATCTCTCTCGCGCATGCAGTTATAACCAGCACCATGGACAGAACCAGGCCGTTGCGCTGCAGATGCGCGTAATCTAGGGACCAGAAGAAGGATGACGGTATCTGTGGGAACTTGCTGAGCCTTGACAGTCCTGCCGTGGAAAACATTTTATACTTTAGCTATAGTGTCTGTTTAATGCGCTTCACATTTGTTGTTTTTAATTACCATATGCAACCACTTGCATCTTTTTTAGTTCACTAGCAATGCTTCCCATATTGACTAGGCTTTTAACTTTCTCACAGTACATATTGTACTAGTACTTAACCATGTGCTTTTACTCACTATCCTGTCAAGTAACTATTGTATTGTGTTTTGGGTTGAAGAGATGTTACTGTTGCACATTTTCGTTTAAGTAACGATTCATCATCATGCAGGGGCAACTATAACAGTCAATTCCTCCAATCAGAAATAAGGTAGACTGAAATCTTTTTAAAAATACAACGAATATCTCCACATCATCCCACTGGGTTATTAATCTTACTGTTTCATTAAAGTTTGGTGGCAGACTGTTTTTGACCGATCAGTTTATTAATGCATTAATAAAATAAATATTTAAATCTCGTAGGCACTAGAATAGTCTTCTACAAAAACAGATTTTCCTTTTAAATGCATATGATGCCTGACATGACTTTGAACCAAATAAAAGAAAAGCTTATGTAACCAGCAAGTGGTGATTGTAACTCTCACTTCTTGCAATTATTTTAATATAATAATTGCACCCATGTGGCAACACAATGATTCAGTGGTCGCCTCACAGCAAGAAGGTCGCTGGTTTGAGTATACCAGCTGGGCCAGTTGGCATTTCTGTGTGAGTTTGCTTGTTCTCCCCGTGTTCACATGGGTTTCCTTTGGGTGCTATAGGTGAATTGAATAAACTAAATTGGCCATAGTGTATGTGTGTGAATAAGCGAGTATGAATGTTTCCCAGTACTGGGGTTGCAGCTGGAGGGGCATCCGCTGTGTTAAACATGTGCTGGATAAGTTGCCGGTTCATTCCGCTGTGGTGACCCCTGATGAATAAATGGATTAAGCCGAAGGAAAATTAATGAATGAACAGCACCCATATTAGTAATAAAATATTGATTAAATGATTAATTATCAACTCTGTTTAATACTACAAAATGTAAAGAAACTTAAACTGAAGAAACAAATTTCACTCAGAAATTGTTACTATTTTTATTATCCTCAATCACAGCTTTGAGAAAAAATACTGTTTTACAGTTTAGCATCTCTCAAATTTATTAATAACATTTTATCTTATGAATTACTAATTGCAATACTTGATTAAATAAAAAAAGCACCAATAACAATAGAATCAGCAGAAATAGACTACTCAAATAAAAAAAAGAAAGCTATTTTTGTCTTTAATGGACACTATTATTGACTATATGATAAATAAATAATATCTTATAATTGTAAAATTGGATCACAGCTTAATTGTAATAATAATAAAAATAAAAACGTTTTAAACAAAAATGGACACACATTTCAGAAGAAAACAATACAAAGTAGGGCTGGGTGATTTGGCCTAAAATCAAAATCTCGATTAATTGGACATTTTAACTCGATTACGATTAATGAACGATTATTTTATTTATTTAGTTTTGTTGACAATTTTTGTACAGAAAGTAGTATTTTTATTTGGTACAAGCTGCTTTTGTTTTCTCAGTGTTTCGACATGTTGGTAAAATAACGTAATGGAGCGTGGTCACGTGACGCATGCAGTAGGGAAAGTATTTAAAAATAAATAAATAAAAAATCGACCTGGAAAAATTAAATTGATTATATTGTTCGAAATGTCAGTTTGGATTACGTTTCGATTAATTGCCCGACCTTAGTACAGAGTATCTGAATGCTGTTTGTTGACAGTCACATCATGTGCATTTATGCATTTTTAGCTCAGGGATGTGAACTCTGCCTGCCTTTGTTTGGGAAAATGGAACACATTTTCAAGAAACCCCTACCCAGTCAGACATGACAATAGGTATCTGATTAGAAATCCTATTCCATTAATGCTGTGCTCTTCTTCATATGACGTGTAAAGACACACTGACGGATGATACACAGATGCTATAAGTAGAACACAATGGAGCAGCTGTGGTGCTGAGAGAGAGAGACAGAGGGCCAAAATACCAGCAAGATCAAATGTAATCTGAAGTGAAGTTTAAGGGCATCAGTGCACGTGACATTCAGCTGCTCATAATCTCCACCCAATGAGCATTTCAAAGGTCAGATAGCCTTTGCCACCAAATCTAATAATGGACAAGTGTACACAGGAGAATCGATAATGCTTTTGATCTTTATGTGCAAAACAGCAATACTATAATGACATTCTTTTGTACACTAATAAAGTTCATCATATGGCTCACAAGCCTCTCTTACATTCCTGTACTTAAAGCTGAAAAATGGCCCTTTGTTGATCTTTGCATTGTTGTTGGTTTTAATGCTGCGTAAGCTCAGTAAGCAATGTTTCCTATAATATCCTGATTTAAGCAGAGTAAAATAATTATTAGATTAATAAAAAGGGAACATTTAATTATTGGATGTGTTCAAACTTTGCTAGTTTGGCTTTCTTGGTTTACGTGTTCATGACCAAAAAAATTAGACATTTGATCCTGGTTTCTTGTCTTCGTTTGTTTGGTCAGAGAAGAATTGGTACCCTGACTAAGCCCAGATCTTCCCAAGTGATTTTTTGCTTGCCATTTCTGTAAGTTTTGAGTAAAGTTTGGATTTCTTTCCACTGTCACCTTTGACCTGCTTAGTTTGGGTCAGTAGAGCTGACCTACAGTGAATCACATCCTTCAAACCAAGACATTTGTTTTAAATTGAACTGGATCATGATTGAACTAGATAGAAGCATTCTGTGGAACTGAACATAACTTGTTTCAAACTGATGAAACCGAATTTTAGATTATTGCCCGTTTTCTTTACTGTGAAAAAAAGTTTGTTATTTTACTGTTTTTTTTGACAGCTGGGGTGCCAGAAACAAATGTAAAATAACGGCCGTTACAGACATTTACCTTAAAATAACAAACGTTAAATTACAGAAATGTCCCTAAATTTAAATTTCCTGTAGATTTCTGTAATTTAACCAGCTGCTGAAAAAAACACTTAAAATAATGGATTTATTTTAAAGTGTTGCTAAAGCTGCTTTGACAATTTGCATTGTATAAAGCACTATAGAAATAAAAGTGACTTGACTTGGTTCTGCTTAGCGTTTACACTGTCAATTTTAAGCCCAAACCCCTAATAAACAAAACAGCTTTTACATACATTTTGCATCCAAAACAATGTTGTGTTCTGGGCTAAAAAGTCATCTGTACTTTTTTCAGTTTTGAAGAGCTTATAAAGTGTGTGAAAGATCACCAAGAATATTCTCCATAGTGCACAGAAATTGAATTGTAATGGGCAACATCACAGCTACGATGAAAAAAAAAAAACAGATATGATTGAGCATTCTTTGTTATTTACGGTCACATCTTGTGACATTGTGTCATCTTTGCTAGCCAGGCTCATTAGAAATACGTACATTTTTATGAAATGTAAAATGCATTGCTAAAGTTAGGTTTTGTTGCATGGTTGAGATGACAAATCCTCTAGAGGGCACTGTTTACATTTTTGTGAATCTGAAATACTGTATGTTACTTAGGGTGTGTTTTGCTGTTTCAGATACACATCCTTCTTGTACAGATCTATGAGAAGGCAGGGTTTGTCACACATATCACTGTCACAAACCACCCTTTTCTAAACCCAATCAATAGTGTTTTCAAAGCAAAGAGGCAAAAAGTGCATTAAGGAGGACTATTTGCATGTAGTTTTACCTTGATTTTACATTGCTTTTACCTTTTTTGTGAAACCGTGCTTCACCAAACTCAATCCAGAGCATTCTGCATCACAAATATAAAATTGTACAAAAAGAACTGCTGAGCAAACTAAGATTGTTAAGGCAATTGTATTTGATTACCCCAGCAAACAATTGTGTGTTTAACAGACATCTAATAGACATCTAAATGTAGACAGCTTGGCTTAAAAAAGGCTAAATTTGGGTTGTCCCAAAACTCGACTAGTCGTCAATTATACAGATTAGACAGACTTTATATGTGTAGTCACTTATTTTTGTTTATTTAATGACTAGTCTAGCTTTGGACTATTCTTACACGTCTATTAGATTTTCAATGACAGCTCAAATTGTGCCTTAGCCAAGACGACAATGGGCTCTATTTTAACGATCTATGTGCAAAGTCCAAAGCGCAGGGCGCAAAAGCATAAAGGGTGTGTCCAAATCCACTTTTGCTATTTTAGGACGGAAAAATCTGCTTTGCGCCGCGGCACATGGTCTAACAGGGTTGTGCTTATTCTCTTAATGAGTTATAGGTGTGTTTTAAGAATAAACCAATCAGAGTCTCATCTCCCATTACCTTTAAGAGTCAGTTGCGTCACGCCATGGCGCATTTGCTATTTACATGGTGGACTTTTAAGTGGAAAAACAACGCTTCACTAGTAAGAAAATGGTTAAACAGGCCATCTGCAGCGCAAGAATGAGAGATGAGCCTCCTCATTCTTTACTGTCACTTTCGTGGATAAGGAAACATGTACGCACAGACATCCATTAGCCTACATAATTAATTTTGTTTATTAAGCACAAAGATTTGTTTTAAAACTATTTCTAAATTCAGTTCTAATTTCCAGCAATGAATAAATGAACAATAATAACGAAGTGTGGTCAAAAAATGGAGTTATATCCAAACACACGTTCTATGCAACATATGGTCCAAAACCTTGTGGACAAATCTAAGCTTGTTTTGAATAAAACAAATATAAATATGCATTTAATAAGTAATAGTGCTAATAATGATAGCATTACACAGAAGCAAGTTGTCGCAAATAAAATGAAAAAAGAAAAGAATTGCATGGAAATTGTCCTTAATATATCCCTGTAAATATCCTTAGTGTGAAAAGGAACACAAGTTATTGTCGTCATACTGCCCTGTAGAATTATTTTACCTAAAACCTGCAATCAAACGTATGTTGAACAAATTTTTTTTTACATTTTACAAAAAATGTAGGCTTTCCAGCAAGCCTGAGTTGATATTTTTAGTGTTTTTACATGTCTTTGGTCGGCGTTGTGTTCACGCTTGTCGAACCACACCAGAGTTAGTTACGAAGTGGAGCAAGATCTATCTTTTCAGCAGTCTAAGTCTGCTTGTTGGGTGCATACCAAGTTTCAGATTGCAGCATTCACACTTATTCAGCAGTTCAATCCAAACATGCCAAGTGTGAACATACCCTAAAAAAGTGGCTGATAAGAGTAATTTATTTGTGAATCATGCAATTCTGTCTGTTTGTCTGGTTTGTTTTCAACACACTGAAGAGAATGTGAATTGCATTACCGTGATTGCGTGGTTTAGTTTTGATTCACTAAAGAGAACTGGGTAATCAGATTTGCTCCTGAATCTGATTACCCTGTTTGTGCAGTATGTTCCTGATTCACAGAAAAGAGCCGGCTGATAAGAGTCAGTTGTTCATGAATTGGACTGCACTAGTCACGACGTACGTTTGTTTTTTTCACACAGAAATTTCCAAACAGGATTTGCTGAACTGCTGAGGGTCTATATTTGGTCAGAATTCAATATAGAAGTGTGAACTCATTCGAAACTCAAGTAAAATATAATTTCTTTTGCCATGGAGATTCTCCCCTGCTGCTGAAAGGGACTGATTAATTCTGTATTTTGGAGAACTAGGTTTCACGGCCAGTTGTGCAGGATGGTTTCCATTTTCAGGAGCACAGTCTCAGATGCAGCTGTAATCTAGCTGCTTGTGCAAAATATTCACAATTACTGCTGACAAAGAGTTTGGTAGACCTCAGAGCACCTGAGCCAGGGTCAGTTTGTTGGTAGTGATACTTTTTTTTTTTTGCATCAAATATTCTTCGAGATTCTGCAGAAGGAATCATCTGTCAGCATGAGTTTATTGTCCGCTGTTTATTTCCTAAATTGTATTTATTGCTTGCCGTCTTTGGCCAGCTGCCATTGCCATATTTCTATTACATTATATGTGCGTGTTTCATTCTTTTTTCATCCCTTTGGCAAAATGACAATAAAAAACTTGCATTTTTGCAGAGAAGTGGCATGTGCTGATGATGTCTGCAGGGATAATCTGCCTCCTCTAACATTACACACATCTTGTAATATTAAACTCTGCTGACTGTCCAGTTTTGACCTTTACAGCTTACAATTGAAAAATCATCATGCAGGTTGACATTCCAAAAGGTCTTAGGCTCAAGATGACAGCTAGGACTGTGGCAATGCATTTGGTACAACAGTTCACTAAGTTATTTTAAGGTTATGGTCACACTAAAGGGCCAATGTGAGAACAGAATGTACCAAATCTTTAAAAACAAGAGATTCCCAGAGCTTCTATGTTGTCTGTGAAAGCTAGAAGACATTTTTTTTCAAGAGTTCGAACTTTATAATCAAACTGAAATATCACTAGGATTAAATGCTTTCTTAATTGCTGTTTTCTCACTAAGGTTGGGTGATATTGCAAAAAAAAAAAATTATTACGACATCATGTTTCATATCATTTGATAATTTTTTAATATTTTTTAACAATCCATTTAGGAATATTAGAATTTTTTATATTTAAAAACTTTTTTTTTACCAACATTACTAAGGCAAATAGTCAAAAACTCAAATATTTAAACAAAATATCTCATCTCTTTATAATAAAAGTGTTAACAAGATTCTTAAACTTGTTATAAAGTGTGTGCAATGGTAAAGGTAGATCAACATCTGTAGGGTGTGAATAATAATCATACAGTAAACCTCAAGCTCTAAACAAAAGAAATTATGACGATCAAATCTGAGTATCAAGTAAAGGATCCAGCCATCATTATTCAAATACATACTGCAACATTATAAATTGTGAAGTTGAACGACTACATTAGCCCCTATGCTAAAAAGCACATTTTAATAAAACTATAGCCTTCATAGCGAAACTTAATAACAAACTTTTTTATCATTATTGACAATGGTGTTTGGTCAATAAATATCGATGCTGATTTTATTACCCAGCCCTATTTCTCACCTCTTTTATTTTGTTGTGTTGTGTTTTCATTGTTATCGAAAGGAAAGAGTGCACTATATATTTGTCCTATGCCTGCGATGGCTGAGAGACCTCAAGTGCACTGCAAATAAAGAAAACAAATGCAAATAGAAATAGAAACACTCTTACAAACTAAGAAAGCAGCTTCATTCGCTTGACAACACATGTACACTCACATTCTTACACACATTCAAATATTCTGATTTTAAACAGGAAGCAGCCAGGTTTGTCACTTTTTGGGGTTTCTCTACACATTTCTTTTATTGTGGTCTGCACTATTTGCTGTGCGTTTCTGTATTTGCATGTGTTGTGAGTATTTGAGTGCGTGTGCGTTAGGGCTGCACGGTATTGAAAAAATATTTTCGGTATTTTATTTTTCTGCGTTAAATATTATGATGTGAATAAGATCACAAGATAATTTGAATAGCACTATTTGATAGTTTTCAGGGGAGTCTTAGAATATTCAGGTACAGATATTGAATAACCACAATGCAAAAAATGATTTTCTTACTTTGTTTTGTCTCGTTTCCAGTTCAAATACCAAAACATTCTTAGAGCAAGTAAAAATATTTTGTTTGATCCATCAGAAGAAATAAGTCAAAATTAGAAGATTTTCCTCAAAACAAGCTAAATTATCTGCCAGTGGGGTAAGTGCAATAGTCTTGATTTTGCTTTGAAATGTAGATATTTGGACTAGAAACCAAACAAAAATTATAAGTAAGAATTTTTCTTTTTTGCATAAATCATATAAATTCCACATAAATACAGTGATTAAATTCAATTCTGTAGCTCCTGCTCAATTATAATTCAGACTCATCATTGCCATCTTTGAGTTGTGACTGTAGCGGATGCACACATTGCAACGTCGATGCTGAAATGATATACTGTGTAGCCCTATAGTTTGTGTTGTGCAAATTTATAAAGATTTTTTCTCAGCTTATTAGTTTTCCTATTTACGTGTATTTTAAAAACCTGCAATGCATTTGACACACAATCCTTAAAACAGCAGTGGATGTTCCCTGTATATCGCTACAATGTTCTGTCCAGCCTCTTTTTACTCTTGCAAAAAGCAAAGAATGAAAATGAAATGGGTCTCATGGTGGTGCAGTGGGTTGCAAGATCACCTCACAGAAAGGTTGCTGGTTCGAGCCTCGGCTAGGCCAGTTGGCATTTCTGTGTGGAGTTAGCATGTTCTCCCCATGTTGGCGTGGGTTTCCTCCGGGTGCTCCGGTTTCCCCCACAAGTCTGAAGACATGCGGTATAGGTGAATTGGGTAGGCTAAATTCTGTGTAAATGAGAGTGTATGGGTGTTTCCCAGTGATGGTTGCAGCTGGAAGGGCATCCGTTGTGTAAAACATATGCTGGATAAGTTGGTGGTTCATTCCACTGTGGCGACCCCAGATTATTAAAGTGACTAAGCCAAAAAGAAAATGAATGAATGAATAAAAAAGAAGTTCACCATGAGTATATCAGAGTCTTGAATAATGTTCAGTCTCTTATTCGCTGCATGTGTACTAGGGCTGCACGATATTAGAAAAATTGCAGTATTTTGTTTAGCTGCGATATCAATATAATTACACCAGATGATTTGAAGAGCATATACTTTATTAGGTACACCTTTCTAGTACATGGTTGGACCCCCTTTTGCCTTCAGAGCTACCTCAGTCCTTAGTGGCATAGATTCAACAAGGTACTGGAAATATTGCTCAGAGATTTTGGTCCATATTGACATGATAGCACCACGCTGTTGCTGCAGATTTGTTGGCCATGATGTGAATCTCCTTTTCCACCACAACCAAAAAGTGCTCTATTGGATTAGGTTCTGGTGACTGTGGAGGCCATTTGAGTACAGTGAAGTCATTGTCATGTTCAAGAAACCAGTCTGAGATGATTCCTACTTTAAGTAGATGTCAAACGATGGGTACACTGTGGTCATAAAGGGATGGACATGGTCAGCAACAATACTCAGGTAGGCTGTGGCATTGACACAGTGCTCAGCTGGTACTAATGGGCCCAAAGTGTGCCAAGAAAATATCCCCCACACCATCACACCACCACCACTAGCCTGAACCATTAAAATAAGGTAGGATGGATCCATGCTTTCGTGCTGTTGACAACAAATTGTGACCCTACATTCCAAATGCCGCAGCAGAAATTGATACTCCTCAGACCAGGCAATGTTTTTTTAATCTTCTATTGTCCAATTTTGATGAGCCGGTGTAAATTGTAGCCTCTGTTTCCTTTTCTTAGCTGACAGGAGTGGCACCCGGTGTGGTCTTCTGCTGCTGTAGCGCATATGCCTCAAGGTTGGACGTGTTGTCTATTCAGAGATGCTCTTCTGCATACAGTACCTCAATTGTAACGAGTGGTTATATGAGTTACTGTTGCCTTTCTATCAGCTGGAACCAGTCTGGTCATTCTCTTCTGACCTCTGGTATCAACAAGGCATTTTCTACCACAGAACTGCCAATATCAGATATTTTCTTTTTCGGACCATTCTCTGTAAACCCTAGAGATGGTTGTGCATGAAAATCCCAGTAGATCAGCAGTTTCTGAAATATTTAGACCAGCCCATCTGGCACCAACAACCATGCCACATTCAAAGTCACTTAAATCTTTCCTCCCCATTCTGACGCTCAATTTCAATTACAGCAGTTCGTCTTGACCATGTCTACATGCCTAAATGCATTAAGATGCTGCCATGTGATTGGCTGATTAGAAATTTGCATTAACGAGGAGTTGTACAGGTATACCTAATAAAGTGGCCAGTGAGTGTACATCGATGCTCAAACAATATATTGTTTAGCTCTAATGTGCACAATAAAATGTTATATCTATTTTATACAGTATATGCTCTGGTTATTTTCACAGTTGTTGCTCACTCATTACTTATCAAAGCATTAATCTCTATCGATCTCTTTTAACAAAATGAGTGCACACTCCATAAGCCCTGGTGGCTCACCTGATTTATTTAATAAAACCTTTCCAAAGACCTAATTTCATTTGCAAACCTATTCAACTTGTTTGTGTCTATTTATATTTAGGGATTTTTAAAAATTGGTATTTAAGATGCCTTTGGAAATAATCAAATGCTTTTGCCTGACACATGAATATAAACGCACAAAAAGTAATACAGCTGGGGGGTCGCTTAAAGACTCTCTCTGTATAGTTGTAATCTCAGAAGAATATGTAAATGAGCAATGGCCACATATACACTGCAGCTAAATCCAGCTTGTCACTTCACCTTTTACTGCTTCATCTTTCTCTGTGCACAGAGAGTTCAGTCATGAACAGGAGCAACAACTGCATTCTACAGCTGTGACATTACACAAACTATTTTAAATAATGTATTTAATTATGTATCTCTTGCTTGTAAGCATAGTCCAAAAACACAGGAAAGGAGGAGTGACTTAGCTTGGAATGTCTTTCTAGATCTTTCTACACTGAGAAAATGGTTCATTGCAAACAATTTATATAGGCTGAATTTAAACAAACAAATTAAGTTGAACATTGCTCCATTTAATTTGTTTAAATTCAGCCTATATAATTTGTTTATAAAAACTTGTCTTGAATTTTTTGGTAAATCCAATGAATCTTTTTTTCAGTGTAGAAAAACATTAAATGCGATCAAGCATTTATAATATGATAAAATCCAAATGCTTTATTTTGTAAATAAAGAAGCCATATGCTGAATTATTGCGACCTGCACTGTCTACTTTGTTTACTCCATTATCTGTATCACTTAAACCCCAAGAGGCTTAATAAGTGTTGCTTATTATAAGTGAACTTAGCAACATGTCAACAGCCCCAAACATAAACAAAAAGATCCCTCTGTTAATAGCGGCTTAGTTAAAATATGGCTTCTTCTCAGAAACGGCAGATACAACACACATTAAAAACATATCCTACTGTATTTTATAGCATAGTGCTTTTGAACCATACATTAGACCGTTTCAATGTGGTCATGTCAGAAGTTGGGTACTCTGTGGTCATAGGCTGTAGGCTGTAGTGTTAAAACGATGCTCAATTGGTACTAATGGGCCCAAAGTATGTCAAGGAAATATCCCCCACACCATTACACCACCACCAACAGCCTGAACCATTGATACAAGGCAGGATGGATCCATACTTTCATGTTGTTGATGCCAAATTCTGACCCTGAATGTCGCAGCAGAAATTGAGAGTCATCAGACCAGGCAACTTTTTTTCAATCTTCTATTGTCCAATTTTGGTGAGCCTGTGCAAATTGTAGTCTCAGTTTCCTGTTCTCAGCTGACAGGAGTGGCACCCAGTGTGGTCTTCTGCTGCTGTAGCCCATCTGCCTCAAGGTTTGACGTGTTGTGCATTCAGAGATGCTCTTTTACATACCTCAGTAGTAGTGAGTTATTTGAGTTACCGTTGCCTTTTTATCAGCTGGAACAAATCTGGCCATTCTCCTCTGACCTCTGGCATCAACATGGCATTTGCACCCACAGAACTTTCTCTTTTTCGGACCATTCTCTGTAAACCCTAGGGATGGTTGTGCGTGAAAATCCCAATAGATCAGCAATTTCTGAAATACTCAGATCAGCCTATCTGGTGCCAACAACCATGCCACGTTCAAGGTCACTTAAATCCTTTTTCTTCCCTATTCTGATGCTCGGTTTGAACTGCAGCAGATCGTCTTGACCATGTCTACATATATAAATGCATTGAGTTGCTTCCAAATGATTGGCTGATTAGAAATTTGCATTAACGAGCAGTTGAACAGGTGTACCTTATAAAGTGGCTTGTGAGTGTATACAGTATAATTCACTTTTATGGATGAAAACACTACAGTATCTACCATAAACTACTATAGTATTTGTTTCATGTAATGGATCATGTTCTGCAGACACACATGAAACAATAATTGATATAAATAATTCTTGTATTTAAATACACAACATTTTTTACTCATTCGTTTTTCTAAATATTTGTAAATAAATATGGTGTTTTAAATCATATAATTTTGACAGCTCTTTTGGGCTTTTAAAAAAAACAACAGATCATAGTTTTTGGATATTTGTATCCTTGCTCACTGACAGTTGTGACCAAGCCCAGTGCATCATAGTCATTGAAGATTTCCTTCGGAAACGGGAAAGCTACAACCCTATTCTGTAGTAAAGCAGCACATATTAAAATAAGTTTTGTCTTTCTACATAACGGACAGCAAGTTTTAATAAAAGTCCATCCTGCCAAAGGAGAATTACTCATTTGAACTGTGGCTATTCCGAATAACCTACAGTTCTCACTGTATCTGCAGTATACAGAATGCACATTTTCTCTAAGCATGGAAATCCCGGATGAGCTGTAATACATTTGCCAAAATGTGCGTTATACAACAGAGCTCCCTGGCCTGGCCTGAATACTGTATCCCATAATGGAAAGTGCTTGACATTTCATTTTCAGAGTGAGAAATAAATCAGAAGTTATATCAGCCACTCCAAAGATATCAAATATTAAGACATTATAAGTCAATGCAATAAAAATAGAATTGATAATTAATGTGTTAACAATCATGTCACATGCACTCTCAGAAAAAAAGGTACAAAATTGTACCTTTTAGGGTACAAATGGCCCGTCACTGGGGTGGTACCCTAAAGGGTACAATTTTGTACCTCTGTTTAGAGGTACAAAATTGTACCTTCTACATTTGTACCATTTAAGGGACAATTTTGTACCCCCAAGGAAGGTACGAAAATGTACCTTCTTATATTATATAGCATTTTCAGGGTACTGACCCAGGCATTTTGATCCTTTGGTGACTGCATGCACAAATAAATAAATTATTTTGGTTCGCAGATGTCCATTTTTATTTAGAAATGTAATAATATTTTATTAAAACTCACAACTGAATGTGTCAAGTAATAAAATTACACAGCAAGTATAAACCAGACATGTAAAACAGTAAAAAGATCAATTTAGATAACAAATAAAAATTGTTCACTCACTGTACAGTAAATCATCTACACTTAATACAAAGACCACAAGAATACTGTTTAAGATTTATAAACACATTACACAGGCTACATCAAGTACTGCACTTTATAAAGTCCAAAGTATTTGTCTTTAGTCAGAATACTCGGTCATAATAAATAATTTGCCATCAACATTTTCTCTGTATTTCAGAATGAAGGCAATGTTTCTCTATAAATTGCATCAACAGTGCAGAAAACCAAAAACATTAGTAGCCTCTTCTTCAACATCAGTAGATTACTCCTCATCATCCTCAAGTGGAGTTGTAATTTGTTGTAACAATACGTTTATGCTTTTGGTAAACATGACATGTAAGGCACTCATAACTGGAAAATGTTCTTTGATAGTCATTAGGACCACAAGTTATTTAAAAATTTGCTTTATGCATGAATGAGAGCAGTGTGCTGGATTAACTTGATGATTGTGATTATCCCAAGAGCATGTAGAGAAACAAAAAACAAGGTTGATCCCTCTGGTAGCTGGAGTGGGTCGAGGCTTGTCATCGTCCACAGTTCATTCAAAACATTCCACTGCAGAAACATCAAGGTGTTCTTCAAATGAGATGGATAAAAATGTATATTCGTCCACACCATTGACCCGGCCAATCACAATGCCATCCCTCTGAAGACTGCCGTAACTCGTTTTGTTGTTCAGTTGGTGGTGTCCTCCTGTACTTGAACTGTTGGATGTGGTGAAGATGATTCACTGTAAATAACAAAGCAATAATTTCATTAATATCATTGATGAAGAGAAAGTCAACATGCATAGAATGTGAAATAATTAATATTCACTGATTTAAAAAAAAAAAGTATAACAGATAAAATGATTAATATAAAGTTCATTTACTCATTCATTTTTTTTTTTTGGCTTAGTCCCTTTATTAATCTGGGGTCGCCACAGTGAAATGAACTGCCCACTTATCCAGCATTTTACGCAGCAGATGCCCTTCCAGCCACAACCCAGTAATACAAACATTCATACACACTCATTCATACACACATTTATACACTACAGACAAATTAGCTTACCCAATTCACCTATAGCGCATGTCTTTGGTCTTGTGGGGAAACCGGAGCACTTGGAAGGAACCCACACGTACATGGGAAGAACAAGCAAACTCCACACAGACATGCTAACTGACCCAGCCGAGGCTCGAACCAGCGACCTTTTTGCTTTAAGGTGACTACCCACTTTGCAATCCTAATATAAAGAATTATAAAATGCATTTATCACAGCATATACTAAACAGAAAACAACTTACGCACCTGAGTACAGCAAAATGTTGAAGTTTCTCGCTAAACAAGGCTGGCAACATGAGAAGTGCTGCTGTAAAATCAATTCCTGGAACATAAGATGTGGCATACAAACAAATATGAAGGAATCCATACAAAGCTAGAATTTAATAATATTAATCAAGTAGAGAAAATTTAGAAAGAGTACCTTAGAGTCAGGTCCATAGCATTCTTCAGTTGATCTCTCATCTTTCGATGAATACCTAGAAAATAATTTTAAACATATATGTGTACATTTATTGTTGTTTGTAAGTAAAAACCTACAAATTTAAAATAGTATGTAAGTCATTAAAACCATGGTATACAGATAATGAGAAATACTTACATCTTGTACTGAGCCATGCTTTCATATGAAATGCCTTCACTGGTCTGATGCTGTCAGGCTGCATTCTGTTGTTCCAACTGTCCTGAAGGTCAAATGGAAACTTTAAAAACTTCTGGAAAGCAATAAGAGAAAATAATAACTATTTGTTTATTTTTAGATATTTATAAAATAGTTAAAATACTGTAAGGTATTGTATTAAATATTACATTAAAGAACGAAGCATTACTTAAAACGTCGATTCATACAACGTGGTACGTTAATAATTATACATTAACATAAGCATAAACAAGAGTGAAGCACCAACAATTCTGGACATGAGAGTTTGTGGACACTCCTCAACGTTAATGTAGACACTAAAACGAAGACGTGTACAGGAATACACACACCACGTTTGTAATTAGCCACGGTTACATAATCGCTTGCTTTGCTCACGGGCCGATTCCGGCTCGGATGCGGCAGCCTCGGCTCGCTTACTGCTGCCCGATTGAAGCAGTCCGAATAGAGCAGTGAGTCCATAGGCATCCGGTCCGAGTACAGCAAATGGAGCCGGGCCGAGGGGTAAGTCTCCGGCAGGCGAGAAACTAGCCGGAACTGGCCCGAGTGTTTTGCTATCTGGGTCGCGATTATATTCCGCAGTGGCAACACTTAATAATAAAGCAGTAACGTAAGATATGAGGCGCGAATACGTAGGCGATAAAGGGTGTTTTTACACCGTGAAAACTAATAGCATATAGTTAACTTACTCACCTTCTATAAAGTTATGTCCCGCGGTGACTTCAATATCATATTGTATAAACTTCTATAATAAGCTGCAGACATCTTAGCCAACTCCATCCTGCAGGCAAACGTACACCAAGCAGTCCAGAGAATTTTTTCGCGGTCTTTAAGCGGGGGAAAGCCGAGGCACGAGAGTCAGACAAAAGCAGTAGAACATGGCGTCACATGTAAAAATGAAACTGAAAATATGTCATAAATACATATTTACCTGAAAAGCGTGGACTCCAAAATAGACTTTTCTTTGAAAATCGTGCGAAGTTCTGTGTAAACAGCCAGCATGAGCAAACTCGACCGCCTCAGTAACAAACACTGCCAAGCCGCATTCTTAAAGAGACAGCAACATCTCCACCTGAATGAAGATACTGTCACTCTGCATGATCCTTATTCTAAATCCCATTTAGGGTCTTAAACAGTAAGTAAAGACCAGTATTTACGTTTTTAATTATTAAAATTACATTCAATTCTACATTAAATTGTAAATATTTTTTAAGAAAAAATTACATTTGAATACATTAAAAAATAATTATTAAAGTATTTTATTCAATCAATTTATTAAATTTATATTTTTAAATTATGTATTTCAGTATTAATGTTTAGTATTAATTAATTAAAAATTAGTGTTATATGGTGTCTTGATCTTATAAGCTGAGGGTACAATTTTGTTCCTATAGGGAAACAAAATATATAATTGTACCTTTAAAGGTGCCAAAAGGGTCCCTTACAGTACAATTATGTACCCAAATGTGCTATAAAAGGTACAAAAGTGTACCTTTCAAACCTAAATCTGGACGTTTGTACCTTTTTGGCCCATTTGAGTACAAAATTGTGCCCTAAGGACCAATTTGGGACCTTTAAAGGTACAATTATATATTTTGTTCCCTCTAGGAGCAAAATTGTACCCTCATTGTACCTTTTTTTCTGAGAGTGTGTAAATGTTTGCTTTTAAATGTTTAAAGGGTTAGTTTACCCAAAAAAGAAAATTCTGCTGTTAATTACCCAGAAAAAAAAAACAAACATAGTCAAAACATTTTAATGTGACTTCAGAGGTTAAAGTGTGATCAGAACATTTTGAGTGCCAACAAATCTGTAAATATGACTTTTCATCTGTATTTTCTCTTTCTCATCAGGGTACTACCATTAGAGTTACCAGTGCAACACACGAGCATCATATTGCATGTAGTAAATGCACATCCAGATAAGACGTAGAAGACATTGGCAAACAAAGTTATTTATACAGTTTTTTGGTGTACAAAAGTGTTCTTGGAGCTTCATTTTGAATACATTTGAAATGTCTTGACAGAATTTTTGTTTCCTTTTCTTAACTTAAAAAAATTTGTGACTGTTGCTCTCTTTGGAGGATGAGTGATCTCTCAGATGTCATCTAAAAAAAACGTAATTTGTGTTCTGAAGATGAACGAAGGTCTCAGGGCAGGGCCGGAGTGGGACTCTTTTTCAGCCCTGGAGTGTCAAGCCTTAGACCGGCCCACCTCAGTTCACCACTGACTATATTAAAATAAGGGTATTTCTAATTCAGTTTCTAACTACACTATCACGTCTCTTTTTGAGAAAACAGCTGTTTTAGAACTTCAAATGTTCAACAACCCTTACAGTATTATATGTCTTAACAATAAAAATGAAAAAAATAAAAATTCAACTCTAACGAGGACCGAACCTGGGTTGGCGGCGTCATAACCTAACGTGCTAACCACTGAGAAAATAGATAAAAAGAGCAGAGCTGCGGTAAAATAATGAATAAGAAGACTGTGGTCAAGTAGATCAATAAATAATTTTTAAAAAGTGTGACTGCTGAGAGCGGCAGATTCTGGAGCTAGGGACACCGGCCCTCGCGGCCAAAAAACGGACCGGCCTACCGGGAATTCTCCCGGTCCTCCCGATTAGCCAATCCGGGCCTGTCTCAGGGGATTACTACAATATGAAGGAGAGTAATTAATAACCAAATTTTCATTTTTGGGTGAACTAACCCTTTAATTCTTTCATTTGGCAGTACACTAGTATTTTGTGTGAGCCTTTTCTTATCCAACATAAAATGTGTTTTATTTTAATAACTATTTTGCAAATGTACTCTTCAAGCTAACCCGAGTCATCTAGCAAACAGATGCCATATACACTACCTGACAAAAGTCTTGTTGTTGATTCCAGTTGTAAGAGCAACAAATAATAATTTGAATTCTAGTTGATCATTTGGAAGATACAACATCTGTTGAGCTGCATCCCAATCATCACAAATACTGCAGAAGACCTACTGGAACCCACATGGAGCCAAGAGTCTCACAGAAATCAGTCAAGTTTGGTGAAGGAATAATCATGGTTTGGGGTTACAATTAGTATGGGGGTGTGTGAGAGATCTGCAGAGTGGATGGCACAATCAAAAGCCTGAGGTATCAAGACATTTGTGCTGCCTATTACATTACAAACCACAGGTGTGGTTTCAGCCTCCACATCAAAGTTTCTGAAAGTAAAGAAGGTCAAGATTTTCCAGGATTGTCCAGCTCAGTTACCAGACATGAACATTATTGAGCATGTCAAGGGTAAGATGAAGGAAGAGGCATTGAAGATAAATCCAAAGAATCTTGATGAACTCTGGTAGTCCTGCAGGAACGCTTTGCCATTCCAGATGACTTAATTAATAAGTTATTTGAGTCACTACAGAGATGTATGGATGCAGTCCTCCAAGCTCATGGGAGTCAAACACAATATTAATTCTCTTTCCACTGCACCATGACTTTATATTCTATATTAAACATTATTTCTGTTAAGTGACAAGAATTTTGTCTCTGCAAAGTCAGACCTTACTGTCCTAATTAAATCATTAAAAATCAAGGCTTGATCATATTTTATTTTGGTAAAATAAGCATAATCTAGAGGCCTTTGCCTTTTATATAAGCTGCTTCTGATACCAGATGATCAACAAGAAGTCAAGTTAATATTTGTTCTAAACACTTGGATAAGCGTCAAGACTTTTGTCAGGTAGTGTATATCAGTTATTCCAACACATTTTGATCTACTTTTAAAAACATTCTGTGAAATGCCGCTGATGTCCTATGCAGATAATGTTTCAATAGGAGATATGATATAACATCTAGCTTGTCGAGCCATTTCACGAGGCTTTTATGAACACCCGTGTTTTTTGAATACAGCCTGAATGTCTAAAAACTCCCTTTCTAAATAGATGGACCAGACAGGCTGTCTGAAGGGGGGGGATGGAAATAAGAGTGAGGTCAGGTCACAAAATAAGCAGCATTTAGACATGCTCTCTTGTGCTGATTCAGAAACTGAAAAGAACTTATTTGATGAATGCCTTCAGCTTAATGAACCCAAAACAAATTGACTGCATCAGTGGGGAAAGTGCTCTGCTCTTTCTCACTTTACCTGAGCTGAGTGTTTTATCACTCATTACCTGCTCTTCCTGAAGCTCAAGGTCAGCTTCTCTCACTAATACAGGAGGCTCCAGGCACTCATTTAAAATCATTTTAAATGGTGGATCACCTTCCATGAACCGTAGCTGCACAAATACTCAGCCCTCATCACTTACACTCTCAAAAATAAAGCTTCTAAAAAGGAAGTTTTAGCAGCGATGCCATAAAAAAACAAACACATTTTGGTTACCGAGAAAATTATTTTTTTAATAATGCGAAGAACATTTTGATAATCTAAAGATCATTTTATAACTATAAAGAATCTTCTATAGAATAAAAATATTCTACTGATGTTAAATGTTCTACAGGGAATGCCAATGAGTAACCTTTATTTTCAAGAGTGTGGGATTTTCTGTATTATTTTTTAAAAATGTTTGGCTGGTGTTTGTTTGAATGGAAACAGCAGGCATCTTTTTGCAAACAGTAGGGGAGTAGTTTGCACATATTTTATGATGTAAGAGTCTTGAACTTATCATGAGGGGCTTATTTTTTTAACAGTGAACATGCAGCATGTTGTCTGCACCAGCAACAACAGACATCAGCTGGCAAGTATGTTAGGCAGTTTGACTGTAAAGGTACAAAATTTAGATTTTTTTCCCTTAAGTTACGAAAAAAAAAAAAAGATTAGGGCTAACCATTGAGCCTCCGTGATGACTAAATAGCTTGGCATTAATCACTCACCCTCTCGTTGTTCCAATCCCCTGAGACCTTTGTTCATCTTTGGAACATAATTGAAGATATTTTAGATGAAACAGGAGAGCTCCTTCATCCCTCATAGAAAGCATTGGTCCCAAGATATCCAGAGAAGAAATCGAATACATTATCAAAACATTCTGACTTCAGTGGTTTAACTGTAATTATACGAAGCCCCAAAAACACATTTCTGTAGCAAAAAAAAAAAAAAAAAAACGGTAAATATAACTCTGGTCATCTACATATTCTCTGCCATGTCAGAGTGCATGAGGGTAAGTGTTTAGTACAGGCAGTACAACATCTTGCCATTAGAATCATCATCAGTTGACATTGACAGCAGTTTTTTTTTGTTTTTTGTTTTTTTTTGGCACACAAAAGTGTTCTCTGAGCTTTTTTATGATCACTGTTGGAGGCACATGGAATGTTTTCGACTTTGAACATCTCAGGACCTTTGGACCTTTATCTATAGAGGATGACTCTGACATAGCAGTAAGTATTAAGTAAATAATGTGCAGTTGCTTGTCCACTACTGCCTTTTTGAGACTTAAAAAATTCAGCCGGCAAGGTTTCTTAAGCTCCTAAAATGTCTGTGATTCGGCTGATGCTTTTGCTTTCTAATGTGCACGCGCACACAGTCACGAGTGAGGGAAACATAACATAAATAATTCTTTAATATAAAGACTAAGAATAGCTTTACTATTTATTCGGAGAGTATGAAATGACTGATCTAAACTGGCTGCAAAATATATGTACACCATTAGTAATGATTAATCGATGCATTTGTCTTATTTAAATAATGTACACATTTTAATCATTTTAATTTTATGATGTCAATATATTACATATCTTATATACATGAATGATTAGGCATTCAAGTTTGCTTTGAACTTGAAAGAAATAGAGAAGCAGATTTGACCTGTCAGTGGGTGCACATGGCTCCTGAATAGCATACAAGTAAGAGAAATGGTCTTTTTTACTTTAACCATTAAAAAGAAGCAGTGTAAATAAATAATACAATTATTGTCAAAAGTTAAATTATGTTTTGTTTGTTGCATATAGTTAACTATTTTTGTCTTGTGGGTAAATTGTGTGTTTTAATCCGGCCACCATCTCAAGTATATTTTAAACCTGTGTAAAGCACTGCATCCGACATACTGTTGAACCATGCAGGTCAAACAGGATTCAAACTAGGGGTGTTAAGTTCCGAGTTTTATGCAGTCGACTACAATTCATATATAAAGTGTGCAATTAAGATTATTTCCCATTATTAAATAGAAAGATGAAAAAACAGTCTTATCATCAAAGATCTCTGAGGTTTGTTGTAGATAAGTGGTTTTCAAAGCTTGTCCTGGCGTATGTTTCCCTTACCACTTCAGAGGTTTGTTCCATTCGACCATAAGTGCTTTGCAAAGTAGACATCATTCGATATTTTGCCATGATTCCAATTCAAATGAGGTGTTTTCAATACAAATTGTATAAAAACGTGCGATAGGTGACTTGTATGCAAATTGATGATTACGGTTAAATAACCCTTTTAAATAAAATGGTTAAGCAAACAGTGTGCTGCCAATTTTCCCATGTGCAAGGGGTAGAGAGCAGTGAACGCTATGTAGAGAATATGTTGATCTAAACATGGTTCTGTATTGATGCTCTCTTCACATCTAAATCATTCATTCATTCATTCATTCATTTTCCATTGGCTTACTCCCTTATCTATTAAGGGTCGCCACAGTGGAATGAACCACCAACATTCCAGTGTATGTTTTACACAGCGGATGCCCTTCCAGCCGCAACCAAGTACTCGGAAACACCCTTACACTCTCGCATTCACACATTATGGACAATTTTGTTTTTTTCAAAATATGTAGAGCAGCAGTATCGTATGTCTTGGACTGTGGGGGAAACCGGAGCCTCCGGAGAAAACCAACACATGCAAACTCCACACAGAAATGCCCACTGGTCAAGTCGGACTTGAAGCAGCAACCTTTTTGCTGTGAGGCGACAGTCCTAAACACTAAGCCACATGCCCACATGTAAATCATGTGTGTTAAACAAGAGAAACATGCAAAATAAGCAGAGCGGCAGCATGCCAGGACCAGGTTTGAGAACCGATGTTGTAGGTCATTATAGATGTCTACACAAAATCAATTACAGCAGTAAATTCATGCACAAAAGCTACCACTACCTGATTGGACAGCATGTTTACAGTTCAATGGACAGCCTTGAGGTTTGTGAACAAATCCATGCATTTGAAGGAACTGCTCTGCTGAATGGTTTACTCATTAATATGGTTATTTGGATTGTGAGATCGTTTTTGGGGATTGTTTAATGAACATATATAAGCATATAATGGACATATGGAATTTTAGTGATCCATGACATATTTGATCACGTGAGCTCATTGGGGTTATCAAATGACCTCCAAAACGTAAAAATACAAAATATTAAGATGGAGCGATTTCTTTTATCCAAAATGTGGTGCATCAAAAGCAGACGCAGCAGCAGTAGCGTTTGGATGTTTGCAGGCCTTTGTGTTTGAGAGTGTGTTTGATCATCTTCTGAGGGGTTTCCTCATGATGACTCACCTCTCTCAGTGGGAGGGACCTGATACATTTTTCTCTTTGTCAGCTGTTCTTGGATCTGTTCTTGGATCAGTGTAGAGTAATGTGTTAGTGCAGATGTGAGATGGTGGGCTGTAAAGCAGAACAGGGACCTGAAGAGATTACATCTAGTTTATGTGTGTGTGTGTTTCCTAAAGGAGGCCATACTCATAGAGAATTGCATGTAATTATGCATGATAATTACCATTTTTTTCTGATGAAGCACTCTCTCATGTCCCAGCTTAATATGCACAGCTAACAGTGCTGCAAAGGATGAAAATGGAAAATAGCAGTTTATAAATTAATGAGCTATTTCTATCTGATCTGACATGAACATTTTCATCTGTTTGGTGAATCCTGACGCAATCAGCTTTTTAAATCATATTAGAGATGCTGTTTTTATAAAGTAATCTATAAAATATATTTAAAAAAATTTAATCTGCAATGTGAGAACAGCTTCCTTTGTTGTCTATAAAAGCGTGCAGAGAGATTTTTAGGCTAAGGCTGTTTTTGCTGGGGAATTCAAAAGGATGTATCTTACAGTACAGGCATACTTCACTCCTGAGAGCCCCGATACTGTTCCATACCACATGAATAATGCATGGTTATGTCAATGTCAAGCAAAAAACAGCATCTAGATGTTCATTAAAAGTATAAAAGTCACTTCAGATCTATTTCTAACTTGTCTACTTATAATCAAAAGGATGAAAAACAACTTTACCTTCAGTATATCAGAGTAAGGAATCGTTCAGTCTCTTGTACGCAACATATATTAAGTAGGCTGCAGTTCACCTAATGACCACCTGGGTCACTAACAACAATGGTTCCTGATTTTTACAAAGTTAAGCTACTTTTTTTTAACCCTTTAAGTGTCAATTTGCGTCTAATTTAATCCCGAATTAAATATTTTAGCAATCATCTTAAATTGGATATTATTTGAAGGCTCAAAAAAAGAAAGACAGAAAGAAAACAAGTCTGACTAAACGTTTTTATGTTTAGTGTATGCTTTGAATTGATACTTTGGCAGGCAGTCATGGATTTGTGAGAAGAGAATGCATAAAACATTTATTGATTCGGCTATAACTTGCAGACCATTTTTTTGTAGAAAACTAAACAAAATTTCATGAGAGCCTCATTTTTGTGGCTTCAACTTGGTCAAATATATGAGATTTTATAGCAATACAGGCTCATTGTGAAAACTTACCCCTGTGTACATTTCTGGAGAGCGTGAAACTATGTAGCCAGAGCTACATATGGCTGCATTTCATCTTTATAACAGACTGTACGGGGTGGTACGATGCCGCCGATAGCTTTGGTTTCTTTTTGCGCTATTAGCGGACCAATTTCCTACATGTGGAAGGCTGTTTCCACTGTTATTAGTTTGCCCAGTGGCTTACCGTGTAAGTCGGCGAACTAGAGAGGGGTTGACCATGGCAATGGGGTTCGAGTCTGGCGAAGAATGGTTTCAAAAAGAAGATAAAACAAAAACAAAAGGCTAAAAATAAAATAAATAACAGGGTAAGAATGTGGTGAGATCTGATAAAGTGGTAAAAATCAGGAGGACACGAGGGCTTTTCTTTTTCTGAGTTGCTTTTGAAAACACCATCGGTTGGGTTTAGAGAAGGCGGTGGGCGGGTCAATCGGTGCTTTTCAAAACACTATCGGTTGGATTAAGAGAAGGAGGTAGGCAGGTCAATCGCTGCTTTTGAAAACACTATCGGTTGGGTTAATAAAGGCAGTTGGCAGTTCATGCGGTGCTTTTGAAAACACTATTGGTTGGGTTAAGGGAAGGCGGTGGGCGGGTCATTCAATGCTTTTGAAAGCACTATTGGTTGGGTTAAGTAAAGGCGATGAGTGGGTCAATCGGTGCTTTTGAAAACACTATTGGTTGGGTTAAGTGAAGGCGATGAGTGGGTCAATCTGTGCTTTTGAAAACACTATTGGTTGGGTTAAGTGAAGGCGATGAGTGGGTCAATCTGTGCTTTTGAAAACACTATTGGTTGGGTTAAGTGAAGGCGATGAGTGGGTCAATCGGTGCTTTTGAAAACACTATTGGTTGGGTTAAGTGAAGGCGATGAGTGGGTCAATCGGTGCTTTTGAAAACACTCGGTTGGGTTAAGTAAAGGCGGTGGGCGGGTCAATCGATGCTTTTAAAAACTATTGGCTGGGTTTAGGGAAGGCGGTGGGCAGGTCAATCGATGCTTTTAAAAAAACACTATTGGCTGGGTTTAGGGAAGGCGGTGGGCGGGTAAATCGGGGATTTTAAGAACACTATTGGCTGGGATAAAGGCCTGGTTTATACTTCTGCGTCAAGTGACCGGCGTAACCCACGGCGCATGTAACGCGCGTAGCTGTGCATTTATACTTCTGCGCGCTGTCTCTGTTGGTCTGCATTAACACTTCCGAAACGCTAGTTGACAGTGAGGTGTAAATGTTCCTCTGTGTCGAGTTTCTTCGCTGCTTTTTTGCTTTTCCTAAACACTTCTGGGATGTACATGTGGCTCAAACTCGCTCATTTTGAGGCAGGAACCGGCGTACGTGCAACAACTTTAACTATGAGGTAAACACAAAACAAAACTTTCCATCCGGAGCTCCTTCACGGGACTCCACACTTGTAAACAATTGCTTCATCGGGCTCGCACCATTCAAGCGGCTCTTAGTCCCGCCCAGACTCGTCAGCGCTACCAAGGCGACCAATCACAGAGCTTACGCTACGCCTCGTTGTGACATGTAGTTACATTTTTTGAGAGGTGCACGTCAGCAACGCCGGCATTTGACGCAGAAGTATAAATCAGCCTTAAGGGAAGGCGGTGGGCGATTCAATCTGGGCTTTTGAAAACACTATTGGCTGGGTTTAGGGAAGGCAGTGGACGGATCAATCGGGGCTTTTGAAAACACTATTGGCTGGGTTTAGGGATGGCAGTGGGCGGGTCAATCGGTGCATATATGCTACAAACCAGTATATTTATAATTGTGCTAATAAATGTGCAAACTTTATGATATGCCTACCTTACCTAGAAATCCCTAACACCGAAATCCTCAACCTAAAAAAGCAGCTCCAGCTCTTCTGGTAAAAATAAGCTTGATAAAACCAGTCTATTTCCATCCGACCAATAGCATCAGAATGGGGCTCGACTATCTGCTCATCCAGCCAATAGCGAATGGGGGGAGTTTTGAAGAAACCGTGGGCAAAGATTAATTTTAGCAATCCCAACTGGTGAATAAGCTCAACACCTCTCCTTTTAGCATTTCTTGAAATCTTGTGTGCGTGAAAAGTGTGTTTGCAGTGTACTTAAATGCGTGCGTGTTTCCAGTATGGATATGTGTGTGTGTGTGTAGGACTGTAGGAAATGGAGGCTTTTATCATTCTCAGCGCAGGCTTACCTCCCCGTCTCTAAGCAACCGTTGCCAAGCAGCCCGTATAGCTGGAGCAGAACGAGAGAATGAAGAAAATGAGCACGAGAGAGAGAGAGAGAGTCTGTTTAGCTGAAGGACATCCTACACACACACACACACACACAAACATAATGGTAAAACAACACACAGGATGTCTTGAGTGTGTGTGTGTATATGAGACTACAGAGCAGGTTATGAAGGACACTGAGCTTGTGTGTATCTGCAAGTTCAGAATGTTCCATCTGAAGAGCCTCTCAACCTCATCCTCTAAATGTGTGTGTGTGTCGCCGCCTTGCGAAATGCAGGTGTGTGTGTCTTTCAGAGAGACGTGTCTGCAATCTATAAGTGGCTTATCTTCTTTTTTGGGGCACAAAGTGTTAGTGGAATCAGCCACTTGACATCATTTGCAGGTTTACGGTGTGCTTGTGCATTACGTTGTGTGTTTGTGTGTGAGCGGTGTGTATTAATCATCTTAATGACTGCGTGGAGAGGCACACCATTACACCAGCTCGCGTTTTAAGTTTATTACACAGCATAAATGAATTACGATCACATGATTGTGATTTTCTCTCCGTGTCTCTTTCTCTCAGGGCTGGATGACTGTTTGCTGCAGTATATGAGGACGTTTGAGCGGGAACAGATAACCGGAGAGCAGCTGCTGCACATCACCCATCAGGAGCTGGAAGAGCTTGGCGTGACCCGCATCGGACACCAGGAGCTCATTCTGGAGGCTGTGGACTTACTCTGTGCACTGGTGTGTGTGTGTGTGTGTGTGTGTGAGTGTGTGTGTGTGTGTGTGTGTGTGTGTGTGAGAGAGAGACTGGCTGTGATAATGATGTGTTTGTTTTCTATTAATGACACAACAGACATTTTAATCAAACTCCGCTTAACACTGAATGATTAGCACCCAGCGGGAGTCTTCCAACCAGTACTAGCACACACAAAAAAGAAGGTATAGAGAATGTGTTTGTGTAGGGGAGGGATGGTGTGTTTTGGATTCTGATTGGCTGCTGCTGGAGGAGTTTATGCATCATAGAATGAGAGGAGGAGCTAGATGTCAGTCTAACTCTGCTTGAGCAGGGGTTCAACCTTTTTCACTTCTTTCTCTGATCAATTTTTGAAAGCTCACCTGTGCGACATTTTCTCCAAAATGTTTGTATGATTGTATGAGATGCTCATATATATATATATATATATATATATATATATATATATATATATATATATATATATATATATATATATATATATATAAAACATACACCGATTCAATGAGAACCACAGGTCAACAGGGAGACTGCAAAAGACCCGTATCTGCTTTAAACTGAACTGACTAAATATCTACTATTAAATAATTAATATTAAAAAATATACAAACAGATGTAAAATACAGTAAAACACCCTCAATCTGTTGAAATGCGTCGATCTGATGGCGGTCGAATTTGCAGCTGGATATTATTGGGAGATCGCTTACAGGAACAGTGAACAGCTCTGCCGGAGCACGTCTGAAGCTCACTAGAGAGCCTCACTAGAACCTCCTGTATAGGCAGGCGTCTGTTTTAACACTTACAGGACATTAATTTGGACAACTATACGGATATATTAAATAGTTTACACAAAAATACACAAAGAGAGACTTTCACTTCAAGCATAGTTAGTGAATAAACAGACTTAACGTGTACAAGTTGCAGACGCGATCATGTTTTTTGTCATTTTAATATAGCTTAATTTTACGTTCTCTCGCAGCCCACCTGCAGGATCGCTGATGCCAACCGGTTGTAAATCCCTGTGCTACAGTTAATAGCATCAGCAGCTCATCTCAGATGGAGAATTCAGGTTTATTAGTAAAGCTGGATAAGAGCTGCAATGAGCTATATGCACATGGACTTTTAATTTCAGTCAGCCAGTCTCAGCACTTCCTGTGAACAGTCTTTCCATTCTAAAATTGCCATGTTTAAGGTCTGATTTCTTTAAAGATTATTCTTCATTGCCTGATAGATATACGTTATGAAGTGGGTCTCAGATCGGACAAAAACACTGCATTTAATTCCATTTCTACTTGCTATGTCTGTAAAATCTGACAGTTTAATTAACCCCAGTATTTTCAATGGAGTTTAGGCACTTGCCTGCTGACCCTGGCGGCACTAGCATTTACACAATCTTTCATCTTGTTTTACGCTTGAACAACTAAATGAATGCTTAAGTCTATTTAACTGAATGTATAGTAATTAATTACATTACAACATCGATGCTGTAAAAGAAACTTTATCAGATTGAAAATAGTCACATAAAGCTTTACCTAGCTGTGCATATTATGCCCCATTCTTGTCTAATGTGGAGTTGATTTTTGAGTCATGTGATGCGTAGCTTGATGATCAGAGTTTACTGTGTGAGCACATAAATGATGAGGCTTGACTTTGCTTTGCATGTGAGTTGATCACACAGTGAGTGTTGGTGTTTAACAAAAACATTGCACAGCGTTGACCCTGGTTGAATTGTATTGACGTTTCTTGTGGACATCAATAAATGCGAATGGGTTTCAAAACAATTTGAGCAGTAACTTTGCAGACAGCAGTCCCTTTTTGACATCAGGGTTTTTTAATAGTTATATATTATTCTATTTTTTATTTTGATATCTTTTATTATTATAGTTTAATTTTAATTTAATTTTAAGTTTAATAATTTTGCTTTTGGGTATTTTGTCTTTTTTAAAATGTAATTTTAGTACTACTTCGACTTTATCTTATTTTATCTCTGTCACCTGCCAATTTATTTGTTTTGTACATTTATTGTATTTGATGTTATTATTATTTTTTATTCATTCGTTTCTTTTCCTTTAGCCTAGTCTCAGTTCCAGTATATGTTTTACACAGCCCTTCCAGCCACAACCCAGTACTGGGGAACACCCATACAATTATTTACACACACTACGGCCAAGTTAGTTTCAATTTAATTCAGCTATAGCATATATCTTTGGATTGTAGGGGAAACCGGAGCACTGGAGGAAACCCATGTGAACATGGGAAAAGCGTGCAAACTTTGCACAGAAATGCCATCTGGTCTAGCCGGCACTCAGACCAGCAACTTTCTTGCTGTGAGGTGACAGTGCTAACCACTGAGCCATCGTTATTATTATTATTTTAATCAATGAACATTTTTAGTTTAGTTTAAAAGATATTGAAAACATTGAAACATGTTTCCAGAAGCAACCAGAAATCCAATTTGAATGTTTGGTTAAATATAGACATATATAACTATGATATAGCATAAATACAATTGTGCAAATGCTATGAAATAAATGATCCATTGATTTAAATCAGAACTTTATAATTAGAGCTGAAAATACAACTAACTATCTGAAATACAAACCAAATTTTATTTGAGCATCGATATCGCAATGTGTGCATCTACAATAGTATATACAATATATATGTATGTGTGCTTGCGACTTATTATAATTTATGCAAACGCACTGTATAGAAAAAGACTTGATCACCCCACTCTACCTAAGTAAATCAAATCTTTCTAAATAGAGCTGTTCAAATCATCTAGTGAAACTTTTCATTTTAATCATTTAATCATTTAAAGACACAGAGCATTCAGTGAGTGCACATCCAAAGAGTCACTTACAATAACTCAAATTAAAACTTCACATTTCTGCTTAATTTTTCAGCAGTCTACATGATACAAAATAAATAATACATTACAGAATGTCTCTGGAGTATGCTGCTGAATTTTGTAAATAATTAACACAAAACAAAATAAAACATAATGGCTGACCTCTAAAACACAATTACTCCTAGAGATTTTGCAATAAACATTTTCTAATTTTTAATAAAAAATAAAAGTGTCCCCATATCACTAAATCCGCACAAGGTTTTGCTGACCTTACAGGGTTTCCTCTTTTACATTTTTTCCCACTTGTGTTCATTTTCTGATACTACCCAGCTAGGGCTGCGCGATTCTGGCTAAAATAAGAATCACAATTTTTTTTGCTTAAAAACCAAGATTACGATTTTCTCATCATTCTGTAGGTGTAAAATAAAGGTTAATTTGAGTAGGCTATTATTTTGAAAAAAATAAAAATAAATACAGTGCATCCGAAAAGTATTCATAGATCTTCACTTTTCCATGTTAAAGCCTTATTCCAAAATGGGTTAAAATTCTTTTATTTCCACAAAACTCTACACACAATACCCCATAATGACAATTTGGAATAGACTTTTTGAAATTGTTGCAAATTTATTACAAATAAAAAACCTGAAAAAAAAAACACATGTACATCAGTATTCACAGCCTTTGCTCAATACTCAATACAGCCTCATGTCGGTTTGAATATGATGTCACAAGCTTGGCACGACTGTCTTTGAGAATTTTTGCCCATTTCTCTTTGCAGTACCTCTCAAGGTTGGATGGGAGGCGATGGTGTACAGCCATTCTTAGATCTCTCCAGAGATGTTCGATAGGATTTAGGTCTGGGCTGTGGCTGGGCCATTCAAGGACATTCACATAGCTGTTGTGAAGCCACTTCATTGATGTTTTGGCGGCGTGCTTTGGTTCATTGTCCTGCTGGAAGATGAACTGTCGTCCCAGTCTGAGGTCAAGAGCACTCTGAAGCAGGTTTTCATTCAGGATGTCTCTGTACATTGCTGCATTCATCTTTTTCTCTATCCTGACTAGTCTTCGAGTTCCTGCTACTGACATACATCCCCACAGCATGATGCTGCCACCACCATGCTTCACTGTATGGTATTAGCCTAGTGATAAGCGGTGCCTGTTTTTTTTTTTTCCAAACGTAACGCCTGGCATTCTCCAAAGAGTTCAATTTTAGGCCCAATTAATTTTTTTTTTTTAAAGAGGAAGGGCTTCAAAATTTACCCCTAAGAATTGGGACAGCACTACAACATCTGCACATGTCATCAAATGTCATTGTGATCTCTTGCTTCATATGAGATCAGACGATCCTGACTGCTGTAGTTATTCCAGTTGCTTTATTTTTAGGTATTTATCTTCAGGAAATCACTAAAGGCATATATTATGTTGTCATAACTATATAATGTGGCAATAAGATCGTAACTGTACTGCACATTTACACAGTGGCCATATTCATCTATGTAAACACACAAAAAACAACATTAACATTATAGCAGGCACTGTAAAAAGGTCATTCCCAGCCATTACACTTTCCTGACAGGATACTCGAGTGTCATTGAGTGTCAAAATGTTGTGGGACTACTATATAGGTGTTATTATTATAGATTATATTTTTTTTAGCATTTTTTTTTTTTAAAGCCTGATGGTAAAACACGAACGCGGTTTTGTATGTTTTACAACATGTGCTTGTTTGTTGTAAAAATTCCTAATAATGACAAAAAAATACTAATTTGTGGATCTCCTTTCTTCCGGGTGGAGCTATGCTGCCATTGTGGCTGATGTTTTCTGGGAAATTTTCCTACCGCTTGGTTTCAAATGTGGTCCTGAAAAATCTCGGTTCGAAGGGGTATCTACCCCTTCCCCTTAGCTATACACCTTCAAGCTAAAGAGAATTGGGGAAGGGGAAGGGCTAAGGGGTAGAATTGAGATTAGTCTCATCAGACCATAGACTTTTGTTTCTTATGATCTGAGAGTACTTCAGATGCATTTTGGCAAATTCCAGGCAGGGAGTGACTTCCGTCTAGCCACTCTACCATATAGGCCTGATTGGTGGATTGCTGCACAGATAGTTGTCCTTCTGTAAGGTATGGTGTAGCTCAGACAGAGTGACTATGGGGTTATTGATCACCTTCCTGACTAAGGCACTTCTCCCCTGATCACTCAGCTTAGATGGCCGCTCAGCTCTAGGAAGAGTCCTGGCGGTTACAAACTTCTTCCACTTATGGATGATGGAGGACACTGTGCTTTAAGACAATCCTGTCTCTGAGGTCTACAGACAATTTCTTTGTCTTCATGCTTGGTTTGTGCTTTGATGTGTACTGTCAACCCTGGGGCCTTATATAGACAGGTGTAAGCCTTTTCAAATTATGTCCAATCAACTGATTTTACCACAGGTGAACTCTAATTAAGCTGTTGAAACATCTCGAGAATGATCAGTGGAAACAGCATTTACCTGAGCTCAATTTAGAGCTTCACGGCAAAGGCTGTGAATATTTCTGTATATGTAATTTTCAGGTTTATTATTTTCAATAAATTTGCAACAATTTCCAAAAATCTTCGTCAGCTCACATGTGATTTTGTGGCAGGGAATACATTATTACATTAAGACAGAGATTACATTTTAGGGTGAATTATACCTTATAAATACAGCATGTGACACTTTTAACACCATTTGGAGGTGTCAATGTTTGCTGGGCGACATATATAAAACAATGTGAAGACTTGTGCGACCACCTCTCCTGACTTTAAAAATATAATTGGCTGGATAGGGATGAATCTAGATAAAATTTTTCTTTTCAATAAATCAAGCAGGCCAACTCCCAGCTACCTGGAAACTTATTTGGATTCTAAAGGCGTCTCACAGAGCTTTTAGAAAGTGGCCTTGAAATGATGGACAACATCACCAAGATCTTCCCGCTGAGCCTATTTATAAAAGCATCTATTCATAATAATGGCTGGAACATTCAGTGGGTGTCTGCATATTAATATGCATTGTGGCTCTAATTTATGCAGTGATTGTGGAGCTTGAATTAGATAAGAGAACAACAGTCACGACTGTAGGAAACTACACGTCAGAGTTGCAGGTACCAATAAACACCTTATAAAGAAAAAAAAAAACAGAGAAAACCTCTCCTGTCTGAGATGTTGGCCCAGCTGATTAATACTACAAACAAATCTGAGAGGAAATCTGCTGTTTGTGACTAAAAGCATTGAAACACAAGACAGCGTGGATCAGAACGGTCCGGTGATTGAACTATTCATCTGATCGATTCACAGAAATGATGGGTTTCGCAGCTCTCCAAGCAGCAGTTCTAAGAAAATGAGATTTATTCTGAGGAATGCCTTTTCTAGATATGAATGGAGACGTGATTGTGTGCTTTATTTCATTTCACAGTGTAGGCAGAGTTTTATTTGGGAGTTTCTCGGTTAGTGTGAATTGGTGACCCTCTGTACATGCTGAGAAAATGCAGCTTGATAGGTTTTTCTGCTACATTCGGTGCCTAGAATGTGATGTTTTATGTTTCTGAATGATAAAATCAGCCGCATGAATGCCTGCTGTGCTTCGGTTTACTGACCTGGACTCTTTTAGACATAACTGCTTGATTATATGTTGAAAACAATATTTTAAATGAAATAAATACATCTGAGATGGTTTGTCAGGCTACCAATGTTTAAAATTTTTTAATGTTTTAGTTTTTTTAAAGTTTCATATCTCCATGCAAGACCAAAAACTCAACAATATTGTGTATTATTATTACAATTTGACATGATTCTTTTTATTTTAATTTTAAAACATTTGGAAATGTTATTCAATCACGTGTTGGCAAAAGAAATAATTTTCAGCAGTCAATTGTTCCTTCATAAAAAACATTTTAACATGATTTGGTACTGAAAAACCATTTGTTATTAGTATCATCAATTTTGAAGTCATTTATTAAAATAATTGTTGGAAAGTCTTAACTGCCACTGCATTTTAGCTGAATAAACCTTGCAAATTTGCACAAACGCACAATCGTGTGAAAAGCCTGGTAGATTAATTGTTGTGCAATGAAATATAGCGTTACTAACCGTAACACGCATGGACAGTGCTTCTACATAATTCATTCATATAACGAACAGCCAGAAAGGGGAAATTGATGGATTTGTGCCAATAACTAGAATTATTTACCCATAACAATGTACAGCAGCACCCATAACTGCCAGTGTGTTTGTGAGCTTTTTATATTGTTTCTATTCTAATTTGCAGTTAAGTGGAATAAATAAATAAATTGAAATGCAAATTAAAGTATACATAGCAGAAGTGAACAAATAGATTTTCCCTACCAGCAAATATTAATCCCACACCAAATATTAAAGCAAACACTAACCCACTATAACGTCATCACTCCAAAAGACCGACAAAAACATTTGTGAATTGTAGCTCTGACATGGACATGAGGGTTATAAATGAGTGAAAAACAATTACAGGTGAAGTATTTTGATCACGAGTCTTTAGATTGTGATTATATCTGTTTTGTTCTGTTGATATGTAATCCAAGTGTTCGTAGCTTGAAACATATGGAAATATGAGTGGATTATGCTGCTTTTACAGCCCCTCACACAGCTTGATCCACGCTGGGATTTGTTTTAGGTTTTGGAAAAGGAAAAAAATTCCACTACCCTGTCTAAACTTTTAGAATACCGGGTATCAGGTTTGCAAAACCCATATGCACAATGCTTTGGCTTGTTTCCATCCCTCAAAAGCTTGACAGACCTCCTGTGCGTAGCTACGGTTGGTGTGTGGTGGTTTTCGGTTGTAGCTTAGCGAAGGTTAATTTGAGAAGTGTCTTGAAGGGGGCTGGGCATGTTAGGTACTAGAGAGCATTTTATTGGTCAATATGCAATGAGAAACTGAAGTATGAGATGACGTGGAAAAAAACCCCCAATCCAGTTAATTAAAAGTGAAAAACGGCAGGCTTTATATGTTTATATCAGTTTTATGTCTTCTAAATGTGAATTTTGTCACTATTTTATAGCTTTTAAATATCCTTAAAACTAACATACTGATACTATCTTCTAAAAAACTTTCTTTTAATTTCACAAGAGCTTTAAGTTAATCCTTACAGCAGTTGGCTGCCACCAAAAGAAGTTTTGCACTGTTGCAAAAATGTATTATTATTATTATTATTATTATTATCATCATTTAAAAAAGAAACTTCAAGAAAATTGTTTAAACAAAAGGTCTGTTTTGTTGCAGAACTATGGTCTGGAGACTGAGAATTTGCGGACTTTGTCACACAAACTCAATGCATCCGCTAAGAATCTGCAGAACTTCATCACAGGACGTCGTCGGGGAGGACATTATGACGGACGAGTGTCAAGACGCCTTCCAAACGACTTCCTGACATCAGTCGTGGACCTCATTGGAGCAGCTAAAAACCTACTAGCATGGCTGGACAGGTAGTCAAACACACAGCGACAGGTCGTGAACTCACCTGGGCTGAACGAAACAGACCCAAAACCATTTAATATTGCAGATGTAACTAACTGAAATCAGACCTTATAGGATTGAATCAAACGTGAGTCAATTAGCCTTGATGAGTCGTTCAAAAAGCAAACCAGCTCAATATTTATCAGGTTCGCAGAGGATTGGCGCACATGGCCTGTGGTGCTCAAAAGCAAGTTCAGTCCAGGTTTTGTTCCCATCCTCTATCTATAATGTGTAAAAAATGCACTGATTTCTGTGTGTGTGTTTTGCTTTGTTTACAGGTCTCCATTTGTCAGTGTTTCTGAGTACTCAGTGCTGAAGAACAATATTGTTCAGCTCTGTCTAGAGCTAACCACCATAGTACAGCAGGTGTGTGTGTGTGTGTGTCTATTTGTATGCACATGTGAGTGTGTTTTGGTATTTAACAAACAGCATCCTTTATTAATCTAACGCACAATTTCTTTTTCACTTAGGATTGCACAGTGTATGAAACAGAGAATAAGATTCTACATGTGGTGAGTGTTTTGTCCACACACACATTTACTGCTTCACACAGACACACAAGCTTGTTCACCTATACTTTCGATTACCATAAAGATTTCTTTTGACTATGTCAAAAAATATGTACAGTAGTACACCTAAAATGAAAGTCAAATGGACAGCAGAAATATATAATCATTAACATTAATTATTTCAAATTATTTTAAATGTGTATTATTTGATCTGGGAAGATATCTAAATTAGGCTTTTAACCAACATATTACGTTGAGGGTCAGTTTGAAACTGGTTTGATGAATATGCCTGCAATGTTTTGGCTGTCAGAGGTGTTGTGGAATTTTTTTAAATGATTTTAATGTTTGCCAATCAATATGACCCACAATCTAGTGGTAAATGGCAGACAGACAGACAGACAGACAAATAGCCATGGTCTACCTTTTTAAAAAAAAAAAAATTTTCGGTGAAAATGGTCAGTATTTGTATAGGAGACCACATGGGAAAAACTAGGTTGCTGTTGGAAATGGTATCAGTGAGGCAAGGGGACGCTCAACCTGTGAGTCCTAATGCCCCAGTATAGTGAAGAGGACATTGTTCTGTCAGTGAGCTCCAACTTTTGGATGAGATGTTAAACTGAGGTCCTGACTCTTTGTGGTCATTAAAAATCCCCTGGCATTTCTCGTAAAGAGTAGGGGTATAACCCGGGTGTCCTGGCCAAATTTCCTCCATTGGCCCTTACCTATCATGGCCTCCAAATCATTCCCACCCACCGAATTGGCTGTATTACTGTCTCTCCACTCCACCCATATCTGGTGTGTGGTGAGCGCACTGGCGCCTGTGCCTGTATCCTGTGGCTGCCATTGCATCATCCAAGGGGATGCTGCACACTGGTGGTGGTGTGGAGAAAGCCCCTGTTGAGATTGTGAATCGCTTAAGGCAGGCATGTCCAAACTACGGCCCGCGGGCCATCTGCGGCCCGCAATCAGTTTTTTGGCGGCCCGTGAGGCTTTTTATAAATATCAATAGAATCTGGCCCGCTATACAATAATTAACGTAATTCAAAAAAATAACCACCGGGTGTCGCTATTACATGCATTCAATTAAGCAGCAGTTCTTGTTATGATCTATCTATCTGTCTGCCTGTCTGTCTGCCTGTCTGTCTGTCGGTATGTCTGTCTGTCTATCTATTTGTCTATCTATCTATCTATCTATCTATCTATCTATCTATCTATCTATCTATCTATCTATCTATCTATCTATCTATCTATCTATCTATCTACACACAGTTGAAGTCTGAATTATTAGCCCCTCTTTGATTTATTTCTTCTTTTTTAAATATTTCCCAAATGATGTTTAACAGAGCAAGGACATTTTTACAGTATGTCTGATAATATTTTTTCTTTTGGAGAAAGACTTATGTTTTATTTCGGCTAGAATAAAAAGTGGTTTAAATTTTTTAATGAACCATTTTAAGGTCAAAATTATTAGCCCCTTAAGTCTTCAGAACAAACCATTGTTATAAAATAACTTGCCTAATTACCTTAACTTAACAAGTTAACTTGCTTAACCTAGTTAAGCCTTTAAATGTCACTTTAAGCTGTATAGAAGTGTCTTAAAAATATCCAGTCAAATATTATTTACTGTCATCATGGCAAAGATAAAATAAATCAGTTATTAGAAATGAGTTACTAAAACTAATATGTTTTGAAATGTGTGGAAAAAAATCTTCTCTCCGTTAAACAGAAATTGGGGAAAAAATAAACGGGGGCTAATAATTTAGGGGGGCTAACAATTCTGACTTCAACTGTATTTATATATATATATATATATATATATATATATATATATATATATATATATATATATATATATATATATATATATATATATATATGCGTGTCTGTGTGATGTATGTAAAATTTGGCCCGCGACAACGTTTGTTTTTTTGCATCTGGCCCTCGGCCCAAAAAGTTTGGACACCCCTGGCTTAAGGTGATACAATACACATCATACATAAAATGGGCTATATACAGTAAATACACATTACACTATAATCCTCTGAAAACACACACTAGATAGCTAGGCTGAAAGACTGTACACTTTCTGACTGTAAAACGATTTCACAGTTGCAATTCCACAAATACAAGATCTCACAGAAACCCTGTGAACAACCTTGAATTCAGAAAAAAAAAACTGATTTTTGCTAAAGAAAAAAAAACATCTGATTTGTGAAGCGTTCTCTTATTGGGTGTCCAGAGTATCCAACTGCAGCCAACAAATATCAAATATGTTTGACATTTACAATTTGAAATAAAATAATCAAAATGACACCCCACAACTGAGGGGTTTTCAGACAAAATATTGCTGCCACAAGTGTTGAATTGGAGAATACACCTAGATTACTGAGTGCTGCAAAATTAGGCTGTGGCCGGCCTACACTAAAAAAAACAAACATATTTTCTTACTTGGACAATTTGTCCTGTTTCTAATCCAAAACATTTAAAAGATTCTTAAATCAGTATTGCTGGGTTTTCAGAAATAATAAGTCAAAATGAAGTGAGTCTTTCCTTAAAACATGCTAAATAATCTGTCACACTTTATTTTGATGGTCCGTTTGTGAATAGATGTTGCATTGCATCTAAATGCCAACTAATTCTTATTAGATTATAAGTAGACTGTTAGGTTGGGCTTAGGGTTAGTGTAAGTTGACATGTACTTGAAAAGTTATTATAGTCAGTTAAATGTCTGTTGAAGGAGCAGTATCAGCAGATATTAAGCAGTCAGTCTACTAATACCATCAAATGGATCATTAAAATAAAGTGTTACCAAATAATCTGTCAGTGTGGTATGCAAAGTAATATTGTTTTTGGTTTAAAATAAGAATATTTTACTATGTCCACTGGAGGATATACTTTAGCTAATTAAAGTTCTCTTCATTTTAAATGATTATTTCTGAACACAAAATAATATGTTTACTTGCTTCTTGGTTAAGGAATTGTTAAATATTTGGACAGGAAACAAGACAAAACAATAAGAAAAACATCAATCTTTTGCTTTTTTGCAGCATAAGACATTAATTTGGACCTTATTTAACCACTTTATGAAAGCATTTTACAAGTGAGGAAAATTGTCTATGCTCACAAAAGGAAATATTCTGGTTATAAGACATTTTATCTTAGCTAATAATAATAATAATAACAACAACAACAACTTTTTAGAGTGGATTGCCTTTAAAACGGTTTTCTTTACATAATTAAACAAACAAAAACAAATATAAAACACACATGACAACCAATTAAACTATTCTAAGACATAAAAGAAAAGTTAACCTAAAAATTAGGTTTTTACATCAGAAGAAGTTGCAATGTGATTTTCAAAGCTGTTAAAACACACAACTCCTGCACATTTCTCTCTCACACACACACTCCCCTTAAAAACATATTTCAAGTAAAACGTGATTGTGGAGTCACATGTATCTACCCTGCTCCGAAGCAAAAATGTGTGTACGCGCATACAGTACAGTATGTGTGTTTAGCCTAAGGTTGGATATCCTGAATAATGCAGATTGTGAGTTTTTCACCCTTCAGGATCACTGCCCGTAGAAGAGAAAGAGAGCGAGGGATGGATGGATTGAGACAAATAGGAAAATAAATATATGTTAAAAATGAAGCAGAAGTAAATCTACTGTACATTTAGGGTGGGATGATTTAAAATAGATTTATTATGCATCATGGGTGTATTTCTCTTTTGATGCTGAAAGGTTTGGACTGCTGCAGGGTTGCCGGTGTTCATCCCAGTTCAACTGCTATAATTAGACTGAGAGATTTACTATGGTATGGCAAACACAGACTGACAACACTGTCTGCTTCTGTCTTTATCTGTCTTTGCAGTGTAAGACTCTATCAGGGATCTGTGAGCACATTATATCACTGTCGTCTGATTCGCTGGTGTCACAGTCTGCACACCTCGAGGTTGTGCATCTGACCAACGTTATGCCTAGCGAGGGCCTGGTGAGTAAAGCACTGCGACATCACATACATTATCGACAGAATGGTGAAACAGAAGAGAATGTTTAGGAACTTTTACTCATTGCTGGTTAATATGCACACCAGATAAAGTTATTTATTAGATTTACTTTTTTTTTTTTTTAATGTAAGTGGCAGCAAACTATTTATATAGGCACAGGATGTTTAAACAAACTAATAAAGTTGAACATTACTAAATTCAAAGTGTAGCTTAAATTCAGCCCATATAAATTGTTTGCAGCCACTTACAATGAAATATTGTAAATCCAATGAATCCTTTTTTAGTGAAAAGACAACTATCTGAAAATGTGGATTTCTCTGTTTAAGGTGTAAATAATACATAAATGTGGCCTAAATAATCAAACAGAATCAGTTTTTGACCAATAAAGCCAAATAAGTAACAAACATAATAATGTTAATAAATAATAATAGTTAGTAACCTGGTTAGTTACCTGCTACCTGCAGTTAGTCTGCCAGTTATCTTATACTACCTCCCAGTATATTATTAAAGACACTGTCACTTTATCATAATTACAAGCCTTTTGCACTATATACTGTTTTGCATCTGCAAACTGTGGTTTGCACTCTTTGCCATTTGCCCTTAAGTGCAATTGTATTGTTTACAATTTTTATTTTTACTTATATTTGTAGATTATATTATGTGTAATTGTATTTTTTGAATTTTTTTTTAAATGCTACTTTTTGTATTAATATTATCTGTTATGCACCTTGGGTCTGAGAGTAACACAATTTCAATTCTCCGTACGTCCTGTACATGTGAATTGACGATAAAGCTGACTTTGACTTTGAATATAGGGATCTTCAGCATTAGCAGGAGAACTTTTAATTAAATAGAATACATGTCAATGTGTTTCAGCTTTAAAGCCTTCCTCAGGCTACAAAAACACATCAATAAACCATTAATAACATTATGCCATGTTTAACAGACATATGATAAGAGATGTATGAGATAAGTATGTGCTTTTAAATGTTTATAAACTAACTTATTGAACAGAGTGATTAACAGATTTTTAAATGACTGCAATTGAATGCTTTTAGTAGACTAAAGTAAAGCTAAAGAATTACCTTCTGAACAATAAGCCTAAATAGGTTACACACAAAATTGCTTTAATAAAAAACTATTAACAAGAATTATATCATGTTTAACAGACAAAACTGATATACATTACCAGTCAAAAGTTTAGGGTCAGTATGATTTTGAAATGTTTTAAAATAAGCTTCTCCTGCTCACCAAGGCTTCATTTATTTAATTAAAAATACAGTGCAAATTGTAAAATTGTGAAATGTTACTGCGCTATAAAATGACTGTTCAAAAGTAGTTCATCATTTAATTTAATAATTTATTCAGTGATTTTAAAGATTCATTACTTCAACCTTCAGCCATGTGATGCATCAGAAATCACTCTAATATTAATTATTATTATTATTATTATTATTAATGGAGACAGTATTAAAAGCAATAATGAAAGGAATAATAATTACATTTGAACCTACAAACAACAAGTAATAAATACATATTTAATAAATACATGTTTATTTATTTTTTACATTTAATAAATGCTGCCTGGATGAACAGAAAAAAAATAACATGAAATAAATGACCCCAAACTTTTGACCGTTAGTATATATATTTAAACAGTTTTAACCATGACATAATAATAATGTGATTTAAATGTTTATACATTAACTTATTGAACAGATTGATTAACAGATTGATTATAGGTATCGATAATAGATACACATTTCAGCAATACTTCATTTTTACATGCCCTTATGCCGTAACAACTTGGCAACTCATGTATCATCTACAATTCTGGGTTTCCTATAACTGTAAATACGACTTTTCTCAGCCAATCATGTACTCAGAACTCATCATGATGGTATTTACATCCACTGGAAGGTCAAACTCCTAAAAACCACTAGTGTTTTTGGAGTGACACTATTTATTTGTGTAACCAACAGCAAAATCACGATTTTTGCTATTTTATTTGGTGACAGAAATGACTTGACTTCAGTTTCATATGATGGATACGACAACTCAAAATGATCTCTTTTCCATCTAGGGCATGTACATCAAATCCACATATGATGGTCTTCATGTGATCACTGGAACCACAGAGAATGTGAGTTAAGATCTGCCTTTATCTAATAGTGCGGGTTTTTACACAGATGAGTGTGGTATATTACCGTATAGTCCACAGAAATCCGTTTGTTAAGTCGGGATGTATGGAATACTTTTTCCAGGTCCAAAACGCTACTTATTTGAAATGAGAAAATATTTGTTTATGCCCACTTTTTAGTCATATCACACACTAAAGTGGATTTCTTACAAAATCATGGTGTACAAAGCAGTCTCTGGGCTGCCGCTGTTTATATTTTAACAATTTATACAAAACTAATCACTTTTTGGCCATCTGATATGAGGCATGGACAAATGTAGCGATAATGATTTGAAAAAGTAATAAAATGCTTTGTAAACATTTATTAGTATCATTTGTTGAGTCTCCCCATACAGTTTGAAAGAGTGCTCTGACCTGGAAGCTGCTTAACAAGTGAATACTGTAATTGTTTTAGGAAAGTGTGAACTGATGTTGTACAATTGTCGCACAGATGCACACTTTTCAAACATGAAATAAAATCACATCCTGAAAGTTTTATGGCTGTAAAACCTATTAAGCCTATTAGAAAGAAGTTTAAATGCAATAGAAATGGTTCCAAACAGAGCAACATACAATGCTCATTCTTTATTCAATGAATTTCCTTTTTTTTTTTTTTTTTTTTTTTAAGCAAAAAATGATTGTTTTCACATTTTTAAAAAAAGTCATTGCTTTTAGTTGAGCAGTTTGGAGAATCAATTATGATAGGGATATAATTTTAAAAGTTGTAAGCAATTCTGTATATTTCTATAATCAAACAATATTCTCATATTATTATTTACACATTTTAGAAAAAGCTGTGTAAATGCTCTTTTATCAGTTGTACTTTTTGCAGATTTTGTTGATGTTTTGATTTCAGCTGAACTGCTCTATGGTGTGGTATTATTATTATGAAGTGTGTTGATCGAATGTAAAAACGTATTCGAATTCTACTGATATAGGTGTTCTGAAAAATAACCCTTGCTGCAGCGACAACTACATAAATAACTGGCATCATATTTGTGTCCCACATTTTGTATGCTCATTTTGAATAATTGCAGCTACTTTAGACAGAAGCTGTATAAAAGTGTGCTTTGTTTGTACATTTCTACTAATGCTATGCAGGAGTGCCATCCTGGGACTCTTCGACCCAGTTACTTTGCTTTAAAGAGGTGGTCCAGAGTGTATTTTAAGGCTTGATTGTGTTTATAAGATGCAAAGCAATGTGTGCTCATGCTTCATTTGTAAAAAAAAAAAGAAAAAAAAATTATGTTATTTATTCATATATCTTGCTTTGATTATATACAGCTGCTCAGCTAACATGAAAACGACTGTCATATTTCTTAGTTCCTCCAAAAAGCTTGCTCAAGAGGCTTTGATTGGTCAGCTAACATAATGTGCTGTGATTCGGGGATCGGCTCCATGTCACCAGGAAAAGTGTCATGCCCCTATAAGCACACGCTTTTGTACTGTGTAAATACTGTCAGTCGGAGTAGCCGTTAGCCGTATTAGTTTGAGCCTTATGATTTATTACTCGAGATGTAGAACGCAGGGAAAGCAGTGCCATACAGAGACACTGCAGCACTGGTTAAGAATGTGGGTGTTTACAGCAGTCTGACGGATAAATATGAATTTGTAGCTAAATTGTTTACGGTGCCAAACAGCATTTCCCCTTGTTTACATCCTTGCTACAACATACCGTTAACACTAGAAACTGTGCATGTAATAGATCAATCTGACCAAATAAAAATACAGGTTGTGGCTCACAATCCAAAGCTTCTTCTATTATGGGTGAAGCTGCTCCTCCTTTGAGGAGTTATTAGCCAAATCCAGCACTGAACTGAGAGATTCTGGAAGTTGTCCTTTGTCAAATGCTAGCTATATATATATATATATATTTATAAATCTCTTTAGCATAATTAATATTAAATTGAAAGCACTTCTCTCTTTGTGTTGTGTCCTTTGGAAGCCCAAAAACAGAAACAGAACAAGCTCTGTGGCGTTTGGACGCCATTTTAGATTTCTCTGCTATACTTTGTTCGCTGTAGGCTTTGCTAAGCTAAATCTGTAAAAGCCAATGTCTCCCTTTGCATTGAACTTTGAGCATATTACATTTAGAGGTGTTGTCTATGTTCACACATCTATATTACACATAAGCTAAAGTTTAAAATATGATATTGTAGTGGACCATTCCTTTAAAACATGATGCGGGACAAAGATGGGTGGTGGTCACTAGAATGTAATATCAAACAGATGAAAACAGAAGCATTCATTGTTGCCATAAAATATTTTTGGACAGAACACAGATTGATGCTATTGTTCTGGTGAATGCACTTCCATGATGTGCGCGAGCATAACTGCTTATGGTAAAAACCATAAGAGAAATGACCACAGATGATAGTGTTTACACTGTACTAAAAATATAGAGATGTACTAAAAACAAACATGGGAGAAATCAACAGATTAGTTGTAGAATCAAAATAATTGACACACACAAAAACTGGTTAGCTGGAGAATAAATCAAGCAATTATGGATTATTTTCAACTAAGGATGCTTATTTCAGTTAGTTTTACCAATCGACAGACGCCGCTTGTTAACCGAACATTAACGGTTAACTGGTCAGATTAATGTTTAATTATTTTTTTAATAAAAAAAAAAACAATTGACGTGTCTATTTTGTGCCTGACACATTCAATATTGTATTTTAAAATACTAATTTATTTTAACATTGAAAAACAGCATTTAGAACAACAGTACATCTACAAGCACCTGCAGTGTTTCCAACAAAAACAAACTAAATAAAAAGAAAAAAAATTGGCCTGCTCTAGATATTTTAAACTTAAAATGACAAATTTAGATTACAAAATAAAAACACTGACTAAATTATTTTTAAAGAGCCCCTATAATGCATTTTAAAAAGGTCATATTTTAGTTTCTGGGGTCTCCAACAAAGGGCTGATCTGCATGCAAGGTCAAAAAACACTTTCACTTTTTCACTTTGTCTTATAATATGCATTTATTTTTACCTGATTATCCCAACAATTCCCATATGATTTGTTCAGCAATTCATTTGTTCCCAAACCCCTCCTTAGTGTGAGGCTAGACTGCGCTGATTACTCTGATGACCCAGTCGTGATTGGTCGACTGCGTTCAGCATTAAACAGAAATGGACGCACACCACAGCTTATAAACAAGTTTAAAGTAGTCAAAATGCAGTGTATCTGTGAGCCCAATGCAGGAGTGCATTAAAAACAATGCAGTCTAACACCAGTATTAAAGCAGAAACAAAGTCAAATAGTAAGTAAAAAGTACACAAGTAAAAACAGCGACACACATATAGCATTAATTCCCACAGTGGCAAAAGCGGAACTATTTCGAAACTCAAATCTTTCTCTCCGCGGAAAATATGCATTTAATCTACGATAGTCCCACCTCTGCCTTGAAAAAGACATGACTAACGTACAGTAACATGCTTTTTCCGCTCAGATAGTTTGATAGAGTGCGCGCGACTTGTTTGAGGAGCGATGAGGGAGTGAGAAGGGTGCGCAACTTATTTGAGGACTGGGAGGGAACGCAGGATTTCCGGGAGATTATCACTTGTTTGCGGGCATTATGAGTCCCGCAAAACCGTAGAGACTCCTGGAACTTCCGGCAGACTTAGGATGTCTGAATATCACATTTAACAACTATAGTGAGATGCGATTCAGCGGTACATCCTTGATAAATTGTTCGACGTGCACTGCTCTCTGGAACTCAGAGGAGCGCATGACAGTGTGTGGCTGTGTGTGTGTGGTTACATGATGTGCGTTTTCAGCGGACGGAGGGTTGTTCAGAAATGCTAGGTAAAGCACGGTGTGGATCATTTTCGTTCTAAAATGCCATTTTAATAGTAACACGTATTAGTGTAAACGTGGCCTAAGTGTGTATTTTTCGTGAGCAGGTTTGCGACAGGGGCGGGGCAGAGGATCGGCGATGCCGGCTCAGCATCGTGTTGTCTATTGTATTGGCCATCGGCGATGGACGATGGCATTGTCTATCGACCCAATCCATATATATATATATATATATATATATATATATAGTCAAGAGTTCACACTTAGCTGATGATTGATGATAAAGCTTGTTTAGCATGCTGTCCTAGGAGAGAGCCCTGAGCTTATGAGATCCGGAAGCCTTGGGCTCTCTCCCATTTGTAGGCGAGAGGGGATTTTGAGCTCAGGTAGATCTCAGTGAACTCCTCCGACTTATTTCTGGCTAATGACAGATTTAGGATGGCTAAGGAGTGATGCACGCATGCTATGAGCTTGGCTATGGTATCAACGTGGTATGTTCAATTTACTTAGGTTGCGTGTTTTTTGGACTGTGGGAAGAAACTGGAGAACCCAAGGAAAACCCACACGAGCACAGGGAGAACGAGCCAACTCCACACAGAAATGTCAACTGGTTTATAGGGACTTTAACCAGAGACATTCTTGCTTAGAGGCAATGTTGCTAATCACTGGGCCGCCGTGTCGCACATCTGCAAAGGAGGGGGAGTAGGGGTGGATTCTTCAAGACAAAGATATTGAGATAAGAAAACTTTGGTTATTTATAGTGAGTTAGGAATTATCTGATTGGTGAATCAATTGTAAGCTGATCAATGATAAGCACGTGATCTTCTCGGAATTAGTTTATTAATAAACTTCACACAATATTTTTTAATCATTTAACTGATACCATTAATCGGTTAAAAAAGTACCCTTTCGGTTAATTGCTTATTATGAGCATCCCTATTTTGAATCTTATTCTAATTCAGTGAAGAAGTCAGCGAAATATTAAAAATATAATAGTTGCAACAGCAATCTAACCACCATTGCTTGTTTCTAATTAGGTTTTTATATTATGTTTGTGTTTGACATTTACAGTTGATGTATTGCACATAAGCATACAGAAGAGTGATGTTATAAATAACTTTATATCCAGACTGCTTTGTTTCTCCAATCATCGTTTTATAATGTAAATCACCCTCTGAGCTTCTCGACAGCTAGATTAAAGGACTGTAAGTGTTTGTCAATTGTAGGATGATCAGTGGTGGTGCTGTGTGATGAGGCTCTGCTTTTCTTCAGATTGTCAGAGCTCATTTCAGGCAGTGCTGCTCTATAAAGCACATGCTGTGCTGCGGCTCTTCAGTGGGGACAGCAGAACCAGGTCATCCACGCACAGCAGCAGCTACTTGATTTCACATGGCTTGCAATGGTGGATTGTTCTAGGGCTGTTGTTAAATCATTTATATAGATGTTCAATTAGGTTGGACTCAAGCAACGTGCCATTTTTAGATGCTGGAAGAACAGAAGCCATTGATTTTCAACTCCTAAAGGGATAGTTCTCGAAAATTCTGTTGTCGTTACTCACCCTCAACTTTATTCAAACACTTTTTGAGTTTATCTTTTTGTTAAAGATAAAATAACATTACATCAATATTTAGCAGACACTCGAAGGCATTCAGCGATTCAACAAGAAGAGGCAATACACACAAGAAGAGCTAATTATACAAAGCAACTGTTTGTGCATACAGCATTAGGTGGAAGGGAGGAGTGCTTTTTATTTTATTTTTTGAGAGAGAAGAGTGTTTCTACGGGTGGTTTGTCAAGTCCACTCACCTGAGTGAAGCACACTTTAAAAATGCAGTGTTATTTTAATTTGGAGTGATTGTAAGAATATATCTGGTGCAAATGTGCAAAACTGATGCAAGTGTCGTTTGAATTATCAGAGGAATTGAGCGTGAAAGAGCAAAAGAACGAGTTTTACAGGTGGTTTGTCAAGCCCACTCACCTATGTGAGCCACTCAGAATTAGTGAGAATTTTGTAGAATATTTTGAATAATTTTGGAAACCTTTATAGCCATTGAGTTATAAAGTATGAATGGGAACGTTTGCTCAAAGTGCAATGCAGCTTGGGAATTTGAGACATGGGAACCTGGATCCCTTTAATTTCTATAGGTTTATTGTATCATTATGCTTGGATTTCTAATACACAATAACCACTCAAATCACAAATCAAGAAGGAAATCTTATATTAAAATGTTTTCTTGCAGCAACTCATTCAGTGTTGCCAGATATAGCTTATTTTTTTCCGGGCCAAAAGCTGCCCAAAACCCAAAACACACACAAAAAAAAAAAAAAAAAAAAAAATCAAAATATTAGATTAATATTTTATTTAATTTTTATTTATTTAAATCAAAATTAACCTGGTTACTTTAGCAGTCATAGTTTTTAACCATACAGAACCAACACTAGCAGTCACAGAATCGCACCATAACCAGGTCTCATCGAAACACTGCCCCCCTCTCACCCACAGACTGCGCTTAATGTTAGAGTATGTTTTATTTTTGAAATGGGGTAGAAATGAGTCCTATTTGGCGTTTTAAATTCTTTTAAACATAATTAGGTGCTGCTCGTCAATCAGACAATGCTTCTATGTTTGTTCTTGCTGTCAATTGTGGAAAAACATGATTGATAAAAGTGTCATGATAATCCGCTGTGAGTTTAACTGCAGGTGATGCGCATGCACGTGAAGAGGAGTAAGATTTTGAAACAACTTTCCTTCATCTCCTCTTGCGAGTGGGCCCATGCAGTTTGCTCTATGCACTGGTCACTACTAACTGAATGGAGTAGGAGCACACATTTATGTCTAGTTAAATAAATTGCATATAAAAGTTACGTTTCAAAACCTACCAAATTTTGTCAACCCACCTGTCATTTTTTACCCACACAATCAAATTCAAAACTGCCCAAGTGGGCGGGAAACCACCAAATCTGGCAACACTGAACTAATTAATACCCTTATGTACTTTACTTACAGATAAGCTGGTTCATTTATTTGATCTGCTTCCTTTGCTGCTTGTTCAAACTACTTGGACTGAATTAACACAATTCTTGAGTTTTTTGGGGGGTAAACTTAATTGTTTTAGGTTCAATTCACTTATATTTGTAAAAATGAATAAGTTTACTTAATTTCTTCATGTTGACCCAACACAAATTTTGGAATCTCAGACTGAATATTTTCAGCTCCTCAGATACAAATAGCATTTTTTTTTAATCTAAAGATATTTACAAAGTATTTTTTTTACACATTGTTAGTAAGACGGTTTTTCAAAAAGTATAATAATAATAATAATAATAATAATAACAACAACTACAATAATAATAAAAATAATCTTCTTTTTCTGTGGTGATTTGCATTGATTTATGCTATTTGCCATAATGTAGATTCCATTGAGCAAGTTTTGATTTATGAGTGAACTGTCAACCACTGTTGAGACCACCTTGAGAAAGGTATTTTTCTAAAGGGTTGTAAGGTCACTATTAAAGAATCATCCAAATAACTGAATTTTAAAAGCAAACATAAAATAAATGTTTAAGCGGTTCATGTCTGAGTGTATACACTGCAAAAATGGCTTTTTTTTTAACCTAGATTTTCTTTCTTGTTTCTCGTCAAAATTTCTAAATCAAGAATTAAAGCAAGAAGCATTTTCTAGACAAGCAAAACAGATTGTCTTGTTTTCAGAAATACTGTCAAAATTAAGTGATTTCTTTAACCTTACAACAAGGTAAAATAATCTGCCAATGGGGTAAGCAAAATAATCTTTTGTCAAAAGAAAAAACAACATTATTTTGCTTAACCAATTGGCAGATTATTTTGCGTGTTTTAAGGAAAACTCGACTTTACTATATCAATTTGACATATTATTTCTTAAAACAAGACAATATATTTTGCTTCTCTATAAATACTTCTTGATTTAAGAATTTTTAGATATTTGGACTAAAAACAAGACAAAAAAATCTAATCTAAGTAAGAAAGGTATTTTTGCAGTGTAGCGAGTGGAAAGTGCAGAGCTGGGTTTTGCTAAAGCATTGTAAGCCTAAGCAGATTGTAGAACCCACCAGTGCTCTATATGATCTACTTAGGCTTAGGATGCTTTTGAGAAGCATATAACCCAGATGTGTGAGATTTGGATGAGAAAAGACTTTCAAATGTTCTCACCATTAAGGTCAACATCCATGTTTAATACTAGAATACAATGCAGAAATGGCTAATTGCTGGCGTCAGGTTTATCGCTATAATAAGCAGAGGTTACACATTTCTCTCTCTCTCTCATCTAGTCTCCTGCAGATCAGTGTAAGAAGATCCATGCTGGGGACGAGGTCATTCAGGTCAATCACCAAACAGTGGTGAGTATTATTGCTTGGGGCAGGTGAACATCTGTGGGAATTATTGTGCATGAATGATTGTGCAGGTATGACTGATTGATAACTGATGGCCGTGGGAGGAGATTTCAAAAAGCCTGTTAGTAAATGTATACAAATGATCTATTTATTAAGTCAAGAAATTTTATTTTTTGTACAATAAATTATTTCTATATTATAGGATATAGACATTTTAGGATACATCACATTTTTATTTGCAATGTAACATGGTTTTGATAATCATTTAAAAGAAATGCACATTTTCAAAACACCAAATGTAAGACACCAGTACTTATATAAAATACTGTATAAATATAAAATTATAAATATTATAAGTATAAGTACTATATAAATACTGTACATATAAAAGTTTCTATTATGATATCCAAAGAAAGTATGGTAATAATGTTTTACAAAGAAGGTATAGTAAATGTAAGTGAACTGTTCATAATATTCAAAAGGTTTTGAATATGACATTAGTTGTTGTTTTTGTATGGGATCACAAGTTGTGTTCAAGGAAGCTCACACTAAACAATGACGTTTAATGATGTTTTAAAATGTAACTTTTTCACAAAATTCAGTTCCTTTTTAATTTTAACTTTTACAATTTTTGTTTGTTTAAATATTTAAGCCAAAAAGAGACCAAAAATCAAACATGATAACTATATACAGTACTGTGTTAAAGTCATAGACCATCACCAGCTAGCTATAAACACACATGCACTCACCTATAAAAAAAGAAAATACACTGTAACAAATATTGGTAAACAAACACTATTCCATATTTGACGATTCATGTTTTTGCCACATATTTATGCATTTGAATTGCATTATGGGACCTTGATCTTTCCTCCAAAACCTTTTGATGTTGAAGAGAGACTCTTGTTGACATGTTTAATAGTTTGAAGTGAAATATGTGGTAACAAACTGCCAATACTTTTTCTGTTGTTTTAAAGACTTAACTCTGTCTATATTCATATGTATGTATGATTTAATTTTATTTTAAGGCTGTGTGTATGTGATTTTGCTTTTTTATTTGTGTTTATTATTATTGACTTAAAGCTGTAATTTAGCACTTGTTGTAATGTAATGGTTTGTAATTTTCATTGTCTTCGTATTATTATTATTGAGGTAGAGGCTGTAAATAAGCTGAACAAAATGGACTTTTTTTGCCTCTTCCTGAACATTGTGCCTTATTTTTGTCTGTTTTATGCTACTTTTGTACTCTCGTGCAAATAAATAAAGTAAACGTTGAGTACATTATTTCTTAAACAATTTCTTAAACAGTCAGCAGCTAGCTCTCTGCAACTCTTGCATGGTTGCCCACGGAAGCTTAGCAGGGCTGTGCCCGGACAGTACCTGGATGGGAGACCACATGGGAATACAAGGTTGCTGTCGGAAGTGGTGTTAGTGAGACCAGCAGAGAGCATTCAACCTGCAGTTTGTGTGGGTCCTAACGCCCCAGTATATTGATGGGGACTTTATACTGCTCAGCTGTCTTTCATATGAGACAAGACTGTAAACCTCTCATTAAAATTCCTCGAATAAAGAGTAGGCGTTTAACCCAAATTTGCCCACTGGCCTCTGTCCAGCATGGCCATTAGCCCATATATGGTCCATCACCATATCATAATTGGCTTCATCACTCTGTCCACCAATCAGCTTGTGTGCGGTCTGGCGCAATATGGCTGCCGTCGTGTCATGCAGGTGGATGCTGCACACTGATGGTGGTGGATGAGGAGATTCCCCCAAAGTTTGTAAAGCACTTTGAGTGTCCACATAAACTTAAGCAATTATTATTATAAATATTTGGTCTCAAACTATTAAAATGCCAATAAAAAACATTTAAAGTAATAAAAAAATTAATTAAAGAATTATTCAAATGAATTAATAATAATTTAAAGGAAATACAAAAAGTTCCTCAAATAAATATTAAAATTACAAATTTGAGAAAATCCTTATAATTTAGGTTTAAAACATAGCCAAACCTGTTTTATAATATTATTTAAAATAATTCATTTTTTCATTTATGTATTTATCTTGTAGGTGGGCTGGCAGTTGAAGAATCTGGTCAACTGTCTCCGTGAGGACCCGAGTGGTGTGATCCTCACACTGAAGAAGAGGCCTCAGAACACACTGGGCTCCACTCCTGCACTGCTCAAGAACGCCCGCTGGAAACCACTCGCCCTGCAGGTGTGTATGAGTGTGTGAGGATAGTTCAATGTTTTTGTTCAAGTGGATCCATTTAACATGTAGTGTGCGTGATTGTGTACTGGTGTGCATTACTAAATAGTCCCCACAAGTATAATAACACAACAGCAGTAATTTTTCAATCTTGTAGGGGCATTGTTTTGGTCCCCATGAGGAAAACAGCTCATAAATCATACAGCATGATGCTATAACAATGCAGAATGTTTTCTGTGAGGGTTGGGTTTAGAGGTAGGAAGGGTACAGTACAAAAATTATTCTGTCTATGGGAAGTCCCCACAAAGATAGAGAGTAGTGAGGGTGTGTGTGCGTTTGAGAGTGTCTCCAAGCAGTGAATGGGTCTCATACGGCTTGTTGCCATGGCAGCCGGAGTTCTGAGGTTGCTCTGGATACGAGTATCAGACAGATGCAGTTAAAGCTGCACATGTGTCCACAGTCACGACACACTGGACGCTCACTCATCAATGAAGGACAGAGCCACACCGCAAGATTTTACACGCCTTTCTCCATGATTAAACAACTATAGGGATTCAAAACAACAACTAGATTTACTCCATGAGGACAGCTATATTAATGACTGACACACGCCCAATCAGATGAAATTACTAAGGAACAGAAGGACTTTAATTTTTACATGCAATAAAACGACGAGCGGTGTGTTTATGTACATGCTTCTCCTGCCTGCTGCTTGTTGCTATGCTTTTCCTCATTGCTAACTGACGGATGCAGCGCTCATGGTTGCTATGGGCAACACTATCGTCGTTTCTGAAACACACAATGCTCTGATAGTCAAAGGTTTTTAAACGTGAGCGAGTTTAACTGATTGCTCCAGTGAAAGTAACTGCACAAGGCTAGCATACTGTACATGTATAATATGATAAAAGCCTAAAAACTGTCACTACGCATCACGAAAACATGGAATTTTCTGTCTGAACATTCAGTCTGGTGATTATTTCCCTTCATTTTAATTTAATAACAGCAATATTTTACTTAGTGGTGTGGAATATTAATCAAAAATTTAATATATGCATGAATAATTGAGGAGTATTTTGGGGAGTATGTTTTTAGAGTGGTCTTAGCTGGTTAAGGTCTGTCATGGATGAATAAATTGAATTAAACCTGCCAGCAGGGATCAGCCGTATTTAGGATACATGCATTTTAAATACAAATTATTATTTTATCATTTGTATTTGATAGGGCTAATGAAAATGGGTTATTATTTTGTGTTAAATGTGTTTGTATTATTAAAATACTTCATCAAATCTATAAATCTACATCAAGACATTAAATGCACCCTCTGATTGGTGCTTTGGATGTCATTTGAAAAATATCTTAGGAGAAAGAGTGTACTGTACAAATAATAGTAGTTTTGGATAGATTGCTGATGCCAAATGTCTGTCATTAAAACAAACAACGTAAAACTAGAACCTAAAGTTCGTTGACAAACTTTGATGTTGGCTTGAAAATGTTGGCACTAGGACTGGGATTGGCAGTTGACAGGAAGTGGTTGCTAAGTGATTGCTAGGCAGTTGCTAAAATGTTTATGGCATTGCGAGGTGATGATTGCTAAGCAGTTGCTAAATGGTAACGCTTGTGTACATATTTTATCAAATGCTAATACTTAGTAGGCATTTCTAGCATATGTTATTGCACGTAAATAATCATTAATAGCATGTAGCTAATCGTTATTAGCACTTGGTTCATCGTTACAATGCGTAGTACACAGGAAGTCCCATTTGCTAGCATGAGTCAAATAAACCAATACCAAGGCCCCTATGATGTTCTGATGTAGAAATATTGCTGTTTTTAAATGGTTGCTAGGTTAGCCTGTTTTATTGCTATAGTGACAATTGACAGCTTAGTGATGATACATCAAAGCTTCTTGCTAATATGAGTGATACAAGTATACCCTGATGTCTCTATGACAGTCAAAAACTGGCCCTGGACATTATGTAAAAATGGTTTGCCATATAATATATTGAAAATGTAATGCTTAATAAGTGTGAAAGTGATACATGCAAAAATAGCTGGCCGTATCAGTAAAAATATGGAGTTTAAGTCAAAAATGGCCTGCCATTTTTTGAGAAAATAATGCTTAAAATGATTTATTGGAAAACAATAAGTCTGATACACCTGAAAAGATATAGCAACAAAATCTAATGCAGAGCACAGCTTTTAGCCAATTTTAGAGCTTGTATAATTTTTTTTAAATACCCGGATTATTAAAATGTAATATTTAATTTTTTTAATTAAAAAATGACAAGTCTGATTGGCATGGGGAGACATAACAACAATCTTGAATGCAGAAGGCACATTTTGACCAAATTTGGGCCTTGTAGCATGAACAGCCCAGGAGGAGATACGTTTGTTCTCAAGGACAGAGTAGTATAACAGTACGTTGGCTTTCTCAAGCCAACATAGTAAGTCCTACAGTGGCAATTCCTACAATGCTTCACTGATGGTTTCAAATGCCAGTAGTTGATCAGTGGGTCCACTGTATAGTTAACAAAGAGGAAAAATGTAAGCCTTAAGATGTCACAACATACAGTATGAAACACAAATATTTAATAATCAAAAGCTCCTAATAGTTTTTACGTATTGTAAGAATTGAAGAGTTCTAGATTTAACCGAGGAAAAAGAATAATTTCTGAAAAATTCAGAACAAAAAATGTATATTCACTCTTTATTTAACATCCTTTAAAATATTCAGAGGATGAATAATCATTTTAGAGGGATTGAATGTTATCATCATCATCACATCACGTGACATAGCGTCAGCTGCGTTTGGTCTTAATGAGTGGTTCATTGAATCATTCTTTCAAATGATTCATTTCAAACAGCAGATTTATTTATAAACAGAGAGTGACCTTTATAGATCACTGAATCACTGGCTTGTTCAATTCCTCCAAAAACAGTAAATATGATTAAAATAACATTTTAGTGGTGAAAAGACTGTTAATTTTCACCTCATGTTCAGACTGGCAAACATTACATCCAGTTGAACAGAGATTTTCTTCTCCAGGGTAGGGTTGCACCAGCTGTTCATAAGCTCTTGTTTAATCTGGAATGAAAAGTCCACACTAGATGCTTAATAACTAACTACTAGCAAGCTTGTAACTAATATAATGTATTTACATCACATGTACACAAGGCAGAACGTATTTAGAAGGTCGTAAGCTTCCCGTAAGTTAATTCGTAGTTGTATTGACTGAAATGACACCCAATCAGAAGGCTTCTCATTTCACTTGTGAAACTGCTAAATAGCTTGACATGCGCATGAACAAGTTATCAATATCAAAATATTACATTTGAAGTTAATTTAATAGCCTACACATGTAAGAGTAAATGAACCGGTTGAAAATTGAGTCATGGAGAAATTATCATCGTAATCAATGGATACAAACATAATGAAACAATCCTTGGAAGACAATTAAACTTGTTTCACTCGAACCACAAAGAAAATGTGAGGTGCAGTGCAGTGAGCAGAGAGAGATGAAGGAAGAGAACTTGTCATTCATCATTATCAATCAAAAGCTCATCAATGTAATCTAATCTCACCGAGTACGTTTACATGAACCCCAACAATCTGATTTTAATACAATAAAGACAATCATCTGATTAAGAGTGTACCATGTAAAGACATTTTTTATTAATTTAATCTGAGTTAAATCATAATTGAATTAAATGGAAATGGAATTAAGACGTGAAGTATGCTCATTTTAGTCATATTATTGAAGTGCAGTGCTGACATGTAAACACTGCAATCAAACTATTACCGTCACACATGCAGTTTGACACTATTCTCTGCACCCAGTGAAGGACCACAAACACCTGCATTGCAAAATGAAGAGTTTTTTTTTTTCATGTGGAATATCAAATTCCGATATCAAATTCCATGCATAAAATGTTCCTGAATGAAAGTGAAAGTGCCGAACTACAGTTAAAGTCGACAAAATAAAAGTGAAATACCTGAAATTACTTGAAAATGGAAGAATTGGATAGCATGGTGATGCAATGACGTTAATCGAGTGCTATAACATGTAAAAGGGGATCATAAAAGGAACATTCAAAAAGCAACTCATGTAAGCACCTTAATCATATTATTATTGTCTTATTCAGATTAAGGCAAATAATTTGATTACTGATTTCAATGTAAATGTAGTCAGTCATGTCGTTTCTTCCATTATTCATGGGTAAAGGTTGCCGTAAATATTTTGTTAGAACGTAGAGTTATGTCTAAACTAGGTTTACAGGTGGAATGCAAAACTATTTAGTAGTGCATTTACTATTACCATAACAGTTATATGGCTACTATTTACTATAAGTTGTAATTTAGTGTACCTTTAGGTTGCGACTTGGCCACAATTTTACTTATGCACTGCTGACCCCTGATCTGTTTGAAGTATTTTTATTGGCCAAAAAAAAAAAAAACAGACAACACTTAGTGTTAACTTTTGTTTACAATAAATATCACACTTGTGCTGACTATATTTGTGATAATATGCTTTGATATTCTGAAAAAGCTATTTCTTGTGCAATATTACTCAACTTATATCATAAATATAACAAAGAATCACATTTTTGTCTTTCACAACCCAAAATAAAAGGACATTAAAATTTGATTATAATATCCTTTAAAAGCAGCAAATGCTTTCAGAATTTATAAATGTTAACTTGCACATTTGTTTAAAACAATTTCAGTATTATGATCAATGAAAAATATTAGTTTATTATATTATATTAAATCATAACTTATATTAACTTTAGTGAGGTAATTTTTGTGTGTTTCTGCTTGACAGCCTTTGTCCACTAGCCCATGCAGTGGTTCTCCCACCCCACCCAGCACACTAGGGTCAGTGGGACTCTCACCTGGAGTGGACACACCTGGAGGACATGATGTTTTTATTCTGTCCCCTGTCTATGGACACAGGTATTTAAATCTTAAATATATACAGACGTACTCAACACTGATTGCCTGTTTTAGAAAGTTGGTGTAATCGATTTCTGCTTCTGTTCTCACTCTGTTAGAGAGGAGGATCTGGATCGGGGTGGCTTTGGTGTGTTTGGTTCAGATTCTCCAGGGTATTATGTAGAACAGGAGGTACTGGGGGGCCAGTATTTTCCCCTACTGGAAGAAGAATCTGGAAGAAATACTGGACTGCGACGCAGAGACCGGACCCCAACTCACAGTAAGAGCATGCAACAATAGTTGGACATTACAAATATGAAATAAATAAAAATTCAAACATGATTTACATGCATAAACTCTAAACAATCACATTTCAATTATGTTTGTGATATATTTTTTCAATCTAAGTGAGTGGATTTAAGTGATTTGCTGCATTTTTATATTTGATTTTTTTAACTTTATAAGATTGTTTTTCTAATTAATGAGTTAATCAGTTAACATTATATTCAATTGCACGATATTGGAAAAATCATTGAGACGTTTTGTTTTTCTACAATATGAAAATAAATTTACAAGATGTCTGTTTGAAAAGAATTCCTCAATTTATATTGATTGGAAGGATTTTTTAGTACAGTGCATTTACATAAATATACAACATTTTGCAAACAATAGATAAATAAATAAAAGCACAGATGAAAACAATAGAGCAAAGATAAAAAATAAATAAATAAGCAGCACTTTATGGTTTTCAGTTGAACTTTAACAGGTTTAAAGTACAGAAATGCAATAATTAAATGTAAAATAACACTGAATAGTCTTTACTCTATTGCATTAAATAATTAAACACAATAAATCTTCAACAAATTTTTCCCAAATGGTTTACATTCTCTTCAAAAAAATCTTAGTCGCAGGCTGTAAAATAACACCCAAATAAAGTCTTTCATTTTATTAAATAAGAACTAAACTTTGCAACGACTCCACAACATACATGTTCTGAACTGTGTTTTCTGGTTTATTGTAATTTCAATTGGACATTACAAATCCTGCAATGTCACTATTGCAGATTAGCACATTGCGATATCAATGCTAAATGATAAAATGTGAAGCCCTAACTCAATCATTTATTTTAAATGATGCAAATCTCCCCTATATAAGTCTAATTCTCTTCAAGGTATTTTCTGTATATTAATAATGTGTGCAATATTGCACGTAGGCAAAGGCACTGTGTCTTAAATAGTTCTCACTCAATCTTAACTAGTTGTTTCTTGAACTATAAAACCATTATCATGTTTGCACTCATGCTCTTGTTTGTGTGATCTTACTTGTTATTACATTCTTCAATTAGTGGATCATTTCTGATTGCAACCTTAAAGGCTGCATCACAAAGTAAATGCCTTTTAGACTCTAATAATATGTTTATGTTTGTTTTTCACAAAATCTGTCAAAAACTTGATGTGATCGAGATGATTTGAATTCCTCTACTTTTTAATCCAAGTGTTTAGACTTACAGTTAAATTAAACTATTAGCCCTTTAAAAGTATTTCCAAAATAATGTTTAACAGAGAGATTTTTTTCAAGACATTTTTAAACAATAGTTTGAATAACTAATTTATTTTCTCTTTGTCATGGTGACAGTACTTAATATTTGACTACTTATTTCACAGATATAAGTATTCAGCTTAAAGTGTCATTTAAAGGTGTAACTAGATTCGAGAACCAGTCGAAAAAAAATACATTTCTTTAAGGGGCAAATAATATTAACCTTAAAATTGTTTGGGTGGGGAAAAATGTAAAAACTTTTCTTCCAGCCAAACAAAAGAATTAAGAAAAAAATAAAATAACAAATACTGCGTAAATGTCATTGTTCTGTTAAGCATCAGTTGGGAAACATAAAAAAAGAAAAAAAAAAAAAAATCACAGGAGGGTGAATAATTTAGAATTTAACCATATAATATTCATCAAAAAATCAGACAAACAAAACTCAAACAAATTTCTCATTTAGTTGTTTTGACACGATTCACGAAGTAGCATGATTGCATTAAAATAACTGTTTTTCTACACAAGTCTCTATATATGACATTCTGTACAGTAAAGCACATCTGTTTAAATAATGTATGAAACACTGCACGCTTTCCAACCATACATTTTTAAATTCTAGTGTGCTTATGCCATGTTACACAATGGACATCTTACATCATCCCCGGATGGCCATTTTTTTAAGCTGAACATAGCAGTGCATTACAGGAGATTAATCCACTTGGGAGTTCCGGCTTTAAACTGCAAATCTCAGCCATTTAATATGTTGCAGTTGCGCTACCGTGTGCACTAATACACAGCAAGAGAAGAGATGTTGGATGGTCTGAAATGCACACACACACACAGACACACTCAATAGTTGTATGTCTCTGCCTGTAGGTGACCTCCGACAGGTTTCCATGGGAACTGAATGGCTGGCAGAGCCTCAAGAATCTGGAGTTTATAAAAGAGGAAGCAGAGGTGATGATTTTACATTTTATGTATTGCAATACTTTACTCCAACTTGTACTTAAGAATCATTTAAACTGGCCCTATAATGATATTTAAATTCCCAGTTCTGTTTTTTGAGCTGTTTAACTGTAATGTCTAAAAACACTATTTTTTAAGAATGTGCACTTAAAGTCATTTAATTTTTCAATCTCAAATTATTTATTTCTACTAAAACCTCTTGTCTGAGGGGGCTAGTCTGCTTTGATTGGCCAGATGGTCCAGTCTGTAACCGCTTACTAAAGCAAAATGCCTATAACAATACATGTGTTTTCGAAATCAGACCCTGTAGTTTTTCGTGATTCCACGATCGCTGGATCTAACATAAAATTAACAAGCAGTCACAAATTTTTGCAATCCTGCAAAATTCTTAATTAAGTGCAAAATAATTGCAAAAAATTTAAATAAATTCATAAAACATCCAATTCCAAAGCATATAATCAAATTATATTTATTTCAGTTTGCATTTGCTTGGTTTTACATGACTTATAGCGTTGCATCTATAAAATGAAAAGTGATGTCTCACTTATGCCCTCACAATCATTACATCAAAATTATAATTTAATTGCAAAATTGTTCGCAAAAATCTAGGAATTACTACCACAAAAACATTTATTTTTTTTAAATCCACAAAAAAATCGTGAAAAACTAGGGGGTCTGCTTCATGTGTGCAATTGAAGAGTTTGTATCTTTGTGCAATCATTAACACAATTCATTGCATATCTTTGCATAAATTTCAAAGATTAAGAGTTTGTAAGGTATGCTTGATCATTTTGTAGATTTATGCAAGGGTTGTAATTGCCGTCATGTCATTTCAGTTTTAGTTTGTTTTTTTTTTTTTTTGAGAGAGAGAATTGTATTTATCATGTACTTTAATATTTAAACTTGCAGATAAATGACATTTACAATCTGCTGCACTCTAAATAAAAGAGAATATTCAAAAAAGCATGTTTGAAACACTTGAAAAACATTAGCAGTCTTCATTATGCTTCTTCTTTATAGTTATTGTAGTCATTTCTGACATTCTTGGCCAACTGAGAGTTTGTCTCTCAGAAAGGAAATTAAAAGTGTCAACTGACTCAAAAATGGCATTAACATTTCTTTCTTTAAAAAAAGACAGATTAACAAACACAGCAACTTTAGAACGCCTAAAATCCTCCTGGGAGGAAGATTTAGGTCAATGGTCTCAAATTCAATTCCTGGTGGGCCACAGCTCTGCTTAGTTTAGCTCCAACTCACACCTGCTTAATAGTCTATAGTAGTCTTGAACACCTTGATTAGTTGGATTAGCGGTGTTTGATTAGGGTTGGAGCAAAACTGTGGAGAGCTGCAGCCCTCCAGGAATTGAGTTTGAGATCTATGATTTAGGTGTTGAAATCACTAATTAGCAATTGAAGATAGCCATTGAACAGACCCACAGGTCATTGGTATGTGCAAGGCATGGTCTCATACAATTTAAAAGTAATACATTATGTACGTTGGTCCAAACAAAAACTTACAATATTTTTCAGAAGTGGACCCTGCATGTAATCGGTGTGGACTGCAACAGGTATCACTGGATCATATGTTTTGCAGCTGCCCAAAATGATCATCTTACAGGGAAAATATTTTTCTAACACTCTCAAAAACAGGTTAAAAGCCAATAGATCCAGATTCCCGTATCGCAGTAGGCATCACTGATTTTAGGATAGACAAATGGAACTATATTTTGTCCTGTACTGTTTTTAGCTGTCTAATAGCACAAAGGGTAATATTATTAAACTGAAAACAGAAAACTGATCCTACATAGATACATCTAATGAGGGATGTAATGAAACATTTGGAACTGGAGTAAATCAGAATCTCACTAAAAAAAGAAAGAAGACAAATTCTAAAAAATCTGGATTTTCGAAACATAAATTCTGCAAAGAAATAGTTATATTGAAAAGGATTAGACTCATTTAGATAAAAACAGAAGATTAGTGTGTTGTTTTTAAATTTTTATTTATTGTTATTATTATGGTTGTGTCTATTTTATTATTTGTTTCCTTTTGGTAATTAAAAATAATTGTATTAACCTATTATTACTATAGTGCTGTATGGATTGTTTGTCTAAAAACAATAAAGTAAAAAAATAAAATGTTGACCTTTATGAGAATTTTGGGCTTAAAGCTCAGTGTCAGTAATGTGAGGCTAACATAATTGTTCAACTCTGATCCTTACAATATCAGTAGGAAAACTAAAAAACCATGAAATTTCACTGTGTAGTCAAGAACACTCTTGTTCTTGGTAAGTAAAACCTACAGAAGTTTATCAGCATTGCTTGTAAGTTGCTTTCACATGAAAGCATCTCAAGAACTTAAATGTCAAAACATTATATAACTGACATTTCAGTGCATTCAGACATTTCACTGCATCAAAAGCACAGAAAGCAAACTTGTAAGGTGGTGCCTTTGTTCTAGTAAACTTTGCAACCAACAGCAGGAAATACCGTTACACACTTTCAAGAAACCACCTTAGTTTCAGAGAGCTGGAGAAACTGCAAACAACTATTTACAGCAGAAAACTCATTTGCATTGAGAATGAAAATGGAAAGAATGAATGGGGTGGGGCTCTACGCCTGCTGAGAGGGGCACCTCTGCGCCTGCTAAGAGGGCAGTGGCTCTAGCCACCGGGCCACCCCACTGTGCATGGCCCTGCTGCAACGTAACATAGAAGTGCGGTTTCCCCATCCACCAAATTGATTGACAGCCACATATTAACATGCTTCTGTAGTAATGCATATATAATCATATCAACAAGACAGGACATGTGCAAAGCAACTGGGATTAAAAGATCTGTTAAGCTCTCTGTGATCATCAATCATCATCAAACAAATGTGCACTGTGTGTGTGTGTGTGTGTGTGTGTGTGTGTGTGTGTGTGTGTGTGTGTGTGTGTGTGTGTGTGTGTGTTTATAACAACATTGTGAGCGACTCATCGCAGAAAGTCTTGGATTAACTCCACAACAAATACATCAAATAAGCATTGGGAAAGTTCTTACTGTAGTATTTCTCACAAACGTTACATGACATCTGCTTCTTTACTGTCTGTCACTGCTGCTTATCTGAAGCATTCAGAGATTGAGGCACACTCTGACAGTCATGCGGGAATGGTGGGTGGGGAGAACTAGCATTAAAGGCACAGGCAACAAAAACAGCTAAATTGTGTTCAGAGCAGAAAATCCCAACATTCTGAAAGGTATAATAAATAATCTGATGGGTGTTTTGAGCTGAAACTTTACAGACACATTTGGGAGACACAAAATACTTATCTTAAATCTTGAAAAGGGGGTAAGATAGGTGCCCTTTAATGCTATAACTAATATTTCCCCATTCCCCGAGTGGTAAGAATGAACATATTACTGAAGTTGATGAAATCTCCTTTCAGCTGATACTGTTGACTGATTGAATTTATAAAGATATTATCTCAATGTTTGAAAAACCAGATCATTATCGGTGACAGCGGCCACCTTTTAGGATGCGAGTGGGGAAAAGTCAACAGCAAACATATGAAATGACTCATTTATTATGTCCTTGTTTCTTTTTTTGTGGAACTACGACTCTAAGAATAGAACAGAGAATGCGTAGGTGACACCGGCACAGATAAAAATAGAAATCAAACCTCCTTTAGGGGAAAAAACCTCACAAACACATGAAGGTGTCAGAGTAGTTCATGCTGTGGCTGCTACTTGAAAAATGAGCCTTTTCTGTGACAAGTTCTCTCTTTCCCTCTGTACGTGACTTTGTGTTTGTTTTCTGTCTTTCCCCATCAGATTCTGATTCCTCCCTCTTGCGGTTTCTAAGTGATGACAGGATCCTGTTGATCCAGGAGGAGGCAGAGTTTTCCCAACGTGACACAAGCAGGCGATCCAGAAAAAAGAGCCGGAATCCAAGCAGTCCCAGTTTTCCCATCAGCCCCTCAATGCTCGCTCCACCTGTGCGTCTGGACACAGGTCCCCCCGAGGGGCTGCCCTTTCCCGTGCCTGACTCAAACACAATGCCACACTACCATGTGAGTGTACCATGAGAGATGTGTCTGCTCTCACACCATTGCATAATTGGATTTTCTGATTGCAGGTCAACATCCTTCCTCAAATAGTCATGTTTTAAACTAGAACAAAACGTTGAGACATTCGGTAATTAAAGCGTTTCAGTAGTCTCTTATCTAGTGGCATATATTCGGTCTGTATTGTCATGTGATTGTGCATTGTCATTTGCACACGCAAGCGTCTCAGCTACAGTCGTTTGTTTCATAATAACAGGAAATTCACATTGTTCTTCCTCTTTGCCTCTTTTTCTGTCTCTGTCACTCTGTTCAATGACACAGAGAGCTGCAGACACACTTCGAGCAGATGCTGATCGGTGAGTAAACTTCATATCTGCCTTAAATTATAATACACGGAACAAACAATACAGAAACTATAACACAAATGTGTTTACTCTTTAAGGGATACACATCACTTATACAGCATTTCTGCAGGTCTTATCAAGTTAAATTTAAGACATTAAGACATTTTAAGACCATCATAAGTGAAATGTTAGTCTTGTACAGTGCTAAATGCTAAGCTTTTTTTTTTTCAAAAATATTTTCACTTGCCCTATCAAAAAATCATTACACATGTTTTTAGACAACAAATGAATGTCTTTTAGGGTATTAGCTCTGAAATACCAATTAGTCAAAAATGATGACGCTTTCTTCAATTAAGACTGACAGGCTGATATCACTAACAGCACAACACTTGTTAAAAATAGTGACATCTTCTATTGAGAGGGTAATATTTTTATCATCAGGAAAGATGTCGGTGGGTCGATTTTAGGTGTCTGTATGTTCAATCCCATCTTCTGATATACAGAGAATTAAAACCAAATGGGAGGAAGAGTTAGTTACTGATATTGATAAGGAAACATGAGATGATTTTTGGTCTAAGGCTAAGAAAATCACTGTTTGTACACGTACAGGAGAAATACAATATAAAATAATACACAGACTCCATATCTCCCCTAAATGCAGACATCTATTTAACCCTTCTAATTTGCCTATGTGTTTAAAATGTAAAACTGATGTAGGTGCTTCAATGCATTGTATGTGTTCATGTAGTAGAATGCAGAGGTTTTAGTCTTGGGTGCTGGGGGAAATGGAAAAGACCCAGTTCACCATTGTTTTTGAGTTTACTTAATGGACACATTTTATCATCAGCTAATAAGAAATTGTATAATATATAAACCTTTGCCACCAGAAAAATATTTTACTTAATTAGATTAGTGATAAATCTCTATCACTTAAAGGTTGGCACAAGATATTTTTGGAGTTAATTGCCCTGAAACATCTTACCCATGTTTTACACAAAAAAACACAACATTTTTTCAAAGTTTGAACTCCATATTTGGATTATTTGGAACCTGGTCTTTGCCCATCATGCTGAAAGGAATATTGTAACTGTATTATTATCTGAAAAATAAGCAATGTTTTTAGCCCTTTTCTGATCTGTTTATGATGTGGAGGAGTCCAGTTTTATATATAATCGGAGCTTTTTATTTTCTTTTTTTCTTCCTCTTTCCTTAATTGTGTGTTGTTATTTTTCTTTGTGTATCTTTTAAAGATGATTTTTTTGTGTCTGTATTATTGTGAAAATCCAATAAACAGCTCTTTTAAAAAATTATAATTAAATACATTTAATAGTTATACAATAATCATAATTTATATAAATATATAGGTTAGGTCAGTATCCTCAGCAGTAAATAAATGGAGAAAATTTGCTACTATAGGGAAAGTTCATGTCATATGAGTATTAATATGTATTCATGACCGTAGGAGTATTAATGAGTATTAATGGCCAGATTGGGTAGCTATACATGAACAAAGGACAATTAAAAACCGTCTAAAAAATGTAATACCTACAACAGAATATTTATGTAGATTTAAGGCCTAAAAGTTTGCTTTTAAGGTGTGAGACATTTTAACACTAACACCCCACGCATACCCTGCTTATAAAGCTGCGGTCACACTTGACTTTTCTCCCCATAGACTTCCATTCATATGCACGCGAATGCGTCAGACCAGAAACGCAGGGTCATGCGACTTCTCTGGACAGAAATTTTAAACATGGAGCAATCGCTGGCTTTTTTTAATGTCTAATAATCTTGTTTAATCCCGCCCCTTTTTCGCAGTGCTCACTACAGAATGAATTACTAAATAGTCAGTCCATTCCTATCAAAAAATGAAGGAAAAAGTCCCAAATCTTGTGAAATATGTGTATTTGTTTGTAAAATATGTTATTTGTCAGTGAATGGCAATCAGGCACTTTGCATGCAATAGACACAGGTTTATAAACTTCTGTTCATATGTTTTCAGAGATAAGGCAGGTGGGAAAATTTTTTTAGGGCAAACAGGGATTCCTTTACCAATAGTTTTAGAGATTATACGTATTAATTATTTCCAAAAGGATTGCAATTGCTCACATTGCCAAACACAGGCACGTGCAGAGACCGTCCAAAGGGCATGTGCAGGGGGGGACGGGTGTTGTTGTCGCGCGCGTTCTGATTAGCGGTGTTGTCGCTCGCGTACTTTAAAGCGGGGGAGGGGGGTTGAGCACGCTTACTCAAGATCAGTGTTGTCGTGCGCCTACTGAAGGGCGGGACGGAGGGTGTGTCGCGTCGCGGGGGCACTTTTGATCATTTTGGAAGGGCACTTTCTATCCAAGACTAAAAAGGGCATGTGCACTGCACAGGTTGAGCCCTATGTGTGCACGTGCCTGGCCAAACACAAAGGAATAGTGTGTCCTTGTAAGTCATAATGACAGCTTTTGTTTCATTTAAACATTTTGGTTGAATCACTTTATCACTGCCGGTTGTAACCGTGAAACCAAATTATAATTTTTAAATAATACTATCTTTTTATATTGTTGCCTGTTATTTGATTATTTGTCTTAAGGAACTGATTGTAAATACCCTTTTTAGACTATTCCCTTTTCATACTTTTCACTAAGTTATAAACAAGTGCTTGCACATAACGGTGTTGGCATGGCTCTTGGGTCAAATGTGGTTTTCACTATATGAGAGTTTGCATACTCAGCCATATATATTGTGACAGATGCACAAAATGATCTGCCCTGCAGTTTGGCAACAAATCATTTCAACCGAACTCAATAACCTTCAGCCACTCGTTCCCATTACAAGGCTCATTTAGTAGGACTTTCAGAGCGGCAGGTGCTAAACACAGCCAGATGTAAAGGTGCTATTTAAAGTACATGTTCTGTGGATTTCCTCATTTATTCTTATCATTAGTGCTTCTTGTGTCACGATTAACTTTTATCAGTTTTGCTTTGCTCTTATTTGCCATTATTACCTGATGGACTGGCCATTATTTTGAACGCAAAGCTGATTCATATATCATATTAAAGAGTTTTAGAACAAGACTTTTGGTAGTTTAATTTATTTCTCATTGGACCACAACTTATTCAGATGTTCAATCTGCAACTTCAGACGGGCCTGTTCATGAGCTGTCTTATGCAAAAGGACATCCCAGCCATCTTTTCAGCCATTATTACTCAGGCCATTATTTGCCATTTTTACCTGACACTGGACTAGCCAATATTTTGAATGCAAAGCTGCTTCATATTAAAGAGTTTTAGAATGCGACCTTTAGTAGTTTAATTCTGTCATGATAAATTTGCACTGGTCTTTAGAGTGGTCATTTTAGGATCTAAATGAACATTTATTACAGATTGATGTTCATTGGTTTACACACTAATACACTAATAGGATGTGACCATCTTAATTTACTCTTCCTTATTTGAAAAATAAGGAACCGAAATGACTTGGCTGCAAATTTGATTAGATTGATTACAGTTTCAGTCTAAAAACAGAACAATCGGTTTCATTAGTATGAATACATACAGAGATCAATACAAAAGAGAGTTGAGGTTCAGTTCTTAATCTATGGTTGTAATCTATAGTAGTGTGTAATTGTGTGAAGAGGGTGTGTAAGTTTTTTGTGTATAAGGGTGTGTTAGTGAGAATAACAGCTGCAGTAGAGCTGCTTCACTTAAAATTAGGTATATATGAAGTTAACCTCAAACACCAGCATCCTGTCCACCACCTGACTTTGAGTTTTTGATCCCCTGCTGATTTTTTTTTGTATGCCCACTGACAACGAAACGATTAGTCTATAATTGTAATGGTAGAGTTATTTTAACTGTGAGACAGAATAGCAACAAAAATCCATGTCAAAAAAGTTGAACCGATTACTATTTTAATGAGTGAAATAAGTATTTGACCCCTTCGCAAAACACGACTTCTAATCCTTAGTTTGCAATAATAGAGGCCAGGCATTTCTTGTAGTTGGTCATTAGGTTTGCATCTCAAGAGGGATTTTGTCCCACTCCTCTTGGCAGGTACTCTCCAAGTCATTAAGGTTTTGAGGCTGTCGTTTGGTAACCCGTTTAGCTCCCTCTACAGATTTTCTATTGGATTAAGAGGTCTGGAGACTGGCTTTGCCACTTCAGAACCTCAAAGTGCTTCCTCTTGTGTCGCTCCTTTGTTGCCTTGGTTATGTGTTTTGGGTCACCCCCATGCTGAAATACCCATCCACAACCCATTATTAATGGTTCTTACCCCAGATCTGACAGTAGCCTAATCCATCATACCTTTGATGCCCTGCAGACACTCTCCCCTCAATGTTTCCACCTTCACGGTTGCCAGCTAGGATTGTGTTCTTGGTGTTCATTCCCTTATCTCCAAAACATGGCGAATTGGAATGATGTCAAAGAGCTTGATTTTAGTCTCATCAAACCACAACTTATTCAGATGTTCAATTTCAAACTTCAAACGGGCCTGTTCATGTGCTTTCTTGTGCAAAAGGGCATCCCAAAAACTTTTTTAGGATTTCAGATTTCCTTGATGGTGTAGCATGTTACCAACTGTTATCTTGGTGATTATGGTCCCAGCTGCCTTGAGATCATTGACAAGTTCCTCCTGTGTAGTTTTGGGCTGATTCCTCACCATTCTCATTATCACTGAAACTTCACGAGGTGAGATCTTGCATGGACTCCCTGACTAAGGAAGATTTACAGTTGTTTTCTCTTTTTCCTAATTGCATCAACTGTTGTCAGCTTCCCTCCACGCTGCTTGACGATAGTCTTATAGCCCATTCCAGCTTTTTGTAGGTCTACAATCTTGTCTTTGACCTACTCACACCTGCAGCTCCAGTGTTCTCCAACCTTCAGCGCTTAGAATGCAGCTCTGCACAAGAAGTTTGGCCAGAGCAGAAATAGTCATGCCCAACTGAGCCTTGTTTCTCTCTAGGTTTTTTCCTTCACTGTCGTCAATTGGTGAAGTTTTGTTACTCGCCACTGGTTTGTTTGGGACCTGTGGAGCTGCACATCGACAGATTTGCTCTTCAGTGTTCAGAGTTTCAGCAGTGAATTTTAAACCACCCTGAACTGAACTAAACTGAACTTCAACTCTGAAAACTGGATTGATCGGTTTCAATTTACTGGAACTTCTATGTTAAGCTGCTTTGACACAATCTACAGTGTACGAGCGCTACAGAAATGAACATGATTTTAATTGAATTTTCCTCATTAAAATGGAAATCAGTAATCATCAGTAAATCATAACTTTTTCAAATGCATTTTTTGTTGTTATTCTGTCTCGTACAGTTAAAATAACCCTACCACTACACATGTAGACTAATAATTTCTTTGTCCGTGAGCAAACATATCATCAGAAGATCAAATACTTCCCCCCACAATAAACATATATATATATTTTACTTCATTATTATTATTACTTTATTATTGTTTTGTAAATGCAATCATAACAACCCATTTAAAATGTCTATTTCTCTCTTGTCTCACAGGCTCTGCTTTTTCTATTTTGCCTTATTCTTTCTTTTTCTCTCTCTAAAGATATGCCAGTTCAGGACTTGACAGACAAGCAGGGGCATCAATGAGGAAGGTAAATCATAAGTACAGTTACTGCATCAGAATTGGTAATGAAAACAGAATTTATAAGTTGAAAAAATTGGGAAAGTAAAGATAAATTCACTTCAAGTATTATTTATTTTTTTTGTGAAAAATATTTACTGGAGAACATTTATTTGCAATTTTCCAATAAAACATATTGTGTTATTGCATCATTACATTATTAAGGATTTAAATTACAACCTGAGGTATATATTTAGCCTAATACAACTGTTTTGGTTGGGTTTTTAAAGATTTTTTCTGTTGTCATCTAAAAATTTATTTGCTAATATAGGATATTCTTTTTTATATATTGTTATATTTTTAATTTTAGATTAAAGTATTTGGTGCATGTGCTTTTCAGCAGCAGAATTGTATAATAACTTTATTGAAATCCTTATAGATTTTAGATATAAAAATGAAACAGTATGAAGTCTTCTGAAACAAACAATCATGCTATTTCTATTTTTTAATCGTCTATCCTCTCCTCTCTCCTAGTCTGTACATTATGCCTCTCTGAGGACCAAGCCTAAGAAGAAAAGCAAAGGTACGATGATCAGATAACAGGATCTTTACTTGTGTTAAACTGAGCAGTGTTTGTCAAGAATATCAAGACGTTATTTGTCTCATATATGCTTATAATTTTTTATGCTGTGTGTGTGTGTGTGTGTGTGTAGGTTCCCTCAGTAGTGCCAGCAGGAGGCGTATTGCCTGCAAAGATTTGGGTCATGGCGACTGTGAAGGCTGGCTATGGAAAAAGAAGGACGCCACGGGCTACTTTACTCAGAAATGGAAGAAGTACTGGTTCGTTCTTAAAGACTCCAACCTGTACTGGTACACAAATCAGAATGTAAGCAAACAAGCATGGTTCATTTCCCTTGTGTTGTTCTGTGAGGGTGCATGTCCAATATTGTCCATTTAAAATTCACTTGCTGAATTTGCACAGTAATCAGTTTGTAAACAGATTAGCACCCCAGTTAGGATTTAAGTCATATTTCATATTTTTTTAATTCCTCACTATTTTTCTCACACTGAGTGAGTGATTCTAAACCTTCACAAATGTCTTATATCTTTATATATTTAGTTGATATCTTCTGTTAAACACACACAAAAAAAGACATCCATAGTATGAACAAAAATAGATTTAGAATTTTTCCCAACATACTTCATTATATCTTCCTTTGTGTTTAACAGAATAAAGAAACTTTGGTTTGGAAACTGGTTTGGAAAGTAAAGGATGAGTAAATGGTTTAATGATGATTTTTAAATCCCTTTAACCAGACCAGTCAGAATGAATCGGCCAAATCTGATTTTCATGTAATGTAAATTCTGAACTGAAATTAAAACAAAAATTCTGGATGAATAGTTAATAATGCATCCGGTATGAAAGCCGTTTCACACTTTGTAGTGTCTATGGCCGATTAGAGACTTAAACCGGCACACTGAACAGTAGGCATGGGTCAGTATAAGCTTGTGACAATGTGATAACCTTGGATTTCACGGTTTTGTGATTACTGCTGTAAAATATGTTCATTTTAAATGTCTGGATAAAAAACAATAACTTTCCCCCATTGAACACAATATATTTTATTTTAAAATATTTTGGACCAGTAGTTTTTGATGTGGAGGATTGTTTTTGCTGGAGATATTGCCCTAAAAAACTTAAGAAAATAGTGAAACTAAAAAAAAAAAAAAAAAAAAGTGTATACCGTAGGAAAAGTATAACAGAAAATAGGTATAACCTTGGTATAACTATGACTTTTCCAAAATGCGATAAATCTTGAAACCAGTTATTGTCCCAGGCCATATTTTATTTTGGTTTTTCTCTTTTGGCCAACCCCCTTTTCATACCCAAATGAGAGAGATAAGTCTATTTTTTAAAACCAAATAAAGCAATACGATGTATAATCCTGAAGTGAGCACAAAACCTGTATATAATGTTGATAGTACATGCATCTGTAAGTATCACCGTAGTTTTTCTATAACTGCACTTTATAACTTATACCTCCACCCTGCACTTGCTGCTATTGCACTGCTGGTTTGACCTAAACTGCATTTCGTTGCATTGTACTTGTACATGTGTAATGACAGTACAGTTGAATCTAATCTATTTAATCTAATCTAATATCAAAAGATCAATCCGATTTGAAGCTTATGACATATAATTGTGCACACCAACCCAATCACTTTTATGCAATAGTAACCTTACATTCCTTATAAACAAATACTTGGCACAGGAAAATATAACAAGAAAACAAAGACAGATTTGAAAACAGCTATTATGGAAAAACAACGACCTAAAATCAGAAATCATGTTTTTTTTTCATTATAGAATAAAAAAAATGCAAAGGCTGTGAAAAAATGATTTTGGTCAAGTAATAAATTTTTTGGTTGTTTGTTTGATTTGTTAAAATATTAAAGCACTTTGTTATTTTCATAAAGTATTAAGCCCATGTAGTTTGTTTTACAAATTAGCTCAATGCTAACAGCAGCTATTATCTAACAATAACATAGCGTTTGACACTCCAACATGGTGTCTTATGTCAGGACACATTGCAGACTCTGATCTGGCATGAAGGAGACATATTTTTGAATAGAGGCTAGTATTTTATGCTTTCAGTGTTAGCATAAGCTTTTACAGTATCACTATTATTATTGGAATTACACAATTATCAGCAGTTAAGTAAGTACATTGTGTCTTCATTGATGGCCAGGTCAAAAGCTAACAAACCTGGTGTGATGTTTAAGGTTTTTTTTTTTATAGTTTCACATTTAAATGTATATCTCATGTTAATTTCATTGTTTTAAGGATGATAAAAACACATCTGTGCATTTATACTATCCTGTTACTGCCAACCTTATGATTAATGGTGCTGTTTTTTTTCCTTTGTTCAGGATGAGAAAGCAGAAGGCTTCATCAGTTTGCCAGAGTTTCGAATAGACAGAGCGATCGAATGCAGGAGGAAACAGTGAGTGTTGAAAGACAACAATAATCACGTCTCTGTTGTGTTGGGCTTGCTGGTTTGTTGGGTGGGTCTGTGTGTAAAACCTATCGGCTAGTGGAATCTGGGTCACTGCAGAACTGCTGATCTCTCTTTTATAAACACACAAACACTCAAGCTCCGAGTGAGTGTAATCTATTTATGTCTGAAGGTCTCAGTTTCTCTCTTTCTTTCTTTGTTTCAGTGCCTTCAAAGCATGCCATCCCAAAATTAAGAGTTTCTTTTTTGCTACAGATCATTTAGAGGAGATGAACAGGTAAGTGGTGTCAAAGCCCCTTAAGCAGACATCAGCTCACCACCCTGATATTTCCTCATTTCCACACTCATTTCTTGTTTCAGATGGATGAATCGTTTGGGTTTGGCTGCTATTGGCTACACGCCTGATGATCCAGTACCACGTCCTGATGAAGGTGAGATCATATCCTGTGATATCATAAGCTTAGTGCTCTGATTTCATTGAGTATAGTTGAGCACACTGATAAAATGGCCATTTATCTTTAGGAAATCACTGAAGGCAACAATATCATGTTATAACCATATCATGTGGAAATAAGATGTACTATAACTGTACTGTGCATTTACACCGTGGCCATCTTCATCTATGTAAACACACGAAAACAACATTAACATTATAGCAGACACTGTAAAATATGAAAGTATGTTGTGGGACTGCTATACAGCAATAATTATTATGGATTATAGATAGCGAAATTTAGTGTTTTTGTAATGGTTTTTTTTTTTAAAAAGCATGATGGTAAAACAGGAACGCTGTTATGAATGTGTTAAAACATCTGTTTGTAGTAAAAATTCATAATAAAGACAAAAAAATACAAATTTGTGCATCTTCCGTGTGCACCATCTTCCGTGTGCAGCCATGCTGCCGTGTAGATGGTGTATTCTGGGAAATTTCCTTACCCCTTGTTTTTGACTGTGGTCCTAAAAAATCTCCGTTTCAGGAGCTATCTAGCCCTACGCCTAAAGAGAATTGGGACACCCCTACACCTTCACGTGAACACGCAAAACAAGAGTTAGGGGTGAGGGGAAGGCCTAGGGGTGGAATTGGGCCTTTATATAGGCTGAATTTAATCAAGCAAATTAAGTAAAACATTACTGAATTTAATTTGTTTCAATTCAGATCATTTAAATATTTTGCAACCCTTTACCTTAAAAAAATGTAAATCAAATGAATGATTTTTTTTAAGTGTAATGATGTCCTCATCATAGCTTTTGAAAATTGAAGTTTGATTATCATAAACGATAGTGTTATGTACACGTCATTCTGATTTCTTCATTTCTTTGTTAAGATTACTGGAGCGAGAGTGATCAGGATGAGGTTGATGGCTCTATGACACTCAAACAGGAAGCCACATACCACCACAACCCCACAGTGAGTATGAAGACACATGACTATATTTAGTCAAAAATGCCCTTTGACTGACTTTAGCACAAATGCACACATGCCTAAACTGATCAAAAGTGAAAGAAAATACATCTATATTGTTGCAAAAATGATTTCTGTTTAAATGTGCTATTTTAAATGGTCTATTCAAAGAATTAAAAAAAAAAAAAAAAAAAAACTGTTCACGACATTTATTATGAGAAAAAAGAAGAAAATTGTATCAAAGTGATCATTCTGAAGAATCATGCGACACTGAAGACAGGAATCATGACTGCTGAAAGTGTCTAATATAATGACTAATTAAATGAGTTTTAAAACAAATTATTAAAATAGAATATAGTAATTTTTTATTGTAATAATTACTGTTCTGCTCTATTTTGGGTCAAATAAATGTAATTTTAATGCATAAGCAATACAAATCTTTACTGAACCAAAACCTTGAAATTATATATAAGAATTAAGCCAGCTCGTAATGGCATGAAGATGATCCAGTATATAAACAAGCCATCATTTCTAATTAAAAATAAAAGAATTACAGTGCACTATATCTTCCACATCACACTGAAGGAAAACATGCAGCATAATCACTGCATCTCTCTGACCATCATCAAATATCACTGAGCATCAGCAATGGTAATGAGCGGTGATTCTATTTGTCTTCAGGCAACTTCAACCAGTCCATTTCCTGAGCGACATTTTTCCAGCGGTTCCACATTCTCACATTCCTCTGCCGAGGAGTCCCATTCTTCTTGCCGATCCTCCCATCGGGAACGCCGCTCATGGCAGGACCTGATTGAAACACCTTTGACCAGCACAGGATTACACTACCTGCAGACCGCAGAAGAGGAGGAACCAGGGCTGCTGTCACCTGACCAGCTGCGGCAAGCCACGCTCCCCGCTCAGCGTCGGCGTCCTCTAGAGCGGGACGGGCCTTTTCCATTGACGGACAGCGAGGAGTCCAGACCCCGGCATCACACTCACAAGCAGCGCAGCCAGAGCCTCCCTCGCCACCGTGACACGCACGGAGGACACTCGCACCGCAGCACTCGTACACACATGCACACGCATGGTACTCTGAGGCCACGAACTCACCTCCATGAGGAAGATGAGGAAGAAGAGGAGGAGAAACATGTGCGGAAAGCCAGCAGCAGGAGGCCTGAGAGTGACGAGAAAGCTTCCGATGGCACCGATGGCCTTCAGGAGCTGTACAAATCGCTGGAACAGGCCAGTCTGTCTGCTTTCGGCCAGCAGAGGCCTTCCACCAAACAAGAGTTTAGACGATCCTTCATCAAACGCAGTAATGACCCTGCCACGAATGAGCGACTACACCGCATACGGGTTCTCCGCTCCACACTCAAGGTACGCAGACTCAATGAGGAATATACACTCCTCTCACTAAAATGTGGAAGTAAACTGTAACAGTGTGGACGTCTACTAAAAAGTCTAGAGCAGTACTGGTATTTTTACTTGTTTCATTATTTACTCCTTTCTTCTGTTGGATTCAATAGATGATATTTTAAAGAATGTCTAACTAAAAAATTGTTGGCGACCAAAGTATGGAGTAATATATGATGGATTCAGCAGGGACTACAAACCACATTTTTTTTTTGTTCTGCAGAAGAAAGAATTTCATACAGGTCTGGAATGAATGATGCCAGAACCTAAATGCTTGTGTGAATTATTCCTTTAAAAGCACAGTATATCATTTTCACCACTAGAGGGTGCATATTCACAACAAATAAAGACGTATTATGATGACAGTGTAACTTAGGGTGGAATCATGGGTGTTGTCGTCTTCATTACATGGACCATACAGAAATCATACTCATGGATGAGCTAAAGTATTTAAACTTATTATCATGGTAATATGAAGCAGGATAAGAGTAACATTTGGAATAATGCCAGTATAGAAATCAGCAAAATATAGAACACAGTGTTGAATATAAATTTATATAATCTAGTTCCAAATGAACAATAGTTATAGGTGAAAAGTTCTATTCTTTGGTTTTTAATTATATAATTTCATTCAAAACTCTAGCAGGCAGGGTGTGAGAGACATTAAACCTTTTTTAAATAAATGATATACAGTACATATATTTCATGTCTACAAAGATTTAACTTATTTTTAAAGCATTTAAAGCACACTTTGAAAAAATATACCAATATAACTAGTGAAAATTAATGGATTTTAATATACTTGTTCAAGTTTACTGAAGCAGTACTAAAAATTTATATTTAAGGGTATTTTTAAATTTATAACTTCTACAAACCTATAATGAGCATGATTTGGATAACACCTCTCCAATCATGTTCTATTAATCTAAGTCTTCCATAATACACACACTTATTAATGATTCCTACTTGTCTTCCTCGTGATGAAGAGTAGGCAAAATCTGATATGTAGTGGGAGAAAAAAGAAGAATGAGTTCATCAGACGCTGGATTTGAACAGGGTTCACGATCAAGCACGTCAAAAGATGTTGCCATGCGCTTAACCGCTTCTGTTGCGGTCTTTAGTTATGTTGTCTCTGTCAATCAAACGGTTATGGACGTAAACCTCTTAGCTAGTTCATTCCAACAAGGTGCGCTATTTGAACTTATCCTAAATAGACACTGCAAAATCGTAATTTCCTCCCCCCTCGGAGGGGCCCTAAGTGCGGACGGGCCCCTGGGCCTGTGCCCACATTGCCCATTGGTTAATCCGGCTCTGGTCCGACATCACCTGAATGAGATGGTCTCGGCTTGATTGAAACGAACTCTAAAGTGGATTCATTGTAGTGAGAAAGCAAAACAATCCAAGGAACTAACGAACCAGGCGGAATGACAGTGTATTATAGCTGTGTAATAGCCACATATACGGCTATATGAAGAGAGAATTAGGCGTAGGGCAGGATGTCATCATTCCTACCAGTAAATGTGCGTTTCATGTCAAATACAAAAGTGAAGGCATGCTGAACTATTACTGAGTGCTGTTAATCCATTAGGAAAATTGACTGAAATTATCATCTGATAGTTTTTCCATATTTTAATCTTATAATATTTTGTGTTAGGCTTGTTTTGTTCATTTCTGCACTGACACCTCGAAAGATCAACATTGATCTGCTTCATGATCTGACTGCAGTGTTGGTTCGTCTGTTATTTGGCTCTATAAATTAAACCTATAATGCAGAATTCTAGACAACTTTTTAAAATAGATTGAATAATTCAATAGATCGATTTTCACAAAAGTTGACAACTGAAATGAGGCTTAGTATAAGAAAGTCTTGCCTCACTGGTTTATATTTGGTGACAGTGTCTGTGGGTGTCAGAATTAAAGTAAATCATCAGTTGTATTTAAAGAAAAGTTATGCTGAATAAAAAGTGTGTGTATACAATTATGTTTGGCCTTTGCCATGTTATTTAAAATATGTGGCTAAAAAAATAGCTATAGTAAAAATCTAAAACCACTGTAGAAAAAATCCTTAGCGTTGAACCCTGTGAGTATTGTCTTAATCCTATTAAAATTGGAGTATTGGTGTCCATGTAAATCTACTGACTGATTACCTACAGTACTTGACTGTCTAACTTCTAGCTGTTCAAACATAGTGACAGGGTACAACTGGCCCCAGGTTGGCAGAATCTTCTTGATCTGGATGTAGTTTTGGGCAGCTTTTTAATCAAAGCAAAATAAAACTTTTAAATGTAACAATAATTCAGCAACAAATGTAAAAGTGTAGAACCACACTAAAGCTAAACCTCTCTCTATCCTTTACCTTCAGGCAAAAGAGGGTGACTTGTCGATAATCAGTCAGGTGCTGGACGACCCATGTTTGACCTCAAGGAAGTTTCGAGAATGGAAGCAACGCAACCATGAGCTCTTCCTGGATATCTGTGAGTTCAGCTCTGCCCCACTGGAACCGCCCAGCGAGTCCAATGACCTTTCACCTCTGTCACCAACAACGTTGATGATGCACACTCACTCCTTCATAGAAACGCATGTGTGAAACACAGTCACACACTCACACGACTAACAAACAGTCACACTCTAAAACAAAGACACAAAGGTATACAAATAATGTGAGTCGTGCGTTTCAAGCCCACATTCACACGCACACACACTTTAAAAAACACTGTGAATTCAGACTGTCTTCACTTTTCCTTGACGGATGACCTGATACTGCCCTCCTCCTGACCGTGAGTGACACCGGATTAAACCAATACACTGTAAGATCAACGTCGAAGAAGTGACCCAGCCTCCGCAACTACTGCAGACAGACAGACAAACAAAGTCAGACTGCTTGCCATGGAAGTGAAAGAGTTACGACTCATTGCAAACTCTGTACAATAAATTTCATCACAGCCACTATTCGAGACGGATGGAAGAAAGGCCCTGTGAGGTGCCCAGTGCATGCCTGAAGAATCTTCATCTTTTCAGAGTAATTGACCACCAGTTGAACAAAACAGAACCGTATATAAAAAAGAATCTCTTATTTTTGTCTCTAATTGGAGTGAGGGGAGAATCTTTTTTTACTTATCTTATGAGGATTTTGTTTGCTTATTTATTTATTTTCCTTTATTTTGATTTCCTTCCCTTGGAATGCTGCAGGAAGAGCACTCATGTAGCCATGGGCAACAGGCTTCACTCTGTTACCAAGCAACACCGCCCTACTGTGTTACTCTATACAACTCTCAAAGCAAGCAAGAGTGTTGGGAAATGTGTGTGTGTGTGTGTGTGTGTGTGCGCGTGTGTGTGTGTGTGTGTGTGTAGGGTAATGAGAGAAAGACTGAAAGTGAGTCGACGGATGCAGAAGATTCTCTTTTGGAGATTTGAATTCGCAAATGGGAAAAGATGAACTCCTGGCAGGTAGTAACGCGTTTAATTTGGCTTCTTTAGAATATTTATATTATAGCTAAACTCATGCATGGTTTAAAAAAGTATTACTATATGCTATCAGGCCAGAGAACAGTCTGTATATAAGAAAATATTATTTGCATAGCTGCATCCTCTGTTTAAAACTGTGAATTGTACTCGTGAATGCAATCTTTTGACTCTGCCAACGCAGAACCTTTCTACTCTCTATTTTTTTCTACAAAAAAAAAAAGATGACAAAAGATGAAAAGCTTTGCTTCTCTGATGTTATGACTGTTTTTGCTTGTTTCCGGGTCTTTGCTGGTCATTACCTCTGAGCTTTGGGCTACATTCAGGTTGTTTCTGTTTGCTAATGTTCGTGTTCCTTAGACAGACTCCACTAGCCAAAAGCTAACACGTTAGCGTCAGTCCTTTTCACAATTATAAACATCAGCAGCTCAGGATTCTACAATCAGATCAAATGGGAGAAAATCTGAGGTTCAAATATAGAAATAAATTGGTTCATTCCTGGCTGTGGAGTGGAAAATGTCCCCCTCTTCTGAAAAATGTCGTGTGTGTGTGTGTTCTCATCCCTCCTCACCCAAACACATTGCTTTTCAGCACAGCCCTGCATATGAGCTCAGTGTTACAGTTCTGTTTGATTGTCACTTTTTAGGATCTTGTGGGATGTATTTTAATTGAATAGAATGTATTCATCCATTACTATCTGTGAGACTCATTGGAACAAACACACACACACACTACCCACACATAGACAGACAATACTTTCATGTTTGTGGTCGATGCTTTTTTTACCAAAGCAACTCTCAGAATCACGTCTGCTCATTACTGTTACTCTTTTATGATTCTTTTTATGTGAATGTTGGTTACACTTTACTGTTTTTCATCCCATGATGTGTGTGTGTGTGTGTGTGTATGAATGAGTGTGTGTTATCCAGGCCATCGGGGTTTCACTGTGGTTTTAAGGGCATGTCCCCCCTCTCCCCCCACACGGCTATGCTGTATAAGGTGTAAGTTGCACTGCAACATTGAGACGGAACATATTGCTCTTTTTTCAAGGTTTTCTTTCAAAAAGTCCCCTTCTGTATATTAAAACACCGGGAAGAGCCTGATATTTATTCACAGTATTATTCAAAGCTAACCCTCTTTGCTTTCAGAAATATAAATACATATATAAATATATATAATACAGATTGTAAAATGTTAAACTAATAAACTGAGTTCTCTGCACTCTGCCTTTGTGTTGTGTGATGTTTTCAGTGACCAGTTGTCATTTATGATGATATACATCTAATTTTACACATAAAGCCAATTTTGTTTGGTTTATCAAAATTAAATATGTCTTTCTTAAAGCAAGAATGTTACCACTAAACTAATGGCATGTAGATTTCAGTAATGATTTTATAATTATATTCATTTTTTCCATTTTGAAACATGATTTAACTTTCAACATTCGACATTGTATTCCATTTTATTTACCCATCTATAAAATCTAAACATAGGGCCTGATTGCTCATGTAAAGTTAGGGTGACAACCAGTGTTAATGTCTGCTTGAAGGCAGATGGTGCTGGGACTTTTATTTCAGTATTTCATTGCACTTCTAACAGAAACAACAGAGTACTGAGCAGGGCTTTCTTTTTGCACATCATTCCCTCATAGCAAACTAATGGTAAAAGAGGGTTTTAATATGCAGTTGCTATGAAAGCCCCCAGGCAGACACAGCCTGATCTCACGAGTAAACTTAAGTATTTGAAGTTTTGTCAGTTTAGTGGCTAATTCATATGAGTTCAGCTGTATGAAAATGTATGATTTCAAAAAGAAGCGTGGTACCCATCCCCGCCCCTAAACCCAACCATCATTGAGGGATGAGCAAATGGTACTAAATTGTGTGAATGTGATTGTACAAATCTATACGAATTAGCCATTAAATCAAAAAATCACAAATTGCTGTGAGATTGTGTTGGTTAATGTCAACAGAAGGGCGGACACTCTAAATGTATTGATTATTCAATGAAGATTACAAAAACAAACTTTTTTTCAGTGTATTAACTTATTCAGCAAAATAAACCAAGTAAATAAACGTACATTTTGCTTTTATGTGGACTTTAAATACGAGAGCAAATCCCCTACATCATGGAGTCTGCATTAGTGTGCAGTTTTTGTGGTGTAAAAATGGTTTTATAGCAAGTGGGTCAAAATTGTTTCACCCTATGTGTCCAGCCTTTATAAAAATATGAAAATAAAAAAATTGTTAATCTTTAGCATTTTTAGTAAAAGTGATCAAACTTGTAGATACAACATTTTTTTCATGAAATCACAGACAACTCAGAGTAGTTGTGTTTGGAAAGCTGCTTCAAGTGTACAACCAAACTGCATTTTGTATGATCAGTAAGCTGAGAAAAACTACATATTTAAAACACTCCTCTAACTAAACTCAAAAAATGCTAACATTACAGATTATGCAGACAACTGACACTGAAAATGACCTGTTTAAATAACAGCTAAAATAACAACAAAACATACTTTGATACAAACAAACATTGCAAAAGCCAGTGTTACTTACGTGTCGACCACAAACCAAGCAACTTGGGCGTTTAGGTCCTTCTCGCTCTCTAACGTGTGCTAGAAAGTTAAGGGCTGGCCCTCTTGCTTGGTTCAAAAGGTAAAACCAGGCCCGGATTGGCTAATCGGGAGGACCGGGAAAATTCCCGGTGGGCCGGTCTGTTTTTTGGCCGCGAGGGCCGGTGTCCCTAGCTGCTTGCACTCTCAGCAGTCACACTTTTTTCTTCTATTTATTTATTTGACCATAGCTTTACTCTTTTTAATCATTATTTTACCGTAGTGCCGCTCTTTTTATTTATTTTCTCGCAGCCCCGTGAGAAAAATGCAGCCTGCAGGTTAACTAACGTTAATGATGATGATGTAATGTAACTATCGACCCCAAACAGCGGCACCTTAGTGAATATAAGAATTCGAATAAAATGAATAAAACACCTGCTCAATGAAAATCAAATGATTCACTACATTAATAAATCTGACATAACTTGATCATAAATCTAAAAATAGGAGAAAAAGATTGAGCCATCAAAAGAAAGTAGTGCTGTGTCTTAAGGGTCGCAAGTCATTAGTTAGTTTTTACTCTCATTGTATTAGCGCCAATGTGGTCCAGTGGTAAGCACATTGCATATCAATGGCACAGACCTGTGATCGAATCTCACATGAAAAATCTTTTTTTTTTTTTTTCGATTTTATTGTTAAGACATAAAATACTGTTAGGGCTGTTGAACATTTGAATGTCTAAAGCAGCAGTTTTCTTGAAAAAGACGTGATAGTGCCATTAGTAACTGAATTGGAATCACTCGTGAACTGAGGTGGGCCGGTCTGGCTTGAAACTCCAGGGCTGAAAATGAGTCCCACTCCGGCCCTGGGTAAAACTCCTTAGTTCACTTCAGTGTCTCCAGCGATATTCCTTATAAATGCCTTCGTTTTTTTGCTAAAAAATAATAATAATACAAATACGCTTTTCAACAATATGTCTTTTTACTGTCTTTCAAAATATTCTCTGGCGTGGAGTCCCGCTCGCTCACGCACGCGCTCCTTCACAATTTAAATCGGCCACGCCCCTTTTGATTGGCTTAACAAGAGTTTGGGTGTTTTTACTGATCTGTCAGATCTATAAATATTTACGTACATATGGGTCAGATTCACTTGCTTTTTCCCCTACTTGCATTGATTTGTACAGACATAAACAATCATTATAAAATCGAGTTTTAGAAACAATTGTTTATTTAAATAGAAAACAATTTCTAGAAAGTACAAACACATAGAATACAAAAGCTAGCCTCTTGAAGTTTTATACAATTATTAGATACAAATGATTTTCTGAAATCTAACAATTCAGAGAAATAAACATTTTGAGACGTAAAAAATAATAAGGGAATTGTGTGTGGGGAAGTAAAATATTAGAGGGACATATCAATCAGTGTTGATTCACAATTGTAAATATTATAAGTTCACATCTATACAGCATTTATTATTTTTTCTGAGAACTGTGACTTCCTCACAATTGTGTTGCTTTGATACAAATGAAACTACAAGATTAAACCCTTAATTATGAGAAGTGTGAAACAATGCAAATGCATCTATTAAGCAACAAGATACACTGAGAGAATAGCATGTATGTATAATAATTTTATATAATTTGAACAACAATGAATATTATCATAAATTATATGAAAACGTCATCTAGAATATTCTTTCGCGCTCTGAGATCTTGCTTGACTCCTCTTGCTTTCCGTACTGAGACTGAAGGGGGCGGGACTGGCATGGCGGCCAAGGTGAGTTTCTCTTCCAGCTGAGTTGGTACATAAGATCATGCGTGTTCTTACATAATGTATGACTTATACATGACAGTATCACTCATGTTATTAATCAGCATTTCTCACGAAGAGTTACACGATGTAGCTGTTATTCCGAGCACGAGCGCAGTGTTTATTAAACAGAGCGAAGAACATGCTTTTGACAAACTCACTCTCGCACACTCATGAACGAGCGCCTTCACTGGGTTTTTACACCATACTCTGCTGCTAGACCTCGTTTTCTGGACATGACTCCATATAATCTGCTAAATTTTTAGATACGTTGTCTTCTCTGCCAATCTGAGGACTCAATATGGATTATTACTCGCGCTAAAGTGTCTTCTCTTGCTTCAGTTCATTAAACTAATACAGATAAAGTGCTTATGGGAAGATCATCAAGGAGCTGAAAGAGAGAGAGAAGGCTTAGCCAGGACAAACATGTTTTATTGAAAACCACACAGCACTTAGCCTGTTTCTGGTTATGAGCAACAGTAATACCAAATATGAACAAGCTGAAACAAACTGTACAACGTATTGTGCATTAATTATTGAGAATAAAATCTTTCATATTTAAGCCTGTGCTTTTTCTAGATAATACGGTGCCTGTTGTCAATTTGTGCCGATAATTTTGTTATCATACACTCACTGACCACTTTATTAGGTACACCTTACTAGTAACCGGTTGAACCCCCTTTTGCCTTCAGAACTGCCTTAATCCTTCGTGGGATAGACTTATCAAGGTACTACAAATATTTCTCAGCGATTTTGGTCCGTATTGACATGATAGCATCACGCTGTTTCTGAATTTGATTTGGTACTAATGAGCCTAAAGTGTGGGAAGAAAATATCCCCCACACCTTATTCCACCACCACCTGCCTGATTTGTTGATACAAGGTAGGATGGATCCATGCTTTCATGTTATTAACGCCAAATTCTGACCCTAGCATTCAAATGTTGCAGCAGAAATTGAGACTCATCAGACCAGGCAACTTTTTTTCAATCTTCTATTGTCTAATTTTGGTGAGCCTGTGTGAATTGTAGCCTCAGTTTTCTGTTCTTAGCTGACAGGAGTGGCACCCGGTGTGATCTGCTGCTGTAGCCCATCCACCATGGACGTGTTGTGCATTCACAGATGCTCTTCTGCATACCTCAGTTGTAAGAAGTGGTTATTTGAGTTGCCTTTCCATCTGCTCAAACAAGTCTGGCCATTCTCTTCAGACCTCTGGCATCAACAAGGCATTTGCGCACAAAGAACTGCCGCTAACTGGATATTTTCTGACTATTTTCTATAAACCCTAGAGATGGCTGTGCATGAAAATCCCAGTAGATTAGCAGTTTCTGAAATACTAAAATCTGGCACCAACATCCATGCCACATTCAAAGTCTCTTAAATCACATTTCTTGCTCGGTTTAAACTGCAGCAGATCATCTTGACCCTGTCTACATGCCTAAATGCGTTGAGTTGCTGCCATGTGATTGGCTGAATACGTTAACGAGCAGTTGAACGAGTGTACCTAATAAATTGGCCGATGAGTGAATGTGTGATGGTCTAAAATCTGCATGTTTGTGTCAGTCTTAATGAATATTTACATTGGTCCTCAGATTCTGAAGTATGCAGCCATTCCTGCTGCTGCTGTAGTGGGTTTGGGCTCATTTAGAATTTATTCACTGAATGAGAAAACAAATGAAGAGCTGATATCTCCAAGAGAGGTAAGAAAAGACATTTTGCAGTAGTCCACACCATAACAGCACTCACTGTTTTACACCACATTTACAGTGCGTTTATTTCTTGTTTGTAATGCCAACTACATTAACAAAACATGTTACTGACTCCTCTGGGGGGTATTCCAGAAAGCTGGGTTAACTTACCATCTGCTAAACCCTGAACTCTCGGTTGATTTACCCAAAACCTGCTTACCGCGAGTATGTTGGTTCCAAAACAGGTGACAAGAGTTAGTTAAATCAACCTCATGAAGATAACCGCGGGTTAATGCGCGTGCACGGCCCACACCTGAAGGCATTTTCAGTAGATCGCCGAATTCACGAGTCACCATAAAAAAACACGGTGAGAAAAAAAGGGCAACGCACTTTACAGAGGCAGAGCTGGAGGTTTTAAACACAGAAATTACAGATCTGCTTCAACGAAGGAAAGAAATATAGAATAAGAAATAGATAAGAAAAGAAAAAATAGATAATAAGAAAGTTTGTTAGTTCATTAAATTACACATGCCACCCTCCATTTTATTCATTGTAATAAACAATTAAACTTCTCTTTAACATCCTTTTGAGTATGTTGTGTAACCATTCATGCATTTATTTTTATTGCCATTAATTTCTTAAGGCCACAATATGTGTATTGACTAATAAGGCTTATAGAAATTGTAATCTTTCTGGAGCTAGAACTCTGTCCAAAGTCATTAAACACAGAAACATTCTCCTAAAAGGTAATATTTAATTACTGGAGCTCTGTATTTAACACTCTAGAACAGTGGTTCTCAAACTGTGGTACCTGTACCACTAGTGGTACGCAGCCTTCCTTCTAGTGGTACGCGGAGGAATTAAATATGTCATGTACATGCCATACACATTTCAAAATTGATCAAAAATGATGTATATAATATGTCAAATATGACATATAGCCTATATTTCTAATGTAATCTGCCACGTTTTTTAACTGCAGAGTTGTAGCTGCTTTACTGGGCCTACTACGCTATTGTATTTCAATACTGCTCATTCTGGTGGTACTTGGAGAGACAATTTTTTTCTGAGGTGGTACTTGATGAAAAATGTTTGAGAACCACTGCTCTAGAATATTCTTTCTGTCATGCAGCAAATAGAAAGAGGCCTGTCTAACTGCTGTAGTCCACCAGTTAGAGGAGATGCTGTGTCCTATAATAAAGGCTCATCAGTGGTTGAGTTTTTGACTTAAACCACACAATATGTCACTGTTGTAAGTGATTGTTGTTAGGTAGCTTTAGGTTCTTTTTATGCTTTTTATTTTGCATGCAGACGAAGTTCCTTCTGCTTCAACTAACAAGCAGTGTAAGAATTTGTCTGCACTTTTCCATATTTGAATATTACTCTTGGATCACAAAATCTTATACATATACATTATATATATATATATATATATATATATATATATATATATATATATATATATATATATATATATATATATATATATAAAATTTTAATTCTAAAGTAGCTGTATAAGGTCCATCTTCAAATATAAATAAAGTCACATGAGCATCATCTTTAAGGTGAGAAATGTATATGAAAAGTATGTTACACGTTAAAGGTGCGTGTATAAAGCAGTGTAAAAAAATCATTCATTTTATTTCAGGAAATTAAGAAATTAACAGACCAAAATATTTGATTAAACATAGTTTTTTGACAAATTATATTTCTAAGCACTCTTCCATCTCTTTTGTCTGTCTGGGTCACTAAGGCCCCGTTTACACTAGTGCGTTTTAGTTTTAAAATGGCGTTGTAGAATGAAAACGATCCGCGTCCACACTTGCGTTTTACCCAGCGTTTCTGAACAGCTCTCCGTCCACACCAAAACGCTGAAAACGCACATCACGTGACCACACACACACACTCAGGCAAGCGCTCCAGCATTTCTACCCAGATGAGAGCTCTGCTTGTCGGACTGCTCATCAAGCATCTCCCGCTGGATCTAATCTCACTATATTTGCTAAACGTGATATTTCATTCATGTTGTTGTCTTTATCTAACGACATAGGCCAATTCCCTGACTTTGGTCATTGGAATCTATTAAGTTACTTGTTCACGGGTAACATGTTTTGGTTAAGCGCAAAGATAAGTTAATGATTAATCCAGGTACATTGACCGATCGCTTGCCTTTATTTCCTACAATGTATAAACTTATTGTATGTTATACTTTTATAATTGTCAATTATTAAAACTGATATTCAGCAAAAGAGAGGGTGCGTTTCGTATTTTCACTGAAATTGAAAGGAGGCAGTTGTTATCGGCTCCGTTTTGTTATAAATATCCACACAGTGAAGATGACGCTCATATATGCAGCACGGCGCCTCAACATTTCTGCTGTCTGTTAAGTTGCTAATATTAAAAAGAAAATAGGCAGTTCCTTAAATCATGTTTACATTTTATTGTTGAGAAAGTGAAACAACGTAGCCAAGGTGATGTGAATGAAGTTATAAAGTACACTGTTCCCTTTGAAGATTTACCCGTGTCCTCGGTATGTTTTCCATATCAAACTGAGAAGGGGGAGACTGCAGCCTTGATCAAACTTGCGAAGTCTTAACTTACAAGAAGAGGATGCGAGACTGAACTGTGTGTGGGCTACTTAATATTGAGGAAAAGCCCCAATCAAATAGGCGAACGTTTGCAGCCCCGCCTCCGTTTTCAGATGTCTCCGTCTTTCCCCATCCACACTGAGACGGAGCAGCAGCGTTTTAGAATGAAAACGGCATCTTCAGCGTTTTCGAAACGCTCCGTTTTCGGCGCCCGAGAACTCCGGCGTAGTGTGGACGGATGGCGTAACCGTAGCAAAACTTGTTTTCAAACTAAAACGCACTAGTGTAAACGGGGCCTAAGATTTCCTCTGGGTCAGGCTGCAGGTAGGGTGTCATCGTATAAGGCAGAAAAGGGTATCTTTGTCCTCCAGCAAGTAACAATGTAGTGCCCACTAATGATTCTATTTTATAATACAAATATAATAAAAATAAACATTGTGTAAAGCAACATTTGCTTTATAGTTTTTTTTTTTTTTTAACTATATTTGTGTTATACACTTGAATCATTACATCCTGAAAATTAGCCATTTAGCCTCAACATATAGTGATGAGGTGGGGTCATCACATATGTGCTGGTAGGATGAAGTAGTAATGAGTTTAATAGTTGAAACACCAAAAGATTAAGGATAGAAAATTAAGTTGTACCTGCACATTTATACTATGGACAGATTTCATATTATCAGTGTCCTTTAGTGACTGATGGAGCTTTAAAATTGGCTGCAAATGCACACAAGCATTTGGAAACCCTGAAAAAAATATTATATTAAAAAATGTAGGTGTATGTGCAAGAATGTATACATATAAACGACGTCCTACATCTTAAATTATAGGTAGGCCTATATTTTCCTACTAGATTCGAACTGGCTCCGCTGTGAGCTCCGCTGTTCATTAACGACGCACTGTCCACTACACTATTGCCGTGCTCTGAATCAACTGTGTAATGATACGCAGTGATTTATGACCAAGGAACTGTACAAAAGTGTAAAAAAACAGTTCAGTGCCAGGCATACTGTACAGGTGGTCCTACTGCCACATTGTACAGTTGCCTAAAATGCCCTGACGCGAATACAAAGAGCTGCACTGAATGTTTTTTATGGTAAGCGCAGACCCGCGGTTTGTCACATTTGATTTCAAAAAGGTTTGTTAAATACATTAACATTATGAATTTGGTTATGAAAAAAAACTATGCACTTATAACCCTCACAATGAAAAAACTTGTATCTGTGTGTCCACATCCATAAATATCCTCATCAAAAGAGCACGCAATGCTCAGTAAACTCTCTGAAACAGACAAACTCTGGAACATAGCAACTTACTCTCTGAAGATAACCTGCTCCGGAGCAGGTTATCTTCAGAGAGTAAGTTGCTATAGCTACTTAACATACCCAGAAGTTACCTCCGATTTTGGAACCAAAGCTGAGGTTATCTACCTACTTACTCTCAAACTTACCCGTGTATGTCACATAACCTGCTTTCTGGAACAGCCCCCAGGTCTTTATTCTAAATTGTGCATTTCTTGTGTATACATTTTGAACATATAATAATTTGCACTTAAAAATAACTGCAAACATTTTTTGTCACTATTAATGCCACAATTTTACTATGCTGTTTTCAATCAAGAACTTGTTGCCATTATTTTCAAAATGCACATACTTGTTTCTATATCAGGGGTGTCCAAACTCGATCCTGGAGGGCTGGTGCCCTGGAGATTTAAGCTCCAACTTCCTCAACACACCTGCATGGATGTTTCTAAGGGTGCTTTCACACCTACACTTTTGTTTCGGAACGTATCTCGTTTGCCCAGTTAGCACGGTTCGTTAGGCATATGTGAACAGGGCAATCGCGCTCTGTTCCGCGCCAAACTAATTGCTCCAAGATTGCTTGAGTGAGGTGGTCTCGGCTCGATTAAAAAGAACCCTGGAGCGGTTCGATTGCAGTGAGAATGCGATCCGATCCGAGCACGGTTATATCACAGTGTTTTATGGATATGTAATAGGCTTACGGCTATATGAAGAGAGAATTATGAGTAGGGCGGGAAGTTTCGCAAGTCTCCGGATGCCTGCAAACAAGCGATGATCTCCCGGTAATCTTGCGTCTCCCTCCCGGTCCTCAAATAGGCATCGTCGCGCACCCTTCTTACCCCTCCCCACCGCATCTCTCCTCAGACACATCGCACGCGTGCACCCTGTCAATCACCATCAAACCACCACCTCTCCTGACAGCTTAGCGGGAAGCTGCAAAATAAACCCTGACACTCTGACCAATGTGAGGAGAGTTTACTCGCACGTGACTTGTTTTAGCTCTTTTGGTCTGATTAGAAACTTTGCAGTGTGAAAGCGAACCGCACCAAGAGCAAAGAGTAACAATGTAACATTTGTAATCTCTGTTTCGGAACAACTGAATCGATTCACAGTTGTGAAAGCACCCTAAAAAGCCCAGTAAGAGCTTGATTCGCTTGCCCAAGTGTGTCTGATTGAGGTTGGAACTAAACTTTGCAGGACATCAACCCTCCAGGATTGAGTTTGCGCACCCTTGCTTTATATCAATAAAATGTGCAACATGAGTTGCATACAAATCTAATCGAATCAACTTTAAAGTTCTCCTTGACATCTCATGATTTAGAGGCACAGATGTTACTGAAGATGATGAATAATGGAATATGTTTAGCCTTAAAAACTGCTCTGATGCTGGATTAGCGATAGTGTTAATGTAATGGCTGCTGAAGCCTTTTTTACATCTGATATAAAGATGCGTTTTGTTCAATTGGTTCCCAACTTGCCAAAACAGGACAGGACCTTTGTACACCACCATTTAGAAATTTGGGGGACACACAATATTTTTGGGTGAAGAAATAATACTTTTAGCACAAAATTACAATCATCAGACATTTCTATTATACAAACTATCTGTATTTCAAAATGATGCTGTTCTTTTGAACGTTCAAAGATTCCTTATTAGATCAGGATTAACAGATCCTCAAAATGCAAAATACAAGTTTCCTCAAAAATATTAGATCACTGCTTTTGTATGAAAATGATAAGAAATGTAGTTCAGCACAAATTCAGCTTAATCAAAGGATTTCTGAAACATAATGTGACACTTGAAGGCTACAGTAAAGGCTGCTGGAAATTCAGCTTTGCCATTACAGGAATACAATAAACTGTAAAATATAATAAACAGCTATTTTAGTTGCACTAATAATTTGACTATATGACTTGATAACATGACTAGCTTTGTTAGAAATATTGAAAATATAACAAACTCCAGAAACGAAAGTCTGAATTTGTCTGTCTGTCCAGTTGTCCATCTACTCTCCAGATGGCCGTGCTGTGCAGTTTGTGGAGGAGCAGCCTGGTTTGGTTCAGACTGGTCTGGGATCTGTGAGAGTCGGCCTGCAGCCTTATGTCAGAGCTGTGCAGGTCTGATCCACACACTGTGATTACTGAGTTTGCTTGTCATTGAAGAATGTTAAAAATGGTGGAGCTTAAATATTTTTTATCTATATTATCATTATTATTCTCTATTAATAGAATGGCCTCACTTCAGTCAAAGTCGGGGTGATATCGCTTTACCAGTCTGGGCAAGGTAGGTCTGACTTGTGTGTGTGTGAATGAGCAGTATGGAGGCACTGACTGTGAATCTGACCTTTGACCTTCTCTGGTTTTAGACACATATCACTTCCTTCGAGATCCACCTCCTGGCTTTCTGCCTAGAGTGACCGTCATCGGTGTGTCTGGATTGGGTGGCCTGATTCTGGCACGCAAAGGTAGACTGACTGTGTGATTATTGTTTGTTGTTTTACTCTTCAAAATGATTAGAAAGTCAAGCTGCATCATGATACAGGGAAAATGCACAAAGATATGCTCTATAATTGTTGAGTACCGATAACGATATTTCCTAAACATTTCGCTTAAGAATTGCTATTTTTCCTCAACTTTTTAAAATGCTTTTAAAATGTTCTCCTTGTGTTCACATGGGTTCCCTCTGGGTGCTCCACTTTTCCCCACAAGTCCAAAGACATGCACTATAGGTGAATTGAGTTGGCTAAATTGTCCATAGTGTATGTCCTGTCCTGGTTCAGGGCAGAGCGTTGGGCTAACAACCCACCTCATAAAAAATCTAAATGTTTCAAAACAGCAATATGGTGCGGCTAAATATCAACTTCGATATAAATGGCCCTGAGAGTGAGTAATTTAAATGATGTAATTTAAGCAATAACAACAAAAAGTAAATAAAGAGCAATGTCTAGGTGCAAACTCGGTGTGTAACGATATTAAACCAACTCTCATAGTGAACCAAGGTTGGACCTAACTTGATATGAAATTTGAATAATGGATGATTTCTTAAAGGGACACGCCACAGTTTTAACTAAAATAACTTGGTTACATCACAAAAAAACCTGAAATATTGTTTCAAAGGATGAGATGAAGATGCTTGTCCGTGCCTTTGTCTCTTCACGGTTGGATTACTGTTCTGTTCACTTGTCTAAACAAATCTTTCATGGATTGATTGCAAGTTGTGCAGCGGCTTTTAACCAGCTCCTGTGCTTAAACCACTTCACTGGCTTCCTATTAGTTTTAGAGTAAATTTTAAGATTCTAGACATTAGATATAGAGCTCTGCATGGTCAAGCACCCCTGTATATTCAAGATCTTTTACTAGTCACTCATGTAGCCAGTCTCTGAGGTCTTCTGGCAAAGACCTTTTAGCCATTCCCAGAACTTGAGAGTAAAGGTGACTGTGCCTTCTGTGTTGTGGCACCAAGGCTCTGGAACTCTCTCCCTATTGCACTGAGAATTCTGGGATCAGTTGAACTTTTTAAAAAGCGTTTAAAGACACATTTTTGGTCAAGCTTTTAATTGACAGTATTTGTGTTTCTGTACTTGGATTTTAACCTGTTTTAATGTGATTACTTTTATTTATAGGTGTTCTTTTGCCTGTTTTCTGGTTTTCTCTAATTGTAAAGCACTTTGTGACTCAATGTCTGGGAAAGGTGCTATATAAATAAACATTTACCTACTTACAAAAACAAAATATTCTTCAGTGCCAGAATAGAATAGTTTCAAGATACGCACTAGTTATGTGTTTTTCAAATTAATTTTTATAAACGCTGCCTAATTAACTACATTTTCCAAAACCTAGCCCTGGCTTAAGCTTAGCCTTGTTTTTGAATCCGGCCTAGAGTTTAAAACACTATAAATGACTAAAAACCGTGGCAGATATTCAGATTCTTATTCGCTTTTGTCATTTTCCCACTTGTCTCTACTCCCTCCATTAGTTTTTATTTGCAACTCTATGCTCTGAGGCACTAGGTTCAGGTATAAAGACAGTAATGCCCCATCTGATTGGTCAAATTTGGATAAACATATGCATGCAGTTCACAAATTCTTGGCACCTTAACTAAGTTTCATTTATCGCACCACTCCGCAATACACATTGTATATCACTATTATTGTGGTAAAGGTTGGTTTTTGCTTTATAATTTCATTAGAAAGCAGCACGTGTTTAATTGTGTGATTTTTGTTTAGGCTCTCGATTGAAGAGGATTGTTGTACCTCTTGGACTGGCTTCAGCTGGTACTGCAGTATGTTACCCTACACAGACTGTGGGAGCTCTAAAGGTGCTTTAAAAAGGCCCTGGTATTTAAATATGTTTGTTTTGTTTGGTTGATCCAATTGCTAGTGGATGATGCTATTTCAAAGTGCTAATGGGGTTGCTTTCATACTTTAAATGCTGAGATGGTAAAATGTGTTAAAACAGCCACAAAAAAAAAACACCTACTTTCCACTAGTGTATTTTTTTTTAAAGTGTTGTGAGTAATAGCACAAAACAATGAATTTGTATTACACTGTTATACAAGAAGTTCTGATAATTATAATCGCTTTATACACATTTTCTTGATCACCCATAAAAAGCAAAATGGGTTTTGGTTAATCGTAATTGTGCACCTCATTAACACTTCTGCAAATGATGAAAAATAAGAAAGGTCTGCAGCACACAAAAAGCATTTATGGGCACGTTAAAACCAGGTAAAAACAGTAATGAGCCGCATTAGACCACTTTTGATCTGATCGCTGAATTTCATGTAATATCAGGTTAGAAATGTGATGTAAATTTCTCTTAATGCTAAGGAAACCTTTTCTCTTATCCTCTCAAGTATGTTAATATAGTTGTTTTTCTTCCTTAATTTTCATAGATCACAGGTAAAAAGGTGTATAGTGTCAGCTCATCTGTTGCTTCAATGTTTAAATCCAAACCAAAGGAAGATGTTGTCAAGTCTGTTGTAAATGTGGAGGTAAGCTACAAACATTCATACTAAAAATAAGTTATGTTAACCTTTAAAGATATATTTCATATTGTACGTTCATTTGCAATGTCAAAAAAATCCATTGATGTTTACTCCGCCGCAATCCAATCTCAACTCACCACAATTCATTTTTTGATTAATGTCTATATATATATATATATATATATATATATATATATATATATATATATATATATATATATATATATATATATATATATGTATATATATATATATATATATATATATATATATGTATATATATATATACATACATACATACATACATGCATGCATACATACATACATACATACATACATACATGCATGCATACATACATACACTAATGTATATATATATATATATATATATATATATACATACATACATACATACATACATACATACATACATACATACATACATACATACATGCATGCATACATACATACATACATACATGCATACATACATACATACATACACTAATGTATATATATATATATATATATATATATATATATATATATATATATATATATTTTTTTTTTTTTTTTTTTTTTTTTTTTTTTTCTCCCAAGTCTGCTGCTGCAGTACAAAGCCCAGATACTGAATCACCCACAAAAGCACTTTCTGAACTCCCACCTGAATCTGATGTGGCCTCTGCGACTCCAGAACAGGATGTTACACCAGTACCAGACGTTGTCCCATCAGTGGAATTATCACCAACAGCTGATGTTGCAGATCCTCCTCCTGTTGATGTAGCATCCGGAACTTCTGCTCCACCATCTGAACCTGAACCTAACCCAGCACCTGCTCTTGAAGCTGCCCCAGTTACAGAAGCTGCCCCTGTCGAAGATACTGTCCCAGATGCAGAATCCACCCCTGAACCTTCTCCAGAACCCATAGCTGAAACAGTCAAAGAAAGCACCATTGAGCCTCTTGAAGCCCCAGCTGCTGGCGCCGTTATAGACACTGCTCCTGAGCCAACACCTTCCTCTGAGACGGAAGTCACTTCTGTTGTGGAATCTGATCAAGAAATTGTCCCAGAACTTGAAGTCCCTGTACTTACAGCTGTTATAGAGGAGATCACACCCACAGTGGAGGAAGCCACATCCCCTGCACCCGTCCTTCCTAATGATTTCACCCCAACCATATCAGATGAGGGACCTGCTTTTGTTGCCCCACCCCCTGCCAAAGAAGCCATTCCGTTGACGCCTCCCCCAGTTGAAGCCAGCCAGCCAATAGCTGATGAGGCCCCGCCTTCTGAACCAGTAACAGGTGAGAAAATTTAGAAGAGTGGTTACACATTATTTCCAATCACCAATTTACCACTTAAGCTGCAGTCACACTGCACTTTTGCCTCATAGACTTTTATTTATACACACACGAATGTGACCGACCGGAAACGCAAGCTCGTGCAACAAGTTTCGTAATTCACTGCATTCCAAAGTTAAACAGGGGCTGGGTCCGAAACAGCCTACTACTTAGTAGGTACTGCATTTGAATTTAAACATACTACTCGGCCCTTAGAAAAGTACGTTCTATACAGTATGAATGTGAAAAGTATGAATGGAATTCGGGCGTACTACATCCGCCATTTTGTCATGGTCACGTGACCTACCTTCGTCAGTTGCGTCGCCTCACTTCCATTCATGATTTCTCTCATGGGGCATTATGGGATAGCACAGCGTGCATGGGATGCGCACTTCAGAATCTCGCCGGAAGTAGTAAGTCATCCGGGTACTTCTCGCCTACTGATTTTTGAATTCTATGAATTCGGACATACTACTCGGCTCGCATACTGATTTTAGCGTACTGTATAGTATGGAAGTATGCAGTTTCGGACGCAGCCATAGACTTTACTTGGGCGTGCTGCCCAGGTATAATACAGCTGCCCGAGTATATTTGGTGGTGATGCATGAATATCACTATTATTGTCATCCTTTTACAATTTAATTTTTGTAACCGGCCAAGAAAGTCAAACTTTCGCAATCAATTAACCAGTGGAAAACTTTCTCTCTCTTTGCACTAGGGCTGCTCGATTATGGGAAAAATCATAATCACGATTATTTAGGTCATAATTGTAATTAACTGATGATCGTTTTGAATAATCGTGAAGTCAAAATTATTCGTCTTTCTGTGAATTTTTTTTATATATGAATATTTTCCAAATGATGTTTAACAGAGGAATTTTTCACAATATTTCCTATAATATTTTTTCTTCTGGAGAAAGGCTTATTTGTTTTATTTCAGCTAAAATAAAAGCTGGTTTAAATGTTTTGAAACTTATTTTATTAGCTCAATATCATTAGCCCCCCTAAGCTATATATATTTTTGATTGTCTGCAGAAGAAACTACTGTTATACAATGACTTGCCTAATTACCCTAATTAAGCCTTTGAGTGTCACTTTAAGCTAAATAGTATATCTTGGAAAATATCTAGTAAAAAATAATGTACTGTCATCATGGCAAAGATAAAAGAAATTGGTTATTAGAAACGAGTTATTAAATCTGTTGTTTAAACTGTGCTTTAAGCATCTTCACTGTAAGAAAAAAAAACTTCAGCTACAGCAGTCCTTCAGTCAAGAGCAGTGAGGGATTCTCTCCTTTTGTTGTTTGATTAATAATAAAAATAGGTGGCAGCAAGGATATTGCGCGCTGTCACTTTAAGAATAGTGCGGCTCTGATATGTTTTTTTTTCACAAGTCTGTTGATTCTCAACTTGCTTATTACACAAATGAGGGTTAATATGAATAATCATGAAACACTGCGCTCTGACACAAATGTGCATGTATTTGACCAATAAAACGCTCTCATTAAGATGATTGTCTCTGAGGCTAAGCGCGCACACACCCTCACAACAGCATGCGCCCTTTCGTGCTTTTAAAAATATAATTGATTCGAACGTACATCAATGAAGGATGTGCATCCTGTGCTGCAAAAGTTACATTACAGTACATGCTTTTAGTCATTTTCATGTGAAACTGAGCTTTGCAGCAACAAATGTGTACAACTGGAAAGGGGGCGGTATATGATGCAGTAATGTTTTATCTTGATTAATGCTTTTTCATAATCGCTAGAAGCCAAAATTGCACAGCCCTACTTTGCACCTTTCCTACTGCTGGTCGTCAGCGAATCTCTCGTGCTCTGCAGACCCACAGAGATTAGCCTTTTGTGCCAAAATGCATATGACAGTAGTTTCTGCATCTTCTAAAATGTCCAGGATTTGGGTTTTACTTTCGCTTCTAACGTTCCCGTTATTTGGATGTTTGTCATATGTAGTCACATTTTTATTTGTCACATGTAGTTGACCATGTATGTGCTGTGGGTAAAAGGTGTCTTTTCAATCCGTATACCACCGCATGTATATTTTAAACCTGTGGGAAGCACTGAGATCAAAACATGACCTTTCTGTACAGAAATTAAAATATAGACCAATCACTAGCTTTTTTAAATGTTTAATCGTTTTGTTTAATCCCACCTCTGAATTTCACATGCTCCAAGTTTAGTGTGACCATGGCATTGAACAGAAAAATTTTTGGCATTTCATTTACTTGACAGTGTTTCCAGAGCCTGAAATTGTAAACTTTCGAAAATGTTTTATTCAAAAAGCAAGTTTTCTTATTTAACTATGAGACTGTCTCTTTTTCTCTCCTTTTACTACCTGACATAGTATAAAGGCTGATTTATACTTCTGCGTTGAGTGATCGGTGTGACCCACGGCGCATGCAGTCACGCCTTGCATGTAGTCACGCAATTATACTTCTGCGTCCTGTTTTTGTTGCTCTGCCGTAACACTTCTGAAATGCTAGCTGGCAGTAGGTTGTATGTTCCTCTTTGTCGAGTTTCTTGATGGTTGTTTTGTTTTTTTCTGGGTGCTACATGTAGCTCAAACTCGTTCATTTAGAGGCGGGAAAGGAGGAACTGCAACATTAATAATAAGATAAACACAAAAGAAATGAATTTCCATCTGGAGCTCCTTCATGTGACTCGACACTTGTAAACAATCTCTCCATTAGGCTCGCGGCTCTCAACACCGCCCACACTTGTCACCACAACTAAGCCAACCAATCACAGAGCTTGCTCTATGCGTCGTTGCGATATGTAGTTAATTTTTTAAAGAGGTGCGTGTCAGCGTCAGCCACAGTGAGGGCTATGCGAACACACGCAGGCTGCGCCAGAGCATACGTGTATGCTTAATGCAGAACTATAAATCAGCCTTAAGGAAGGGCCAATTAAGTGGGGAAATATTCACACTGATATTTGTATATACACAATTATATATCTGCACATTTATCCTTTTTAAACATTCTGCTGCTACTTACAAGTTGTTTGTTTTTTATCGCTCTTTTTGATCAACTGGCTACAGAAAAAACTAAATTACCATTAAATTGTTTGGGGTTAGTAAAAATGATTACAAATATAATTATCAAATAAAAAAAAGAAGTGTCATTTACTCACTATGTACTTTTATTTAAGAATAAATACAGTTAAACAATAGTACAGTGCAATATTATTGGAATTTGTTTTCTGTTTGAGCACATTTTAAAATGCGATTTATTCCCGTTACGTTTCATCAGCCTTTAATGTCACATGATCCTTCAAAATTCATTCTAATATGTTGATTTGCTGCTCATGAAACATTATTAAGGGTTACGTGTCCTACAATTTCTGTGGAAACTATTTTTCCCAGTTTCTTTAATGAATTGAAAGTTTAATTGAGACTGAAAGTTTTCGCAAGTCTTTGCATCTACTATGAAAAAATATATTTCTTCCTCTATAAATAAAACAATAAATAAAATACATTTCTTATAAAATAAATGGACTCAGTTTACTATAATTTTCCTTTAATGTAATGTATTGACTAACATGAACAATATTGACAAAACTACTCTATTTTCATTAGCTAGCGTTAATAAAAACAAATACTGTAACAAATAGGTCTGCACAATATATCGTTTCAGCATTGAAATTGCAATGTGTGCGTCCACAATAGTCACATCACAGGATCTGCAAAGTTGCATTTGGCTTATAGTTGATCAGCACCACAGTTCAGAATACAAGAGAGTTGTAGAGTCACTACAAAGTTTAACCAAAACAGAGTGAAAGCTTATCAGTTGCAAAGAGTCTAAAGCATTCAAGCACAAAAAAGTACAACATTTGTAGCTTAACTTTTCATCCATGATTCCCATACAAAATCACCACAAACAGTCTAAACTCAAGATTTCTTTCCATAATAGCCTTAATAAACCATGTGGTGAAATTTTATTCATATCGCAATATTTATATATATAAAGAAGAAACACAAAACAGTCCATTTCACCGTCAGTTTTTTTGACATGGCAATGTTAATTTTAATCATTATCTCGCAGTCCTAGTAATAAATGGATCGTTTGTTGATTTTTCACCACAATAAATACTTTAACTATTACAATCTTTTCAAATAGTGTTACCAAAAAATCTTTAAACTTTGTAGGTAGGAAGCACTTAGCAGTGAATTAACTGGTCTATTAATTAACAGTACTCCTACAGCACCTTTGTGTCAATTATCTTAATATTAACTTAACAGTCAATAATACATTTTAAAATCAAATACAGTGAATTTCACCTGACACTGGCAATTCCTGTTCTCCTCATACCAACATCCACTGTCTTTTTCCTATCCTAGCGAAGTCTCGCTTTGTTCCTGACCCTTCTCTGCTCGACCACGGCCAGTCTAACCCAGAGGATGCAGACATGTACAGCACACGCAGCTGAAAACACTGAGGAAAGGATGTGATCAGATGTTTAATGTGCCATGATTCCAGCAGCACTTGATCAGTTTGTGATTTGGGATATTGATGTTTCAGCAATGATGTGTCTTTCTGTGATGCCTCAATCTTATGGGAAATTAGCAGGAACCTTAGCAGGAATATCAGAAACACACAAAGTTACACTGTTTTTCGTACCTATGAACACTTTACAGGGAGATCCAGGATTACAGTGTTTTAATTAATAAAAAATGCCTGAGGTCCCTTAATTTCATCTCCCGATTAATCTCTGACCTCAGTTTCTGTAGCAACAGAATTATTGTGCTGATTTTACACTGTGAAATAAAATTACACTTAAAACTGGACCACACACAAAAACTTTTTGTATGTGAACAAACATGTGAAGTATATAAAAGTGTTTTCAATGCATCTAATGGGGGACAGAAGTAAATATACCAGTTTGTACATACATGATCTTTTAGTCACACTTTAAAGTTACAGAAATGTTATTTATGCAGTGGAATCTGGCAGTTTTTTCAAAATATTATGGAATAGTTCACCCAAAAACATTTACTAAACAAAGTGGTACTCATCGCAAACCCCCAATGCAAAATTTTTTATTTTTTTACTTAAGAGTTTTTGTCTTGTTTCAAATCCAAATATCTAAAATTTCTTAAATCAAGAAGCAAAATAATAAGTCTTATAATAATAATAATAAGAAGAAATAAGTCAAAATTAACAGAATTGTTTTTCTTAAAGGGCACCTATGATGAAAATCATCTTTTGTAAGCTTTTTGAACAGAACTGTGTGTAGGTATAGTGTGTCCAGTCATATTGGAGTGATAGAAAGATGTATATTTTTTTCCTGACGTTAAAATAGGACCCAAATCCCAGTGATTTTGAGGCCCACTGCAACGTGATGTAGGAGTGGGGTTTTCTTCGCCCACCGAATTAACTGACAGGGGCCATGTTTCTATAATAATGTAATGTGTATTTTTATACAGCGCATTTTTTGTGTATGGCCATACACCCAAATCGCTTCACAACCATGAGGGGTGGTCTCTCCACACCACCACCAGTGTGCAGCATCCACTTGGATGATGCGATGGCAGCCACAGGACAACGGCGCCAGTGCGCTCACCACACACCAGCTATTGGTGGAGTGAAGAGACAGTGATAGAGCCAATTCAGTGGATAGGGATGTTAGGGAGGCCATGAACGTAAGGGCCGATTGAGGGACTTTGGCCAGGACACCCGAGTTACACCCCTGCTCTTTACTAGAAGTGCCATGGGACTTTTAATGACCACAGAGTGTCAGGAACTCGGTTTAACGTCTCATCCGAAAGACCGATGAGATAAAAACATGTATACACGTCCACACAAGTTTTTTTTGCAAATAAACAGCATGTTTGCAATAAAGAGAGTAAAATCACTATGTAATTATTAACCGCTATAATCACCACAGCCACATGGTGTCAGTAAACGCTAGTATGTGTGTGTACTGTAAATGGCGATGATGTGAGACTCATCATTTCAGAAAGGCTTGAATAAACTCCAGCACAAATACATAAAAAAAATTAACTTGGTATTTTTGACTAATGGGCTGTATTTCAGCTTGATTCGAGTCCGTCACTGACTGCTGTTTATCTGACATAACGCATGTGGGAACAGTGGGTGGGGAAAACCAGCTCATTTGCATTTAAAGCCAAAAACAGCTACACTGTACTCAGACACAAAAATGGGCAGATTCTGGAGGTGATTATAAATTATCTGAAGGTTATTTTGAGCTGAAACTTCAGACACATTCTGGAGACCAAAGACTTTTCCCACATCTTGCAAAAGGGGTGAAATAGGTGCCCTTTAAAACAAGCTAAATTATCTGCCAATCAATTATTTTATAGTAAAAACAAAATTGTTTAGCTGGTTTTAATTAAAAACTAACACTCGGACTTATTTAAATTAAACATTTTTTTTACTTGTATAAAACATTATTCTTGATATCGCTCTCTTTAGATAGAGATACAAGCTATAAATTATTAAGAAATAAAAGCATTTTTGCAGGGTTTATGGTTTTGTTTTTGTTGTTGAACAAAAGTAATTTAGAAATATGTTGGAAAAAAACAGCAGCTTTTTACATTGTCAAAAAAAAAATCTTCTTTTGTATTCAACTGAAGAACGTTGAGGGCAAGTAATTGAGAATTTATTTGTACTAATATTGTTTTTGGGTGAACTATCTCTCTAAATCAGGTTCGATTTTCAGTGATAATGGGTTATCAGTTGTGGGATTGTCCAGCACCATTTTGGACACACAGTGTGCATATGTTTATGTCTGAAGGTTTAATTTATAATGCTTTGACTTTACATAAATCTTTGTTGGCTGTACAATAACAACAGCATAAGATGAAAATAAAGGGATTTAAGCAATGTTTTGGGATTTATTTTTTTCTAAAAAATGTTCATGAAATTACAAATATTCTAACATAAATTATATATAATATATATAATGACATAAATTAACTGTCAGATTTAGACATAAAATCATTCTTTCCTCTAAAACTCCAATCAGAACACACTAATATCAGGCCCCATACATTCGTCATCATCTGACCTACATGGGATGCATTTCTTTTGCATGATTATTATTACTGTGAGGGCGTCTTATTGAGTGCTGTCGAGCTAACAGATGTCAGTTGTCCTGTAGAGTTTGGAGCAGATCATTTCTACCTTCTGTTCTCCGAGCAGACAGAGATCAACAATACACACCACACGCTCTGACTCCAGCTGAGGTGCAGAAGTCATCAATGACCCTGCAGAAACAAACAAAACACACATACTTCAGTGACTCGTGTGTTATTAAGCAGAGATGGAGGATGTAAACAGAGCAGTCTGGAAGAACCTGGCGAGGGACAGCTCCCGTCTGGCTGAACACACAGACGTCCTGTTGAAATGCAGGACAGCAGGGAGTTGTCATGTGGAGTGTGTGGGATGCCAGCAGCTCTGGGGTCATCAGAGGAGACGACAGGCACAAACTGAACATCCACTGCAGCCGTTTGATTCAGTCCTGAAAGAGAAGATGCATGTCCAATATTATCTTAAAGGGACAGTGCAGCCAAAAATAAACATTTGCTCTCCCTTTACTAGTTCTAAAACCCATTTGAAGGTTTATCTTCTGTTGAACATGAAAAAATATGTATTTTTAAAAGTCCTCGTAGCTGGCACCCATTGACTTTCTTAGTGTATTTTATCCTGTTTAAACAAAAGGATATACACTCACCGGCCACTTCATCAGATATACCTTACTAGTACCAGGTTGGACCCCCTTTTGCCTTTAGAACTGCCTTTATCCTTCGTGGCATGGATTCAACAAGGTACTGGAAACATTCCTAAGAGATTTTGGTCTGTATTGACATGATAGCATTTCAGAGTTGCTGGAGATTTGTCGGCTGCACATCCATAATGCACATCTGTTCCACCGCAGCCCAAAGGTGCTCTTTTGGATTTTGATCTGGTGACCGTGGAAGCCATTTGAGTACAGTGATCACATTGTCATGTTCAAGAAACACGTCTGAGATGATTAGTGCTTTATGACACGACGCGTTATCCTGCTGGAAGTAGGCATCAGAAGATGGGTACACTGTGGTCATAAAGGGATGGACATGGTCAGCAACAATACTCAGGTAGGCTGTGGCGTTGACACCATGCTCAATTGGTACTAATGGGCCCAAAGTGTGCCAAGGAAATATCCTTCACACCATTACACCACCACAACCAGCCTGAACCATTGATACATCGAGAAACATGCATCGGGTTGCTGCCATGTGATTTGCTGGTTAGAAATTTTTGTTAACGAGCACTTGGACAGGTGTACCTAATAAAGTGGCCAGTGAGTGTATAAAGTTTTTTTATTTGTATGTGATTGAAAATCAAGGTTATTTCACAAAATATTGATTTGGTAAAAATTGTGAAAATAAAAAATTTAAGTTGTGTTGGCTAAAAATGTATATACACATGAAAGCATCAGAAATGTGAAAGTTTGCTTAAAGTACACATGAAATCAAAACCAACCATATTGATTTTGTTAGCTCACATTGCTAATTTTGTGGTGAACAATTCATCTGAAAAAAAATTAACTTCCTGTTTGTTTTAAGTTAAATTCTCAGCTGTTTGAGGTATTGGGTGTGGTTGGCATATTTAACCACACCCCTCCAACTGTCAGTTTTGACAGCGTTATGACAACCAACAGAAATGGCAGGGGGTAGGTGGCTATATTGGGTTGTAATAACCCTCCCGAAACCCTTTTTCCCGATCTTTCTGAATGAAATCCTTACTTTATATATACATTCAGCTCATAATAGAAAAAAACAAGCCACACCAGCTTTATTCTCATTTCTCTTGGAACTGTCACAAAAATAAATAAATAAATAAAAATAAAAAAACAGCATTGCAGCTTCCAGCTTCCGGTTCATGCAGACTTCAATTTATTGAATAATAGCTTAGGCTAGACTGTTAGCTTAATTTTAGATCAAAAAGCTTTAAGAGACAAGAAAAGTCTTTGAATACCAGCTTTACTGAAAACATGGCCTTTAAATAAACACTAACAGCATAAAGTTTGTAGCAGCTTACTCTGGTCACTTACAGTAAATGTCAAAATTATTTGCCCTCTAATGAATTTGTTTCCCAAAATATGCACATATTTCTCAAAATATGTTCATAGTATTTCCTATAATATTTTTTCTTTTGGGGAAAGTATTATTTGTTTTACTTTGGCTAGAATAAAAGCATTTTTTATTTTTTTAAACATTTTAAGGTCAGTATTATTAGCCCTATTAAGCTAGATTTTTTTAACTGCTTACAAAACAAACCATCATTATATTATGATTTGATTGCCTAATAAATCTAGTTAAGCCTTTAAATTGCACTTAAAGCTGAAAACTAATATCTTGAAAAATATCCAGTAAAATATTATTTACTGCAATAATTGCAAAGATAAAAGAAATCAGTTAATAGAAATGAGTTATTAAAAATATTATGTGTAGAAATCATTTTCTTTCCTTTAAACAGAATTTGGGGGGAAAGCACAAGAGGGCTAAAAAAATCAAGAGGGTGCTCGCTGCAGAGCCATTTGAGGAGAGCTGAGCTCCAGCGAGGGGGAGCATGAGCTGTCGCTCCTCCTCCTGTAAGCTGTTTTAATGCGTACACCCACCCCACCCCAAACCCTACCCCAAGTGACATCACTCGTAGAAGAAGTGCAAAAAAGGTGGAGCTCAAGCTTAGCTCCCCCTCGCTGGAGCTCAGCTCTTCTCAAATGGCTCTGCAGTGAGCACCACTTGAAAAAATCAGGAGGGCTTATAATTCTGACTTCAACTGTACATAGAAGAATGGGCTATATTCTAGGCTTTAAAACACATAAACCAAAAAGGATGGATATTAGCAAAAGTCCAACATCATCTATATGCTGAAGCTGTAGCTCTGTAAGAGTGAGCTGTGGGTGCTGCTCTTACCCAGAATGGTGAGTGTGAAGTATCCAGTGCAGGCCACAGGTGTGTGTGTGCGCGTCTGTGAGCTCATATCAGGGCTCCATCTCGACGGGCTCAGGTTCAGGTTACGTAGCAGGACTTCTCTGTCATCAAAGCAGAATTTTTCAGGAAGGCTTTCCTGACTGAGTCTGCCACAGCAAAAGTGTTCAGTCACTTCTTGTTTTGCCAATAGCCAAACGCTGCTCTCCCATAATGCAGTGGGTGGGCTCTCAGTTTGGTGTTCGTCGTGGGTTTGTGATGCCTGGTCAGCCTCTTTAATGAACATTGAACCATTGTATGATGTTATTGGAGTCATTTTATATATTACAGATACTGAAGTATTATTGTTAGCATAGCACCTGTTCCTTCAGCTGATGTGTGCTGATTTTCACTCTCAGATTCCTCTGATATCAATTCTCTCTCATCTTGCTGCTCTTCTTCCTCCTCCTCTTCATGAGAGGTAAAACCCACCTGCCTAAGAGAGCAATCAGAGGGCAGATTAAAAGAAATGCTGGGGAATGCCGACTCTCAGAGCAGTTCCAGAGATGAAGTTCATGCATTCATATAGTGAGACAATAGACCAGGGATGACCAACCCTGTTCCTGGAGATCGACCTTCCTGCAGATTTCAGTTGCAACTCATATCAAACACACCTGTCTGTAATTATCAAGTGCTTTACATCTATAAATTAATTGGTTCAGGTGTGCTTGTTCAAGGTTGGAGCTGAAATCTGTAGGAAGGTAGATCTTCAGGAACAGGGTTGAGCGCCCCCGCAATAGACCATTTTGAGAGATGTAAATAAAAACAATGGTCCAAACATATTTCCTGTTTCACATTTTTCATTTCCATAGCTTTCGAGAATACAAAAAAGTCCACATATTGATTAATAATCCTATGGCAGGTGTTTTAACGTAAAGTTATTATTTAATTGCCCCTTGTTACATTTATGACATAGTTTTACAACAAGCAGGGAATTTTCATGGGCCAATGACATCACACCATTGAAATAGTCTATAAACATAGTGCTTCAGAAAATTTGAAGGTCACAAAACTGCATTTGCACAGACACACACAACATTCATTCCCATTCCATTTTTTGTTTGCAGTTGAATATTCACCTTGGAATTATAAGGTTCTATCTTCGTTCTAAATGATTTTGAGATTTTGAGCTTTAAAGTTTTTGCAATCAATAGCAAACAGTATGTGTGTAACATTTGTTTTTTAAATAAAAAGTCTTAAAATTTAAACAACTTATAAAAAAAACATCCCATAATGTAAATAAGTTGTAATTTAATAAGATTGTCAATAACTTAATTTTGACAAAAATGTCAGATAGAATAATTCTAAGGTGACGACTAGTCATATCTCCATTCAATTAGGCGAAGACCACTAAAATCCTGAATTCCAGACCTTTCTGGATTATTCAGTTTCTTTAATTTTTACAACTGGATTAGGAATCACAGGTCTCTATGAATGCAATAAATATTTAACATACAGCTTCAGTTTTCAACTGTGAATTGAATACACCCCAAACAAACTTTTTGTCCCTCATCCTATTTCAGTCACAGTAATTTAAGAACTTGAAAATAGTATTTAGATTTAAGTATTTGATAGAGACTGGAGATTTTCTGTTATAGGCTTTACCATAAAACATTCTGAAAAATTCCTTGGGTAGAAAAAACACAACAACATGTGAAACTGAATAAAAACACAGTTCTGTCTATTTCCATCCTGCAAGTCAGACTAAAGCAAGTCGCACACCAGAAGCGCCGCTCGGCGCCGCGACACGGCGCGTACATGACAGATTAAAGTATCGCACACCAGACGCGCACATTCGAATTATATTTAACATGAAACTAATCAGATGGCGCTCTGTGGCGCGGCTGAAAAATGAACTGCGTCCTGAGCCGTCGCCGGGCGCCGCCGACAGCCGCCGACTTGCGGCGCCGGTGTGTGTATCCTGATGTGCGACCTGCTTTAGTGTAATGTGCTTAGATTACCTGCTTGACTGCATTTTGGATCTGGTGAAATACTGACGATGCACTCTAAACAAAGAAGAAAATATACATATTTGGTGACGTTCAAGAATTTCAAATGACCAACAACCAGTAAACTAATTTACCAATATCTCTAGAATTATTTAGCTATTTAAACTGTAATTTTTTTTAACAAATATTCACATTTTCTTAAAAAAATAATAATAATAATAAAAAAGCAGTATAGTGGATTTCATTATTCATAAAAAATTTAAAAAATTTTCTGATCACCAATAAATATTAGAATGATTTCTAAAGGATCACAACACCAAAAAAGTAATGATGCTGAAAATCCAGTTTCAGCTTGCAAAAATCAAGGCTGCATCCAGATACTATTGGAGAGTCCAACGTTCCACCAAACGGTTATTATTAACAAAATGTAAAAAAATACAATAAAATTGCATTAATGTATTAAAAAAACATAACTAATCTTTGATCATATAATTTAAAGAGCTGTTTTAAAATTTAAAATTAACAATATTTTAAGCATGAACTTTCATGAGCTGCTTTCAGTGGATGCCTTACCTTGGGTTTGTCAACACTCTCCTGCGTTTGGATGAGACTGTACTGTCAGAATCAAGCGAGCTTGAATCTGTTTCTCTTTGATATCTGCTGGAGTGAGGAAGGGCAGATTCGCTGTCACGATCTCCTCTTACTGAAACATCCTCCTGCTGGAAAGAGAACACCAGCGCTCTTGTCATTTTTGTCAGCAGGTTTAGATTCCTTCTAAAAATGGTAAAGGGAAATGTCAGACTGTCTTGAAGGTGGCCTGATTCAGCAATATTTACCTGTTGTTGTCTGGTGTGTGGTGGCCAGGTGTGATACTGCACTGCAGACACATAACCCTGTACAGCCACTCTCCTGTGCTCTCTGTACTGCAGACTCTCCAGCTCCCTCTTCAGCTCAACAACTGCAGTTATTGACTCGTCTGCCACAGAAATTTATGAGACCCATTAAATAAATGGCATTTATACAATATCAAAACTTAAATACATAATGCTTAAATTAGTTTAATAAAGTGTTTTGGTGTTTAATATTCACTGTTTGCCTGTGCTGTTTCTGGAAACCTTTGGAAATTACATATAGGCTTTAACTTTTTGAATATCAGCTTTTCCCACAATCTCAATTGACACAAACAGTTCACAATTTTTGTAGAAAATACTGTAATAAACATTTTTCACATACTAAAGGTTTGTTGCAGTAATTCACCTAAAATGTCATTTAGTAACACGAGGTACAGGTAGGTAATAATATGACCTTTTTTCAAAAAGTACAAAAGTAACAAACACATTGCTTTAAACTTTCATTTATCTGTGTATAGGGCATACATACCTCTGGGATCACAACATTTGCAGATGATAACATTATAATGGATTATAATTTTTACATTTTATATAGAGCACTGTTAATTGCATAGCTATAAAAACCTATAACAACCCCCCCTGCAGGTTCTGAAACAGATCAAGCCTTAATCAGGTAAGAAAAAGGAACGCAAAAGTAACTCAAACTTAACATAATGCATTACTTACCACAAAAATTACCTAAGTAACACAACTAGTAACTTTTTTAGGAGTAAATCAATATTGTAATGCATTACGTTCACCAAATGAAAGTAACTGTGAAGTACTTTTCCCAATATTGCTTACTGCAGACTTTATGTCAGCAACATGAGTGCTCTTAAAAATCTGAATTTTTTTTTTTTAATTAGAAATTAAAGATTAAAGATTGACTTTGAACCCTTTGGAAGTTCAAACATTGAAAATCAAATGTCTTACGACATAAGAAGCAATGACCAGGTTTGTAAGATGGCTAAAATTTAGGGTCCTTTTAAATGCATGTGTAAACCAGGTCAAAAATGATTTGAGCTTGTCAGATTTTGACCAGTTGCAAGAGGTTGTCAAAAATGCAATTATTTAGATTATTTTTTGTAATGTAATTTAGGAAGATAAATGTTCACTAGTGGACAATAAAGAAATTAAAGCAAATGACTGATGCATTAAAACAGCCACAAAAAAATCGTATAATCTCAGCCCACTACTATGAATAGAGCTGTACAATACTGAAGAAAAATGTGATAGCATTCTAAATAATGAGGTACTCTATAAGCAATACGATATTTATAAAATGATATTACCCAGGTGTATGACATCATTAGGATGGTGACACAGGACACAGTCTATGTCACTAGTTAAATTGCCTATTTCTCTGCATTTGAACATTCTTTGTTTGGGATATTGCAAGCACATTAAGTCGGCAAAATATATGACACCGTTCTAGTGGTTTTTGAATATTTTAATAAAAATATCTTACATAATGCGGCTTTAATGCCAAATGTTAAGAAGCACATGTTAACACCAAGTAGAAGCAATAATGCATTCTGATTGGATCAGAAAAAAATGCATGTTAATATCAGGTGCAAACTTTCAAATCTTACTGGTGGTTGGTGTAAATGTGGGAGGGGATGGAGGGTAGCAGTAATGTCCTCCAACCGCTGTCCTCCGCAACACAACGCTGTCCTTCAGTGTCTTCGTCCACTGGATGAACGCTTTAACTTTTGGCTCATTGACGTAGGGCTGCTTTTTATGACACCCTGATAAAAGTGCAAACACAGAAAATGAAACACTTGAGCTGATAATGAATACAGTATGTGATCTAACTGGCTGTCTGAAACTTACCTGTAATGAAGAGCTGTGTCTCTGTGCTACTGGTCAGATACACGGAACTGCCCGTCTGACAGACTCTCATCTGAGTGCACACCAAATATGTCACTGTGCAAGATGGGAGATAAATTCAGATGAAGTCGTTTAAAATTTGAAACTCGTAGTGTTTGTGTTCATAAACTGATGTATTACTGGGGCAGATGTTGTTGAAGATCTCTGGCTGGGATGAGGAGAAGATCTCCAGTATAAAGGGAGAATCGCTTGAACCGTCCACTGCGTGCACCCAACGATATGCCCAGAACTTCTCAGGTCCTGACAGGCACACACACAAACATGCAGATTTCATGATTTGATTTAACAGGGTATATAGAGGAATCAGAGAGTGAAATTCAATACCTTTTTTAAGACTCTTTTCATACACTTTTAAGGCCTCATCACCACTTATGTTTTAACCAGTAACACTGGCAAATTTTTTATTCAGTATATGAATAATGTTTTCGTTTAAGAGTGGTTTCTTACAATCAGTATTTAGTTTATATACTGCAAGTTAAAACGTCACCAGCTAAAACCAGCCTAGGCTGAAAAATCAAACAGCTTAAACCAGCCTAGCCTGGTTTTAGCTGGCTAAGTAGCCTGGTTTCAGATGGGTTTTGTCCATTTACAGCCTGGTCTTAGCTGGTCAGGCTGGGAAATAAACAGCTGAAACCAGCTTGACTAACCTAGTTTAAGCTGGACATAGCTGGATAGTCAAATCTAGCAGGATTTTATTGACTTCATAAACTGCACAGCTTCCAAATATTCGCAGATTAAATTCAGGCAAACTTTAGAATAATGAAACAAAATGTTATACCTTTTAAAATAGCATTTAAGACTTTTGAATACTTTTTAAGGGCCTTAAATTTCTTTAAATTGACGCATCAACTTTTATATTTTAAGACCCTACAGACACCCTGTTAAAGAGACATCAGTATAATGAAGCCTGTAATAGCAAGAACTGAGAGAATCAGCTGTTAGGTAAAAAAAGCTGTACCGCTCTTTTCCTTGCTTCTGAGTCGCTCAACCCGGCCCACGTATGTCACAAGTCCAATAATGTCACAGGCTTGGTTACTGTTCATTGAGTTCACCTCTGACCTGATCACAGAGAGAACAACAGTTTAGTTAAGAGACTTCAACATCCATGATGTGGAAATTTGTTGTCTGCCTTCACAGTAAATAGTATTTACAGTATATTAAGTAACACAAAAACAGCTAAATAAAACAGGGAAAACTTCTATAACCTATAATGCCACAAATACAGAAATTTAAAACTTAACATCATTTATAATTTAAATCATTATTCAATTATTATGCATTGGTGTAAATAAAGGCTGATGCCACAGCTTCAAAATTTGGAATTGAGATTTTTCAAGTTTTGTATTCATATATTTATTTGATGTATTATTTATCTTGTAATGAAAATGCTGTATTTTCAGTATCAGTGCTGCAGTCTATTACACAATCCTTCAGAAATCAATGCGAATATGCTGATTTGGTCCTGAAGAACATTTCTTGTTATTATTAATGTTAAAAAAAGCTTTTTTTTTTGGAAACTCTTGTTTATATTTAGAGCACATTTTTTGTTACATTATAAATGTCTTTACTGTGCCTTTTTATCAATGTTAAGGCCCAATTCCAATTCCATTTTTTACCCCTTGGTCCTTGAAACAGAGTGTGAAGGGGAAGGGCTTCAAAATTTACCCCTAAGAAATTGGACACCACTACAACACCTGCACACAATGTTGATAATGATAACAGCTGTAGTTATTCCAGTTGCATTTTTTTTTGCTTTAAATATTCAGGAAATCACAAAAGGCAACAATATCATGTTATTATAATAATATAATGTGGCATTAACCTTGTAACTCTACTGAGAATTTACATTGTGGCCATATTCATCTATGTAATCACACGATAACAAAATGAACTTCATAACCAACCAGACACTGTAAAAGCTCATTCCCATCCACTAGACTAGACTTTTCCGACAGGGTATTCAAGTGTCATTGAATGACAGTTGTGAAAGTATGATGTGGGACTAGTATAGTTATTATTATTATAAATGTAGAGTTTTTTACGTTTTTTTAATAAGCATGACAGTAAAACACGAACACCATTATAAATGTAAAACATATGCTTGTTTGTTGAAAAAATTCTTAATATTGACAAAAAATACTAATTTGTGCATCTCGCATGTGCAATATACATCTCTGCCATTTGCATACAGTAACCATGTGTTTTTTCACAATTCATCTGATCATGATCTTCTTTCATATAACTGTCATGTTAGGCGTCATTTATGACTTCAGCATGGCATTAATAAAAATAACCAGAGATTTATGTATTTCAATTTACAATCTGTTTACTATTGTTGAGTCATGGCCTGAGGATTATGTTAATGCACTTCTCCCCCACTTTATCTCCTCAACTTTGCTTTCAGCTGGTTTTGGGGGTTGGTATTTCACTCATGTTTGAAAATGCTTTGCTCAGGGTTAAAGGAGGAAAGGTAACTGTTGATCTGGGAGAATGGCTTTTACTCTGCTTCCCCAACACCGGTGTGTAGCCGTATATGCTAACAAAGGCAGTTTTACAGACTTTGTTACAGAGCGGTTCATATGTTACAGCCAAGTTTCCCTATACAGTATGTTAGTTTGTTTCATTCTACTGTCTGTAAACATGTAACTTAATACACAAAATTGCTTGCTTTAAGGCGTTGAGATTCTTTTCGTTGAGACTTTCTTTTTATCAATGATAACAACTTTAACGGAGTCAGATTAATGACAATGGAGTCAGATAAATAATTGATTTAAACATGCCATCCTTAATCAACGGCTTTCTGTTTCCAACTATTGGTTCAGAATAGCAGTGTAAGCTTCAAGCCTTACATTTTCTAAACAAAAGTGTGTTTTTTTCAGAAAATAAAAATACAGACAATTTCAAACCATCTTGATCCCAAACCTTTCAACTGCAACAAACAAATTTTATAGATTTTCTCAGAACTTTATGTTTTTAAAGCCAGTACATTAAAACCAAAGAATTAAAGAAACATGTTTGTTAGTAGTGATTATGCATACCGTGTGGCAAAGTTGTAAGGAACTTCAGGCAGACCCCACTGAGGCCGAACACTTTTAGGTGGAATCACTGTCACTACAGATGCAGGACTTCGAGGATTCAGACAGATCTCTACAACATACAGAACCACCATAAACAATGATCTGAAATAACTCTACATCACCAAGACGTCCAGTATTGAACAGCATAATCAAATTCAGCTGGATAAAAAAAAGCTAGCTTTACAATGTAGCCCATACCGATGGAGTGGAAAGTCATAAGAGAGAGCGAGTGGATCTGTGGTCTGGAGCGGTGCTGATATCTTGGTTTCAGCGAATACTGCTGCAGATACAGAACTGAGCCAACCGTCAGCCTGTTGAACCACTCCAAACAAAGTTCATTCCACACAACCATGGACATGACGCCGCTTTGATCAGCCACCTCACAGTACACCTGCAAGTCAAACACATGGAGAAGAGCCACAGATGGAAACGAAGGCTGTGAGCAATAAATGACCTCACACACACCTGAAATGGGAAGTCAATGTTTTGTCCTGGTTTTCCATAGTATCTGATTCTGGACCTGTGCAGGATTCGGACCAATATTGGGAGAGGTGGTCTAGGGGTGGGAAAAAATGCCTCCAGATTCGCAAGAAGAGTGATTCTAGACACTGATACAAACAGAAGGATAACAACATTAAATGGCCGTAAATGAAAGACACACTACTCTTATTCAGCAAGTGAACAACATTCCAGCTGTGTTCAAGAGAAATTTCCATGTTTATAATACTCTACCTACCACATTTTTGATAGTTCACCATTATATTAATTCGCTAACAAACAAGCCTTGCAAGATTACTTTTTTTACAGGGGTAATTCATAAAATGCAAGTCAGCGGCTATCAAAAGTTTTAGAGCCAAAAAAAAAAAACCCAGAGAAACAAAATTAATGCTCATGACTCTTGACGGTATATTAAGGTATTGTGAAGTGAAATAATCAGTTTTTGGGCAACATGATGGCTCAGTGAGTAGCACTGTCGCCTCACAGCAAGGTCGCTGGTCAATAAGTGTTTCGGTGTGGACTTGCATGTTCTATCCGTGTTCGCATGGGTTTCCTCCAGCTGTGCTGGTTTCCCCCACAGTCCAAAGACATGCGATGTAGGTGAATTGAATAAACTAAATTGGCCGTAGTGTATGTGTGTGAATGGGTGTTTCACTGTACTGGGTTGCGGCTGGAAGGGCAACCGCTGTGTAAAACATATGCTAGATAAGTTAGTGGTTCATTTCAATTGGTGGTTCAAATCATTCTATGCTGACTTAGTGGTCTACAGCATTATTAACACTCAATTAAAAACAATGATTATTTTTATTGTCAGTATTTGGTGCCAAATATTTTTGTAACAAATTCTGAAGATACTTAAAGAGTAAAGTAACGGCTGCAGTTTTGCCATCAACTAAACTATTTTATTTTATAACAAATTAAAAGAGAATACTGCTATTTTAAGCTGTACCTTTCCTGCAAATACATTCACACAATTACCGACTCTGTTGGCATAAATTATTTATATTCATATTAATTTGATATTAGGTTAGTTTGAGCATCATTAAATGAACATGGTTTATCTCATACCATCAATAACCACGTCTGGTGGTGGGCTGTTGGGAATCCATACTTTTCCATAAGGGTCGTCATTTATCCACAGGGGCAAATAATACCTCCTGCTCATCTGCAGCGGTCCATCGGCCCAGGTCACGTTGTCCTGGGACCACAGCGGGACACTCTCCACATCTTTAATGCTCAGAAACCTCTCAGGAAGCTCCACGACGCTGTGAATGTCGTCTATCCTCACGTAACTGTGATGTAGTCTGGTCTCGTCGTGGACCAGGGAAAGTTGAGACACCAGGAGCCCCGCACCGCAGCGCAGAGAGCCCGTCCGGACCCACCGGCTCAGACCGTCCGCCAGTTGACACTTTATCCGCCAGCGGCCGTCGGTGAGCGTCAGGTCGTAACTGTAGCTCTGGGCTGCGGGATGTTGAAAGCTCAGATACCGGTCCAGAGAGACCACAGCCAGGCAGAGCGGACTGCTGAGGGTCAAAGAAAGAGTGTGTGCCGACCGCAGCTGATCAAACACCTCCTGGAGGGCAGAACCGGACCCGCTACCACCGACACCCGCCATCACTAGAACCAGATACGGTTACAGTTCAGACTCAAACCTTACTTTATTATTACTACAAGCAAAGTTAACAAACACATCGGAACCAAACCTACAACGGAAAATGGCAATCGTTGTAACAATAATGTAACGTAATAGAGCAGATTAAATTGTAACAAAGACCCAAACCCTAACGTAACGTTACATGGCAACATACTGAAACATGAAACTCCCTTTAACGTTAATAGTTGGTGTTTAAAGAGTAATGTTAATTGTGTACGTAACTTACCCATTTAGCTTGCCTTTCTGAATGCATCACCGTGTTATTCTTTGGTATTTTGAAGTATAATAGGTTTCTGCATTTTTACAGCTTATGACATAATATACTGCCGCCTGTAAATCAGCTCGAATCTGACGGACTGTAAACAAACTCCAAGCGCGCGGTGATTTCGTGTTTCTTCTTCCTGGATGGGCGTCATGAAACTGAGGGTAAACCGCACCGCCGCTTACAGGCGTGGAGGACACAGCAGCGACGCTCTCGGTGATGCTCTCTCGGGTGTTTCATTTTGGTGTTTTGATTTAGTTTGGGGTCCCAAAGTGCATTACTATATAAAAAAAAGTGGAGTAACGAAATTCAGATAAAAATCAAGGTAAAACTTAAAGCTTTATCTTTTTCTGGTTCCGTCAATCTTTTGGCACTTTATGAGGAATTAAGATCGTATTTTTTTACCACTACATATGTACAAATTCCATTTTGAGGATTGGAAACAATAACAATGGTCTTAATATATTTTCTTGTTTAACATGTTTAATTTTTATAGCTTCAGAGAATCCAAAAAGGTCCACATATTGATAAATATGGTTATGATAGCTGTTTTAACATGAAAATATGACTGAACTGCCTCGTTGCAGTTATGATATAGTATGATTAGCAGGAAATGTTTAAGGGCCCATAACGTACCATATTGAAATGGTCTGTACATGTTTTATTGTGTATCATAAAGGGAAAGTTCATCTAAAATGAAAATTCTCTCACTATTTATTCACCCTCAGTTGGTTACAAACCTTTGAGTTTCTGTATTCCTTTGAACACAAAATATATTTGAAGAAAGCAAAAATCTGTAACCATTGAACTACTTTGAAGTCAGTGGTTACAGGTTTCTTCAAAATATAATCTTTTGTGTTCAACAAGACAAAGCCAAACTGGTTTGGCACAAGTGAGAGGCAAGTAAATGATACATTTTTGGGTGAACTGTATTTCTAACTGTGACAACAGCAGTCGATACGGTATCCATTACATATACAAAACCAAAACAGTTATATGATGATGTCCAGCCATAGAAAACTCTATTTGTTACTGAATTATAACTGGTTTTCAGATTCATGTGTATTTTTAAGTACACCTTGCTGACACCAAGTGGCCCTTTTTGTTTTCAAATCTGCCTTAATGTTATATGGAACTGATTCAACAAGGTGCTGGAAACATTCTTTAGAGATTTCATCAATATTAAGATGACAGGACCATGAAAAAAGCCTTTACAAGATAGCTACACTGTGGTGGTAAACAGATTGAGATGGTCAGCAACAATATTAAGAAATGCTGTGGTGTTTACTTTGTGTTTAACTCATACTAAAAACTCCACCATAGGCCTGAACTGAAGTAAAAATAACCCCGGGCCACTAACATAAAGCATCCAAACAGTTTCAGAATGTAAACTTTTTTATTATTAATTTCTTTTAAAACATTATTAACAATATGTTAAAGCTTGTTGTGATGGTATATGTACAAAGAAGAGTAGAAGAAGGACAAACAAGCCATACATAATGGACTGTGCAACATCAACTCGCTGAACTGACAAACAGAAAGCTTTACGTCCCCCCAAAGTAAGACACTTCAATAATTAATCTGTTACAAAATACCTCTTTTTTTCTTTCAGATCATACACTGTATATAAATTTATTTAAATCTATTTGACATCTTATAAAATAAACAACTATAATTTTCTAAACATTTTTTGTATGTCTTATATTACAACATCTTCCATGTGTTTTCTGCGGAGTATCAGCAGAGATGGCTGTTTTATGCCAGGTATCGTTTTCCATCTCTCACCTGGTACAATATAAATGCATTGACGCTCTCGCCACCCATGGCAAGAGTGATGTCACCTGATCAGGTAACACACAACAACACATACATACACTCACAACACACACACTCACACAAACCCATGAGGCCTAAAACCTCATCAGAACAGACACTTTTGGGGTATAAATCCAGGCCAGAGAGTAAAAGACATAAAGACGGGAAAGAGAATAAAGTGCAGTCTCCAAAACCAGAGCAGAGATTCACAGGACCATAAGAGAAAAAAGTGAGAGTCATAGTTCTCATCTACCACTCGCCACCCAATCAGTGAACAGAAAGAGCAAAGACACAAACATCCGCATGTGCAAACAACACTGTGAAAAAACATGGACGTCTGCAAAACAATCAAACCTTTAACTCAAGAGACATTTGAGGGTAAATGTTTGAGCCTGGCTGGGAAAATGATAATAGAAACATCACAAATGGGTAATAAATGTGATGAAGGGACGAAGAAGATTTTGTTTAAGGAACAATGCACACTGTAAAATGGCGAACACTTGAACTGCATCTGATTGGCTTAAATTGCAACTTTTGGATTTATTTATGCTTATTTTGAAAAGTCTACTGGGAAAAAACTGATTATATCTGTTTCTGACATAAAAGCGATTCATGTAAATAACATATATAACATACAAGTTCATATTTGGATTTCACATACATAAAATATATAATATATGTAACAAATATTTTGAAATATAGCAAAAATGTTTCTTTTTTGTCAACCATTGGACTTTCTTTATATTCAGATGTTTAAATATATTAGCTGTACATTTCTATATTAGCCATTTTTGTACATATTTCAAATTCCAATGATTGAAAAAATGTGAATAAATGTGCTATTTTTCAAGTTTTTGAAATATATGTTGCATACATGTCTAATATTTATAAAGTTAGGTCCATAAATATTTGGACATCGACACAATTCTAACATTTTTGGCTCTGTACACTAACACATGGATTTGAAATAAAACAAACAAGACATGCTTTAACTGCCAATCAGGTGAACGCTGTGGGAATTACAACAGTTTTCATATGTGCCTGCCACTAGTTAAGAGATCAAAAATAATTGGACGATTGGCTTCTTAGCTGTTCAATGGCCAGGTGTGTTATTCCCTCATTATCCCAATTACAATGAGCAGATAAAAGGTCCAGAGTTCATTTTAAGTGTGGAATTTGCACTTGGAATCTGTTACTGTCAACTCTCAAGATGAGATCCAAAGAGCTGTCACTATCAGTCAAGCAAGCCATCATTAGGCTGAAAATCAAAACTTACCCATCAGAGAGATAGCAGAAGCATTAGGTGTGGCCAAAACAACACCAAAAATCCTGGAAGACCACAGAAAACAACACCATTCACCTGATTTAAATGTAAATACCCCTTAAATAAAGCTGACAGTCTGCAGTTCAAATCCATTGAGTTGGTGTATAGTCAAAATGTTAGAATTGTGTTGATGTCACAATATTTGTGGACATAACTGTATATAACATATATTTTAAAATATTGCAAAAAAAAAAGTTACATTTTTTTGTAAACCATTGGAATTTCAATATATTCATATATGTTCAAATATATTAGCTATACATTTCTATATTAGCAATATATTTACATATTTCAAATTCCAAAGACTGGAAAAAAAATTAAATGGCCATTTTTGCAATATTTCGAAATATATGTTTCCTACATATATTTGACATATTAATATATGTATCATATGAAATCCAAATATGAACTTGTATATCAAGTATATCATTTGCATATAATTCCATCTATCAAATTTCTATAGACTACACTGGTAACTGATTCTAGATGTTACCAGATAATGACCATCTAGTAACCAGCCAAAATGCTCCCCTGAAAAAATAAAAAGTTAAATCTGACTCAAAAATAATAGTTTCTCTTATGTCTATAGCAATAAAAAGCATTTTTTGTTAGCCAATGCTAATCTCAGAACAGCAGGTGATTAAACAAGAGGCACTGGCACGTCATAATCTGTGCTGTTTGTGTCTAACCAGCATCTAAAACACAAACCCACTAAACATCTTCCTCATCTTCTCTAGTGCACTCAGGGGAGGCAGAACTAAACGCTGAGAAGAAGCAGTTACGTCGTTCATAAACCTTTGAGAAACAGTTCAAATGAGGACGTCAATCAGCTCTCAGTAATGGGAAATTTGATATTAGAAGGTGTATAAAGTAATCTCTGGAGTGCTTCCTTTGAGTGTAGTTTGATCAGCAATAGACATCTGATTTGATCAAAAGATTAGCAAACTCCAGACGTCTGCGCCAAGACGTCACACCTGAGCGCGTCTGGGACTTTCACACTTCAGTGACTGAAGGAATGTCAAGGATATTTCATACAAAAATACTTTCCGTTTTCATTCAAGCAGCACACTGGCTTTTACTAATATGAAGTTTTTCTTGTGAACACAAGAAAGCTAACATGACTAGAAACCAAAAAATCTCGTATATAAATATAAATTACACACATTCTGTTTTTTTGATTCGCATTGCACAACATGCAGAAGGGCACATGATCTTAGACTCTCTTGAACAGAATTTTCTAAGTTTTAAAAAAATAAAATAATCAGCACCAGTCTTTAGATGTGCAACGCATGACAGGACAGAGGAAAGCGCAGCAAAGAAGAAATGAATTATGATTGTCATATATATATATATATTTCTGTTTGTTTTTGTCTGAGTGTTCACAACATTCCAGAATATCAAGTTTCGCCCTTTGCCTGACACTAATGTGTCAACTCCCTAAAGATTAAATAGATTTTTTAAATAAAATAAAATGGAAAAACAATTGCTAATATTTGACTTATATTTGTGGAACACAGTCCAAACGACACAGGCAGATCAAAACCTTTTCCTTTTCACATACCAGACATCATGATTGCCTTCAGTCATTCGAGCCGTTCTATAATTTTATCTTCATCTGTGCACAGTTACACTGCAGCAGCGCTTCAACCCATCACCGTACAACAATCGCAAAGTCCTCTTCTCTGAAGCATGAATTAGACAGAGCTTCAACCCTGTGTAATACTGAAACTCAACATTACAGCACATCCATCGTGCTGACATGACATCAAATTGACATGCGGACCACATGCACGTCTGAAAAAAAATCAAAACCATTCGAAAACCTTCTCCTGAGGAGTTTCCTGGTTTAGACACCAAAATTGAAATACAGCTACTGAAATCTGGTCATTCAGAACTCATTTTGTGGAGGAACTATATATACAGTACAGTGAATCCAGAAACAAAGAGTAACAGGGTTTGAGTCGAACTCAACAGCAGGAAATTTTGCCCTAGTGCCAACTTTTAAATCGTTTACATTTGAAACGTACAATGTGATTCAAGTTTCTTTCTGTTAACGTAACAACAGGAGGGGACTGAACCTGGTACGCACGTTAACAGGACGCCAAATTGATGTGTTTTTGAAATAGATTTGGGTCTTCGCTGAACTGTGCCTAGCTCTTCCCTTCAGCACATGAAATATGATGAATGAAAGCAGTTGATTTGTTTGTGGGCGTTTTCTTTTGTAGAACGAGTGTGAGAACAGAACATGTGACAGCACGTGCAGCGAGTTTACGCTCTGTCAAGGCATTACTTGATTCATAGATTTGTCTATTGAAAAGTCTAGATAACGTCAACCAGCTGTAACATTACAAGCCTCCATGGCTTTCTGTCCTTTATCAATCGATCGGAGCATGTGCTCGACTGCTGTGACCCCCGTCTCGCCCCTGGGTCACGCCCCGTGGGCTCTTCCTACATATCCCAGCATCCTCTGCGTGCAGTCTGGGCCAGGCCGAGCCCTTGAGCCTCGTGGCGTTATCACCATCATATGCTGTCATGGGAATTTGAGGGACTTTGGCTTTCTCGATTTGGTTTGGCTCGGGAATGAGCCTTCCCCTGAGCCGAGAGAGTCCCTTCCCATCATACCTTTCAGAGCTAATCGCTCAACGCGCTTTCCCAGCAGCCTCTTGGCTTGTCCCGTGGTGCGGGGCTACCGAGGGAGCATGTTTCTGTAGTCCGACAGGTTGCCAGACTGGGAGTGATGATGATGCTGCTGTTGCTGCTGCTGCTGTTGTGGCTGTACGTATCCCACAGTGCTTTGCTGTGGAACACTAGGGGTGTGGAATAAGGCCTGAGTGGGAGTGCCGTGAATCAGACCCTGAGGCTGCATCTAAAGGAGACAAACCGAGAAAGTTAATATCAATCACACAATATAGCAGGGGGTGTGTCAAACTCAAGGCCAAAGGGGTCAAATCCGGCCTCCATTAGGCTAAGCATGGGCCGGTATAAGATTCTGATGGTATAATAACCTTGGATAAAACACAATACTGCACTGTTCAGGTCCATAGCATGCTTGTCATACATGTAGGTGATAAGTGATTTTTTTTTCAAATGTTTGCTGAATTGTGGACTGACCAGTAGCATTTGATGTGGATGCTCCGATGCTGCAGGAGATACTGTTGCCATAAATACATACAATTCTTATCTTTCACAATATGTAAACAATCAAATAAAATCGTACATATACCTTGTGGTTTTAAAACTATGACTTAAACCAAATTGCGGTGAACTTGAAATCAGTTATCATCCCATGCTTACCACCCATATTATTTTATGTGCCCCCAGGAGCATATGATTTACACCAAATACAAATATTAGCATTTGCAGGAGTTGTACTGGGTGGTGCGTTTGACGCAGAATGCGTGACGTCACTTCAATCCCGTGTTCAAGATATTCAACTTGAGCAGAAAATTCACATGGGGTAAAAAGCATCCTGCAAGTAATCTAGAATGAGTGACATCGTGCTTCACCTTTGTTGTGAACCCAGCATAAAATAAACATCCATGCTGCTTTATGTCATATATTGACTATAAATTAATCTACCACAATGATTTTTTGTTTTGAAACTAAGCTCAAAATCAATTGTTGCTCCATAGTTCTGCTTCTCTCAAACGTGACAAGAATTTGAAGAAAGCTAATGACTCATTGGCCACTTTATTAGGCACACCTTACTAGTACAGGGTTGGACCCCTTTTTGCATGCAGAACTGCTTTAATCCTTAGTGACATAGATATAACAAGGTACTGGAAATATTCCATGATGTGAATCTCCCATTCCATCACATCAAAGGTGCTCTATTGAATGAGTTCTGGTGACCGTAGAGGCCATTTGAGTACAGTGAACTTATGTTCAAGGAACCAGTCTGTAATGATTCACGTTTTATGACATGTCGCGTTATCCTGCTGGAAGTAGCCATCACTGTGGTCATAAAGGGATGGACATGGTCAGCAAAAATACTCAGGTGGTGTTGATACAATAATCAATTGGTACTAATGGGCCCAAGTGTGCCAAGAAAATGTCCCCCACACCATTATACCACCACCACCACCAGCCTGAACCATTAATACAAGGCAGAATGGATCAATGCTTTACTGTAGTTGACGCCAAATTCTGACCCTACCATCCGAATGTTACAGCAGAAATAGAGACTCATCAGACCAAGCAACGTTTTTCCAATCTTCTATTGTCCAATTTTGGTGAGCCTGTGTAAATTTTAGCCTCAGTTTCCTGTTCCTAACTGACAGGAGTGGCAAACAGTGTGGTCTTCTTCTGCTCTAGCCCATCCGCCTCAAGCTTGGATGTGTTGGGTGTTCAGAGATGCTCTTCTGCATATCTCGGTTGTAACGAGTGGTTATTAAGAGTTACTGTTGCCTTTCTATCAGCTGGAACCAGTCTGGCCATTCTCCTCTGACCTCTGGCATCAACATTAACACACCCTTAGAACTTCTGCTCACTGGATATTTTCTCTTTTTCCGACAATTCTCTATAAAACCTAGAGATAGTTGTGCTTGAAATTATCAGTAGATCAGCAGTTTCTGAAATACTCAGACCAGCCAGTCTGGCACCAACAACCATGCCACGTTCAAAGTTACTTAAATCACTTTCTTTCTTCTCCATTCTGATGCTCGGTTTGAACTGCAGCAGATCGTCTTAACCATGTCTACATGCCTAAATGCATGGAGTTGCTGTCATGTGATTGGCTAATTAGAAATTTGCATTAATGCGCAGTTGGACAGGTGTACCTAATAAAGTGTCCGGTAAGTGTATGTCATTGTTTTGTTACTTTGATGGAGTAATGCAAGTTTTCTAACCTAATAAATGAACTAATAACTTAAATTATAATAACTTAAAATAACTTAAAATACTTTAATTTGTTAAAATGAATTAAAAAGGCAATTATTTAAAACCACTCAAAAGATTAGTGATATTTATACAGTCTTACATTAATAAAAGGCCCTTTTGTTGCTGCCCTCAGTGAAAATGAGTTTGGCACCCCTGTAATATGGCATTATTCAGTTTATGCCTACAAACTGACAAACCATAATGAATGAATTTAGTGTTTCTTTACCTGAAAGAACTGCTGAGGCTGCTGTAGTGGTAAGCTGTGTGGGGCAACCGGCGGGTGAGTCGTGTAGGTGGGGGTGGTCTGATGGGTGATGAAACTATTATGGGGGATCATGATTGGTGAGGTGAAGACGGGGGAGGGGACTAGCACAGCGTTACAGTTCACCTGCTGCACAGGGAAGGAAGGAGCCATCATCTGCTGCTCCAGAGGATATCTGAAACAACACCAAAAACAACAACATAAGCGTATGCAGAAAACCAGACTACTTTTGTAAAGCGAGATCTTGCAACTTTGCAAATGACTTTCGCCTTATTTGAAAAAGAGGCCATCATGCTGTCACACACTCACTTGGTTTGTTGAATAGTTGAGGTGCATTGGGAAGACTGGGGCCCCCCATTGCTGTCTTGTACAAGTGTTTGCATTGGCTGGTTTAGCAGCATCCTATCAAGCAGAAAACATCACATATAATACAGTGCTGTGCAGAACAATCAGTATCTGTTTTAAATCACTACATTCGCAATACAATTTAATCTGGTTTTGTCCAGACACAAGCCCCTTTCACACAGTGATACCGGTAAATATCCGGAAAATTTCCGGAACGACTTTACCGGTATATTCAAAAAAGCGCTGTTCACACAGGCGAGGACGTTACGGAAATTTTCCGGAAAAGAGCATTCACACATCCATTCCAAAATACCGGTAAATTCTGACATCATTCACCACAAATGAGCTTTAAACCGCTGCGCTTGTATTTGTAAACATTTGACTAAATTACAAACTCTGTGGATGATCAATATTGTGAACAACTTTCGCAGGATCACTTTCGCATGTCGAGATGTTCATAATTTGTGCGTGTGCAGGCCCTCATAGGCGCACGCAAAGCTTGAAGGTAAACAAACAACGGCTTATCATAAGCATCTCATCGATGATTATTTACACAGTTGGCATTAAGAAGAACATATAAACGTGATCTGACTAACTTCTAGCAGCTAAATGTGTCTGGAAAAATATTCAAAGGCTTTTATCCTCACAAACCGCGCGGACGTAAATGCATCTGACTGTTGTGATTGGCTAAAGCAGACGTCTCACGTCAGCACGTTCTAGACGTGCACGCGCTTATTACGGGAATCTTCCTTCTGCATTCACACAGCGCAGCATTCCGGCAAATTGCCGGTAATGTTACAACTTCTCTTTCCGGAAAATAGCCAGAACGAATTTACCGGTATTTTCAAAAAGGACCTGTTCGCACATACAACCTTTCCGGAAAATTTCCGGCAATTTTCCGGAAAGGTGTGTATGTGTGAAAGGGGCTACAGTCACCATGTCTGCTAATATGTGACTTCAGGCTTTTTTTTGTAGTTTGATTTAGATGCCATTTACATTAATACGTTTTAGTTTTAAAATGTATAAATTTGCTATGGTTATGCTTCCAGTGCACACTTCCCCTGAGTTTTTAAGCCCTGAAAACTGAGCATTTTGAAATGCTGGAGAAGCCGTTTTTATTTAAAAAAATGCTACTGCTCCTTGTTAGTGTGGATGGGGAAATCGGAGACATCTGAAAATAATGGCATGGCTACAGACATGATTGGGGCCTTTTTTCAATATTAAGTACACAAAGTTCAGTCTTGAATCCTTTCCTTGTTCAGACTTCACAAGTTTGATATAGAAAACAAACTCCCGAGGACACATCGGGTAAATCTTCAAAGGTAACTGTACTTTACAATGTCATTCGCATCACCCTGGCTACTTCTTAACAATAAAATGAAAACATGATAGAAGGAACTGTCTATTCTCATTTTGATATTAACAACATATCAGACACCAGAAATGTTTAGGCGTCCTGTAGCTACATATTTATATGACCGTCATCTTCACTGTGTGCATGTTAATGACAAAACGAAGCCTATAACTAAACAGCCTCCTTTAATTTTCATTGAAAAATAAGAAAGTCTCTTTTGCTAAATATCAGTTTTAATAATAGCAATCAATAATTCTATTATATATAGTATTATTAGTCAACTGTGCAGAATCAGTGTACTTGATTTCATAAATGTAATATATTTACTTATGTTTTGTTACCTGGGAACAAGAAATAGATTCAAAAGACCAAAGAGTCGTTAGATAGAGACAAGATTAATTAAATGTTAAATTTAACAACTATATTGAGATGAGATCCAGCAGTAGATTCTTGATGAACTATCTGACATGCACTGCTCTCACTTGGGGAGGTGTGCTCAAAGCACCTATTGACTGCCTGGAGCTCAGCAGTGCATGACAGAGTGTGTGTATGATCATGCGTTTTCACCGCTAATAGTGTGGATGGAGAACTTTTTAGAAATGCTAGATGAAAAGCCAGTGTGGACGTGTATCATTTTCATTTAAAACACTATTTTAAAACTAAAACGTATTAATGTAAACACATTTTTTTTGTTCCTTTGCTTTTATGGATTCTGTTTTCTTCAACGCTTTGAATGACACTGTCTGTTCACAGCTAACAGCTAATTAGTACAGTACATTAAAGAGCTGTAGCCTTAAACACCCTCTCATCCTCCTCTCTCTTAGCAATAAGCTGTTGATTAAGCCGTAAAAGATGTTTGCAAAAACAAAAATCATAAAGGAAATGATGCTTGTAGTTATGATTCTGCGACCAGCATCGTGTGTCCCTTACATTTTGGTAATGGTATGGCTTGCTTGGAACCTCACCCAGAGTGGTTCTAAAAAAGTACCAGGTACTATAGTAGGTATGGAATGCAGCGAAAAAGTCCCCAATGGTAAGGTGTACCTTGCAGTGGAAAATTACCATAATTGCCACACTGTATCTACATTATTTTAAAGAGGCCTTCAGATTTTGTGTGCATTGTTTTTTATAAAACAACACCAAAGAAAATCAGCTATCCTGTCTGTATGACATAGATAAGGAGATAATATACACACGTTTAATAATATACACACGTTTAATCCTGTGAGTTAAGCCCCGGTCAGATCACACAATTTTTATTGTCGGTTACAAAAGTCACTATGTCAGATTATGTAATTTTGTCTTGATAAAATCTCGTCTTGTAGTGGGTAACAAATGTGCCAGACTACACATTCCTTCACGATCAGTCATCCCATGACATCTCAGACAAGCGTTATTTCCCAAAGCAGTCACAAGTGTTGCTATAACAATATTTCTTATCTTAATTATTTCAATCTCAATAAACAACAATGTTTGCTGACAACTAGGCTACATTATTTAAGAGCATGGATAGGATTAAACTTATGATAACTTTTTTAATATCAAGTTACTTTCTTTGAAATCTTAATGTACAGTACATTTTCCTGCTTATTAAACAATGAACTTCACGCTAGTGAGACGGAGAAAATGAAAGCACAACAGCACCAAGGAAAAAATCAGAGGCTCAAAGAATAATCCCTAAAACAATGACATATTAAAAAATGAGGTTTGTGATACAACAATTACAGTGAAGCATTAATTAAATCCTCATTTTCCACAGAGCGAAACAAATCATCCAGCCGCACAGATGAGTAGAGGACAGGCACAAACAATATAATTTGTTTATTTTTCTAGGAAAGAATATCATTTTGAAACAAATTTCATTTGGTATAATTTGTTTCTTAATTCTAATGTATTATTTGGTCCTTTATCTACTAGATAATCAAGAGTAACGAATAACATTTGAGGTAAAGTACTTAAAAACCAGTACGCTATTTGCCAAAACATGAATTGCCATGAGATTGTGTTGGTTTGTAAAATAAAATAATAATGTAGCCTAAATAAAATTAAAGTGAAAAATTCACAGTTTCAGAGAAGCCTATATTAAACTTTTTCACTGTTAATGACTGCTTTGTTTTAATGAAATGCTTTTACAATGTATTCGGAGCACCAAACATGTTCACAGATTACCTCGGAAGAACAAACTCTGTTGAAAGACTGAGAGAACTCACTAACTCATTGTGAGAATGAAGATGTCTGTATATTTGTGCCAGTCTGTCAGGTGAAATTATTAGCATTTAAAAAAAAAAGTAGTTTAAGTTTGCATAAGTAAACAATGCAGCCTTTTTTTGTTTTGATTACCTGACCAGCGCATTAATGGCAGCACCCGCTGATATAACCGAGAAATTGTGTGCTCCTATTGCACAGTGTCGGAACTAGTCATGAAGAATGGGGAAAAAAAGTAGACATGCTAGACTTTCTGCGATGGTGTCATAAAGCGTTGCAGACATGATATCAGTTGACGTGAACTATGCCACATTACACAAGAAGAAATGATTTAATCTTGTGTCAAGATGCCCTTTTGTTGTTCACGAATTTCCATGACCCCCTACATCAAGGAAATTGTGTGGAAATTGTGACAAACTCATGTGATCTGACCAGGGCTTTACCCTTTGAATAGTAAGTTAATAGGGAACATGCATATAAAACTACCATGCAGCGATATGGCGAATGAATGAAATGAAATTGTTGTGGTGTGCTCTTTTAATGCTTGTCTGTACTTGTAATGCAAACGGTAAATATTTGAGTTGCTTGCAATTTGTTTTTTGCAGTATGATAATTTATTTTCTGTATTTGGTTGTGCTGTAAATATCTAGTGATTTTCTGTATTTGATTGTGTTTTGAGTATTTTCAGCACACGTGTTGTGAAACTGATGGAGAAATGTTCTTAATGTTTCTACTTCCGCATTTTCCATAGTTGTAGCTCATTGAGCAACATACAAAAACACAAACCTTTACTGACTGGAAAGAATGAGAGGAACAAAATAAGAAGAATCTTGCAAGCATTGTCACGTCAGACACATCAATAGACATATGTTTTGTATTTAGGCTGTTACCGTAGCTGTCCGTCCTGGCTGTAGTCGGCGTGTGTGTTTCTTTGGCAGTGTGTGTCATGTTGGCTTCGGTGTCCGTGGTTGGGGGAGAACATCATGGGGTTGCTGTAGAAGGGTGTGGTCAGACTGGTGTGTGTCTGCATTGGAACACTGACGGCCTGCATGTGTCCAGCCTGAACCAGCCTCTGCTGCCCCTAAACACACAAGACAACCATTACTGTATGTGTCTGGAGGGAGTCGCTTGTGTGCCTGAGTGAGATGTATGATGAATACCTGAGTGGATGAGCTGTTGGGTTGTAGTGTGTGTGATGAATGTGAAACACAGTGTTGAGGTTTAGGGTGTGTGTTTTGTTGAGCCGGCCTGCCTGGACCCTGCTGCTGTGGACCAGAACCAGCAAACTCTCCCTGTATCGGCTGCTGGAGTAACATCTGCAAACACAGCCATTCAAACACACCGTGTTACTAATGGTGATATATAAAGTCAGAATAAGTTCCATTCATTCATTTTCTTTTTGGCTTAGTCCCTTTATTAATCTCGGGTCGCCATCGCGGAATGAACCGCCAACTTATCCAGCATATGTTTTACACAGTGGGTGCCCTTCAAGCTGCAAGCCATCACTGGGAAACATCCATACACTCTTGCACTCTTGTGTGTTGTACCTGTAGGTTGGCGAGCTGCAGCTTCTCTTTAATGTCGTGCAGCTCTTGCTGTTGTGTTTTGATGTCGGCCTGTAGGATCCGCGTTCGCTCCTCCAGCTGCTCCTTTAGCTGATGCATGACACCTAACTGAGGCTGCTGGAAGCTGTACAGGGACTGAGTCTGTAGCACACACACACACACACACACACACACACAACACAGAGAACACACACTCAGGAAAAAAGCGTCCAGAGCAGACACACATGCCTCTTTTTCACCTTCTGGAAACTGAATTTCTCTCAAAACTGCTTATTGTTTCCACAGAATTCATAAGTGACTACATTAAAATAGCTATTCAATGTGTAATGCAATAGAGTCCAAATCAATTATCTTCAGATTTTGAAGCCAATATTACAAATATACAGCCATGGAAAAAATGAAGACACTTAAAAAAATGGCAGGTTTCTGACAAAAACAGATGTGCTGGATTCATGAGGTATGTGGTTGAGTACAATATTAATATTTGTTTTATTTTGTAAGGGTTTGATAATATTTTCTAACAATTGCTGCATCCCAATTAGCATATTATCTGTCCTAAATAGTATTTAAAAATATAATTAGTATGTCCACATTATAGAATGTTAAAAAGAGTATGCCGAAGAATCCCGGATGGTCTTCTACTTCTGGTCAAAATTTTAAGTGTAGAAGCATCCATACTCTAACCGCTGATATCGCCCACAGTACATTGGACATAAATTCGATCAGAATACAAACATGGGTGAAAAGTGTAAATAAACTACAAATATGGCAGACATGCAAGACCAACTGTCAAGTAAAGAGGCTTCGGTAAAGATGTGTGTGACTGTTAATTAATATCTAGCTCAGAAATAAACATGAAGTGATGAATTAATTTCATCAACCCAAAAATCACTCAAATAAACATTTAATAAATTGAGAAATTAAAGAATTCAGTGTAAAGCTGCACAATTAAAGATGAAAAGATCTTGATCAAAATTCAAACCCACGCAACATGAATGATAAATGATAATGATTTGCATATGTTTATTAATCCTGCATATGTTTATTAATCCTTCGAAGCGCTGCATTCAAATCTGTGTTAAAGAGATTCAGTTTTTACACTTTTCCATTTAGTTACAAACAATTAAATAAAAAAAGAAGTGGGAGAACAGTTTATAGTTCAGATTTATCATTTGTTCAGACATTTATCACCATTTAATGGAATTTGATGCTTGTGAATGCTGTAGCAATTACATTGTTTAACCAATAGGTGGCGACAGACAACCATCAAAATTATGTCACTGAAAAATTGATCCACCTATAATAAAACATGAAGTTTTATGAGTGAATTGTTAAATCATTAATAATAATAAATATGATCTGTTGTACAAGATGTTAGATTTCTATATTTAGCATCATCAGCAACAGTAGCAAAGATTATTTTTCATAATGAATATTTTCCTTTTTTTCAGCTGGTTGTTCCTTCATTTTAATTTTTATTAAATCTACAGGTTCTAAGTTCTGTTTGTTAAAACCAATGGTATTGCAGTAATATTGTTGTATAAATGGAAAGCAAATGACATTGTGTGCTGATCCGAAAAATGGTCTGATTCGTGACTCAAAAGTCAGTGTGATCAAAATGGTGAGATTTGTGATCCTTTACACCACTACAAAACAATATATATTCTGAAGAATGCTGGAGAAAAAAGCAGCCACTGACATCTATATTATATCAGATTTTTTGGGGTAAACTATCCCTTTAAATATTTTGATCACACTTTATTTTGATGGTCCGTTTTTTGAATTGAAGTTACATTGCATCTACATGCCAACTAATTCTCATTAGATTATAAGTAGACTGTTAATTTAAGGTTAGTGTAAGTTGACATGTATGTGCAAAGTTTCTTCTTCAGGACAAGGCCGATGAATGATATCATATTGAATGGTGATCAAATTTATGTTGATAACGATGATATAACATTTTTACTCAATATTGATCCTAAGGACCAATAAAGCAGCCGAAATATGCAACAACAGTAATCTATAATTGACTTGATATTAGAGATTTATCAGATTTTTCATAGCTGAAAATTATCGGCTGAAAATAGGTCATGCTGCGTCACCCAGTATTGTTTCGGGCTCTCGTTTCATTTTCCTGCCAACAGTTCACTTTCCGCCAGCAGTCATGGTTGGGATGCTCTTTTAAAAGTGGAAGCATTAAAAACGTATATAAAAATATATATATTGTTACCGTTCAATATAGAAATGAATACTTGAGATTGCATTTTTGCCATATCGCCCAGCTCTATTATTACAGCAGGGGCACCAGCAGGTTTTGTGGTTCAGCCCGAATTGACACTTCAAACAAAAGGAAAAAATCTAGTCTACTCACCATAAGCTGTAAGATTACAACAAACGTTAGACTTCAGCTCTACTTAAGGATAAAGAGAAAGAGGGACAGGTGGGAAGGAAGAGAGGGAGAATAGGAGAAGTTAGGATTGAACTGACCATGGCTGAATGCTGACTGCAGGACGGAGAGAGTGACGGGGGCTCTGAAGAGCTCTGTCTCTGAATCAGGGTCTAAATACACAGAGAGAGACCAAACTGTAAGAGACTTCCATATTTTAAAAAGAATAAACAATATGACAATGCAAAAATATGCAAGAAAATAATAAAAAAAGGAAAACTAGTTTAGCGATTAGCTTAATATTACATTTAACTGATATGAAATTACAAGAGCTTAAAAGTTCATCCCAAAATTTTATTCTGTTATTAATTACTCACACTCATGTTGTTCAAAACTGCTAAGACTTTCATTCATCTTCATAGAAAAAAAACCAGAAAAAAAAACCAAAACTTTGTCAAAACATACAAAATGGTAAATACATATTTGTTCTACAGTTAAACCACTGAAATTACGTCGAATGTTTTGAAAAAGTTCTCAGCTCATTTTCTGGACTTTGATCACCTTGGGAACATTGCTGTCTATGGAGTATGAGAGAGCTCTAGGATTTCATCTAAAACATCTCAAATTAATTAGTGCTCTGAAGTAAAATGAAGGTCTCAGGAGACTGGAAAGACACGAGGGTGAGTAATTGTTTTTTGTTATTTAACCATTCAAAAATCTAAAAATCAATCAAATATGAAAATTAAGCTATTATTTATCACACTAGTCTCTTTTTAAAATAAATTTCCTGACGTTGAAATAGGATTCGCGTTCGTGTGGGTTTCCTCCAGGAGCTCTGGTTTCCCCCACAACCCAAAGACATGCGGTACAGGTGAATTGGGTAGGCTAAATTGTCTGTAGTGTATGAGTGTGTATGGATGTTTCCCAGAGACGGGTTGCAGCTGGAAGGGCATCCGCTGCGTAAAACATATGCTGGATAAGTTGGTGGCTCACTCCTCTGTGGCAACCCCAGATGAATAAAGGGACTAAGCTAAAATGAAAATGAATGAATGAAGTTTAGATTTGTCCATCTGTTGGATTTTGGAGATGAATTCATCACTATATGGGGCATTAGAATATAACATGTGTTTGGATATAACTCAGTTTTTTGACCACAATTCGTTATCATTGTTCATTTATTAATTTGCTGGAAATTAGAACTGAATCTAGAAATTGTTTTGAAACAAATCTTTGCGCTTAACAAACAAAATTAAATATGTAGGCTAATGGATGCCTTCAGTGGAGTGAGTTTCCACCGTTTCCTTATCCACGAAAGTAAAGGTGTCGAGTAAAGAGTAAAAGTACAGTAAAGAGAAAGTAAATTAAGGAGGTTCATTCTTTATCCTTGCACTGCAGATGGTCTGTTTAATCGTTTTCGTGCTAGGTGAAGCGTTCAGTTTTTCCAATTACAAAGTCCACCATGTAAATAGCAAATGAACCATGGTGCGACGCAACCAAGCGGCAACCTCCCGCTCTCCCTCAGGAAGCCAATACGAAAGTAACTAAAACTGCAATTCATCCGAAATTCCGCTAGTCCTGGCCGCTCCTGGCTCCAAAACAGAGCAAATTTCAATTGAGCCCACTGTTAGAATGGCCAACTTTACAGCAGAAAAAAAGGTGTTTACAGCCTGGTACAAAAATGATTTTGGTTAATACAGCTAATATTACCCTTCATGACAACTGTGAGGGGGGTGAATTTTTTTATTACTCATCCGTTTCCTTTATATTAAGTTATATCAAGTTTGCATAATTAAGGGAGTGGCCACTTGAGTGACAGTTAGGTCTCGCTGGTCGCCGTCACGTCACCTCTGCAGATTAGCCACGGAACTCTGCATATTTATCGTATTTCTGTGTTGTTTTATGTGGCTTTACACAGTCAACTGTCTTTTGGACTTGTTTCCCACAATTATTAGATGGCATGGCATGCTGAGGGCACTTAATTGTGCTCACAAACCATTCACGTGGCCTCCGTTTCCCATGTGAGTAAAGTTATATACTTATATACCATCTCTATACATGTATTTGTTTTATTTAAGATCATTTATCGTTTATATTTAGAGCTGTAATGCACTCCAGAATCTGTCAGATTGATTAGCTGTAGGCCCTAGAACAGTCATCTGAAGCGTTGTCATACAGTGTTATGCTGGATTTTATCAATAGTCTTACATTAACTAACACAGACTATATCTGAAGTGTTTGGAAGTAATTCGCGTTTTCCTCCCGTTTAAAAACGTCATAAGAACAATGTTTAGTGGCTCAATGTATTACAGCAGTGTTTTTAAAAGTCTAAACTCTTTATTGATATAGTATACAATCAAGCACAAGTGGTCAGAATACAAACGAGTCATAAGTGATAAAGTATTAAGCATTTCTCCCAAAGTAAAGTGTGTCTGAACCAGGTCCAAGCTAAATGCTAGCAGGTGTCTGTAGCTCCGCTCACTCTCCGCCTCTTTGCCCTTGTTTGGTATCCCGCCGTGGGTGTGATGACGCGTGACCAAAATGGCGACGGTTGGCCGCGCCTACTTGTGGCTTCTTTTGCGCTCTTCAGAAACCTATGGGTGACGTCACGGATACTACGTCCATATATTTTACAGTCTATGGACGCAACTGACTCTTAATAGGAATGGGAGATGAGACTCTGATTGGTTTAATGCACGTTGTGCTCAAAACACACCAATAACTCATTAAGAGAATAAGCACAACCCTGTTAGACCATGCGCCATGGCTCAGATCTTATTTTTCCATCCTTAAAATAGCAAAAGTGGATTCAGACAATGCTTTTGCATTATGCACTTTAGATACACCTAAACCTTTAGAATAGAGGCCAGAATGTTTCTATAATGTCCCCATATGTTTCCTATTTGGTTAGGGTTTAAATAATGTTCTCTGCTCTTTTTTGCTTTTGTTATCTGGGTTACTAATAAGTTTATTATATGCAAATTCTTGGCCACTTGTCATTATAAAAGACTACACATTTATTAAAGAATATTAGCAACTCACTTCACTCCAACTCGCCCAGATAATGTACACAAATACACCTCTTTGATAAACCAAGATAAAAAAAATAAATAAAAAGTTTTGAAATCCTTATTTCTTCAACACACGTGAAATCTGACATGCTTGTTTGCACCTTTGTTCCAGTGTGTGTCATTCTGTTGGAGCTCTTCTCAGGGCCGATGGAAGCAGACTGCCGGGATGACGTACATGCTTCTGTGTATCTCACTGAGGAGTTCGCTGCACGCACAAACACACACACATGCTATCACATGACTATCTATTGTATTTTTCTCTTTACTAAGGTGCTCTCTGTTTGTTCTTACATGCGGAGTCGGAGAGCGCTGTGTGTGATGATTTTCTGGAGCTCTGTGATGACACTGATCGAGCGCTGTTGATTCTGTCCCGTGTAGCTTCCAGAGGAGGACACATGTCCAAAAACACCTCCTGGCCCTACAAACAAACATGATACATTAGCGTCAACTATTCATACAAACAAACAGAAATGCTTACAAGTGTTTTTCTTAGGTTTTGTTTCATACTTTGATTGAGGATGTGGCCATATCAGATGAGCTCTCCTCCAATCCAAACTCTCTCCTTCTCTCCGCTCGAACTTCAGCATAACTTTGGAGAGAGAAAAAAAACATTTTGTTGTTGAATGTTTTATATGTACTGAGAAAAAAAGTGGACAGACTGATCTTCTTATGTGCTGTACCTAAGAGAATATGCTCAATTTTCAAGGCTAAATCTGTAGTAACACACACTGACCTTTAGATGGAAACAGAGGCTAAAAATACATCACACTTTGTTAAAAAGACTAAATTAGCTGACAAGCATTAATGACTACCTGTATTTTATTTTTTAAGTTATAAACAAGCGTTTGAGAGCAGATGCAAGCTACAAATATGTTAATTAGAAAAAAATATTTAAATATGTTTCACTGCCTTTAGCTAAGGTTGCTAAAGTTACTTAAATGATAAAACTGAAATACCTTTTATTACTAAGGGGACAAATAAAAGTCAAAAATGTACTTAAAAATATTTTCCATTTTCACTTTGTTAAATGAAAATATTTTTCATTCATTTTATAAGTATTTTCTATTTACCATTATATATTTTATATAAAATTAATAGAAAATAGACATCTTAAAACTAAAAGTAATAAATTTTACAAAAAATACATAAATAAATTGAAAAAATATAAAGTAAATTTTTAATAAAATAAAAACTAATTCAAAATGTTTCATTTCAGCTAGTTACCATGAACACATTTTCCATTTTAACTAAATAAACTAAAATAAAAAGTATAAACATATTTAGATCTAAAAACAAAAATGCTTAACATTAAAATAAAATGTTGAAGATAGAAAAAACAAACATAAATCTAAAATAAAACTAATTCAAAATGACAAATGTTTTTTTGCTAGTTGCCATGGAAACTTTTCTCAGTGTGTGTGTGTGTGTGTGTGTGTGTGTGTGTGTGTGTGTCTGTGTATATCGCATGCTCGTTAATGCAAATTTTTAATTAGCCAATTACATGACAGCAACTCAATGGCCAGACTGGTTCCAGCTGATAGAAAGGCAACAGTAACTCAAATAACCACTCGTTACAACTGAGGTATGCAAAAGAACATCTCTGAATGCACGACACGTCCAACCTTGAAGCGGATGGGCTACAGCAGCAGAAGACCACACTGTGTGCCACTCCTGTCAGCTAAGAACAGAAAACAGAGGCTGTAATTCGCACAGGCTCACCAAAATTGGACAATAGAAGATTGGAAAAACATTGCCTGGTCTGATGAGTCTCGATGTCTGCTGCAACTTTTGAAGGGTCAGAATTTGTTGTCAACAACATGAAAATATGGATCCAACCTGCCTTGTATTAACGAATCAGACTGGTGGTGGTGGTGTAATGGTGTGGGAGATAATTTCTTGGCACACTTTGGGCCCATTAGGACCAAGTACCAGTTGTGTCAACGCCACAGTCTACCCGAGTATTGTTGCTGACCATGTCCATCCCTTTATTACCACAGTGTACACATCTTCCAATGGCTACTTCCAGCAGGATAATGCGCCATGTCATACAGCGCTAAAAATCTTAGACTGGTTTCTTGAACGTGACGATGAGTTCCCTGTACTCAAATGGCCTCCACAGTCACCAGATCTCAATCCAAGAGCACCTTTTGGATGTGGTGGAAAAAGCCTCTAAACACCATTGTTAAGATTTATTTAATGTCAGGTTTAATGTTACTGATTATTGCATTTACTTGACGGATTTCATTCTTTAATTTTCCTTCTGCTTTTTCATTGGTTTTCCACAGCGGAATGAATCGCCACTTACTTGATAGATTTATACATTTTTTTAAATTTAGGTGGTTTGTGTAATGTGTTTTATGTTTGGTAAAATAATTTCTAATGGCATCTTTAGTGATTTTCAACTGATTACACAGTCTTGTCCCGATAGGTGGATTTAGAGGTTTTTGCAAAAAAAGCAGATGTGGATTTAGCTGGTTTTGACGCAAAAGAAAATGTACTTTGTTAAAAACCAAAGAATTGTCTACAGTGACATTTATGAAAATTATAAAAAAAGTTATTTTATTTACAAGCTAATAACCTTTTCATTATCTATGAAATGAAACATCTGAACCTTATTATATGAGCCTGATAGAAAATGCTTATTCACAAGAAAAGAGGTCTGATGGATTTAGAGGGCTTTGCATCTGATCTCTTCATATATATATATATATATATATATATATATATATATATATATATATATATATATATATATATATATATATATATATATATATATATATATATATATATTAAAGCAAAGATGAAATTAACTCTAATTCAAATTACTGTGCGAAGCAAAGCGTTTTTGTTTATATGCTTATAAATAAGTTCAAGTACTTTCCAGTGTGCTTGCCATGCCCACACTTTCCATACACACATATAAATGCCGCTAGTGTTTGTTTTACCTGACCACGCTGTGTGTGCAGACGATGAACTCAGGTTTGGAGTTCCACTGGTGGTACGTGATGTAATAGTGCGTCTGCAGCCAGATCCACTGCTGTCCTTTAGTCAGGAACCGATAGTAACAAGACTTTCCTTTCCCACACTGCATCACTGCAATACACACAAACGCATGCACACAAACACACAAGATCAGCACTCTCTACAAAAGGCTTGAGAGCTTCTTACAAGGTCTTTCATCTTTCCTGGCGGGGCCATTTTCAGCTCCTCTGTGATTCGCACAAACAGGAGAAAATTTCCAAGACAGTACATTGACCTAGTTTGAGAACGAAGAGAGAGCGAGAGCAGCAGAGATAACACTCACATTGTTTATGACATTGAGCAATCAGCTCCAGGTCGTCCACATGGTAGTAATCATAACCCGAGGTCCCCAAAACCTCAAACGGCAGGTACCCGATGATAGGAGAGGCCCTGTAAACACACACACACACACAGTTATTACATACTCTCTGTACCCATTAAAAACATGCACAAAACGGTAGGGCAACTGTGGAATTTCTGATTTGTAAAAAAAATCTGCAGATTGTTATGGAACAATTTTGAGAGTAGAGGGGCTGAGAAATAAACACCCAAAATAAATATAAACTAAAGTTTACAATCCAAATCAAATTTGAAACACTTTGATTGGTAAACAATGCAACAGTAGGTTTCTCATATAACACATCCAATTGTATCACACATAAATCATCTAAACATTTGCATATTCAACAATATTTCAAAAACTAATATAAAAATCTAATAAATATGCATGTATGTATGTACAGACTGCAAGACAGGGGCGTAATAGAAGGGGTGTAACTTGTAGTGGAGGTGTACCTTAAAGATATGGAGACATACATGTCTCAAGACTATATTGTCGGCAAGATGGCGCTGTACCCATCAGTTATTAACATCTACACCTACTCCACACCTAAACCCAACCATCACAGTTATTAACGTCTATACCTACCACAGTCCTAAACCCAATCATCAAAGTTATTAACATCTATACTTACCACAACCCTAAACCCAATCATTAGTTATTAATGTCTATACCAACCACAACCCAAAACCCAACCATCATAGTTATTAACGTCTACACCTACCCCAACCCTAAACCCAATCATCAGCTAATAATGTCCATACCCTACCACAACCCTAAAGCCAACCATTAGTTATTAATGTCCATACCTACCACTACCCTCAACACAGTTATTAACGTCTTTACCTACCACAACCCTAAACCCAATGATCACAGTTATTAACATCTATACTGTACCAACCCCAACCCTAAACCCAACCATCACAGTTATTAACGTCTATACCTACCCCAACCCTATGAGTTTCATGGTGGAGTTGCTAAATTCTAAAATATAATAATATATCAAATGAATTGGTTGTAGATAAGTTTGGAGAAATCTCATGAAAACATTTGCTAAAAATGTTCTCTGCTAAGTATTTCCACTATCTTGCCAACAACATCACGTTGTGACATCTCGTTTGGTTAAATGGGATCTCGATAACTGCAAGTTATGCCTCTAACTTGCAACAAGTTTTGCCCCTTCATGTTACGCCCCTCTCTTGCAGTCTGCAGACAGATACACTTGGAGTATCCGGAGAGTTTTCTTTTGATTTCTGAAAATCAGTAAGCCCTACCCACCCCTCAAAGGCAAATGAGCCAATGGCAGTTGAATATCAGTTGCATGGGAACCGGAACTCAGACAATAATCATTAAAAGATTTTGGTTTGATTTTGTTTTTGAAACAAAAATAGCTTTACCATGTGCCTCGAATACTTGTAACATTGATTTCATGTATCATGAAAGGATAGGTAATGGATTTTTTTTTAAATGTCACCTAAATATTTAGAGGCTTTAGGTGTGTCAAAGAAACAATGCTATTAACTCTGCTAATGTCACCTAAAGTCATGTAGTAACCAGCTCTGCCTCGGGTTAGTTAAAAAAAAGCCCTATTGTTAGCTTTCTCCTGGTAACAATAGCTAACGCAAAGCAAAACTAGCAAAGGGAGTTAAATGCCAATTGATTTCTATTCACGGTGTCGTTCATGAACAGTGTTGATGCTGTAATGTCATCTGTGATCGTGATGGCGTGATGTGTTTTCTCTAGTTTGAATCTCTCGCTTTCAAATTCCTCAGTGTACAGTTGAAGTCAGAATTATTAGCCCCCATTTGATTTTTTGTTTATTTTTTAAATATTTCCCAAATGATATTTAACAGGGCAAGGAAATTTTCACAGTATGTCTGATGATATATTTTCTTCTGGAAAAAGTTGTATTTGTTTTATTTTGGCTAGAATAAAAGCAGTTTAAATATTTTTTAAAAAACATTTTGGGGACAAAATTATTAGTCCCTTAAAGCCATATATTTTTTTCGACTGTCTACAGAACAAACTAAGGTAATACAATGACTCACCTAATTACCCTAACCTGCCTAGTTAACCTAACTAACCTAGTTAAGTCTTTAAATAACACTTAAGGTGGTATAGAAAAACAGTCTATTCTAGTAATACAGGATACTTTACAATTTTATTCCAGGTCTTCCAAGCTAAATAATGTTTTTTTTTTGGATGGTGACTCTTATTTTGAAGTTTACAAAAGTACATAAATCTAACATCAAACTAACTCATGAAGTTAATACATGTCTCACGAAGCGGATCGATGAGTGTTTGTAACAGAAATACTTTAAGACAGTGGTCTCAATTCCAGGAGGGCCGCAGCTCTGCATAGTTTAACTTTAACCACCTCCAACTCACAGCTTGTTAATAGTCTCTTGTAGTTTTGAACACCTTGATTAGTTGGATCAGTTGTGTTTGATTAGGGTTGGAACAAGACTGCGCAGAGCTGTGGCTCTCCAGGAATTGAGTTTGAGACCTATGCTTTAAAATTATAAACACCACTTCTGGCGATGTGTGATTACTGATTTGCACAACATATGCTTGATTCATTCGTATCGGAAGCTCTGGAAATACGTGAACCACTCACCACACAGTTTGTTTACAACAGAAGATGACAACAAACAGGAAAAATAGTTAGCTTAGTGTTACTGTATAATATTACCCAGTATATTACTCTTACAATGCCACATGCATGTCTCAATTGTGTGTCATGCATCATCCGTCCTAAAATGTTTTTGTTACAAATGTTTTTGTTAACCTGTTGGCTGTGTCTGGGTTAGTTAAATGATTAATTCACACAGTTTTGCAAGCTTCAAAATAAAAGTCACTATCCAACACCATTATACAGCATATAAGAGAAGGATAATATTTAAAACTACTTCGAATGTGATCACCTGACAAAAAAAGAAAAAGAAAAAATCATATACACAGAGAATGGCGTGATGGTGATTTTTGGGTGAAGTATTGCTTTAAGCTTGTTATTCACCATATTTATTTTCAAATCTTTTATATATTACTCCAAGCAATATTTAATACATTAATGCTCCTTGATGAGAGCTGGTCCTTCTGTGTCAAAAATATATCAAAACATTTTGGGACAAGGTGACAGCTGTCATTGCAAGACAATTAGCAATGTTTATTTGTCAGAGTTAGCAACAGTTACTAAGGGGGTGGGGCTTACAGATTGGCCAATTGGCCCAAATTGCAAAGTGAAAAATGTTACATGTCTTTTAACACCCGTTCAAACAGCTGTGCTCTTCCTCCTGAGGCTGAAGGAATGAACCATGGGGGCTCAGATTAGCCTGGAGTCTGGTATGTGTTTGTGTTTGTAAAAGGAGAGGCGCGTAAGTATAAGTGTGAAGTGTCTGTGAGATTTGTTTGCCTTTAATGCTCAACAAGCATTACATAAAAAATACGGTAAAAGTTTTGCAATTTAATAATGACTGTTTGTTTGAACACATTTCAAGATGCAGTTTATTCCTGTGATGCAAAGCTAAATTTGTTTCATTGCTCATTACTGTCATTAGTACTCTAGGCCAGTGGTTCTCAAACTGTGGTACGCGTACCACTAGTGGTACGCGGGCTTCCTCCTAGTGGTACGCGGAGGAATCGCTGAATAATGAAAGAAGCAATTAACACTTTTAATCCTTTAATGCGTAATATAACATTGATGTGATCAGCATTGGCTGTTTTGTGAAGCGTACGATCACAGCGCTGTGCTTGGAGTGTTTATTTTAGTGCATTGTGTCATAAGCTGCTGAAAATCAGTTTCCGAAGTTTAGGTCACAATTTACTGTTTTAATAAACCATTATCTTACACTCTTAGCTTAATATACTTACTATAAACTACTAATTAGCTATTTATTAATAGTTAGTAAGGTACAAGGTTTATAAGGTAAGGTTCAGGTTTATATTCTGGGTAGGATTAGGAATGCAGAATAAGACCATACTTTCTAACTACTACTGAAAAGTTAATATCTTAACAATAGGCAGGTAATAAGCCAGTAGTTTGAATTGTGACCTAAAGTAAATTGTTACTAAATTCTTTACTAACAAGACTAACTTCTGCAGTTTTAAGCTACTATTTAGAACATCAAGTAGCCAATATAAAAATACATAGTTGACTAATAAATGACAAATCTCAAAAGAATTTCCATTGTAAAAAAATAAATAAATAAAATTCAACAAACCACATAAAAATATCCAAAACATGATTAGCCAACTATGCTTGCAACTTCCATTACCAACAAACTCAGTGATTCAGTGTTTCCCAGATCTATCACTCAAAAAAAAAAACATTTGTAAACAGCATTAAAAAGTATAGATCGTGAACTTTACTAAACGTAAACAAATAATCTAACCAGCGAACAGTACAATCTATACAAACAGGTTTCATTCTGCATGTTTTAGTTTGTTACAAGATTTACAATGTTTTTTTTTTTTTTGAAGTGGAAGCATGTGCTCTAGTATCACCACAGAAATATATTTATATATTGTTATTTACATCTGTCACCTTACGTTATGTTGATATCAAGCATTTTAATTAGCAGATGTTCACACTGTTCACACAGTTCAGAACAAAGTCGTGACTATCTTGAAATTTTCTGCAACAATATATTAAACTATTAACCCCCATTCACATCAAGCATGATAGCTGTTAATATAACAATAAATATATGTCCACACTGACAAAAGATAATTAAAACATATATTCTTATAATCTTAGAAAAAAACAGTTCATACTTTTCATTACCCCCTCGTAACCAGCAGATGTCCTGAGTGTGCAACTAGCGCATCTGACAAATGAAATTTTTCCCAATCCAATTAAATGAGGTTAGCAATCAAATTAGCCAGTGTAGTGGACCAAAAACAGCAAACTATTTTCCCTAGCATTTCCGATGGAGGAAACACAAAGATGCTGAAATGAGCACAGGATACCTGAGGTACTTTTATTTTTATTCTTCAGTTTGACAGCCTGCCATGCATAACTTCCATGTATTTTTATCGTACTTTCCCATGGTATGATCAATTGTATTCTATAGTAATTATCTTCAAATAATATTTGTAAAGAGGGTGGAAAACTTAAGCTGTGCTTCGCCACAGTGTTCGTAGCTTAAAATTGCACAAGCACACTGTTTTTGAACGGATTCTGGCTGGCAACCTTTTGTTGTTAATTAGCGGAGAAAAAATCCCAATAATATGGTTTCTCTACATTTTTATCATTACACTTGTGGTCTGAACTCTGTTGTTGTTTTACATTTAGAATATAAAACGCACATCTTTAGATCTTTATCTTTATAGTCATTGTTTTCTGTGTTTGGGATTTAAAGGTGCTGTAGGTACAGTAAGTTGTTGACTCTTCTACAGCATGAAAATATCATAATATGTTTGCAGATATTTAAAAAAACAAGCAAAGTGAACATTCTTGTTTATCTGACAAACAATGGTAAAGTTAGTTAGTCTGCTTTGAAAATGTACATTACATGCTGGAACGTCTGTCTTTGTTTTGGTTCTTTTAACCCGCCCAAAGTCAGTTAAACCAATTATATTTCAGCACGACGGGTTGCCTTGGTGGAAAACAGCGTATGATTCATTCAGTCAAGAAAGCTCTTCAAGTCATCAACCGAAATGCGACCTCTGGTGGACAGTAGGAGACTCAGAATGGAGTTGCAGATTCAGAGATCCACATGAGGTTATTAATTAGCAAATAATATAAATATTATAAACATAAACATTGGGTGAGCAGGTTACATTGTAACCCTGTGTCCTTACAATAAGCTATGTGACTAGATTTGCAGTGATGAGCAATTTTGCTGTTTGCACCAGACCCAACATGACAGACATTTAAATACAGCCCTTCAGAAGCACAGAATAGTGCGCCTACTGCACTCAACGAAATGGTAAGGTTTATAATCTTATTAACACATATTAACTTTAATTAACTTTAACATTATTAAATTTACATGATATGTGTTGGCTTGCACACACAGGTTCTAAAGTTACATTACAAATGGTTTATTTTATTTTCAAGATCTGAGGTAAAGCACTGTATCTGCTGCTGCTTTCAGTAGTATGGCAATAAATGTCATGTAAAATGCCATTCAAACTCACATTATTAGCATTTAACAGGGAATAAAGGACACAAGGTTTACCTCGAGGTGACCCTTGCTGTTCAGCTGCAAGAAATAAAAGTTGTTTCTAAAATACACATTTCAAGTGAAGAAGTCAAAAACGCTCCTTTTAATATGGAAAATATTCATTCTATCGCGAGCCATTGCTTTTGTTTAGAACACGATTTAAATCAGCCTTTAGGCTCGACAGTCAGGCACACAGCTCTTGGTGTCAATCAATCTGGAAACCTGAGCTTGCATGTGTTTTGACACAGGCCGTGCAATACCTACTTCAACCACTGGGTGTCAAACTTACATTAGAGGTCTGCATTCCCGCGGCTGTCCCGAAATAAATTTCCCAATAAAGCGCGGGAGAGGTCGGTAACGGGTTTAATTTGGGACGGGAGCAGGCCGTCTAGCAATATCACTCCCGACTCCCGAGCGAGCACGTGTATGTATGTGTGTAAATGTAATAGCGCGATGCTGTATTTAGCTTGTTTGTTGCTGTGTGTGTATGTGTGTGTGTGCACGCGTGAATGAAGAGAGAGAGAGAGCTTTGCCTGTGTGTGTGCTTGATGCTAATGTGTGTGTGTGTGTGTGTATGTGTGTGTTAGTGCGCGTGCGGGAATGAGAGAGAGAGAGAGAGAGAGAGAGAGAGCTTTGTCTGTGTGTGTGTGCTTGGTGCTTATGTGTGTGTGTGTGTTTAAACAGACAGCTTGTTATAGCCTGGTATATAGCAGGTTGGTTTTCGGTTTTGTTCTCCCCCCTGCTCTTTAACGGGATCGGGCGCGGCGGGTAGAAAACAAGGCGGGTCGAGCAGCGGGACAACAAATGCTGAATGTAAGCGGGAGCAGTCGGGTTCGGGCTAAAACCTGGCGGGTGCGGGATTCAAAATTTAGTCCTGCGCAGATCTCTAACTTACATACTGCACCTTTAATCGTTCAGTAATAAGTCAATGTTAATATTGGGGAAATTCACCGAAGATTAAAAACGTTTTATTGGATGCATTTCTAATTCAAAAATGGTCTCAAAGCAAGGTATGTTTGTTAATCTCGGTCGGATGATTATCTTAAGCAAATTACAATTGTAGGCAGGACCATCTGTCACACTGACTGAAAATGCAAGGAGTGTTTGGAAAATGACAATATTTTTGTTGCTCCAGAAATGAAATATTTTCCCCTTTAGAGAGAGAGAGAGAGAGAGCATTTGACGAGACAGCCCGAATGTCCAATTATAGCTCTGTAGGGAACAGGACATCAAGTACAGCATTACACACACACACACACACACATACACACACGGTTATGTAACTCTCAGGGGGTCAGGAAGGCCTCCTGAGTAAATTGTCTCCATCTAAAAATTTATGAATGGCCACACAGCCGAATAAAAACATCACATTAAAATAGAGTGTGCAAAGTGATTCAAAGCACATGCAGAACTGATGACACCCCTAGCCATGCGTGGGACAGCGGAAAGCCTGAATGTGCAAATGTAAGTGGGTCAGCGGCTGATGAATGAATCAAAAGCATGACATAATCAGGAAGAGCCTCTGATCGAATGAACCAAAGGAGCTTCGTGCAGAATCATAACAGCAGAGGAGTCGTTTGCATAATGGAGCAGCATTTGACTCACCTGTGATCTAAGAAGAGAAATTTCCATTCCAGACTGTGTCTTGATGTGAATTCATCACACACATCCTCCACGTTGCAAAGATCCTTTAATAAACACATGCACATACACAGAATAAGGCTGCGTGTTCTTTGAAGTTATGGTGAAAGTGAGCAGTGTGTGTGATATTGATTTTGTGTGTATGTGAATGAGTGTGTATACCTTGAGGAACTGAGGGGTTGCGAGTCTGACTGTGGCCACGAGGCAGACCTGCTCCTCTATTGAGGACTGCAGCGTGCGAGGAAACGCCAGATCATAACCATTACATGAAGACAGAGGCACTGGAACACACACAAAAACAACACATTCTGTTTAAAGGAAAACACCCACAGTGGACAGATAAATATTAACCCTTGGGTGATGTTGGGGATGTTTTCATCCACTTGGGGTGATTTTAAGTCTTAATTTAGCCACATCTTACTCTGTATTTCAGCAAATGAAATTATTTTTTGGTGACAAATTGTATTTGGACACAATTTTTGGGAAAATGCTTTGGAACTTGAAACTCAACAATAAGCTATGGGCAAATTTACCACCATTTGTTATGTTCATGCCTGTTTTTGCCCAATTGACTTCAATTATAATTACTTTGTTTGCAAACTAAAGCCATGACACCATATGATCATGCATTCTTTATCGTTGGCGGTTTTCCCTGTTGGACATAGGATGCAACGATTAATGATTTCACTATTAATTGTGCTTTAATTCGTCTTGGTTATTAAATCATTGTCAGCAAAACAGCTGCAACTAAACAATATTCTTGTGCGCATATTGGGAATGACGTGCTCATGCTTTCCAGGCACACCTAGTTGAAAAAATGCTGCGAGTCACGTGACAAGGACTGGCTGATCGGCTTCATACTTTGTATGGAATATACACATTTGCTAAAAATGAAAATACCAAACAAGTTCATAATATAGTTAATAACAAGTTGACAAGTTAACAAGTGCATAATATAGACGTGCTTTTCAGACAGGTTTAGCAGCCTTTGACTATGTTTGTTCTCTTTAAAATGAAATACTTAGCTAATATGATGCTTAGATTTTCATTAGACAAATACTATTCTTTATTTATTCTTATTTTAATTAATTTATTTATTCATTGTTCTGTTATTTATTCAAATATGAGTTTTCATATGATTTTCTAAACTAGTAGTGTTTTGAAATTAATGAATGCATTAATCGTGATAATAGTGAAACCATGATTATTAATCAGACTATAATCGTACAACCAAAATCTATAATGGTTGCATCCCTAGTTGAGAAGAGATAAAATTTGTAATTTTTACTGTTGATCACCAGTTCGAGTGAAAATGTATACAGTATATATAAACTCAAAAACTAAAATTTACTTTTATGAAATAAACTTTTAACAATTTTACAAAACACATTTAAAAAAATCTAAAAATGTCTTAAAAAATAAATATATAGGTATTGACTTTAATATGCTTAAATTATGTTAGCGTATAATAAACTTTTTATACTACTTTTAAAAAACTTAAATGAATGCAAGTCTAACCCTATAAATGACTCATAAATGTTTTTTCTTTTCATAGTTTTGAATGTTTCTTGTTCATTTTAGTTTCAAGATTCCTCTCATTCGCAACTTCTATATTAGTAAAGACATCACCTCACAATGACATTCTACATGCAAATCAGGGGACAGACCAATAATTCCAACATAGGCAAATGCTTACTCCTCATTAAATTTCTTCCTCAAGCAAATGCATAGGAAACGACAAAATGCATGCTCACTACAAATGCTTATCGAATCTTAAACAGATCTAGAGTACATCTATACATCCTTTGTTAGCATCTTGGTTTGTGCTGAATGAGACACGGATGTTGATGCAAAAATAAAAAATAAAAACCTACCATTATTATGAAACTTGAAATCTCCAACAAATTTGACATATTCGTACGTAGGCGGTTCTTTCGGGTCAATGTTTCCCCTCGCTATATGACAGCAGAACTCGACGTGTGTCTCATCTGAAAGAAAACAGAGTGCACATGGAGAGAGTTAGCTGCTAATAAAACAGCAATTCAGATTGTCTGGTGAACACAGCAAGTTGACGTTTTAAACTGCAGACTGTAAGTTGTACCTCTTTGTCACCATCTGTTTGAAACCTGCAATTAAAGTCAAATGAAGAATGTTTGCATGGCTTGAGTCGCATGTTTATAAGAGTGTGCGTGGTTGTCAGTGACTGTGCTGCTGTATATACTGTACTTCACAATCACAGAGTCTACATCTTAAAGTTTGACCCAAATTATGGCTGGTCGATTAATTAAAGGCAATTTTCATGCGCATTTTTGTCAGTAAAGCAGGTTCTAGTAAATCTCCAGCATGTGCTATCACGTAGCCAAAATGCTTTTCACGTTTTTATGTAGTTTGTTGATAAGCGACACAAAAATCAGTTTGAAAAGTTCTATTTCATCTGATGATAATAACATTGAGATAGTTATGCAATAATGACTGCTGTTTGTGTATCTTCTCAATGAATCATGGTTTTTGCTTCCATGACAAGATGTGCATTACAATCGCTGGTTTGCTAAATCATGATTCTGATGGCCGAGAACTCAAATGGGGTTGAATGTTAAGAAAACACATGCAAACAAAAAAAAAAATTTCAAATTGGCAAAACATCTTCATCAATGTGAACAGTGAACGCAAATTCTCACAATACATGCAAACATAGAAACATGCTACAAATACTGCAACCCACAACGAAAATGTGTCAAGGGACCCCTAAAAAGTGACAAATCTGTCTGTTTCCTGTTTAAAGTTAGTTATGATGTTGGATATCTGAGCGTATGTCTGTGCGTTTAATTAAAACCGAATCGCAATTTGAAACATTGCGATTACCCAAGCATGGAGTCTGCGATATGAAATGTATGTGAATTATTAAATTTCCCCCAACCAGAGCGAATGCGTGACTTCCATTTCTGTATGATAGTCTTACTAGATAATTGAGTGAGCACACTTTCGTTCTACCCAATCAGAATTGCGCAGCCGAACTATGCGTAAAGCCCGCAATAAATAAATACAAACAACTGGCGATGATGGCATTAGCATTAATGACGATTTAATGTAAAACAAAAACAGGACATTGATAATATGGGAATATTTTGGTCTCAAAGTCACAGACACCCAACAAAAACAGGTAATTGAAAAAAATACCACAACCAGCACCTAAAAAAGCACCCCAGGTGGCTATATGAAGAGTGTCTTGCTAAAAAGTCAGTGGAAAGTATTGCCAGTGACACTCAATCTAGTAGTGAGCAACACTTTCACCAGCTAATATCATCTAAACAAGTCGCATGTCTGCCACTTTTTTAAACCAACTAAATAAAATAACTAAGGGTGTTCTCATACTAGGCTATCCGAACCGTGCCCAGGCGCGTTTGACCCCCATTTCCCGAATCATTTGACAAGTGTGAGTACTTTGAATCAGGCCCAGGTGCGGTTCAGTATGTCAGCTCTAGCCCAGTTGTGTCACAGCACGGTCCGGTTGGGATTTGCCATGGTACACTTGTAGTGTGAGTGCAAAGCGTGCCTGAGCATGAAACTGAAGACGCAATCTCACTTTTAAGGCACTGCTTCATATGGATTAATTAATCATTCTTACTTTCCAATAATGCAAACTGTCATAGTTTATTAAAGATACAAACCCTTGGCTGTATGTCAGCTGCATCTTCAGCAAATCTCCTAATACCTGCAGCTCATTGAATTTCATGAATATTTATAAGCGCCAAAAGTGTTGGATCTGTTCAGCAAAGATTTGACTGTGTGTCACTGCATTTTAAAAGACTTAAAATAATATGAAACAATATTACTTAAGCAATCTTCATTGTACGGAGCGAGAGCGCTTCTCTTCTGTTAAACTGAACAGTCGCATCATCGTGGACATAAGCATGCTCAGGCTCGGAAGGCAAAGAATGCAGTGTGAGTGCAGGCCGAGGGGAGAGGAAAGAAGGGACAATTGCGCCTGGGTTAGATTTAAGACAACTGTGCCTAGTGTAAGTACACCCTAAATATCAGTTGAAGGCTCATATCACAAAAATGCTAATTATTTTTGTTATGCTTTACTCTAAAGCTGTTCATCTTAACATCATCATTGAACAATTATGTGTATTTAGTGTGTATTAGCACTACTTGTAGAATTAAATTTCTCTACAGTCTAATCTTTAATGGTCTCACCATTTGAATTTCATATAAAAAGAAACTAAAAGAATAATTATCAAGACTATAATTGACCTGTAACCTGCAGCTCTACACATAGCCTCATTTAGCCTACTAGCCGCGAGTCCTTCTGTATGTATACAATTGTGACCTAATGATGAAAGGTGGCAAGCTCATATTTCCAGTGAAAACCTACCAGTAGCACTCAAATGAGAAACCTTTATTACAGGCTTGCTATTGTAATTCAGGGTTAAAGTGAGGACATGTTTTTGAACACTGGCTGGTTATATACTAGTTTAAAAATGAGTTTTGAATAATTTTATACCAAAAAGTTTACACACTACAGCTTTAATGGTCTGCTATGGCTGTGGCCTCAGTGTGACTTTCATGATTCTGAAGTGCAGTAGTGAGCCATGCAGCAGAAAGTGTGTCCTTATGTGTACATATTGTGTTTGTGTGTTTGCATGTGGTTGTGTTTGACCAGTGAAGTAGGTGCTTGTTGTGATTGACTGAGATCAATAAGTCAGCTCTGTCCATTTTTTTTCAACCAGTATATCCCAGTATTAGTGTGTGTGTGTGTTTCAGGGATTGAGGTCAGGGTAAGAGCTGTATGTGGGATTATTAGAGTGTGGTAACAGATAATCTGTGTTACACTGCACACACGGAGCCTCTATAATTAGCCTGGAGTGTAATCATGGAGCACAACACAGCCGACAAATACAACGACATATTCTTTTTTAGTGTGTGTGTGTGTGTGTGTCTGTGTGTTTGTGCATGTGTGTGTGTTTATGCGCAGTTTACTCACTGCTGTTGAGCAGGTCTACAGTAGAAGACTCAGTCAGAAGCATGTGTGAAGACAGGAGTTTATACACATCTGCGTGCTCTCGCTCTGGCAGGAAGTTCAGGATGTTCTGGTCCACCATATCTGACTAAGACACAGCAATGTATATGACAAAGTTACTCTCTTTCAGAAGGACTACACTGTGCAATACATTTCCCACAATACATAGCACTTACAGTATATATATATATATAACCACAATCACAAAAATGAAATAACAATTGCTTAGTAGATAAATTTTAATATTATAATTATTATTATGAATTATTATTTATTATTATTATAGTTATTATTATATTATAAATAATATTATATTATATAATATATATTATAAATTTTTTAATATTGTAGATGTCATCATAATGGTTAATATTATTACTATTATCAGTAGTTTTAAGTATTATTTTTATTATTATTATTATTATTAATGTTATAATTTGTAATTATTAAAGAAGTCTTTTAAAAAATTTTTATATTGTTGATGTTATCATAATGATAACTATTATTATCACTATCAATAGTTTTAAGTATTATTATTATTAATATTATTATTATTATTACTATTATTACTATTATTTTTATTATTGTTATAATAGAAGTCTATATTTATTTTAATATTGTTGATGTCATCATAATGGTTAATATTATTACCATTATCAGTAGTTTTAAGTATTATTATTATCGTTATCATTAACGTTATTTTTATTATTATTATTATTAATAATATTACTATTATTATTATTATTGTTATTATTGTTATCATAGAAGTCTTTATATACTTTAATATTGTTGATGTCATCATAATGGTTAATATTATTATTATTATCAGTAGTTTTAAGTATTATTATTATTATTAACGTTATTGTTATTATTAATGTTATTATTTTTTATTATTATTAAGATTATTATTATTATAACTGTTATTATATTAGAAGTCTTTATTTATTTTAATATTGTTGTCGTCATTATAATGTTTAATATTACCATTATCAGTAGTTTTATGGTTTTATTTTTAAAACAATGGCTGAATTAATGAATTTATGCCTTTTTATGATGAATCACTCCTTGTATCATTAATCAGTAAATAATGAGTAAATCAGTAAAATACAAAAGTAATTAACTATAATGTAATAAAGCTCTAGATAAACACAAACACAAAAATGTGAAGCAAAAACAAACAATGAAAGCATTAATAATTTAAAACATAAATACTACACAAAGCTAATAATATATAAATAGAACGATAACCAATTCTAAAATAGCACTGTTACTGGGACTGGTTCCCGTTTAATCAGCATGCCGCTGAAATCATAAGAGTATTAGCACAATCTCAGTACATCCATAATGGCCACACATGACCTTCGGTGGCACCTGAGCTCAGCTTGTTCTGTTACTCAATAACAAAGGCCTGTTAAGCCTTCAGGTTTCTTTAGGGCAAAGGTCATGAAGGGTTTGACACCAAGAAAAGGAACCATTAGTGTTATCAAACCGCATTTGTGACCCACATACAGCAGGAACTGATCTAATGTCAAAGTCTAAAGTTTGGAAGGCAAATCCCATTAGACTGTCAGTATGCCATCACAGGTTGAATGGATTCTAATGCATTTCCAAGTTAAGAGTAGTGGTTCAAGTAATTATTATTTTCCCCTCTGTAATAACTGCCAAGAAGCTTCCACTTCAGCTTTGAGGATCTCAGAAAAAAAACATCTCCAAGCATAATATTATGATTTTCAGATACTGTACAAACATGATTCAAAATAAAAGAAAAAATAAACATGAAGCATTTCCAGGGGACGCTTCTCAACATCCTACAGAAAGCCTGCTGTGTGGGCGGTGTTTTCTATGTTGAGAAAGATGACGGTTATATTACTAATAACATGAGTTTGCTAGACGATCATAATAGTGAAGGTCATTTTATAAAATGTGATGCATTATATCAAGTTTACTTTATTCAGTCGAGCTAAATTTATTGCATTGGAGTCTCACTTACCGGCAGATGGCCAATGAGAGACGAGACGCTGTCAGATACATATATGATGTTCCCATCTGTGGTAAGAGCTATTAGAAAACCATCCAACGCCTGCCATAAACACACAAAATGATGTCATGAATGAGCAGAAATTCTCATACAAATTGATGTTATCAAGTTTAGGCAAAAAAAAAAAAAACTCTTAAGGTGAAACATTTAGACTTTAAACTTAAAGGAACACTCCACTACTTTAAAAATAATAACAATAACATTTAATTTAATTTAAATAATAGGCTTATTTTACCCCTCCCCACAAGTTAAACAGTATATTTTACCATTTCAGAATCCATTCAGCTGATCTCCAGGTCTGATGGGAGCATTTTTAGCTTAGCTTAGCATACATTTTTAAATCAAATTTGACCGTTAGCATCTTGCTCAAAATTCCTATTTTTTTATCAAAAGCTTAACCGTTCTGTAGTTATAATACACTGATGACACTGTTCCTGCTCACTGTTATTAAAGTCCCTTTAAGATAGGTCATTTCTTTTGGCGGCCAAATTTGAAACGCTGGGGAAACATCAAATTCTCAAAAACTGTTTGCCAAGCTTACCCTTACCATTACATTATATATTTAGAATCACCAATAAAATTAATCGACAACTGAGTTTAATTTCTAAACATTCAAATCAAACAAAATGGGAAGTTTTTTAGGTTGCCTGAGCTTATGTGCATGCGCACTCGAAAGAAAGAGATCACGACACCAACCTCGTTTATGGCTATTCTACACATTATCATTCTCTAAATAATGATGGTCTGATTGCGATGCTCTTTTTAAGTAATTTACAACTTGGTCTTGTTGGTGAATCTCCTCCAGAAATGACAGCGACTCTTTGTTTACTAGTTTGTGGGTATTTTAGTAGTTGCTGTCATGTGACATGCATTTGACAGGACGGACTGCACCTCGCATTCATTGTATGACGATTACCAAACCAAAAAACCTTTATGTTTCAAGCTTTATTTGGATATATTTCTTACGTCTGTGAAGCAAGTGTTCGCCATGATTCCAATGCGTTTGTTGACCACCAAACTGTCGTAAAAGCACACATCTGGTCTGAGCTTCTCCCTCAGAGAAACGATGATTGGCTTCTGTACTAGTATATGCAGAGCTTCATTTGCCATATTAACCGTTACACTTTACCCTATTCAAAACTCTACAAATGACATGTCTTGTGTATTCAACAGTCTTTGCCGTTATTAAAAGGGTCAGTTTATCCACATGACAATACCCGAGTACTACTTTAGTTTTTCTTTCTATATATTTTATTTAACTCTCAGAATCCCAGTAGTCATTGATTTGCACCATATTTTCAGCTGTTAAGCACATTTTCTTAAATACACTACTGAATTATAAATGTTACCTACATCTTGGATGGCTTGAGGGCAAGTAAATTAACAGCATTTAGAATCTCTTTAAAAAATAGCTCACACAAAAACTCTGTCATTACTCAGTGAGTCACTGAGCTAAACTTTATATCATGTTTGTGTTACCCCACACATAGAAACATTCATTTAAATCAATTTGCAAGATAACTCATTCATATTGAAGTTCAGCATACCGGTCATGGAAAACCCAGGCAGCTGCAGAATGTTGTCTATCAGGCTCTTGAGGTTACACAGTTGTTGTTGTTTTTTCTCCACTGTTGTTTTTATGTAACAAGAAGTAACTGAAGGATTCCCCAAGCCATAACATCTTCCCACATCACTGCTGCTAAAAGGCTGAATCATCAGAGTTGCACCTTTGACAGTCTGAGACTGGGAACTGAGAAGAGCCAGAGGTTGTTTTTGAAAGGAAGTGTTCATGTGTGAATGTTTCCTTAATACTGGAAACTCACAGGACAATTCAGAAAAATGCCCCATAAAAAGCTCAACTTCCGGGTTTCAGGCTACAGGAATGCAGTTCACAGACTGACTATATATTAATATCCTGTATTTCTGCATCATAAAGCATATTCATATCCTCTATTGTTCTTTTTCTACATAATTTTAAGTATATTCGCATCTTGTATTTCTGCTTCTTGGTTAAAGTTAAATGTGTATGACTCTATTTTTTTGTAATGTGCTTTTCTTTCAAGCATGCTACACAGATGAGCCTGAAGCTGTGCTATAGGACATCTCATAGCCTCGCAAATACATGTGTTGACATTAAGTGTATCTTACCGTTTTCTCACAAGGCTACAAAAAAACTGAGGCTTTATGAGGCAGATATAAGGCATAGAAGATTGCTTTACCTCCAGCATTAACTGGGTGAACTCCTCGTTGCTGAGGAAAGAAGGCTTCCAGTCCTGCCGGACCTCACAAGACTCTGTTTGTGCCGTGATCTCTGGAAAACATCAAACAGCAGGAAAACATTTCGGAATGCTGTGAGAACCTGATTGTGGAATTCGGAGAAAGGCATTGCATGGCTGAAAATGGACAGAAATGGAAATCAAGCACTGTGGAAGTGTGAGACTGGTGGAAGTTGAAAATGGCACTGTTTGTAGGAGCTGTGAAATGTGCTGCCAGCAAACGTTCTGCCGACGGCCTGACAGCTGTGCCCTGGATTCAGACAGGAAATGGAAGCGGGCCCATCGGAGAGCGGCTCCTGGCACACAGAGGTGTTGGTAGTGACACTCCCTGGAGAAATCGCAGGAGTTGGCTCCTCCCACCGAATGCAAAATATTATTCGGTTCTAAAATTAATAAGAGGGTAAATAAAATCTAAATCCATTTTTTGGCAGTAATAGCATGACGTCGCTGATGTGAGACGGCCCAATCAAATCAACTCCAACTGTCTAAACAAAACGTCTGTGACTTGCCTGTCTTCTAATGAGGTTTACTTCTCTACTTCTCTGGAAAAACAAGTTAATCTGAATGCCGAAAGGTGTTTCTACTCCAGAATTCCAAGAGACCACACATATGCAGAATATTCCTTGCATGCACAAACATGAGGAACAGAATCATGATTCCCGTCTTCGTGTTTTTTGTGCCAGTGAGAAATGAAAACCAACTCTTCTTGTGTTAGACGTTATGAGTGACATATAGACTTGGGTTTGTTGGTTACTTTTTCAATTTTATTAGCAAGTATGTATGGAATGAAGCTATCATATAATACATCGAAAACACATCAACCTGAAAATTCATTCAAATTGGCAAGTTAAACGATAAGCATGTGTGATACTGGGAAAGTTTGGGATGTTTAATATTGCAATAATTATATTTCTTGTGCTATAACATTTCCCTAGAGAAATGCAATGTTTATTTAGAAATTTAATGATCATCCTGATTTTAAATTAATCTAATTAAGACAAAAAAACTGGTGTAAACATAAGACTTTAAAAGGGGCACTCCAATTTTTATTTCATTTGTTTCATTATTTGTTTAATTTTTAAACTCCTCCTAGAGTTAAATCTTTCATGCGTACGATCACACCGGTGTGATCAGCCTTGGCTGGTCTCTGAAGTGTACAATCACACTGGTGTGATTACAACGTCCAGAGCACACGTCATCAACTGCTAAAATTCAAATCTCACAAATCTTGTGATCGGAAGTTAACGAGAAGTATTTATATTATTTATTAAATTAAGCAAAATTGTGTTATACTGACGTGAGTATCTTCAGCTGTATCCCATCTAGACTTTACCCTCTCCTGCAGAGTAGTGAAGCCTAGATGATATACAGCTGAGGATACTCACGTTAATATAGCATAAATTTTGTGACGCTGTACAACAATTAATGTTTTTACATTACCATGAATGTTGAGGTAGTGAAAGATTAATAAACTGATGCATAATTTAATAAATAACATAAATACTTCCCTTTAAGTTCCGATGACAGCTGTATTTCTTCTAGCAACAACGGCATCACCCATTACCCATCATATAACAAATAATGCAATTTATTAAGCTGTTTAAAAGACAAAATATATGTTCTCTCACATATTTTAGAATCAGAGTATTAGAAATTTCACAATATAATAACATTTGTAGAAAAATTTACAGAAAAGGACAAAAAGAAACAAAATACTATATATACATAGATCATTGGGGCTGGTGGGTCACGTGATAAACTTAGCCATGGGAAATTTAGAATGCAATGCATTCTAAGTAATGGTCATAAAAAAACTCACGCAGGAGGATCACCTGGAGTATTTACTGTACAACTCACATGTGAAAGGGTTAAACAGTAGAGTTGTACCATATTTAATCCATTCAGCCGGGTTTGATAGGAGCACTTTTAGCTTAGCTTAGCATACATCATTGAATTGGATTAGACCATTAGCATCCACATAATAATCCAGGAACTTTGATGTTTAAAATTTTGAAAAACAACCTATGTTTGCTACACACTAATGCTTGACACAAATTCTTCTCTGTGATTGCATATACTATTATTGCGATACCGACATTTTTTAAAACATTGTTCAGCTCTATTATAAATAGACACCAATATAGATTCTATAATTGTCATCAACAAAGAATATTTAGATACAAGAAAACTGAATGATTTGAAATGATATGATTTCCTCCCTGACCTTTCTGTTTTTGCAGGAAGTCGATGGTCCTCTGCAGGATGGTGGATTTGTCCATCTTGCGGGGGTGACCTTGACCCTGCAGCATTGTACACAGCTCCTTAATGAGAACATTGAACTGGTCTCGCCTCTTCTTCTCCGATTTGTTCCGGGACGCCCTGCATAAAAAAGAGGGATGGACAGAAATAAATGATTACCTTGATGAATTTATTAGATATTGAAATTGTGTATGCCTGTAGGAACTGGTTTTCATTTGAAAACTACTATTTAAAAATTACAACTACACAAAAATGCTCAATGTAAATGGAACAAAAGTAACAATTTATTCATAATTTAAAGGGCACCTGTTTTAGTCCTTTATCAAGATTTAAAAAAAGACTTTTTTGTCTCCAGAATGTGTTTCAACTAAAGTTTCAGCCCAAAACACTTTTCAGATTATTTATTATACCTTTCGGAATATTGGAATTTTCAGCTCTGCACACAATGTAGCTGTTTTTTTGTTGCCTGTGCCTTTAATGCAAATGAGCTAGTTCTCCCTGCCCACCATTCCCACGTGCCTGTCAGAGCCACAGAGATCGCTTCCTATGGCTCTGATGTGTGTCTCCATCTCCTGCTGCGTCAGATAAACAGCACAGTGACAGACATGAAGGAACCAGCTCTAACATAACATTTGTGAGGAAATACTACAAAAAGAACTTTCCCAATGATTATTTGATGTATTTATTGTGGAGTTAATTCAAGCCTTTCTGCAACGACGAGTCACACACAGTGATTACATTTACATTATTCAAGGTATTTGCTTTAATCTGAATAAGACAATAAAATGATTAAGGTGTTTACACGAGTTGCTTTTTAAATGTTACATTCATGATTCTGTTTTACATGTTATAGCACATAATTCGATTGACGTCATTGTGTCATTACCTGATTACCTCCAGAGTTTCATGTAATTTCAGGTGTTTCATTTTTACTTCCTCGACTTTAATTCCAGTTTGGCACTTTCACTTTCATTGAGGTACATTTCATGAATGCCTACCAAGAGAAACGAGATATTGGATGCAAGGAACTGCTGAAAGAGTGTTGTTTTAATAGAATTTGATTAAAAAAAAAACCTTCGCATTTTGCGAGTGTCTGTGGTCCTTCTCTGACTCAATAAGTGCAGAGAATAGTGTCAAACAGCCGTGCGTCTATGGATTATCCTGTCGCAAAACGCAGTGAAACGTCCTACATGACGGTAATAGTTTGATTGCGGTGTTTACATGTCTGTACTGCACTTCAATAATGCGACTAATATCGGCATACTCCAAATGTCTAATTCTATTTCAATTTAGTTTGATTATGACCTTAATCAGATTAAATTAATAAAAAATTGATGTTTACATGGTACACTCTTAATCAGAGTATTGTCTTAATCGTATTAAAATTGGATTATAGGTGTCCATGTAAACGTATTCACTGTCGTTACAATGTTCACACACACATATACACAGCATGCGTTTTTAACTTTCCACTGTTTTTGCACTGCAAATGGGACAGGATACACATTAATATCCACTGCTGTATGGATATCCGTTATTTAAATGTACAAAATAAACCAGATTTTCCACAAACCGGGATTAAAGCATCTTCTGTTATAATTGTATTGACATGCTGCTGTGGTGATGAATGACATATCGATTTTACTGTCTGTACTTTATTACAGACATGCACTGGCTTAATAATGTGTTAAACTTGTAAAACTCATTCTTGAGCACATTTGATTATGATTGATAATCACAGAGAGCTCAACACATGATGATTATACGCAGACAAGACATGTTAATGTGCGACTGTCAATCGATTCAGTGGGCGGGGAAACCCCTACGTTATGTTGTGGTGGGCCTTAAAATGGGAGGGATATAGATCCTATTTTAACATCAGGAAATGTAAAAAAATAGACTTATTGTCTTTATGTCATGCCAATATGACTGTGAACACACTATACCCACACACATTTCTGTTCCAACAGCTTACAAAAGGTGATTTTTATCATAGGTGCCCTTTAAGGCCCTTTGATCTAAAACCACTGTGCTGGTAGCCATCTTTCTGTGGCGGACAATTGTTATACAAGCTGACAAACTACTGTTTTTTTTTTTTTTTTTTGATTGAAGGGAATCACTATTAATATAAAAGAACAGCTTTTCCTTTTTTAAATAATAAAATTGTTATTAAAGTTATAATTAATATTAATATTGTTCATTTTCACAGTATTTTTTTCAGTGCAAAACATATTAAAAAAATACATTTCTCCCATTACAAAAAAAAAAAAACATCCTATCAACCCATACCATTTTCTTTCTGCTGCTTTCTTTCTAGACACTCTTTCATAAAGAAAATCTATTATATCGAGTGAAAGTGTGAAGAGCTTTTAGAGGTGTGATTTCTTTAAAATCTCCGGACACAATTAAAGTTCACAGGTTTACAGTCTAATGTGAGACTTTTATTTTTCGACGTGTCGCTGAATAACTTGCACTGTTAGCATTAAGAGTCAAAAAACACACACAGACCTTTTTGCTCTGTCCTTCTCATCTTCGTCCATTAAATCATCCACACAACTGCTTGTGCTGCAAATACAGAAAAAAAACTTTATCATCTCACAGAACAACACAGCAAATGAATTATAAATGGACAAACAGGACAAGCGTTTCAACACATGAATGCAGACTCACTCCCATTCCCTCCGGCTGGACGGACAAAGGCCTCCAAACTCCGAAAGGTTGTCCATGCTCACTCCTTCTCCCATTCAGGCTGTCTGCGAAGGCTGGCGTGTCCCATTCGCGTCTTCTCCACTCTAAACACCCACAGAAATGCTAATAGACGCCGCACGCTAACCACCTAATGCTAGTGGTTAGCCACTACTCACAAATCTCTGATGGCTGGCCGCCGGTGCTGGCCTACTGATGATTGGCAGCCGATAAGATGCTGAGGTTATGTCCGGATGGCTGGCCAGCGTTTAAATACCAAAAACGAGCATATATCATCAAGATATCGTGACTCCTGAGTTGCAGCCAAAAGTGCTAAAGTACATTGGCATTGAACTTTCTTTCTTCCTGTAGACAGTGATGGAAACAGGAGAATCTGTGGAAGAAAACAAAAAGAGGGTTTTAGTTTGGACTAGTTTTAGTCATTTTCTTAGAAGTTTTTAAACATAAATCAATTAATTCTGCAACTTGAAACGTCTTGTAAAAAGTAGTAGCAAATTGGCAACATGCCAAGTAAAGGAAAAAATATAGGTTTTCCATCATCCAGTGCACTTTATATGACAAATAAATGACAAGTTCAGTATACTGTACAGTACTGCTGACAATGTAACGACTGTAATAATTGGTTAACCTTTCCTTTTGTGCACCTTTAAATGTCGGGCGCAAATTAATAATCTGTTATGTACATAACAACTAGGTTCAAGGAGTGATTTTTAATTAAACTGTATTTACAAACTCTGCTGATTAAATGCCTCAATAAAAAAGACCATAGGTCGCATATTCTCTCTCGTTCTGTCTCCCTCTTTGTCAAATAAAGAAAACACTGGCACCTCTCCAGATACACTACATTTCACTAAAGACAGCGGGCTGTGTGCCCAGTGTTCAAAAATCAATGCACATAACAGCAAACCCACCAGATGATTCATTAAAATTAGTATATTCATTCTAAAAATACTTTTCATACAATTTAAACTAAGAACCCCCACCAGACCATCAGTTAAAAAAACATCCATGACAGTTAAAATAAATGTTATAGATCTGCAAACCATTCGATAATATTAATACATTTATCTAAGACAGTTCATTTATTTTTCAGGTGATACATGTAGCACTCAGCCACTAATAGGCATGGGCCAGTATAAGGCATGTAAGTTTCACGCTATTGTGATTACTGCTCTAAAATATAATCCTTTTAAATGTCTGGGTAAAAAACATGACATTTTTTCCTCCTTTGAACAATATATATTTTATTTAAGGAAACAATTTATTTATTTGGTAACGGTAAACATGTCAGGCAAAATTATTAAAATACATCATTGACTCCTGCTATTTCATTCATTTCAAAAACACTGATTTCTGTATAACACATTAAAAAACACATACAAAATTATTACATATACTAATGGTATAACAAACATTTTTAGCACTTTTAAAACCTTGAAAATTACAAACCGCGGTGAACCTTGAAACCGATTATCGTTTCATGCCTATCCATTAGTATGCAAACTGTAACACTCTCTATTAAATTTAATTTATAGTAACTTGTCACAAACACACTCAGCAGATCATTTATAGTCACAATCTGCTCAAGCACCATTTAATTCAAATATCTAATCAGCCAATAACATTGCAGCAACTCAACATATTGAGGAATGCAAGTATAGTCAGGAAGATCTGCTGAGCTTCATCAGATTGTAGAGGAAAGGTGATTTAAGTGACATTTGCCAGTCACACTAGTTTGAGCATGTGAAATTCTGTTGTATAGCGCTGCGAAAAGGGGCAGGATTAAACATTTAAAAAACATGTAATTTTTCCATATTTAAAATTTCGGTCCAGAGAGGTCACGTTTTGATCTTCGATTGGTCTCACGCAGTCACATGATGTGATTCTCAGGTCAGAGTTCACCAAGCTTGAACTTTGCAATGCAGCGAACTGGGGCTGTGCGATTAATCAAAATCGAATCGCAATTTGAAATGTTTTGATTAGCTAATTGCAAGAGGCTGCGATATGAAATATATATGTAATATTTAATTTCCCCTGCCCAGAACAAATGCGTGACTGCTGTCTGTGTGTGAAAGTCAATTTAGTGAGCGCATTTTCGTTCTACCCAATCAGAATTGTGCAATCAAACAGAACACCCACAATAAAAAAAAACTAATTAAAAAAATAAATAAATAAATAGGAAAGCGCTAACAATTGAGATGATGGCATTTATAGCTTCAAAAGCATTAACAGACTAATAATATCAAAGAATAACAGCATGTCTGTAATATGGGAATATTTTTGTTTCAAAGTCAAAGACAAACAAAAACAGATAATTTGTAAGAATTGTTGCCACGGCACGAGGAAATACAACAACCACCAGCACCTAAAAAAGCACCACAGGCAGCTATATGAGGAGTGTCTTGCTAAAAAAAAAACTATTGAAAAAGTATTGCCAGTGAAACTCAATCTAGTAACAAGCAAAGTACAACAGCAAAGTACAATCTCCTTAATTTGAGTTTAACATGTTTACAGAAAGTTTTTTTGTGTTTACTGTTTGCTCAATAAACAATGAGTGTTTTATTTCTGAATATTTAAAAACAAATTTGAATAAATGTTTAACTTAGGCATGTTCATATCTTTTCAGCAGTTAACTAACATGCATTTTAGCATAACGCTGCATTTTAGGCGTAAGAAGCTACGATACAGATTATTGAGCTGAAGCTTGAGCACAAAATTAAATCGCAAATCAAAACCGCAATGTCTGTCAAAAATACATAAATAAAAATACATAATAAAAGTCTAAGGGGCGATAAGTCCAGTGTGACCACGGCTTCTGTGTCTTTGATCAATTGGTATTTTCACACATAACCAGATAATGGTTCAAAATCTAAAAACAGCAAGCAAACTAACATTAAAGCATTATTAGCAAAGGCTCACCAAAACTGGATGATTAAAAATAAATAAATAAAATTCCTGGTCTGATGAGCCAGCATTTCCACTGCAACATTTGGCTTCGAGGACACAATTTGTGTTAAACATCATGAAAGCATTGATCCATACGGTCTTGTATCCACCGTTCAATCACAAAGTGGTTGTATAATCCTGTAGGCAGTGGATATTTTCTTGGCACACATTGGATGCCTTATTACCAACTTAAGGTGCCAAGTTCAAATCTCAAACTGGCTTCTTGACAGGACAGAGAATTCACTATACTTAAATGTCCATTATACAATCACCACATAGTCCACATAGACCATTTCAGTGTGGTCATGTTATCAAACTATTTCCTAACTGTAACAAGAGACAATTCAATCAGAACTTGATGTTAAAACAGCTGACATAACATTATTTATCAATATGTGCACCTTTTTGTATTGTCGGAAGCTACAGAAATTAAAAATGTAAAACAGCAAATACGTTGGGATTATTGTTTTTGTTTACATCCCTCAAAATAGTCTATAAAAAACCTGCGAGATGTGCTGGAACAGGAAATTCATGAATGTGCAGCCGACAAATATCAAAAACTGATGCTGTCATGTCAGAATGAATCAAAATATCTAAGAAATGTTTCTAGTCCCTTGTTGAATCAATGCCATGAAGAAACAAGGCGAAAGTGGTCCAACCTTGTACTAATCCAAAGTATTCAAAGCAACGCGTTCTGTACAGAAGACAGCAAGTGAAATTGATAAAAAAATCACAGCGAAAAGTAAAATCAGAAAATGTTAACAAATACGTAAAAATCTGATACATTTTCATCATTTCCTCATCCTACTTGCTTCTAAACATCACTCGCAGATATCTACAAACGTACAAGAGCCAGTTTATCATGTAAACCTACACACTCATGTCTCATTCAATATCTGCCTGCACTTGTTTCTCACGCCAGCTTTAACAATGATGAAGATTTGGGTGTACCTGAGTGGTTTTAGCTCAAGTCTAATTATAGACAAATCAGCTGTAAATCCCCACCTTAATCCAATCAATAATGACGGCAAGAATCAAACCCAAGTGCTTCTTACTCACTTTTATCAATTAATTCATTAAACATGTTGAATGCAATGACCGATGACAAATGACCGTGAAGTATTGTGTTGACACCTAGGCTTAAATGTTAATTCAGCGCTGGCACAACCCACAGGAAACCGTGCATCGGCAAGGAGTGCCATGACCTAGAAAGTAGGACATCTTTTACAACAAGTTCTTTTATGATTCGACACAACAGACAAGGAGAAAGAAAGAACGTGGGAGACAGATTTAAAAAGTATATTAGAGAGTGAACAGAAAGTGTGTGTACTCTGTGTGCGGGAGTCTACATAGAAATCGTCTAACAAGGCATATTTACTGTATACCTGTAAATCAACTTTTGTGTTACACTGATCAAATATCTAATCAGTTAATCACATGGAAGTAAGTCTGTGCATTTAGGCATTTAGACGTGGATAAGGTGACCTGCTATAGTTCAGTTAGAACGGGGAATTTACAGTAGGTGACTCTGAATGCTGGTTAACTACTAACGATAATTAATGACAATTTAGATGTGCAGAAAAGTACAAAATTTACCAGATCATATGGTAATAAAAATAGGTAAAGACATAAAGTGTATAATTTGAGTGTCGACAATAAACAATTGTCAAATAGGGCTAAATGTTATTTATTAACATTAGTTTCATATAGAGCACATACTACGGCAGCGGGGAAATGTATATGACATTGATTTTGCATTATATTACAGCTTGTTTCAATAAAACCTACTGTGTTTATGTAGTAAAACACAAATGTGGACATTACCAAGTATTTCATACAGTGAATTTGCAGCTCACCATATTACAGAAGGTAAAATTCAAACTCAAAAACAGATGCAATCAGTCCAATTCATTACACAACTGTAGGCCTGTAATGATATACATTGTGATATTGAGACATCATGATATAAAAGTCTGACGATGTGCATGTAAACAACATAATTGTGACTCGAGTGCATTGTTACACCCCTAATTAAGCAGGTTAAAGAATCAAATTTTCCATGTATTGGACTTGTCACACTTTAGTGCGTGATTTCTTTAGTTAGAAATGTTTTAATAAATATAGCAGAGAAAAAATATACACACAGTAAAGCCTACAGTCAACTTTATCAAATGAAATGAGTGTGTGTAACTCAATTACTGAAAGTTAATTCTACTCATTTGAGAAGAGTTTTGAACTCAGTGTTGAAGGTAATGTGTTCATTTAATATCTCATCACTTCAGCTTAAATGGAGTAAGTTCACATTACTCAAATAGATTAGTTTTTTAACTCAAATGGTTTGTAGCAATCGGTTTCCTCAAACGGTTGGAGTTGCCTTAACTTTTTGGGTTTCACAGTGCAGTAATATTCTTTTAAAATGTAGTGAGGTCAAAATTTTCCAAAATTAAAAGTACTTTGCTGGTTGTTGGTGCCAAATTGGCAACACTGAATACACATAAAACATTGAAGCAGATGAGCTACAGCAGCAGAAGAAGGACCCACAAGTGCATCCGTCATTTGGAGGATTACAGTTTTTGCTGATTATGATCTGATTGATTTTAGGTATGAATTTTAAAATTAAAGGCATAGCTTAGCGAGCATTTTTGTGGCTTGTTTTTGAGCATTTGACAGCAATCAAGTCAAATTTGAAAGAATGAATATTAATGGCAATTCGATGAACTCAAGATTTTTAAAACCGTGTTTTCAAAATGAGTCACCTGAGCAACTAGTTGGCAGAGGAAGCCCGGTGCAATGCTGAGAGGCCTTCATTGAGAGGCAAGAGATCAAAAAACCTTATCAAAATTCTCCTTGAAAACTACTTTAACGAAGACATAACATGACAATTAAAATCAACTACTAAAACAGGGTTTCTGCAGGTTTGCCCAAGTTCAATTTAAGACTTAAGACCATTATGAAATACATTTTAGACTCATAAAGGGCTAAACGCTACAGAAAATTTTCAAATGGCTCAGATGGGAAAGATTTTTATTAATCTTATCATTATTATAATTTAATATATTTAATAACACAATAATAATTTAATGATATAAAATTGAAATATTTTATATTTTCTTAGCAAAATATTTTAAATATTGTGTAAAAACATGTAAGCTCTATTTCCAAACACTTTTTTTTTTCGAAACATAAACTTTCTTTATTATAAGTGTTAAAAATTAAGAAATGTTTTAAAAGTTTTAACAACTATAATAAATTAAATTTATGCACAACAATCTGTCCAGGTCGGTATCCTCAGAAGTAATTACATTAAGCACTTTCAAACAATTATTATTGTAAGAAAAATAATTAAACCATTGTGGTAAATAGAGTTAAAAATGACATAAATAAAAATATAATTTAAATAAAAAGTTTTACTCAGATGTATTGTTAGTGATTGTATGAGTGTTAATGGCCAGATTGGGTAGCAGCAATACATGAACAAAGGAAAATTAAGACCTGTTTAAAAAAAGATTTTAGACCTACAACACAATATTTCAAGAAATGTAAGACTTTTTAAGGCCTAAAATTTAGATTTTGAGATTTAAGACATTTTAAAATCTCATGGACACTCTGATAAAAAAAAGAAATGTTTGACAACATAATGGAGAATTATTTTTTATTACACAGTCAGCATAGCTAAACCATCAGCAAATAAAACAACAGAACGACATAGAATTGTGGATATAATTCCGACAGATTTTGCTTATTAGCGGAGAAGAGCTGTGTGTCGGTGAAACAATGACTGACCTATATTCACACACACATTTATGCCCCATTTAAAAACATATTTCAATCTACTAAATGGCACACCCCCTCTTGACAAACAAGGTGATGCCAAAATGTTTTATTCCAGAGCCAAATAAAAAAAGACAAACTGCTCAGCAACTTTGGAAAACTGATAGGTTTCTGTAATGAATCTAAATGAAACAAAAAGCACAGCTGATTATTTTAGTCAAAGAAAAATGCTGTACATCAAACTTTAGACAAATCTAAATGTTTACAATCTACTTTACAACACTTTCATACCATCAGGCGGTCTCAGAGTGATTCATTACAATTTGTATCATGCATAGGTTGGTTAAGAATAGTTTAAGGAAAACTGTGATGATGACCAGACAAGCACAAATGAGAAACCGTATGATTTCGTACAGCTGGATGGAATTAGAATGCAGCACCTTAAGAAATGACATCAATGCACACCACATAGTAAGACTGATCCACAGTAAGTGAGTCTGACAAAAAGTTCAAGCCTTTGAACTACGCTTTCCTATTTAATTCACATTAAAAATTTAATTGTGTCCCTTCTCTTTCATCATATTTTTTTAAAGACGGAGCGAGATGCAGCAAACTCTAGGCTAATGATGAACACAGTAGACTTTCTGCTAATAATAAACAGCTTATTCGGAGCCTTAAAAGAAATTTCAGAATCATTCTCAGTAACACGATAACATTTAAGTATGGGGAACATTCACTACCTGACAAGTCTTATCGTCGATTCCTGTTCTAAGAGCAACAAATAATAACTTGACTTCTAGTTGATCATTTGGAAAAAATCATGATTTGGGGTTACATTCAGTATGGGGGCACGCGAGAGATCAACAACCTGTGGTGTTAAGGCATTTGTGCAGCCCATAACATTAAAAACCACAGGCGAGGGCAAATTCTACAGCAGGATAGCGCTCTTTCTCATACTTCAGCATCCACATCAAAGTTCCTTAAAGCAAAGGAGGTCAAAGTGCTCCTGGATTGGCCAGCCCAATCACCAGGCATGGACATTATTGAGCCTGACAAGGGTAAGATGAAGGAGGAGACATTTAGGATGAATCCAAAGAATTCTGATGAACTCAATTCCAGATGACTTTAAGTAATTGCAGAGATGTATGGATGCAGTCCTCCAAGCTCATGGGAGTCATACACAATATTAATTCTTTTCCCACTGCACCATGACTTTATATTCTATACTGTACAAGATTTCTGTTAAGTGACAATAGTTTTGTCTAGGCAAAGTCATATTTCATATAAGCCACTTCTGATGTTAAATGATCAACTAGAAGTCAAGTTATTATTTGTTGTTGCCAAAACTTTGCTAATAGCCTCTTAAAACTCTGTTATTGCAAACAGAACAAACTCCATAAATAACAACACAATCTTACGACCATTCATAACTTTTTATTTTAGTGGCTAATTAATTCTTACAATCTCATATGATCTAATTCGTACAGTTTACGGTTTACGAATTGGGTTTAGGAGCAGGGTTGGGTGCCACACTTCCTTTTTAAAATCGTAAATTTTCGTACAACTGAATTCATACAAATTTGTATGAATTATGCACTTACTGTAACTCAAAAAAAAAAAAAATTGTTACGTTTCCTCATGATCAGGCTGAAAATAACACATACCGTAAACTTTGCTAATAATATTCATTCAGAGATATTTGACAGTTGTCCTTTGATTGGTCAGCTTAAAATTGCTGACTAAACCCTCTGCTAACAATAAACACAACAAAATCCATGATAATACAGAATTCAACAAATTTGGTTTGCAAAATTTATGTGTGGAGTTTGCATGTTCTCCCTGCCTTCGCGTTGGATTCATAAGGTATGGTTGTACCATACATATATTGCACTAAAATATATTGTAATAAACAATATTATTGTCACTTTAAGACCATTTTATGCAACTCATATAATGCCAGAATGACAATATAATATAATCACAATGCAAGTACACTCTTACAAAGAACACATACTATTTTATTCTTAAGATTATTGAATTTAATTATAGCCATTTAACCAATGTAATAATTAAACCTTGGAATCAGAAGGTGAAAACGCACATCCTAAATAAATAAAAGTAAATGTGAAAGGCAAAAAAAAGGGAAAGGCAAAAAGTAACAGAGGCTGCGATATCTGCTACCAGCTCTATTTTTAGCTGTCAGGCACCCACATAAAAAATATATCATAGTAAATTATAGTAACTACTATAGTGTTTTAACCATACTGACTTCTTTAAAAGAGATAGAGATGTTGAACAATAAGCTAATACGATGCTAGAATTGTTTTTTGTGTATAGGCGATATATATATTGCATCACCAAAAATGATTGAGGTCATGTCTGTGTTGTGCGACAAGTCGATACATTGATTGCTGTGACATGCCTACTTATATCTATTCAGAACAGAAAATGTATCAATAAATAAGCATGAATATAACATTATTGTAGGATTTGTCATAAATGTCAAACCCAAACAGATCAGTTTAAAAGTGAAACTGAAAATTGCATGATGAAATGCTCATTACGAACACTATTGTATATCACATTCAGCAACAATCTAACTAACCGCATGCTGTTAACAGGTTTTACAAGCTTGCTTGATGTTAATTCCATTATATCAATTGCTTTAAAATATAAGTTTCAGACCAAATAATAAAAAAACCTTGCATTCCAAATAAGGAAAATTAAACTCTTCAGTTTGAGTTGCTGAATCTCACTCTCTGACACATGGCTCTTCTCAATGTGAATGTGCTACTTTCTTATCCACACAGCCTGCAGCACTGTAAAACACGAATAAATTGTTTATGAAAAGTTTATAGACACAAAAGAGGACAGAAGAGAAGGGCTCAACCACATGAAAAAAGCCACTGAGAGAAAAAGAGAAAACCTTTCAACCATGTACAAAAACTAGAAACACAAATAAAAGACACACACACACACACACACACACACACACAAAATGATTGTTAACGGGCTATTTTTTCTTATCCAAATACATGTGTATCCATTCTTGTATGGCCACACCTGACAATAGGAAGCTTACACGTGTTTAACAACAACCTACATCATGGCCTCAGATCATACACACACTCGTTAAAGTTTTCAAAAATCACAGCGTGAGTTCACAATAACTTCTTAAGACACAACAACTAAAAAGTACAGGACATAGACAGAATAACTACTAATAATAAATAGATAGTTCTGCATCCCTCTTACAGATGTTAAAGAATTCGAGGATTATAAATCACTCACACACACGTTTCTGTTGCGCTTACAAACGTAGTGTAGTGTAAAAAGTGATTATTTACTTTACTTTTAAAAAGTGAGCAAATCCTGTGCCTTAAAAGCGACAAACAGACATTACTTAAATAACCGAGTAAATCCATTAAAATTTGATTTTGACTTAAAATTCATAATTATGCACAAAGTTAATTCACTTAAAATAAGTGAGTAAACCCTTTGCCTTAAAATCTTTAAATAAAGTCAATTAACTGTTTTAAAAGCAACAGGTTTACTCACTTATTTTAAGCAAAGTCAACTAACCATCGTTTTAAAAGTCTGGCCAATCAGAAGCAAGTTTTCAGTGTTCACGTTAAAGTTCATTTGTCAGTTTTTTTAGTATACAGACTGCTTTAGTAATAAAAATAACAATAATAATAATAACAACTTAACTTTTACAAAGTCATAGGCCTCTTTGATCAAGTAAAAGATCTTTTTTAATTTTATAGTTAATGAAGATTATACTTTTGTAAAAAGTTTAAAGATCTTGCTGCATGTTAATATCATTTTATTGATAATCTATTAGGGCTGGACGATTTGGCCTAAAGTCAAAATCTTTATTAATTGAAAATTTTAACTCAATTATGATTAATGAACGATTAATTAATAATTACTTTATTTTTATTTTGCCTTCATAGTTCACTAGCAAGTTTAGTAAAGTAAATATGCTTACATATTACAGGTAAACACACACTATCTACTATCTTTGATTATTTATTAAACATTAATGCTGAGCAACTGAAATTAAATCACACATTGCCAAAAACGCGCTCTCGGCGCCGCACACCCTCGTCCCCACTACCAAAGCGAACAATCAAAAAGCTTGTGCTATGTGTAATTGTGACATAGTTTTTAAAAAAAAAAATTTTGGGAGATGTGAAGGTATGCGAAGGCTGTGTCAGACCGTACGCGTGCGCTTGGCAGAAGCATAATATCAGAATAATAAAATAAGTATAAATCATATTATACTTATAATATACTAATACTAATAATATACTCGGGGTCACGTGACTCCACACACAGTAGGCAAAGGAATTGAAAAAACTGACCTGGAAAAATTTGATCGATTACAGGTTCTGAATGTCAATCGATTACTTTTCAATTAATCGCCCAGCCCTATAGTCTATAGTATTTTTTAGCATTTTTTTGATTCGAAGATCACACTTAATTTGTAGTTGCAGCATATGTATGTGCATTTAACCACAAGGCTAAACAGACTGACAATTTAGAAAGCATATTACAAACAAAATTCTTCTGCCATTTTTTAGTTTCCAAAAAAAAAAAATATTTTTTATTTTTTAATTATATTTCAAAACAGTATTTTGGCTGACTAAAGTAGTAGGTTAAATTAAGGCTCTTATAAAAATAAAAATGTTGCCCCTTAATGGAAAGGTAAATACTGTTCCTTATCTACAATCATTTTTATATCTTAGTTCTAAAAGTTTAGTTTAGATCAAGATTTGATCTGTTGTCTGAAGAACTCTAAAGGAAACCTTTTTCCATGCGTTAGTATATGTTTATATTACTACAAATACTGTTTTAAAGTAAATCATTTGTTCAACTTTTTGATCAAATACAGGCATGCAGTCTTGCAATATGTAAATGCCTTATTAAAATATGACTTACAAACATGACCATATAAGCATGTTTATCTTGTGAAAGTTTATACAAACCATAAAGCCTGAAATGGTTTATGATTAATTACTTTTATAATTCACAACTGTCCAGAGGTTATGGCACCGGTTTGCCACTAATAAATATGTTCAGATATGGAATAAAGAAGACTGCAAGCAAAAAGCTTGATATGATCTATGTGATGTGAAAAGAAAATGAAACAAAGAAAAAAAGAAAGAAAAAGTTTTCCAAATTAACATAACATGTAAAAAGTATATGGCCAATAATTCATGGCAACATGATTTTATTGTCACATATTGTTAAGTTAGGGGTAGTTAAAGGGTAATGAATTGAGAAATCAACATGAGCTTTTGATATATAAAAGGTCATTGTACTAAAATAAAGTTCCTGTAAGCTTCAGTTATGAAAACATCCTTGTTACTGAAATAAAAGCTTTTGTTGACACCAGGTCCAGAAAATGCAAGATCCTAGAGTGTATCCATCTATGACAACAGAGGTAGGATAATAGGTAGGTATACGTAGAACAAAAAGGTATAATAAACACCATTTTTATAGAAGAATATCAATAGCTGATTCTGCAGCTCCACCCACTGATTCCAACATGACATATGTAGTTGGATCAAGCTACAGAGAAGCCAAAACAGGCAGTTGAAGATCAATAAATATTGTCCATATAGCCTGGTTGTGGATAAACATGGTCATTGCAAAACATTCTCTCAGAGGGTAGTCTACACACACATAAAAACACACAATGATAGACATCCTCAAAGTGACAAGACTTCTTTGTAAGCAAAGTCAGACCTTACTATCCTAATTAAATAATTAAAAATCAAGGCATGATCATATTTTATTTTAGTAAAATAAGCACTATAAAAGAGCCTTTGCCTTTTACTTCTGATGCCAAATGATCAGTCAAGTCATTATTTGTTGTTTCTAAAACTTGAATAGGCGACAATACTTTTGTCACGTATATATATATATATATATATATATATATATATATATATATATATATATATATATATATATATATATATATATATATATATATATTAGGGCTGTAACGATACACCAAACCCACGATTCGGTTCGTATCACGATTTTTGACCCACGATTCGGTTCGTATCACGATTTTTTATTTTATTTTTTTCGTGTGGGGTGGGAAAAAAAAGATTTTTAAAACTATTTTTTATTAAATAACATTTGAAAAATCTTTATAAACTAAACATCAAAGAACAATATTAACTATGCAAATTATTAACAACATAAATAGGCATATATAAAATAAATAAATAGCCAAAGCTATCACTTCTGTTTTTTGTAACAAAATACTGTTGAAAAACCAAACAGAACTAAACTCCATTGTGTAGATGGTTCAAGCATGTTGAAAATTATTTTTCAATCAAGTTCTCTTACATAGAAAAAGTAAATTAAAAAGCTACTAGGGATGTTCATTTCGTTAATTTTGCTAACCGACAACCGCCGCTCATTAATCGGTTATTACCGGTTAACTGGTCAGATTACTATTAATTTTATATTAAACAAATTGACGTGTCTATTTTGTGTCTGACACATTAAATATTGCATTTTAAAATACTGATTTATTTTTATATGTTAGAATATTAATAGCGGAACAGAACAACAGAGCATTTCCACGCACCTGCAGTGTTTAGCACAGAAGAGCAGAATAATCTAAATAAAATGAATAAAATAAATAGGACTGCCCTAAATTATTTTCACTTAAATAATTAATTTATATTACAAAACGAAAATACTGACTGATTCTTTTTAATAACCGGCATAGGCTTTTTTTCCAATCATATGTTTTTTTCTTCCGTCAAATAAAAATCGCAGACTTCCTCAAATTGCTCGCTTCACGGAAAATATGCATTTATTTAATGCCCCACTGTTATTATTATAATCACAAAACCTTTTACATTTTAATAGAAATCATTATTTTAAAGATTATGTCCTGATATAGTCTATGGTTTCCTCTCTCTCCCTCGCGGTTCAAGTGCGAGCGCTGCGTGATGAAAAGACAGCAACAATGCGCTCATATGTAGACTTTTTGTAAACAGTTTTGTTGTTTAAATATGATATTGCATTAATCTGCGTACATGCTTTATAAGCTGTAAAATAAAAAGTAAAGCCTATTTGTTGCGTTTATTACGCAGATCCAGGTCAACATAAGCGCTGGTTAAGCATCAACAGGTCTGTTTCAAACAGCAATATTCTTCTTCCATTTTGCTTCTTTGGCAAATGTGTCAGTAGGCACGGGTTACACGTTATGGTCCCGCAAAATAAGTATGCCTTGCAGTTAAACAAGGGGTGAAAACGAGGCGCACCTCACTGCCTTTGTTGACAAGGAAAAAAGAAGAGGCGCGGTCCTCTCATGAAACGACTGAATCAGCTGGATTTCGATTGTGCAAAAGTGTTGCTGTCTGTGTTGTTACAATAGTAATATTTAATACTATTGTGATATTCAAGATTTGTATATTCATACAGCTCTGGATAACCTTAAACAGCGATTAGACCTTCAGAGCGGCGTTAATGCGTCCTGAAGTAAAGCGAAACGGCTATAAACTCCAGCAAGATTGAGTGATTATGCAGAGCCATATAGCCTACCTTTATCTCTAAATAAAGTATAACTATAGAAACTGTGTTCATCTTAACTGAAAGCTTCGTCGTGAAACACAATCTCACGGCAATTCGGCTGGTCAGTCAGCACTCTCTAAGGTTCAAACAGAAATCGCACAGCACGGTTACAGAAAAGTTTGCGCTGTTACCTGACATCTGGTGAACGCCCATCCCTCTCTGCGCAGCCACATTAACAGTGTGAGCAAATCATCGTATATGCGCTGAAAATCCGGCCGCTTTGACAGCATTGGCAATGTTTCTGGCGTTGTCTGTTGTCAAGCGGGGTTAAGTTGGTTTTGTTTTTAATATTCCTGACACAATCAGACGGTCCCTTACTAAGAGCTCTGTGCGAGCTCTCCCGGCTAAATATTGGAGGGCTTAAACGGAGCAGTGCTTGTAATATTCAACGAAAAAAAGTGTTAATTAGCTCAACTTTTGCAGGCACGCGTGACGTTATTGGAAAGGTATCACGGGGTGTGTCGCGATTCTCCCTTATCACACCGCGACACAGGATCGTAGATCTGAGTGTCGCGATTTCGATTTTATATCGTGTATCGTTACAGCCCTAATATATATATAATAAATATATATATCTCGCAATACATTTATTGTTGAAAAACTACATAACGCAATGCCCATTTTTTCAATATTGTGCAGTCCTAATTAATATAATAAAAAACCTTGACATAGCAGCTGATTACTGAAATAAAGTATTATAGTAACCTGAATAGAGTCCTAACCTGAGAATGACGTCAATTTTAACACTGGTATAATAATAGAGGTTTAACCCAGGCATCCTGGCCAAATTTGCCCACTGGCCTCTGTCCATCATGGCCTCCAAACCATCCCCATATCATATTTGTCTCCTCTCCACCAATCAGCTGGAGTGTGGTATGTGGTCTAGCACAATATGGCTGCTGTCGCGTCATCCAGGTGGATGCTGCACACTGGTGATGTATATAAACTCCCCAAAAGTATATAAAAGCAATTTGAGTGTCCAGAAAAGCACTATATAAATGTTAGCAATTATTATTAAAAGCAAGTAAACTGGCGGGCGTCAAGAGTTATTTAACTATGCAGAAATGTTATCCAATCACAGCAGTGGTTGTTAACTTCCAAGCCTTAATGCAGAAAATCATCAGATCACCTGATCTGCACTCAAAACCTAATTTCTTTTTGATTTTGATCACAGAAAAAAATTTGTGCAGACCTCAGATGACACAATAAATTAGTTTTAAACAGCCAGATCAGCCTCTTTTTAAGATACTAATGCAAGCTGAAAAATGTTCATTTGAAATAGAACTATTTTTGCAGTATATCAAGACAAATAAAACTCAAAATGTGTGATTTAATGATTTATAGTTTATCTTCTATAAATGCATCATAATAGAGACCTGCATGTGTTCCTTAAGCAGTCCACACAACACATATAACAAACACAGTACAAAGGTCAGAAGATTATTCTTTTATCAGAGTCACAAGAGTGAACTTCTGCCTCTTTCCCTCTCTAATATCTCATTCCGAATCTCCTCGCCTATCGACTAAACACCTGAACAGACTCGTATAAACACACACACACACACAAGCACACAGAGCGGACATGAGAGTGTGTAAAGCAGCTGTTGGGTTCAGAAAGAGGTCAAGGGTCACAGTCAGTGGAGGAACTGATAGGGGCCCAGGATCATTCCGGAAGGGGTGGAATCCCTCAAGAATGTTACAGCAGTGACAGGAAAACACATACAGCTTTCGAACAATGTTGGTGCAGTGTTACAGGAGCATTAATGTGGCAGTGCGTATACGGACTTGAACTATAGAAACATGAGCAGAACCAATTTTGCATGCTGAATTGAGGACATCAGTTTATGGATTCATGGATTTACAATCGATAGAGACAGAAATTTGTTCTAGTTGTGCTTCATAAATGAGTTGATGGTCCATAGCTTTAAAATGTCGTGTAGAAACGTTTCTGTTCAAAAAGAAATTAGTCCTTTTGTACAGGGACATATGAAAGTGAATTAAAACAATCAATGAAGGCATTTATTCATTCATTTTCCTTCAGCTTAGTCCCTTTATTCATCAGGAGTCGCAACAGCGGAATGAACTGCCAACTTATCCAGCATATGTTTTACACTGTAACTATGCTGATGTAACTGAATATTTCCAAGCTTTTTGAAATTGAAATAATAAACAGTTTGCTTTTAAAAAGGATGATCATACAAAATATATCTTGAGCTCGAAACCATAATAAAGATTCTGATGGATCATGTGATTCTGATTACTAAAGTATTGATGTTGATAATTCAACTTTAATAACAGGAATATGTTACATTATAATATATAATTATATATATATAAAAAAAACAGGACAAATATAACAGTAGTTTATTTATAAAAAATATTGTCCGTCATATTTATAAAGAGAATCATTTGATGAGCACAGCACGAGGGCTAAGTGGTTAGCTCCGTCACTTCACAGCAAGAAAGTAGCTGGTTCGAGTCCCGGCCGCATCAGTTGGCATTTCTGTGAGAAGATTGCATGTTCTCCCAGTGTGTGTGGGTTTCCGCCAGGTGCTCCAGTTCAGCCGATTCGAATGTTATCACTCGATTGAATTTGGCATTATCCGTGGTTAATAGATGATAGATATGGGGCTTTCAACATCCATCCATCCACATGGTTAATCAGATATAGATTACATACGGTTGCGGCTGAAAGTTAACGAGAAATATTTATTTCTTTATTAAATTTATTATTAACATCTACCCCTATCCCAACCATCACAGTGATGTATAAACAGATCTGGAGTCTTCTCTATTAGTGTAGCTGATTACCCACGGCACTTTATGTTATTTATTAAATTTCCCATGAATTGTACTTTATTAACGTCTACCCCTACCCCAACCTAGCTATTCTCTACAGTCTGAGTAGTTTTAAATCCTGGATCTTCCATGCTTTATAATGGTGTTGGCTTGTAGTGTCCATGTTTTTAAGCTTCCAAAAGCACGTTAATACATTGTCAAATTAACCCATATGCTGACTGTTTAACATGTCTTAGATAGATAGATTTTGGAGTTTATTACCATATCAGCTTCCCTGGCAAAAAAAAAAATTAATAAATAAAAAAAAAAAAAACAGATCAATTTACATTATATTTTAAATATCACTTATCTATAACTATAAAAATATTTTAACAATAAAAATTCATCAACATCAATAAATAATACATAAACTAAACCTAGTTTAACCTAAACAATAATAAAAAATAAAAAAACTAAAACAGTTTAAGGTTTACTTTTGATAAAAAAATTTGCACAATTCTGGAAGGATTCACATTTAAAAATAATTCATTTAAAGTCTCTCCAGATGAAAATCGTTGTCTGATAATGCATGTCCTATGAAGCGATCGATGTGTTTTTGTAAAAAAAATATTACCCATTTTTAAATAATAAACTCAAGTCACTGCACACTCTTCACAACTTCTTGGCTGACCTTTGACCTTGCATTTGAGGCATGATGATGTACTTCTGTAAAAATAAATAAGTGCAAAAAAACTGCAAGCTTTTCATCTCTTTCATAAAACTCCTGACATTTTAACTTCTCATTTTCCACATTCAATTAGTCACCAGCATTTATTAATCCTCATTTGCCTACTTTCACCTGAGTTTCCTCTTCAAATGTGTCTTACGCTGAGTCATAGGTCAGCCTAGAAGGTGTTGAGAACATATAATCAGCAGGAAATCAGTGATTTTAGTTTATAATTCAACATATTTTTGTCCGTTACCATACATTAACTTCCTGTCAGTGTATGGGGTATTTTTATGAAAAACGGCCACTATTACCACAACACACCATAATATAGGGCATATGCACAGCTAGGGTTTTTTCCCCTACTGATAAAATTCTGGTGAAATGTCAATGTGACTGTTTTCAGTTTCATCCGGTTCCTTTTACTGCAATGTTGTAATATAATTACAATACATTGAGTTAAACAGTCTTTAGCATTCATTTAGTTGCTCAAGAATAAAATGACATGAAAAGCCATTTAAAAGCTAATGCGGTCCGGAACAGTATAGGCAAGTGTTGAAACTGTTGAAAACACTGGGGTAAAACAAATGGTTTATCATACACTCACTAGACACTTTATTAGGTACACCTTACTAGTTCTGGGTTGGACCCCCTTTTGCCCTCAGAACTGCCTTAATCCTTTGTGGAATAGATTCATCAAGGTACTGGAAATATTCCTTAGAGATTTTGCTCCATAATGACATGATAGCATCACGCAGTTGCTGCAGATTTGTCAGCTGCAAATCCATGATGCGAATCTCCTGTTCCACCACATCCCAAAGTTGCTCTATTGGATTGAGTTCTGGTGACTGTGGAGGCCATTTGTGTACAGTGAACTCATTGTCATATTCAAGAAACCAGTCTAAGATGATTCGTGCTTTATGACACGACGCGTTTTCCTGCTGGGAGTAATCATCAGAAGATGGGTACACTGTGGTCATAAAGGGATGGACATGGTCTGCAACAATACTCAGGTAGGCTGCGGTGTTGACACAATGCTCAATTGCAATTGGTACTAATGGGCTCAAAGTCTGGAAAATATCCCACACACCATCACACCACCACCTGCAGCCTAAACCATTGATGCAAGGCAGGATAGATCTATGCTTTCATGTTGTAGATGCCAAATTATGACCCTACTATCTGAATGTAGCAGCAGAAAACGAGACTCAGAGAATATTTTTTCAATCTTCTATTGTCCAATTTTGGTGAGCCTGTGTGAATTGTAGCCTCAGTTTCCTGCTCTTAGCTGACAGGAGTGTCACCTGGTGTGGTCTGCTACTGCAGCCCATCCGCCTCAAGGTTGGATGTGTTGTGCATTCAGAGATGCTCTTCTGCATACCTCAGTTGTAACAAATGGCTATCCTCCTCTGACCTCTGGCATCAACAAGGCATTTGTGCCCACAGAACCGCCATTCACTGAATATTTTCTCTTTTTTTGGACCATTCTCTGTAAACCCTAGATGTGGTTGTGTGTGAAAATCCAAGTAGATCAGCATTTTCAGAAATACTCAGACCAGCCAATCTGGCACCAACAACCACGCCACATTCAAAGTCGCTTAAATCACCTTTCATCCCCATTTTGATGCTTGGTTTAAACTGGAGTAGATCGCCTTGACCATGTCTACATGCCTAAATGCAAGGAGTTGCTGCCATGTGATTGGCTGATTAGAAATTTGCGTTAACGAGTAGTTGGTCAGGTGTTAATTAAATTAGCCTCACTGGCTAATTAAATGGCCAGTGAGTGTGTATCAATCAAACAGTAAAGATCACAGATTTTTTTTAAAACAGACCTTATACGTAGCGATTTTGTAATGGCATACAGTTCATTGTAAGCTCTTGAACTGGGTTACTAAAAATTAAAAGTCCTTCTGCATATACTGTACAGCACGGAAAAGCCAGGATAAATATTTCAAGTACTCAGGCTGGCAGTTTGTCTGACAGAAATACATTTCAATTTAAATGTTTAAATGAACTATTCCTTTAAAAGTAAAAGCTCTAAAATGTTCTCTCTTTTTTGCTGCAAAAGTCCCAGAAGACCTGCTTTATTCTTTAAATGAACTACTTTCTAAAAGCACTTTGAATAACCTTTTTTCTAAGCTTTAGAAAACCTTTTAAAAGCCTAAATGCTTATGACAATGGTAATCATTTATTGTGCTATGACCCTGCTCTGAAGTACAAGCTAAAGTACATTTGGTCGCCCAAAACTTTCCCTGTTCCAATGATGCAAACACACTAAAAAGAGGGTACTTCCCCCAAAATGTATAGGAACCACCAAAACATTCATCTGGTGTAACCGCCCCAAAAATACTAATAAATAAACTTTCTTTTTAAGAGAGTTCAGCCCAGCATCTTGAGAATTCACTGTTGGCCGATGCATCCGTGTTGTCTCTGAGTTTGATGCAGATGCTGCCTTCATCAGCAAGGTCAAAATTTCAAGTGCACTTCATTCATCTAATCACACACACGCACACACGCATCTGCACACTCCCAAACAAAAGAAAGGTCAGGAAAAAACACTGAGGATCAAGTATCCTTGTGTTTATTTAACAGTTTATTTAGTCTCCCAAAGCAATGTGTGCAGTACACACAGAAATGACTGAAGTGTCTATGCACACTGTAATTACTAACAATACACTCCAGACCAAAGCATGAGTGAGAGAGAGAGACCCAGGTAAGGACTGAGAAACAGAGGAAACAACAAAGAGTGATTTCCAGGAGGTGAGAGCTAAGGGAATTATTGCATCATTCTGACAAACTGCACTGTTTACAGTATTACCATGAAGCCTTGAGGCCACCTTTAACCAGGGGCCCACTATACAGCAGCACACGCACTGTTAACCAGAGGGGCCCAGGTATAGACTCCACTACACATCTATACAGCACACGTTCAAAAAACAACTATTACACACGGGACTCTTTCGTCACTTGGTCATACAAGAGCCTCAATGCGTGATATAACAAAACTCACAAATCTACGCATGCTCGCACTTGCCTCTAAATATTTAAAAGTACTTGACATGAAATATTTCATGAACAGATAACCAAACTGACAATTCAATTACATGGATAGTTTGTCCAAAAATGAAGATGCTATCTTAATTTACTACTAGCCACAACATACTAAACCCGAGTGCCTTTTTCTTTTTTTTTGTTAGCACTGTCAAATCACAGCCAGAGCTGGCCTTCCCTATAAGCCAGGAATGTCCAGCCTCAGTCCTGGAGGGCCGATGTCCTGCAAAGTTTACTACCAACACTAATTAGACACACCTCGGCAAACTAATCAAGCTCTTACTAGGCATTCTAGACATATCCTTGCAGGTGTGTTGAAAGAAGTTGGTGCTAAAATCTGCAGGACACCGGCCCTCCAGGACCGAATTTGGACACCCTGCTATAAGCAAACTAAGCAGCTGCTTAGGGCCCCACCACCACTAGGGGGCATCCACAACAAACTAGTGCTGCGAGTCGTTGCCTTGCTTAAATCATTTTGATTGCATTTTACAAGCTACCTTCATTGACAGTGCTTTAGTACTTAAATACTTATAAATTTTAATTAAAAAGAAAAAAATATACAATTTTTAAAGCTGAAATTTTTCTCACAGTATCTCGTTTCTCAGATGCGTTCTGTGTTCTCGCGGTCCGAGTTTGCCCTTCCAAGGTATAACCTGCGAGACGAAAAGCAAGAACACGAATCTGTGCACAGACACAGCCATGGTCTTCAAGTCATTGCCTTTTCCATTATAGTACGAGTAACGAATCTAACCTGAGGGGAAAAATAACGACGAGAAAAGACGAGCACAAAATCCTTTTTAGCACCGCTTTTAAGTGCTAATGATGTTAAAGACATAATATAGTGGCACATTTATATAAAAAAAATAGGCAGTTACAGATTGATCAACACTGTCTATGTTTTACATGTTAATACTACGTCGGTAAAATTTTTCCTGAGACATGTTTATAAAAGTTATGTCCTAACTGAAATAATCATAATTTAATATAAGCTCTGGACTCTGCATCTCAAATGTAAGGTGACTGAAGGGAATAATACAGTTTGTGTTTGGGTATTAACATTAACCCAGTATTTGTTGCTTCTCTTTTTTTTATGCTTTTTATATTCAGATTTTTCCATTATTATTTTATATAATTTGCTCATTGATTTAATTATTTATGGACTAATATTTGCATTAGTATTAAAATGTTTTTTTTTTTTTTTTGAGTTTTTGGAGTTCAGAATGTATATTTTATTACTTAGTAATGCCTTTTCACTTTAGGCTTATTATTGTCGTTTCGATACAGGGTTTTCGCTGGAATTTAAAAACAATAAATAACAATAATAAAAGCTCAAACTAGAATCTTTAGCTATAAAATCTTTAATTTGTTCACTAAATTAATAGAATATGTTTTAAACACTCCAGAAGGACGCATAGTAATCACTGGTGCCTAAAAAAAGTTTAATTCTCCATTTTTGAAGATGGTAGTTGACAAAAATAGTGCCGTTTTAAAATGTCTAAATCATTCAGACAGATATTAAGTAGAAGAAATCAGACTTTACTTTTCTGTTTCATTGATTCTATGAAATAAGCAATAAATTATTGTGGGCCGGCAATGGCAATGCTGAATTTAGAGCAAGGTAGGGTGGCAAAATTGTTCTGCTTAATAGGGTCCCCAAATTTACAGGGCTGGCCCTGCTCACAGAAAGAAGGTCGCTGGTTCGAGTCCTGGCGTCAGTTGGCGTTTCTGTGTGGAGTTTGCATGTTCTCCCCGTGTTCATGTGGATTTCCTCTGGGTGCTCTCGTTTCCCCCCAAATCCAAAGACATGATCTATAGATGAATTGCATAAGCTAAATTCCCCGAAGTGTAAGTGTGTGAATGTAAGATTTTATGGGTGTTTCCCAGTACTAGGTTGCAGCTGGAACCACTGCGTGAAACATATGCTGGATAAGTTGGTGGTTTATTCTGCTGTGGCAACCCCTGATAAATAAAGGGACAAGCCAAAGGAAAATGAATAAATTAATGAATGAATATAAGTGTCTGTGATGCAGAAAGAACTGTTTCAAAATGTTGTTTATACAGTGAATTTGTATGAATGAACGCTTACCAAGCTCTGTGGATTACTGCTGATTTTCATTGTATGGACAAAGCACACACATGTATGGTTTACTATCATTGTGGGGACTTGCATAGACTTAATTATTTTTTATACCATACAGGCTATATATAATGTCCCCCTACCTCAACACAAACCCAAATCTCAACCCTCACAGTTTTACATTTTCAAAAGACTTCCTTGTTCCTTCTGTATGATTGCTTACCCATGGGGATCTCAATGTAGGTCCGCACAATGACACAAGTCTCCATGAGTCACACACACACACACACACACACACACACACACACACACACACACACACACACACACACACACACACACACACACACACACACACGTACAAACACACACACACACACACACACACACACACACACACACACACGTACAAACACACACACACACACACGCACAGACACACGCACGCACGTACGCACACACACACGTACACACACACGTACATAAACAATGACAATACCACTTCCAAAAAGTCTTCACAGAAATGCCAACAGTAGCAAGTTTTTTGTGAATGAACTTTTCTTGTACTGTACAAGTAAGAGTGAAAAAAGTCTATTCTTCGTTCAAATTTACTGCTATTTTTAATGTTAAAACAATGTTTTATACAATAGCACATTATTTAGTAACAACTGCAAAGACTGGATAGAAAAAAGTGTTTTCCAATAAAAAAATATTTTGATAAAAAAATCTTTCTAAAAATCTAGATCCCTGAAAATAATTCATATATTTCATATGGGCTGAGCGAGTAGTCAAAAAGTAAGTGAAATCGACATTCAGTACCTATAATCGATCTAATTTTTCCAGGTCAATTATTTTTCAATTACTTACCCTAAAGTGTGGTTTCACGTGACCCCGCTTTAAGGCTAATTTATACTTTTTATATTATCATTTATACTTATTATTCTAATATTATGCTTCTGCCAAGTCCACATAACCTTTGTTTAAAGCACACTTCTTAAAAAAATTTAACTACACGTCACGACACAGTGCAAACTTTGTGATTGGTCGGTTAGGTAATGGTGACGAGGGTTGGCGAGAGCTGCTTTTTAGGCAATGTTTAAATTTCAGTTGTTCAGCATTGATGTTCAATTAATAATCATAGATAATAGATAGTGTGGGTTTCCTTCAATTATTTTAAAATCTAGTAATGCTTTCTTCATTCAGAAATTTCTCACTTGTAATATGTGAGCATGTTTACTTTACAAAACATGTCAGTGAATTATGAGGGCAAATTTGTTTTAAATAAATAAAATAATCATACATTAATAATAATCAAGTTAAAATGATCAATTAATCAAGATATTGATTTTAGGCTAAATTGCCCAGATCTAATTTCATAGCTCTTTTAGATGAGGACATAGTTTAATGTGTGTGTGTGTGTGTGTGTGTGTGTGTGTGTGTGTGTGTGTGTGTGTGTGTGTGTGTGTGTGTGTGTGTGTGTGTTACTGGAAGGTGTACCTTTAACTAATCTACAACAATACCAAAGACACTTCAACTATTATTGTTAATTCTAATAAATGCTTAATAAAATAAAATAGGGGAGCGCGGAGTAAAATGTAACAGAGTTTTAAGGTATTTCCTCAGGGTTAACCATGGCATGCTTCCAAGGTTTTCAAAGTGTCGACAGACGTATTCCTGCCAATTATTGAAAAAGTACAGCGAAATTTGGATGAGAAAGACCGGAGAAACCATTTTTTGTGATTAAAAGTATTTTGTATTATACTCTATATATTTTTTTATTTTAAAACAAATCTGTGAGAGTATGCAGGTGAAATCTTATATTGTTGTGAGTGATCATACTTTCAGTGCATATTTGTAGGAGAGGTTTGTGTGTTATTGGTAAATAAAAAAAAAAGAAAGAAAAAAAAAGAGTTTGTCTAACCCCATTACTTAGTTCCTTATTTGGCCAAAACCAAAAAGTGTTACTTTGTGCCCCGCTCTCCCATATCATTTTGCTTTCTTGCAGAACTTCTACACAGTGTCCTGAAAGTATTGGTTCTACCCTTTTCAACCTTCCTTATTTGGACGTTCTTTTGAATATTGCTAAATGAAGAAATTTGATAAATAAAAGACTATTTTAACAAGCTTTAGTCCTTATAATTAGGCTACTGTATATATATATATATATATATATATATATATATATATATATATATATATATATATATATATATATATATATGCATTCTTATACATGCAAATTGTGTTCATGTTCTGTCTGTAAATATTCGCAAATGGAAAGCAGGCACTTCCATGGTAACCCATTTCAACGTTCACACAAAATAACTTGTAATTAATTCACTCAGTTAATTTAAAAGTAGCTTAAATATCTTTTTTTTTTATCTAATGGGCGCCTTATGAGTGAGCTACCCTTAAATTGGTACTTTAAAAAAAGTCAAAGCTATTTCCTGAACCACAACAACTAACCAAACACACTCTTCCAGTCCAAACAGCAGAAGACCAAGGCCAAGACTACCACTCAGTTATTTCCTTAAATCCTTTAAAAACGAAGTGTTGCAAAAATTACACCTTGAGGTAATGAGCCCACTGTGCAAACTGTCCATGAAGGAACTGATAAAGCAAACACTGAGTGGCAGGTGAATGAAAACTGCCCGTCACAACACACAATCATGGCATATTTGTGTGGCTAATTAAGACAGACGTTCGCTCTTATGAATTTCTCACACAAATTGGCTACAAAAGATCATCTTTAAACGACATAGCCTACTGATCAAGGTTTTACTCTACTGGAGAATCAGCGCATTGTAACAGTGACCTATTTTGATTGCTTTCCAAGATTTCAGATCAGTCCTGAATTAAGACAGCCAACTCAACAACCGAAATATCAGAAAGTTTTAATACACATAAGTCCACTGACCAAGTGACCATACACTTACCGGACTGAGTGTGTTTGGTCGTGCGCTCTAGTCCATCGCGCCCGGGATAAAAAGATTAAGGTGAGGAAACGCGCGCGGTAACAGAAAACCCGGCGATTCCCGCGTGCAGCGCTTCCCCACACATCCATATTTCAACACTCACAACTCGCCGTGACTTGGGTTTCCACTTACTTTTCCCACATGAGCTCCACAAAGGCGGAGACCCAAGTGGAAGCAAACAGGTGATCTTTAAATGCGTTCAAAACAGTTCTGAGGACTTTGACAGCTCTAGTTTCTCATTTGCCTTATCACAAAGTACAGAAAATCTTACCGTGCGTCAGGAATTAAAGGTTCACAGTTTACTTTTGCCCTCGTCCGCGCCTCGCCACGAGTGAACTCGCCTTCACCATAAACAACCCAAAAAAGAGCCGCTCTGATGTAGGACACTCCGATAAAAATGCAAACAAGACGCTGACGAAAGTATCCCAGGATGATGCGACAACGGAGAATCCGCGACTCGGCGTTTTTCCTCGGTTTTCTTCGTTTACCGGGTCCTCATCCTCCGCGCACGAGCGCCGGTAAACAGCGCTGAGCTGATGCGAAGTAGGAAAGTAGGTCAGACGGGAGCTCAATACTCCACCAACGACAGCACTCACCGCCCGCAGCCTCACACACATACACACACACAAACACGCGCGCGCGCCAGAGAGAAGACACACACATGTCAGCGCGGCCTCGAACACAAACACCCGGCAACAATCACTGTTCATTTTCACGGACCATCCGCAAGTTTGGCTGTTGTTTTGGCGAACGTCATGCTGCTGTCAGCCTTTACTGTGTGTGTGTGTGTGGCTCAGGTTTGCTTTCACATATATGCACAGTTGCTTCTCTGTAATTGCCTTCATGTGGTAGGCTACTAATAGAAATTAAAAAAAAATGTATATGCTACATCTCCTGCAGCATTTTTTTCTATTTCAGGAAAAGCGTAGTAGTAGTAATAAAATATTAAAAATAATATACGACAACAAATTAGGTGTTAATAAATTAATAATAAGTGAAAATAATTCAGTAATTAGAAATGTGTTAATATACATCATTATACACTCATATACACTCACCGGCCACTTTATAAGATACACCTTTCTAGTACCGGGTTGGACCCCCTTCCGTTAATCCTTTGTGGCATAGATTCAACAAGGCACTGGAAATATTCCACAGAGATTTTGGTCCAAATTGACATGATAGCATCACACAGTTGCTGCAGATTGTCGCCTGCACATCCTTGATGCAAATGCTTTGTTCCACCACATCCCCAAGGTGCTCTATTGGATTGAGAACTGGTGACTGTGGAGGCCATTTGAGTACAGTGAACTCATTGTCATGTTCAAGACACCTTAGATATCTGGGATAATTCGAGCTTTATGACATGGCGCATTATCCTGCTGGAAGTTGCCATCAGAAAATAGGTACACTGAGCCTCTGTGAATTGTAGTCTCAGCTTCCTGTTCTTACTGTAGCTAACAGGAGTGCCATCCTGTGTGGTCTTCTGCTGTTGTAGCCTATCCGCCTCAAGGCTGGATGTGTTGTGTATTCAGAGATGCTCTTTTGCATATCTTGATTGTAACGAGTGGTTATTTGAGTTACTGTTGTTTTCTATCAGCTGGAACCAGTCTGGCCATTCTCCTCTGACCTCTGGCATAAGCAAGTCATTTGCATCCACAGAACTGCCACTCACTGGATATTTTCTCTTTTTTGGGCCGTTTTCTGTAAACCCTAGAGATGGTTGTGTGTGAAAATCCCAGTAGATCAGCAGTTTCTGAAATACTCAGACTAACATTGAGTTGCTGCCATGTAATTGGCTGATTAAAAATTAGCGTTAACGAGCAGTTGGACCTAATAAAGTGGCCAGTGAGTGTATAACTGCTTTACAACATCATCTATCTATCTATCTATCTATCTATCTATCTATCTATCTATCTATCTATCTATCTATCTATCTATCTATCTATCTATCTATGTGAGAGATGCATTATTATACATAAACAGTTTTAAAAGTACTTTAAACAGACCACGTAGTGAAACAGAAATATTGTACATAATTTGAGAGATAAATGCAGAGCATTTGCAGTGTAAAAAAAAGAATGTTGCAGATGTGTACAACACATTGTCAAGGTGTTTTTTTGGAAGTGACTGAAACATATGCAGGCTTAACAGAAACACTAATGGTCAAATTTACAAGAAGCTGAGGCTGCACACCTTTTGAAGACGCTCATGAAACCTGCTCTATTTTGGAGGTTTCCTCACATATTCCACTGATGCAGCAAAAGAAACTGGGTCTGCTGCAGCAGTGTCAGTGGAGTTGAAATAATGATGGCAAAGCTAACTGATGTTTATTATAAACTCTCAACTTAGACATCTGGAATAAAAAAACATATTGTTAATGAAAAAGAATGCAACTCTTTCTGCACTGAAACTTTGTTTAATTTCCTGTAGACTTTTCATTGGATACAAGGCGACACAGTGGCTCAGTGGGTAGCACAGTCACCTCACAGCAATAAGCTTGCTGGTTCAAGTAACAGCTGGATCAGTTGGCATTTCTGTGTGGAGTTTGCATGTTCTCCCTGTGTTCGTGTGAGTTTTCTCCGGGTGCTCCAGTTTCCCACTTACAGTCCAGAGACATGCGCTATAGGTAAATAGAATTAACTAAATTGGTAGTGAGTATGAATACAAGAGTGTATGGGTGTTTTTCAGTGCTGGGTTGCAGCTGGAAGGGCTTCAGCTGCGTAAAACATATGCTGAATAAGTTGGCGGTTCGTTTCACTGTGGCAACCCCTGATTAGTGAAGTGATTAAGCTGAAAAGAAAATGAATGAATGAATAAAAGAAGGTATACAAGAACACACACACACAAACACACACACAAACACAAACAGACACACAAACAGACACACAAACAGGCACGTGCACACATAGGGCTCAACCTGTGCAGTGCACATGCCCTTTTTAGTCTTGGATAGAAAGTGCCCTTCCAAAATGATCAAAAGTGCCCCCGCGACGCGACACACCCTCCGTCCCGCCCTTCAGTAGGCGCACGACAACACTGATCTTGAGTAAGCGTGCTCAACCCCCCTCCCCCGCTTTAAAGTACGCGAGCGACAACACCGCTAATCAGAACGCGCGCGACAACACCGCTCTTCAGTACGCGCGCGACAACAACACCCGTCCCCCCCTGCACATGCCCTTTGGACGGTCTCTGCACGTGCCTGCACACAAACACACACACAAACACACACACACACACACACACACACACACACACACACACACACACACACACACACACACACACACACAATCACATATTTTTAAATGTCTTAAAAGAGATAAAGCACACATAGTGTGTGATGCCAGGAAGAACAGTATCAGTTGCCATGGCAAACACAGATCCTCAATCAGACCTCCGTCCAACATGGCCACCGGGCAGAAGAGCAGCACAACCTCTCAGACACACCAGCACAGCATTATCCGTACACTCACCAAATAGATTTAATTGCTCTGCATTATTCTAACACTTTAATAGCTGCAGCTGCCATGATGTTCACACAAAAGTTCCAGCAAAACGCTGCTAATTATAATGAAACCAAAAAGCAATGCATTTTAATTAAAGTCTGATGATAATTCTTAAAAAAGGGAGTCTTATTCATCACACAGTGAGTCATGAGACCAAGAAAAAAAAAACAGCGTCTGCTTTCTTTTCTCTTTCCTTTTTCTTCTCTTTCTGTTTTTTTCATACTTTTCTAAAGTAAACAGAGAACAATATACTACTGGCAATTTTAATTGGGCAAGCAAAATTTGCTATTTGGAAGACTTGCATTTGAAGGGCAAACTGTTCATGTTCTTATCCTTTTTACACTAGTTGAATAATAAAAAAAAATTAATAAATACATTTCCCCTCTCCTTATTTTTTACTAAAGGATAAACTATTAACATGACAGCTTATCTTTCAATTGTTGAACATTTTTCTGATTAACTTCATGCCTGTTTTGATTGATTAAAGACTTTCTAAACCTCTTTCTTTCTTTTCTTCCTGTGCTATTGTATGTTTCCCTTCTTGTCCTTTCGTCTCTGTAATTTCTTTTATGTTTTGCTTTGTCACTGGGGTTTTTTTGATGTCGGTGCTGCTTTGGTTTGGAAGCTGACTGCGGCTCTGTAGCTTTAAAGGACTACCAGAGGAATATGGGTCAGTGGAGCAGCAGCACGAGCGAGGGAGGAACCGAGAGAGAGAATTAAATGCTTTATAGCAGACTTTCTGACATTAATAGTGGGCTGGCAGAATAATTGATTCTCCCCTGTCAGTCCAGGTGACTTTTATGAGCAAACAACATTCACACATCCTGGAAATAATAACAAGAACTTCCTCATTAGAATCACACAGGAGATATGCGTCGAGGGTGTGTGTGTGTGTGTCTGTGTGTGTACACACACAGCCAACATATTTCCGTGGCAAACCAATAAAAGGTCAAGTGATTTGTTTATAAGGAATTCACTGCATGGCTAGCTCTATTTATAGGAGCAAACTCATCACCCTTTACAATACACATGCATACAATAGATTCTCTAACTTCACATAAGTGTTGATGGATCACATACTGTTTGTAAAAGCAACAGGTCATCCCACCAAGTGACTAAAGTATCACAGGTCAAATGCTCTGTTTAAGTGCATGGTTTGTTTACTATTCTCACACTGACACATATTGGACGCAGATTCATTTCAGCAGTTAATTAATAACCCGATGCAAGCCCTCTGCTTCCTGATACAATCATAAACAACCCAACAGTTATCATACATGTCAGAGAAACATCAGAAGTGCTGACATTCTTTCACCATCCCTATCTGTGCATCGGTTTCGGTTCTATAGTCAGTTGGTAAACACTAGTTCTCAAAAGGTTTCAGTTCCTTTATTTAGCATATGCACATACTGAATATCATTGTACAAATAAATAAAATAAAGAGCTTTTTTTTATTTATTAATGGATTTCATCAACAATAAACAATCACTTTACATAGATAAAAACAGTAACTTGCTATAAAAATGCTATACATCTGTTTAAAATCAAATATAAACTGAAATAACATATTAATTCATATACAGTTAAGTCAGAACTATTAGCCCCCTTTGAATTTTTTTTCTTTTTTAAATATTTCCCAAATGATGTTTAACAGAGCGAGGAAATTTTCACAGTATGTCAGATAATATTTTGTATTCTGGAGAAAGTCTTATTTGTTTTATTTCGGCTAGAATAAAAGTAGTTTTTAAATTTGTAAAATCCATTTTTGGGACAAAATTATTAGCCCTGTTAAGCTATTCTTTTCCCCAATAGTCTACAGAACAAACCATCCATATACAATAACTTGCCTAAATACCCAAACTTGCCTAGTTAACCTAATTAACCTTTTAATTAAGCCTTTAAATCTCACTTTAAGCTGTATAGAAGTGTCTTGAAAAATATCTAGTCAAATATTATTTATTTAGATATTAGTTATTATAAATGAGTTATTAAAACTATTATGTTTAGAAATGTGCTGAATGACCTTTCCTTCGTTAAACAGAAACTGGGGGGAAAAAATAAACAGGGGCGTTAATAATTCATGGGGGCTTCAATTGTGAGTGTGTGTGTCTATATATATATATATATATATATATATATATATATATATATATATATATATATATATATAAAATACAGACCAAAAGTTTGGACACCGCTTCTAATTCAAAGAGTTTTCCTTATTTATATGATATGAAAATTGTAGGATTCACATTGAAGGCATCAAAACTATGAATTAACTCATGTGGAATTATATAAATTACAAAAAGTGCGAAAAAACTGAAATTGTCATATTCTAGGTTCTTCAAAGTGTCCACCTTTTGCTTTGATTACTGCTGTGCACACTCTTGGCATTCTCTTGATGGACTTCAAGAGGTAGTCACCTGAAATAGTTTTTACTTCACAGGTGTGCGTGTCAGATTTAATAGGTGGGATGTCTTGCCTTATAAATGGGAATGGGACCATTAGTTGTGTTGTGCAGAAGTCAGGTGAATACACGGCTGATAGTTCGACTGAATAAACTGTTAGAATTTGTTTTATGGCAAGAAAAAAGCAGGTAAGTAAAGAAAAACGAGTGGCCATCATTACTTAAAGAAATGAAGGTCAGTCAGTTCGAAAAACTGGGAAAACTTTGAAAGTGTCCCCAAGTGCAGTCACAAAAACCATCAAGCGCTATAAAGAAACTGGCTCACATGTGGACTGCCTTTGGATATTCCCTAAATATTTCCTAAATAATATTTAAGAGAGCAAGGAATTTTCATAGCATTTTTTTTTTCTGGAGAAAGTCTTATTTGTTTTATTTTGGCCAGAATAAAAGCAATTTTTATTTTTTTAATAAATATTTTAAGGTCAAAATTATTAGCCCCTTTAAGCTATATTTTTTGATTGTCTGCAGAACATACCATTGATAGCAAATCAAAGTTTATTTCTAGAGTACACTTAATTACAACCTTTGGTTGACCAAGGTGCTGTACAAAAGCAGTAGCAAAACATTAAAATAAAAACAACAATAACAACAGTAAAGGTTTCCAAGAAAGAAACACATTTAGTATAAGCTGGAACCGCCATTAGGGAATATTAAATGCACTCAAAAAAAAGTCTAGATTTAAAAATAGAGTAGGTGCTATTCTGATTTTTAATGGTAACTTTTCCATAGTTTTATTTAGTATTTGCAATAGATGGCAGTCAGAATTTGATCTAATCGATCAGGTTTGAGTCTTAATTTTATAGTCTATTCGGAAATGAACCGGCAACCAATGTAGTGATCGCAATATTGATGTGATATGGTCATATTTATGGCTACTCGTGAGCAAACAGGAGGGCCACATTTTGGACAATTTGAAGTCAAAATAGAAGATGAGGGTGGACCAATATTTAAACAATTACAAAAATCAAATATGTGGAAATAAACGCATGAATAATCATTTAAAAACCCCTCCTGCTTAGATAGGGTTTCATTTTGGCTAATCATCGTACATGATAAAAACTTGAACTTACTATTTTACTTATTTTTTTGTCAAGTTGTAGACTACTGTCTAGTAGAAATCCAAGCTTTTTAATTTCAGAGTTGAGGTAACAGTTTAATACACAGAAATCAGTAGGTGGTTTCTAGAATGCTGTGGAGAACCAAAAAGAATAACTCAGAGTTTTTTCTCTTTATTCAAAAGCATAACGTTATCAGTGAGCCAAAGTTTGATATCGCGAAGACAATCTTCTAATCTTTTGAAAGTTAAGCAATTGTTTTTTGGATAGGTATATAAAGCTGTGTATCATCTGAATAGCAGAAATACATATTACTAAACTATCTCATTATAGTTCCTAAGGGCAGCATATATAATGAGAATAACTGGGGTGCAAGAATCGATCAATGTGGAACACGGCAAGTCAGCTCTGCATGAGAAGAAAAAAAGGTACTGTACCTTGGCTCACTGAAAAGCACAATGATTTGTCTAATTACCCCAACTTGCTAACCTAATTAACCTAGTTAATCCTTTAAATGTCACTTTAAGCTGTATAAAAGTGTCTTGAAAAATATCTAGTCAAATAGTATTTACTATTATGAGTTATTAAATGAGTTATTAAAACCATTATGTTTAGAAATGTGTTGAACAGAAAATGGGGAAAAATAAACGGGGGCTAAAAATACAGGAGGGCTAATAATTCTGACTTCAACAAATAATACATAAAAAAATAATATAAAAATAATACATTTAATAAAATGATATTAGTCATTAAACAGAAGTATGCAACATTTCAGTCATGAACTCACAACCTTCAATACGTGATACAGTTTTCAAAGCACTCAAGACATGAATTCGCATTCATAACATGCAGGAGATTTGAACAAAAGCTTGATTCATTGTTTGACTCAGTCGGAAAGGATGAGCTTAACCTCTGCTTCTTTTGTTGAGCCTTACACAAGATTATGTAGGTCAGCTGGAGCGTAAAGCAGCAGTTTGCTTCAATCTCAGAGGACTGGAAAGACATGTAGACGTTTAAAACCCCACAGCCAGAAATACACCTCTAAACTATATGACCATTTGACAGCGGCTCATCTTACTCTCCGAGCCCAGATAATTGCTGCTCTCTTTTCCTTCCATCTATCGCACATTCAAAGCTACGTCGTTCAGTCTATCCATTCATCAGACTTCCTATTTATTCATCATAACACACAGACTGTTCTGAGCTCTGTTCCTTTATGCTCTTTCAATTATCTACATAGAGTATGTGTGTCTGTGCTTTGCTGCTGTAGTAAAGCCTCGTTGTTCTTTTATGATTGTAATTATCTTAATGTGGTCTGACCCAGCAAAAATGAAAAAGCTAATCACCACATACATTAGACGCATATTAGAATTTATTCTAGTACAATCATCCTTTGATTCAGCTCAAACTGAACATGTACAAGCTTGTGTAAAACTGATCATGTTGTTTCAGTACGATTCAAGATTATACAAAGAGTGTCGGTACTGATGAAAGAAAATTTGATCTTTTGTATAAACATTCACATAATCGTGTCACAAATTTGATTGATTGGCTGATTTCCATCTTAAATGTTTATTCTACTTTCTATTTCACTTTACCATGTTTTCCAGAAAATAAATGGCACCAGGTCAAACTTTTATTGCTGTTGGAAGCAAAATTACTGAAGTATTTTTTTCCCAGAAATAATGGGAAAGGCGATCCAGGACCACAAAATCAGAGTAATTTTAGGAAAGTGAGATGTATTCATCATCTCAAAACTGAATAAATAAAGTATTCATTGATGTATGGTTTGTTAATATAGAACAATATTTGGCCGAGATGCAACTATTTGAACCATGGGGAGGGAGGAGGAGGGGGTGTTAGGGGGTGAGGTCTCTTAATAACACTTAAAAATAAGTTCTTAGCAATGCATATTAAAATGCATATTAAAATTAATTGAATTTTGATATATCTACGGTGGGAAATTTAATAAATGAACATGGAACATGATTTTTACTTAATATATTTGAATGATTTTTATGTTTAAATTGTTTATTGTGAAAAAACAAACATTACATCAGTACAGATAGTTACATATAATTCTTTTTCTTTCTTTTTTTTACAAAAGAGAAAAAAATAATAACAAAATATATATATATATATATATATATATATATATATATATATATATATATATATATAATAAAAAAGAGAAATATTAATAATAATAATGATAATAATAAAAGAGGAAAAGAAAAATAGAAACATAAGTATTAAGTGTGCTGAAAATTACAACCAAATATTACAATCAAATGTTCAGTCAATGTTGTCAATGTTGAAAGTAAATATTTACAATTAAACGGTATAAAATGGTATTAGATAAAACAAAAAAGTTTAATATGAAATAAATTAAAAAGGGAGGGAACTCAGGAGAGTGCATCTATTAAATGGAAGGCAATACCTTAAGAGAGTTAAAGCAAGTTATAAAACATTGCCACTTTTTAAAGAAATTAGTTTTCCCAGAGCATCTAACCTTTTCCAACTTAAGAAAATGCATGGTATCTACAAGCCATTGGGATGTAGTTGGAGGCTTATTTGATTTCCAGTGAAGTAGTATACGACGCCTGGCTATTAGTGAGGCAAAGGCCAAAACATCAAGTTGTTTATAATTAAATTTGGACCAAATCTTTGGAACCCCAAAAATGGCAACATCAGGGGATGGGTTTATATTTACCTGCAACACCTTGGACATAATTGTAAAATAATTAATCCAATAATTCTGTAATAGTGGTCACATAAAGAACATATGACTCAAATTACAACTTGGTGCATGACATCTGTCATGGATATTGGGAAAAATTTTAGATAGCCTGGTTTTTGAGAAATGGACTCTATGAAAGACTTTGAATTGTATCAGACTAAGCCGAGCGCAAATTGTACTAATTTGAATGATTTTTGGCATAAAAAAATAATAGATACATTTAACTGTACAGGTAACTGTGTCCACCTGGTAGTGATTACCAGTGATTGGCTATTGGGAGAGGAGAGAGAGTATTTAACCTGAACTGCACTTCAAACCAGTGTTGGTGGTGTCTAGATGGTGCAGCGGCTGAGCTCTTCTCCAAATGCAGAACTGTTGTTTAGTACAGCTTTAAAGATTTAATTTAGCTTAAGTAGCTCATGAATGTTGCAGATATTGAAGTCAAACTTCTACAATTAGTTGTCTTCTTGTTAACATCTAGAAATTCACCCAAAGAGAAGAGAGTCTGGTTGATTTGTTAGTTTGTCTTTATTTTGAGGGTTAAGTAGGAAGGTGGTGCCATTTTGTTTTGAATTAGTTTTCTCTTGTTTATGACAGTAAAGGGAGTTAGTTAATGTTGATGTATTATTATTTCTTTTTCTTTTCAGATAAGCAAGATATTATCTAAGGAAGTTTTTGGTTTTGATTTGAGAGAAACCTTGCACCCCCCTCTGAATTAATACCCTGTTTTCTTTGTTACATTTGAGATCTTTTTTCTTGGCTTCTGCATGAAGGCCGCCATATCAACCAGCGTCTCCTGGCAGAATGTTTAGAACTTCCGTTTACAGAGTTCGCTGGTAATTTGCGATCCAAAAACTAGGTTTCAATAGCGTTTTGAGTGGGTTACGGAGTGTTTTTGTGAGACACAACTTTAAAAGGTGTGTGTTAAAGCCATTATAATCTGTCAGATGCGGTTCAAGCGTAGAAACCATTAATAAGTGACAATATTTAGAAAAGTATAACTGGTTATGGAGATGGTCAAACTGGTATATAACAATGAAACTTGTGATTTTTTAATTTATTTATTCATACCGTTCTAGGCTCTGTTCATTTAAACTTGTCTTACTATCCACATATACTGCAAAAGTGTGTGTGTGCGCGTGTGTATCTTGTTTTCCTGATATTGTGAGGATCAAATAAAAAAGGGCCAGACAGAATCTGCAGACATTTTTTGCTATTTCTTCACAAAAGTTTTGTAAAAAATCTGTGGGTTTATGCGAAATAATTTTGGAAGTATCACTAATAAAAACTTAATATATAAAATAAAAAATAATACATTTTGAACTTTAATTTTTACAATGCACATCCAATTAGAATCATTAATTGCTAAACACGTCGGGTCGCTGGTTTGAACCTTGGCTCAGTTGGCGTTTCTGTGTGGAGTTTGCATGTTCTCCCTGCCTTCGCGTGGGTTTCCTCCGGGTGCTCCGGTTTCCCCACACAGTCCAAAGACATGCGTTACAGGTGAATTGGATAGGCTAAATTGTCCGTAGTGTACGAGTGTGTGTGTGAATGTGTGTGTGTGGATGTTTCCCAGAGATGGGTTGCGGCTGGAAGGGCATCCGCTGCGTAAAAACTTGCTGGATAAGTTGGCGGTTCATTGTGGCGACCCCGGATTAATAAAGGGACTAAGCTGACAAGAAAATGAATGAATGAATAATTGGAAACAAAGCAAGTCTCTGTTATGATATATCTACTAAAAAACTTACTTATTATTAATAATATTACTTTACAAACTGTATTGCAAATAAATCATATGAACATTTTCATATGTCAATAAAATTACTAATATGAATTTAAAAACTGAATGAATAACACATTTACACAGGTAAATAAATAGACTCGATGGGCAAAAAATCTGCACATTTTTGCGCGCACAGATTCTGTGTGGGCCTACCCTAGCAATACCAATAATTTTGGATATTGTGGGCACAATTTTTTGGTTCCCATGAGGAAAATGGCTCATAATTCATAAAGAATTAAGTATTTAAAAAATTGTAAAAAAAAAAAAATAAATAAAATATATATATATATATATATATATATATATATATATATATATATATATATATATATATATATATATAGATGAGTATTTCCTGTAAGGGTTGAGTTAGGTTGGTTGGAGGATAGAATAAAGAATACATAGTTTGTTCAGTATAAAAAGCATTTGGTCTATCGGAAGTCCCCATAAAGATAGCTGTACAAGTGTGTGTGTGTTCTCTGCTGCTGTAGTAAAACCTGCATTGTTCTTTTGTAATTACCTTAATGTAGTCTGACCCAGCTTAATGAAAAAAGCTAATCATCACATATTAGACCAAGTAAAAGGGACTGTTCGTGTGTGTGTGTGTGTGTGTGTGTGTGTGTGTGTGTGTGCACGCATTTTCTCACTTTACTGTTAAGAGTCATTCAAAGGATGCAGTGCTTCACCTCTCCCTTTCTGTGTAGATGTGTGGAAAAGAGAATAAAGAGAGGTGGAAAGAAAGAGAAGGAGTGAGAGTGAGGGGTCTATTATGCAGAGTTAGAGGGGAAAACACAAACTAATTAAGGGAAGAGAGAGACTATAATTAAAATGGCCTGTTTTTAATTTAACAGTGAGCTACTTTATATCAAACAGAACAGTGATCACTTAATTATACAGGCAACATCAGAGGAGAAGGAGAACGAGAGAGAAATGAGAGAATGGACCTGGTAAGAGGATGAAAATGCTTTTCATTTCCAAGCAACAACCATAAATTGCAAAACCTTATTGTTTATGACTGAAAACTTTACATTTAAACATACTAGTATAGGTCATTGACTATTATATGATGCTGGACTGTTTCATGTTATAAAAGCAACATAGGCTCATTCTGAAAACGTAGCCCTATATACATTTCTGGAGATCACGAATTATGTAGCCAAAATTACGTATGGCTGCCTTTCGTCTTTCCTACTGTTACCAGTTTGTCCAGTGGCTTGCTGCGTACATAGCGGATTTGAGATGCAGAGAGGAGTTGACCGAGGAATTGAAAAACGATTCCAGACAAAAAAAAAATAATAAAAAAATAAAAAGTAAGTAAATAACAGGGTGAGAATGTGGTAAAAAAATCTGAAAACATGGTAAAAAATGGGGGCTTTTCTTTTTCTGGATTGCTTTGGTAAACACTGTCAGTTGAGCTTAGGGAAGTGTGTGGGCGGGTCAATCTTTGCTTCTGAAAACACTTTCGGTTAGGTTTAGGAAAGAAGGAGGGTGGGTCAGTCGATTGGTTAGTCAGTCAGCAAAGAGCGGCCTCTGGTGGATTTACATGAGAAGTTTTGAGATCTCAAAAAGCATATACAGCAGCCTCTGATGGATTTGCAAAAACAAAAAAACGCAAAAAAAAAAAAAAATGCAAAAGAATTATAAATAAATGAGTACCTCCTGGGACATATTTGGCACTTTCCAGAAACATATACATCTCATTATCCCTTTTTCCCACTGTATAACTTAAACATTCTGATTAAAGGGCAGTGAAAAAATCTCTCATTTAGATTTTTCGTTTGATTGCATTAGATATCAGGGGTGTTCACTTTAAAACTGCACAGATCAATAAGGAAAGCATTTGATTGATTTCCTAACTTTTTATGCTCATTTAAGACAAAATTTGTTGTGTTTAAAAGAAAAAACCCCAAGATCGATATCTTTAGATATTATCATATGTATATGTCTGTTCAAACACGCACCCAAAACGCTCTACTTCAAACCGCGTGTACAGAATCCGTTTGGGAAGCAGAGTCTGTTTATCACTATGGAGCGTGTCTGAGCACTACATGAACTGTTTTGAGGATTGTAAAGCAGCGGTAATGGTGCCTGTAATGGAAAAAAAGAAGAAGAAGAAATTCCGCCGTTTTTATATTTATTTCAAAGTGTTTTCATGCTTAAAGAAATGAAAGCACAGAAAAGATTCACATTTAAGAGCAAGGGGCATCCCCTGGTGGTTCGGCGGTATGGGTTGTGCACAGGGAGGATCGGCTCTTTAATGTTTATTGCCACCCTTCATACAAAGATTAAAAAAATACAGAAGAAATGCGAGAAAATACATTTACAATGACAGTGGGATATAATAATAAAAAATGGGAAAATCCCTAGAAAAACGAGAGGGCTGACAGGTATGCATGAACTCATTATTTCAATATCTACTGAAGTTCTTAAATTAATCATAATTTTGATAGTATGAGCAAGCCTTTTATGGAATATTTGCCCCATTATTTACAACATTGTAGTTTTAGCATAATGGCAATTACCTAAAGTAGTGTTTCTCAACCACGTTCCTGAAGGACCACTAGCTCTGCACATTTTCCATGTCTCAACCAAACGCACCTGATCATCAGCTAATTAGAACTGAAAGGCCTGTCATAGGTGTGACAGACAAAGGAAACATCTAAAACATGCAGTGTTGGTGGTCCTCCAGGAACATGGTTGAGAAACACTGACCTAAAATAACCCAAAAATTTCCTAAATGACCTAAAATGACCCAAAAAGTCTATTTGATGCCTTTAAAATGCCAGTTTATAATGTACATATGCATTCACACATGTAATGAAGCAATAATCTCCCAGCTGATTCAATGTCCATAAAAACAAGATTCTAAAACTAATGACTGGTAAGCAACCACAATAATAAATGCAGATGGTAATAGAAAAACAAGATGAGTCAGGATGGGATAAGTCCATCAAATTTTTTTAGCACATACTAATATATATAGAATGCTCACTTATTGACACACACAATTAAATAACGCACAAACTTTCATCAACAGCAGATGTAAAAATGTCCTAATGTACAAAATGGTCAATCAATTGTTTCGTTTTCTATAGTTTACATAGTATTATTATATAGTTTAACAAACATAATGTCAACAAAACCACCAAACGTAAAGCATCACACAAGGGATTGTGTCATGAAATGTTTTTATAGTATTTCAGACTTTAAAGCAGGGGTGCTCAATCCTGTTCCTGGAGATCTACCTTCCAGCAGATTTCAGTTGCTACCCATATCAAACACACCTGCCTGTAATTATCAAGTGGTGTTCAGGTCCTAATTAATTGGTTCAGGTGTGTTTGATATGGGTAGCAACTGAAATCTGCAGGAAGGTAGATCTCCAGGAACAGGATTGAGCACCCCTGCTTTAAACCAATTATAATTTTTACAGTGGAGATTTTTTACCAGTTTTTGGAAAAAGGTGCTTAATAGCATTGTGTTATAGGGTTACAGACGCAACGATAATGTCCACGCATTCCCTACATTGGCTGACAGAGTTAAGAAAACACATGCATAGAAAAAAAACTGAGAAAGAAATTGAGAAAACATCATCAATTTACACGCAAAAACATTACATTAAAAATATGTACTTTTACTTTCTTTTTAAAAAGTAAAAGTAAATTTTTAGTGCTGTATCAGTATTTTTACTCCACTACTTTCCTTCAACCTGCAGTCACTACTTTATTTATTTTTTTTTCTGTTTATGGGGATTAGAAGAATCAGTCCTGCGATTCCTGTCCAATCAAAGCGCACATAGAAAGTAAATCGCTTCATAATGACATGCAGCAAACTATTTGGAGGCATTAAAGGTGTTCAAGAAGATGTCCAAAATCTTTACACGCAATAACAGAGACAGCCTGTCACTAATGAGAAGATGGCGGATGTTTTTGTATAAATGCACTACAGAATGTTACGTTTACAAACATGCATCAGCCATTTACAGCATGATACTCATACCTCAAAACTGAAAAGATTCTAGAAGATAAAAAAATAAAGATAAAAATTTAAGAAATTAAAATGAATAAATTAAAACAAAGTATCTTGCTTACAGACATATTATACTACCAGTTATGATGATAACATTGGTTCACAATTTTTACAGATTCAAAAGCATTGTAAACAAAACGCAATCATGATCACTATGCCAATCAATACAATTACATTTAAAAATCAATACACAATTGCAGTTACATGTCTAGCATTTCTTGTGTACATCATAAGATACAAACATGCATGCAAGTGCAGTGCTAACAAACCACTTGATCTGCTAATTTGAACTATTCTTACAATACTGAGTTTATGCTTAATGATCCTGCACTTCTAATGGATTCAGCTGATTTTTATGAATATATCTATATTGGTTAATAATGATTAAGTGACAGCTTTAAAGTACAGTACAAATGATCCTAATCCAAGGTAAAGTGCATCGCATGCATGACCTAAATTTCAGCATTAATGAAATTAGTCACGATACACATCTTACACACACTATCACACACACACACACACACACACACACACACACACACACACACACACACACACACACACACACACACACACACACACACAACGGTATTTTAACACATTATGTAATTTTGCCGAAGGGGCAGATTGAAATGTAACCTGATTAGACTGCTTGACTCTTGAGCCACTTCTGCTATCAGTCCCATGATGCAATGCAGCGCTGTGATGAATTTGCAGGTTTTAAAGCGTTAAATCATCTTCCAAAAACATTGCTCTAATCATATATTTAATAACCTCCCAAACCATCTTAATATTTGATATCCTACAGGCCGCATCCATTCATCAAACCTATATTTTGGAGTTAAAAGGCCCTTTGGCTAACGCGCCAATGTTTTCAATGTAATGACTGTTGTGGTTTCCTCTCATTAGTCCATAATTAAAGAGCTATAAATCTCTCCAGTGAGCAGCAACATGGCATGAATAATTTACTTGTATATTCAAAACTTTCATTAGATTTCATTAATATTAACCACTCAAACAATCCCCACAGTCCTGCAAAAAAATGGTGAGAAACAGCCAAACAAACAAAAGGGAAAAGATTGCAAGTGAAATGCATTTCGCTGGCATTTCACAATCATACACCAACTAAAGGCTCTTGTATAATTAGGGTTTTGCATAACAGCAACAAAGACTTGTATTGAGAGCATTATCTATGACATCAGCATGACATCACTGATTCCGCATCAGTAGGTGACGTGTGTTTATGAACTTAATTTTTAGGATATCTGTCGACACAAAGGGCCTTGGGCTGCTCCTGGCCTTTTAGCAGACATGCAAAAAAATCAGGACAGTAGTCAAAGTGAGTCATTATGAGTTCTGACATCATTGGTTATGAACTAGATATCTAATTTCCTACTTTAACTGACTCCCCGTCTACTAATATACATTCCTTCCTTCAATCCTAGCAAATTTGCTTGAAGCTGCTTGGAAGTTAAAATAAAAATGCTGTTCGACTTCATATGAGAGAAGTAGCAAATATCTGCTAGCTATTATTATCTAATAGTCAGTTCAGCAAACCACAAAAGTGAAGTCCAGATCTGAATCTCTGCCGCTGGAGAGACACACCCAAGCTGGCAGAACACAGATTGGCAGAGCAAAGTGCCAGCTATCCCATAATACACTGCTGCATCCTCGTCAAGCCCAAACACACACACACACACAGCACACATAAAGATTAGCTTTCACACTAACATTTAATACTTCTGTAAACGTTTTGATTTTGCTCTCTTTTGTTGCTTTAATTTCAAATTTAAAACAATTAAAATTAATAATTTGTATAAATACTTTTTTAAAGGAAATTATATTTAAATACACATTTTTACTAAAGGATTTAAAGTAATGTGATAATAGATTATAATGATTATTACAATTGTACATTTATTTAAAGTGATGGTTTTGAAACATAAGCACCACACAGACTAAATGTAAAGCTGCAGTTAAAAAATGAATAATAGAAATTCTAAACATTACAATTAAAAATGACATCCTTACTAGAGCTGTGCGATTTATTGAAATCACAATTTAAAACGTTGCAATTAGCTAATCTCAAGAGGCTGTGATATGAAATTTATTTGTATCATATAAATTCCCTCACCCAGAGCAAACGCGTGACTGTTGTCCGTGTGTGATAGTCTTATTAGACAATTGAGTGAGCTCACTTTCGTTCTGCCCAATCAGAATTGCACAACCAAACTATGCAGAACGCCCACAATAAAAACAAACAGGAAAGCGCAGACAAGTAGGGTGATGCCATCTGCTGCTTCAGAAGGATTAATAGATTCATTTATATAGAAGGAAAGCAGCATGTCAGTAATATGGGAATATTTTGGCTTCAAAGTTACAGACACCGAACAAAAACAGGTCATTTGTAATAGCTGTCGCAGAATTGTTGCCACAGCACGAGGAAATACAACAACCAGCACCTAAAAAAGCATCACAGGCACCAGGTGATAACTAACGCCATAACTCACTACTGCTTGCTCTACAAAAAAAGTGTTTCATTTCTGAAGGTTTAAAAACAAACTGGAATAAACATTGGAGTAAGTTAATATCTTTTCAGATGCTTTTTTTAAAATAACACTCACTGCATTTTAGCAGTAAGAAGCTACGATACAGAATATTGAGCTGAAGCTCGACTACAAAATGAAAACGCAAATCAAATCGAAATCGCAATTAGATATTCTTCCCAAATCGCACAGCCCTAACCCTTACCTTAGGGTGAGTTTGTATCATTTGAGTGGGTTTTCGCTGTTCGTCTTTGTGAACATCTCATGACAAAAGCTAATTGCAGATTAGTTTTAATCACCGTTAGTATACACAGTGTGATTTATTTTAATAATCAAATGGCCAGACTAAAAATGATCACCTAGTAAACCACCGAACAAATCCCTTTCCTAAACCCAACAATAGTGCGACTACGTAGATTTACCTTGATTTTAGATCTCTTTTGTGGAAGCACTCTGCATCACAAGTTAAACACTGTAGTGAGGTACTGACCACACACACCACTAGTTGTCAATATCAAGACAGACAGGTGAGGCAAATGTATTCATTACAAATTATTGACATTGTTGAGGTGTTTTGTGGTTTATTTGGTGGCACAGGACCCAAGACCCAGCAGGCACAGGATGTCAACATGATGCTGTACCCCAACGTTGTGGAGACGTTGCATTTTCTGTAGAAATGAAAATCGGGTTTACATCAGAACCCAACGTCAGGCCAACGTCCAACCTAAACGTCAACCAAATATCAACATCTAATGATGTTACAGCTTCATGTAGTGTGGACGTTATCACTATGATGTCTATCAGACATTGGATTTTGATTGCCATACCGTCAGTATTTGACGTCGGTTTAAGATGTTGGCTCGACGTTGGATTTTGGTCACTTTCTAACACAACCTTAAAATCAACCAAATATTATGTCAAAATAATGTTGTCCTTAAAAGTTGGCTAGACACTGAATTTTAATTTTCTAAATCTAACCTAATATTGATTATGTTATGACATTGTGTGCCTGCTGGGGAGGTGCATGAACTTTTTTTTATTTGACAGTAAAATGTCCCCGTAAATATTATTAGTGTGAAAAGAGCACCACACACCCTGTAGCATTCATTTTACACAGAACCTGCAGTCAAACATATGTTTCCATTTGCTGCATTTCCGATAAGCCTTTGTATACATAATGTGTAAATCATCATAAAAAAAAGAAAAAAATCTAGAGTTGCAAGTTTTAAACAAAGAGGATAAACCTACAGACTTCAGTAATGATGTTTTTTAATACCAGGTTTGCTTTTTATGGTGTTTATATTTCAGAGCACAGCTGCTTTAAATAAATTGACTTTTTGAATTGTTATTGTAATTGTTTGAAACAATCATCAATTAAAATTAATAAATTCAGTTAAATAAAATATAAGCAATTCAAGTTCTACAATAATTCCATTTAATGTAAACAGACAGACAGACAGACATATTATTTAAATACTACTAAACATTTAAAAGCGAATGTGTTGAGACTATTTAAAAAAACAAAAATCTAAATCTTTCTTAGAAGATAGTTGTACTGGCCGGCTGGATGACACTTAATAAATCACAACTGAAACTTCCTAATGCTTCAGTTTTGAAGTCAACTGAAAGTTGAAATTGAAAGCTTTTCTGTATTTTCATTTCATTTTTTCATTTGCATTCCCCACTGTAGGCATGATATATCACATCATCACAGCTGGGTCACTTTTTTTCTTCTTGTTAACTCCAGGTGTGAGTTACAGCTTCTTTTATTCCTCCCTTCCTTACAAGACATTGTCACATACTGTAGAGCTTCTGGGTTGACTGGATTCCTCACTCAACTCTTTACAACATCAAATCCTTCAATAACGACACAAATCCTTGAACAATGATCCAACAAGTCCATGATCAGAATGTATGTCTCTTTTCCTTTCTTTGTTTGATAGATTTTTTTTACCCATAGAAAGTCAACTCTATGCTTGCTATGGCACTTGCTCTATTTTCAAGAGCAGCACAAAGACTGGTCAGCGAGTGCTCTCTGCAATTTTGTTTTGAAATATGACCTGCCTCCTAGATCCACATTAAGGTGAAGTTGTGTATTCTCCTCTGCTCTGATGAAATGGATGGTGCTCGTATTACCTTTTTTGGGTTTTGGCTTCAGGGTTTGAGAATTGTAGAGAAATCCTCTTCAGATCTGTCACAATTACCAATATATCGACTTCTCGTGCAATACATTGAAATGACCTCAATCATTTTTGGTGGCGCAATATATACATCATCCATTATGTTTACATAAAAATAAATGTCTTCAAATTTTATGCTGATTCCGCAGCTTCTGTCATCTAATCTAATTTTTCCATTGGAGGTGTCAGCAGGTTCAGGGAGTTCTTTTACAAACAATGCTTACTAACAGTTAAAGAAAAGCTGGATTTTGGTAAATTTTCCTAAATTTTAGAAGGGTTATGAACTCTGCTTCAAATCTACATTGTACTTCCTGAATACTGATGATTCATGAACAACGTTAAAAGCCATTTAACTAGAACATTTATAAGATGATTTTGTCCATTAATGTGTTTATGCCCATTTATATGCTGTTGTAAACAAAGGATTAATTTAATCTTTAAATGACAACAATATCACTTGTTGCAATAATTTCTATGACAATATCACGCAACAAAAAACGGCATATCATGACAAGCCTACTTTTTACAGAGATCTTCTGTAAAGCGATACATTTTTGACCTTTAATGGGCAACATCATGATCTTGAAGAGTAAAGCTAGGTATGATTGAGCGTTCTGTGATTTGGGTTGACATTGTGTCCTGTTCCTAGTTTGTTCTAAGGAGAAGCACTTTAGCAGCATCTAGAACAGCAGCCTGTAAGTACATTTAAGATTTGTTTCAGTTGTTGTGTATGGTTTGAGGACTTGTTTCCAGCTGTTTGTGTAAAGTTGTAGGACATTTAAACTTGCTTTCAGTTGTGTATAATACTAGAAGTTGTTTAGCCACTGTTTCCTTGGTTACTATAAGAGCTTGTGTAGCGAACGCAGTTGCGGTTCGCGTCGTCCGCCTCAGTTTCGGCCCTTGTTTTGACTCGGGAGGCGTGTCCAAACGCCAGGTAACCACTATATAGTGAGCACGGTAGCATTAGTCGGCAGGAGAAGCACTTTAGCAGCATCTAGAACAGCAGCCTGTAAGTACATTTAAGATTTGTTTCAGTTGTTGTGTATGGTTTGAGGACTTGTTTCCAGCTGTTTGTGTAAAGTTGTAGGACATTTAAACTTGCTTTCAGTTGTGTATAATACTAGAAGTTGTTTAGCCACTGTTTCCTTGGTTACTATAAGAGCTTGTGTAGCGAACGCAGACGCGGTTCGCGTCGTCCGCCTCAGTTTCGGCCCTTGTTTTGACTCGGGAGGCGTGTCCAAACGCCAGGTAACCACTATATAGTGAGCACGGTAGCATTAGTCGGCAGGAGAAGCACTTTAGCAGCATCTAGAACAGCAGCCTGTAAGTACATTTAAGATTTGTTTCAGTTGTTGTGTATGGTTTGAGGACTTGTTTCCAGCTGTTTGTGTAAAGTTGTAGGACATTTAAACTTGCTTTCAGTTGTGTATAATACTAGAAGTTGTTTAGCCACTGTTTCCTTGGTTACTATAAGAGCTTGTGTAGCGAACGCAGACGCGGTTCGCGTCGTCCGCCTCAGTTTCGGCCCTTGTTTTGACTCGGGAGGCGTGTCCAAACGCCAGGTAACCACTATATAGTGAGCACGGTAGCATTAGTCGGCAGGAGAAGCACTTTAGCAGCATCTAGAACAGCAGCCTGTAAGTACATTTAAGATTTGTTTCAGTTGTTGTGTATGGTTTGAGGACTTGTTTCCAGCTGTTTGTGTAAAGTTGTAGGACATTTAAACTTGCTTTCAGTTGTGTATAATACTAGAAGTTGTTTAGCCACTGTTTCCTTGGTTACTATAAGAGCTTGTGTAGCGAACGCAGACGCGGTTCGCGTCGTCCGCCTCAGTTTCGGCCCTTGTTTTGACTCTCGAGGCGTGTCCAGCTGAATTCAATCAGCTAGTGCTTTGGGGTTATATAAACAACTAGTTCACAGCGGCAGCGGTCGCGGCAGCCTCGTGTGAAGACCGCCTCGTGTGAAGACCGACGAGGGTAAAGACCATCGACTCTACCTGCGCGACTCCACCGAGCAAAGACACCGACAAAGCACTTGAGTACTTTACTGTATTGTTTTACTTCACACTTATTTTTTGTTGTCAGTGCACTTTTATTATGTGTTTTCTAATTCCTGTTGTTACTAACACTCGCAAAACACGGGAGGTGCGCTGCAGGCGTAATCCTCACAACCTTCGTTCAATACATGTATCTACTATTTCACAACTCTCTCTCTCCGTGGGCCTCTGGAATTGTCAATCAGCTGTTAACAAGGCTGATTTTATTACCTCCATAGCTACATATTCTGACTATAATCTCATGGCTCTAACTGAGACCTGGTTGAGGCCGGAGGACACTGCTACACATGCTACTCTTTCTGCTAATTTCTCTTTTTCCCACACTCCTCGTCAGACAGGGAGAGGGGGTGGGACTGGACTACTAATTTCCAAAGAATGGAAATTTACTCTGATACCGTCCCTGCCAACAATCAGCTCCTTTGAATTCCATGCAGTCACCATTATCCACCCCTTCTACATAAATGTGGTTGTCATCTACCGCCCACCAGGTAAATTAGGTCACTTCCTAGATGAACTGGATGTTCTTCTCTCATCTTTTTCTAATTTTGCCACTCCCTTATTGGTGCTAGGTGACTTCAACATTTACGTTGACAAACCGCAAGCTGCAGACTTTCAGACTCTGCATGCCTCTTTTGACCTAAAAAGAGCACCTACTTCTGCTACCCACAAATCAGGTAATCAGCTAGACCTTATTTACACACGACACTGCTTCACTGATCAAACAATAGTAACTCCACTACAAATATCTGATCATTTCCTTCTGTCTCTCAACATCCACATTACTCCTGAGCCGCCACACACTCCAACACTGGTTACCTTTCGCAGAAACCTACGATCTCTCTCACCCAATAGACTATCCACCATTGTTTCAGACTCTCTTCCTCCATCTCGCAAACTCACTGCACTTGATTCGAACAGTGCCACTAATACACTCTGCTCCACACTAGCATCATGTCTAGACCGATTATGTCCTCTTGCATCCAGGCCAGCCCGTGCCAGTCCTCCTGCACCCTGGCTCTCGGATGCTCTCCGTGAGCATCGCTCAAAACTTCGGGCTGCAGAGAGAATTTGGCGGAAAACTAAAAATCCTGCACATCTCTTAACATACCAAACTCTTCTGTCCTCTTTCTCAGCTGAGGTTACTTCTGCAAAGCAGACGTATTACCGTCTGAAAATCAACAATGCCACTAATCCTCGCCTACTTTTTAAAACATTTTCCTCCCTCCTCTATCCTCCTCCTCCACCCGCATCCTCCACACTTACTACTGATGACTTTGCTACATTCTTCTGCACCAAAACTGCAAAAATCAGTGCTCAATTTGCTGCACCTACAACAAACACGCAAGATACAACACCAACACCACACACACTCACCTCTTTTTCTCAGCTCTCTGAGTCTGAGGTGTCCAAACTTGTGCTATCTAGCCATGCAACCACCTGTCCACTCGATCCCATTCCCTCTCATCTCTTGCAAGCCATCTCTCCTGCAGTCATACCAACACTGACTCACATAATTAACACATCTCTTGACTCTGGTTTATTCCCCACTACATTTAAGCAGGCTAGGGTAACCCCACTGCTAAAGAAACCCAACCTGGACCATACGCTACTTGAAAACTACAGACCAGTATCCCTGCTTCCATTCATGGCCAAGATTCTGGAGAAAGTAGTGTTCAATCAAGTCCTGGACTTTCTTACTCAAAACAATCTCATGGACAACAAGCAATCCGGCTTTAAGAAAGGCCACTCAACTGAGACTGCCCTGCTCTCGGTCGTGGAGGATCTCAGACTGGCTAAAGCAGACTCTAAATCATCAGTCCTCATTTTGCTGGACTTGTCAGCTGCTTTTGACACTGTCAACCACCAGATCCTGCTATCTACGCTTGAGTCACTGGGCGTTGCGGGCACTGTTATACAATGGTTTAGATCTTACCTCTCAGACAGGTCATTCAGGGTGTCTTGGAGGGGAGAGGTGTCCAACCTACAGCATCTAAACACTGGGGTACCTCAAGGCTCTGTTCTTGGGCCACTTCTCTTCTCCATCTACACATCATCTCTAGGACCAGTCATCCAGAGACATGGATTCTCCTACCACTGCTATGCTGATGACACCCAGCTATACCTCTCTTTTCATCCTGATGATCCCTCGGTTCCAGCTCGTATCTCAGCCTGCCTGTTGGATATTTCACACTGGATGAAAGATCATCATCTTCAGCTGAACCTCGCAAAAACGGAAATGCTTGTAGTTTCTGCCAACCCGACTCTACACCATAACTTTTCAATCCAGATGGATGGGGCAACCATTACTGCATCCAAAATGGTGAAAAGCCTTGGAGTAACGATTGATGACCAACTAAACTTCTCTGACCACATTTCTAGAACTGCTCGATCGTGCAGATTTGCACTCTATAACATCAGAAAGATCCGACCCTTCTTATCTGAACATGCAGCTCAACTCCTTGTTCAAGCTCTTGTTCTCTCCAAACTGGATTACTGCAACTCTCTACTAGCTGGGCTTCCAGCTAACTCTATCAAGCCTCTTCAACTGCTCCAGAATGCAGCAGCACGAGTTGTCTTCAATGAACCTAAACGAGCACATGTCACTCCGCTGCTAGTCCGTTTGCACTGGCTGCCAGTTGCTGCTCGCATCAAATTCAAAACTCTGATGTTTGCCTACAAAGTGACTTCTGGCCTAGCACCTTCTTATCTGCACTCACTTCTGCAGATCTATGTGCCCTCCAGAAACTTGCGTTCTGTGAATGAACGTCGCCTCGTGGTTCCATCCCAAAGAGGGAAAAAATCACTTTCGCGAACGCTCACGCTCAATCTGCCCAGTTGGTGGAATGAACTCCCTAACTGCATCAGAACAGCAGAGTCACTCGCTATTTTCAAGAAACGACTAAAAACTCAACTATTTAGTCTCCACTTCACTTCCTAAGCTGCAATTGCCTCTTTGAATATCACACTAATTGTACAAAAAAAAAAAAAAAAAAAAAAAAAAAAAAAAAAAAAACTACTAACACTTCCCTTCTTAGACTTTACAGACCTGAAACTTGCCTTTAGTACTTATTCATTGTTGCTCTTAGTTGTGTAAATTGCTTCCTTGTCCTCATTTGTAAGTCGCTTTGGATAAAAGCGTCTGCTAAATGACTAAATGTAAATGTAATGTAAATGTTTCTAGTGTATATTGTGTTCACAGTCCAGTCAAACTGCACTAAATTTGTTTTGAAATAAACTGAAAGCCTGTCTAATGGTTTGGTGCACACTTATTCAGCAGACTGCACATTGTTAAAAGCATAAGTACTGTACAATGTACTGTATATGATAAACATCACACACCCCATCCATCACATGACAATAAATTATGAGAAAGAAGCCGAAATTTATATATGTTGGGTTGTTTAACTCAAAGTAGGATCAAATAAGGGCAAACCTTTGGGTTAAAAATACAAACAAACTATTAGGTTAAAAAGTGTAATTTAATATTAATGTTAACATTCTACCCAACATTGGGTTTTTCCATATTTGACCCAATGTTAAGTTAAAACAACCCAGCTTTTTTAGAGTGCAAACAAAAATATGTCAAAAGTCAACATTAAATAATTGCAAATCATTCTCCACTCTTCCACTTGAGTAAATGAGTGAATTAGAAACACTTTTAACCATATATAGTAGGTCTTGTTAAAAAATGATAAAACCAAAAGTTTACACTTTAAATGATGTACTGAGAAATTAAAGCTTTAAAGAGCATATACTGTATATGTTTTATTAAGCAAGGATGATTTAAATTGACCAAAATAGATAATAAAGTTGCACAATAATAAGAATTTTTAAAGGTATATATTTATTAATTGCAAAAGAATATAAACAAACACACTATACATTCATTGTTTTGCTTAAAGACACATTGGTCATACAGTGCAGTAATTTCATGAGTCAGCTACAAATGTGAATACACAAAAAGCCCAGCACAGCTCAAGCAGCACGCCACCAAACAGATGAACAGTAATGGAATTAAGCCCAGGCTGGACAGGAATAGTGTTAACCTGAACAGACTCTGATGTTCTAAGCAGTGGTAAGAATAGGACTAACCTAGAAACCTGGATAAATAAACACTCATGCTTACACAGGAACAAGACCCCACTCAAGCCTAAGAGATGAAAACGCATGGATTAAAAGATATCTTGACCTTGAATACTCTTCTGTGCGAGCACATCTACAGTTCCTACACAAAATAAATCATGTTTAATCTAACATTTCACTTCCTAATTTAACTGTAATCAATAATAATTCAATTTACAAACAATTTCTTTGTTAAAATGGTTTCAACACGGATTTTTGATACCATGATTTTATAGAAGAAACCTACTAAACTGTTTGAAGTGTATATTGTGTACATACACGCACATGCACACACACACACACACAAAAATCTAGCATAATTAAACAAAATTATCTTACTTCCTTATTCCAACCCTGTTTGACTTTCTTTTGACTTTCTTTCTTCTGTTGAACACAAAAGAATATAATTTAAGGAAAGCTGGAAACCTGTAACCATTGACTTCTATACTATTAGATTTTCCTACTATGGATGCCAGTGGTTACTGGTTTTCAAATATAATTTCTGCCACATCATATTTACTTTCAAAGCCTTTTTTTGACATTTTAGAATTAAGCTTTGATCATTACCCTAATATTCAATATATATTTTTAATATACCCTATAATTATGAACAAGTTACTACATCCCCGAATCAGAAAAAGGTGGGACAGTATGGAAATCAGAAATAAAAGAAACAAAGAAGTGATTTATAAATTTATTTTGAATTGTATTTCATTGCAGACAATAAAACAAACATTATTTAATGTGTTCCACTTGATTTTTATTGTTGTTGTTGTTCTTGCAACACATTCCAAAAAACGTTGGAACAGTAAAGCATTTACCACCTTCAAGTGTTTGGCAAGCTACTTGAAAAATGTAGTAAGCTAAGCTATTAGCTACTCTACTTAAAATGTAGCTTAACTACAGCAAAAGCTACCCCCTGGGAAATGTAGCAAGCTAAGCTAAAAGCTACTTGGCAGAATTGGCTTAGCTTAACATCCAAGCTATTTTTGCAATTTTCCTTTTTAAATCGAAGCAACTTAAACCAAAGTAAATCATTTCTTAGTGATTATCAACAAAACAGTCAATGAAACACATGAGGCGTAATTGTTCAGTTTAATTAGTCTAAATTTATAGCAAATAATATGTTGTACCAAACAAAAACAAATTATAGCATATAACAGCAAAACAAAACATACAATAAAACCAGGTGTTACACATTTAAAATGCTTTAGCAATTTATGGTAAAGGTAAATATTTAGGAATAAGCATTATACTCCCCATACTTGTCTCCCTCAGTCATCTTTCTATCAAGCAATTTTTCGTGTTAGCCTAATTGGTTGGCAATGTCACAGACCAGAGCGAGAGGTGGCAGTAACGCAACAAAAAGTTTTTTGTCGACCATTGTAAAAAAGGTAGAAGAAGAAATCGTCATTTTTAGCCATTATATGGATTTATTTTCATCGGCTAGACACCGGCCTCACAGCTTGGTAAATGTCGGTGCTGTCACTTATTGTTCCATGATCTGTAAATGTAGCTCGTGTGAACGCTACTGCACTACTAGCTTAAGCTACTAAAAAGCTATTTGATTTATAAAGTAGTAACGCTACCGCCACGCTGCTAAGAAATGTAGTTAAGCTAGTAGTGTCACTAATTGTACCTATGTTGCTGCCCAACACTACCACTTTGCAATGTTGCCATTCCTTTTGACAGCACTTAAAAGATGTTTTAGGGACTGAAGACATCAATTGATAAGGTGTTTCAGGTGTAATTTTGTCCCATTCTTCCTGCAAACAGTACAGTTTGAGTCTCAAAATGTGGCCCACATTCTCTTTTGGAGACAGGTCAGGACTGTTGGCAGGGCAGTCAAGTACCTGTATCGTCTTCCTTCACAGCCAGGACTCTGTAATGTGTGAGTATGGTTTACATTGTCTTGTTGAAATATGCATGAGCATCCCTGGACAAAAAGGCCCTGAAAGTACCTCACTTTGTCCAGTTTTCACCATGGTTGTTTTTTTAAGTTTGAAAGATGTGTCTGAAGTAAAGTTATATTTTTGCCATCAGAAAGCTGCTAGGCAACAGAGGCATGCATGTCCTAAAGCACAGGATAAAGTAGAGAGTAGTTTGTTTAGCAATTTTCAAAAAAATGACAAAAACACATTTAGTTAAGGTCAGGGTACTATAGTTATACGAGTTTTATTTAACAATGTTATTAAATTACACAAAATAAAATGGTCAAATAGGACTTCCTCAGTAGTTTTAATGTTAAAGCAGACCCCTTATTTGCATTTAACAAGCTTTCTATGTATTTACTCATTCATATATTTTCTTTTTGGCTTAGTCCCTTTATTAATCAGGGGTCGCCACAGCGGAATGAACCGTCAACTTATCCAGCATATGTTTTACGCAGCAGATGCCCTTCCAGCTGCCGCTTTCTATGTATATAAAAATTTATTAAGTCTGGACGCTAAAACGAGACGTCTCATCTTTCACTTCTGTAATGAGCCTGCATTATATTCACACTCCCACATTTTTAGTTCACGTTAGTAAGCCATTTAATAGACCTACAGTAAGTGTAATCAGATATACAGTAGCACTTGCTCACAGCTGGAAATAAGTCTGCTTAAAGAGGTCATGATTTTATAATGACATTTTCATCATTCCTTTCTTCTTTTCGTGACATCATCCCTCTATCTCCAATTCATTTTATCTCAGATGAATTTCAGTTAATGTTTCTCTCCAGCCTAAATCAAGGTAGATTTGTTTCCTCATGATATAACCCCTTCAAGGCTTCCATCCCTCACAACACATCAGTCAGACCATTTCCCATAAGACTCTGCTTTATATCAAATGTATCTCTAAGGCAACATCCTCAAACAAACCCACCCATGCACGCAGACAAACACAGTTTTAAAGACGAAGAGGAAGAAAAAAAGAATGATTATGCTCCTTAATCATGCACCCATAGGCAAATTCCATAAAAAGCAGAAAAACGAGGACTGGGGGAAACGGAGGAATGAGAAAGAGACCTAGAGGGAAAGAGAAATCAGAAAGAAAGAGCATGTACGGGAGAGAGGAGGAGGGGGGATGGGGGAAGAGAATGACGTCTGTATGAGCGGTTATATAATCGTGCGCTGAACATTGCGTGTGTCACTATTAGAAGGTTACAGAGAGCGACATGAATACCAGACATTCCCTCTGCAGTCATGTGCAACATACTTCCACTCGTTTAACGCAATCATGAAGCCCTGATACAGCTGCTCCGGCCCCACGAGACCTTCTACGGCCAGTAAATACGTACTCGGAGAGACTTATCTACCCCACAGGATTGAAAATCAGAGACAGACTTCTGTCATCAATTGCTTCCTTCAACCCAAATTAACTAGTATTCCCCATCAAACACAAAATTCTTAAAAAAAAAAAATATATATATATATATATATATATATATATATATATATATATATAAATAAATAAATAATAATAATAATAAAAAAAACTGCTCTCCAAAGGGTGATCATAAATGACACACAGGTCGAGGTTGTGGAGGAATATTTGTACTTGGGAACAAATATTGACAACAGGTTGAAATTTGAGCAAAACACACACAGTTATTAATAAGGCTCAAAGACTTATTTATTTATATATTTATTTATTATAATTATTATTATATGTATTTATTGCGCAAACTCAACTCTTTTAATGTAGAGAAAGTTATTCTTAAGACCTTTCACAATTCATTTATTGAAAGTATTTTGTCCTTTCCTTTTATTTGCTGGTTTTCCTCACCGTCTATAAAAAACAAGAATCATCTTCAAGTCATTGTTAATTTGAGTTCCTCTGCAATATCTTACATACTATTATGTACAGCAGGTGTTGAGGATGGCACATAAAAGACTAGGAGACGGCACACACCACTTGAGCAGATATTTTGAGTGGATGCCCCTTGCGCGATGTCTAAGGACAATAGGATGTTCCACAAATCGTTATAAATTTACTTTTGTGCCTGAAGCAATTTGGTCACGTAATAAACGTGGATAATCAATCGATTATTATTTATTATAATTAGTTTGTTTGTGTACTTGTCCTGATGTTAAGTGTTGGTGTTTATTGTGTTAAGCGTGTATTTTTTGTTATATATGAAGCACCATCATGTCAGAATGAATTGCCCCAAGGAGACTAATAAAGTTTTAAACTAAATTAAAAATTACATAGATGACAGTGCTCAGCACAATTAAGCACATTTTAAACATGAATATTTGTATCCATTTCTTAGTGAATATAGGCAATGTATTTTAGTGCATTTAAACCAAACAGATTTATTAAACAGATATAATTATTAAAAAAATATTTTAGTTACCAAACATAATTAGAAATTGAATCAAGCTAAATATAGGAAAAATAAATTGCTTCTCTTGATTTTTCCCCTTTTTTAAATTTGTATTTAATATTTTCCTATAACACATAAATTAGGGTGTACTAGTTTTTGGACAGTTATCGCAAGTCATTTTGTTAGATAAGCTGCAGATTTGGCATCAGTACTGACTAATCTAATGTATATGCACATATATAATATTGTATAGCTTCCTATTAAAATATGATTTTAAAAGAGAGATTTGTGAGGGGTGTACTTGTATATGATGAGCACTGTATATTAAAGTGCTCTTTTACAAAGAAAGCAAACTGTCAAGCATAAATCATTCACTGTAAAAAAACACACAAATATATTAAGTTAATTTATTTATTTTAGCTAATTTAGGTGGATTGAACATAAAACAATTAAGCTGACCATCAAAAAACCCAGGAATTATGTTGATTCAGCTCATTTGTAATAAGTAGTTTGAACAAATCGCAAAAAACCAAAAGAATTTGTAGTTAATTTTGATTTTAAATGATCGAATGCTAGCATTAAAACGATCAAACATGATAGTAAAGTTAATAATAATAATATAAACAATATATTTAATATAAAGGCTTCCTTTGAGTTTTTAAAGAATCCAGATGCATCAATAGACAAGTTTTTAACAAAATAATTAATCAGTACAACCATTTTCAACATGATTTTTGGTTATTATTCTTTTATTAAAACAAAAAATCTTCTATGAAAGAACTCATTTTATTATTTTTACAATTAAATAATATTTTACAATATATACATTTTATAATTAGTATATAATATATATTTAAATATATATATTTTCTTACATTGTATTATGCACTGAAAACAAATTAATTACTCACCTTTTTAAAGTTAAGTGGTTGCAAACAATTTATATGGGCTGAATTGAAACAAACAAGTAAATTCAGCAATGTTCAGCTTAATTTGTTCGTTTAAGGTTACCACATATAAAATGTTTGCAAACACATACCTTAAATTTAGTAAATCCAATAAACCATTTTTTTCAGTTTAACCTGTTTTCTATACCACCAAATTTTAAAGCCAATGTGATCAATAGGGTATATGCAGAAGGAATTTTAATTTATCACAATTAAGGTCTGTTTTCTTTAAATATCTACAACCTTCTGCCTAAATGATATACGCTATAAAGTGAGTCTCAAAATGCAAAAAAAGCACTGAAATAAATATTTTTTTTCCGCACCATGTCTTTAAAGTATTTACATTTATTTTACTCCAGTAATTTAAATGCCGTTTCAGCCTGCTGATCCTGGTGGGCGCGTGCGTGTAAAAGGCTTTTCATCTCGTTTTACGCTTCAACAACTAAATGAATGCTGAAGTCTATTTAACTGATTATATTTTAATACCATTACAACATCGATGCTGTAAAAAAAACTGTATAAAACTGAAAAAGTCACATTGACTATTCAACAGAAGTATATCGGTATGGGAAGAAACACTAGCTCTGTATATGTCCTATTGCATGCGAAGTACAGACATAAATTCTGTTTCATTATTTCATTATCATTGTAAATCTTGCATCACTGGAAAAAGAAAAAAGAAAATCAGCACACTGCCACTTTAGCTTTCAAAAAGAATTTATTGTAACAACATTTCGACCTATGGTCTTCCTCAGGACCCTGAACATATTGAAGTCCATATAGGTTAAAATGTTGTTACAATAAACTCTTTTTGAGAGCTAAAGTGGCAGTGTGCTGATTTCCTTTTTCCACTGTGTTTGTTTTGATCGAGCACCTGCCTTTGAGAATATCAGATGTGCGCACACTTCTGTTTTTTGGTTGCTTAAATCTTGCATCACTGTCATCAATATTTCACATTATTTAAAAAAAGATGAGACAGAATAAAATTAATCTTAACCATAACTGCATTTCAGACTGAATCAAGAATGTTTATTGTTTGTTTAAAGACGTGCACAAGTTAAAAATGACAGTAAATTTGACAAACAGTGCATGAATGCTTTGAACCTTGACTGTCTTTCCAGACTGTTCTCTGGCACAAGTCGCTCATGGCTAAATACATTTGCTGAATCCAACAATCACATGATAATCACAACGAATTTCCATTGAGTGCTACACCTGACCCTGCTTTTCCAGTGACACTGACATGGGTCAAAGCAATCTCATAATGCACACTCTAAAAAAGATATTACTGCTGCTTGTTCAAACTACTCGTTTAAAATGAGCTGAAACAACACAATTCTTTCATTTCATTGGCCAATTTTATTTCTTTTATGTTTAGTCTACTTAAATTTTAAGGTTAACTTAAGCATTTTGTGTTAGGACAACATGAAGGAATTGTGTTGGTCCACCTACAGTGCCTGGTTAGGAGGTTTGTAGTTTCCGACATGCTTTTCGTGGGATTAAATTAAGAGAGGGAAATGTTGACAATAAATGTAATGTGTTTAAAGTTAATAAAAAGACTTGTTAGAGTTTAATCTTCACTTTAGTTTGAAGATTTAGAAGATTTTCATGTAATGCTTTTTTAGTTTTTAAACTGCACACTTTCAGAAGCACTTATGCTTTAAGTAGAATATATCCGTCATGTGAATATTTAACAATTAGATTTGGATTTGAGTCTAATTCAGAGTCAGAATGTTTTCTGATGATAAGATCATTTGTTTTTTCACTGTATGTTTGTGGATGCATTGTGGTCAGATATTTATGACCGGCTTTACTCAAGGATTCCACGCCTCAGGATCTTTAATGTGAATGACATCATTTATGAACTTGTTATGAACAGTAAGGAAGATGCATTCCTAATTAACAACATCCGTATGCTTGGAAAAATGTACATGCATAAATCTAAATATTTGAAGGTGAAACCAATGTTTTGTGCCATTTATAATGAAAGTCTTTCATACATAAAATCTGTTAAGATAATAAAAACAAAAAGTGCAATTAATCTTCTGTCTTTGATAAAAAAGTATCAATTACAGGAAAACCCCTAGTCCTTTTAATTTATTTATTATGTTGAGTTATGTATCATTTTACTTATAATTGTTTTATGTTACGCATTATTTATGTAGGTAATTTGTTCCTAATTTCCTTTTTTTTTGTAATGTAAAGGTGTACTGATAATGCCAAGTTGTACATTCCTATATGTTCAATATAAAAAAAGCCCCCATGCTTTGAGTGTTGACAGCTAAATTAGCAAAAATGCAGGTTGTTGCTTTGCTCAGTGAGCAATAACTACAGAATCTGCGGACATTTTTGGCCATTCCTGCTGAGAATTTCTTTTAAAAAAATCTGTGGATTTATGCAGAATGATTTTGGGAGTATTGTAACTAGAAACCTTAATATATGAAATTAAAAAACTAATAGCTTTTTAACTTTTATTTCATGTTCACAATGCAAATACATCTAGATCCACTTATTTAGTAAACAAAGCAAGTCTCTCATATCTCTACTAAAACTCAGAAAATATGACTTTATAAACTGTATTGTAAAAAAAAAAATCAAATGAATACTTTATATTAGTCAATATTATTCCTGAAATTAATTTAAAAACTGAATAAATATAATTTTATACACATTTACACAAGTAAATAAACAGACTAAATTATGGGCTAAAAATCAACAGATTTTTGTGTGTGCAGATTCTGTGTGGGCCTAGCAATAACTGTCCTAAAATTAGTTTTGAGATCAGTCTCAATCAACTTTACATGTACCTCATGAAATATGCTTAAAAATGGCTATTTTAGTCCATGTAGGATAACTTCAAATAAAACTAAGAGACTCCCAAAATGTAAGACACATAAGAGACATGATATTATCGGACCTCTGAGTTTAAGTTAAATAAAAATACAAAAGTATTTAACTTTTATTTGATAAAATCATGTTGGACCAACTCAATTGTATTTAATTGTGTAAATAGTTTTTTTTTTTGGTTGTTGCTAAACAAATTATGGAATGGAAATCCTGCCTCAATTAAACCTCAATTAAATTGGAGTTCATCCAATGAGTTATTGAGTGCACTTACTGAATATACACTAATATGAGATTAAAAACCCAGAGAAACAGCATGACTTTTGCCAATTTAAAAGGTACAAGAATGTAAGTATTTTGGCCCAGTCTTTGATAGCACATTAAAGTTCCAGCAGATCTCAGAAACAGTTACTAGAAAGTGCATCAGAGAATGTATGTTCTATAGGAAACTGAACTCTTTCTATGAAAAAAAGATATACTGAGAACTTGTTATACTACCTATATTAAGAGTATTACGCTTTTTCCTTTTTGGTTCGCACTTTCCATTACAGACAAAATTCACCTTCAAAACTTAGTCAAGACTTTCTCCAAGATTATTGGTTAGCCTCTATAAATGTAGATATAAATTCACCTTTGTTTCTGAGGCAATAAGGCTTGTCAACTTTACATTTTACCAAGTTTTTTTATTTTTAACATATTGCACCTTCGAATTATAAGGTTCTATCTGACATTTTTGTCAACATTGAGTTATTGACATATTCTTTTTAAATGATAACATATTTACATTATGGGATGTTTTTTTTTCTAAGTTGTTTGCATTTTACGACTTTTTATTTAAAAAACAAATGTTACACACATACCGTTTGCTGCGGATTGCAAAAACTTTGAAGCTCAAAATCTCAAAATCATTAAGAATGCAGAAATAACCTAATAATTACAAGGTGACGATATGGGTCCTTCCTGTTTTTTTTTTTTTTTTTTTTTTTTTTTTTTTTTTTTAAGCTTAGTAATGAAGTTATTATGAAGCATGCTGGATTGTTTTTTTTATATTATTTGTAAGTGATTTGTCTCTATGTATTTGTTGTGTTATGATGATGCTACTGCCCTAATTTAATGGCCCCTGTGGGATTAATAAAACTGTTAAACTAAACTAAATTTCATGCTGTGATGCTGACACTAATAAAAGTTAAATACAATTAAGTAGATCTACACTCAAAAAATACTTGGCTTCTTGTTCAAGCTACTTATTAAACATGAGTTGTAACAACAGAATTGTTTGGGACAACTTTATTACTTTAGGTACAATCCAGTTAAATTGGTTGGTAAGTGAATTTATTTGTTTTGTTTTGGGACAACATGAAGAAATTCTGTGGAACCCAGCAATTTTGACAGTGTACATATTAAACAAACAGCAATGCGTTTTACACAATGCCAACTAAATGTGACTTAACATTGTCAACAGGCATAACCAACACTAAGTGAGTAATGCGTAATATGAACGTGGCTGATGGTGGTAAAAGTGACCTAATCCCAAATCCGTGACACATCCTGCTCTCTGCCGGCACTTTGAAATGATCACTGCAAATAACAAATGTGGGTCAAGCATACAGGCATGCTGAAGCTAATGAGGCACAGCGGAGATATTCTGAGCCGTGCCTCAAAGCAGAGCACTTTATCAATGAGCTTTCTTCTCTTCAGAGAATTCATTATCATGACTGGAGGTGGGTGTGTGAATCAGCCTTTTCAACGTCAATTCTGCGCTAGCTTTTAACCTTCATGTCTCGTTTATTACGCCAATAAAGAAAGACAGTCATCTCTAAGTATAGCAGTGGCTTCGTTAAAACAGTTTTGAACTAAATGTTCGGTTCAATTAGGGCTGCAGCATACTGGGAAAATATGCAATATCACTGTTGAGCATTGCGAGTATTCCCTCCCTAGATATAAGCTTTTTTGATGAGCTTTTTAAAAAATATATTTATGAAATGATCATTCAATCATTCATTCATTATACTTCGGCTTAGTCCCTGATTTATCAGGGGTTGCCACAACTACTCTAGCATATGTTTTACGCAGTGGGTGCCCTTCCAGCCACAACTCAGTGGGAAATTTTTATTGCTCATATAAACATGAACAGGTAACAATGTACTGTATATTTTGCTTGTCTAATAAAGTTTTTTGATCTAATAAAAACTGTCATGGCACTGTGAATGAATAAAAACCTTCTGACTCCTATTGACTGTTGTCTTTTTCCTCTTAACTCCTGTTATTAGTGTATATTTTCAGCTCTATGTTAACTCTCTAGCCAAAGCGGAAGAGTAACTGTGTTGGCGTGTAAAAAGGTTTTTAGTTTTGGCCAAGCGTTTTCATCTTGGTTCATTCCAAAAGAAAAAGAAGAAAAAAATGAATACTAAGGAATATGAATACTGCATATATTATTTTATATATATTTTTTTAATTGATATGTTGTGCAGCCTTAATGTCAAATTTAAAAGATCGGGATCATTAAAATTAGTTCATCCACAAAATGAACATTTGTTAACATTCGCATAATGAGCAATTGTTAATTTACCAAAACATAGGTGACGTTTTTTTGATGAGATGAATTAATGTCAAATTTAATCTGTGGTCCATGGCGATTCATAAGATGCAAGTCAAAGAGTAATGGTACTTTGAGAGTCAAAAAATATATACAGGCAACACAAGATTAATACACTCACTGTAAATTCTAACATGTTCAGTTTACTTAAAAAAAGTTTGGAAACCGATTGCCTTATTTTTGCAATATAAACTTACAAGGAAATCTTAAGTTAAGTTTAATTATTGCCTTGAAGTAAGAAAACTAAAACTTATAAAGTAAACTAACTGTTAAAAATTAAGTAAGTTTAATAGAAAATTCTAGTTAACATACTTGTCATTATTTAGTAATCTTACTTAGGGTTTTATAGTAAGATTACTTTAATAACTCTATTTAACTAATACTGTTCTACCATGTTCAGTTAACATCTTGAATGCTAGTAGTCTCAACATTGTTTTAATCCACCATTTTAAGTAATGTCAACTAAAGAAACTACGTGCAATCAGTTTCCACATTTTCTTCAATTAAACTGAACATAAAATATGTAGTTCAACCTACAAGTAATGACATTATACAGGTCTTAAATGTAAACATTTTATTTGACAAAATTAGCAGAATTTCACAATACACTTGTGATATTTTAGTATCACAATACACTTGTACACAATACAGTTTTGTAAAAACCTGTTGTAAAGTGCTGTAATATACTGTAAACAGCAATACAGACAAAAAATATAATAAACATGTTCAACCCTAAAATACAAGTTTTTGAAAAGGTTTGAAAATCTATCAAAAAAACTTTAAATACTTGACACTTGGAAAAAAGATACTTGAATTAGTGTAATTAAACATGCCATTGCACCAGCACCTTAAACATGGCAGCATATAGACACTCACAGAGGAACAGATATTAAGCTTTAAAGCTAATTTGTTAGACTGTGTAGTTTAGATTTTCCTACAGAAAATATCACATTAGTGTGGTCAAAAGTATTGAGTTTGGTATCAATCAATACTGAAATATTAAAAATATCCATTTTCCACCAGCATTTGAGTGCTACTGAGCTCGTTCTTAAACACCATTGATTGGCCACTGTGTTCACATGCTCAACAGAAATGACTGTGATTGGCTGTGACTGTCATAGGTTTACCATTTTTCACTGAGTCCAAACAAAGTTACACAGACACTGAAGTGTTTCAAAGCCATGTCGATAGCTGATTTGTTTAGAAGCTAACATATAAGCTATCTGGTGATGAATCGACTGATCGACAGTGCTTTGAAGTTATCCAGTGTCTTTGTATCTTTGCACCTGGTGAACAGTGGTGAAGTGTGGTAAAAATAATGACCTTCAAAGCCAATCAGTCATATCTACTGAGCATGTGAACACAATGGCCAATCAGTTCTTGCAATGTTAGTGGGAAATGGATGGACTTTTTTTTTTATTTATTTCAGTACCGATTGGTACCAAACTCAATACTTTTGACAACCCTATAAATCACAATACACTTTTTTGGTAAAAAAAAAAAAGTGTTTTAAACACGAAAATGCTGCAGTCCTAAATGTAACACTGCAAACAGCAACATGTTAAAAAGCAACACTTTGTAATTAAACATGCCATTATACCTGAACCTTTAAACATAAAGCACAGCAGTATATAGGCACTCGCCGAATAAAACACATTACGCTTCCGTCCCAGCAAAAGCAACACACGTTGAACAAATTCAAATGCATTGCTCAAAGTCTTTGGGTAGTCCGAATTCAGTGTGTAAATCAAAGCAAAAAAAGAGACATACTGCATGTGGCAAAGTCCATAACCACTTTTCCTTCCAGTATAAAGGCCCACATTGCATCCATAATGAGGTTCTTTAGACATATTCACACACGACAGTCAGCAGGCCAACATCTTCTGCACTGAAGTCCGACTCTACAATTACATCCTATGAATAGAGAAAGAAAAATAAGTAAAGTTTGATATTCTAAATGGCACTAATAAAGCCTGTAGTGGCCAGGAGACCAAAAGCAGAGGTGAAAAAAATACAATTCCTTGTGCTTAATTTAGTAACACTTTAGTAGGAACCAATTACCCTATTAACTAGTTGCTTATTAGCATGACTATTTGTGTTTATAGTACATTTTACATTCAAATGCTTCTTATAAGAAGGCCTTGCTATGGTGCTCCTTCTTCAATGTAGACCAACACGATGGATTTGCCTGTACTGCTTCTACTAGGCTTGTCATGATAGTGGAATTTATTACCAATCCATATAGTAATTTTAAAAACATCCATTTCCTGCTAACATTTGAGCATTGTTGAGTGTCATTTCTGTTAAACATGTGAACAGAATGGCAAAACAGTGCTGTTTAAAAATGTGCTCAAAAGTGCTTAAAATGTTAGCAGGAAATTTGCTGCTTAAAATTGCAGCAGAGATTGGTACTAAATTCCAGTATCTTGAACATGATACTATTCTAAAGGAACAATACATTTTTTTAATTAAAGAAACACTGTAATGTAATAAAACAAACTGCAGTAAAAGTACTTTTAAAACATTTTCAAGAAATTAAATGCAAATGTGTGAGAGACCAATTGGTGCTACATAATCAATATAAATATTTTGTAGGGAAAACTTAATAAATTGGGAACCGATTCATGAATGCATTTGGTTTTGCTAGATTAAAGCAGTGAGTCAAGTTTGCATTATTTAGCACACTTTTTAAAAATGTATTAATAACTTTTTTTTAATAAGAAAATTGATGTTTTAGTATGGCTTTTAGAACAAGGGTGCAGCCATCTACAATCCCACAGCAGGTGACTTCACAGGGTTGGTTATAATATGGAGCATCTTTGACTTTGTGGCTTTTAACACTATCTTTTTACATCTTAATCCAGCAGGTTCTTTCAACTGAAATTATATTTCTCTCAACATATTACATAGGTATTACACTTATTAAGATTTTTTTTTCAAGCTAATCTTCCTCCTTTTCAAAACAAGTGTGTTTAAAAATTAAAGAAATGCATTCATTACTTCACTGGCCTATGAAGCTAACTGACCCTGTGACGGCACAAGCTGCTGTATTTGCAACATAGCAATGCTCTTGCTCCAAAGGCCATAATATAACATCCCTCTTACTTTCAAATACTTACATTAAATGCATTTGTTTTATTTTTATAAAATTGAAAATTTTTATTAATAAGTGAAGTAAACTGGATTGACTGCTTCATTTCCAGTCTAAGAAAGCAGAAACAATAATACTACTTACAAAACACATCCTGAAAATTTCTTTAGACTCATCCCTCTAAAGGACTGAAAGACCCCGGAGAACTGCTGCCAGATGACCTTGAAAAAGTAAAGACAGGTAGACATGCATTATAGCCCAATGAAAACATCAAATGCAATTTATTGCAATCAAATGCAAATTATGATTCAAAGATGATGTCACAAAAATACCTTTGAATTAACATGTTGAAAATTTCTTCTAGTTTTCTTCTGCAATTTTCTCCTGTTTTTTTTTTTTATTTCAATCAAACGAGCAGTGTGTGTCCAATGCAGCGTAGAACTTGGATCTCACATTTCTTCCTGATATTCGATTGAATTCTGCAAAGATCCAATCAAAACATTATTAGTCATTAATAACATTCAAAAACACAAATTCACAAAATCACACAAAGTTTTGAAAAGAAAACAAACCTTCTGCAGCACTTGCATCAGCTGGTGTTTCCTCTATGACTTCCTTCTGGATGTCACTGTTGTGCACAAAAACGTAAAGTGTTATTGACATGGCTAAGCGAAATTCTAAAACAAAAAACAGAAATCAGAAACACATGCAATAATACAATGTAATGCCATTTAGCAACAGATGTTACACTTTAACATGACATAGTTAAATGTTCTTGAATAATAAAAGCTGCCAAATACTCCCGGCGCCTGTCATCAAAAGCATGAGCTATACTTGTCACCAAACAGTAATAAACACAACCCCCGATTAAATATAATCATGGCATTGTTGCTGGTGTGCCTTACTTTTATGCGCATTAAAAGTGGAATAAATATTTGTCTCAATTGATGTCTTTAAAAGGACACTGAACTTTCTGACTAGGGTTGCACGGTTTACCGGTACTATGGTAGTATCGTGATACTATGGCTCCAAGATACTGGCGGTGCCACTGTAGTTTGTAAACGGTAGTATTGTCATTAACAGTCTGCCTACAATACATAATGCTGCATGTGAAAAAGTCACTAAAATACTTACACGATTCAGCAACAATAGATCATTGTATTTTAATAGTCTATGGAGCCTTCTAAGGTTGTAAAACTGTAGAATTTGCGCCTTTTATAGTAGCCTATTGCATATTTTGTGATGGTTCATTTTGAATCGGAATTCGTTTATTTCTTTTCCTGTCAATATGATATAATAGCTACAACAACCGAGACAATCTATTAAAAAGAATGACTCAAAGTGAAATTTTGAATTACTTTGGATTCTTATCCGATAATAAGTGTGAAAAAAGTATGATAGATGAAAAACCCAAAATAGCAACAGGAAACAATTTTTGACCACTTCATATAGCCTAGGTTTGTTGGAAAAATGCTCTTTTCTTTATGTATCTTTATTTTAATGTATTTTTTTGCTGGAATGAATACATTTTAGGTGAAGAGATGTGCAAATACTTTTTTCAACAATAAGGGAATTATTTAAATTCAAGTAGGCCTATAATAACATATACAATATATTATTTCTGACATTTTTCTTTATTTCATGGATTTAAGTTATGAATTACAGTATTGCAATACTACTTGGTATCACCATACTTCAGCTGGTATAGTATTGTAAGATAAATTAATGGTATCACAACACAACAACCCTATTTCTAACTAGTCCTCAGATGATTATTCAAATGGACAAAATATTCGGACTATTCTTGATCATGCAGTTCTTTGCTGAGAATTTTGTTAAATGTACTTTTAATGCATTAAACGATTTAAAATTATCCTGACACTCAGTATGGAGACAAGGTAACGTTAATAGAACAATTCATGAATATGTTCTATGGCTTGTGCGGTATTGTTCAAAAAGTTTTCTTTGATGTGTAAGTGCAAAACTTACATTTCCACTGCATATCAGCTCACAAACTGGTAGTCTGAAATAAAAAATAAATAAAGGGTATAATATTACAAACCAAATATGCCACTCACAATACTCTAATGGTGTGCTACATTTTAAACAACCTTGTAATTGTTCAAATTTATTTGCCCTAAATTGTTAAAAATTAGTGAAACCTTCTTTAAAAATGCAAACTAACAGGTTTGGCAAAGCCTGTTTCTTTACAGAAAGTTTGCTTATAACAAAGGCTTGTTGATGCCTTTGTGTGATATTGAGCAAACAAAGAGATGTTTCTGTGCTTGGTTGTACGAGTTATACCACTTCATCATTAACGTTATCCATCACACATATTCAGTCGCGTCTGGTCAGATTTATTTGTCATTACAGCAATACAAAACACTCAATAACGTAACGGCAACACTGGAATAAACCTTCAAAACGGCATAAAGAAAAGACAAATAGCATATAAAACAAATAAATGAGTTAATTAAATATCTCTCGCATTTTCATAAGTTTAACTTTAAGTTTCATAGGGATTGTTAGCATAAGCACACTTTAGCATCATGTGTAAATATGTATCTGCCTCATACAGTGACACGAATCGTAATCGCATCGAAATCCTAAATTACCTACGACACTCACGGGTCCATTTTGAGCTGAAACTGCTTTATAATGTTCTAAAAGCCTCGGCGGGTTAAAACTGCTGCTGCCCCGGCGATCATGGAGAAAAAAACGACTGGTCTGGTCATGAGCCGCTCGCTGACGCCGGACCGAATCACAGCTGATCTCCTCACCTGCTTCCTGCAGGTGATCTCATAAAAGTAAATCTTAAAAAAAAAACACGCATATTTTCGTCACAACAAGCGCCACTAAAGTTCAGCGATAACTAACGTTACTGTATTTGTAATGCGGATAAATAGGTTTCGTTTTCTTTTTTAAAAATGTAGACCTACAGCTATGTGTTAACTTTACATCTATCTGAACGGATCATTGCGCGCGCTCTTGCTCTCTCAGTGCATCATTTAAAATGGCGCGGCCCGCTCTTTTAGAGCATAACGCCCACTTTACAAATTACTACTAACTTTACAAATTATTAATAGTTATTAAAAAGGACTAAGCAGCTAAAAATAGCTTATCTAGTAAAGTAGACAGTATTGCAAATAACGTGCAGTGGTCAAAACGTTTAGTCACAACATCATGGGCTATTAATTAGTTCACAAAACAGCAAACAATTTCACAAAGTGCAGGAAATAAACAGATTACTGATACTATACAAATAAAATCAAAGTAGTAATTAAAACGAAAAGTTTACCTTGATTTACAGCAGTACATCTCAATATGAAATCCTGTCCTTCAATGGCGGTGCTGGGTGGCGGTTGGTTGTGACTCAGGATGGGGGATGGGAAATCACCACCCAGTACGCATGCGTAACAGCATGGCTTAGCCCTTATAAGCAATTTTACTCAAATTACATTAGGTATGGGAACTTTATACCTTACTATGTCAGCAACACTAATGCATTTCTAGTAAACTCAACAATTAGCTTAAAATTAAGTAAACACACTAGAATTTTGATAGTAAGGAATACTATTCGCATTTACAGTGCTGTAAAACCCAAGAAGTTAAAGGAACTCAAACTATTCAAGGAAACCGATTGAAACACAATTTAAGTTAAAAAATTAATTCTAATGAGTACTGTGAACTTAATCTAGTTGAGTAAATGAAGCAGTTTGAGCACAGTAAAACCCAATAAATGAAGAGAACTCAAACCAACTGAGTACTGTACAACTCAATAGGTTAAGGCAACTCAAACAGTTTGAGGAAACCGATTGCTACAAACCATTTGAGTTCAAAAACTATTATAAGTAATTTGAACTTACTCCATTAAAGTTGAAGAAATGAGGTATTTAATGAACTCATTACACTGTAAAACCCAACAGTCAACTTTATCAAATGAAATGAGTAGTTATCTCAAAATATACTGAAGGTTAATTCTACTCATCTGAAAAGAGTTTTAAACTCAGTGCTGAAGGTAATGAGTTAATTAAATACCTCATTACTTCAACTTAAATGGAGTTTACAGTTTACAGTACTCATAGAGATTAGTTTTTTTTTTTAACTCAAATGGTTTGTAGCAATCGGTTTCCTCAAACGGTTTGAGTTGCCTTAACCTTTTGGGTTTTACAGTGAAACTTCAAGACTGTGTTCAAAACTCAAATGAGTAGAATTAACTTTACAGTGTATGGCCCTGACACAAAAAAAAAAAAAAAAAAAAAACACTGGTTTTATAAAAGCAAAAAGTCAGTTTGAGCATGACACTGAACATTATTTTAAAGGATTTGATCACCCAAAAATTATAATTTACCCATCCTCATGTCTTAAAACACAGAGACCTTTGTTCATCCTTGAAACATTTAGATGAAATCTGAGAGCTCTCTCCTCCGCCCCAGCAATGGTCCAGAGACATTCTAAGTACAGAAAAGGAACCAAAAACAATGTCAAAATATTCCATGTGACTTCATTAAACAGAACAGAACAGATTTATGCACACAAAAAAAATGTGTAAAAACAACTTTGTTCACCTTTGTCATCTCTTCCGTGTCAGGTCAAGGTGCGGGTTTACTATGAGCGAAGTGACATTTGTCATTAGATTCAGCAGCACAACCAAAAGTGCTTTACTGCCTGTAATAAATAAATAACCCTAATCTGATGTGAAATACATTGGGGAACAAAGTTGTTTTTACCTTTCTTTTTCTTTTTTTTTTTTGTGGCACACAAAAATGTTTAGAGCCAAACTGTTAAGTTAAATTGTATGATTACAGTTGAACCATTGAAGTCACATAGAAAGTTTTGACAACATTTTTGGAACCTTTTCTGAACATCTCAGGACTCTTACCATATATGGAGGATGAGTAATCTCTCCGATTTAATCTAAATTATATACATTTGTGTTACAATGATGAACAAAGGTCTAAGAAGATTGCAATGGCTTGAGGGTGACCAATTAATAACAGAATTTTCATTTTTGTGTAAACTAACATTTAAACATTACCTTAAAGTCACAGTCTTAGCAAACAGTTCTAAGCACATTCATAACATTTGCTCTTCCAGAGTTTATTACATCACTACACCTGAAACTAAATTGCACAACTCAGGTGTTTACTGTGTTTCAATGTAAACAAGTAAATTTATCAATATACAAATCCTCAGAAGATGGAACATATAGGGACTCTGTGAATCAGAGCAATTTAACACTGCTTTGCTCTGTGATTGAAAAGGAAGAGAATGCCACAGGCTTAAACCACAATAGATTTGAATAATAATTTTTTTAATCAACCTCTCAATCAGTCTTTACATCATTTAACTGGTAAATAAGTTTGTTGACAGAAGCTGCCTGGCAAACTACAAGCAATCCCTGAAGTATCAGAGAAAAAATGGACAACCGTGTTTATGAGTGTCTGACATCATATAAAAGATTAAAGATAAGCTTTAGACATTTACAGCTAAACTAATAATATAGGTCAGTTACAGATGCCAGCATGCATACTCATATAGGAGTAAAAGATGAGAGTTTTCAGTCATAAATAAAACAAAACTAATAAAGATTTAATCATTCTTTATACACTAATGTCATAAATTAGCTATAACATTATAAATGGATCCTGTTTTATTTTTAATAGTATTATTATTCTGTATCATTTTACGATATATATATATATATATATATATATATATATATATATATATATATATATATATATATATATATATATATATATACACCTTTGAGAGGAATTAAGTGTTCATATGTTAAATGTCAATTGTTAATTGAAATTCGATGACTGCTATTGTTAGATGTTATATTAAGTCGGTAGTATTAAGTCGGTTGTAGTAATGTCTGTTGTATTAATGTCAGTTCTATTAGGACAGTTATATTAAGTCATTTGTATTACTGTCAGATGTATTAAGTCAGTTGTATTAAGTCAGTTTTGTTAAATCCGTTATATTAAGTCAATTATATAATTCTTTTACTGTCAGTTGTATTAAGTCAGTTGCATTACTGTCGATTAGATTTAGTCAGTTATATTAAGTCAGTTTTATTATAGTGAGTTTTATTACAGTCAGTTATAATACAGTCAGTTGTATTAAGTCAAGTGTATTAATTCAGTTATTTTAGTCAGTTGTATTACTGTAAGCTGTATCAAGTCAGTTGAATTAAGTCAGTTATAAAGTCAATTGTGTTTAGTCAGTTGTATTACAGTCAGTTGTGTTAAATCAGTTATATTAGGTCAGTTATATTAAGTCCATTGTATTACTGTCAGTTGCATTAAGTCAGTTATTTTAGTCAGTTGTATAAGCTGTATTAAGTCAGTTGTATTACTATAAGCTGTTTTAGGCAGATGCATTACTGTCAATTATATTTAGTCAGTTGTATTACTGTCAGTTGCATTAAGTCAGTTGTATTACTGTCAAGGGGTGACGCGGTAGCGCAGTAGGTAGTGCTGTCGGTTCGAGCCTGGGCTGGATCAGTTGGCATTTCTATGTGGAGTTTGCATGTTCTCCCCACATTCCTGTGGGTTTCCTCCGGGTTCTCTGGTTTCCCCCACAAGTCCAAAGAAATGTGGTACAGGTGAATTGGTTAAGCTAAATAATCCGTGTTGTACGTGTGTGAATGAGGGTGTTTGGATGTTCCCCAGTGATGGGTTGCTGCTGGAAGGGCATCCGCAGTGTGAAACATATGTTGGATAAGTTGGTGGTTCATTCCGCTGTGGTGACACCAGATTAATATAGAGACTATGCCAAAAAGAAATGAATGAACGAACATTACTGTCAGTTGTATTAAACCAGTGATATTTAGTCATTTCCTTTTAATTTAATGAACCTAACACTTATTTCAATGTGTAAAAACAAACTAAAACAAACAGATATACATTCTTAACGTGTCATTTTATATGTTTTTTATTCTATTTTTCAAATCCAGATAATTACATCAAATCAGATACAGATATTTAAGTCAAATCCAGATAATTACACTGAATGGCAATTTTGAGCATTATTTCACTCACACACTTAAAACACTTTTTCTTGTAATCTGATTTGATGCAGACACCAAAATTGTGTCTAATCTTTGACACCTCTAAAAGGATGCAGAATGTTTTAATTATTTGTGACCCGGGGTCCCTCGTAACTCACTTAAATAATCTAAGATTATTTAGCAGATCCTGAATTTTTTAATCTTGATAATTGATCTCTTGCAAATTTGGTTCTTCAGACAAGTTCACGAATCAGATTAAATGTCTGGATGAACTGATCTGAGATCGCTGCATGTGTTGTGAAGGGCAGATCCATTGATCAGCAGTGCAACGATTGGCTGACAGCACAACGTAATGACATTAATATTCAATTATTCATGTGAGCAATTATACAAAATTAGTAGTAAACGGTTTGTTAAATATGACACACAATGACTTAACCCATTTGTTGTGGGTTGCAGGCTTTACACTTTCACGTGTCAAGAGTATTTAGCTATTTATTTTGTTTTACTTTTATAGTGGATTTTTTTTATTATAGAAACTAATAAATTTTTTTCTTACGATTCAATTAATAAATGGCTGTTTAATTAATCTAAACTAATCTAGCACCAAAAAAGCATTTTTATATTGATAAAGGTGTCTGCAACTTTTGCAAAACATCAAATCCCCAGTATATTAGCTGTCAAATAGTGTGCATGAATGCATGAATTATTATTCCTTTCCTTTAAAGAAGCAACAGAAAAAAGAAAAAGAAAAAAAACGAGAATATTGTGCATGTCTATTATCATACACAAATCGTATTAAAACTGGGTCAACACCTTAAAATAGTATGTGTTTGTATCTAAAAAGTCCTTAAATATTCTCTTTGAACCTCTTTGTACTTTTATTTCGTAGAACGAGTGTATATTGCATTTATTTTATTTTAATTTGTAAAACTTGCAATGACAAAAACTCAGATGAGTTTTGAAGATTGAAACAATCCTGGATCGTGTCAAATCGTCAATAACCAAATTCAGCTAATTGAGTAATCCACATACGAAGAATGAAAAAAAAAGAGAGAAAAAAACTAAAAACAAATAAGCTAAAAACAAATAAAAACAATCTGATATCTGAAGATAACAAGTATCACACAGAGATTTATAGATTTACGTGAAAAATGTTGAGATTTGTTTGGCAAGTTAATATGAGAAATGACCGAAAAACTAAAAAAAACAACAACTTTGTTTTACACTGTATATGTGGATTTTGTATTAAATATTGCCTTTTAATTAAACATTTGCATTTCAGGAAAACACATTTCTATCTTATTTAAGTTCTTTCAGCCCTTTTGACAAAGGTTATTTTGGACTAATAGGGATGAACGAGCCGGAGAATGTAAATGAGAGCGAGATCAAAGCAAGAGAGGAAATGTAAGTGATGCCTCAAAGTGTGTCTAATTGAAGCATGAATGGAGGAATTGACTGGCTTGACTCTAATTGATTAAAGTCAAAGGAAGGACAGAGCACTAAAGAAATGAAGAAGAGAAAAGAATTGACAAGGAAAAAGCACATGACACACATTGAATTAAAGGGAGAAGGAATATTTCAGCAAAAAAAAACAAAAAAAAAACACACACACACACACACACACACACACAATAAAACAAATGAAAGAGGCAGATAAAAGAGCCCAGTGTGTAATTGTGTTGTGGTCACATTTACGTCACACTTTAGAAAGAAGCCTTCAGAAGACTGTAGTAAAATCTTTTGTATGAAAAAAAACTCCTTCCACAAAAGAACAATATTGCCCTCGAACTATGTTTTACAACTTAACATAGAAATCCTTCACGCAGCATTTCATCTGCCAAACTTACACAAACACCTGAGCGACCTCAAGGCAAAGAGAACATAACTGGATGAGCAACTGTTATATACCATACTTTACTATGAATCTATAATAACAAAAACATTGTGCAAAAACAACACAAAGTGGAAGACGGATGTATTTATCACCAACAATCTGACAAGCTGTGAACTGTGATCAAACCCTTTCACTACACAACATGTAGTCATCATGACAAAGTAACTTTTACAATCTGTTTACAGTGCAGAGTTTTATAGGTTTACAGTGTAACTATAATGACCTGTCATTTAAAAACAAGCTGAAAGTTCATTACAGCTGCCACTAGAGGGCAAATTGAGATCATGTCCACTTGATAAGCGTCCAGTCATGCATTTTATGAATAGAAATCTGACACCATTAGGCAAAAAAACAAATCCACTCCATCATAACAAACATATAACTTTTTTTATTGCTCTAATGCATTTTTCATGCAAATTACTTAAACATGAATAAGCAGTCTTATGAATAATAATAATAATAATAATAAAAAGAATTCACAGTTTCTTTGGATGAACTGGATGTTAGGTATGGGTTAAATTAAAAATGCTGTATTGTTTTTACTCTATAAAGGTTTGCAAAATTGTATTTCTTTTAAATTTAAAAATATTTATGTAAATATTGCCAAATTTATGTAAATATTGCCAATATAAAAATATTAGCATTTAGAGCTTTAAAAAACAACAACAATTAATCTAAATAACGATTTTTCCAGTTTTTTTGTTTGTTTTTTTTTTGACAGAAAAATATGAAGGTATTTCACCAAATATTGCTCTATATATTTGCTACAACTTAAAATATTGTGTTATAGTATTGAGTTGTATAAACAAAACAAAAAATTAACAAGTCCAACAACAACAATTTTTTGATTATTTTATTTAAAAAGTGGTTAAAATCCACTTTTCCAGGTCAAAAAATGTACACTTTCAAATTTGAGTTAATAAAAAAGGCCTCTTTTTGTAGGGGTTTATTATAACACAGACAACATATACAGTTATTTTAACCACTTTCAACAGTGTGTTATGAAAATTCAAAGGTTTTACTTTAAAATGATACCAAACTTTTGCATTTACACCCAATTTAGATTAGCACTTGACTTTAAGAGGTTAAGCCGAATCAAAATCACCTTATGAGTCCATTGAATTAATATTTTTATTAAACTGACATAAAACAGCTTGCGTAACATAAAATCAAGTTAGAACATGATTAACTTAGTTTAATAACAACACATGTTGTCCAGACTAATTGATCATATAATTTTTTAAAGTGTACCTAAACAATAAAGTCACTTAATTGTAAATATTTTTTATACAGAAGGCTCATTAAATAATTGCTTTGTATAGTTTTTATTTTACATTCTTTAGGTGAAACAAAACACAGATGTTTCAGCACAATGCTTTCCCAAATTTAGTATCACCTGAAGATTGTAAAATAAAAACTATACAACGTGATTATTTAATGAGTGTGAATCATGACCTTCTGAATAATATTATTGACAAGATTAATGAAAAAAAAAGTTTAAAAAGTTTTAAAAAAAATGCAAGCACAGTGCAAACTTCATTACTCAACGTAAATATTTTATAAAAATATTTATATTTATTATATATTTAAACAGTTAAAAAGTCAACAATGCACATTTCACACAAAAATGCAGAAGTACATCCATTTAACTTTTAATTATTTTGAATTGTTTTCTTTTTTTCTCACTTATAAACATTGGTCAGCATATATACTGTAAGTACACCCCTCGCAAATCTCTCTTTTAAATGTATATTTTTATTAGGAAGCTACAGAATATTATATTTGTGCATATACATTAGATTAGTCAGCCCTGAAGCCAAATTTGGAGCTTATCTAACAAAATGAATTACAATAATGGTTCAAAAACATTTACAGCCAATTTTATATGTTATAGAAAATATTAAAGACAAATTTAAAAAAAAGAGGAAATATCAAGAGAAGCAAAAACGTAAGAAATTTTGTTGAAATTTTGTTGCCTGTATTTTTATTATTTTTTTTGCGATATTCAACTTGAATTTCAATTTATAAATATTTTTGGTGACTAAAATATTGTTTGAATAAATATATCTGTTTAATAAATCTGTTTTTTTTTTAAAGCACCAAAAATACATAGCCTATAATCACTGAGAAGTGGATACAAATATTGGGGTTTACTTAACTATGCGGAGCACTGAAAATGTCCTTCTGTTCTTATTTTGATATGTATGCATGCTTGCACCCTGAACTCCTGAAAAACCACACTTTTAAATCTCATTCTTATTCTGATTAAACTAAATAAAAATGAAAAATATCTTATTGAAAAATACCTGAAATTAATAAGTTTTAAAAAAAATAGAGTTAACATTTGCTTCAAGTAGCAAGACTTATATTAGCTTTAAACTAATAAATAATATTTTATCTGATTTTAGCTTCAGTTAAGTGTAATAACCCTTGCATTTAGTCATTTCTTTGATCATGTGTTATACAAGCCAGAGGCTAAATTTCTATCTCCATTTAAACAGGTACTCCTCTCTATCTTTATTTATTTCTCTCTCTCTCTCTCTGCTGAATCTTTCATTTTCAGTGTTTTTCAGCTTCATGCTCTGTTCTTGTGGCTCGGAGGCTGTAGATCTGACACAGGATTTGAACATTCAGCACTGCTCTGAGAGCTCTTAAAGGGCCAGCACTTCTCTAAACGATGTCAGGCGCAGCAACAGCTCAATGCCATTTCTGCCTGCCGAGTCACATTGATATGCTTGCCTGCGTGCTAGGGCGAAGCTTGCAGGCCGTGTCCCAGTAACCCAGTTTTCCCAGTGTGAAAGCTCTGTAACAGCCCAGCAGTGGCCACTGTGTCATCTGTTACCTAACACTGTTACCGGAGGGGGTGTACCTGTCATATGCCCTCTCCACCCCAAGTTTCCGCTGAGGCTTTTTTTTTTCTCTTTTTTTTTTTTTGTGAGTCACTCTATTTGGTTTTTTACTAATGAGAACCTTTATTCAGAAACACTTAACATTTAGATCAGAACAGGGCACATCCGTCTGCCTACACAGTACAATGGATTTAAAAGCCTGAAGATAGAATATGAATGAACGATATCCATTAAGCACAAAAACAGAAATAAAGCAAGCCACATAACACAGAAGACTTCCCGTTTACACCTGGACTATTCTGATTTCTGGACATCAAGAGCCAATCAACAGCCAGGAAAGTACTAGTCTTATAATCACATATTTCAAGAGTTCACACTTAGATATTGCTTGATACTAATAGCAGGTTGGGCATGCTGTCCCGGGAGGGAACCCCGAGCGTGGAGATAACTGAACCCGGGGCTCCCGACTGGTAAATTAGCATGTAAGGGGGTCCGAAATCAGGTAGTTCTTGAGAGCTCCCACTGGTAAAGGAGGGAAAGGGGTGGATGGGGTGGACAAAATAAGAAAAGTAAGGTGAAATGGGGTATTTAATGTAGGTTTGGATTAATCTGAATGATTTATTAATGATCGCAGATGAGAGACCAACAGCAATCAATCATATCAAGGGCTCCTCTCAAGATTAGTTCATAAAACTTCACTTAGACTGATGGTTAAATAATTAGATTGGTTTACAGCTTCATTGGTTAATGACACCACAAGAGCCACCCCTGAATCACATCTAAACCAACCAATTCCAGTTTGTTTGGTCAGTGTCATTTGTAGGTGTGTAAACATGTTAATTTGATGTCTCTACAATAATGGTCTGGCATGGAATATATTTAGTGGCATCAACAGATGATAACGTCACAAGTGATTGGCATTTTGTGCAGTTTATGCCTCAGACATAAGCCTGTCACAATAATCAATAAATTGACTTCTCGTGCAATACTTAGACATGACCTCAATAATTTTTGGAGTAGCAATAAATATTTACAAATTAACAAATATTCTTAAAGCAATTTTACTATTTGATTTAGTGTAAATATAATAGTAATAGTGTATATATAATAGGACATTTTATCATCAACCTTTTTAATGTACCGTTAACATACTCATACCTTTTTAACATCAAATTACAGAATCTAAATTACCTTAATGGAAAGTCTTTGTCTACATATTTTCAAGTGTAATTTTGTCCCATTTTTCCTGCAAACAAGTCCTAAGATTGGCAACAGTAGATTGTTTATTGACGCAATTTGAGCTTTAACATTCGCCACACATTCTCTATTGGAAACAGGTCGGGACTGTGGGCAGGCCAGTCAAGTACCTGTATTCGTACCAAATCATAATTCCAATCACCTGTTGACGTCACCTGTTTAAAAAAGCACATCCTTATTTAGCCAATTTACCTGATTACTGTCCCTAAATTGATCTAAATAACTTCAATAATGGAAAGTCTATGTCCCTTGAAAGTGTTTATGGCTATTTACATTACTATGCCATTTTATTATAATTATATAATCAGTGGCATGAAAGGATCTCAGTAATATTGCTTATCGCAGCAATTTCTGTGACAATATATTGCACGACAAAAATAATTTATTGTTACAGGTCTACTCAGATGTTCAACCAGCAGAAGTAACGTTCAAGGCAAAGTCTAGTCATTCAGACTAGTCACTATTCATAGTGACATTCAAGCCAAAGAACTAACAGTCAGAATTTTTGTAAAAGAGAGGAATCACAGAGACTGTATCCAAGATTTTCCTCATTTACTATAACCTACATCAGTAATTAAGGGCATGTTCCATTCTGAAGGAGTCATCCCTATGCCTTAATCCCTCCTTGGGAACGAGAGCTTCAAAGGGATGAATCGATAGGGGACCCAAAAAAGGCACTTTTGTCTCATCAGCCTCCCTATTTAAACACTCACAAAGAATCATGTGCTGGTCCAATACTTGTCTGCTAGTATATAGAATGAGTCAATGAAAACAAGTAAACAAATTTAGTGTCAAAAAGTGTGTAATTTAACTACACAAGGAATGGATGATACACTAATGACTGAGCTGCATTATGAGACTGAATGAGTGCACTCAATAGAGCCTCAGCATCTTAAATCCTCAAAAGTTTATTTTAAAAAAACTGTATGTACATTTATAAAACTATACCTTACATCAGTGTTTCTCAACCATGTTCCTGGAGGACCACCAACACTACATGTTATGGATGTCTCTTTTGTCTGTCACAACCATTACAGGTCTTTCAGTCTCTGCTAATGAGCTTATGATCTAGATCAGGTGTGTTTGGTTAAGGAGACATTTATTATGTGCAGAGCTGGTGGTCCTCTAGAACGTGGTTGAGAAACACTGCCTTATATGACCTTTGCATCAAACTTCTAAAACAATAGTTAGAAAATACACCATGAATCTTTTTTTTTCTTTTTTGAAAGTTTTGAAAACAGTCATGGAGTTGCTCTTTTGCTATTTGACCAAATGGGACTGGAAAAAAAATTATTTAGTACTCTCCCAACCACTGCACTACAAGTTTACTCAACTATGATGACACTTAAAAAACACATAACAATATGTAATGCTTCAAGGTGCTGTTAGAATTAAATTTTTTTTATAATATTAGGTATTAAAAATTCAAATAAAGCTAAGCAAACACCTCCATTTATCACTTTAAGTGTGTCCTTTTGAGTAAGCAACAGATCAATATGCACACTAGCAGTTATCGTGCCAACTTGGGCCAAATACAAGACTTATATCACAAGACAAGTAGGAGATTGTCAAGGCCACAAGTGCAGGTATTTGGACAGGTCCTATGTGTTTTTGGACCCCATTAAAAATGGATGGTACCTTAAAAAGAAAGTTTTTGGGGAAGAGAGGGGGTGGACTGATTTTAGACATAGGCAAGCATTGTTAACAGTACATTTGCATGGTCTGGTCAGCATGTGACTATCTGACTGCAAACAAACAACTATTGTTTTCTTGAACAATAAATTCAGTAGACCTCTAAAACATGAATGTCATTCCATATGCATCAAAGTAAAGGCACAAAACGATGCTAAATTTGTATAACCCTTCATTAAGACAGATCAGTGCACTGCTAATATGGCTAGTGAACTGCTTAGTTAATTAGCCATGACACAGGCGGATTCACAGTCTTTCCCAATATACCACAACTACATAATCAAGTGTACTGTAAAAGTGATATGACCAATATGTAACAACAGCATGCATTTTTGTTGCTTTATCTTATTAAAATAGCTTGCAAACTAGATTTGATTCAGCTTAAAAATCAAAACAGCCAGCTTGTGTTTACAATGTTCTTGTTCTCATAAAACACAAGTAGTATGCTGTGAATTGCTCCTGTTGAAAGAGGCAATATAAAAACAGAAAGCTGATAAAAGTCAAACAGTCCACTTACAAAGCAAGACACTCTGAAAATCTCATGCTGTTTGTAAGTTTGATAGTTGGTAAACACAGGGGTTCCCAAACTTTTCAGCCCGCGACCCCCAAAATGACAATGCCAGTGACTCGTGACCCCCAATATTCTCTGAGGTGGTGGTTATAAATACAGAAACCTTGTATGCAAGGACGCACACAAACACACCAATAGACCTAAGTCTATTCTTTGTTTTTTTTAAATGTATGTCAGTGCTGTAAATGGGCAAGAAAGTTTAACCTGGTGTTATAAAATCAATCTGCTGCATCTGACAGTATTGCTGTGTCTTTAGTATAATGTAATTACCAGAGAAGTCGCAATCCAATAGAACTATTAACTATAAGCTACTATAGTAACTATATAGTTTATAGTAACTATAAACGACTATTTTTTTTCCCTCTTCAGTAGGTTATTGATAAAATACAGTAAGTCTTAAGGTTTAATAAAAATTAATTGATTTTTGAAAATCACCAGACGACCCCCCTTCATTGTCCCGCGACCCCCACTTTGAGAACCTCTGGGTAAACAGATGGAAGCAGCAGCAGTTCAGACCATGATTTAGATTTCCATTTTAAAAGGGAAAGAGTAACATGTGTATCTTCAGAGGATTGGAACCAGCAGTAGAGAATTTAATCTAACTGGTCATCAGATAGATCTGATTCTCTTGTTCAAGATGGGATGTTATAATAGCTGTTGCCCAAGTATATAGACAACATGATCCTGTCACCTCCTTCCAAAAACCCAAAGAACTCCTGGATCATAAGCCTGTGTGCTCTGTGTTCAGAAAGACCACAGGTCTGAATTTTACCCATGATGTGATCATATTAGTAAAAATAAAAAAAATTCTGTTCAGATCTGCTCATTTTTAGCATTTTTTACTTACAAAGCACTGTGCAACCTCCAACAAAGTGCAATAACACCCATGGAAAGAATATAGGGATGCTAAGCAGCCAATGCGCAACTCTGAAGGTCACAAGCCTTGTATTTTTCAAGAAACTCACAAGGATTTCTAGGACCACTGAGAACCAGAACTTCAATTCAACATCTCATGTGAAGAATGGTGCCACCATCAATCTTAAGGGCAATTATAATTTACATAAAGTGCAGGATGAGCACCATCTGCTGGCCTCATCAATGCCAGCAACCCATGAAATAGCTGTCCCATTAACATCTCATCCAGGTACTGGTCGGACTCTTTTAGCTTCAACAGAAATCTAGATGAGAGGAAAGAGTAAAAAAGATCTAGCTAGAAGAGGATGGATACATGGATTCATGATTTAAACAGGTCAGGAAAACACAGGTTCAACTGATTTAAAAAAAAAGTGTGCACATTGCCCTACTTAATACATGAAGTGAAATAAAGTAAATGATTGTGTCTATAGACTTCCCACTTGTGTTTCATTCAGGCAACCACAGAACAAAAAAGTCAAACAATCAGATTGAGGACTGACCGACACTCAGAGGCTCTGTCACGTATAGACACTTCTGTGGCTTTATGTATACACATACAATTATCGACCTATTAAACACACCTAAAGCCTCCATATGGTAACCTACAATCTCAGTGATGAATATTTCAAATAATTCACAACTTGCTTCCGTTTGGTAACTTTCTAGAACGACAAATGAACAAGACACTAAAATGCTACGCCTGAATGTGAACGCAAAACAAAACTGAAGGGGCGACTGCGCACAACAAAGCGTCAGCAGTGAACTTTTTATTCCTCTCAACGAAATCCAGGGCATGACGTCACTGCCACCGGCTCATGATTCTCAAGTCATGTGTTACATAACTTGCAATATTTTCATAAGTGCTTTTATTCCCTTCAAACTTTCATTGTCATATTGGCAACGTTTCACCAAAGCACTCTGTATAACTAAAACCCATAGGAAACCGTAAAAACAGACTAGACATGACTTTGTTACCCTGCTGCTCCTCTTGACCTCGATTAAAAGCACACAGAGAGACGTCAACTCGGCCAGTCAATGAATATGTATATGCAGAGCCGCGCTCAGAATAATCTGCCATTCCATCTGACACAGATATCACAGTAGTAACTTCTTCATCTTCATTCTTGGAATAGCTCTGTCATTTCAAAAGTACAGAAACTGTCCTGCCTATATAAGAAACTAATCCATCACATCACTGAGAGAATAATAAAGGAATTTAACACAAGATAAAACTAATTCACACAGTTCTCTCTACTTAAAATCGATATAAACACCGCAACTTTAACTGTATGCTTGAAATGACCACAGCTGCATGTCAACCCGTTATGGGTGCTTGCACCGGGCGCCTTTAACACAATGACACACTTATCGCGTGCTCTAATTTCACAAACTAAACCAAGCAACAACCGGCTGAACTCACCTAATCAGAGGCAGCGATGAGAAACCGACTTCAACGGAAAAGTTGCTAGGAACCTCCAGCGACGAGAAGCACCGAGAGCGCTTATTTGCCTTCCTTGCCTTACACATGAAATAGAGTTACATAACCGGCACCGTTTCTGTGGGCAATGAGTGACTTCCAGAGCGCTTTTTTCATTCACTGATGTTCATTTTCCAACGCACACACCTCACACTTTACGTCATCAGCCGTCGTCATACCTTAAAAGGAGCGAAGGGGCGTGACCGGACCGGATTCGCCAGAGTCAGCGGAGGGGTGAGCGCGCGCCCTCCGCAGCGCGTGCTCGCCAAAGCGCCCTCCCGCCGGTCTCTTCGTTTCTCCGTTCTCCGACTGCTTGAACGGCGGCCAGAGAATGTCATCGGCGGAGAATTAAGGGGGCCGTGTCTCAGTGAGGCAAGCTCTTCGTGCGGAAACAGAGGGGGTTACATTTGGAGGGGATACCAGATTTAGCAGAATATTACAAATAGCTTACCACACATTAAAAACAATAATAATCAAGTTGCGTTCGAGATACCAAAATGACGTGGGAGTTCTGTAGGCAGTTATGTTATGTAAGGACTATGGTTTCATAAGGTGCATTTTGCCAGCTTATTAGTTTGTGGCTGTGAAATGCTTGAGCGGAATGACTTGAATGTTGCGTCACTCGTAACCCCCAACTGGACCAACGAGTTTATGCGCGCATTTATGAGCGCGAGTTGTGTGTGTGTTTGGGGTGCATGTTTTGTACGTGTATATAGGCTAATAGAACTTTGGGTTCACTGCCATAGAAGCCTTTGTTACTCTCTTGAGGTTTGAAAGTCTCTTAGCTGACTTCAGAAAAGAACAAAACTTGAACTGAGTAAACTGAGCTATCATCTTCTGTAGGATACAGCTGGATTGCAAAAATGATGCCAGTAAAATGAACAGTCAAAGCCCAGTTTTACATTTTTGTATCTATGGCACTTCAAACAATACATAGGCCTATTATCTTACAGCAACTTTACAAAAACTTTAACAGAAAAATAGCTGAATTAGTTCTGTAAAGCACAGCTATGGAGATAAATCAGATTCTGCTGTAAAGCAACTTTGATAGTCTACAGGGTCATTTGTAGTTTAAGTATAACTTCTGATCCAAACTCTTGTGGTGTCTAGGCTGGACTATAGATCATTTTGAGGGATGTAAGCAAAAACAAAGATCCCAACGTAGTTGCTGTTTTACATTTTTCATTTCTAGAGCTTCTGAGAATCCAAAAAGAGCCACATATTGTTAAATAATGTTATGACAGCTGTTATGACATTAAGTTGTGATTGAATTACCTCTTGTTACAGTTATGACATAGTTTGATGACAAGCAGGAAATATTCATGGGCCAATGACATTACTACATTGAAATGGTATATAGTGCTCCTCTAGCTGGACTCACATTTTGCACCCTTAAACCTCTTTAAATGGTCCATAAACTCTGCAGCTCTTCTGAGGCCTATGTATCAACGCTGCATAGTACGCACAAAAACTTTGCACATTAGAACGTGCGCTGGTGGGGCGATGTAGTGCTGTTGCTTCACAGCAAGAAGGTTGCTGGGTTGCTGGTTTGATCCTTGGCTCAGTTGACGTTTCTATGTGGAGTTTGCATGTTCTCCCTGCGTTCGCGTGGGTTTCCTCCGGGTGCTCTGGTTTTCCACACAGTCCAATGACATGTTGTACAGGTAAATTGGGTGGGCTAAACTGTCTGTAGTGTATTAGTGTGTGTGAATGAGTGTTTGTGGATGTTTCCCTGAGATGGGTTGCGGCTGGAAGGGCATTCGCTGTGTAAAAACATGCTGGATAAGTTGGCGGTTCATTCCGTTGTGGCGACCCCAGATTAATAAAGGGACTAAGCCGACAAGAAAAGAATGAATGAAAGAATGAATGTGCACTGGTCCCTGCCAAATTCATGTCTGGCATATGTGTATTTCTTGTGTGTGTTTGGAGGAGGCTCCAAGGTGGCAGGGTGCGCGATGGGTGGCTTCTTGGTGAGTGATGTATTTAAAAATATTATATCAGCTAAGTTTTTATTTGTATTTTATTTTATTAAGCGTAATTATTTAACTGCCTGTCAGGAGACCGCGGTTATCCATTAAAGACATGGCTGTTAACCCCCTCAACAACCCACAAACTGACCAAGAGTGCCGATGCAATGATGCCCATTCTTGCACTCGGTCAGAGCAGGCGATTGGGCAGCTGAAATGCCAGTGGCGCTGCCTTGATAAGAGCCGAGGGGTGCTGCTATACCACCCTAACAAAGTGTTCCTCTAATACATCTGTGTTTCCCACAGACAAGGATACTACTCCAGACAGTAAAGTGTCACCTACAATTGAGGAAACTCTCTCCTCAAAGGATATTAGTTCAGCTTCCCCTGTTCCCCCGCCTGTTCAGTCCACACTTTGACAGTGCGCCGCTGTTCTCCTCTTAACCTGCACCTTCACATCAGATCTTTTTTTTTTTTATTCGTATACAGGGCGATGTTCAGAACCCCCTCCTTTAACCGGGTCAGCTAAACTCTCCCACTCAATTATTATTTTTTTTAGTAATTCCGGAGGACAAACTTGCAAATAACAGTTTTTCTCCAGTCTACCACCGATAAGAGCACCTCCAATTCACATTCTGTGAAGTTTCTCTTCTTGTTTGCTTTTGCCATTGCTTTTTTGTTTGGTTTTGTCAAAGTGGAGTCATTACCATATTCATATGGAGTTTCACGTTAATTTGGATGTACAAAGAGAATATGCATGGGATTCCACGTACGCAGTATTTCATACATCCGATTTTTTTTACTGCGTATGCACATTTACTGTACAGCTTTGTCCGTACACAATGTTTTAGTATTAATTCAACACAAGTCTTTGTACATGAGGCCCCTGTTCTTCAACAAGCTCAAGAGTGCCCATCTCACATCTCTCTTTACCTTCCTGCACTGGTTACCAGATGAAACATGCATCAAGTTTAAGTCATTGATGCTGGCATACAGAACAGGTACTGCATCCTTTTACCTCCACCTGCTCCTAAAAGTCTACACCCCCCCTGGAGCCTGCAGTCTGTAATGCCGAGTTCAGACTGCGTGATTTTCAAAGTAGTCATATCACAGATGTTTTCACACTGCTTGACTATCACACAAGCAATATTGTCCAAACTACATCTCACAACCAAACACAAGTGAGAAGTGACATCGAAATAACAAGGTCATGTAATATATCTTTCATTATTAACTACGTTAATGGAAAAAGAAGGCTTAAGTGTGGTAGAAAATGTGCTTAATTCAACTTAGCTCACCTGGTTTTGTAGGGAATTAGCGATTTTTACTTGAAAAAAATTTGAGTAAAAAAATACTTTTTTACGACCTGGTTGTGATATTGCTTAGATGACACGTCAAACAGGCACGGGTGCTCCTGCCAAATTTCCACTAGTTTTTCCTCCATTTCCTGGGTCAAAATAAACTGAAAATGAGCGCTTTTAACTTCTCCCCCAACCTCGCACTGACCTCCAGATACCCACACTAGTGAATGCTGCTTACTCATTGGTTGTAGGTTATCTCTGATGTTATTTTCAATCAGAACACATTTACATGACACGATTTGAATCACAGACAGCTCCAGATATTTAGCATGCCCAATATCTCGCAGACATTGGCGACTCTTCTGCAATTCTCTCAGACCGCGTCTTTGATAGTTCATACTAACGAGCACTGATTTACCCATGATTTTATCCATTTGTCTATGACTTCTAAAAACCAGTCAGCGGGTCAAAATCAGGGCTAAAATCGTGCAGTCTGAACTCTGCATAAGTGAGCACTGCCTCATGGTAGCATTATAGAGAGGCTCAAAATCATTTTCCAGAACCTTTTCATGCACTGTTCCTCCCTGGTGGAACAATCTTCTAAATCCCATGCAGAGTGCTGATTCACTCATTTCTTCTATGATGAGTATTGGAATACTTTCAGAATACTTATCATTGAGCCTAGCAGCGACTTTTTAGCAGCCTGTCGCTCTGGTTGGCGAACTGCTGCAAACGCAGGTCTGTGAAGGTATATAGAGCACCAATACAACCAGCCTCTAAACAAGCTGAGAGAATCACGTGAGCTCTACTGGTGCTCCTATTAGCTGTCACTTAAGAAAGTTGCTTTTCATTTGCATAAAGTTAAAGGATTCTCAACTTTGTTGCGTCACTCGACACCGCCACTTGGTTGCCAATGGTGGCCGCCGCTCGCATAGACGGAGGGTCACTCGCTCTCCGTTGAAATGAACGGTCAGTTGTCGATATGCAAGTTGCTCGTAGTGTGAATGAGGCTTTTCCCTAGCATACTGTAACATAGGCTCAATTGCGGGTCAATTGGTGCTTTTGAAAACACTATTGGTTGGGTTTTGGGAAGGATGTTGGGTCAGTCAGTCGACAGTGATGCGAGAACAGCAGGTGTGAATGGCACTCGTGAGAGGAATCTGAGATCTCAAAAAGTGTATACAGCAGCCTCGAGTGGATTTGTGAAACCAAAAACTGCAAAAAAAGTAGCTCCTGGAACATATTTTGCGCTCTCCAGGAATGTATATAGATGTACGTGTTTAGAATGAGCATGGGTTGGTATTTGTCTAAGCAATTTCAGTGCCTCTGTGATATTACCACCTCCTGTGTGTATTGCCTCTTTATGATGAGTCATTTAATGTCTTCCTCATTTGTAAGCCACTTATTTGGACAAAAGCATCTGCTAAATGAGTAAATGTAGATGTACCGCTGTGAAGTGCAGTTCTAGAAGAGGCAGCGAGGTTACAGTTTAACTCAAGTCAGTTTATTCTTGATTGTGTTTAGTTCAATACAAGTGTCATTGTTGCAAGATATGATTCTGCTGCCAACCAGTTTTGCAGAATACAATACTGTCATCCTCCACTTTAATGGGATAGTTCAGCCAAAAATGAAAATTCTGCCATCATTTACTCATCCTCTAATGGTTTCAAACCTGTTTGAGTTTTTTTCTTCTGCTGAACACAAAGGAAGACACACTGAAGAATGCTGGAAAAGGCACCTATTGAAATCTTTAGTATTTTCCCCCTATGGATGTCAATGGCTGCTTATTTCTAGCATTCTCCAAAATATCTTGTTTGGTGTTCAAGAGAAGAAGGAAATTCATAACAGTTAAGAACCACACAAGTGTGAATAAATGGTGAGGATTTTTTTCATGTTTGGATGCACTGTCCCTTAAATTCAGTTGAAGTACATCTCATATGATGTGACAACTATTCAGCATTCAACAATAGCTGTTAAAGCATCATGGCAAAACAAGATATAGAATCTTGATATAGAATAGAAGATATAGAATATTCAATCTCCCTCAGATGCTAAAATCAATATTTTTGAGCATAAATAAACTATAAAATAATAAAGTGCCATTAAAATGTAACAAATGTAACTGCATTGACTATTAGAAATGCAATTGACTATTGACTAAACAGTACATATTGAACAATTTAGTAAAACGCTTAACAAGAGCATACTTAAGTAGAGTAACTTTGCATTTACTCCAGTAACTTTTACACATCTGTCTGGTTGTCATATACTGTAAGTCAAAGTGACAGATGATAGATGAATGTGAACACAGAAGTTATTTACCTCGTGAAATGTCTTTTGTGACTTTTATTTATGGATTTTTTTTATTTCTCGCAGCTCGTATGCTTTTTAGGGATGAACTTTAGTGCTAGTGAAGGCAAGGTGAAAATCATCATTTTAGTTACTAAAGCCTAGTGTGTAAAGCACTTTGAATAATGTATATTATTTGCATGCATGGTGGCTTAGTGGTTATCACTGTCGCCTCACAGCAAGAAGGTCACTGGTTTGAGTCTCAGCTGGGCCAGTTGGCATTTCTGTGTGGAGTTTGCATGTTCTCCTTATGTTGGCATAGGTTTCTTATGGGTGCTCCGGTTTCCCCCACAGTCCAAACACATGCGCTTTAAGCAGGGTGCAGACTTAGTGATTTGGGGGCCCTAAGCAATTCCTGGTATTGGGCTCAAGCATCGAATTTCAAAACATTCTCTTTCTTTATAGATTTCTTTTCTCTGTAGGTTCGTTTTGGAATTTTATTTATTTTTTTGTAAATAAACTGCATTTTAAAAATACATTTTAATTGGAACCTTTTCTTCTTAATGTAAAATTAAACACATAAATCCACAAAAAAAAAAGTTTACAAACTTGTACACTTACTTAGCCATATTTGGGGTTAGATTTCAATATTTGCATGTGCAGTATGGAAAGAACACTCCATCATTCATCGAGCCCCTGATTTTTAAAAGAAGTAATAACATTAAAATCTTAACGGTTATAGAAAGATATTACAACATTCATTAATTTATTTTCTTTTCGGCTTAGTCCCTTTATTAATTCAGGGTCGCGACAGTGGAATAACCCGCCAACTTATCCAGCAAGTTTTACGCAGAGGATGCTCTTCCAGCTGCAACCCATCTCTGGGCAACATCCATACAAACTCATACACTACGGTCAATCAATTTAGCCTACCCAGTTCACCTGTACCCCATGTCTTTGAACTGTAGGGGAAACCGGAGCACCCGGAGTAAACCCACGTGAACGCAGGGAGAACATGCAAACTCCACACAGAAACGCCAACTGACCCAGCTGAGGCTCGAACCAGTCACCTTCTTGCTGTGAGGCGACAGCATTACCTTCTGCGCCACTGCGATTTTACAACATATGACAGAAAATGTTTAAAAGAACTATATGATTAATAGGCTTCTTGGCATTGGTCAAGGCCCCTTTATTTCCAGGGGCCCTAAGTAGCTGCTTACCTTGCTTTTAGGTTAAATCTACTGGCTATAGGTCAATCGAATAGGTTATATCGGCCATAGTGTGTGAATGAGTGTGTATGGCTGTTTCCCAGTGCTAGGTTGCAGCTGGAATGGCATCTGCTGCATAAAACATATGCTGGATAAGTTGGCGGTTCATTTCACTATTTGGATGAGATGTCTTTTGATGCACAAAAAAGTAAAAGAATTTGGGCATACGGTATGCTATAAGAACGCCAATGTGAGTAAATTATGACTCAATTTTTATTTTGCGGTAAAACTAAGCATTTAAATACTAGCAAGAAAAGGGCTCATTTTAACTCTATCTAAATACTGTAGATTCCAACAAACAGCAGTTGAATTTGTCTAAGGAGAAACTAAGAAAATGATTGCCTACTTACTGCTTTTTGACAACATGTAAAAAATAGTCTACTTACAACTTCACATATCACAAAACATGCAGTTTGATCTCAAAAATAACACACCAAAAGAACAGTCATTAACTGACTCCTTTATTTTACAGCGTCTTCTAATTTTCTTTACGCAAATTGCTTAAATTCGCAATTGTTTGCTTTCGTATAGACAAAAGAAGCTCAATTCTTCGAAGTGGAAAGATTTTGTACACACATCAGCAGGCAGGCGGGTGCTTAATTGGATCGTGCTGCTGTGGTCTGTAAGTAGGTCATGTCAGACAGTGATTGCCATCTGCTGACGGTTCGCTCAGCGGTGCTTGGTCAATGAAACGCGCACCGGCAGAGGACGGTCAGCTGTAGACCAGAGAGCTCCGGCCATACTGAGTCACTGTTGCACAGCCTGTCTCATTTATCTGGACACACACAAACAGTCAATTAAAATACACTGCATTTGAGAAAAAACTGTATAGAATAGAATTAACTATATGATCATAATGTGCTATAAATTAAATATAAATATGTGATAAATGTTAAAATCTAATTAGGATTTTAAGTTAACAGAAAATAATAATGAACATGGGGAACATGTAACCTAATATCTTAAAGGAATAGTTCACTCCAAAATTAAAATGAACTCATCATTTACTCTCCCTAAATGTTTTTGTTTGTTTGTTTGTTTGTTTGTTTGTTTGTTTGTTTTTAGGTTTTAGGTTTTTGAGTTTCTTTATTCTGTTGAACACAAAATAAGATATTTTTAAGAAAGCTAAATATTGACCATAGTCACTGGTCAAATATCTGCTTGTGCTCAACAGAAAAAAGAAACTCAAAAAGATTTCGGACAAGTAAAGGGTGAGTAGATAATGACAGCTTTTCCATTTGTAGGATAAACTATCCCTTTAAAATGACTATTCACTTTTTTAGGAGTTCTATAAGACACTTAATACTAACAGCATATAGGCACTAAAGCTGAATGTAATTATTGAATTTGATGCATTTATTGATTTAAACTGAAATAACATTGGCAGAACAATGACACTATTATCTTGATACAGCTGCTTTACAGCAGAATTTGAATTTGCAGAATTTAAGAACTTTGCATCATTGATTATTTTCACTCCTCTTCAAAATTAATTCAGTGATGTGACTTTACAGATAAGGACAGCACATACTGTAATATATTAGCCATCGTATGTCAATTTAAAAAAGTTACACATAGGTTCATGAACATTATTTGTCAAGATTCATCACAAATGTGTCTGTTTAATACTTGATAAATACATTTTTAATATTTTTATTACACTTTTACTGATATACGAATGCTGAGAGAGCTTAACAGGCTGCAATTTCCCCTTGAAACATTTCCATTGTGTTCTGTGCTATTTGAGAGTGTTGTGAGAAAATGCAGTGTTTTCATAAATTGTTTGCGGATTATACATTTAGGTGTGCTGTCAAATGAATAAAGATCTTTTCGTAATTTGCCGGCTTTTTTGTAATTGCATGTGTTTTCATAAACTGCAGCACATTAAACTCTCATGGTCACAGTAGAATATTGATTTTTCACCATCAGCAGTCCTGATGGTGATAACTACTCAAAATTCAGTTATTTTAATAATGTCAAACTTTAAGTTATCATTTCTTTACATAAGCTCACTGTTTTAAACAATAAAATCTATTATTTGCCATATTTTAAAGAAAAAAACATTTTTATTGCTACAATCTCAGATTATAGATTATTATTTTTGAGCATTGACAGTTATTTAAAAAAAACTCATAAGTAAACTTATAAAATATTTAAGTAAACATAAAATAATACACACAAATAAAATAAATACTGATATCCATAATTACATAATTAATAATGATTTGCATCGCAGTGCTCAAAATAAAGAAATAGTTTTCTCCACAGCCCAAAGCAGAAAACGCTAAAAAAATACATTCTTTTTATATTTTCATTATTTTGTCTTGCTAACTAAAAAAAAGAAGAAGCAATGTTTACAACAAATGTAGGACATTTAGTTAAATAACACTGGGTTTAAATATGTCAATTTAAATATAAATGTTTATTTGCCAATATCTATGCTGTTTGCATCAAAGTGACAGTTCACCCCAAAATGAGAATTTGACTTTCTCTCAGATTATTCTAAAACTTTATATATGGCTTCCTGTTGAACACAAAAGAAGATATTTTGAAGAATGGCAGAAGCTGTAGCCTTTGGTTTCCACAGTTTCTTTACATGTTTTGTTCCTACTATGGATGCCAGTGGCTACCGCTTACAAAATCAAGTTAATATTTATGTATAAAGTGCTTTTAAAATCAACAAGTGTTTACCAAAGTGCTGTACAAGCATGTACCATTTAAAACAAAGAAAGTAGAAATGAGTTTTAAAACAAGATTTAAAAACAGAAAGGGTTTTGGGCTGCCTAACATGGAAAGACAAGTTTTGGGGCAATCACTTGGAAAAACCACCCTGGTTTTTAACCTTGTGCATGGAAAAGCAAGCCAAAGGTAACTGATCGGCACATCAAAGTTCCTTTGATGAAGTGCACATTTGAATTAAATGCAGAAAGGTGTCCTGGTGCTATAGTGCAGGGGTTCCCAAACTTTTCAGCACGCGACCCCTAAAATAACAATACCAGTGACTCGCGACCCCCAATATTCCCTGAGGTGGTTTTAAATACAGAAAACTTGCATGCAATGGCGCACACACACACTAATAGACCAAAGTCTATTCTTCGTTTAATTTTTTAAATGTATTTCAGTGCTGTAAATGGGCCAGAAAGTTTAACCTGGTGTTATAAAATCAATCTGACGCTATTGCTGTCTTTGAAATAATGTATTTACCCCAGGGGTCGCAATCCAATAGAACAAGTAAATAAGCTACTATAGTAACTATAAACGGCTGTTTTTTTCTCTTCAGTTGGTTATGGATAAAATATGGTAACTCTTATGGTCTAATAATAATAAGTAGATTTTTGGAAATCACCAGGCGACCCCCCTTCATTGTTCCGCGACCCCTCAAGGGGTCCCGACCCCCACTTTGAGAACCACTGCTATAGTGCATATACAGTAGGGATTTAAACTCAAAAGGTTTAGAACCACCTGAGGGTGAGCATATGATGATGAGTACTGTTTCGTTTACCTTTCAAGTTCTTTTAAGGGAGCCGAAATGATTACAAGAAGACTGAAAAAGACAATATGTCAATAAGGATTGGTGTTCACAAGGATTAATGGTAATAAACCACAACAAACCAGTCAATACAATAAACTAGACTCCAAATATATTTATAGTCATGTTTACCTGTAAATCAGAAGGTGACTCATGTCATGTCCATAACTTTTGTTTAATCCTTTTAAATATAAAGGAGCGTTTACAACATAGCATTCATATCTCTTTCACGTTAGGCAGTTGAAACTCCTGGTTCTAGATCAGTTGGTAACAGCAAATCATTCCTGATTAAAAATGACAGTGCATACATTAAAATAAAACATTCAGTCATGGAGTTACCACTGAATGCTGAGAATACACTTTGTTTTTTGCACAGCCGGTTTAGATGAGTGTGTTTTAAATCTAAAATTAGCTTCTGTGAAGTTCTGAATTATGCTTTCTTTCCGTCTCTCGTGTTTCTCTCTCACTCAGACTAAACTTGAAGTGATCGCTCTGCGAATTCCAAGATAATATGAGAGAAGCCAGTCTCCATGGCAATGGTCGCTAGTGGGTGAATCACCCTTAGTTACTATTGCACAATCAAAATACAGGATGAGGTCCCAAATTGTGTCCATGGCAACTTAGCGGATGTCATCTACTTAGGGTACTGGATCGTGGTCCTGCAGGTCGAGACAGGACTTTTTAAAAAGGGCAAAGTCTAAACCACTTTTTGGTCTTTTGATTGACTTCAGACCGCCAGAAATGATCCGCTTGATTGACTGCCAATGTTTCTCATATTCAGCATGAATTCTGTCTGTAAATATGAGCAGAATTATATGAATACAAAATGAAATGCATTTCATCCATTATGTAACTGTGCTGAATTGATGACGTGGCCAGCTTGACCGGTGGACAAAATCCCATCATGTTAACCATTATCTTCAATTATTGTTATGTAACACAATTTGAAGATATATATAGGACATCAAGGTTTTTCCACCAAAAATTGCTTTCTGAACTCTTCTGAATTGAAACAGTTCTGAAAATATAACATCCTTTTCTGTTATTTTTAACCATTTCAAGATTCAAGTTTATTTGTATCGCACTAGTCACAGCTGCTTGACTAAAGGTGCACATTATTGCATTACAATCAAAATCTGAAAAGTTAAGGAGTTGTGTATAGGGTGGACGTTACATTGCTCAGCATAACTGAGTTCACCCCATTTTGAAAATGCATATTTTTATCCATTTCTCAGTGAATATAGGCAATGTATTTTGATGAATTTAAACAAAACTGATTTATTAAACAAATATATTTATTAAAATAATATTTTAGTCACCAAACATATTTAGAAATTGAAAGATGATACAATTAAATTCAAGCAAAATATTGCTAAAAAATGACAACCTACAAAATTCAGTACTGACAAATCTAATGTATATGCACAAATACAATAGTGTACAGCTTCCTACTAAAAATATGAATTTAAAAGAGAGATTTGTGAGAGGTGTACTTATATATGCTGAGCACTGTGTGTATAAACATAGTTAACCTGCAGTTATATAGTATATAGTATTCCTCTAAAAAATGTTCAAAGAATCTCTAAAACCCTCAGGATGAGCGTCCCCAGGAGAAAATAGCAAGCAAAGAAAATAATTAGCGAAGCTGCTGTTCATAATAATGTATTCGAACATGAGATAATAGTGGGGATGTAAAAATGCTTTTGAAGAGTTGCATTTTACTGCATTTTCCAATTCAGATATCCCCAAATGCCACATTTCTTTTTCCATTTGTCATTTTATGATAAAAATTACATTATTATTTTTATTTTTGAATAAATATCATCAGCCTTTTGCGAAACTAAATGTTTTACTCAAAATATAATAATGTATAAATATAATAACAGTTTTTTAAGTAGTCTCTTTACACATACATAAATACAGTGGTGTGAAAAATCGTTTTACTGATTTCCTTTTTTTTGCATGTTTGTCGGACCTTAATGTTTCAGTTCATCAAACAAATGTAAATAACAGAAGTTAACGCATCATGCAGCTTTGAAATGAAGGATTTAATTTTAAAGAGAAAACAAAATACAAAATGACAAAGCCCTTTGTGAAAAAGTGTTTATCCCCTAAAACAGGGGATCCCAAATTCGGGATCACGATGATTTTCAAAAATCTAATTTATTTAATTAAGTGAAGTTTCACAAACTAATTTCAAGAGGAGCATGTGATATGATTGACCGCAGCTGGTCTCTCATCATTTCATCATTCGGTAGCCAATCAGATTAATCCAAACTCACGATAAGTAGCCTAGCAAAAACTGACTCCCTTATCCAAACCCCCCATCCACCCCTTTTCCCCCTTTCTTCCTTTACCACTGGGAGCTCTCGAGAACCACCTGATCTAATACTCCCTTTACATGCTCTATCGACCAGGCGGGAGCCCTGGGCTCAATTACTGTATCTCCGAGCTCAGGGTTCTCTCCCGGAACAGCATGCCAAACCTGCTAATAGCGTCAAGCAATATCTAAGTGTGAACTCTTGAAACTAATAGAATTACCTATTGTGTGGGCCGTTTATATATTTATAACCACCTCAGAGTATATTGGGGAGTCGCGCATCACTGGCAGTGTTATTTTGGGGGTCGCAGGCTAAAACATTTGGGAACCCTTGCCCTAAATAACAGGTTGGAGCACCCTTAGCTGCAACAACTGCAATCAAGCGATTTCAATAACTTGCAATGAGTCTGTTATAGCAGTGTAAAGGAATTTTGGCACACTCATCTTTGCAGAATTGTTGTAATTCAGCCACATTGGTTTTTTTTTTTTTTTTTTTTTGAGAATGAAGCACCTTTTTGAGGTCGTGCCACAGCATCTCAATTGGATTTAGGTCAGGACTTTGACTAGGCCACTCCAGAGTCTTCATTTTGTGTTTTGGATCATTGTTCTGCTGCAGAAGCCAGGTTTGCCTCAGTTTGAGGTCACTAACAGATGGCCGGACATTGTTTTTTGTCAGGATATTTCGGTACACAGCAGACTCCATGGTTCCAAACCATTTTGTTCAGTCTTTTTTTGTGACCTCTTGGATAAGTTGTTGCTAAACTTTTGGGTTAATTTTGAGAAGGTTCTCCACTGTTCCATGTTTTTGCCATTTGTAGATTATGGCTCTCATTGTGGTTCGCTGCAGTCCCAGTGCTTTAGAACTTTTTCCAGATTGATAGATCTGAATTATTTTCTTTCTCATTTTTAAAAATTTCTTTGGATCTCAGCATGATGTCTCGCGTTTGAGGATCTTTTGGTCTACTTCACTCTGTCAGGCAGGTCTAATTTAAGTGATTTCTTCATTGCAAACGGGTGTGACAGTAATCAATGGCTAGAGAAATTGAACGGTGTGATAAATCAAGAACGAATATCAATAAATGTGAGAATTAAATAGAATTTGAGGCATGCACATGTGGCATAAGTATAAATGATTTACAATACGCAATAACCCTGAGTTTGAAAATAATATTAACCCTATCTATATTAGTATAGTACAATATTAGAGGGATATTCTTATTTTTTTTCTTAGAGCACAATACAATTTTATCATCTTTCATTTGAAACGCTCATGCTCTTTAAAGCAGCACAGATTCTGATTGCTTCTAAACGTTTTTATCATTCATGATTACAGCAATATTGAGTCTTTTGATTCTCAAGACTTTTCTGACCTCAATGAGGTCATGTATTGTCTGACCGTAGAACGCCACATTCACATGCAGGAAATGGGGAGGATTATACAACATCCTCTCACCTCTCTCCATGTGTATTTACACGACGGGAGTGAGTCACGGAGAATAATAGGGGAAGATTCATTCACGCACACACATATACACACACATTCACATTACCCAGCCTTAAACTTAAGCACATATGCACACTCACAGATTTGTACACACAGACCTGGATTCATAATTACAATGATGACGCACAAATGGGTGAAATATCTCCGTCATCTCTGTGAGTCTGAGGAGGAGGAGGTGAGGAGAGAGAATGAGTAGAAATATAAAGACTGATAGTGGTTCTCTATCATGTGCTGTGTTGATTTCAGGTCAGGACTGCTATGTCTGAGGAACAGTTGGATAACAGCTTTCCTTGCCCTATTTATCGGTAATGGCCCCCCCGTTGTGGAGCAAGAGCTGCTGTTGATTTCACTGAGACTTTCTGGCTATCCTTCTTTCTTCTGTATACTGTTGTTAACCAGTGGTACCTTTGTATCTACTGATATTCACTTCAATGTTGTGCTATCAGGAAGGTTTATATCATGTAAGGGTCTCTTTTAGAAACATCCAGAAGTCCAGTTTTAAAAATAAAGGTTATTTGTTGGTGTCAATGGTTCCCTAAGAATCTTTAACATGCATAGAAACTTTTTATTCCACAAAAGAATCTTTATAGTGGAAATTAAAATGTTATTTTTATTGAAATTTTCTCCGAGGAGCCCAAAAAAATGGTTTTATATAGCATCATTCTGAAAATCACCTCTTTTGGTTTAGCGTGACTCATTTTAAGAGTGTTATCCTGATCATGAAGATTAGGCCAGTTATAGAATCATGGAAAAATGAAACATATTTAGCTTTGGCAGGTGCTTATTCACACACTTTTTCCACACTTTATCAAAAATTCCACATTTATATAACATCACACCGGTGAGATCTACCATATTCTTAAAACTTATCAAATTAGGCAGCTGATGAAATGAAACACCTGAGATTAATTTCCATCCTCTGTCCTCAATGTCATTCAGCACACACAGCTCTAGGTGGTGCCATGACTCAGCAAGAACAGTTCTCATGGCAGATCCAGCAAATATATATGTAGGTCATGAACACCTTTATATTGCTTCTAATTTCATACTTGAAATAAAGATTTCTAAATCATTTTAGGTAAACAGAATTCTGGATAACCATAATGCAGGTTTCACATGGCTTACAGTTTACATGAATCTCATGTAAAAGCCTGGTTGTCTTTAAACTTTCTAGATTTTAGTGAGAGTAAGACTGAAATTAATTTGTTCGGTCTGTCAAACTTTTTCAGAGCACCAATAGTTAATCTCGAAAAATTAACTTTTTCTATGAAGCCTTAGGTTAAATATCTGGGTGTTATTCTGGATGATGGCTTGAGCTTTGACAGATACATGCAGTGGTCAAATCCTGCTTCTTTCAGCTTAGACTTTTTTTCAAAAATCTTTGAAAAAATAATACATTTATTACCACCAGATTGGACTATTATAAATCATTAAACTTTGGGATTAGTCAGAAAATCTTATCCAGTTTATTAGTTCAAAATGCTGCTGCAAGGCTTTTAACAGGTACCAAGAAACATGACCACATCACACCAGTTTTACGCTCTTTGCACTGGTTCCCTGTGCACTATCGAGTCACTTTTAAAATTCTTCTCTTGGTTTTTTAAATCTCTAAATGGCCTGGCACCTTCTTATCTGTCAGACATGTTGATTGAGCATCAGCCTGGTCGGTCATCTAACCAGAGATTGTTATGCATCCCTAAGTCGAGGCTGAAATGCAGAGGTGACCGTACCTTCGCAGTAGCTGGTCCTAGGTTGTGGAATGCTCTGGCGCTCTGTATTAGAGCTGTTTTATCCCTCTCTGTTTTAAGTCTAGTTGAAAACTTACCTCTTTGATTTGCTATTTTATCAATGAAAATTGTCTGTTTTAGCTATAATTTTACATATTTTTCTCTATTGTGATTTGTATTGTGCAGCACATTGGTCAACCTCTGGTTGTGTTTAATAGTAATATAAATAAAATTGACATTGACAACAATTAATCATATTCATATGTTGATGTTGCACGCTAAGCAACTTAAACCCTGGGTTATTATCCTTATTTGGATATTAGTATCAGCACTAATCTTAATAAACACATAGTTACATAAGGGCAAATCCTCGTATCATATTTTGGAGTGCAGAAGTTTGTTCCAAAAGATGAACCGAAGAAGAACCATATATAAATGTTTAGAGGACATTCTGTATTTGCTGGGACCCTGCTGGTGTCATGGAGGAAATATTAATTAATGAGAAAGAGTTGGTTCGATCCAATCACAGCACACTATTATGAATAAGATATAACTTCTCACAGGCGAACTCATGCTGTTTTGCAAATTGGTCTGTTTTAAACTGAAGGTTATCCTGGAAAGAATCTACTACAGTCCGAGGCTCAGTCACACTCTCTCAGTTTAAAACTAGATTAAAGACCTATCTTTTTAGTAAAGCATACACTTAATGCATCGCATACAAGTATGATGCATGAATGTGCTCCATGCAGGTGAGCTGGCTTGACAACTACCTGTAGGACACTCTCTTCCTTAATACACCAGACGTTAGAGTGTTAGAAACACCCATATGCTTTATATTTGTTTATGTAACTGCTATTTTCATTTATAACACTCCATTTTTGCATCTTGTTTAAATACACTATGAACAGCAACTTTGCTAATTATTTTGCTTATCTCTATTCCCACCTGGGGATATTCATTCTGAGGTCCCTAGAGACTATTCAACGCCATTGATGCAATCCAAGACCTGTGAAGAGATGATCCCAAGGTATCCATAATCCTGGACCAGGTCATTTCCCGAGCTATTGCTGTGGTCGTCATGGAGGAATGGAGTGCATGAGACTGATTCCTGAAAGACCACCATGACAAATGAGTCCCTGCATTGATCCTGTGGGCCAGCAATGATCAACCGCCAGTGCTCTACTCACACCAGCAGCTTCTTCACGATGGACGTCCAGCTTCTCCAGCCTCCGGCGCCTAGACTGCAGCTCCACACAGGAAGTTTGGCCAGAAGAATAATGGTCGTGCCCAACAAAGCCTAGTTTCTCTAAAGGTTTTTTTTTACCCTTCGCTTTGTCAATTGCTGAAGTTTGTTCTTCACCACTGTCACCACTGGCTTGCTTGGATCAGGACTTGTGGAGCTGCGCTTCGGTGGATTACTCTTCAGTGTCTGAATATTCAGCAATTAAATTTAAACCACACTGAACTGAACTAAACTGAACTTCAACTCTGAAATCTGGACTTTACTAGAACTATGTTAAGCTGCTTTGACACAATCTACATTAAGTAGATAAATCTGTAAGGTCAAGTCACCTTTATTTAGCACTTTATACAGTAAAGAATGAGAATCTACGTCATGGCACGCTGCGTTTCGCCATGATTTATGATGCACTCAGGAGTGCACAATGTAAACCAATGCAAATCACCACGCAAAAGTAGACTGTTTTATAATAATACCTTTAACAAAATCTTTCAAACACAGAATATACAACACAATCTCACGGCAATTCGTAACTTTTTCATTTAGTGGCTAATTCGTATGAATTCGTACGATCTAATTCGTACAATTTAGCACAATTTGCTTATCCCCCAATGACGGTTGGGGATAGGGGTGGGGTCAGGTGCCACGCCTCCTTTTTAAAATCGTACCATTTCTTACGACTAAACTCGTACGAATTCGTACGAATTAGCCACTGAACTGGCAAAACGTAAAATACTTACGTTTTCTCGTGAGATCAGGCTGGAATATAATATGGACTTATTATAAACACTCAGTGGCTTGCAAAAGTATTCACACTCTTTGAACATTTTTACATTTTCTCACATTATGACCTTAAACCTAAATATATTTTATTGGAATGTTATGTTAAAGACCAACAAAAAATGACATACAATTGTGAAGTAGAATGAAAATTTGACATGAGATAAAAAAAAGTGCAGTGTGCAAAAGTATTCAGACCCCCAGGGTCAATCCTTTGTGGAACCCCTTTATGCTGCAATTACTGCCAAAGTCTTTTGGGGTATGTCTTTACCAGCTTTGCACATCCAGACACTGAAATCTTTGCCCATTCTTCTTTTTTCAAAACAATTCAAGCTGAGTCAGATTAGATGGAGAGCATTTGTGAACGGCAGTTCACCACAGATTCTTAATTGGATTGAGGTCTTATGTATGATTTTCTTTCTACTTCACAATTGAATGTCACTTTCTGTTGGTCTTACACATAGCATTTCAATAAAATATATTTATATATGTGGTCATAACGGGAGAAAATGTGGAAAAGTTCAAGGGGTGTGAATACTTTTGGAAAAATTTCAGAATAATCTGTCTCCAGCAATGATGTGTAGGCTAACTAGAGAAGCCAATGCAGGAGTGGATTAAATAAATATAATAAAGATATTATAACAAATAAAGATAAACCAATAAAGATGAATAACAAATAAAGAAAATCTGTAAGTGTCAGTATACCAATAAACTGCTGCCAGAAAACATTTCCATATTTTTTTATTTTTGTAGTGCGAGCGCTTGATTGCAAATTAGTGTATGATAAAATAAACCTATAGAAATCAATGGATCTCAGTTTACCAAATGCCCAGAATGCATACGCTGCGCCGTAATGACACATTCCTATTCTGTATACAAATGGTTTCAATGCTGCTTAAATTTAATAAACAAAAATAGAATCAGTGATGTAAACTCCAATAAATATGACACAAAGCAGCTCTTAAAAGACACTAATGTCATTATTGGAGTTAGTGAGGTGTTGATTCAGTTCAGTTATTGAACTGTGTAAAGTTCAATTCAGGGACTGTAAAAGCAACTCCACAGGAGATATAAATGCTGTTATTCAGCTCAAATCAGTTTAATGTTAATTCAATTTAATCAATGACAGTGTCCACAGTGCAAAATCTGTTCAATCGTGAGACAAACTCAATTCAGTCATAAAGCCGCTCTCGAGAGGACAGCAGAGTTATTATTCAGCACAGTTCACAGGTTTTGTTCTGTATTTGTTCTGTGTCTGCAGTCAATTTCATAATAATTCTACATAATTATTAAATAATAACTAAAATATTACTAAAATAATGTTATTATTCCAAAAAAATTAACTATAACTTATTTATTTTTAGCAAAGGTTTGCTATTTAATGTTATAATGTTAAAAAGTATAGCATTAATAATGTCCTTATGTTAGTTTAAAGCTAAAAGAGCATGAAAACAATATACAAAGTTCTGTCATGAAACTCTATGCACGCAGGCTAATAGATCACCTAATCTGTTCCTACATCATTACCTACATGGCACAGGAGATAGCTTGCTGTCACCTCAGCAGCCAATAAGTTTGCTCCTCCACATTCTAAATGCTCCGTGTTGTTCTACACTGTAAAGCCGCGATCACAATAGAGTTTGTGCTTGAAATTCCCCTCATCCAAATGCCTTTGTATGCTTTCACCCACGAGAGGAGTGGGTGGGTCTGCGACCAGTGCCTCCATGGCTGCAGGACCAGTTGGCTGCCAGCCCTAATCGGACTGTATCCATATCCCCTGTTCCCATCCCGTGTCAATGTTGTGTCTTATCTGTGTGCTTTTATGCTAGATTGAGCTGTTTTTTTCACCCTGTTTTTACCCTGCTTTAACTCAAGAGCAAGGTTAGAGGGTATGTTTTTTTAGCCTAATAACTCTCCAGATGTATCTTACTTCCCTTTCTAAATGCTACCTCCTGTGACCTGTCTTCCCCTGAAAATTGTGATGTTTGTGTACGATCGGGAGGGTTCAATTTCACTATACGAAAGTGTATGTGACAAATAAAGGCCTGATTTGATTTGAAAAGGGGCGGGTGAAAACAGTTAGTTGATAAAGCAAGCGATTGCTCCATATTTTAAATTTCTGTACAGAGAGGTCAAGTTTTAATCTTCAATCAGTCTCACGCAGTCTCAGGATGTGATTTTGCAGGTTATAACTATGGAATGCAGCGACATGCAAAACTTGTCGCAAAAGCTTGCATTTCCAGTCTACCGCATTCGCTTGTATATGAATGAAAGTCTATGAGGCCAAAAGTGCAGTGACTCAGCTTAAAGTTGCAGCATATCTTTGAAGACCTTCTTCCACCCCAACTCCACCTGTGTCACCAAGACCGAACACATCAAATGCTATATACACTCACCGGACGCTTTATTAGGTACACCTTTCCAACTGCTCATTTACACAAATTTCTAGTTAGCCAATTACATGGCAGCAATTCAATGCATTTAGGCATGTAGACATGGTCAAGACGATCTGCTGCAGTTCAAACTGAGCATCAGAATGGATGAAGAAAGGTGATTTAAGTGACTTTGAACGTGGCATGGTTGCTGGTGACAGACAGGCTGGTCTGAGTATTTCTGAAACTGCTGATCTACTGGGATTTTCATATACAACCATCACTAAGGTTTAAAGAGATGGGTCAGAAAAAGAGAAAATATCATGTGAGCAGAATTTCTGTGGGAGCAAATGCCTTGTTGATGCCAGAGATCAGAGGGGAATGACTGGTTCCAGCTGATAGTAAAACAACAGTAACTCGAATAACTTCGTGTTACAACCAAAGTATGCAGAAGAGCATCTCTGAACACACAACACGCAGAACCTTGAGGCAACAGGTTCTGAACAGGAAACTGAGGCTACAATTCACACCGGCACACCAAAATTAGACCATAGAAAATTGGAAAAATGATGCCTGGTCTGATGAGTCTCTATTTCTACTGAGACTTTTGTATGGTAGAGTCAGAATTTACCGTAAACAACATGAAAGCATGGATCCATCAGGGTTTGTATCAACAGTTCAGGCTGGTGGTATTAGTGTAATGATGTGGGGGATACTTTCTTGGCACACAACACAGCCTACCTGAGTATTGTAGCCGACCATGACCATGTACAGTGTACCCATCGTCTGATGTCTTCCAGCACTAATCATCTCAGAGTGTTTTCTTGAACATAACAATGAGTTCACTGTACTTAAATGGCCTTCGCAGTCACCAGATCTCAATCCAATAGAGCACCTTTGGGATGTGGTGGAACAGGAGATTCACATCATGGATGTGCGGCCGACAAATCTGTAGCAACTGGGTGATGCTATCATGTCAATATGGAGCAAAATCTCTGAGGAATTTTTTCAGTACCTGGTAGAATCTATGCCACAGAGGATTGAGGCAGTTCTGAAGGCAAAAGGGTACTAGTAACAAAGTGGCTGTTAAGTGTACATATATTCATTACTATACTAAATCTCTGAGAAGTGTCATGACAGAATTATAAATATTTAAAACCTAATAAAACTGACAACAAGACAACAAAATATTAAGCTAAATATATACTGTATGTCACTCACTCAGTGATGCTAAAATAACCCTGTTGCTTTAATGGGGTGAAAATGGGGCGTAATTCTTTTATTATGTGGTTGCACCTGTTGTCAATTAGCTCCTAATTGAAGAATATAAACAGTATTTCAAACACTGAATCCAACTATGCTTTTAGCTATGTCTATTCATATTACATAGCGTCTCATGCTGTATTGCTTTAACACAAACCTCTAATGTCCTCTTATTTGAAGTACAGTAGTAGGTAGTGTTTTGCTGATGGACAGGAATGGAGTCAATGTAGTAGAAAAGAAAATGTCAGCGTCGTCATAGAGAAAACCAGGAAATTCGCATAATTCTCCTTTTCCACTCTTCCTGTTCCTCCCAGACATGCTCTCAATATTTCCGCATGGATGTTTCGCCGCTTTCCCTTTCCAGCTTCACCCCTCAAGACATTGAACTCACTGTTTTTTCCCTTCCTCTGTTCCTCAATCTCTTATTTTCTGGCTCAATCTGCGCGAACAGATGGCGTGTAAAAGCCTTCATTCCTTCCATTACAAATGAAAAACTTGCACAGTGAGAATTCATCCCGACCAGAACCCATTCATGAACTCATTAAAAACCAAAAGCCATCTTTGGCCTTAGCGATCTGATGTAAGTTGACACAGCCTGTCTCAGCGGTTCAAAGAGCCGTTTTGTTTATATAAAATGAGCCACATCACATGAAATGGATATCCTGCTTTATTCTGAAGGTTTTTCCCCCATATCTTCTTTCACTGGATAATGATACAGCTGAGTCACCAGTTCTCCATTGCGGCACAGGAATCTCTGGAGATGTTTATATTAATCTAAAGCCAAAACTGCTGACAGCTTTGTGATACTATATATACAATACACTATATATAGTGGTTCTCAATATTTATGACTCACAATAACCTTTATCACTTCACAGTAATATGCTGTTTGAAGACTCCATATTCATGCCAGTTGTTCATATATTAAGGATTTTATGAATACGCTGTAGTATACTATGAATTTCTACCCAAGTTTGGTCAAATTTATAAAAACTCACCTCATATACAGTTGATGTCAGAATTATTAGCCCCCCATTGAATTGTTTTTTCTTTTTTAAATATTTCCCAAATGATGTTTAACAGAGCAAGGAAAATGTACCAGCAAACATATAGTAAACCCACATAGCTTTCTTACTAGCTTGTAAACATGGGAACTACAGTTACAGCAAAATTATTAAACAATATTTCTTTTTCGAATATTTCCCAAATGATGCTTAAGAGGGCAACCACTTTTTTTGCCTCCTTAATCATATACAGAGCCTAATTAACTAACCTAACTTGCCCAATTAACCTAGATAAGCCTGTAAACTGCACTTTAAGCTGAATATAAATTATAATAAATTAGTTCTTTTTTTATTAAAGGTGCAGTTTGTAAGTCGAAACCCAGTGGTTAAACTAGGTATTATACTCATGGTTCAAAACATGCAAGAGCAGGTTGCCAGATTGAGTCATCAACAAAGGCTGATTTAAGTCGTGTTCCAAATAAAAGCATGTTATAGAAGGAATATTTTCCATATTAAGAGGAGTTTCTAACCAACATCTGAAATTATATTTTAGAAATTATATTTTATCTTCTATTTCTCACAGGTGAACAACTGGATAAACTGACCATGATCCCCTCAGGTACACCTCATGTGCTTTATTTACTGTGAAAGCTAATAATGTGAGTCTGGATGCCATTTCACATTACATTTATTGCCATACTACACTGTAAAAAAAAAATGCACAACTTTACGGTTGGGGTGCCGTTTAAAAAAAAAAAAAAAAGTTAAATAACCGCCGTTAAATTACAGGAATTTCCAGTAAAATAACAAAAGTAAAATTTCTGAATTTTAATATCTGTTACTTTACTGTAAATTTCTGTATTTTTAGGTCCGTTATTTTGTGGTAAATTTCGGTAATTTAATGTCTGTTATTTTACAGTAAATTTCTGAAAAATAAGGTCTGTTACTTTACAGTAAATTTCTGTAATTTAAGGTCCGTTATTTTGTGGTAAATTTCTGTAATTCAAGGTCCGTTAAATAATGGATTTAAATGGAGTAAAATAATAGATTTTTCTTACAGTGTATTGAAAACAGCAGCAGATAGTTTAGCTCAGATCTTGAAAATAAAATAAACCATTTGAAATGGAACTTGAGAACTGTGATTTAGTGTAAACCAAAACATATCAGTGATTCAGCATGCACATTTAATAATGTTAAAGAGGTTTAATTTGTATTAATGGGATTATAAACCTTACCATTTTGTTGGAGTGCATGCAGTGAGTACACTATTATGTGCTTCTGAATAGCTGTATAAACATTTCTGTTGCGTTACGTCTGGTGCACACAGCCCAATTGCTTATCACTGCAAATCTCAAGACACATAGCGTGTTTGAACATATGGTTACAATGTAAAAATTTTTGATAAAATAAAATGTATGAATAGAACCATGATGAATGTAATTTCTGGTCATAATATCCAAAAAGTCACAAAGAAAAAGGTTTTAAAAGGCAGATGAAACAGTAATTTATTGGCTACATTGATCCAAAACAAACACCACACAACATATTAGCCAAACAACAGTCTAACAGTCGAGATCTATAAATTATAAACAGTCTTAAAAGACATGCAATTCTCTTTGGGCATCAAGGGCATGAGTTTCCAGTAAGAATGAAGAAAACTAATGTTTCAGAGATCAGCTTTAATTGACACAAAAACAAACACCAATGATTCATCTTCACACTGACACATACTACTTACACACTATGTTTGTGTAAAAAAAAACCGCAAGGGAAGACGTGGAAATCTTACAGAAATCCTAAGGTGTGAATGTGGTAGTTGAATCAGAGATGGCTGAAATGGGGCAGAAAAAAACGACACTGCAGGAACAATGAACATTCGTAAACAGCACGTCCTCTCTTCTGCCCTACATAAGCCCGGCACAAACACACAGATTAACACCTCTCTCAGCAACTTCCAGCCTTCGCCTCCACCATACCATGAGATGAAGGAGAAATCGGGGCGTCTTCCCTCTGAGTTATGGAGGAGAAAATTAAAAACACACCTACAAAATGCTTCCAGTGGGACATTCTGGTTCTTGTGTGTTTTTCCATCTCCCTTCCAGTTTTAAGGTTAATCCTGTTTTCCCTCTCTCCATTGGCGGGATCCCTCATTCCATGCCACATAAACGAAGAGCGCCAGAACCACATGGACGGCAAGCACAGCGAGGATGGCAGCGTAGAAGTAGCTGTCATTGCTGGAGTAGCCCAAAGTGGCTGCGAAGACAGAAATAAGCAAGAATGATCAATGATTACTAAAGCAAATCAAAAACACTGCACCTAAAGACAGGAGTACTCTGTCAAAATATCTGTTAATCAACAGCTCCCGTATTTTGTAATTCACAAGTGTTTATTTAAGGTTGTGAATTGCATCATGGGATGTAAATTCTTGCTTGGTTGACTTTTGATGTTGAAAATTAAACTCTACAGTTTAACGAAGTGACTTTTATTGACATTTTAGTAGTCTGAAAGAATATAATGTATCCAATATATAAAGAAATAAGTCTGTAAAATGTACAGGCAGTTGACTACAAGGTTTTTGTACTGTAATATACAACACTAACACACACAACATATCATTATATCATAAGCTATTAAATAACTCTTAAAAGTCACCTTTTTTCAAGGTTTTCAAAGTTAATACTTGAAAGATTAAACTCCCATAATGCAATTCAAAGCATAAATAAACCAGGAAAAATAAAAACACTAATCACAAAATACGGAAAACTGCTAATTTACGGATATTTTTACAGTGTACGTGATTTAGTTCTAAAATATTTTGGAGTAATGTTTGTTGTAATGTATCTTTTATTTAATGCCATGTCAGCAACTAAAGCTATTTTCATGGAAAGACCATTTCAATAATAAATATACAACTAATATAAACAAACAAATTAATACATAAACTAAATAGGATTTTTAGCACTAATGTAACATTTTTCCTGGTGTCACTTCGCCTAAAATGTCCTTCAGAGAGTTTACTTCATAAAAGCATCTTCTGGAATCATAGAAGGCAGGACAGTCCAGTAGAATGTGTCTTACTGTAAGAGGAACTGTGCGTTATGTTTGTTAAAAATCTCTTTACAGTCTGATGGCGATCGCCAAGTTAAAGAGATCACCCTAAAATGATTCCAAACCACTTTTCTTTGTTTTTTCCCTGAACACAATAAGATATTTGAAAGAAGCTGTGGAAAAATACTATGGAAATCAATGATTACAGGCATCCGAAATTCTACATAAGCTCAAAACAGCGATTTCTGATCACCTTACTGTACGTTCACACCGAAAGCGGCGAGAGCGTCAAAGTAGCCGGAAGTCATTCATTTTCAATGAGAGCCGGCGGCGATAAGCGGCGAGGAGCAGCGCGGCGCGTCTTCGCCGGCGTGAGCATCGAGGAGAGTTGAAATGAAGTCAACTTTATGGTAATGAGCTATGATGCGGTTCGGCGGCAAGCAATCAGAATGAAGACGTCCATCGCTTGATAGCAGTTCAGAGAACACAGACCTGTGAACTTTGGTTCCGACCACAGTTGTTCCCAAGGGTTTGATTATTGCGGTCACCGGATTTCCAATTATTTAAAAAAATTTTCCTACAGGAACATACATTAAATAAGTTACTGGCGAGTTACTGATGTTCATTATTGTTATATATTTATCTTAAAAAAGCGGGAATCTCACGCGATGTGACAGTACAAAACGTCTGTCTGAAAAAGGATATTTCAGACATATGGTCACATATTGGATAAATAGAGCAAAGCCACACGCAACTTGATCTTCCATTGTTGTATGAATTTGATAAGAAGTGCGCAACATTTTCATGCTAGAAACATGTTTTATGCAGGAATGTAACTGATATGCTGCAACGGCTCCTTTAAATATGAGATCAATGTAGCGAGTTTTGACGCTCTCGCCGCAGGAGCTGAAGGCAGAGAGCGTTGTCGCCAGGGCGGTCAGAGCGACCTTGGACGCTCTCGCCGCTTTCGGTGTGAACGTACGGTTAATCTGACTAAAGTCATAACTGAACTAAACACATGTGGAATTAAGACATGTGGATTATGCATATATTAGTGGCATTATTGAAGTAAACACCGTGATAAACTATTTTTTGCATTGTTAAATTCCATAACACTCACACCAGTCCTTACTCTTTATTTGCGTCTAATACCCCAGTTTGTCACAGGGGTCATTAAGAAGCAGGGTCTTTTCATAGGATCTCAGATAAGAATAATAATGGGAAACTGACACATCATCACTCCACTAGCAGATTCGCGCTACATCACCGATTTTGATCCCCCTCCAATAACTATTTTAAACCCGGAAGATGAAATAAGCTGACAAAAGCTCAAAATTAACCAGTTTTCCCCACAATTAAAGCTGACATGTGCTAATCTTGTCTTAACTGATGCTCAAGGCACACAAATCTGTTAAAATCTAAAAAAAAAAAAAAAAAAAAAAGTATTCCAGGGTGTCTTGAACTTTTAATAAAGTTAGAAAAGTTTTAATTGAATCATAAGAGTTTTCATAGTGAGTCGTGTTTACAGTAATCTTGTGAAAACCAACTTGCATGACTAAATGGTCAAGCACATCCTCATGAGCGCTTGAGTGGATGTTTAATACTCACCTAGATTCAATTCAATAGAGAATGGCCATGCATTTTGAAAATCTCAGAATCAATCTTTCTTCACAGCTCTATTCCCATTACTCAGACTGAGGGAGAATGGAAGGCAAACAGGAGAGTAATTTTCCTCCTGAACCAACAACAAGCTTTGTACTGTAATGATTCCTCAAGAGTAAACAAGATTTGGGCTTATCGGTCTCTCTCTGTCTGTGTTGTTTACAGTCTGGTCTGGTTTGGCTGTAATCATTCATTTGTTTTGGAGGAAGCATGGATTTTGAGGAGATTTTCTAAAAGGTGGGATCTTGTGCTTTCAAAACTATTTTTCTCTGAAAAATCCCAAACCCTAACTTCAAAAGGACAATTCTCACAAAAAACATTCTTAGGCTACCCAAGAGTAAAGTCGTTTTCTAACAGAAATCTTTGGCGATTCATAAAATCTGCTGAAAGAAAAAAGGAACACATATTTAATAGCCTGAGAGTGGTAAATTAACAGAACCTTTAAACTGAAGTGTCCCTTTAACATCACTATAAAATCAAAACTGACAAATTTGATAGGAAACTGCATGACTCATGCAATGATCTACTCGTATACATTTTTTAAATCACGTGCCTTGTGTAACAAAATAACTTCTGACAACCTGTTACTTAAATCAGGTGAGTGGGCTTGACAAACCACTTGTGGAAACACACTCTCGCTCTCTCACTCATAAAAAAAAAACTCTTTTGCACTCTTACTGTACGTCCACATGAAGATGGCGAGAGCAACAAAGTTTGCTCTCTTTGCTGCAAGTTTGCAGATTGGAAAAGTCAAGGTTTTAAAACCGCCAACGTTTTCTGTTATATATATATATATATATATATATTTTTTTTTTTATACAGGTTTTTCACAACTATTTTATTTAGTTTTTTAGGACAACAGTATTTCCAGCAGAAAAGGAACTTCTTCATCAAAAGCTACTAGGCCAAAATATTTTAAAAGTTTCCTAAAATAAAATATATCGTATTCAGCGGAAAAAAAGTCTTCGTATTATACCCAGACATTTAAAAATAACATATTTTGGAGCAGTAATCACAAAACCAGGAAACCGTGATTTTTTATTCAAGGTTATCAAACGGTCAGAATTCTTATACTGGCCCATGCCTGCTGTCATTATAGTTGGAGTGAGATTCCTGCTTTTTTTAAGAAAAAAAAAAAAAAACACACTACCAGTCAAAAGATTGGGGTCCGCATGATTTTGAAATGTTTTAAAATAAGCTTCTCCTGCTCACCAAGGCTGCATTTATTTTATCAAAAATACAGTAAAATTTGTAAAATTGTGAAATGTTGTTGCTCTATAAAATAACGTTCAAAACAATTCATGATTTATTTGTGATTTAAAGAGGAATTTTCAGCTTCATCACTCCAATCTTCAGTCACATGATCCCTTCAGAAATCACTTTAATATTAATTTTATTATTATGTATTTGTATTATTAATATTATTAATGATAATAGTAATAAAAGTGATAATGATTGGAGTAATCATTTCATTTTAAAACTACATACAATAAATAATAAATGAATATTTAACAATCAATTTTTTTGCACTTAATAAATGCTGCCTTGATTAACAGAATCATTTTCCTAAAATAACATGAAAAAAAAAACATGACCCCAAACTTTTAACAGGTAGTATATGTGTGTGTATATATATATATATATATATATATATATATATATATATATATATATATATATATATATATATATATATATATATATCCCCTATACAGAAATCTGAAATGGCGATATATGAACACAAATAAAATAATTTCTAATTCATTTGACTGTGAAAGAAGCAGATAAATCTTGCTCTGGAGCAGGCTAGCTGCAATGAACAAACTAGTGTAGTAACCTAATTTGGCCTGTTTTCATGCAACTGATTGAGGGCCAAATTTAGCCAGGATAGCTTGAAAATCAAAGCTTCATCCCCTCAACTATTGCTTTTGTACAATCCTAACTGTTCAATGTGCAATAATGTTTTAAGATACCAAAGCAATAATGACTGATTAAAGAAAAAACTGCCTTTACAGTAGCTAAAACCTGGTGCAAACTAAACTGAACATGAACCAGCTACAATGGCTAGCTAGCTGATTGGGCTTCACTTTTTTTTTCTTTTTTTTTGTATAGATAGGCTAATTTACTTATCAAGCTAATTTGATAACAGATTGTAGCAATGACATTAGATCACCTAAATGTAATGTGCCTGTTTTTGAAACTGGTTGAGTTTGTCTTGAGAGTTGGCAGCAGAGGAAATGTCATTTCTCTCGAATGTGCCTCACTAACACCATCACAACCTCCTGACAAATTTAATATACTGACTTGCAATGCAGCACGGCACAGATATTTAGCAATGGGCTGTGATGTGGACAGTATAAATATACAGTACTGAGCACAATGGAGCCAATAATAATGAGATCATCAGAGTTGTTATAAATATTTAAATAACGTTAGGTAAATACATGGCTGATCAGCCTTTAAAGCGAAATACCTTCAAAGAGAAGGGACTTTGATGTAAAATACAGTCCGATGGGTAGAGTTATCATCAGAATAGTGAAAAACAGTAGAGTCTTGAGCACAGAGACAAGAGACCCGTCATTCCTGAATGAAGAAAGAGGAAGAAAGAGGACATGGAGAGATTAGTCTAAGTACGACTGGAAATCTGAATATTAAACGAAATCAAGTGTACTATCATGTACACTTCATGTTAAATATGTGTAAAGGTGTCTAGTTGATTTGAATCCGCTAAATTTCATGTGTTTATTGATTGTGATTTTGATACGAGGTCACGTGCAGTTTGAGCAGAATTAACTTATGTGAAATAGGCATACGATGCAGGTTATCTTACCCTCTGAAATCAGGCATGGCTCCGGGCACTGAGCCCACCTCTTTCTTGTCGTAATTTTGCATTTTGTGTTTTTTTTCATCGACCAAAATAAGAAAACCGTTGGAACTCAATCCCTTGTTATTCAGTGCTGCGACATCTTGAATTATTCGCGCTTCCGGGTCTTTGTCACATGATCTGTATGGTCATGACAGCAGTAGTGTCTGTCAGTGTTTGCGCATGTCCGCTAGAGGGCGCCGCTCGAGCAGTGCAGGCGGCGAACTGATTAAAGACTCTCAGAACCTTATAATGTTCTGGATCTCATACACGACTGGATATTGTCTTCATATGAACAGTTTGATATTCAGTTCATATCACCTTTCACAGTAAGTATTAGCATACTATTTTATTATTGTACATTTAAACAGAGAGAGAGAGAGAGATAGAGAGAGCACCACGAAGTAGCCTAAAGTATGTCCTACTTAAAAAGATACAAACGTGCACTGGATTGTGGGTGATTTTCAAACATTTACAGTAACTTACTGCATATCAGACATTTGCAGTATAATACTGTATTCAAAGTAATCTGCTGCTGTAGTTGAAGACAAAGAAAACATGCTCATTTTATTCAATAGTTAGCACTAAAACTGTTTTTGTACTGCTAGTGTTAAATGTAAGCACATTACAGTAAAAGTTCAGTACAAGTTGTCATACTTTAAAATGTAAATGTGGTAAAGGACAGATAGATTATAGGTCTAGTAAGTACCTGTAGATGATGACAACGATATGGTGGCTCAGTGGTTAGCACTGTCGTCTCACAGCAAGAGAGTTGCTGGTTCGAGTCCCGACTGGACCAGTTGGCATTTTTGTGTGGTGTTTGCTCCCCGTTTTCATGTGGGTTTCCTCTGTGTGCTCCAGTTTCCCCCACAATCCAAAGAGATGCGCTGTAGGTGAACTGCATAAGCTAAATTGGCCATATCGAGTGTGTGTGTGTGAATGTGAGAGTGCATGGGTATTTCCCAGTGCTGGGTTGCAGCTGATAGGGTATCTGCTATGTAAAACATATGCTGGATATATTGGTGGGTAATTCTGCTGTGGCGACCCCTGATGAGTACAGGGACTAAGCCAAAGGAGAATAATTGAATGAATGAAGTATGTAGATGATGACCTCATTTCCTTCTGTAATTTCTAGAAATATGAGATTTTTGTCTCTCTTCCCTCTTAATTAACAGAAAGCCTGGGATGGTTGTCAAATATTTTACTACATTTTATTTGAAGATATATTGGACTTTATTTTTGTAGGACACAATTATTTTAATTGAAGACATTTTTGATCTTAGAGCCAACATGAAAAAACACATCTTGAGAAAAAAGGACTGAATTTGGGTGACTAGGTTTTTAATTGGATTGTCCACTTAAAACTAATTCTGTTGTGTTATTTCTTTTTCTTTCTTTTCTATTTTTTTTCCAATTTTCTAAAGCAAAATAAATACGAACACAAACATATTTTATTGTATGAAATATATCAAACTTTTTTATCATCAATCTAAAAAAGAAAATCTATTTTAAAAGCAAAGTTTTGTCATTACTGGAAGGGCATCCGCTGTGTAAAACATATGCGGGAATAGTTGGCGGTTCATTCCGCAGTGGCGACCTCTGATAAGTAAGGACTAAGCCGAAGGAAAATGAATGAATGAATGAAAAGCAAATATGTCTCAATAGGTTTTATTATTTTGAACTGAGACTAAAGTAAAAAAAATACAGTAATAATTTAATTAATAGAAATAAATAAACTGGAACAGTGGAAAATCTCTTTGTACATTTTGCTTTATATATATATATATATATATATATATATATATATATATATATATATATATATATATATATATATATATATATATATATATATATATATATATATATATGACATTTCCCAAATAAAATTGAATTATATTTTCCATCTTCTGTAAAACATTTCCAACAATCACATTATAACATGCAAACACTTGTTTTTTTTTTTTGCAATAAAAAAAGCAAATAACTTATCACGTTTCCATTTCATGACATCACAGTGAAAACACATTTTTTCCTTTGCCTATAATCTGCATAAAATAAAAGCAATTACATTTTCCCACTGACGGAAAGGCCACCAAAGGTAAAGTCCAGAAGAGAATCAATTATAAGTTGAATCATTTTTTTAAGAAGGCCAATTAACTTAATTTTGAAGAAATACAACAAATGAGTTTGAATGTTCTTTGTGAAATATATTTCATCCAAAATATGAACTTAATTAGCATTACAGGCACTACATTTTGCTGTCTTTAACACCATTGACTGAAATCTGTACAACATTTATATTTGTTTTTAATCATGTCCATTCAAGTAAGTGAAATAGTAGGCTTATATCTTAAAATAATACAACTCATATGTATCTTTAACCACCTATCCAAACGCAGTTTGTCAAAATATTGCAAGCTTTACTGCTTTTTAAGTCATTCTCTATATGATTTAACAGCTTCCTCATTCTTATTCAGAAAGAAAAATGTATTCAGAAATACATAAACTGTCCAATCCATGTCATTGGAGTGTTGACAGTATGGCTGTACTCAGGCGGCAGTTTTAGTGTTTTGGGGGCCCTAAGCAATTCCAGCCATGCATGGGGCCCAAAAGTTCTAAAATACACCTTTTGTACTTTAATTAATTAATACTCAATCACTCCAAAGCATCTTGTGAAACATTTTAAACTAAAAATTATATATAAAGTATTTAAAACTAAATATTTTCCTAATTTGACTGCTGGACTACTCCATTATTGAGTGGGAGACACATTTGCACAGATGTAATAAAAATTTTTTTTAGTCCCTCATCATAAAAAGAATGATAGAAAAGGATGTTATATATTATTTATAGGTATAATTTATACTTCTAGGTATTTATTTGTGGGCCCTTAGATTTCCTGGGGCCCTAAGCAGCCGCTTATCTTCCTCATTGGTTAAATCCGCCCCTGGCTGTAGTTACAGGTAACTGACCAAATCTTGACGTAAATGGAAACCTTCTATACCAGGGGTGTCCAAACTTGGTCCTGGAGGGCCGGTGTCCTGCATAGTTGAGCTCCAGCTTCCTTCAGCACACCTCCCTGGAATTTACTAGTATACCTAGTAACGTCTATGCTTGATTAGTTGGTTAGTTGGTATGCCTAGCTTGATTAGTTGGTTCAGGTGTGTTTAAATGGGGTTACAACTAAAATATGCAGGACACCGGTCCTCCAGGACACAGTTTGGACACCCCTGTTCAATACAGTTGAAGTCAGAACTATTAGCCCTTCTGAATAATTGTCCCCCCGTATATTTTCCTCCAATTTCTGTTCAACAGAAAGATTTTTTCAACACATTTCTGACCATAATAATTTGAAACTAATTTCTAAAAACTGATTTATTTTATGTTTGCCATGATGACAGTACATATTATTTTACTAGACATTTTTTAGCATGCTAGTATTCAGCCTAAAAAGAAATTGAAAGGTTAGTTAGGTTAACTAGGCAAGTTAGAGTAATTAGGTAAGTCATTGTATAACAGTGTACAGCTGTTATACAATGTAGACAGCTGAAAAAATGCTAATAATATCCCAACAGGCACAGGACGTCAACACGAGGTCAGATTGACAATCTATCCTAATGTTTTGGGACGTTGCATTTTGTTTGGAATTGAAAATCAGGTTGACGTCAGAACCCAACGTCACACTGTCATCAGTCTCTAACATCAAATAGACGTTGCATTCTAGTTACTTTTAGAATTTTATCAGAATTTGATGTTACACCTTGAAGTTGTGTGGACGTTACCAAAATGACGTCTATTTTGGTTGCCATACCTAATGAGTAAATGTCAATATTTGAGGTCTATATGACGTTGGCTCATGATGTTGGCTCAACATTGGATTTTGGTCACTTTCCAACCGAACCCAAAATCAACAAAATATCATCGTCATTTCACTTCGTTATTGGACGTCACAATAACAAACATTGTCCTTAGATGCTGGCATTGTAAATCTGACTTAATATTTACGTCTTATGACATATCACTGCTGGGATTGACCTTAAAATGTGTTATAACCAGGGCCAGACGGAATCTGCAGATGTTTTTTGCTGTTTCTGCTGAGATTTTTGGTAAAAATCTGCGGATTTCTGAGGAATTTTTTTGGGAGTATAGAGGAGTATCATAACTAAAACCTTAATATATGAAATAAAAAGTAATAAATTACTGAATAAAAACTGAATAAATTCAGATTTATACATTTACTCAAGTCAATAAACAGAATTAATGATGGGCTAAAAATATGCAGAAATCTGCGCAATTCTGCGGAAAATTTGCGGAAAATCTGCAGAATTCTGCGCACGCAGATTCCGTGTGGGCCTAGTTATAACAAATCCAAAACTGCTTTCATTCTAGCTGAAATAAAACAAATCAAACTTTCTTCAGAAGAAAAAAATATTGTAGTAAATAAATACTGTGAAAAATTCCTTGCGCTGTTAAACATTATTTGGGAAATATTTCAACAAGTAAAGAAAAATCACAGGTGGGTGAATAATTTTAACTTCAACTGTACATACTGTAACTCAAATGCTTTTCTGCAAATGAGTGTATTGTCTGCTCTGTGAGCCTCTAAAAGCCTCAGTACTGTATGCTTTTTACTGCTTGATAACACACTGATGTTCATGCCTCTCCATGTCTATGGTGAATCTGGCAGTGCCAGAGCATCAGGGTTAATACTTCCAGCCGCTCGCTGGGAAATTACTGCTCCGGAGAAGATTGCGGCGGGTCGTCATCATCTGCCCCTTTCAGCCAGCGCTTTTTTTTGTGTGTCTGAGAAACGATAAATATCCCTCAAGGATAAGTGCAAGAGTGTGTGGCGTGTGCAGAGAGAATGAAGGTAAGTCATCAGGGGGAGAGAGTAAAGTATTACTGACATATGATGGTTAGACTAATGGAGGCTGTAGAAGAAAGACAGGACTACAGAGAGAGATAAAAGGCATAGTTTAGTTCTCAGCACCACTGCATGCAGACCACTCAGATTGGAAATGCCCTCTCAGGTTGTAGGGAAACACAGAACATGAAGTCGATATCAAAAAGAGTTCACTGAAATAATTTTTTGATGTAAAAGTAAAAACACACCAGTTTATCTACATTAAAAGAGTGTGTTTTGTGTGTGACTACACTGTAATAAAAGCTGTTGTAGATTTGCTTTTGATATTGGTGGAGACCTAATTTGACTGTTGTTTTTCTATAATCGTATGGAGGCCAAACTCAAATCTTTTACTAATTGCACATTCATGGTTACTATTATGGTGGACATGGCTGCTTATGTCCATCTCTCACCGGAGTCATGCACAGTATAAGCCTGACTGGAAAATTTCCACAAAGCATTTTTTAATTTTGGAGGTGATTAAACTATTGGAGGGGACATTTTAATAATCTGTGGGTATTGATGGGGACACACACCCTTTGTCCTTGCTAATTCTACACCCTTGGTAATTTTACAGTTTTTTTCGGCAGCTGCGTGCCAGAAAATACGTAAAATAACAGCCGTTAAATTACAGACATTTGCCATAAAATACAAGTAAATCACAAACATTTGCCGTAAAATAACGGTAAATTACAGAAATTTACTGGAAATTTTAATAATATCCAGCTGCAAATCCACAGATCCACACATGTTTCAGCACACACAATCCAGCAGACGGGTGAACTATAATTGGTTAAAACGGATATTAATGTTATTAATGTCTTCTCGGTCCTCATCATCAGTATATTTTTATATATATATTGTTAATGAATAGTGTACACAATAGACAATAGTGTATTCACAAATATGGCGAATGGTGAACCAATTAAGAAGAAAGTAGTCCCTTATACCAAAGAGTTTTTAGACTCCTTGAGCTCAATTTTCTTTTTTTACATACACAATTATGCAATTGAACTGTTGTATAAATGCAATACCACATGAGTAGCAGTGTGATGTGGCTGTATATCGTCACTGGTGGGATGCTAAAGCACCCAGCCTGCAGCCTCGTGCCAACGCATGCCTCCCACCAGTGCCGATATACAGCCACATCACACTGCTACTTGTGTGATATAGCTCATTTATTACTCTAGTGATTGAATAGTATTTATTTGCTTAATCAAATAATAGTCATTACTGTTTTAACTTATTATATTTATTTATATAGTATGAGAACTAGAGCTGCACAGATAATAGTTACAAAATAATAATAGTTAAAATAATAGTTACAAAATAATAATGAAAAAATGACAGAATTGGCAAACTCTATACTGTTCACAGACGGTCTCGATCGCCATATTTGTGAAATACAGTAGGTGGCGATAATGCTCCTGATCCGTTATTGACCATATATGGTTCGCCCCTGTCTAGATCGTTAGTCCTGGATTGTGTGTGATGAAATGTGTGTGGGTCAGTAAGTCTGCAGCTGGATATATCACGGAAATTACAATATAAGGACATGTCTGTAATTTAACATCCGTTACTTTTACAATAAATGTGTGTAATTTAACGGCCATTATTTAAAAAAAATTTCAGCACTCCAGCTGACGGGAAAAAAAAAAAAAGAGTAAAATAATGGATTTTTTTACAGTGTATGTGAGTGTCAGTCTTATTTTCCTTTGATATTATTGTAAAAAAACACACATTTCCAGTCAATTAATTGGAGACACACTTCCTTATATACAAAGCACCTATAACTCGATATACAAACAATTTACCCAGAGCACACAGAGAATCAGGATGTCTTTTTCAGTTTTAGTTGCCATGGTATCAGTCAATCTCTATAGGACCTCTTGAGCACACAGTCTGCAATAGTCTTATTTTCAGTTTGTTAGCTCAAGTCTCAAGCTGAAACAAAACACCTGAAGTGGCAGGCGGCAGCTCATTCTGTAAAAAATACCAGTTTAACAGCCTCACATTGACTACATTGAAGTAAATGATAGGGTACAAAGGGGATAAAGGCACACCTTAATGAAAAAGTGCTTTTTGTTGATAGAACAAGATGTTTTGTGGAAGCAGTACTGAAATCATTTAGCTATCACTCCTGCGTGTATAGTTTGGTTCCTTTGCTTAATTTGGTTTGGTCCAAATATGATACATTTACTCCTGGTTTCATTTTTAAAACCAAAACTCTAGAGAAAAACATCATGAACTCTTTATGACCTATTTTTTGTGGAGACAGATGCTAGCATGTGCATGCACTCAAACAAAAAAAAAAATCTGGTTTGCTGTTTGTTCAAACTAATTATTTAAATTAAGCTGAAACAACTAAATTCTTTGGTGGCACGGTGGCTCAGTGGTTAGTACGGTTGCCCCACAGCAAGAAGGTTGCTGGTTTGAGTCCCGGCTGGGCCAGTTGGCATTTGACTGTGGAGTTTGCATGTGGGTTTCCTCCAGGTGCTCCAGTTTACCCCACAGTCCAAGGACATGCACTATAGATGAAATGGATGAACTAAATTGGCCATAGTGTATGAGTGTGGCATGTCAGGATTTTGCCAAGTACGATACGATCCTGGATTAACATCCAGGCCCGTGGCTAGCCTGCTGAAAGGGTGGTTCTTTTTTCTCAAAAATGGGATAACTTTTTGCAGTCAATTGCCTCATTTTCTATTCAATTATGAGATTAAAGGCTGCATTTTAGTGACATTTTAAACACTATTATTAGCTGAAATGGTTTGTTTGATGGTCATCATAACCACACTGTTTGATGCACCAAATGTTTCATAACAATTTAGAAAAAATAATTGTGAAAAATATGTATATATATATATATTTTTAAATACACATTAATTACATCATAAATCATTAGAAAATGTGTCACGGTAGCGCAATGGGTAGCACAATCGCCTAACAGCAAGAAGGTTGAACATTTATTCATTCATTCTCATTAGCATGTTGACCTGAGAAAAAGTAAATACGGAACTACGTTCAAGAAATAAATAAATGTTTAAAAGGAGGGAAAATAAACTTTCAGTTTAGCAATTTCTAATTCCCCCAACATTCGTGGAATTTGTCTGCACTATTAACTACTTATATATCAATTTATGTCGGAATTTGTAGATCTTTTTCTTACATTTATTTATTTATTGGGATATTTATTTATACATTTTTTTATTTTTTTATTGTATTTGCAGGTTTCTTCCTCCATAAATTGTCATTTATTAGGCAAATAACAAACTGGCCAGCATTTTCAATATTTCATGGAATTTAGCCATTTCAATAAAAAAAAATAATAATAATTAAAAGATTTAGGATAAAAGTTACTTGTCACATATTATCTCTATTTAAAAGGAATACAGTGGCGTAAGATGGCACTGGCCAAATCTAATTAGCTGAAGTCACACCGAAGCTACACCCAACAGAGGATTCCGCTTGGTCTTAAAAGCCTTTTTTGATGGGTTATTTTCACTATTTTATGATGGTATAGCAGTCAAAATAAACATCCATGTTGATCATGGAACATCATTTTTGTTAGAAAATGTAATCCAAACTTATTCCCCACCCCTAAACCCAATCATAACTCTACATTACTCTCAAAAAGTAGAGGGGAATAATAGTTGGATAATCAAGTGCATAAACCTAACCATAAGCCTAAGCTTAACATAAACAGTAAACACATCACTTAATTATGATTGGCTGATTGGAAAGTTGTTCCAGGATCAACATAGATGTTAATCCAGGAACATGTCCTACTTGGTGAAATCAGGTACAAATGGGTGTGTATAGGTGTTTCCCAGTACTGGGTTGCAGCTGAAAGGGCATCTGCTGCATAAAACATATGCTGGAATAGTTGGCGTTTCATTCCGCTGTGGCGACCTCTGAAATAGAGACTAAGCCAAAAGAAAAATGAATGAATGAATTAACAAAATAATGAGTTTTTTTGGGACAACTTAATGGTTTTATGTCCAATCCCCTTAAATTTGTGAACACTATTAAGTTAACTTAATTCCTTCATGCTTTCCAACACAAATCGATTGTGTGCAGCATTTTTCCAGTGTGTAATGGCTTTTTTTATCAGAGAAGTCACGAATAGCTTATAAAATGTGACAAAATAGATCTATTAAGCTCTTCAATGCCTGCACTGAAGTGGAATGAAAAGATAAAAACAGGTATGCCATGAGCATTTCATTTTTTATGGTTGTATCTTGTGACATGCTGTTCTGAGCATATTTGGATGTTTCTGCAGTCTCTGCTTGTTTGGTGCGCACCAGCATTTGGATGGAAGCGCTCGCACTTATTTAAATGAACGGCACCAGTAGTTTTAATCTAACCAAAACCTGCCAAGTGTGAACACACCCTGATGTCTGATGTCTGATGAAAAACTGTGAAGCAAAACAACACACTGTGCTATGCTGAGACTGTATGCTGCGGTACTACAAATGATAAACAATTCATAATAATAATCTCCATAGTGAAGTCACACATTCCAGACAGTGACAGATTTTTTTTTACCAGCCATTAGAATACTGGTGTTAAAATATTGGTGTGTTTTTAAAATAGCTTACAGGTAAATAATGATCATAGATGACTGCAAGGGATTTAAACAGGTCAACATTATTCAAAGAGGGCAACGTAATTCTGTATGTATCATAAAAATAATATTGACACAAAAAAAATTATATAATTCTTAATGTTAAAATTCAGTTCATTCATTTTCTTTTCAGCTTAGTCCCTTTATTAATCTGGGGTCACCACAGTGGAATGAACCGCCAACATATACAGCATATATTTTATGCAGTGGATGCCCTTCCAGCTACAACCCATCACTGGGAAACATCCATAAACTCTCAATCACACACATACACTACGGACAATTTAGCTTACCCCATTCACCTATACCACATGTTTATGGACTTGTGGGGGAATGCGGAGCATGCAGAGGAAACCCATGCGAACACGGGGAGAACATGCAAACTCCACACAGAAATGCCAACTGACCCAGCCGGGGCTTGAACCAGCAACCTTCTTGCTGTGAGGCGATTGTGCTACCCACTGCTCCACCATACTGCCCTAAAATTCAGTTGCAGCTTATGAATGATATTGTGAAAAAGATATTCCTAGCTACATTTTCTTGCAGTTTCCTTGTTTTCTGCATTTAAGGTTTAAAATTAAATACATTTTGTTCATTGTATTTGTTTGTATTTTGCTTTTTTATCAAACAAGATTTATTATTTTCTGCCTATTTATAATTGTGGGCCTCCAAATATAAAGAGTTAAAGTATGTTTTTTGGCTTGGCCAGAATATTTTAACCACTTTTCTGCAAATATTAGTTTACGAGCAGCAAGGCCCAATTGATACATCTGCATCATCCAGTGTAGCCTTTGCACAGAACAAAAAAATGATGTGGAGTGCAAGATCTGTGATTGGCCAGTTTGGTATAGCTGTGACCAGGGTTGGTGGGCAAAAAGAAGAAGAAGAGACCGGTTGTGCATGAGTTTAGCTTGTAGTATTGAGTTCCGCAAAGGACCTCCATGGGTATTTTATTTTGTGTTACTGCCTATTTCTTCTCTTAATAAAGTACACTGAAAAAATTATTCAAAGATGATTCCTTGGATTTACTCAATTTTATTATGTTAAGAGGTTTGAAACAATTTAATTGTGTTGAATTTAAACAAACACATTAAGTTGAACATTATTCAATTGAATTTGATTGTTTAAATTCAACACAAATAAATTGTTTGCAACAGTTCTGCATGCAACACTTTTTTCAGTGTAAACTTAAGTATAAACTGGGCTAAAGAGATGTTGAGAATAAGTGCTAAATTTAAACCCCAGTCTGTTCAAAGTCCTGTTTCAGTTGAAATACATCACAGGACTGGTTTAATGCTGGCAGTAACTTCAAACAGACATACATCTACTGTACCTAGAGATCAATTGACTGTGTTGTCATCGGAAATTATGCCAGTGATCATCTAGACTTTCCTCATGCTCAACTGAGCTTATGCACAGATACTATTAAATACAATAAGCCAGCCTTTATGAACTTGGCGTGTTTAAGATCTGCTATGTTGAAAATGAATGATCTACAATGCCTGATCACAGTGGCATTTCTACTTTCAATGGCCCTTGGGTGATTTATGAGATGTAGAGTGGGGGATGAGGGGTAGGATTGGAGGTGTTTGTGATGGAGTGGGGTGGTTGGGCGGGAGTAAAATGTTTAAGAGAGAAAGGAAAAGAGAGATGGTGGCTGTGGAGCTGCACTGGAAGATTGCCCACATTGCCCATGCCTAATACGCCATGGCCTGATTGAGACTACATTTAGAGTGGAAATTACACCAGACAAGAAGTACTGGATAGTTGAACAACCAAATTAATGTTTAGGTCTATTTAACTGATTATATACTGATTATAATAAAGTATTACACTATCAATGCTGTTAAAAGAACCTCATGGAATTTAAACTGAAGTCACATTAATCTTTCACAGGAACTTTTTAGCCTAGCTTAAAAAATGCTCCATGCATCAGGTCTATTGCAGAAAATTGCTGCGGCGACTTCTTGTGCCATGTAGTGGTTTGGAAGAAAATAAAAACGTATTTTGGGGCGGCTATGGCCTTTAAAGAGTTGGATTTGGGATCCAAAGGTCACAGGTTCAAGTGCCGGCACCAGCAGTGATTGTTAGCGGGGAGGGTGAATAAATATCAACCTTAATACCACGGCTTAGGTGATTCCCTAGAGCAGGGGTTCTCAAACTCAGTCCTGGAGGTCTGGTTTCTCGCAGATTTTAGCTCCAACTTGCCTCAACACACCTGCAAGGATGTTTCTAAAATGCCTAGTAAGAGCTTGATTAGCTAGCCCAGGTGTGTCTGATTAGGTTTGGAACTAAAATCTGCAGGACAGCTGACCTCTAGGAGCAAGATTGAGAATTCCTGCCCTAGACCAAGGCACTAAACCCCCAACTGCTCTCCTTACAGCCCATTACTACTTCATGAGACTCCATGGGTGTATGTTGTTTGGAAATGTAATGTTATATGTAAATATATGTAAATTTATTTTACCTTGTGCACCTTTAGCCCCCTTGCACCATAATATTATGGTTGTTCGGTAAACAAGAAGCGATCTACTAGAATAGAGTGTGTGTCACTCCGCCTTTATACGCATTGGCTTCTTTCACATTGTTATTCGTTCCCGCTGGCGACTGTTTACTCTTAATGGCTTCAGTGTTATACCTGGAACTGTCTGTAAACAGCGCTCTCGGTGTGCAAAGAGCACGAAGAATTAGTTTGTACTCTTGTCTGAAGTTCTGATTGAGTAATCCGTAAACCACAGCATTCAGACAACTGTTGAAATACGCCATGAAGTAGCTGGTAACGAACAACCACTCCGGGATATTGGGCGCCACTTTTGCGGGGTTAATGGCCACCGCTAGTCCAATGAAGTTTAGAGGTGCCCAGCACACGGCGAATAGCACAAACACCACAAACATTGTCAGGAAATTCCTCAAATCAGCCGCTCTGACTTTTGGATTGGGCCGCACGCGTCCTTTAACCCTGATCACCAACGTCCAGATGCGCAGATAGCAGAAAGAAACCACACCCAACGGGACAAGGAAGTGGATCAGAACAACACAGACTGTATAAGAAGAGCTCGCTGTCTGGGTGAAGGTGCAGGAGAAAACCCGCGGGTCATATTTTAAGGATCCTACGAGGAAGTTCGGGACGGTGGCTAAAGCAGTGAGCATCCAGGTGAGCAGCAGGTACAGGCAGGTGTTTCGGCGTGAATACAGTCGGTCGTAGCGAAGACTGTGGCAGATGTAGCAGTAGCGGTTGATGGCGATAGCTGTGATGTTGAAGACTGAGCCGATCACACTCAGACCCATTATAAAGCCACTCAGCTGGCAGTGCAGGGAGCCCATCGTCCAGTCATTGTGAAAGATGGCGATCAGAGCTAACGGGTAGGGGTATAGCGCCACCACCAGGTCAGCCACAGAAAGACTCACCACAAAGATGTTACCTATGAGAGATTGAAAAACAGATTAGTTTTTATAAGAAAAATCACAAGCTGCTGTTTGTTATGGTGTAAAGGCCTGTTATGATTTTGTTGTGAAATTGTTGTGATATATTTTATGCTACTGAATGTATAATGATTATCGAACAGCATATAATATTGCAAATAATGTTATATAAACACTACCAAATGACAAAGACATTTCATTCTTAATGGTTCACCCACAAATTTAAATTCTCTCTTCAAACCTTTATGAGTTTCTGTCTTCTGTTGAATATTAAAGAGGATATTTTGAATTTTGAAGCTGGAAACTGTAAGCATTGACTTTCATAGTTGTTTTTCCTACTTTGAAGGTCAATGGTTTCAGGTTTAAAGCTCTCTTCAAAATATCTTCTTTAGTGTTAAACACAAGAAAAAAAACTCACAAAGGTTTGAAACCATTTGAGGGATATTAAATAGTGGGCATATTTTCATTTTTTTGGTGAACTATCCCTTTAAAGTCATTTAGATTCTGTAATTTGACATTAATTTTTATGTAAACATGATGGAATATATTGGGTCTTTAAAAAATATTGATTTCATGTCCATGAATTGCACAGTAAGTCAATATATTGATTACTGAGACAGGCGAACATTAGGTTGCTAGTATTTCCTATTATATATTAGCAAATACTTGTGCTGAACACTGTCATTGTACAAATTATTATTAAATAATAATATTTATTAAACAACACCTATTATAGACAGGCAGACAGTTCAAAAGCTGCAAAAAATGAAAGCAAATTATATGACATTTTTTTGCTTTCAGTCACAAGTGTTTGCTCTGGAATAAATAACAGATTAACTAGAATAAATATTGACTGTTAGATATACCAAAGACAATACAATACACAAGTCACTCATATAGTTTTGAATGGGGAAGAGGGGGAACAGTTTGGTGGTCAACAAACGTACTGGAATCTCAGTGAATACTTGCTTCGCAGACACAAGAAATATATGAAGCTTGAAATCTGTTATTTTAAATAAATCAAGTGCACCTGAAAACAAGTTTTTTTGGTTTTGTAATCTATATGAAATTAATGCAAGGTACAGTCCGTCCTGTCAAACGCACATCACATGACAGCAACTACTCAGACGCCCACAAACTTGTAAACAAAGAGTCGCTGTCATTTCTGGAAGAGATTCACCATCAAGACCAAGTTGTGGATTTGTTCAGAAGTGCAGCGAGATCTGTTATACAAAGGATGACAATGTGTTGAATAGCCATGAATGAGGTTGGTGTCGTGATCTCGTTACTTTCGAGTGCACATGCACATTAGCTTGGGCAACCTAAAAAAATTTCAATTTTGTTTGATTGGAACGTTTAGAAAAAAAACTTATGAGCCAGTTGTTGTTTAATTTTATTGGTGGTTCCAAATATGTAATATAATGTTAAGCTTGGCAAATTGATGTTTCCCTATTCAGACAGAATGCCCGAGAGGCGTTTCAAAGATGGCCGCCGAGTGTAATGACTTGCCCTAAAGGGACTTCGGATATACTATACACAAAACTAAATATCATATTTAACCACTATACAGATTCCAAATTAACAACCCCAGGTATATTATCCATACCCTGGATCTTGCATCTCCAAAATCCTCAAAACTCATTTTCAGGCACAATATTTATACATAAACTGCATATCTGATGTCTAAATGACATCTTTGAGAACCTCTTAAAGTTACAATGCATGAAATGAATGCAGTTGTGGCATGAAACTCTTTCTGAGCAATCCTGAAGGCAGAGTGATGCAAATAGTGAAACTCTGGTAGAATATCAAACGGCTAGAAGGACCTCTCAGCCAATCGGACTCGAAAACTACACTCTCAGAAATTAAGGCATGCAAGCTGTCACTGCAGTGGTACCTTTTCAAAAGATCCAATTTTATACCTAAAAGGTCCATATTAATACCTCGAGGGTACATATTAGGACCTAAAAAGAACGAAAGTGTTCATCTTAAAAAATTTAGGTACTAACATATACTTTTGAGCTACCAATATGGACCCTTCAAGTACAAATGTGTATCGTTTGAAAAAGTACTACCCCAGTGACAGCTCGTGTACCTTTATTTCTGAGAGTGTTGAACAAACTGTTAAATATCTAATTTAATGACACCATATTGCAAAAACAAATAATAGACGAAAACAAGAACTGATGAAAACAAACAGCTCCTGACAATACATTGAGTCGTATGAAGCAAAATCATCCATCTGTTGAAGAAACTGAACATTATTTACAACATTATTGGCTTTTAAAATGTCCTCAGTGTGTTCATGACAGTCTGGGGAATGTGAGTTAAAGATAGTAATGTTTGGCAAGTAATGTAATATACTGTCTTGCTTTGCCTCTATATGCTTTCATTTTTGGATGATCTGATTTTCATAATATGGACAAAAGTGTGTGTGTGAGAGAGAAATTCATCTTCAAAATAACTTTTTTGGGCTCCGAAAGAAATCATAAACTATATTAAATTACATAGGATTATGTGCAACCCAAATACGACAAAGAAACTATGGAAAGAAATGATTCAATTATTACATAAGAGATTTCAAAATGAAAAGTGTCATTATTGATTCATTCTAAAAACACAACACATCATCTCTAGTGCACCACAGAAAAAATGAACCTATAAAGTACATTTGTTTTCAGTATACTATCTATTGAAGACATGAATATATGCCCCACATTTGTCGAACTGTGCAAAAGGAAGGTGTTCAAACCATCACAACTGATCAGTGTTGGATCACATGAGCTCCATCGTCTGCACTGTCATTGGTGCTCATATTATGTCATTGTGCATTTGCATAGAGCTGAACTCTGCTCAACTTTCGTTACATCGCCAAAGGTCTCTGCTGCTCATGTCACCTCAAATCACCAGCGCTCATTGAAAATGAATGACTTCCGGTTGCTTTGTCGCTACAAATCGCTGTCAGTCTGAACGGCCCTTGAGGGGACCACAAGGACTGTGAGCTCAGGAAGCCTTTGCTTGTTTACCAAATGAGGGACAACGAGTGCCTTCATCTCTGTAACGAAAACCTTTAATAAACACTACTACCCTGACTCCTTTCCTGTTTGCCATTTCAATTATTTTATTTTATTTTAATTATAGCCTAACAAGTGAGCAAATGGTTTAGCAATACAGCTGAATCAGACGCAGGAAAAAATGCATGACAATTTGAAAAAAAAGAAGACTAAAAATGACAAACTGCCTTTTTTCTTTGCCCTTTTCTTCTCAATTAATCTCTAAATCTTTACGATACATGACTCTTTATCATTTTGCTATTTATTATTAACTTCATTTTTAATTATCTTTTTGTTTTATTTTATTTAGTTTTTGTCTATTTGTTTTATTTAGTATTTAATTTGATGTATCACTAATACATTCTTACTATTTTTCTGATGCTCATTTTATTTGTACCATGTGTTCTACTTCCTTATCCAGTATATATATCCTTGTTTCTGTTTTGTACTTAATTTAATTTAGCATTTTTTATTTAATTACACTTTATTAGATATGATTTAATTTATAGTTAAGCATCAATTTATTTTATAACTTTATAAATTGTTTATAACAATTTATTTTATAAGGTTTTTTTTAATAAAATTGCTATTTTATAACAATTTCTCCTTATTATTTTCCCCTTTGTGCAAGATTTGTATTGACATCCTAATTGTACTTCTACAATAATGTATGTTACTTTAATATTTTTTTAAATTTAATTTACATTTTACATTTAGTGATAGTTCTTCAACTAGGTAAGCTAAATTGTCTGTAGTGTATGTGTGTAAATGAGAGTGCGTGAGTATTTCCCAGCTGGAAGGGCATCCGCTGCATAAAAACATATGCTGGATAAGTTGGTGGTTCATTCTGCTGTGGTGACTCCTGATTAATAAAGGGACTGAGCCAAAAAGAAAATTAATAAATGAATGATAGTTCTACAGTGGCCGAGAGAGCTTCCGTTTGATAGCACACATGCTGCAAATCCTTACAGCACAAACACTTTTTTAAAAAAACGCGCTGCATTTTCTCACAACGCAAACAATTTACAAAAACGCACTGCATTTTCTCACATGCAAACAATTTACTAAGATGTGCTGCATTTGCTTACACACAAACAATTTACTAAGACGTGCTGGATTTTTTCACAACGCAAACAATTTAAGAAAACGCGCTGCATTTTCCCACAACACTTTCAAATAGCACTGAACACAATGAAAATGTTCAAAAGGACCCTAAAACGTGACGGACTCGACTGTTTAGGTTATGGTTATTTAGGCTAATAAATTACAAAAGACAAGGGAATGAGGATGTTAAAAAAACAAACAAAAAACTCACCTTTTAAAGATCACCTACAACTTCACTGAGCAATAGTCACAAAACAGTGGCGTCCATCACGTTTTTGGGTCCACTTGAAACATTTCCGTTGTGTTCTGATATTTTGAGTGTTATGAGACAATGCAGTGCGTTTTCTTAAATTGTTTGTGTTGCATGAAAATGCAGCGTGTTTTATTAATTTGTTTGCAGTGTGTGAAAATGCAGCATGGTTTTTAAAAATGTGTTTGCGTTGTGAGGATTTGCAGCAGGATTTGTGATCTTTTCTAAATTTGCTGGCGGATTTTGTAATCAAATGTGTTTTCTTAAATTGCAGCACGTTAAGCTCTCTCGGCCACCATATAGTTCACCCAAAATTGAAAACTGTCATGTTGTATGGTGTGTTTCTCAGGGTTGGGTTGGTGTTGGAAGGGCATTCGATGCGAAAAACATATGCTGTATAAGTTAGTGATTCAGTCTGCTGTGACAACCCCTGATTAATAAAGGGACTAAGCCGAAGGAAAATGAATGAATGAAGAAATGGTAAAAACTGTTTTTCATTGACTTCCATAAAATTTTTTTACACTAAGAAAGTCAATGGTTACCAGTTTCCAACATTGTTTAAAATATCTTATTTTGTGTTCAACAAAAAAATCAAACTTATTAATGTTTAGAACAAATGTAAATGATGAGTCAATTTTCATCTGTTTACCTATCCCATTTAATTCTTTCTACAGCTAAGCAGCAAATAATGTAGTAAACATGAAACAGTGCCAAGAAAAAAAAACGTCTATCAATTTGAGAAAGAGCAAAATGAAAAATTGTAATAGTGTCTAGCAGTGACCTTCCTTTCCTGATATCTGCAAATAGAAAATAGTGCATTTCTGAGAATGTGTGTGTGTGAGGGAGAGTGACAGAGAGAGTCTGTGTCAGAAGTGTGTGTGTGTGTGTGTGGACTGACAGAGTACAGACCCCACTATGTCATTTATAACTCAATTAGGGAGGTGCTTTAATAACTGTTATCCCTGCAGACTAACATTAAGTCCCCTCACACAGTTCATAACACTCTAAAAGATAACGAAGAAAAAACAAAGCCCCACTGCCAGGCCTCGTTTGGCTGTCTTTAAAAGCAAAGTAATTCAACCTCATGTTCCAGCTCAGAAACAAAACGCTCAGACAGATCCGTCTCGTCTAAAAATGACCTCATTGTGTCTGTGCAAAAATGCATCTCTGATTGAGCTGCCCTCGTAAACCCCGTTAAAAATCTTTCAGTGAATCAAAAGGCGCTCGTTTCCGCGGTTTCAATTATTCTTCCACTCTCCGCAACACTGATCAGGTCGCACTTGTTTTGCTCGCCAATTTCCATTCATGAACTCTCATTGACTATTTCCGTCCATCAGACTTCATCTCAATCTTGCACCGAAGAAGCTGAACCGATTACGTGCCGGGAAAACTGAATATGTTTGACAACTCGTGAAGGTCGCCTTCGTAAGTGAAACAGATTCACACAGACTTCTCAAGTCTAGCAGATCTGCAGCTGTTTTTCCGTGTGTGATATCACCTGTACTGAAGTGATTAGACTGAATTTTACTATATTATTAATTATTAAAATCACCCCTGAAACACAAGAGTGGCATGATTATGGATAATCTGAGTATTACAATATATTTGGGTCCGATTAGATCCAGGAGAGTATAAACTATTTGGTAAGGGGCCTCAAATTTTACATCTTGTTTTTTTTAAATGTCTTACAATTACATGTTTAAGTAATATTAACAGTTTTTTAAAATATGAATCATTTTGTGCTGATGTTAAAGGTGCCATAGAACGAAAATCTGGATAAAACAAGGCATAACTATATGATAACAGTTCAGCACATCATTCAGCCGACAGCTGGCTCTCTGCAACTCTCACATGGTTGGCCACTGAGCAGGGGGTGCTCAACCTGCAGTCTTTGTGGGTTTAAACACCCCAGTAAAGTAAAGGGGACTCTATGCTAATGAGCGCCATCTTTCGGATGAGACTTTAGACCGAGGTCCTGACTCTCTGTGGTCATTAAAAATCCCAGAATGTCCTTCGGAAAAGAGTAGGGCTTTAACCCTGAAATCCTGGTCAATTTGCTTTCTAGCCTCCTAACCATCCACATGTCATTACTGGCTTCATCACTCTGTCTCCTCTCCACCAATCAGCTGGTGTGTGGTGTGCAGTCTGGCACAATATGGCTGCCATTGCGTCATCCAGGTTGATGCTGCGCACTGGTGGTGGATGAGGAGATTCCCCCCGTTTTTACGGACAACCATCTCTAGGGTTTACAGAGAATGGTCCGAAAAAGAGAAAATATACAGTGAGCGGCAGTTCAGGTGCCTTGTTGATGCCAAAGGTCAGAGAAGAATGGCTAGACTGGTTCGATCTTATAGAAAACCAACAGTAATTCAAATAACCACCCATTACAACCGAGGTCTGCAGAAGAGCATCTCTGAAAGCACAACACGTGCAACCTTGATACCACTCCTTCTGCTGCTGTTGGTGCCACTCCTGACAGCTAAGAATTGGAAACTGAGGCAACAATTCATACCGGCTCACCAAAATTGGACAATAAAATATTGGAAAAATGTTGCGTGGTCTGATGAGTCTTGATTTCTGCTGCGACATTCAGATGGTAGGGTCAGATTTGGCATCAGCAACATGAAAGCAAGGATCCATCCTGCCTTGTATCAACGGTTCAGGCTGCTGCTGGTGGTGTAATGGTGTGGGGGATATTTTTTTGGCACACTTCAGGCCTATTAGTACCAATTTGCCACAGCCTACCTGAGTATTATTGCTGACCATGTCCATACCTTTATGGCCACAGTGTACCCATCTTCTGATGGCTACTGCAGCAGGATAACGCGCCATGTCATAAAGCTTGAATCATCTCAGACTGGATTCTTGAACATGACAATGAATTCCCTTTACTCAAATGGCCTCCACAGTCACCAGAGCTCAATCCAAAAAAGCACCTTTGGTATGTTGTGCAATGAGAGATTCACCGACAAATCTGCAGCAACTGCGTGATGCTATCATGTTAATATGGACCAATAACTCTTAGGAATATTTCCAGTATCTTGTTGAACTATGCCACAAATGATTAAGGCAGTTCCAAAGGCAAAAGGGCTTCCAACCCGGTACTAGTAAAGGGTACCTAATAAAGTGGCCAGTGAGTGTATAGCAGCATGAAACATTTTTTTAAAGGAGGTGAAAGTTCATGCAAGTTAAATGAATGTATTTTTGTCTTGCGTAATTGCAGATGATTTTAAGTCTGTGTTATGCCTTCTCTTACCAAAGCTGAAGTAAAAACAGCAAATCCCCTTTCTCGTTTGACCTACATCTATTGAAGGTCAGCGATATCAGTGTGTGCCAGAAGAACCAGGCCCCGCGTGTCATATGATCATTTTCAACTTTCACAGACTTTCACAGTCTGCAACAAACAGCATTCTATTTCTCTTTTAGCAGCAAGAAGACTCCCTTTTCTGACAATATAAGAAACGAGATTCAGTAACATTGCATCAGCCTGCTGAGCACAACAGCACACAAACGAAAAAATAGGATTTAAGACGGCCTTAAATCTGCAACTTTTTTCCACTGTGTCACCTTCAGCACCAGACATGATTTATCTAAGCGTTTCTTTTAAATCTACAGTGGCATTTTGACTAGTGTCTCAGACTGCCAAGCATTTCTCAACCCGAAGACAGAGCTGACAGGACGTGTGATTTGACAAGATGACCATCTCCAGCCATCAGTCTAGCGGGAGTCCAGAACCCAGAGACTCATACACACAGACTCAGGCCACCTCAGTTCTCTCTGCTTAAATTATAGTGTATGCAAAAATTTGTATCTTTTGATATATGCAGTAAACCAACCAATTTACCAACCAATCAACAAACCAACCAACCCAATTCAATTCAATTCAATTAATTCATTCATTCATTTTCTTGTCGGCTTAGTCCCCTCCGGGGTCGCCACAGCGGAATGAACCACCAACTTATCCAGCAAGTTTTTACGCAGCTGATGCCCTTCCAGCCGCAACCCATCTCTGGGAAACATCCACACACACACTCATACACTACGGACAATTAAGCCTACCCAATTCACCTGTACCGCATGTCTTTGGACTGTGGGGGAAACCGGAGCACACGGAGGAAACCCACGCAAAGGCAGGGAGAACATGCTAACTCCACACAGAAACGCCAACTGAGCCAAGGTTTGAACCAGCGACCTTATTGCTGTTAGGCGACAGCACTACCTACTGCACCACTGCCTCGCCTCAATTCAATTCAATTCAGCTTTTTTTCTATAGCTCTTTTACAATGTAGATTGTGTCAAATCAGCTAAACAGAAGTTCGAGTAAATTGAAACTGTCAGTCTAGTTTTCAGAGTTCAGTTTAGATCAATCTTTCCCTCATTAAGCCTATCTTTCTGTCCAATTTTCATACTTCTGTTTTTTTTTTCAAATCAAACTTTTTAATATTCACCTTGTAAGCTGAATGATTTGGCTCATAATGTTTTAAAAAATGTTAAAAACAATCTTTAGAAAAGAATCAAAAGGAAAAATACTGAAAAAGTGGCCACTAATGCACTACAAACCTTCATTTTAACATGGCTTATTAAGACCATCGTTGGCTCTGCTTAAATGCTTTGTTGCTCTTTTGTAGCTTTGCATAAAAGCATCTGCTAAATGCACTAATGTAAATGGAAGTACTGTGTTAAACTAACCTATACTTTGATTTTGAATCTCTAATAAGCTTTGATGTGGAAAAAAAGAACTATGATAGCAAAAAAAGTTTTGTAAAATATATTAATGTTGATAGAAATGAACTGAGAGTGACTCTACAAAAATGTTCAAACTTGAAAAGCAATTATTTCAATAGTAAAATGACAAAATTGAATACCTCATTGAATTCTGACCTTCATTTTCAAAAAACTAGATAGCTAATTAGAGCTAACTTGTTAACAATTTTTGTCCCTGAACTGTTTCACCTTTTTTTTTCAAATGTTATGTAAACTTAAGCATTTTTCACGATACAAATCCCTCAAGGTTGCGATATCTATTCATCCGAAACACACTGTCGATGGTGCGCTCAAACGCCTTAGCGGTCTGATTCTCTCCAGTAGCTCATCGCTGAGATCACAAACTAATCTCAGTTCGAACCTCAGGCTCAATAACACAGTTTCTGACTTATTTCAAAGAGTCTCTGGAAATGGATCCTCTAGCAAAAGAGCCAAAATAGACAGAATTGCACACAGGTCATCGTGGGTCCTGACATTTGCAATGACATTTATATGGAGAGCCTGTGCTATTGGCGCCAGACAAAGACATCATTTCTGAGTGAGAGAAAAAATTGGACCAAAGGTTTATGCTTTTCCTGAAATTTTAGGGAGAAAAATGCTGTTCGTCATTTAAGCGTCATTGTTTTGGTCTCTGGTCTCTTTCTAGGTTGCGATCAGCTGGATGTGAGTCACAGTCACCTTGCGGTCGGTCACTTTATATCTGCATGAACCTACACAGCTGTCAGGGGATCACAGCCAAATGGGCACCATCGGAGTATCAAACCTTTAGGGAGCTGTATTTCAACATCAACTAACACCACAGTTCATGAGAGATAAGGTGTGAATACTAAACCTTTCCTTTATCACTAACCTCCAGCTTGAATGCAGATGGGTCTACTCTTGTGTTTTATCCTCATCAATGCTGGGGGATATAAAGACAGCGTAGTAATGACAGGCTTATTTTACAGAGGCTCATATGTCATGTTTAAGAGTGAGAGAAATAGAGAGAGAGAGGAAGAACAGGATTTATGTTGTCTGAGGTTCAGATCAGGACAAGTTCCTGAATAGGGAGCACTGCCTGAGGATCGCTATAAATCCACATGATTATTCTGGATAAAACGGTTTAATTAGTTTTCTCTCTTACTATTTTTTTTTTGTGATAAACTCCACACAAGGACACATGTTCTACATCCCTGAATCATAGATTTAAGGGCTGAGTAAGTCACGTGGAAGACACATGGGAGATATGAGGCTATTTTCCTTCACCAGGAAAGAAATGACATCCCTTAACTCAACATAACATCCAACCTCACCTCATTAACTTTCTCAATATGGTGTTACTATGCATAATTCACGATGGTGTATGATGTTTGTCCTTGTTATCTTTCATGAAAATATTATATCTTGCTCCATCTTGACTTCCATTCAAGCTGAAATCACTTCAGTCGGTCTTATGCTGCAGGAGTTTCAGGTCAATTTATCCCAAATTACGCCGTTGGATAATCGTAGAACAAATTGTGTCCAGGATCTCATTCAGTTCTGATGTTTGGCCCAGATTATCAGCTAATGTGAAGTGTTTACAGATTGAATCTTAAACCTCTTCATCTTCTCACTGACACATTGAGGCTGGCCGATCATATCAGTTAAATTTAATTAAACTCAGCCATTATTTATATAGCACCTAACAGCAGCCTGCTGTTTAAGGGTCAGTTCACCCAAAACTGAAAATTAGCTCATTGTTTATTCTCCCTCATGTGGATTTAAACCTTCATGAGATTATTTCATCTGTTGCAGACAAAGAAAGACTGTATTTTGAAGACTGCTGTAGACTTCTGAAGTAGAAACAAAAAATTACCAAGTGAGTCAATGGGTTTAAGCAACCAGCATATTTTAAAATGTCTTATTTTGTGATCAACAGAGGAAAAAAGAAGCTCAAACAGGTTGAATAAACTATAGGTTTTCACATGACATCATAGATGATGAAATTAAAATGGAGTGCGGGAAGTGATTCTTCTACATAGGAATCACTATCAGAACATCAGTGCAGATCGGTACCGATCGCCAATCTGGGCGATCTCATGAACCAGTTGCAGGTGTTTGTTCACGGGTTTACACACAGAGGAAGATGCATGTGCGTTATCAGCAATGCTACAACGCGTGAAGAGGTAAATGTTGTGTGGGGTGGAGTGATCGCTGTGGTTTCAACACAGCAGTTAAAATACATACAGGTATGGTGCGGCCTCTGTTTATAGTTTATTGGTGCGACTCGTGCGAGTAATGGTCTCTTTGTTGCAGCCAATTCATATCTAATGCTTTGAGCTGCTGTGACGCACAGAGCAATCTCCCCTATGGTCTCATCCAACCCTACGAGCTCTGCTCTAGCAGCTCCATGACGCCCGCGAATTAGATAAAATACCCTGGAAATTATGGAGACGCAAGTGAATTAGCAAGAAAACAGATCGCGAGAGGCACTGTGATGTTCTAAGCATTACATGTGTTAGGTTAGATTAACAGCACAGTACAGATATCTCGAGTGCACATCCCTGTCTCTCTCATTGAGCAATCCAGCTGCTGTAAGGCTGTCCAGAGCTTGGAATGGCCTTGCATGTATTTAGGCTTTTTTTGCATATATAAGAACTGAAAGTTCTGTGTTTTTGACAATATTGCAAGTTTACTAAAACATGGCTAAAAATATTACGCAATATAATTATTGCAATAAACAAATGTGCATTTATTGGTATGCATTTCAACTTTTTATGCAATGTTTCTAAATTGCTTTGTCAGTCATTTTTCTTATTAATTTTTAATGTTTTATCTATTATTTTCTGTAAAGCTGCTTCTGACCATGACATGTCCACACTAAGTGAAGTTTATTTATAAACTAATTTCGAGAGGATCACATGCTTATGATTGACACGGCTGGCCCCGAGTCAAGCTAATGTACGAACCACCAATCAGAACATTCCGAACTCAGTATAAATAACCAAAGCATCTTCCCTTTAGTCATCTTCGTCTTGAAGAATTCCCCCTCCCACCCCCTCTTCTCCTCTGTTTCTCTATAGGGCAGCATGGCAGGTTTCTCTATATGGCTAGCACTGTGGCCTCACAGCAAGAATGCCTCTGGTTCGGGTCTCTACCCCGCCAGTTGGCATTTCTGTGTGGAGTTCATGTTCTTCCCGTGCTCGCGTGGGTTTTCCCTGGGTCCTCTGGTTTCCTCCCACAGTCCAAAACATGAGACATAAGTAAATTGACTAAACCAAATCAGTACCAAAGTCAAATTCCACCAGCAGCACATGGGCCCCGGGCTTGAGGATCTCATGACAGCATGCCAAACTAGCTTATTACCAATCATCAGCTAAGAGTGAACTATTGAAATGGTTACAAGAGACATGTTTATGAGTTTATATGCAACATCCTTAATTTATTCTCATAGGTAAAGCAAGATCTCCACTATCATACTTAGAGGGTAAATGAGATTTGAAGCTTAAAGCATCAGAATCGGCACTCTGTATCGGCTGATCACCATGACAAGGAATCGGTACTCTGTATCAGCTACAAAAATCCTGATCGGAGCATCCCTATTTTTTCCACTAGTTTGCTTTTCAAAACACCATCAGTTGGGTATAAGGAAGGGGCCAGTTGATATCAAGATGATATATTACACGATAATCCGACTAGTTTTCTCATGGACAAGTGCAAGAAAGAAAATTAATTTATGAGAAAAGGCACCAGATGTGCTCCAGTAACATATTTGAGATTGTCAAAAATATACCAACAAGTCCATTGGATTTGTGAAAACAAAAACTGCAAGATGTAGTCCAGGGTACATATGTATTGGTTCTCAAAAATGTATCCCTGGGCACATTTTCCCAAGAAGCCTGGGTTTTCTAATAGTATGACTATTTGGAGTATTTGAACATGCTACATTTGCCATGTTGTCAGTGTCTTGTAATCTATGGTGTAACTTGGGCCACTTCACTGCCATTTGTAAATACTTATCTTGTGGCTGCAAGTATATTGCACACGTATGAATCTTGACAGAAGTAGTAGGTCAGTAGATACTTTTTGTCTATATTTATATGAGCATAGTGAATGATCTCCTAGAGGGCATGTTGATGTTAGAACTGCAACAAATTGACATCAAGCATGATGTCAAATAAACATGTGCGAACCAATTTGATGTCAAACTCTTTTGATCATCTGATCATCAGTTTTATTAATCTAAAAGCTTCCATTTCAAATTACATCGGATGCATGGATACCTACAATGCATGTAAAGTACCTTGATGTCAAAATAAGATCTAACATTGACATCAAACATTGACATCAAAAAGTGCTTACAGGACAGTCCTGTAATTGATTTTTGATGTGTATTTGATGCCAATGTTAGATGTCAATTTGATTTCATTTTGACATTAAGGTAGTCAATTGACATCAAATCGCTTTGCATTTTTGATGTAGTTTTAACCTCAAGGTGCCCGCTGGAGTGACTTTGCCTCAACAGATCATGTGACTGGACAAGTGGCCGATCTCAAATGCAGACCACCATCTCAAACCTTGTTTAGTCATGGTAAAATGCCTCTAGAACTGTCTCACAAGACAGTGTTTCCAAACACCATGCATCAAACATCAGTCATCCGCCTCTGAGGCACAAGTGATTTATTATGTAGAAAAAAAAACAGCCAGAGTGGTTTTCCCGGTTGTAGCAAATTTCATTTGTACTATTAATAATTTCTGACATTTTTCGCCATTTTTTTTTTGTCTTGAACACATGGGATGGAGACAGTGTTTTATTTATTATTAATGTATGGGATATTCCAATTATAAAACTTTGGACGGAAACAAAACTACCGTGTGCTAACGAATAGAAAAATTATGTCAACATAGACACATGTAACAATGCTCTGTTCACACAAAGACAGAATAAACAGATCAAGTCACGGACAGATGCTTTTCCAATTCATATTAACACCTACAGCTTTATCATAATGGCACCTCCACATTGTTCAAAGTGTGGACAAATTATAATACTGAGAAAGTATACTTGGAAACATATGCGCAAGATTTATGCTTCAGTTTTTTGTTCCAGCTGGAAACAATTGCGTGTCACCAACAGCAGGCGGTGAGATGATTTTATGGGAAGTCATCACAACATTGAGCTAGAAAAACTCAACAGCTCTGATGAGTTTCTGCAGCGCAAAACTGGAAAAAAAAGAGTAAACAAGAAAGAATCTGACTGGAGAGTAAAACTAAAGATGGAAGCACAGGTTTTTTCCAGGCAAGCGCCTTGTCAAAAATATCCAAATTCATTCTCATACTTCACTGCAGACAGAAGAGAAATGAAATCTAGTTGGAGGAAGACTTGTTTTGAGGTGTCAGCATGTTCTGACTCCCACCGGTAGATGTTTAGGTTTTAGAAATGCATACAGTGCAGTCTTCCTTTATTGCCAGGGCAAAATAGATTTCACACTTTTGTTGCAGCTTATGGCTTCATTAACTGATATTCTAATTAAATAAATTAAAAATAGTCTCTTTACATGTACTGCTTTACAAGTATATATTTTCTGTTGAATACTGTGCATTTAAATTTATGTAATAAAAACTGACAGCTATTTGTTGGCTAGCAAGAAATATACTATTTAAAAAAACGCCTACAACAGATGTTTTAAATTGATCAAATAAGGCACTATAACATATTGTGATCTGTTCTAGAAAATACCACAGACTGCATCAGCATCTGAGGTGTTTAATGGACTGAAGCATCACTGAAAGGGCTTATGCAACCTCACCACACACTCACACACACACAAACACGCACACACGCAGACTCTTGTTGTGTGTTTATTCTGTACATCCCTTAAAGAAATGGTGTATTTTTTATTTTAATGTTACTTTATTATACAGTTTTTCTCAGTGGCTTTGGTGCATTTCTCAAAACACTATTTACATTTACACAGCAGTTAATGCATTTCTCAAAACCATTAGTAGAAACTGCAAAAGCAAGTTAATAACCTGCAAAAGCATGTCACTTTCTCAAAATGGATAGCTCATTCCTTAAAATCAAGTATTTATGTCAATGAATGTGTCAGTGTCATCAAGATGAATCAAGAAAGTCCTGACATCATTATTTATCAAAATAGTCAAATGGCTTTATCATGTATTCACTATGACAGTTTACTCTGTACATTATTTCCAGTGCAAAAAAAGTCAGATTTTGGTGACACATCCTAAAAATCCTCAAGACAGCACTATATTCTATTTGCACAGCCATTTGAAAAGTACAGTAAAGTTAGACATCACTGCTTTTAGTGAGGTATCTGAGTACAAGACACTGATTATGTATGTTTCACATTTTTACTGCATTTGCTCTTTGCAATTCTAATATATTCACAGCATTATGCAAAAGAATAAATACACCTTTATTTTCAACAAACAAACTTCCTTTGGGTAGAGCTGTGCATAACTGTAAACAACATTATAGTGCATACTGGAACTGAGCCTAAAACATACAGAGGTCTGTAAATCATTCATGAAATTGTTCAATTTAGAAGAAATTTTTAGAAAAAAAAGATTAAAATGTTTTTATAAAATTAGCTTGACAGATTTTGACAACTAGTTTTTGTATGTAAAGAATCAAGTAATGAAATGAGGACTATCAGTTTTATATGGAGTGATTATTCAGCATTCACAAGTTTAGTTAATTTTGACTGACAAGACAAAAGCAAATGATAATGTTCTAAAACAGCAGAGAATTTTATGAAAGCAATTGATGTGTCCAAAAGCATTTGCAATTTGTTGGAAGGAATGAGAAACTGCTACTATGATGTGCACAAATGACTAATTGTTTTGAGAAATGCAATAACTCTTGTGCAAATGTAAATAGTGTTGGAGAAATGCACCAAAGCCACTGAGAAAAACTGTAATGTTATGAAATATAACTTATTGAAAATACCCCTGTAATATATTCAAGTAAACATGAAGCATATGCATCGTGTCCAAAACAAAAGCTTGCAGTATAAGCCGATGTATAATTTATACCTTATTGAAATTCTATCAGATAGATAAAAATATAGACTGAAAAACAATTGATTGAAGAAAAACTGCAGGGGCAGGCTAGGTAGACTGGATGGATGGATGGATGGATGGATGGATGGATGGATGGATGGATGGATGGATGGATGGATAGATAGATAGATAGATAGATAGATAGATAGATAGATAGATAGATAGATAGATAGATAGATAGATAGATAGATAGATAGATAGATAGATAGATAGATAGATAGATAGATAGATAGATAGATAGATAGATAGATAGATAGATAGATAGATAGATAGATAGATAGATAGATAGATAGATAGATAGAGACAGACAGACAGACAGACAGACAGACAGACAGATTTGATTCTAGAGGGATATGTAGAAGTCAAAAACCCAGCAGATTGGATTTGAACTTTTTCTAAATCCGTCTGTGGGTGGAAAGAATAGAAGTCTGCAGTTTAGCAGGTGAGTTTCAGCGGAACAATTAAAATGCAATTACCTGTTAGTTTGCCAGAGCTCCCTCTGAGCCAGTTGAATATTATCAGCCGCTGCGAGGATCACTTCTCACTGATCTGACTGTGTCTGCGCTGTCACAAATGTGTTTAATGGCTCTGCTCGTCTGGAGCATCTAAGCTAGAAATACCTGATTTTTAAAGTGGATTTTACTTTAATACACAGATCAGACAGTCTATTATAACTCTGCACAACTCATATTTATCTCTCAGTGTGATGTCCAGGATAAACCTGCCATCCATCCGTCTGTTAAATTATTGGGTTATAAAGCTTAGGAAGTTCTAGTGAGATACGACCACCTACACCAACACAGCTCTGTACACACACACAAAGCACCTTAGCTACATAAGTACCGTTGGTATGCAAACACACAGCTCCATTTTCCCTCCGACATCCCATAAAAATAACTGAGTGGAAGCACTGAGAAAGACATAGACAGAGAAAAGAGAGAGTGTGAAAGAGCTGGTAAGAATATGTAAAGTTTGAACACATTACAAGTACATATGTGATGCAGGATGAGCTTTTGTTTTTTAATGAATGAATAAAGTAGCATGTTGCTCATTAAATATTTAGATTATATTATTACATAATATCCGTTCATCTTTGTTGACAAAAATATTAAATTCAATTCACCTTTATTTGTATAGCGCTTCTACAATGTAGATTGTGTCAAAGCAGCTTCCCATATAAGATCTTAGTAGATGTTAGTTCATGTCCATATATGTCCACTGTAAAGAATTGCTCTGCAATTTGACAATTTTGGATGCCAGCAATGTTGTTACATTTACAAGTGCACCTAATTAATAACTACCATTGTGCTGTAAAACTACAGCACAGTTGTAATTGTTAATTTACACCCAACGGCCACTTTATTAGGTACACCTACTAGTACCGGGTTGGACCCCGGTGTGGTGTTCAAGGTTTGACATGTTGTCTGTTCAGAGATGCTCTTCTGCATACCTCAGTTGTAACAAGTAGTTATTTGAGTTAATGTTGTTTTTCTATCAGCTTAAACCAGTCTGGCCATTCTCTTCTGACCTCTGGCATAAGCAAGTCATTTGCGTCCACAGAACTGCCGCTAATTAGATATTTTCTTTTTTTCTGACCATTCTCTATAAACCCTAGAAACGGTTGTGCATGAAAATCCTAGTAGAACAGCAATTTCTGAAATACTCAGACCAGCCCGTCTGGCACCAACAAACATGCCACGTTAAAAGTCACATATGCGCCCGAAATTTTATCTATGCGACCTCAAAATATATTTGGGAGCACTTGTGCGAGTGCATAAAATTGTTGTGTGCGATCAGTTTTTACTGCAAAATGTTCACCACATGCGCGGATTCAGCAGACATTCACGCAAAATGCATCTCTAAGCTCTTTGTCTGCACTTGAAATGCAAAAGGCAGTGCTCAGGAATGGTTTAAAACAGTTGTCATGTCAACTTGCTGCAGTAAACAAAGCCAAGTCCGTAATGCTTGCCTCACCTTCGCGCTCTTCTTATTGGCCCACCACTGCTCTAGCGCTGAAATATCAGCTGTCAATCACTCAGTCAATGCCTTCTGGCTTGGGATGACAGAGAGAGCTACTACCGCGAAAACTTGAAATGCGCTGAAGATAAGAATGAAGATAACACTGACAGATTTTGCTTTAGAAACCATGGCATCTAAAGTTAGTGACCATGTGCTAAATGTTAATCCACCATCTACATTTTTCGAAGAGTGGAAAAAAGACTTCCGTTGGCTTTAAGTCCGCTATGAAAAGTCTGTGGGATGGAATTTTCAGGTAACTGTTTGCCACATCTAGCATGAGAGCTTCTGTTTAATCCATCATATAATCGTCAGATGCTGTCCGCCGTGCTAGAGGCAGCTATTTGTCAAATTTAACACCACGTAAACCATCGCAAATAGGCATGCACTGAGTAAACTAACATCGCTACTCATAAAAAGGCCGGTATTGCTATTAACATGACGTATGCATATAATAAGGTACAGTATGTGTCAAAAGCATCAGTGCAATATCAGACAGCACCCGTGAGAACAGCACAGTTATACCGTTAACAGATTCATTCATGTCAAGCAGTGTGTGCAGGGCCGGTGAGCGTTCCGTGTATATGCTTTGGTCACTCAGTTATGTTATTAAAATGTATTTTCTTGTGAGAACGGGATTTCCTTGAGACATATTTTCTTTACACTTGCCTTGCATATATATATATATATATATATATATATATATATATATATATATATATATATATATATATATATATATATATATATTATGGATGTAATATTTCAGAATTTCACGGTACGGTAATACCTCGGTATGAATGTCACGGTACGGTATTTATTGAATCATTTACAGGAAAAAACAAAACTTATGAAAATACTCCAAAAAAGAGCCAAAAGTGTCAATGACATACAAATTAGCCATCTATCTGTAAGCTTTGAAACAGGAACTTCAATTTTAATGACAAAAAAATATTAAACCATGTAAAAAAATAAAGTTTCAATTTAGTATTGTTGAAAACTCATCACATTCAACATTTAACCACTCACTCACTTAGATAGAGATGGGTTTTAAGGAAAATTATCATATAAATATAATCTGGTAAAAGCTGGTATCTCTGGGCATTTACAATGTCCCCAGCAACAGAAAAAAATCCTCTCATTTGGGACTGAGGTTTCTGGGACAGAGAGATATGACTTGGCCCAGGTTGACAGCAGTGGGCAACATTGTGCATTGTCTTTCCCCCACTTGAGGGGACAAGCCATAAGTAAGATAGAGGTCTCTTTGCGGAACAAGTCAATGTCTGCATCAATCTGAACAGTGTGCTGTGTTTCTGCAGTCCCCATGACTGTCGTATTCCCCAACTTGCAGGCACGTGCACACATAGGGCTCAACCTGTGCAGTGCACATGTCCTTTTTAGTCTTGGATAGAAAGTGTCCTTCCAAAATGATCAAAAGTGCCCCCGCGACGCGACACATCCTCCCTCGCCCTTCAGTAGGCGCGCGACAACACCGCTCTTGAGTATGCGCGCTCAACCCCCCCTCCTCGCTTTACATTACGCGCTCGACAACACCGCTATTCAGTACGCGCGCGACAACACAGCTGATCAGAACGCGCGCGACAACACCGCTATTCAGTACGCGCGCGGCGACAACACCCGCTTAGGTTCGATCATTTACAGCTCTTTTTTATCCCCGCTTCTTGCAGCACACTCCATTTCCGCATTACTGGATCTGTAGCGACAACAGACCAAGGCATGATGGCCAAGCCTGGGCTGATGGGAATTGTAGTTTCCGGTACCTCCCGTTCGCTTCATTCGCCTGAGCAAATTTTCTCAGAAGACCTATAGTTTTACCGAGTCATGCGACCACGGTTATATCGAAAAAAATTAATATTGCGGTATGATGGTATTTACAATACCGTTACATCCCTAATATATATATATATATATATATATATATATATATATATATATATATATATATATATATATGCTTGTTAGTTTGATTACTGTTGATTTCAAATGCAATAAATATGTTTGTACAAAACTTGTAGTAATGGTGCTTATGATTGGTGGGTGCGACTAAATTTTGGCTGATGCGCCTAAATTTTTAAAGTTAGGAGCACCGGTGCTATCAAGCAAAAGGGTTAATTTTGAGCCCTGTGTAGTATTAACAGATGCATGTGAATTGAAGTTAAATGCTGTAGTTCCAGAAAGTGTTGATTTTTTCTGTGACATGCAGAGCATTTATAAAGTTCACCATATAAATAATACTAACTATTAAACATAGGCTTTCAAATAAGTCAGTGGTTTAAAAATCCAGTGGAAGCATATAACTTATCAAAATGCAACACTACACAAGCAGTTTCTTTATATAATTAGTATATTGCTTTTTTGAGAGCTTGTTTACAGCCTTTTTGAAGCAGTGTGTGTGCAAGTGTTTATGCGTATGCATGAAAAATAAAGAGAGGCAGTATTTCCCCCTTCATTTCCATAAGTACTTAATGCGGAATTATTCCTGTATGCCAGCCAGTCATATAAAACAGCGAACCGGCATCTCAGGAGCTCTGCCAACAGACAGATCAAACCCACTCCAGATACACAACATCTTCATGCTGTGATATGCAAATGTTCATGTTTGTTCTATTATTGTTAAAGCTCTATTAGGCTGCAGTCATTTTACTGTAGTGAGATATGCTGTTGTCTGGCAAACAGAGTGTCCAGCACAGCGGGTCAGAGGTGTGTGCCTGAGGCCGCAGCTCAAGAAAGAAAACATGACCAAAGCAATCAAAGATGTTCACAATCACTGTAACACTCCATCACAAGCTTTCCCATCTGCACACACACACACACACACACACACATTACAGCCTAATTCAAATGTATAATCCATTCTTTTCAGAAATGACCATATAAGAGCATTGGCATATCTCAGTTGGAAGCAGAGGAAAAGCTATAACATTGTTGGCGGACTCACCTTATCAAATGAGACACAAAATATTTCTTTTTACGAGAAAGGAGAACAATCCTGCATAGTAAACATGAAGAATAAATAAATGACGGATGGAGTTATTAAAGGAGTTATAAGTTCTGGAAAGGTGCTTTCTATCCAGTTGTGTGCATCAATTTGTTGAAAGACAAATGTATAAGCTGTCAACCAATCAAATACAAGCACACAACTGCTGTAAAGCAGATTGGTCTTCTTTACTCATCATCCTCATCATCCATTTTTTTAAGTTCCAACATTGTCAAAATATTTCCAGTTCAGACAGTTCTTTGAAAATGACTTTAAATTGCAATATTTTAAAAGCGAAGGCCTGTTTTTAGGATATTTCCTTGGTGTTTTTCTAGAGCCAGGATTAATCGAAACTATCTTTATCTCTAATTTATATACTGAAGATGAATAAAGGTCTCAGGGGGTTGGATTAACATGAAAGTTAGGAATTAATTACAGAATTTTCATTTTTGGGTGAACTAACCTAATACACTTAACTGTATAATACAGGGATACCTAATCCTGCTGTTGCTGGAGGACCACTGTCCTTCGAATTTTAGCTCTAATTAGCTGTACAGTTCTCTCAAACTTTTTAATGAGAATGAATAGCTGGTTCACTTGTGTTAATTAGGATTTTAGCTTAACTCTCTAGACACCTCTGGGATGATGTGTGATGCCACTTTAAAGTCCACATAAACCTGAAGCTGCCTTTTTTGTATTGTGATGCAGTTCCTAAAGAAACTAAATATTAATTGAGTAAACAGTGGGCGTGGCTTGTTTTTTCTACTGCGAGCTGATTGGGTGTAGTAAAGTAGAAATCTAATTCGGAAAGATCGGGAAATGGGTTTAGAAGAGTTATGAGAACCTAACAGACTCCTCCTCCTTACTATTTGTGTTTGTTGAAGGGGCGTGCTTAAGTATGTTAGCCACGCCCAATACCTCAAAATCATATAATCTGAGCTTTCAAATAAAAAATTAAAAAAACAGGAAGTGTATTTTTAGATTTTAATTTTAGATTACATGGACATTTTTTTCTTATTGACATGCACAGATGAATTGTTCACCACAAAACTGGCTAACAAAATCATACGGTTAGTTTTGACTTCATGTGTACTTTAGACTGACTAATTGTTACATTTACGGTTTATTCATTGCATTGATATTTTGTTAAAATTAATGATATTATATATATTCTCCAAGAGCCCAAAAATAATCATCGGTTTAAGGAATTACTTCCATTAATACTATTCTAAAATATAAAAGATACACATAAAAAATGTTTTTTGCTTGTTCAAACTACTTCTTTAAAATAAGCTGAATCAACACAATTCTTGAGATTTCATTGTTCAGTCCACATAAATTTTTTATGTTCAGTCCACATAAATTTGTTAAAAGTGTGAAGTTAACTTAATTGATATGTTGGGACAACATTAATGAATTGTGTGGAAACCTGCATTCTTTACAGTGTAGTGTAGGCCTGCCTCCATTCAATTTCACACATACTCTGTAGCTTATAAAACAAATACATTTGAAACATAAGCACTGGACACCAAAAGGCTAAAACTGCCCCAAATGTCTGTGTTTGACAGCATATTTTGTCAGTTGTTCAAATGAACAAGAGTCTATTTTTGAATAGATGTAAATGGAGAAGAGGCTTGAGAATAAAATTATAATGGTGTGTTACAGGCAGCAATGCAGCAGGAAACCACCACAGCCCACTAAATCTTTGATTTGTGCATGGTGTGTCTAACTGGGTATAGGTTTATAATCAACATAGGCTCATTCGGAAAACATACCGCAATATACATTTCTAGAGAGTACCAAAAATGTCCCAGCAGCTACATTTTTTTTGCAGTTATTATTTTCACAAATCCACCAGGGGGCGCTGTATTTTCTTTTTAAGATCTCAAAATTTTCTTGTGAGTGCCATTTGCACCTGCTGTCCCTACATAATTCGCGAAGGCTTCCTATTAAAATAAGCCTATGTTGCAATAATATTTTTTCCCTCCAGTATGTGCTCAATACATTTAAACGAACCAAGGTTTTTTTTTTTTTTTATTAAAACAAAAAATATTGGACAAAAACAGCTGGGTTTAGTGAAATAAAATAAGAATAATAAATTAAAGAATAAAAACTAAAACCAACTGAAACTAACTTTAGTCACAGAAACACAAATTTTCAATCATTAGAATTAATTAACATCAGAAAATCTGACCAGCGACTTTTCAGAGAAGTACCTGTGGATGGCTCTTCTACAGACAAACATATTTTCTTCATCTGGCAAAATAAATTTAAACAAGGCACGTTTACCTACATAAATGATCTTTAGAGTCCACATGAACCAGAAGTTGTGTGTTTTTTTGTTTTGTTTTTTATCGTATTGTGATGCAGTTCCTGGAGAAACATAATATTAAATGAGAAAACAGTGGACGTGGCTTGTTTTTTTACTCAAAGCTGATTGGATACAGAAAAATTGGCATTTCATTCAGAAAGATTGGAAAAAGTGTTTGGGGAGAGTTATTACAACCCATCAGACACATCACCTCATCACCAAAACTGACAGATGGAGGGGCGTGGTTATATGTTAGGTACGCCCATTTTCTATGATATACGTAATCTGACACATTAACTAAAAAACAAGTGCATTTTCAGATTTCAATTAGAAGGACTAACTATTTTTTTTTCTAAATGACATGCACAGATTAATTGTTCACCACAAAACTAGCAATGTAAGCTAACAAAATGGCTAGTTTTGATTTCTTGGGGACTTTAATATGAAGATGCTTGTCTTAATTCTTAATAATAATTTACATTTATTCATTTAAGTTGCATTTATGTGCTTTTCAGTTCAGCACTTATTTTACTTTTATTACCACAAAGCTTACACAAGAGTTACTGTAAGCTGTGCAAACACTAAACCTTGCTTTGGTCAACACTGGATGTGACCTATTAACTGTTAAACTAGAATTACTGCTAAATATGTGTAATAATACAAACTTAAACTAAACAGATATTTACAGCAAATTAAAAAAATAGTAGTAAAATAAAACTACACTTGATATCAATATGCTTTCCTGTGGAACTTAATGATCATATCTAAAATATGCACTTTTAGTCTAAATAGATGCATTCAAAATCAATCTTTGGCTCATAAATCTAAAGGGGACATGCATGCCCCTTATGTGTAAATAGACATGACGTCTCCTGTGGTAGATTCCAAAAGATCAAGGACATTCAAATTCAAACTATTACACGGGTCCCGCTAGCGGTAAGCACTGATGAGCAACAAGACAGAGGAAAGTTTGTGAGGAAAGGCCACAATTTTGCACCCCAGGAGTTGGCTAACCTTGGCGGAGAGTTGATAGTTGATCAAATACCTAACCTTGCTTATAGGCAAGAGTATGCTTTAGCAAAAAAAGAGAATTCATATACTGTCATAACGACCTTCACTCACCGGCTGTGTGTATAACTACAATGAGAGTAGTTCATTGCCTTTCCTCTGAAAGCCATCTGTCCATCAGCAGCCCTGAGTGTGTGCCAATGCCAAACACGGCTGCTGTTTCAGGTGAGGCGTAATGGACAAATTGCAATATGCTGATGCTGCTAATAGAGACACTGTAATGCATCAGTGACAATTTAAATGGCCTTCTTCAGACCGGTGGCAGTTCCATTTTAAACTAACAATCTTATTTTACACATAAGACCGGGTGCAACCATTGTAACTGAAATGTGTGGAGACACATCTCATTGATTTTAGCCATACAAAACAGCTTGTTATTCTGCTTTATGTCACAAAATTGTATTTTCTTATCATAAAATAGTCATTAACGCACTGCTCTGTGGAGCAAGCACTTTGACAGTTTACTGCCAATTGTTATTCCTTGTCATTTACCCATAGCAGCAAACGAATAAGAAGTCAGAGCTTACGCATTGCAAAATAACATGAATATCATCAGTATAGCAGCATTAATACAAGTTTTTGAAAGTTAACTAATACTCTTTTTTAACAAGAATCCTTTAAGCTGATCAAACATGACTGAAAAGACTTCTGTTTACATGTGCATTAGTGGTGTAATTATTATTATACATATAATAATCAGAGTAAACACTTGGGTTTTCGTCAGAAGCAGGCAACTATACATTCGGATTATTCACCAAGGAAAAGTGGTTATTTTTACCACCATTATTCACATAGCCCAATGCACAGCTCAAATGATGCATAGCGGCATGTAGTAGGCGTCTTACTGGCCACTTTTTTAATGCACTTAAATCAAGTGCAAAACACTGAAGCAAGTAAACATTGAAATGTGATGGTAATTTCACTAATGCCCATGCTCACTAATGTCGCTAATGCAACGCCAATGTCACTAATGCCACGCCATCACACTCTTTGTGACATCTCTCGATGAAGGAGCAAAGAGTTTTGCTGAAAGATTTCAGCGTTTGGAGGGAATACTTCAGTATGTCAGTAGTTCATTCATGCAGTTGTCTGAGTCAGAGTGGAACAGATGCAATTAAAGTGTTTACATGATTTTGGTTAGTACAGCAAGCTTCGGTGCATCAATGTAATCAAAGCATTTTGTTTACAAGAGGCAAAGTTAAAACTCAATATTGCCAGAATCTAATTGTAATCACGACATGGTGTAAATGCTCGCTGTTAAAAAAAGAATGCTGAAAAGGATTAAAAGAAAAATAGATTTGTTTATAGTATAACCATTTATCAAATTATCCAGAAAAATGTAAAGGGATTGTCCTCTATAAAATTAACATTAGACATTTTAACAATAAAGAGCCAGGGGAAGATGGGGGTTGTGTGGTTTGAAAAACCCATTCCCCACTGACAAAATCCAGAATTTGACCAAAAATTGAGCTCATTTATCCCATTTTGGACTGGTATGCCATCATAAATTGTGAAAATTCTAGAAAGAAGAAGGCTTTAGGACAAATTAATTTTGTAATCTAGCTGTAAGCAGCAATTATCAGGGCCAAGCAGCCCACCGGCCACAAATTAAACAAGCAAGGCAACAAGCTAATGGAGAATTCTATGACTTTTCGGCAGCATGGTCTGAGCCAAAAATGGTGGAAATTAATTATGGGCTAACTATAGAGAATTCAAAGCAACTGACTTTCAAAACTAATTCAAGATGGTGGACAGAAAGTCGTGTCCATTAGGGAATAAATTATGCCAATGTTCTCTGTGTGATCCAAGGAATCTGAAAGACCACTCTCATGACAATAGAATATTCAAGTGGCCAAATTCTGACTGAGGAAAGTCTGAGCTGGCCAGTTTTTATTAACAAAAAAGAAACACCCTTCACAACAGGCTGGCTACGGGCCTGAGTCAGCAGCAACTGCCACATAAAGAGTCCAAAAAATCATCCACAGGCAAAGAAAAATGAATGCCCGTGTTTTATGATGATACATTGAGGTTTTATTAAGTAAAATGATTGGTCTGTGCAAGAAACTATTATTATTACTTTAATCCGCAGCCCCCACAAATCATCCTGACCACATTCTGAAATTTGGGCATTATTGAGATTAAATTTACCTCATGTAGACCAAATACTCTAAATAAACCGATGCAATTCACCTCAAAATTGTAGTGTCGCATTATAACTATGCGATGTGCAAATTTACATGTGAACTGATGCTCTGTGGTTATGACTTGTGCTTTATTGTTTATTAAAAAAGCTATTTGTGTTTATCTTGGATATTTCCACTTGGATGGATATTACCTTTCTTTCTACAATCTCAATCAGTAAGAATAACTTTAGAGATTCCCAACCTTTCATATTGTACAACAGAGCACCACATGACCCACAGTTTCAGCCAAACATCTTTAATGTTTTGCTGAGAAAAACTGTCACCTACATCTTGGATGGCCTGAGGGTGAGTAAATAACCAGCAAACCCTCATGCCTTTAAGCAGGAAAACCAAATTTAACTGTGAAAATAGCAGGAAAATGTTAGTTGAGGAACAAAATCAGCAATTGTGTGACACTGAAGACTTTGAAAATGGCTGCTGGAAATACAGCGGGGTTTAAATGATTCGAATCACCAGGTTGATACGTTTGACTTTGGCAGATGTAATTTGTGCCAAGTCCTCCTGAACAGCACGAGGGAGCGCTAGCTGATGCTGGACATTAAGAAGCTATCAGTCAGCACTCTAGTCTAAAGATGGGCCAGAAGAAGGGGGGTAAGGTATTGATTAAACCCAGCTTGTGCTCCCGCAATCTACACAACCCCATAACCAAGCCTGACGGCAATAGAAATAGCCTGAGCTGGGAGGAAAGCAGGTTTCAATGTCCTCATGCCAAAAATTCCAAAAAGTCATATATAATATAAATTGATATAATCATCCGTGTTATTTATTTATTTTTTGTAAGGCTTTGCAGAACTTACAATGTATTCTTAATGAAGATTTAAGAGTATAACTTGTCCTTGCTGAACAATAATATAAAAGTTTAATTTAGAATAGGACAAGGCAGTGGCGCAGTAGGTAGTGCTGTCGCCTCACAGCAAGAAGGTCGCTGGTTCGAACCTCGGCTCAGTTGGCATTTCTGTGTCGAGTTTGCATGTTCTCCCTGTCTCAGCGTGGGTTTCCTAAACAGTCCAAAGACATGCGGTACAGGTGAATTGGATAGGCTAAATTGTCCGTAGTGATTGTGTGTGTGTGTGTGTGAATGTGTGTGTGTGGTACCAGAGATGGGTTGCGGATGGAAGGGCATCCGCTGTGTAAAAACTTGATGGATAAGTTGGCGGTTCATTCCGCTGTGGCGACCCCGGATTAATAAAGGGACTAAGCCAACAAGAAAATGAATGAATTTAGAATAGTTTAATAAAAAATTCATAAATACACTATACATTTGTAACAAAATCTTTACACCATATATAGGTCAAAAATGAGATATCCTATTTGGTATCTGTCAACATCAATTTAGATCATTTATTTTTTTATACATGGAAAGCATATTATACGTGCAAGCACTTACTTGAATGTTGAGAATAATTCTGTTTAAGAATAAATTGTCAAAATAAGTGTCAAATGAATAGCATCATAGTTATTTGGGTGTAAAAATTTAATTACACTGATACTGATTAAAATATCTGAAATAATAAATGAATACAGTCAATTTATTGCAGATTAAATAATGCGTCCTAAACTTCCTTACAAATACATGTATTAAAATCTGATGAAGGATATGCATCCTCAAAATTTTTTTATTCTAAATATGCCTAAAATAATTTTTTATATAAATTATTATTCAGAGTGTGTTTTATGTAAATTAAACAGGGTAAACTCTAGATACAATAATGAATAAAGCTACATTTTACATTCTTTTCTTGATGAAAAGCTTTAATTTGTCACATTGATACACGATCCCTTGACAAAATTATTATCTAAGGCCACTTGTCCTTGAACACAAGAGTTCTATCATATTTTAATGCTTCTCCTGAGCCCATTTAATTAGTCAAATATGCTATATATTATCATTTTGATGGACATTTATGGAATAAAATATTACAACTATATATTTTGTGTCTTTTAATTTACTCAAATTATTTTTCTGGCTCAAAATGAGGCAGAGGTGGAATCCTGATGATTACATTTTTGCTCCATGAAACAAACACATTTTGCATGATTCTGGTAATCTTTTCAGGTAAAACATACCTTATTTAAGAAAAAAGTCTCAAATTAAATGTAATAAAATGCATAAGCAGTTCACTTGGGGTCTGTCGATAGTCATGACTTCCTGACAACAGCTGGGGGTAATACAAAATTTGATAGAGGTGGCTGCCTTGTAATTTATCATGACATAATTTATATCAACTATTCATGTTATGTTTATTCATGTGTTCAAAGTGTACCGTGAACAACTGGCTAAATAAATACACATGAGCAAACTGCCCTTCCCCCACTAGCAAAAAATGGCTACTAAGAATAAAATTGAACAACAACAGCAAACACAAAAATCACACCTCAGCTATGGCACAGTGTGCAATCATGCATGCGTCTAAAAGGCATGAAAAAGCCAGTGCCATGTCCTGATCCCGCTGTCTCTGTCCCCAGTGATTTCCAGTCTCTCGCAACTTGTTCTGTGCTTAAAGGCATGAACAGCACATAAATAAACATTAAGAGAGAAAAAAAATATCACCAAAACTGCACCAGCAGCTCACGTGCCTCTCTTTTCTAATGCATTCCCACCTATAGAACACACAAGAATCAGATCTTACAGAATTTTCCAAAAAAACAACATTCAAAATTCTGACACGTCCCTATTGAGGTGGAATCAGCTGAGCGTGAATGCAATGAGTTATGAGTCTGGGGTTCGTCCATCCCAGTCATGACAAGCAACAAAGCTGGATCTCCCTTCTTAATACATCCACTCCAGCAGCTCATGGCTAAGGGCAGGCTTGGAAAATACCGCATGATCTGAGGCGGTGGGATTTCGACACGCTGCCAGCACAGTTGTGAGCAGCTGCAGCGATCGGAATGGTCTGATGAAAGGAATACACACAGAAAACAACGCCAGCCACACTGGAGCATGTCCTCTCCATAAGATCAATGCACATTTCCTAATTCCCTTTTGTGGACCCCAATATAGATAATCAACCACTGTATTCTAATACTGAGAAATGCTCGTCTCCCAGAGTGCTTCAAACGTGTGTAAACAGCCCACTGTGGTCGGATGATGGCACTTCAGCTCTAATAAGATGTTCACAGAAGATCCCTTTCATGCTTCTGTCTCCTCTGCTCATATCATCTTCATACCAACAGGCGAGTAGGACTTAATCAAGTGGAATAGCTGAAACTGATAAACATATCTATCCCTCGCAGGCAAAGCTCTGCTCCTTCGCTCTCACATATATAAGATTACATGCAATACAGAAGGAAATCAGATAATGTAGCAAGCAACAGGTTCTTTAACATATACTGTACACAAAGAGGTCAGAAAGTCTCAGGACATACCAACAAGCCAGGATGTAAAATCTAACTGGCAAGAAAGTGAAAGATTTAGATGTTATACAATGAATTACAATGATTCTGAACTATTTTTAGTCAAATAATCAAATTTGGGACATGTGAACTCCTCTGAAAAAAAGGTCAGATTTTCCAGCACCGAAAAACAAGATGCCCTTTGGAATATCTTCAAAATACACTGCTTGACATGGATTATTAAGATTTTTTTTAAATCATTGCTCTTTTCAATTAAGCCTTACACCTAAAGTGTTAGTATGTTTATGAAAATTTAATTTATAATTAAAGGATCTTATAGATTTACGAAGCATTTTCGGTAAAGCTCCCAGACTTTTAGACTCCACTGTATATGAGAGACATTGTGTTTTATAATTTGACTGTATTGTAATGGTCTCACATATCTGGCAACTGTTCCTTCATCGCTCAGCCTGCAGTATAAAATAAAGCCCTGTAAACTGAGTTGTTTGCTTACGTGCTTCTGTTGAAGCGATCATGCCTTGGGTTACATTCTCCTGACACGTCTTTGCACATCAAAAAAACGTGGGTTATTATGATATTTAACATCTTATATCTTGTTTTGTTACACAATACAAAAAAGACAGCCATGTTTTGCCGGTGTCTTATGTAACTCCGGGGAAGAGGGAGCATCAAAACATAGAGCACAGGGAAGCATGTTACATAGGTGTTGATTTAGCATATAAGACCTGCTTCTTCTCAGTTTCCAACATTGCAATGAACTACCTATATGAACTGTATATATATTTACAGAGACCAGTTATCAATTATCTGTATTAATAATTTAAAGTGTTTATGTGTGCTTGAGTAAAATGTCATATAAAATGTTTTATTCTGTAAACTACTGATAATATTTCTTCCCAATTTGAAATAAAAATATATGACGTGCTGGCAAATATAAATACATGCATGTTTGTGTGTGTGTGATCTATGATCTATGCCAAACTGACAACAACAGCTGTTAACAAGCGAAAGACAATCTGCTTACATGTAAGTGTTTTTAAATTCTTAGCATACTATATCTTTAAACAATTACTACATATTGTAATAAAAACATCTATAAAACCTCTATAAAATTATAAGATATTTGCCTGTCATTACAGTACACGGTTATCTCTCCCAGGAGGACTTCACACCTGCATTCCTCAGTTTCTTGTTCCTGTAGACGGACAAGATGACCAGCAGATTTCCAACGATATCAGCCACGGTGGTGAAGATCAACACGCCGGCGAGGGTGGCCGCGACCCCGGGAGACGTGCTCCTGGCGGTGAGACAGTTGTTTCCCTGGGATAAACTATCCAGACAGCTTAAGTTCGCCTTTGTCATCGCCATTCTTATGGAGCAGTGTAACGACACATTAAAGTTTCCCCTTTGCTCCACTCTTCAAGAAAAAACGGCAAAGTTGCCGCGAACAGGTATAGTCGTGCACCTTCCCGAAAACAAATCCAATCCATTCCACTTACAAAATGTCACTGTACTCATAGAAAATCCGTTTTCATGCAACTTCCAGCGCACGATAAATTAGCCTATGCCACAGTGGATTTCCCAGTAGCTCCCATTAAATTCAATGAATGTTTGGTAGTCGGTGCATTGTCAGCCCCACAGTTATCTGGACTGTCACCTCGGATCACAGTGAGTCACACACACACACTCCGGGCTGTTGCTCAAACGCCACACTCATCTCAGCGGCAACATTGGCGACGGTCTGCGTCGCATCCCCGGAGCCCGGAGCCTCTCGGTCTCAAGCGCGCAGTCAACTGTTCAGAGCCAGTCCGGCAGCGACTGTAACGAGTTGAGGATTCTAGCCCTCCGCGTCTGCGAATATCTCAAACTGAGACTTTGTTCTTTAAAAGCGTGAGTTTAAAACATAGTGTAAGCGAATGGTGTCCTATGTTTTCTTAAAATGTTTAAGCAGAAAACATACATTAGCTACAGTCCGTCGGAGCGCATTTTCATCTGGAGCTTTAAAAAAACTAACGAACTAAAGTCGCGACTCCAAGTAACCATAGCAACAGTGTTCAGCTCAAACGCTTCTTCTTCCAGTCAGGACCTGTAGGCTATGTATCATCCATCGAAACCTTTTCTTCTTCGTCTTAACTGAGCAGTTTATTTGCCTTAAAGGGAAAAAAAGAGTTTTGGAGTGGTCGATTTACAAATAAATAAATATATCAGTAATTATTTTGAGTGAGTATACAGCCAGAGATGGTCTGAGTTGAGATGGAAGGGTCCTCGGTTCTACAGAAAAGGGTATGTAATGACCCACTTGGGTGTGCCTCTATATTATCCAATCACATTACTTTGCAGTATACTCTGATTCACATTTAGTGGACTTTGAAGTGTATTCACATGGTATCTGCTTAAGTTGTGATGTATGGAACAGCTCGTTGTCTCTACCTACAGCAAGATATTTTTGGCTTTCATTGTTTGATAGTAACTTATTTATTGGGTTAAGGCTTGGAAGTTGACTAGTAAGTTTTGCATATATAACAAAATTAAAGAAGTGTCGTAGAAAATACTCCATAGAATCTATCCTGCTAAACATGTTTTGGAAAGATTTAAACTTAATATTTTATATGTGTGTGATTTTTGAGAAAAAGAAACAGTTTTGCATCTTTTTTTTATTGTATTTACTCAATAATATTTAGGAAAGATTTTGAATTGCTTATTAAAAAATGGAGTATAAAATAGAAATTATTTTATTTCATGTACTGTTTTATTCTAATAATGAGAACATATTTTTAATTTGTTTATGCTGTTCGGAAAATACCATATACATAAGAAAAAGTGGGCTCAATGTAAACCAAACCTTTCCCATTTTGTAAATGACTTAAAATTATATGTAAATCTATTAGAACAATCACAAAAAAACATGTACTGCTCTGAAAACATTTAATTTCATGTAAATGTAATTTTACTTTATTTTATTTTATTTTTATTTTTTTCAGAAAAATATGTGACATGTAATACCTCTTTTTCTTGTGGCATTGAGTTAATACTACTGCTACTAATAATAATAATAGTAAAAGTGTATGGAACAGCTTACTGTAAGTGTCTATTCATTTGAATGGGGCGTATGCACAGCTATAGTGTTTTTTAGCAAATGATAAACTTCCGGTGAAGGTTTAACTTGACTATTTTCAATTTCATAAGGTTCCTTTTACAGCATCGATGTTGTACTGCAATTACAATACATTCAGTTAAATAGACTTAAACATTCATTAGTTGTTCAAGGTACGAAATGAAAAGGGTGTAATTGCTAGTGCCGTCACGATCAGCGGGCGAGCGCCGAAACTCCATTGAAAATACTGGGTTTAAATAAACAAAATTAATAAAATAATCATATTTTAAAGAGATGCGGGGAGAAAATGGAATTTAATGCATTGCTTCTTGTTTAGTCCTGATAGATATCGTATATCAGGCAGTGAAGATCACTGATTTTTAAAGAAATCAGTCCTTAAATGTGACACTTTAATAATAGAAAGACAGTTCACCGGAAGCGCTGAGGCTGGCTGGCTGAAATTGAAAGTCTGTTTGCATATACCCCATTGAGAAAACATTGGCTGTGTCCAAAATGCTTATGCATTTCACTTGTTGGCTCACTGTCCTATTAGGCAGGCACTTTGGAGGCAGCCTTTGTGCATGAAGGCACCTCATAAAACTGATTCAGACAGACTCATGAGACAGCAGGACAATTTATTCATGTACAAGTGGACATTACAACAAAACAGAGAGAGCAATGGTAATATTTGCTAACTAACTTATTGCCACATGAACAAAAACTTATTTACACACAAAAGGACACCCTGCAGAGCTTCATCTTAGCTTGTGTCCTCTTAGCTTGTGTCAGAAATCCAAGATTGTGGGATATCAAATGCAGTGAAAGGTAGGCAAACATCATTCTGTCTTCAGAATTAATTCAGAGGAAAGTACCTCTGGAGAAATGAGAAGATACAGAATTTGGATTCGGACATGCGTTGATGCCTTTCTGCATTGAAATGCTGCCTCCAAAGGCAGTGCATCTGATAAAGCCTCTCAGTAGTCATCAATGACTACTGTTCAGTCATATTACAAGTCTTTTACAAAATCATTGCATCAATAAAATCTTAAAACAGTACTTTCAGTTTCACAGACACTAATATTTAAAGGATTTATAAAAATGTTTCAGGCGTCACAGTGGCTCAGTGGTTAGCTCTGTCCCCTCACAGCAAGAAGTTTGCGGGTTTAAGTCTGGGGTGGATCAATTGATGTTACTGTGTGGAGATTGTATGTTCTCCCTGTGTTCACATGGGTTTCCACTGGGTGCTCCAATTTACCCCACGGTCCAAAGACATGCAGTACAGGTGAATTGGGTAAACAAAATTGGCCTTATTGTATGAGTGGTTGTGAATGAGAGAGCATATGGGTGTTTCCCAAGGGAACTAAGCCGAAGGAAAATGAAAGAATGAATGTAAAATTAATCAATGCCTGAGCATGATGATGTTAGTCATGGATATAACAATTACAATTGTGAATTAAATCAATAAATTAGTACAATGTATTGAGCCTTCCTTCCTGGAAACTGCGGCTCATGACAGCAGAATTAGGTTGATTCCATCATCTTAAGTGAGATTCATGAAGAGCAATACAAATGTTAGGGAACAAGGGAGGATTGATTCCTCTCCTCCAATCACTATAATTAATTAATTAATTTTGTATATAGTTAAAGGTCGCTGGTTCAAGTCCCAATTGGGCCATTTGGCATTTCTGTGTGAAGTTTGCATGTTCTCCCCATGTTCGTGTGGGTTTCCTCCGGGTGCTCCGGTTTCCCCCACAGTCCAAAGACATGTGCTATAGGTGAACTGAATAAACTAAATTGACCATAGTGTATGAATGTGTGTTTCCCAGTACTGGGATTGTGGCTGGAAGGGCATCTGCTGTGTAAAACATTTGCTGGAATAGTTGGCGGTTCATTCCGCTATGGTGACCCCTAATAAATAAGGGACTAAGCCGGAGGAAAATGAATAAAAAGTTAGGTTTAGCTGTTACACTTTTCAGCCTGAAGCTAGACTTTTTAAAAGATAAAGCAATAAGTTCCAAGATGTTCTGGTTTACTGTGAATTTATAACAGCTAAGGGGCATTCTCAGGCACAAGCTTAGTTTATTGCTTCTATAGAACAGTTTTATATGCGTAGCTGGGTTTGACTAAATAAAACAAAGCAAATAAAACAGTTTTTTGGCTTAACAATAAGGAAATATTTGCCAAGCAACAGTCACATGTGTATGTTTGTATAATATTTTACAACAATTTAAAATGCTCAACCACTCAGAATCAAGGACTATAACCATCTGTTTTGTAAGCTGTAATGTGATTGGTAATAAAAAAAGACATATGTGATCCAAGTTGGAATGCTTAAGAATCTAGCCAGTTGGTCATTCATTTTTTTAAATTCTATGAACTCAAACATACTACATCTTTTACACAAATACAGTAGGTCATTCATTTAATGAATTCTATGAACTCAAACATCCTACATCACATACACAAATACAGTTTTGTCTCTTTAAAGTAAAAAAAGTGAGCATAAGAAGAGGCAGGGATGTGCTTCATCCCAGGTCACATACTTATACCATGCCCTAACATTAGACACTTTTGTTTCTAGAGCAGAAGAATAAACAAGACATACTGTCACAGCAAAATTGCATATTTAACAGACACTCTGATGCAGTCATGCACATCCTGTAAAATAGCTGTCAGTCATCAAGTCACCGTTGAAATCTTCCACATTTAATTTAATTTCCTTCCCCGTTGAAAAGAAAAGAAGCATACTGATTTTCAGTCTTTTATGAGGAGAACTCTCTTCATATTTTGTCATGATGCATTTGAGGGCTAAACAGATCTTTGTTGTTGCAGATAAAATATATATCACTCAACATTAAATAAAAATTTGACATTTATAATATTGTGAATTTGGATTATTAATCATTCATGAAATTCTTTAAACCTCTCCGAGACAAATCACCCCCATTTATCATTAGAATGTGAACAGCAGTATGTCTGGGGGGCTTTTATAACCTTTTCAAGTATAATAAGCTTTGGGACACACTGGGTGAATCTGAAATGACATACTCTCTTGAGTAGGTTCTTATTTTGAAAAAGTAATTACTTTGCAACCAACCTGTAAAAAATATGTGATACAGTGCATCCAGAAAGTATTCATAGATCTTCACTTTTTCCACATTTTTTATGTTACAGCCTTATTCCAAAATTGATTAAATTCATTTATTTCCTCAAAATTCTACACACAATACCCCATAATGGCAATGTGAAAAAAGATCTTTTGAAATTGTTGCAAATTTATTACAAATAAAAAACCTGAAAAACACATGTACATCAGTATTCACAGCCTTTGCTCAAAACTTTGTTGATGCACCTTTAGCAGCAATTAAAGCCTCAAGTCTTTTTGAATATGATGCCACAAGCTTGGTACACCTGTCTTTGGGAATTTTTGCCCATTCCTCTTTGCAGCACCTCTCAAGCTCTATCAGGTTTGATGGGAAGCGACAGTGTACAGCAATTTTCAGATCTCTCCAGAGATGTTCAATAGGATTTAAGTCTGGGCTCTGGCTGGGCTTCTCAAGGACATTCACGAGTTGTTGTGAAGCCACTTTATTGATATTTTGGTGGTGTGCTTTGGGGTCATTTTCCTGTCCTGAGCTCTCTGAAGCAGGTTTTCATTCAGGATGTTTCTGTACATTGCTGCATTCATCCTGACTAGTCTTCCAGTTCCTGCTGCTGAAAAACATCCCCACAGCATGATGCGTCCGCCACAATGCTTCACTGCATGGTATTAGCCTGGTGATAAGCGGTGCCTGGTTTTCTCCAAATGTTATACCTGGCATTCACTCTAAGGAGTTCAATTTTAGTCTTATCACACTAAAGAATTCAGATGCCTTTTGACAAATTCCAGGCGGGAGTGTCTTCAGTCTGGCCACTCTACCATACAGGCCTGATTGGTGGATTGCTGCACAGATGGTTGTCCTTCTGTAAGGTTCTCTTCTCTCAACAGAAGAAGGCTGGAGGTCAGACAGAGTGACCATCAGGTTATTGATCATCTCCCTGACTAAGGCCCTTCTCCCATGATCACTCAGCTTAGATGGCCGGCCAGAAGAATCCTGGTGGTTCCAAACATCTTCCACTTACGGATGATGGAGGCCACTGTGCTCATTGGAACTTTCAGAGCAGCAGAAATTTTTATGTAACCTTCCCTAGCCTTGTGACCTTGAGGTCTACAATCAATTACTTTGTCTTCATGCTTGGTTTGTGCCTTGACATGCACTGTCAACCCTGGGACCTTATATAGACAGGTGTATGCCTTTTTAAATTATGTCCAACCAACTGAATTTAGCACAGGTGAACTCCAATTAAGCTGTTGAAACATTTCAAGAATGATCAGTGGAAACAGAATGTAGTTGAGCTCAATTTAGAGCTTCACGGCAAAGGCTGTGAATACTGATGTACACGTGATTTTTCAGGTTTTTTATTTTTTATAAATTTGCAACAATTTCAAAAACTCTTTTTTTTTCACATTGTCATTATGAGGTGTTGTGTGAAGGATTTTGAGGAAATAAATTAATTTAATCCATTTTGGAATAAGGCTGTTACATAAAAAAATGTGGAAAAAGTGAATCGCTATGAATACTTTCCAGATACACTGACAGATAGTAAGAATGTGTGTTGTATATGAATGAAGCATGGATGTGCAACATTCACCCCTTTTTCATCCTGAATTGTTTTAACACAGACATAATTATTATGTTATTATTAAAACCATTTTCACCTTTAAAGTAATGCTGGTATTTGATTTTGGATAGAGCCGCTTAATTCTAACCTCAAACATCAAAGGAGATTGTGCATATAGGAGTGCAGAATTAGTTTATCTTTTGGCTTCCTGTTTTGTTTCCTTTATAGTTATCTTGTTTCATTTGGTTACACTTAATTGTATTCCCTGTGTGGGTTGTTACCTTATTATCTGGTTTGTGTGTTTTTAAGTTTCGTTCTCTGGTTCCCTGCTATTTCTTGTACTTTTATCTTTGTTTCTATGGTGGTTTGATCCTGCTTTCTCTCATCGTTGACTTTGAAGAAGTCAATAAGGTCCAACTGTTTGTTTACCCACATTCTTTATAATATGATCATCTGTGTTCACAGCAAACAGAAACAAGAAATTAAGATGTATTTAACTGTTTCATGTCATGTGCCTGCTTTTGTTGAATGACGTTCTGTATAAGATAATCTTCAAACAAGTAATTAACCCTCGACCATGCACCCACACACACACACATTTGCTACAGCAGAATTTTAATTGGTTCATTATTATGTGTTGATTTGAAACAAAATTTACAGATGTTCAGCTATGAATAATGAGTCTGCAACAGTCAGGCTGGCCAACAAGGACAGGCCACAAATAAACAGTGCATGGCACTCTGACATGAGAGCTGGAACAGCTGAACAGAAAACAGTCAGTGGCTAAAAATAATGTTCCACATTTGATCTCATGTACATTTACATTCTCACCGGTGTAATAATGGTGTTGATGTGTAATATGGTAGAGAGCTAGAAAGCTTTTACGGTCTGCACAAAATAATAGAGAGTGGCTATATACTCTTTTAATCAATCCAGTGCCTTCTGGGAAAATAAGCAATTAATGCAAAAAAGGCAGTGAAGCACAGGACAGTCCTTATCAACAACCATGGGCTTAAGCCTGTAGGTGTCTGATGTCTTGTTAAGCCATAACTTTCTGTCTAGTGTGAGGAGCTTTTACTGAAGGCATGTTCCACACCATGTTCAATGTCGTCAGTCAATTCACAGTGGAGTTTTCTGTCGCACCAGCATTTTAAGCAAATGTGTCAGAACAATCTCAGCTTTCTTTTGATAAAGTTTTAACTCTGCTAGCGTTCTTGATCTCTCAGTTCCCTGATTCTTCCTTTATCTGTTTCTTTTAAAGTTGCCATGCAATGGCAGTTAGGATTGTCCTTTTTTTTCTATACATCACTGACATACATCTGAATGAGAGAAAAATGTATGGCGATCCGTGATTTCATTCTTTGGGAAACTATTGGATTGTTGGAAGAATGTTGCTACCAAAATGGAGGAAGATTAATGAATGGACAAAAGTCAGACTGATTGCCTTACCCGAAAGGCATTCCATGTGAGCAGAAGTGAAGAGAAGTGACTTTAAGTGAAGAAAAGTTGTTTTGAGGGGGAAGGGAAGGTTATTGCATTTCATTCATTCATTCATTTTATTTTTGGCATAGTCCCTTTATTAATCATGAGTCACCACATGAACCAGGGAATGAACCACCAACTTATCACAGCATAATGTTTTATGCAGCATATGTTTTTATCCAGCATATATTTTGCGCAGCGGATGCCCTTCCAGCCACAACCCAACACTGGTAAACACCCATACACACTCTTTCACACGCATACACTACGGCCAATTTAGCTTATTCAATTCACCTATACCGCATATGTAGTGGAAACCGCAGCACCCAGAGGAAACCTATGCCAACATGGGGAGAACATATGAACTCCACATAGAAATACGGCGATCGTGCTACCACTCCACCACTGTGACACCCTGGTTTTTGCATTTAATAAAAGATTATAGAGGCAAATTCATTAACTAAATAATTATTAAATTTAAGTACATTGTTTTGGACCCATTGAAGGTTTCACAAATACATAATATGATACTAAATTGGCAGAAATGTGCATAAATATTACTGTTAAAAATGCTGTGCTACTTTAATCCAGCATTGTGTAAAAATTATGAGAATGTAGAAGATGTCAATGAAGCAGTTTATTCAGCATAGCACATGGCTGTCTACCTTGAGTTCAGTGGAGTCAAAATGAACCCCAAACATTCTAAGTTTTTCACACAGTTAGTTTACTATCTTTAATGTAAATGAAGTTGCTCCTGTTGTCACAACTGTGTTAGCCTACCCGATTCACCTGTACCGCATGTCTTGGACTGTGGGGGAAACCATAGCACCCGGAGAAAACCCACGCAAAGGCAGGGAGAACATGCAAACTCCACACAGAAACGTCAACTAAGCCGAGATTCGAACCAGCGTCCCAGCAACCTTCTTGCTGTGAGGCAACAGCACTACCTACTGCGCCACTGCCTCGCCCCTGTAAGCTGATAACCACTGATAACGCCCATTCAATCAAGTAGTAACAGTCAAATCTGTTTATAAAACAGTAATGAAGGAGTATTAAAAGTGAGAGAAAATGGATAGGTCTTAAAACGGACTTAAGCAGAGAAATAGAGGGAGAAAATCTAATGTGAATTAGCAGGTGTTCCAGACTTTAGGACCAGCAATTTTTGTTTTTTAAAGCACATTCTAACGGTGAGAAAATTGATATTACAAGATCTCAATGATCAAAATGGCCTACAGAGCAAATCTGTAAGGAACTGAGAACCAAGATTATTGATATCTTTGTATACAAATATAAATAGATATAAATAGAAAAGGAAAATAGATCTGAGTGTCAACTACAGATAGATGAAAGGATGCTTTATATTTTTTGTTAAAAAGGGAAGCCAGGGAGATCATATATAGGGTGAACAATACAGGCTCACAGATTGATTCCTGTGGAACTCCATAACTGAGAGGAGTACTCAGGGGCGGACTGGCCATCTGGCAATTCTGCCAAATGCCAGAAGGGCCGGACCAATTTTTAAATGTGGGCCAGTCAGTTTTTTTTTTTTTTTAAATATGTATTGTTCTTACATGCAGGCAGCTTTTATGTCTTGCTAGATGTGATATTATGATGATGATAAAAAATAAATAAATAAATAAATGTTAAGCATTTGGCCCAATTGGTGACGGCCGCCTGATTTCAAGATGGGCCGACCCAATCCGAGGTTACCCGGACGTAATCAAAATCCGGCAAGAATGTCATATTATTTCACCATCTGTACACCAAAATAAATAGTAAATGTCCGTGTCCGTGGATGGGTTGTGTTGGTGTGGTAATGTGCGCTGATGTGGCTACAGTGCCAGGGCTGAATTTTTGTCCCAGTCCGCCCCTGGGAGTACTGGATGAGGATGGACGGCCATTGTACACACTAAATCATCTATTGGTCAGATAAGAATGGAACCACTCCAAAACTGTACCACGAAGGTCCTCAGCTGTCTCTAGGACCTTGTGGTCAATTAGGTCTAATGCAGAAATTAAGTCTAGTTAAACTAATGACAGATTCCCGGAATCTCTAAAAAATTATGCTTGATTCTCTTAAAAATGCAGATTCAGCACTGTGTAATGCTTTAAAACCAAACAGAAATGTCTCAGACCGAATTTAAAATCAGACATGATTGTAATTGAGTCAAAGCAACTTACTCAAATCTTTGTGATAAAATGTAGATTAGAAATAGGCCGGAAATTAGAGAAAGAGGCTGGATCGAGATTTAATTTTAAGATATGGCATTACTACACCATAATTGAGAGTTATGGAAGGAGCCAGTAGGCAAACATTTTGTAACAGACCAGGACCAACTGTATATATAATTTGAAAAAGGTGAAATAATGTCCTGATGATGGATTGAAGGTTTGAAATAGCTAACAATTCCATTACTTGAGTTTAAATCAATTGGCTAAAACTCAGATCAAGAGGAAGAGAATGGAGAATATCATGGAAAATGTATGCTGAAAAAGGCAGCTGTGGTCTGAATGTTGGAATTTTCTCAACAAAGAACTTTCCAAAGCCATTACAAAGAGAAATGGATGGCTTTAAAAAATAGAACTTGAGGTTTGTGGCAATTGTTAGTGACAAGTCATCACTTGCTTAAGATGTGACCACCCCAAATAGTTCAGAGACAACAAAACTGTTGATTTTCATTTTTCTATAATACTTTTGCCATTTTGGGAAATCAACACATTTATTATGGAGTGGAATCTGGGTTGGGACAAGGTTTCATACCATTGGGTCAAATATTAACAAATCCAACTATTTGGTACATGTTTTAAATTCAAACGAAATTACATATTTAACCCAACTGTTTGTCTATATTTGACCCACAATTTAAAATAAGTGTAAGGATGGATGAATGCACGGGTACAATTTATGGGAATACTTTACCAGTCTAGTAGGTTTAATGCTTTAGAAGTTGATGAAGATGCCCTTTAAAGGTAATGCCCAAACAAGTTTCTGCATATTTGTGACAATGTTTGTCTTTACAGCATCATATATCTGATGTACAACAACAGAAAATACCCAACAAGTTTAGCCCAAGCAACGCTGGAATAAGTTATCCACTAGCAAAGATGCAATAAAACTTACAGTATACCCAAAACTCAGCTCAGAAGTGGAACTCAAGTCCTCAGAAAAAAGTGAAGAGGTCAGAAAGGGCCAACATCAGAAATATTGCCAAGCTGCCAAGTGTGAGCGGCATCCACTGCCTACGCAGTAAAAATAGCCGAGTTTATTGAAGAAGTCTCTTGGCGTGAACATGATACATAAATGTCAATTTAAACAAAGAAGCAAGAGAAACCAGATAGACATATAGATAGATAGATAGATAGATAGATAGATAGATAGATAGATAGATAGATGGATGGATGGATGGATGGATGGATGGATGGATGGATGGATGGATGGATGGATGGATGGATGGATGGATGGATGGATGGATGGATGGATAGATAGATAGATAGATAGATAGATAGATAGATAGATAGATAGATAGATAGATAGATAGATAGATAGATAGATAGATAGATAGATAGATAGATAGATAGATAGATAGATAGATAGATAGATAGATAGATAGATGACAAGTATTGAAAATACAAAACAATCAATCTTATGACATTTATTTTTAAAACATATTATTTTAACCTACTGTTCTTAATCTTTTTTATTATTTTAAATTTGAAATAAATGTTATTAAATCAATAAAAACGTAGAATACATATAGAATACTTTATAACATACTCAGAAACGTAGCTACATTTAGTAAATCCAGATAAACTGAGAAATTACAGTATGTAGCTCACTTTGTGGCTTAAAGAAATAGATTTCAGCATCTTCCCCTGAAAGATACAAAGAATTAAGAACGCTTTCATTATGAAACAGGCGTTTTCACAAATAATTTAGGGGGTTTCTATGTTATGTTATGTTATGTTATGTTATGTTATGTTATGTTATGTTATGTTATGTTATGTTATGTTATGTTATGTTACGTTTTGTTAGTCATGCAGGCAAGCCCTCATTGGGCAAGCCTCTCACTCACCACGTGAGCATGCGCAGTTTAGCGTGTTGCGTAAACCAGGAATTGGCGGCGGTAGTCAAGGCAAAACTGTTTATGTAGTTTGATTGTGTGTTACGTGTAGGCTTGGGCGGTATCCAAATTTTGAGACCGTCAAACCGCCTCCATATTTTACCCCGGTATCCGGTATTACCGGCGTATAATAAAAAAAATTATGACGTAAGGCTCAGACAGCGTCACCAAACTGTTGGCTTGAGCCTAAACCATTCAGAAACTGAATACCTTCTATGCAATCTTAGGCTCGCAGTCAGAGAGGAGAGGGAGAGAGAGAGAGAGAGAGAGAGAGAGAGAGAGAGAGAGAGAGACGGCCTCTCTCTCTCTCTATCTCTCTCTTACACACACACACACACACATCTCTCCCGCGATTTATTCAGAAATTTACTCCCACACCGTAAGAAATCTGGCCGGCTCCCGCGGAACAGCAGCGATTGACAGCTTTATTAAGTCGAACCCGTTTACAGCCCGACATTATTCAAGTGTGCTCATGCACACAGCTCTAATGCATTTTTTTCAAGAATGAGTCATTTATATGTTTTAACATCATTTATTCGTAACAAGCGTAGACTATAGGCCACTTGAAAGTTGGAACAAATAAAATAAGTCCTCTGAAACATCGTAACATCTCAGCACTCTAACAATTTGCCTTTAAATTGGCTAACACAATTAAAAAAGAAATCTTGCTTAACAAATCAAATTAAAATAAACTCTAAATGATGACGGGTATTTTGGCAATAACGAAATTTAGTTAAAGGCTGTGAAAGAATTGTTTCTCCATTTCTCTTCACAATCTGGCATTAGGGCGGCGGTGAAGCTGAATATTAAAAGAATAATGCCACCATTAGTCTGTATACTCTGTCTACATTATGATTATATGGTTTAATTAATATTTATTTATAATTTTAAACACTGTACTCACCAAGATTAGGCTACGTGTGTTTGTGGAGGAACATTATTAAATCCACTGGCTTTAGCGCAGTCTCTCACTCATGGTGCGTCCAGCAGCTGAACACCCTTTCATGCGGCTACAGGTCGAGATGCAGAGTTCTGATCCGGCTGATTTAGCAAGTTTTGGGGAAGGATTGTTTGTTCATCTTCTACCAGTCAGGAACATGCATTTAATTTGCCATGACAGCAGTTTCAGGGTAGCGAGTGGCCTCGTCATGTTATCTGTCAGCTTGCGGTTTAGGGCTCTACCGTAATACGCAGTGTATGAGCGACCGCGAAATACCTGCGGCTGGAATAACCGCTCCTTCTGAGCTAGTGACTGGCTTGACCGCCGTAATAATTCGTTTTTTTTTACTACTTCGTCATCATTTGCTTCACTTTTGCAGGGATGGATTTTAATGCAGGGATTTGGATTTTTTCGGGTCTCGCCGGGTTCGGGCAAAGATCTTCAGCTCTAATGCAGACCTCTCGTTCATATTAACCACGTCTCCCTTCTGTTCAGTCGAAACTCCCAAACTGCAGGACACTTTGGAGCGCCACTCGTCACGTCACTTCTCCCTCTCTCCCCCTCCCTCTCACCCTCTCCCCCTCCCTCTCCCTCTTTCTCCCTCTCTCCTCCACACTGTCCCGTGATGACAACCATACATACGTTTTTGTAGGCATTAAATAAAGGATATTTAATATTTTTTGACGGTATAACGGTATTGAAACTGACACCGTTTCTATTTTTAGATCCCGCGGTATACCATAATACCGTAATACCGCCCAAGCCTAGTTACGTGAAGTATTTTTCTAAGCAAAGGGCCATTGTGTCTGTACAACGCAGTTCTTGTTAAACCAGCCTGCTTCAGCGAACTTACAAAGTCATTCAACAATGAGCGACGAAGATGAGAGACACAGAAAGAAGATGAAAAGAAAAACCTGTACGGGTGATTCAAAGTCGCCCGCGAAGAAGAAACAGAAAATAAAAGACAAAAGCGAGGAAAAGAGCCACGCAGTTCAGAAACACGACGGTATCTATCTATCTATCTATCTATCTATCTATCTATCTATCTATCTATCTATCTATCTATCTATCTATCTATCTATCTATCTATCTGTCTGTCTGTCTGTCTGTCTGTCTGTCTGTCTGTCTGTCTGTCTGTCTGTCTGTCTGTCTGTCTGTCTGTCTATCTAGTGACTAGCAATCGTTTAGTGGTAAAAACGGCCATTTACTAACGTTACAGCAATTTAGTAGATGCTACAGCTTTTTAAAACTATTATGATAAATGTGGTTTTAGCCTACTATACTTAACGTTAGGTAAATATCCTACTGTAATAAAAACTGTAGAGAACTTAATTTTTTACTACCGTAACGTGTTGTACTGTTATATAATAACTTATACAACATTGTACAGAAAATTACCACATATAACGTTATATGTATATTACCACAGCAACTATAAACCCTCTTTTAGAAAGATTAGACACAATATATCTCACATACAATAAACGTCCTATTTTATTAGTGTTTAATTGGTACTTATTAAGAGTAGGTTAATTAACCCTAACCCTAAATGACTGATTTTGTACATAGCCTCTAAACCCCACAAGTTTAATGATGGCCACAGATGCACTTTTAATTTTACCAATCTGATGTCCGAAATCACATACTATCGTAATATGCTGTATGTAAGCTGAATAGTATGTCTGGATTCATAGCTTTAAAACAAACAAACAAGAAAAAGTAGGAAAAAGCACCCAGGTGACCTATTGGCAAGATTCTGAAGTGCTCAATGGACACTATTTACTATCCAACAAGGCCACAGGAGTCAATTTATAAATGGGAGTAAAACAACGTAACTAACATGGCTGGACCATGTGATAGTTATTACATTATGGATGTAGTATGTCCAAATTCTTTTCATATTACCCACATTCATACAATATAGAACACACTTTTCAAACAAGTGTTCAAATCCAAATGTAGTACCTACACGAGTAGTGCTCACTCACTCAAGTTCAATCATTCTCCAAACCTTGTAGAGTCGCAAGCATTTCAAGACAACTCAGGTAATTTAATTCTGACATGACCAAAATAAATTTTTACTTTATGGGTTGTTTACTTTGTAATAAGTATGTGCCTTGAAATCAATTTACAAGATGTGATGTCTTTTCAGAACAAAAATGGGCATTTCACAATTTTTGGACTTGTTTCAAAAAGAAGGATGTTTTTAAATCATGCTGAACTAATTATGCCCTTTATCTGACCTTGGCCCTAAAACAATAGTTGCAGTGATGTTAGCCAATCGGCTGATATTGTGGAAAACAGTATAAAAAATGTTATGACATTGGCCACTAATCCAGAAACTTCCATTATGTTCTCTACAGATCTACACTTTGATTTAACCACTGATTGCATGCATGAGAAGCATGTATTATAACGTTGACAGGCTAATCAGCCAATCATAATGATGGACAATCATGACAATGTGAAGCACTTAATAGTTGGCCATTATTTAAGTAAAAGGAAAATGATCCAATCTGTACAATGGAGCCATTTGATTCCATCCACATGCCACAATTATAGTTAAATATGGAGAACGATTGGTGCCAAAAAACATAACATGTGAAATCTGACCATGTAAACATGTCAACAAGCTGAACAGCCAATGAAACTGCTCTATTTGGCATTATATTTGCATATGTAGTGCAATGATATGTTGGGATATATATATATATATATATATATATATATATATATATATATATATATATATATATATATATATATATATATATATATATCCAAACTTGACTTGATTCTGATTCTTTTTTTTTTTTTTTGTCGGACGTAGCACAGTGCTCACTCAGAAGCTGGAAACTGGAAGCTGATTCCAGCAGCGGGGGGCGCAGTGGCTGAAGGCGGATTCACCCTGCTTTGACTGAACTCTTGGAGTTTCTTATTTACTTGATCCTAGAGATCTGAGTGATCTGTTAGTTTTGTATTCAGTGAGCATATCTGTAATATATTGAGGTCCTTTAGTAATTTATAGAAAAGTAATAATACTTTAAATTCATTCTCAATGTAACTGGGAGCCAGTGTAAAGATCTGAGGACAGGTGTGATGTGCTCTGGTTTTCTGGTTCTGGTCAGAATCCTGGCAGCAGCAAGTCTGGATGAGCTGCATCTGTCTGACTATCTTTTTAAGAAGGCCGGTGAGCATCCCATTACAGTAATCCATCCTGCTGGGGATAAAAGCATGAACAAGTTTCTATAAGTCCTCACTGGAAACAAAGTGTCTAATTCTTGCAATGTTTTTGAGATGCTAGTTTGCTGATTTACTTACTCCTTTGACATGATTACGGAAACTCATGTCTGACTCTTGAATAACACCAAGATTCTTGACCTTATTTTTTGCTGTTTGACCCTTAGAACCAAAGTACACATGCCTCTTGGTACCCCTTTAGAATCATCAGACATTTATGGCTGCGTTTACACTGCAAGGCTTAGTGCTAAAATCTGAATTCTTTCTCAGTTTTTGCATAGCTGTTCACATATCAGATTTGCAATGTAAACAGATCATGGTCCTAAACTGACCCGCAGTTAAAGACAACACAAAATGTCTTATTATGCACAAAATGCTTGTACTACAGTGTTTCCTCTAGGATTTTTTCAGATTTTTTCAATAGAATGATGACGCATGTCAATCTGATCTCATTTGACTCAAGTAATGACAGTGTAAACAGCCCAAACCCCATAGAATCTGATCTTTTCAGTTCAGATTTGTGATATTTTTCTATGTAGTATTAAATCGGTTACAAATCTGATGTTTTGCAATGTGACTGCAGTGTGAACGGTTATGTTGGATTTCATGTGACTTTTACATAATCTTTGAGCGACATGCGTCATCATTCTGTCCTGCAAACATAATCTCCTCCTCAGCAGCAGTAGAATAGCACACATGGCAATTACTTTACCACAGAAAGTCGGTTGTTCATGTTGAAAAAATTTTTTGATGGCAAAACTAGTGCTTGTTAACGATTGGGGCACGGGTTGATCGCAAAGCCGTAGAGGAGTGTTGTGGATAGGGGATCCTTGCGCAAAGGATGAACTTTCTCTCCGAGAGAAAAAAAGGGCAGGTGCTCAAGCACCCAAAGCCCCCTTCTGCACATGCCTGTTGTTTATAACGAAGTAAAATGAAATAACTCTGCAAACAGAGATAAACTAACTCCACCTTTGATGTTTAGTCTGCGGCTGCTCAGCACCACGATTGTCATAAATCACAATTGATCAGTGTTTTTTATCACAAGAAACTTATTTTAGGTTTTAAATGCCAAAATACACATTGGTAGTAGCAGAACAACTCTTTACAGTTCATAAAATACACCATGGTTGTCTGAAAAGGGCAATAATCATATTAACCATAATATGACAGCATGCTGACGTCAAACAGTATAAACACTGTGTGCATAAGTAAACATTTTGTGTTGTTTTTAACTGTACTTTTGCGCATGCAGGTCAGTTTAGGACCATGATCTGTTCACACTGCAAATCTGATGCTGGCCAAATTTATAACAGCAAGTGTGAACAGCTATGCAAAAAAAACAAAAAACAGATTTGAGCTCTAAGCCTTGCAGTGTGACCGTAGCCTAAAGATTATGTAAAAGTTACATGAAACCGTTCATACTGCGATCGCATTGCAAAACATCAGATCTGTGTCTGATTTAATACTACATATGAAAATGGCACAAATCTGAACTAAAAAGATCAGATTCCATACGGTTTGGGCTGTTCACACTGTCCTTAGCAGAGTCACATGTGGGGGAAAAAATCAGATTCATAATAAAGTAACACTTTCAAAACGGCTGTGTTAAAATGATCTCATTGTGCATGTGGGGAATTTCAAGTAATTTAATTAAAGACTTTTGGCATTGTCCACCCTCTGTATCCACTGCACCATTTGCTTTGGGATTCAAATGTGAAAAGTGCAAGATCAGTAAGAGCTGTAAAAGAAAATGACTGTTGGACAGTCTTTCTTACATTTATTGATCTCACACATATTTTAATTATTATTATTATTTTCTCATTCAAAACCTTGGTTAGTGGGAGATGTTTTAAATGCATGAAACAATGTAAAACATAACAATAAATAAACGTTATTCACATTAAACAATATAATCTTGTATGGGTATTATTGAATATTAAATATGCATTCTAGAAATCTTCTCACGAGGTTAACTGAACAAATTTTATTCTCATATATTACATATTTTACTCGAGGCATTTTTTAACTCTAGATTAAGGCTTTTTTGGGTCAGCAGCATTAGTTTTTTTTTAGGAGATTGTGTTTCTAATGCTTTTTACTTTGATCTTCAGCTATTGGTGGTAAAGCTGACTCTACAAAAACCAAAGTGAAGCTCTCTGGCAAAGACAAGGACAAAGGGAAAATAAGTAAATCTGCCCACTCAACAGAATGGACTGAGAATGATAAGAAAAGCAGCTCCGATGGTGGCAAAAAGCAAATAAAGAGAAATGAAAAAGGACAACTTCTTTTTAAAGGTGAAGTAATACACGTTTTTTAATTATTTCCTTCAATCGTTTATTCATTTAAGTAATATTGTAAATTTGTATATTTTCTGTTACTTCAGACCACCCGGAGTTCACACCTAACATGACTCCCAAAGAGGTTTTACAGGCTGGCAGTTTTGGGGGCACCTATTTCAGGCCGATCTACTCCAGTATCACAAGTATGTCTCAATGTTTACAGAAGTGTGCTATATTTTGTTACTTATTAATTCAATTTTGCCTAAATGTTAATAATACAAAACAGTGCCTATAAACATAAATATCATTATTCAATATACATAATATTTGATTCTACCACATCTAAGTCATCTAATATTTAACTGATTTCATAGGTATTCACCCACTTTAATAGTAAGTGGTTTTAAAATATCATTAATGGTTAATGAAGGCTACATTTACACAACAATGATATAGCTATAATTTGCAAAGTTTCATGTTTGCACAACATTTTAACTTTTTCTAAACAATCCATGCTACACATCCAAAAATGCTGTATTACTTATGCCAGGCCTGGATTTTGCGCAGTCATCTTGTTAGTAAACAATAGAGAAGTGATAATGGGCAGTTGGTCACTTGGCGTGGAGCTGTGTGTGTAAGAAGCATCTCCATTGTTGGCTATAATGTGAAGTAAATCCACACTTTGCGGATGAAGCATTGGCAAACACTTGAACAACAACACTATGGCCCCGTTTACACTAGTGCGTTTTAATTTGAAAACACATAAGTTTTGCTACGGTTACGCCATCCGTCCACACTACGCCGGAGTTCTCGAGCGCCGAAAACGGAGCTTTTTGAAAACGCTGGAGAGGCCGTTTTCATTCTAAAACGCTGCTGCTCCGTCTCAGTGTGGATGGGGAAAGACGGAGACATCTGAAAACGGAGGCGGGGCTGCAAACGTTCGCCTATCTGATTGGGGCTTTTCCTCAATATTAAGTAGCCCACACACAGTTCAGTCTTGCATCCTCTTCTTGTAAGTTAAGACTTCGCAAGTTTGATCAAGGCTGCAGTCTCCCCCTTCTCAGTTTGATATGGAAAACATACCGAGAACACGGGTAAATCTTCAAAGGGAACAGTGTACTTTATAACTTCATTCACATCACCTTGGCTACGTTGTTTCACTTTCTCAACAATAAAATGAAAACATGATATAAGGAACTGCCTATTTTCATTTTAATATTAGCAACTTAACAGACAGCAGAAATGTTGAGGCGCCGTGCTGCATATATGAGCGTCATCTTCACTGTGTGGATATTTATAACTAAACGGAGCCGATAACAACTGCCTCCTTTCAATTTCAGTGAAAATACGAAACGCACCCTCTCTTTTGCTGGATATCAGTTTTAATAATCGATAATTATAAAAGTATAACATACAATAAGTTTATACATTGTGGGAAATAAAGACGAGCGATCAGTCAATGTACCTGTATTAATCATTAACTTATCTTTGCGCTTAACCAAAACATGTTACCCGTGAACAAGTAACTTAATAGATTCCAATGACCAAAGTCAGGGAATTGGCCTATGTCGTTAGATAAAGACAACAACAAGAATGAAATATCACGTTTAGCAAATATAGTGAGATTAGACCCAGCGGGAGATGCGTGATGAGCAGTCCGACAAGCAGAGCTCTCATCTGGGTAGAAATGCTGGAGCGCTTGCCCGAGAGTGTGTGTGTGGTCACGTGATGTGCGTTTTCAGCGTTTTGGTGTGGACGGAGAGCTGTTCAGAAACGCTGGGTAAAACGCGAGTGTGGACGCGGATCGTTTTCAATCTAAAACGCCGTTTTAAAACTAAAACGCACTAGTGTAAACGGGGCCTAAAACACACTCCACCATTGCTGTGTGTTTGTTTGCACTTGTCTTTAATCCACACCTCCTAAAAATGTGTACTATGCACAAGCTTGTCATCACCACTTTTAAAAACTCTAGTTTTCGAGTGTTTAAAAACTTCCACTTTGAAACCCCCGAAAACATCATTATTGTGTAAATGAAGAGGCAAAATGCAAGCAAGTTTCCTGTATTTGAAATTCTCATCATGTAGGATCAGTTTGTGGTGAATCAATAATGTTAAAAACAGTTAGGTGGATAAACTCTCTACATGTTATCTTCTTCATTGGCTGAGATTGTAGCGGCTCTGCTTCCAATAAATGACCAGGCACGTCACTAGTCATTTTTCTGTGAGACTGGTCATGAGAAAGCTACTGTTGAAAATGTCATATGACATCTCACCAATATTTACCAAATGGCTTATGTGAACTGGTGGTCTGATGAGACCACGATTGATTTTTGTTTTTGGCAATCAGATTTTTGTATCTAGAAAAAAAAAGTGCTGCAAACTACACAATCTGTAGAAATTAAATGTTACTTTCACAAACTAATGGATTAAAAACTCACAATGTTAATGTACCCGAGTGACAAAGTCAGCCACTATCTCAGGCAAGCAATTATGTGTTAACTTAAAAATCCACTTATTATCTCTCAGCAACCTGACTGAGCCTGAGCAGGTTTGCACTGCAGCAGTAAATTGGAAAAAAAAAGTCTAGTGGCCCAGATGTGCAAAGCTGATAGAGTCCTAAAAGACTGTAATTGCTTCCAAATGTACTTGCGCAAAGTTCTGCCTGGAATTGGACTCAATACTAAAAAATTTATCAGTTACAAATGTAATACATTTGCATCAATATATCTTTTTCCTATAGTTATATTTTATATGTATAACTGATAACTCTGGAAGCTGATATATATGCAAATGAATACAAATCTTGATAAACCAAACACAAACAAATAAAATTTATTTAAGTAAATAATTTGAAATTATTGGGAACAACTCACCCAAAACAATTACAGAAGCAGCTGCAGGGCTCTGCTATGTGTAGGTACTCATTGGACAACCCCTTTTATTTTAAAAGGTCACCTATGATGAAAATCATCTTTTAGAAGCTGATTAAACAGAACTGTGTCTAGGTTTAGTGTGTCCACAGTCATAATGGGGTGATAAAAAGGCAATGAGTTTCTTTTTTTTTTTTATTTCCTGATGCTAAAATAGGTCCAAATCCCTCTTGTTTTGAGGCCCACTGCAATGTGACATAGGAGTGCGGTTTCTCCGCCCACCGAATTGATTGACAGCAGTATTATTATGTCTCTGTAGTAATGCGTATAATCATATCAACAAGACAAGTGCATGTTTGTAATGAGTTACAGCAATTTTACTGTCTTTACTTGCGCATGTCAGTACAATTATCAAAGAAGAGGCTTTAATCCCGGTTTGTGGGTGTTAAATCAGGTTTATTTTGTACACTAATATAACGGATATCCATACAGCAGTGGATATTAACGTGTAATGAAACTGCAAGGAAAACCTGGATCTTTCTTTTCAGAAAATCATTTACAAATTGCTATTCTGGTTGAAATGATCCATGACTTTTCATCTGATATTGTAATGTATTTGTTGGCTGATAACGAGAATGTTAAAAATAACCTATTTATTTGTCAATACAGTTATATCATACATCACTATTAATAGATGCTGGAAGTGAGCCTTAGAATTAAAGGATTTACTTTGTGTTTATAGTTATTTTAGTTATAAAATATTTTGTACATGTACAGTTGAAGTCAGAATTATTAGCCCCCCTGTTTATTTTTCCCTTATTTCTGTTTAACGGAGATTTGTTTTAACACATTTCTTAACATACTAGTTTTAATAGCTAATTTCTAATAACTGATTTATTTTGTCCTTGCCATGATGGTATATTACCAGATAATATTATAATAGATATTTTTTCAACACACTTCTTTACAGCCAAAAATGACATTTAAAGGCTTAACTAGGTTAATTAGGTTAACTAGGCAGGTTAGGGCAATTAGGCAATTTATTGTATAATGAAGGTTTGTTCTGTAAACTATCGGAAAAAATATATAGCTTCAAGGGGCCAATAATTTTGACCTTATTATTACTTTTAAAAAATTTAAAACTGCTTTTATTCTTGTTAAAATAAAACAAATAAGACTTTATTAAGAAAAAATATATATTTTATTGGAAATACTGTGAATATTTTCTTGCTCTGTTAAACATAATGTGGGGAATATTTCAAAGTAAAAACTAAATTCAAATGGGGGCTAATAATTCTGACTTGAGTTGATCAGAGCTGAGCAACACAAGACAAGCCTTCTCTTTATTTTATTTTTTTTATACATTTCTGAGAATGAAGCTTCTCTGTATGTCCTTTGGGAGTCCGCGAGGTTGGTTATGTACTCAAATATTCAAAGTATTTTTTTTCAACAGAGAAACATTATAAAGATGTTTGGAAGGAGCTTCCCGAAGACTGGCTGGATGGACTAAACATCCCTGAGCAGGTGTTTTTCCTTATCATTGCATTTTAATAGTAAGCGATTATGTCAGAATTTACATTTTTATAATGAATGCCTGTAGGAGATGAAAAACCTGAATGTTCTTTTAATGTGTGAAGTCGAGCTGTGTGTTTATTTAGTTGCCTTACTTTGCTTTATCTTCAATCTGGATCACAGTAGAGCTCTTTCAGCTCAGTTCATGAACTGTCGTGTTTTAGTTTTTATTGTAATTATTATCGTGTTTACTGATCTACTGTTATTTTTATGTGGCCTTAGTCTTATGTTGTTTTATGCAGTATTTCATGTCAGCAGATTAACTGGTTCTTTTAGTGCTTTTATTCCTCCAGCCTGACGCTCAGGGCTATCAGCATGTGACGGACCTCTCACGCAAAAGGGAAACCATGAAATTTTATTTAGCCACAAGTCCTCATTCGCACTTGATAAATATGAATGAATAGTTGATATCAGCTAGATCGCCACGTACTGCGGTTAACAGCGGATTACCACAAGCCAGAACACATCATTCACACACAAACAGCAGATTCAGCTCCAAGCATGCAGTACAATTGTGCCTTTTTCACTTTGTTTAGATTGAGAGTGTTGTTGTTTGGCTTTATTTAAGGTGGCTTCATCCACATACCGGGAAAAAGTGAACACCTATAAAGTCAAATGTGGCGGCAGTTTGGAGATGTGGGAAAGCAGTGGCTGGATTGTGCCTCAGGATCCATACGGCTGGTTCCAATGGTACTGCAGGTAAGTGCCACGGCAAAACGCTTCACAATAAAGGCTTTGGGTTCAAAACATATATTAGATAAAATCTAAATCAATAGCACTAAATTAGTGAGAAAACTATATATCTATATTTATACAACAGTTCTGTCTGGATCTCGAATCTGATTGGCTGATAGCCCTGATATATTTAAGTAATATCAGCATCAGTACAGCCTCTTTACCCTATGTGTATTACTCCACCCACATACAGCCAGCAACAAGCAGTTTGACAAATAATACTGCTGTTACACAACAAAATATACTTTTGAGGCGTTTTTAGTCAATAATGTAGCTGTTTAGATTGCAACTATGCAGTTTATTTGCAAGAATAGTGCTTTTTAAAAAATATTTACAATTTCTGAGACAGCTCGTTGTCGTTTTCTATCCACAAGATGGCGACAGAATCGCATAACAAGCCCTTACGATTAAAAGATAAAACAGTCTGATTTGTAACTATAGCTGATCAAATCAATATTAAACTGGTAAGCACACCTGCCAACTCTTCCGTTTTTCATGGGAGTATCCCGTATTTCAGGCCAGTCTCCCACAAACATCTTGTTTTTATTACTTTATAAAAAAAACTCCCATAATTTCACCCACCCCTCTCTTTGGTACAGTCTGTAAACTAAACATCCCTGGGTTTCCAACTTTGGTACAGTACCCAATCGAAGCGGCTGCCCAAAACCCACTGCATCCTGTTCTCAACCTCACCCCCGAACACCCCGGTCTCCCGGGTTTTCAGAGACATGTTGGCAGGTTAGATGATCTCTCTTTTTGTATGTTTTGGTGCTGTATTTATACTGATTTGGTCGTATATCAGGAATGTGTGTTGTGTTGTCAGATTGAAATACACAAAGTCTGCATGTGTTTAGCGTTTTTTCTTATCGCAAGCACAACAGCAGTCTGGTAACGTCAGTGGATTCGTTGTTATTTGCAGGGTTAATTATTGTGAAATCCCAATTGCAACAGAGAAGTACTGTAGACGGTAACACAGTAAGAAGATATCTCTGTGGATGTATGGCATTTCATGTCACATTCAGCCTTACAATCTTAAAATGTGAGCAAAAATCAGCAGTTTTGTCATCACTTAAGACAGAGTCATTCAAACACTGGCCTTAAAGTGACGTTGGTGAATTAGTAACGGCTTCTGCTGTTTTGACGTCAGCTGCAGATGTGAATGAATGGCGGAAGTAGTTCCTTAAAAAAAGGGTTTTTAGACTCTCTGTGTTTGATTTTCTTATTTATATACAGGATTGTGATGTTGAACTTTTGTATAAACACAATATCACACTCGTAGCAGTGCGATATGGCTGTATATAAGCACTGATGGGAGGCATGCCCTGGCACGAGGCAGTAGGCCGAGCGTCCCACCAGTGCTGATATACAGCCATATCGCACTGCTACTCGTGTGATATTGCTCATATCACATGGTTTCCGCTACATTAATTTTTCCATGGCGGGGCGCCACGCCAAAATTCATCCCGCCACGGCTACATTACAGCTTCTCATTCAAAACATTTTATTTTTTAATAGCGGGTTATTATCGCACCAAAATGTATTAAGAGGTAAGCTAATTATAACAGTGCAAACTTTTCTGTAACTGTAGTAGTGCTGTGCGTCATTTGTTTAACCCTTTAGGGTTACGTGCTGACTGACTGAAAGGTGCGTGATGTGTGAGGCCAACAAACACGACATATAGCCGTTTCACTTTACTTCAGGACACATTAATATCACTCAGGAGGTCTATTAGAGACATTCATAAATATTCCTAGCAAATCTAATAAATGCTGGAGACATACTCGTTAAATAAACGCACTAAATTGCACTTCAGCAGTGTTTGTTTGAGAGCGCACAAGAAGCGCACTCAAGTTCTGCTAAATTTCATTTAGGATGAAAATAGTCAGTTATATTGGCATTTTTGCAGCTGCTGCTTTTACAACCAACTATTTTCTCGAATCACAAACCCTTTCCTGTGGCATCATGGAATAGCAAAGTGTCCATAGCTTGTGCAATTCAGAATCTTGCCAGCAGACGAAAGTTATCTAGGTATTTTTCCCACAAGTATCAGGATTTCTGAAATGTTAGACCTTTTTAAAAGGTACACTTTTAAAGATTTAAGTAGGGATGTTCTGATCGATCAGCCAGAGGTCAGTATCGGCCGATAATCACATTTCATGACTCAATTGGTACTCGCCAATCTGGCCGATCTTATGAACCGATTGCAAGTGTTTGTTTATGAGTTCTATGACAAGAGAGTGAACAAGAGAATATACTGAGAGAGGCACAGTGATGTTCTAAGTATTACGTTGGTTAGATTAACTTCTTATGCATCAATTATGCACTACAAATATTCTTGATTGAGACGAATAGAATTCTGCTTTCATCATTTGCATTGTTTCCAGATTGCTTTGTTAATAATTTCTTACCAATTTTTAAAATCTTTATTTATTATTTTCTGCAAAACTCCATTTGACCTAGACTTGTCCCCACTAAATGATTATAATAGAGGTTTTTAAGGGATTATATGCAGCATCCTTCATTTAGTCTCTTAAGAAAAGGCAAGATCTCCACTTGAGTGTCATACTTATAGGGAAAATTAGCTTTTTTGCATTATAAAGCTTGAAGCATCAGAATTTGTACTTAATATCTGCTGATCACCATGACATGGAATCAGTAATTGGTATCGACTGCAAAAATCCTGATTGGAGTATGCCTTTAAGGTTCACTTTTGTACCCTAAAGGTACTATGAGGCACACATTTGTACTTTTTAGTTATTAATTTAATATGTACCTTTAAGGACATGTTAGAAACAAAAATGTACCTTTTGAAAAGCCCCAGTACGCCCCAGTCACAGATTTTGTACCTTTATTTCTGATAGGCAAAGTAAGGCAAGTTTATTCATATAACACATTTCATACGCAAAGGTAATTCTAAGTGCTTCCCTTAAATAAGATAAGCAACTAAACAAAGATAAGAAAGGCATAGCACAGACAGATGCATACACTTACTGTATATCGCATACTGTTTTTCATCTACGATAGATTAATGTAGTAAATAGTAGACAAGTATGCAGTTTTGAATGCTTTCAGCCTCTTTACTTGAGCAGTTCCCCTTATACCTGATCAGAATGACATATCAAAATATTCAATCTCAGGTCAAACTTTTATGTTTACCTTCATTCATTCATGTTTTGGCTTCGGTGCAGGTTTTACCAGGGCAGGCGGACAGAGGACGATGCTCGTCAAATCAGTCGCTGGTCCAAATGTGCAGGAGTCAAAGGCCGGTGGCGGAACAACCTCATCACGAAAGTGGTCCGGTCCGGTTGTGCTTACGACAACGTTACTGTTTCCCCAGTGGTCAGACAGACTCTACAGCACTGGGGGTACAAACTCACCCCGGAGGACTACAAGCAAGGAGCAAAGAGAGTCAAGCTCAAATAAACAGGTCTTATTTGTTTGAGTACAATGCGGAATTGGGGGATTTTAGCTGTTATTAGTGCATGACGTGTCTATTTTAATAATTGATGTTTTGTCTGACTGGGGGACTTGACTAGCTGTGGTAATACTACTGCTGTGTTTGGTTCCCATTGGACATGTTTTGGGAAACTGAAAGGTGACTTCAATAATTCATAAATATCTTATTTTTAAATTGGGATCTCAGGCAGAAGCAGATGCAGACACTCCTTATTTTGTTCCTATTACTGATTTGCATAGCTGAACACCACATGTGCCTTGGAGCAATATAGCGAACTGATTTGTGATCGGATGTGGTCATCGTCACACTGATTTTATGACAGTAATTTGTTCTGCTGTGTTTATTTTTAATACATGGTGAAGATGCTTACATATTTGCATAATAAGATGCCTCCTGACATGTCTCTGACAGTGTGTGTGGGGGTGTATATACACACACACATCTGTAATATTTTAATGCAGTTTATTAAAGGGATTATTTTGTATCTTGTTCTTTTTTTCTTTATTTCTATTTACCCGCAATTACACGTTCCTTTCTTTAATTATGTTATAGCATAATATCAGGGTGTTCGCAGGGTCTTAAAGTGTCTTAAATCTTAAAATCAAAGTTTTAGGCATTAAAAAGTCTTAAATTTATTAAAACATTGTGTTGTAGGTCTTAAATCTTTTTTTTGAACAGGTCTTAATTTTCCTTTGTTTATGTATTGCTACACCATCTGGCCATTGAAAACCATACAATCACCAACAATCTATCTCAATAAATCCTGAATCTTTTTATGTAAAAAGGTCATTTTTAACTCTTTACCAGAATGGTTTAATTATTTTCCTTACTATAACATTTTTGTAAAAGTGCTCCATGTATTTACTGCTGAAGACATCGACCTGGAAATATCGTTGTGCATACATTTATTTTATTATATATATATATTTTTTTTTTTTTTAAAGAAAGTTTATGTTGGAGGGGGGGGGGTGTATGGATGCAAGTAGAGTTTGCTTGTTTTTACACATTATTTAAAATATTTTGCTTAGAAATATCTAAATTATTTTTAAAAGTATTATAAAATTGTTATTGTATTATTAAATGAATTGCATTATAACTATATATTTTTTTGATTGGGCAATTAAAAATCTTTTCCATTTAGGCCATTTCCCTGGCCTTTAGCCCTTTATGAGTCTAAAATTTAATTCATACTGGTCTTAAAAATGTCTTAAAAGTTTTAAATTTAAGTTGGTGAAACCTGCTGAAATCCTGTATATAAACATTATGCAAGAGGTGTGAACACAACTTTGCTACAAATTCTTGATGTTTAATATTATTATTGGTTCTCACTTTCGGTAATATTAGATCACATTTCCAAAATGTGTGTAATAATATATAAAAATCAAAGGAAATTTGAAAGATTAAAAAACTAAGCTGATATAATCATAGATTCTTCCTGACGATGGTGACGACTGACTCAGTAAACACAAAATAAGAAATAAAATAAACAGAGTTTTTTTTTTTTGTTTATTTACCTGCAGTGTCAGTATTTTAAAGAATCCGTTTTTAAACATAGAAAAGTAACAATAAAATCTAGTAATACAACCATTTTATTATTTTATCACCATTGTCCACTTAAAATATTGGTTGTAAAACTAGTAAAAAAAGAATAGTTAGTCATTTAAATTGCACTTAATTTCACAGAAACTGAAAGTAGCTCAATGAATTAAACATGAAATTTAACACTAAACTACTGAAATGGTATTTTACTGTAAAACATTCTTTAATACTTTTTATATTTTTAACATAAAAATAATAATAATAATCATTTAATACATTGGTTCTCAAACTGTGGTACATGTACTACTAGTGGCATGCAGGCTTCCTTCTAGTGGTACGCGGAGGAATAATAATGTCATATGTACATGCTACATATATTTCATAATTTATCAAATATTATTTAAATATGAATATGATGACATATAGCCTATTTTTCCATGGTCAAGGCAACATTTCCAGGTGTTGATGAATTGGCTACTATATGTTAATACTTTACATTTAAATACAGGAGTTTTTTTTTTTACTTTGAAAAGCATATTTTAATTTCAAAGTTGTTGTTTTATTTTTATTTGTATGTTTGTTTGTTTTTTACATTTAAGCACAGTACAGTGTTAATGTTTAAACTATTTATAATGCTTAGGGTGACTATAATAAATATTTTTAATATTAATAATTAATCTGTCACGTATTAGACTGTGCAGTGCTGTACTACTGCTTATTATAGTGGTACTTAAAGAGACAATTCTTTTCTGAGGTGGTACTTGATGAAAAAAGTTTGAGAACCACTGATTTAATATGTTTAACATCATGATCAATGACGATCACTGTGAATATTTATGTGGCCACTGGGAATCACTGATTTAATAATTTGCAAACTGCTTGAGTTTATTTAGTGGCCTACATTTATAACAAAAAAGGTAGAAATTCAAAATAAAGTATAAATAAAACATAAAAGGGTATACACTGAGAATTGCAACGTAAAGGTGGAGTTTAATTCTTTAAGCATATCTAGTTTTGGTTGCTTTTCAATTTAAAGATCCTTAAGGAGTTTTATTAGACACATTATTTGTTTTGGAAGTCCTCAGTGGTTAGCACTTTTGCCTGCAAAAAGGTCACTGATTCGAGTCCCGGCTGGGCCAGTTGGCATTTCTGTGTGGAGTTTGCATGTCCTCCCGGTGTTCGCATGGGTTTCCCATGTGTATGGGTGTTTCCCAGAACTGGGTTGCAGCTGGAAGGGCATCCGCTATGTAAATCATATGCTGGATAAGTTGGCGGTTCATTCCGCTGTGGTGACCCCTGGTGAATAAAGCGACTTAACCGAAGAAAAATTAATGAATGAATGAAATTGGCCAGTGTATGTGTGTGAATGAGTGTGTATGGGTGTTTTCCAGAACAGAATTTGCTCCTGGAAGGGCATCTGCTGCGTAAAACATATGCCGGATAAGTTGGCGGCTCATTCCGCTGTGGCGACCCCTGGTGAATAAAAGGTCTAAGGAAAGGAGGCCGAAGGAAAAAGAATGAATGAAGACATAATGGTGTAGAACATTCTGCTTCCTCGTTTAAACGCTGGTCGGCGCCAGCACCTTTCGATCCTTTTCTAGATGTTTAATCAAACCACGCCGCTCACAAGCTTGTTTTTTCGTCATTTCCTACGTAAAACGGCGTAGAAGGCCTAAGCGACTGGTTTCAAAACGACAGCAACCAATAAAAGACTCCAATATTCAAACGTCATTTTATTGACACGAAATCGACTAATAGGAAGAAGGAATCTTTAAGCCGGAAACCCCCACTCCAGCCAATGAACAGTTAGAGAAGGTAGCAGGTTGGGCTGTACGACGTTCCGCCCTTCTCCTCTTTGTGACCAACGCTGCGTGTGTTACTGGAGCGGATTAATAACTCGTATAAAAGGTATTTTGATGCTTGTTTTCTTTAATATCTTGTGCGGAATCATTATGTGTTTGTTCCTGATTGAATCTGTTGGTTTATGTAAGCTCGTGCTGCTCATTGCGTTGAGTGCGTCTCACCGGCTCACGCTCCGATGTGCAAAGCCACAAACGCTAATTACGCAAGTGGGACAATAAATAACGTAAAATAAAGCAAGTAAGTTACGCGGATTAATATAAGATATTCAGTTTTAACCGATGAAATATAAATATAAGAATAGGGTGTAGTAGAATAGTAGAAAATACCGTACGCTAACGTTACGTTAGCAGTGAATCAAACAATTGAAAACAAAGAGCCCAAATTTCACCCAAAAAACACGCTCATAATGACGAAAATCTATTACTGAACAATAACGTTAATTTGCCATCAAATATACATTATTAGCACAGTAATGTTCGTATAAATGTATAACCTATACATCACCTTTTATTCATTTATTTATTTGTAAATATCCGGTCTTCCATTACTGTCTAGTTTTCTATTAACGTTAACGTTAGCTTACATTTATTTTTGTGGATTTAAACAATTCTTCACTTTCTAGTCGATTTTCTTCACGTTTCTTCCATTTTCTTGATATAAAAATTACTCTAATCTTCTAACTTCAACAACCCGTTTAGTCTTTTGTAGATCTCCAATTTATTTATTATTATTATTATTTAAGATTGTTTTCTTCTTAAGACGAAGACTCGGAGTCGGTATTATTTACTTCTTTTTGATGTGTTGTTGCTTTTATATAAAAGTTAAATGAGCTGAGTAAATGAATTTATTAAAAAAAGTCAATAATAGAAAATTAATTTGGCATCAAATATGCAATATTAGTAAATTAATAGTCGTATAAATATACACACATCGCCTTCTGATTCATTGTTTATTTATAAAATACCGAGCCTCGATTACTCTGTTTCTAATATTTGTTCTATAAAATACTTTTTCTTTTTTTGTCTTCCCAACACTTTTTTTTCACAAATCTCTTATATTTTCCCGATATAAAAATACTTTGATCTTCTAAAATTAACAACATGTTTAGTCTTTTGTAGATCTAAGTTACTCCAGTTTTTTAATTTTGTTGTGTTGTTGCTTTGGATAAAATTCAAATGAGCTGAGTAAATGAATTTATGGAAAAAAGTCAATTAAAGAACGTTAAGTTGGCATCAAATATGCAATAAAATTAAATTAATTGTTGTATAAACATTTATACATCGCCTTCTATTCTCTAATTTGTTTAAAAATGTCCTCCATTAGTCTAATATATTAGTCTAATATCTATTGTGTCATTTGTTTTTGTTAATTTAAACAAATATTCTCTTTCCAGTCCATTTTTTCTGTCTTTCCAACACCATTTTATAAAAGAACTTCCTTTTTTTTCTAAAAAAAATGCTTTGATCTTCTAACATGAACAGTCCAATTAGTGTTTTGTAGTTCTACTCAATTTTTTATTTTATTCTTTATTTGTATACTTGGATGATGACTCACAATAATTTACTTATTGCTGTGTTGTTTTGCATATAAGTTAAATGAGCTAAGTGAGTAAATGTATTTAATAAAAAAGGCTTCTACTATACATTAATTTGGCGTCAAATATGCATTATTAGTAAATTAATAGTCATATAAATATATGTACATACATACATCTCCTTTTATTTTATTATTTACTTTAAAATACCTGGTCCTTGATTAGTCTAATATATTTTCTTTTTTGTCATTTATTTTTGTTTTATTTAAAACAATAGTTCGCTTTCTAATCAATTTTCCTTTTCTGTCTTTCCAACACCATTTTATAAATGTCTACTTTGATCTTCTAAAATTAACGACCCGTTTAGTCTTTTGTAGATTTACTGTTTAATTTATTATTTTGATTTTGGTTTGAATTATTAGAGGTGTTATTAACCAATTTTGAAATTTTTTTTGTCAAGTTTTTCCAAATTGTCTTGTTAAAATCTTTTATTGACTATTCGTGTTTTTAAAAAGATGCAAGGAAACAGAGGACCCCGTTCAGAGCAGCAGAATCACGGCCCACAGCGACAGCAGCCCAACCCCCAACAGGAGCAGCAGAGGAAGCCCACCGGAGCCGACAGCAATGGACAACACACCGATGCTGGAGAGCAGAGCAGCCCTAGTAAGTGAAACTCATCGATCTACACCACCATTAAACTTTATATTGAATTGAGTGATGTTGACTGACTGACTGTTTTCTGTCCTGCAGATGCTGGTTTCACTATAGACCTGCAGAACTTCAAGAAGCCTGGTGAGAAGACCTACACGCAGAGAAGTCGGCTGTTTGTGGGCAACCTACCTGCTGGGACCACAGAGGAAGATGTGGAGAAGCTTTTCTCCAAGTATGGCAAGGCTTCTGAGATTTTTATCAACAAGGATCGAGGCTTTGGCTTCATCAGGCTGGTGAGTTTGGTTAGGCGTCACCATGAAATAAAGTGTGATGGCAAAATTATGCTTGACAGTTTGTTGATAGTTGTTTTTGTAAGGTGAAAGAATAGCATGCGTAAAATACTTCTAATAATGCTTCTAGTGTTGGCACAATACTGGAACATCCATTTCCCGCTAACATTTAAACACTGTTAGCGGGAAATTTCAGTAGCAAAATTGCAGTAACGTTGCAACTCTTAATTCTACTACATCTAATAGCACTAAAAACGCAGAAAGTTTTTTGGTTTTATTCGTTTTAATAATGCCGCATGTGGTGGCTAAACCTTCCGAAAATAATTGGATTGGCTCCAACCAATGCTGCTTGCTCATTATTCCTGCCTACTACTAAAAAAAACAACCAACTGTAGATTCAAAATACTTATATTAATGCAACGTGTTGACAATACTGGATTTTCGGTGCCAATTGGTACTGTGATTTAAAAAAAACGTGTCCGTTTTAGCATTGCTTAAATGTTAGCAGGAAGTGGAAGGTTTTAAAATTTCAGTTCCAAAACTCCAGTACTGTTTTTAATATCTCAGTAGTTTTTGGTACTGAAATTGCAGTAATGTCACAATACTAAATTCTACAATGTGCACAAAATGTGCAATATGTTTTTTGGTTTTATTCATTTTAATTTTGCTGTATGTGGTTGCTAAACCTAAAACATAACTGTATTGACTCAAACTGCTCAAGCTGCTTTCTCATTCCTGCCTACTACTAAAAAAACATCCAACTGTAGATTCACTTTAGTTTTGGTTTCATGGCAAAAACACAAATCAATTACATACTTATTTTTTTGTGGTAAGACCCCACTCAGTGTTTGTCCTGGACAATTCCTTTTACTGTAATGCACATTCTACTGGACAGTCCTGCTTTTAATAACTATAGAAGGCTTTTTTATGAAATATCTCTAAGAACGTCTTTAGCAAAGTGTCACCGGGAAAAATGTTAGAATTTTTATTATAAAATAAAGTAATAAGAAATAAAGTGTGATCGCAATATTATGTTTGACAGTTCATTGACTGGCAGTGTTTGTAAGGTAATGTAATTTCATATGTAAAATACTTGTATTCCTGCTACAAGTCTTGGCATAATACGGGAGTTCCTGTACCAATCGGTACTGTAATAAAAAAAGAAGTAAATTTTAATAATGCTTTAATGTTCGCGAGTACTGGACCGCTTTAACACTTCAGTATTGTGACAGTAGAATTTAGTGTTTCATTTATGTCCAAAAACACACGATGCACAGAAAAGATTTTTGGGTTTATTAATTTTAATTATGCTCTATGTGATTACTGAAACCAGAAAATAATCGTAAAGGCACAAGTTGATTAAGTGATTTGTTTATGATAATAGAGAGTACTTTTTAAGAATATCACCTGACAATTAAAAATGGTTGTAATTGTTATCATTGTACCATACTTTTCAATGTTCTCAGACTACAAGACTAATGCAACATTAACCCTGACTTGCTGTTCTCTCATTATTAGGAAACGAAGACGCTTGCGGACATCGCAAAAGCTGAACTGGATGACACCATATTCCGTGGACGGCAGATTCGTGTGCGATTTGCCACCCATGGTGCTGCGCTGACGGTTAAAAACCTGCCTCAGTTTGTGTCCAATGAGCTTCTGGAGGAGGCCTTCTCCATGTTTGGTCCCATCGAACGTGCCATAGTCATCGTTGATGACCGTGGCAGGCCAACTGGGAAGGGAATTGTGGAGTTTGCTAACAAACCATCTGCCAGGAAAGCTCTGGACCGGTGTGGAGATGGAGCTTTTCTTCTTACTGCGTAAGTATTTATGTTTCTGCTTATATGCAATGTTCTGTTCCTTTTGTGATAATAATAGATGGTTAATTAAGCTTGATTATTCCTCTCAAACTCAGATTCCCCCGGCCTGTTACCATTGAGCCAATGGAGCAGCTTGATGAGGAAGAGGGGCTTCCTGAGAGACTCATTAACAAAAACCCAGTATATCACAAGTAAGTTGATGTACTTTTTTGCTAGTGTGCTATTAGAATATTGATTCATGGAAAAAAAAACTGTAAATATTTATTATGGATGGACCAACATGAAAATTCTGCATGCTTTGTTGTAATTATTTATTTACTTGTGAAACAATATAAAGTTCTTTTCTTATAGACTTATTTACAGAAAAATTTGAATGTCAATTGAGAGGTTTTAACAGTGTTTTTACCACAGTAACAGTGCTATAAGCAACAAGAAAAAGTATATTTCACAGGAACGTCCTGTCAATATGTCATTTGGGTGGAGTTTGCTTTACCAATAAGCATGTGCTCTTCATGCATAGAAAAGAATACATGTACACGAGTGTAATATCCACTGAGCAAAATATTTAAACTTTAAGCACAGCACATGCGGTGTGCTCTGATTCGCTTGTGTTTTAATCGGCACATACACAATCTGCCCTTGTGCAATGGAAATCTTTAAAGTGAATGGGTTTCATTGCGCAGAGCTTTCAGCACCCAATGTAACTGTACAATATCAAGTCAATTCACAATATCAAGTAATCCTAATCCCACTTTTTACATTACATGTGAACAAGTAACAAAATAAATAGAGGTTATCAAAATAATGTGATTAAAAAAAAACATTTTAGAAGAGATTAGAAAGCATGATGCACCAGTGTTTCAGTCTAGTCCAAAGCCAGATAAAGTTCCTAATAAAATGCTATGGCAATGAAGTCTTGGACATTCTGATGGTAGATAACAAAAAAAATGTACAGTAAGTGCACTTTCAGGTGATTTGATACAAAAGAATCCAAGAAATGTTGAAAAACATAGAAGTTTGAATGTGCATGAAGAGCTAGATCAGTACAATTTGGTTCTTTTTTTTGTGGTTGTAGAGAAACCGTTTTCGTCATCTGCTGTTTGAGAGCTGCATAAAAGGGTTTAGCTTTAGGAAGCTGATACTGTTAATTATTTAAATTTAAAGAAAAGCTTGATTAACCCATGAAACATTGCTTAAATTGCCCTGGTACGCTTGTAATTATGTATTGCTATATATTAGAAAATATTAATATTATTATAACTACTACAACTTCAAGTTTTGTATATGTTATGACATTGTTTGCTAGTGTATTTGTTTAATTTGTTAGTGCAGCCTTTATCAAATAAATTAATACAATTGGAAAAAATTTGCTCAAGTATTTACTTACAAAATCATTTATTACATTATGATCAAATAACAAATAAAGGTCCAGTTTGTTCTCATTGTACATTATTCTGCATATTAGACGGTTATGTAAACACAGTAACCTGTCTTAATCTGTCCATTAGAGAGCGTGAGCAGCCTCCCCGCTTCGCCCAACCAGGCTCATTTGAGTACGAGTATGCAATGCGCTGGAAGGCCTTAATGGAAATGGAAAAGCAGCAGTACGAACAGGTCGACCGAAACATAAAAGAGGCTAAAGAGAAGCTGGAGACTGAACTGGAAGCTGCACGGCATGAACACCAAGTCATGCTAATGCGACAAGGTGAGTTCTCACTCATTAAAATCTGCTTATGTTTATTTTGCTAGTGCACAATGTTAGTCATAAAGTGAACAATTAATCCCTGCAAAATAATTTACTGAGAGCAGAAAGCTTGATCTTTTCCTTGATTAATCTCTAATCAAAATCTAATCATTTGCTTCTGGAAGTCCTCCTCTGATGTCAATTTGAAGGCTTTGGTGAGATGCTTAGCCACGCCCCTCCAACTCCTAATTAACTGCGGGTGAAAGATGAACCAGCCCCTTACTTTAGCATCAGTTGGAAATGTCAACATACTAAAGTATACACCTGTTGCAACTTCTCACCAGTTCATGTAAATTAATGTTCATTGAAAAGTTTTTCCCAATTTGTTTGTTAGCTGTACCACTTTAACAGTAATTTGTAACCCTTTAACCCCTGAATCTATAACTAATATTTTATTGATGACAGATTTGTATGGTCATTGTTTACCGATGTTGGGTTAAAGATCACATGACGTGTGTTTTTAATCAAATAAATCTTTTTTTTTTTCCATTATAAATGAATTTTCATTTTAATGTTTACCTTTTTGTAATATAACTTTGCCAGTTTCTAATTTTCCTCACAAATCCACAAACTTTTCTCAGTTTTATGTACTGTGATTTAAAGCATGCCCACAAAACCAATGCTCTTAAACGCCACACATCTCTTAAAATGATCAAATCACTCTTTTCCAAACTATATAATTGTCTGTTGAATGTAGATCCAGTCAAAAAGCAAACGCACAACATTCAATCAAATTTGTTTCTCTCACTCTCTGCTTCAGATCTTCTGCGCAGACAGGAAGAGTTGAGGAGAATGGAGGAGGCTCACAGCCAGGAGGTGCAGAAACGCAAACAGATGGAGCTGCGTCAGGAGGAGGAGCGGCGGAGGAGGGAGGAGGAGCTCCGGGCCCATTCTGAGGAGCTGATGAGGAGACAGCAGGGCCAGGGAGGCAACTTCTCTGAGAAGGTGAGTCTGAATTTGTTGATCTTTTAAAAAATAAATAAATAAAAATCACTTCTTTTTTCCCCCCCTAATGTTATGAAGCTCTATGAAGCTCTGCCTTGTGATAATCTTTCTGCATTTTGTTTTCTAAGCCACTAAGTGGTGCTATAATAGTACTTTTACAGGTTATGAGGTCAATGTAGTAGTCAACTGTGTTAGAAATAAAAAGAATACTGATTTAATAAGGTTTTTGAACTTATTATATTTAGTAATCGTTAGATTATTTGTTTGATGGTTGGACTAAAATGTTTAGAAAAGATCTGCAAATGGCACAAATGCATTGTAGGTTTTTTATTTGTTATATAATGTCATCCTTATACACAATTTATTTTATAAAGCTTGCATTCAAATAACAAAGATTGTAGTATATCAGGGCCTTTATTCAGTTATTTTGTGCTTTGTTTGAGGGTTAAACATTTTTTGAAAAGTTTGATGTAATAAACTATTTGTTTTTGTTTTTTTCAGAGGGATCCTGATATGAGGATGCATATGGGAGGTAAGAAAGGGACTCAACTTGCCATTAGTGGCATTGACTTTGTTTGTCTGTCATTTTTCTCTCCATGATTGGTCTTCTGTTCATGTTTGTAATATATTACACTGTTCAAAAGTTTAACAGTGCACAAAAAGAAAAATCCTCATCGTTCGAAGTCCCTGTTTGAAATGTTTAGTGATAATTTTCTGCCTAAAAATTGCTTTCCCCCCCTTTTTTTGAACATTTCTGAAATGTTTTACCTTAATTCCAATGGGTTATATGCACAGCTAGTGTTTTTCAGCTAATTGATGAACTTCCGGTGGAAAGTTTATGTGACTATTTTCAATGTCATGACTTTTTATTTACAGCATCGATGTTGTAATGCAATTAAAATATAATCAGTTAAATAGACTTGAGAATCCATTTGGTTGTTGAGGCGTAAAAAGAAATGAAAGATTGATGAAACGCAGGTGTTGTCATTTAGCCGCAGGCTAGTGCAGAAACTCCATTGAAAATACTAGGGTAAAATTAAGTTCCATATTTTAAAGACGTGGCATGGAAAAATGTCATTTAATGCAGTGCTTCTTGCTCCATCTGATACCCACTTTATATGGTATCTCAGCCAGGCAGGAAAGGTCACAGTTTTTTTTTTTTTTTTTTTTTTTTGTATGTGATGACAATTCATCGGAAGCCCTGGGGCTGGCAGACTGTAATTGAATGTCTGTGTGCATTATGGATTTAAAAGAATCTTTTCCCAGTAATTGTTTATAGGCAGCCCCATTACTTGAACAGTAATTTTACACGCTTAAATTACTAACAAAGCACAATTTAGAGATCTAATGAACAATTAAAGATATAATAACACTCAAATGTTCGCAAACATGCACAATTGCACACAACAGTTTTTACTTTAATCCCAGATTATAAACTTTTCTTCAAGTAGGTGTCTAAATATACACTGTTGTATTCCTAACTTGTTTCCATGACACAATCTGTGTTTTCTTTCATGGTGGGGTGACAGGTCAGGGAATGGGCATGAACAGGAACCCGATGGGTGGAAATGCCTCAAACACAGGCTCTACCAACTTGACTTCTAATGAGGTACTAATTTCTCCACATACACTTTAAAGACTGTATGTGTAGAGTATGCATGCGTGTAAGCATATTTCTCTGTCTCTCTTTCAGCAGGGAGCTTCTGGTAATCCAGGTGGTCTTCCTCTTCCCTTCCCTCGTCCTGGACCTAATGATTTTGGCGCCAACAAACGCCGCAGATTCTGAGACCACCGGCCAAACCTCTTTAGTTTTTTTCCTTCTTTTTTTTTTTTTTTTTTTACATACTGTAAAATATTTTAAGTGCAAATTGTGGTTTTGTAGAGCCTGAGATGAATTTGTGTATTCAAATCTTTTAATCAGGTTTAAGTTTTAAGTTCCTCTGATCTCCCATCCCCTTTAACATCTGAAGAGATGTTTCCAGAAACTAATTGAGCCCAGTTCTGGGGGAAAAACCCTCACGGTTATGATTTCTTACTATAGAGAGTCTTCATCTGTGAACAGGGATTTACTTGTGCTTGGAAACAGCTCCAGGGTGGATATTTCAGCATTGTATAGCCCTATTTTTGTCATATTTTTATTAATTTTGTCTCTTTTGTATTTCACCCAGCAGTGACTTTTTCTAAAGTAGAAATTAGCTATTGTCCGTCTCTTGTCCTCTGCAATGCTTGCCTTTCTAGACAACTTTAAATAAATTCATAACTACATGTTACACACAGTCAAGTGTTGCTCGTGGTGTTCTTGGATTGAAATTCATTATTTGGCTTTTTTTTTAAAGCTGTTGCAAGGAAAAAAATTCTTCATCCCAAAGTCAATGAGGTTTTTTTAATGGGATTTCGGTTAAATCACTTAAATAGGTTTTGCGGCTAAACAAACATACTTTAATGTTTTATTCTATGACATAAAATGCCTCAGTTACATCACACACTCTGTTTCTTTTTATTTTCTTTTATTATTTTTTTTTTTCTTTATAGGGTACGCTTCTTTAAAAAAATTTTTGCTAAATGGGACTACAGGCAGTGTCGGAAATGTATGAGCTAAACTGGTCTGGAGCTGACAGTCATTGAGCTTAACTGGTCTGGAAAGCACATTTACAGCATGCGTTGGGCATTTTAAATAATCTGTTAGTTATTTGTTTTCATAAACAATATTTTATAGTTGGTAGTATTTTTCTAATTGCTGATTCATATAATGTTTAGATAATGACTTGTAGAGACCGTCATGACAGTTTCATTAGGGTTGGGGAGGGTATCGTTTATTTTAATAAAGCTGTTTTATGAAGATATTGCTTACCATAGGGCACACTGTTTCTTTCCTGCTTTCAGTAATGCAGATGTGTGAATAAATTAGTCAATTTAAGAATATTTACTGGCATTTTTTACGTGATTCTTTTACATTAACATCTAATGATTTTTTCGTCATTATTTTCTTTATCTAAACTGAGTTGTAACCATAACTGCAATATTTATACTCCTCAAACTCCTTTACACTTCCCTTAAAATGTGTAACCTTTATTGTTACAGCACTTTGATTTTTTTTAAACACTGTTTAGTCATCTAATGTATCTCCATTTTGTGTATTAATACAAATAAAATCCGAGCAGGTTTAAATAATTAAAATGATCATTGTGATTCCACAAGCAAATATCATGGTTTTTGATGACTTCAATGTTTGATATTGGGCTGCTTCTCTCTCATTTTTATTTTTTCATGCCATAACTCTGTTTCAAGATTTCAGATTTTCTTGTAGGTTTTCAAAGCCAGCCACTGAGCTCCTAACTAATAATTTCATCTCCAAGTCCTTACAGGTTACAGAGAATCAGTCGTCTGGCCAAGGCAGCAGGCACGTGCACAAATAGGGCTCAACCTGTGCAGTGCACATGCCCTTTTTAGTCTTGGATAGAAAGTGCCCTTCCAAAATGATATGAAGTGCCCCTGCGACAACTTTTAAATATCTTTTGTGTTCAACAGAAAAAAAAAACACTTTTGCAACAAGAGTAGAGACATTTTTTTTATTTTGTTAGTGTGAACTTTTCCTTTAAAGCACAGCTGTCAAACTCAGTTCCTGGAGGGCCACAGCTCTGCACAGTTTAGTTTCAGCCCTAATTAAACACACCTAATCAAAATAATTGAGTTTGATGCCTACAGATGAGCTTTGAAGCAGGGCTGGAACTAGACTGCAGGGTTGCGGCCCTCCAGGAACTGAGTTTGACACCCCTGCTTTAAAGGCATGGTCGAACAGCATTTACTTTGTTGATGGTTTTTGGTACCCATGCTCTCAGTGGATAATGGCAGCAAATTATTCACTAGAAAACGACTAAAAATACAGAGCAAGCACACCAATTTTAATTGTTTTGTTTGTTTCCAGCAACAATGTTAATTAAAACATTAAGCTTTTTCTTTTATAAAATGAACTAAATAATCATGGAGATTGATATTGTTGAATTTTCAAACTTTGAAATGTTTCTATTGCTGCTACAGCTCATTGTGTTCCTTCATTTACATTAGAGAACATGTTTTTCTTAAATTATTCAGAAAAAAATTCTGTACCTGAACTTAAAACATATTTTTAAACTGAATGAGATTAAAATTTTGCATTGTGTACACTGGACAAACCTAAAGCACCTTCCTCATGTAGATCCTGCTTGAAATCGCTGTAATTCCACCCCAGCCACTCATGCATGTTTTGGTCTTGTATAAAGCTTAACTGCTTTTGGGACTTTTTTTAAAAACTATATCTGTTTTTTTGGGTATCTATATCCCTTGTTAACTGATTGCCATTTTTTTATTTTTCCCATGTCATAATCTTACAAAGATTACACCTGGCCAAACGACTAATTGCTTGGGTGGAAGGATCAGAAACCTCAAGCCCAACACAGTGGATTCGTGATATCCTCTTCTTCCTAAAGTAGGAAAAATTAGACTGTCTAAAAGTTCATCTAACCTTTTAGGTTAAAGAACATTTGGGACCCATTTAGGTAATATATCCAAGAAGATGTTTTATTGCCAAATATAGACCAAGTCCTTGTTCTAGCAAATTTATCACAATTGATAAGTTCAGAGTGTATTGTGTGATACAGATTGTACAATTGTAGTTTTTGTTAAGCCACATTATTATTGACCTTTTTATTGGTATTTTTTTATAAATGCTTTTTAAAACAATTGTTTTTGTCTTTTTAACTGTAATTTTTAAATAAACGTATAACACCTGAATGACAGTAAAGATAGATGTGGGGGATTAGAGTTGTAAAGGGTGAAATTCAATGATGAATATCCCTTTTCCAGATTTTGAGCTTATTTCAATGCTTGCTGTTTTTTCATTATTAAATCTATTGGCTAAACACTTCAGCATGATCATTTTAAAGATAATCTGTCTCCTTTAAGCTTCATGCCCATTAATGCCTACTAAATTACCCGAAAATAAACACATACTTATTGTCTACTTAAGCATTTTAAACTCTAATCATTCATTATTTTAGGGAAAACATGCACAAAAAGTATTTAATTGTCTGTGTTGTCATTGCAAACTCAGTGACAGAAGGACATTATGAAATTTGTTTGTAGATGTTGACATTGAGATCAGGAAGCGTCTTGCTCGATTCGAGTGTACCGTAAGTGTAGGCGTGATCCTAATTCTCTAGTCGACCCTGCAGCGACGGCTGGACCAGATAAAACTGAATTAAGTTTTTTAATTCGACGACTTTTATAAAACGAAATGGCAGGTAAGAAGAACTAATCTGTGTGAGTTAGGACAGAGAGAAAGTTACTTGTAACTTCATTCAGATTGAACGTTTTTGAAAATCCTTAGAACAATGTGGCGACAAGTGAAAGTAAAAGAAGCTTTTACTGTCCGTACTTATACAAGTAGTGGTTTACTCTTCATTAACCTTGCAGAAATGTATGGAAACTTTACAGCAGCGTGTGAATAAAATTATCATTAGATTAATTAATTGGTAAGCTTAAGGTTTCATCATGGATATATATACAGCCCCTCTCCTGCTTTTCACTCACCTGAAGTAACCTAGTAATGGTAGTTCAACATTAATAGGCTAATAATAACGCATTATAAAATCTAAATTCTTGGCAAATTAGTTGATGCACTGTGAGTTAAAGTTAACCCGAACGTTAAGAACGAGCAACTTTATTTCCATTGTCAAACTCACGCTAACAAAGACAAATAAATATTGCAATAAATGTGTTGTTCGATGTTTATCAATGTTACTAATTACATACATCCTTTAATATGTACCCAACTGTCTTACGAACTTTCAGATCAACTTTTGGAAAACCTTCGCCCTGATCTGATTAAAGGTTTATCAGAGCGCGTCATCAATGGTTTGCTGGATGATCTTCAGCAAAAAAAGGTGTTTGGCGAAGAGGAGATTGAAGACATCCAGCATAGGATGAAAACACGGGCTGATCAAGCTCGCCATGTGATTGACGATGTGAAGCGAAAAGGAGTCAAAGCAAGTGAAATTATGCTAGCAAGCTTGAAGACCAGAGACCCTCATCTCTACGACACCCTGGGCATTGAAAGACTATTAGTACCAGTTCCTGAGACAGAGCTGACCCCTAGTCAACTTTCTGAAACGACTGGCTGTTCTACGGGTAGGCTATAAATTCCACATAAAGTTCACAGATTGTATTTATATATAAGTAAAAAAGTAATATTTTTAATTGATACTATATTTATTGTTGATTTTGTGGCATTTAGGTAACACATTGATCACATGAAAATAAGTGCCCATACGAAAATTAACCAGGTTTTGCAACAAAGCAAGTTTTTAAAATACAAATGGTAGCCTATTTCCCAATTCATGTTCCACAAAAAAAAAAAAAAAAATGTTAGTACTTTAACTTTTTAACCACCTGCTCTTATTTAGATTATGTTTTTAAATAAATTGGTCTTACAGTTCCCAGCAAGCATTTTTTTTGTTTGTTTTTAAAAGATGTCTAAAAGATGTCTAATAGACATCTAAGCATAGTCGTCTTGCCTAAACCAAGGCTAAATTTGGGCAGTCAGTGAAAATCTAGTAGACATCTAAGAATTTAAAGCTACTAGACTAGTCATCAAAAAACAGAAATGAATGACTACACATATAAAGTCTGTCGAATCTGTCAATTTGACGACTAGTCTAGTTTTGGGCTATTTTTAGATGTCTATTAGATTTTCGTTGACAGCCCAAGTTTAGCCCTGTTTTAGCCAAAGCTGACTACTTTTAGATGACTATTGAAGATCTATTAAACACACAGTTGTTTGCCGGGTTCATATTTTCTGATTTTTCATAGTATATGTTTTAATTCCGCTACTTTTACCATAAACCGACATATCAACCATTGAGTAGAGGTTGATATTTTAGAAATCATGGGATGTGTTAAAAAATGCATTAAGTTTGTTAACTAGCAAGATTAGGAGTTAAGAAATGCAATAAAAAAAAAAATTTGGTGGGGCAAAATTTCCTTGCTGAGACAATAAAAATTATATCATCACACAAGTTCTATTTCCATTCTACAAATACCATTAAACCAATACAAAGCACCAACGTTTAACCATTAAACTTGTTCATTTGTATTAGTGTATTTTGATACACTTTTTTTATTTATTTAGTGATTCTAACAGGCTCACCAATAAAAGCAAACACTGTAACTATTAAAGCCATAAAACATTTTTAAAGGTTTCTTTCATTTGCAGCAGGGTTACACATGTTATTAATTTCTGTAAATTACACAGTATTTAACTGTAATAACAACTACAGCGGGGACGAAAGTTACAAAGTGATTTTCTCGAAGCCCTGACAACATTTGCTATAACAGCACTTTCATCATGCAACTCTTGATAGAGCTGCCAAATATCAGCTGATTTCGGGACCATCTCTTATGGTTTGGCCAGAATTTTTGTTTTTAAGTGCTGAAAGAAAATTATTGCGGGTCTTTTTTTCTTTGTACAAGTTGTGTTTCTCTTTTCATGCATCACAGTAATGATCAATCTACAGGTTATTAAGTGCAGTAACTTCTTCAGAGTCTTCAATCTCTGAGTTTTTCAGTTTAAAAGTAACTCAGGTTTAAATGACAAGAGTTCCAGAAGGGATGAAAGAAACACTATTATTTATATCTGACTGCTAATAGACAAACCTTAATTTTCACTTTCACATTAGAGTTTTCAGTGTTTTGATTAAGATGTTTTATTAGATTAATGCATATTGCCAATAATAATAAAATATATTCAACAATTGTAAGAAATTTTAACATATTGCATTGTTGGATTGCTTTTGAAACTTTTTACGGAACTGAATTTTTAAATAAAAATGCAGCATAATATTTAAAAAACAAAGGACAAAATATGTCTGCAGTTAAAATTAACACTATTATAGTCAGACATATTTAAAATCAACAAGATTAAGCCAGTAAATCTAGCAAATATTGTTGTGTTACTTTTGTTTCAACTGACCGGGTCAAAAGTAATAGTGTGCAATATATGTTTAAAGTGTAACTATTTTGAAGTTGTTCTACATTTTTTAAGCTACAACCCCATATTGATGGACCACACTTATGAGTTAGTAACTACAGCAAAAATATATTTTTTGTCCAAAACATTATCTTTTAAAAATATTTTTTTATGAAAAATTGTACTTTCTTCCTCGATCCCCCCAAGTATTAATTAGTATTTTACTGTAGAACAGTTATGCAGTATGTTACTGTATTTTAAAGTTGCATTGTGAAAATTACTGTATATTTTACAATAAAGATATACATACAATTCTGTAAACATATAAACAGCAAGATAAGTGTTGGTAAATGTAACTACAGTTTTTTAGTTGTAACTGATTTACAGTAAGTTACTATAAACAGCTGTCAGTATTTTACTGTAGATTCTACAGGAAATTGTCAACAGTGTAGAATGGACATAAGAGGGATTAAAACTGTAACTAAACTTCACACTACACAAAATATAGGTTATAAAAGGTAGGTTTCATAGTGATACCACACAAGAACCTTTTTTTGTTTTCAAGAGAACCTTTCAGTGAACTTTTTTTTTCATGGTGTGAAGTCATTTTCATAATCTAAAGAACATTTAGGAAACATATGTAGAATGGAAAGGTTCCAGGAATGTTAAAGACTCATTGTCAGTAAAGAACCTTTATTTGTAAGTGTTCAAAGATTGTTTATTAACTAGCTTATCTTTTTATTGTTTTTTTTACAGATAAGACCAACACCATGGTAATGAAGCTGGAGCATTTTCACACACACATTTCCAAAGAGAATTCATTTTTTAAACGTTGTTTGTGCTCTGTTGACGCTTGTTCTCTTGTTCTAGAATGAGTACGAGATGAAGAGCAATCCACGTGGACTTTGTCTAATTTTTAATAATGAAAACTTTAAAGACCCCGACATGAAACGACATGGATCCCAAATGGATACCGGTAGGCAGTATAGGCAGTAAATTATTTTTAATTGTTTATGTCAATCTCAAAACAAAACACTAAAAACAAACCACACCTTTATATTTTAAAGAGATCCAGATATACTGTAGACATCCAACTGTCCTTGGATTTTCACATTGCTAAATTTCTCTGGCTCAGATCTGGCCCACACAATCAGTTTTTGCTAGACCCACATGCTGCAGTGAATTATGATATATGACTGGACCAAGTCTGGCTTCCATGCAAGGGCCAAACATGGATCATATCTGGGCCAAGTTAATAGCCTAGAACTGGGCCAGAAATGTTGATGTCACGACTGTACTTAAATTGATAAACTCATAAAGCATCAGGCTTTAAGTACGCTGTGGGCACACTTTTGTTCTCAAAGCGATCTGATTGGTTGAATCTTTTTCTTTATACTCAAGAATAATAAAAATGTGAGTCAAGACATGCCAAACATACGTTGCCACATATACATTTTTAACATCTGGGCCAAATACTACATTTGACGTCTGGCCCAAGTCTTGTGTGCTGCCACAAAGACGGTGCCACCTCTGCCAAACCCAGGCCATATTCATGCTGTATACCAGGGTCGAATAAATTCCTGCTGTGCGAGCTTTATGCCAAATCTGGGCCTGAATTCTTTTCTACCTGGTTTTGTATTGTCGTTTTTTGGTATTGTTTCTCTTTCACCTGCTTTTGGTCATGCACCATTGCACTTTTCTGCTTTTCTTAGCTTCTCTGAAGGACTTGTTTGAATGGCTGGGCTTTTCGGTTGAAATCAAGCAAGACCAGACTGTATCTGCCATGAAGAGGACTTTAAAAGAATACAGTGAGGATCGCAAGCATGGAGACTGCTTCGTCTGTTGTGTTCTGAGTCATGGAAATGAGTCTGGTGTTCTCGGATCTGATGAAAAGATATGTCCTGTGGATGACATCACATCCCCATTTAATGGAGCCAACTGCTCCTCTCTTGCCGGCAAACCCAAAGTGTTCTTCATCCAGGCATGTAGAGGGCATGAAATTCAGAGCAAAGTGATGGTTGCAGATGGTTCTGGTGGTAGTCGTACGCAAAAACCTGGCAGAGTATCTGTCAGCATTCCCAAAGATTCAGATTTTCTGATTGCCAGGTCCACTGTAGAGGGGTATGTGTCGATCCGTGATAGAACTAGTGGAACCTGGTTTATACAATCCCTTTGTGAGAATTTAAAAGAAGGAAGTAAACGGTGAGCTCTACTGATCTTATTTACATGCAGAATAAAATGAAAGCCTTTTGTCAGGATTTATATGTTAAATTGTTCTGTCCTTCATTTTTAGAGGCCACGACATCTTGATGATTCTCACAAAGGTCAATAATGACGTAAGCCGTAAAGAAGGCTCTTTAAAAGTTAAAAATGAAATAGTAGATGCAAAAGTGACCCCTCAGCCTATTTTCACTTTGAGGAAGCTTCTCATTTTCAGACCTCTGAAGGTAAGAACTCAGTCCTGTTTGTTTTAGTTTCTTCTTCTTCTAAAATGGATTATGTCTGTGAACTTTGTGATGCTGTAAATCAAACTGCCGCCATGCGGTTTCTGTTCAATTCTGTGGAGAAATATTTTTTTAAATCAGTTGAAGCAACCTATTTATGTTATTATTAATTATTTATTAAAATAATCTCTCTCTTCACTCTCCATTGTAGAAAACAGGCCGGTTCTCTTAAACAGATGAAAACAGGCTAAATGTTCATCCCCAGAACAAATAGAAAGAAAGGTCTCCCAATCAGACAAAATGTCTACAACATTCACCTTTGCTTTTGTTATATTTGCTATTTTCTTAAATATGTGTTTTACTTTTAACCATGGAGAGTAATTTGAACCTAACCTAACGTTTTGTATTTTTAAACTTTCTCACTTGACTAAATGCTAATATATGCATGTTGTAAGAGTATGGAAAATAATAATATAACCAAACTGTTGATATCATATTGTTTTGCTTAATAGGACAATTGGGACCATTTAAGAAAAAAGGATGTTAGATAATCTGACATTTAATTGTGTCGATACATTTATAAACATGAATGCTTTTTAAATGTCAATAGTAAGTATCTGCTTTTTACCCACATGACTTTTTTCTTTAATAATAAATGACTTTAAAGTCTCTTTCGTTGCTCTTTATTTCGCTCAGACTGTTGTGATGAGCTTAAACCTAACATAAATAGCTTTACGCTTCACCTGTTACTGTCCTGCCACCGGGACACTTAAATTTACATCCTTCCTCCACTTTTTTTGCAGTTAAATCCTAATCCAATCATGAAAAACTATGTGTTGTTCGAAAGATCCAAGACTTCTGAATTAATATTTTAACACAGTTTTATAGGAAAAGAAATAGATTCAAAAACATGATCACTCTGGGACTATTTACAGTTACATATTTAAACATACTACATCTTTTGTAGTTTAAACACATGCAATCATGACAAACTATATATAATTTAAAAGCTTGGCATGTCTAGTTTCCATCTCTGATAAATTTTACTGAGCAACAGTTATTTATTTGTCACAAAAATATTCTTCAGAGTCGTACAAGCATTACTTTGCTACAGCAATCTAGATGTAAAATTTGGTTTAAATGTTTTTTAGATGCTAAATTCAAATAAAATACCACCAAAACTGCCTGTACTACTTTAGAATTTCATGTCTACTTTACAAGTGTTGTCAAAAATACAGTTCATACTCCTCTAAACATAGACTTGTATTTTTAATGGAAACTAGGGGTTATCTGGTGGTCGTGTCAAAGCAAAATCTTACTGGAAGCTCTTATTTTGAGATTTCAGCTTTAAATTTAAAATATAATTATTTAGCTTCAGGCCTGTAGCTAGCCTAGTGAAAGTGGTGGTTCTTTTTTCTCAAAAAGTTAAACTTTTTGCAGATATTTGCCTAATTTTCTTTTTAATTATAATATTTAAATAGCAGCAGGAAAATGACCCCAAAGGACACTGCCAAAATATCAATGGAGAGGCTTCACAACAATAAAAATATTAGTTAGCATTGGCCAAAACTGATTAGTTGAAGTCACACCATAGCAACACCCAACAGAGGAATCCGCTTGGTCTTACAGCCTTTTTCAATGGATTATTTCCACTATTTATGATGGCACAGCAGTCAAAATAGGAAATGAGTTAATGTATGGGACATATTCTGGACCTTTGTCAGTGAGGGGTGGGCCTTCCGAACCACCTGAACACCCCCCTGGCTACGGGCCTGAGCTTGGATTGTCTGTCAATTTTAAGCTAAAACATTTATTGTAAAATAAATATTGCATATATAAATTGACAATCATTAAATCATTTTCATGTCTTATTTTCATTTTCCTGGCGAAGGGTCTAAAACATGTAACAAATATATATCAACAGCATAACCAGTCTAATAAAAATGCAAATAGAAAAAAGCCTTTTAAATACTTTTATTTAATCTTTATGTGTAAAAATATCCTGTTGTATATCACAACAAACATTGTATTATATTATTTATAAAACACAAAAATATATCATCTCTGTAAATTTAACCAAAACACTGCCGTATATAGCTTATTTAATCATGAATGCCCCAAAGTACGTGGCTTCCTGAGGGAAACGTACTGCGCGTGTGTCCAGCACGTACAGTGAGAGCCTGTCGCCCTTTTGTAAGCGGAACAGCGCCCCTTGGTGGTTAGTATAAAGCTGTACACCAGATCTGACGCTCGAGCAGGGAGTCACTGCGGCTTTGGAAAGCATCACAGGTCGAGGATAGGACGCTGTCCTCTTGTATAAATACTGCGTGAAATGCACATTCTGCCCTAACTGTGTTTCGAAATTAACCTGAGAGAAAACGAAGTAAATTCCGTTGAGCGGCACCACTATTTCACCGTCAGGGCTCAGGCGCATTAACCCCTCCTGAATGAACTGGCCATTCATGTTGTCCCAATGAATGCGGTCCAGTGCAGGAACTTCATCTACAAAAAGAATGTTGTGATTATTAACCTGTTGAACGTAATCACGTTTTCCTAAACAAGTGTAAACCGTGGTTATCTTACCATTTATCTGCAGACTTTGATATTGTTTAAGCTCTTGTTTTGCCCCGACGTGTACAGCAGGTTTGAAAATCTCAGTGATGTTGTGATCTGTCAGATTCAACAACATATTTTTAAATTTAATCAATGAATCAGGTTAAGTGTGGATCTGACTAAAGGTAAACCCCAAAATGAAAATTCTGACATGTCATTTACTCAATTTTCACTTACCATGCACAAACCTGTCTGAGTTTGTTTTCTTTTTTTATTTAGTTATTTAGAATTTTTGGGGAAACCTGTGGCCAAACCATAGAATTCCATAATATTTGTTTTTCCTAGGCCTACTATGGAAGTCATTAGTTACAGGTTAACATTTTTGGACATATATGTTTTTGTGTTTAAAAAATTATTAAAAAATTAGAAATTCATGGAAACACTTGAGGGTGAGAAAACTTTCGTTTTTTGGGGAAACTTTTATTGGAAAATAGCCAAGTCATCCTCACTGCTATTCCAAATCCATGAGAATTTTCTTCAAATACACAGTTGCTTGAACTGATACAGTTTTAGCTGGGATTCACATAAACTAACATGCACATCAACAGAACCTGCTTTATTCCTCCTTGACATTAATGACTTTAAACCACACTGAACTGAGCTAAACTGAACTGAACTTAAACACTAAAAACTGAACTACCCTGATACAGTTGACCATTTATGTGAAGCTGCTTTGACACAATCTACATTGTAAAAGCGCTATACAAATAAAGCCGAATTGAACTGAATTGACATTCATTCCTTCTACATACAATCCTCAGTGATTTTTCATAGAAGCTCAAACTGCTGATGTGGCAGACAATAATCAACCTGATGACTGTGTCATGCAAGAATACTTAAGCTTCCATAACCCAATTTTAATACTGTTTTGTGTGTGTGTGTGTGTGTGTGTGTGTGTGTGTGTGTGTGTGTGAATAGGTTTTAATCACTCTGAATCACACAAAAACTGATCATGACTCTTTAAAATACTGGGATTAAACAGCTCATTTCTGATTTATCTTTGTGATTACTTTATGAACATTTGGAAGTGTCAGAGTTTAGCTTGCATAGAATTTCAATGGAGGGGCAGAAGTTTATATAGAAATTTTTTTACAAACAAAATATATATTATACATTTTTAACCATAATTATCAAAGATTATTCAGTTGTCCTCTTAAGATTAGGATAAACTCTTATGGATTTGTTATGACATGAGGATGATCAAATGAGGTTTTCAATGTAGGACCGTTTATAACCTTGTATTTAAAAGACTTGAATGTATTTTACGTGAGAAGAATATCTAACGAATGCAAAGAACATTCTCCCAGCACACAATTTTGTTTAATAGACATCTAAATGTAGAGAGCTTGCCTAAAACAAGGTTGGGCTGTCAGTGAAAATCTAATATACATCTTAGAATAGCCCAAAACTTGACTAGTCGTAAAATAGATTAGACAGAGTGTATATGTGTAGTCATTCATTGCTGTTTATTTGATGACTAGTCTATTTCAGGCCTATTCTTAGACGTCAATTAGGTTTTCACTGACAGTCCAAACTTAGCCTTGTTTTAGCCAAGACGACTATTTTTAGACGTCTATTAGACATCTTTTAAAAACAAAAAAATGCTTGCTGGGCTTCCACTTATTCCATAATAAAGGATCTGTTATTTTTTTTCAAGGAACCAATAAGAAACTTCTATTTTTTAAAGTGCTGAGATAATCATACACCATGAAAACCAAAAAGTTAAGGTAACTCAAACCATTTAAGGAAACCGATTGCAACTAACCTTTTAAGTTTAAATACTAATCCTAATGAGTACTGTGAACTTAATCCATTTAAGTAAATAAAGCAATTTGAGCACAGTAAAACACAATAAATGAAGAGAACTCAAACCAACTGAAGACTGTAAAACCCAATAAGTTAAGACAACTCAAACTGTTTGAGGAAACCGATTGCTACAAACTATTTAAGTAAAAAAACTAATCTATATGAGTACTGTGAACTTACTCAATTTAAGTTGAAGAAATGAGGTATTTAATGAACTCATTACCTTCGAGACTGACTTCAAAACTATATTCAAATGAATAGAATTAACTTTCAGTCAATTTTGAGTTAACTACACTCATTTCATTTGATAAAGTTGACTGTTTGGTTTTACAGTGTATGTGTTTTACATTAGACAAGTAAATATGTAAATATTTTTCCAGTACCTCCAAATGTTTCCAGCAGGTAATTCTGTATGTCTAACAGCAACCTCTGATAAAAAAAACAAAAAAAAAACTATTATTAATGATCATAATATAATAGAGTTATAGAATATGTTTCGCAATATGAAATGCTCCTTTGTGGAGAAGTAAATACCTGATGTGCAGTTTGCTTCAGTTCTTGATTGAACAAGTCACAACTTGTGATTCCTGCTTGATCTGCCGGTTGGCTGAGATTTGTGGAGAGACAGTGTATTGGAAACCCTTCATCTACAACCATTTCACTAGTCTTTTAAGGTGGAAAAATATAAATGAACACATGTCATATAGCTATATCGATAGACTACTTCTTGTTTATATTAAAATATATGATTATTGATATGCGATAAGATTGAAAGATTTGACTTACTCTGTGAATATCTCTGGAGTAGTCATAAAGAAAAAAAGCTGTGATAAACGTCTCAGTGCTTAAAATAAAAGTCAGAATCAAGTAGAAGATGTACTGCTCTTTTGCATGGCTGTTTTCAGATGCGTTTTCGTCCAGCTGGCTATAATTGGGACCGATAGGAAGGTTGGATGTCATATTGCGACAGAGTTTTGCAGAGTATTGGCATGACAGAAAGAGAAAGTATCTAGTCTTTCCTTGTCGGATCCTGCGGAGTCAAAGTTCTGTGTGTTTTTAGAGTTCTTCCGCATCTCGGCTTGTTTTCCTTGCTGGAAAGTCCCGCGGTTTGTAGCGCCGCCCCGGGTTTCATCAAAACTAATCAGGATGTATAGGATAGGTTTATGTCTAATAATGTCTATGATTTTTTATTAACAGAGGACACAACTGCGCTTGTAAATTATAAAATAAATACATAAATAATTATTTATTTATTTATTTATTTATTTATTTATTTATTTATTTATTTATTTATTTATTTATTTATTTATTCATTTTAAGTTAAAAAAAAAGATTCCCAATGGGCCCCTACCTGGCTACATATGGTGAATGATTATTTATTTATATTTAAATAAATAAATATATACATAAACATGGTTTCTGAAATTCTAAAATCTTCAGTTTTACTCATTTCCATAAACCATGTTTTTGAAAAATTGTACTCTATACTGCCATTACTGGGGCCTGTTTCAGTAAGGAGGTTTAAACAACTCTGAGTTTAAACTTGAACTCTGAGTTGATTTACCGAGAGATAAAAAACTCTGAGTTTTCGGTTTCAGAACAGCTGATCTGAGTTGGGTCAATCAACTTTGAGTAGACCAACTCAGAGTTAAGCGCGCACACCGTGACTATAAAAAGGCATTATCAATGGAGCGCAGACATTACGAGTGACTATGGCAACATCTTAAAAAAAAGAGATCAGCATTTCTTTCTCCAGCTGAATTTGATCTGCTCATGCAAAGTTATAGCAAATATGAGCGTATATATTTAATAAGAAGCAGCCATCAGTGAAACAGAGACAGGGTGGGAAAACAGCTGCCCAAGTTAATGCGTAATTTTAAATTTTAAGTATTTAAACATTTAAGAATAATAAAATAAGTAATGTAATCTGTGACGTTTATACCTTTTTTCTAAACTATTATACACTTTTATCAGTTTTAATAGATTTAACAGTGCACTTGTTATGTGTCTGCCTTTTTATTGATCAAGTGATAGAGGTTGATATAACATTAAGAAGGTAAGCAGTAATAAAATTATTTTTAGACAGAATAATAATCCCATTAATCTCTAACAGTACATGTCGAAGGTTAAGCTAATTATTTATGAAAAAAAAGGACAAGCCTCGTGCGTAACTTTGTTCTGTGTGTGACAAAAATGTAGGCAATAGCTGTGTTTCCATCAAAATTACATAAATTTGTGCAACACTGGAATAAAATAAAGCAGCGTTTTTATCCAAAGAGTCGAAGAGAACACAATCGTCACTTCCTGATTAACTTGCGCCAAATATCAACTGTAAAAACAGAATTACTGCGGTAGAAGAAGCAGCATCAATGATTTTTTTATTTAATTAATGTACCTGAGCCTCAGAAGACAATTGACACACAATGAACACGTGGGGGCGTTTGAAGCCAGACGCGCAGATCTTGACACGCTCCAGACGCTCGGAGGTCATTAATAATATACACTAATACTGAAACAGTAAAGACATTTTAGAATGACTAAAACAACATTTAAGATGTTCTGCAGTGTGCTCAGTCTGCTGGTTTGTCCTTTCACACACATTTTCATCATCATCTCTAACAAACTAATTTTTTAATGTACATACTGTAATTTGTTAAGTGCACTTCGTAGTTTATGCGCATCTTATCAAATAAAAGTTTAACCTACTCAGTTATGCACATGTTATATTATGCGTATTTTCAAAAGTTATGTTTCCATCAATCTTTTTTATGCACATCTCCAAAAGGAGCTCTAAAATAGGTGTGTGGAAATATAAGACTAATGCGAGAAATACCGCTTCATCTTTAAAAAGGGGAGGAGACCGACAGAAACTCAGAGTTTAGAGAATAAAACCTGCTCCGGACCAGGTTAGATTCACAGAGTAAGTTACCACAGTAACTGACTCTGAGTTTAAGTTAACTCTCTTTCAGAAACAGGCTTGACTTACCCTGATTTCTCGAGTTTAACAAACCTGCCATTTTGAAACGGAAAACCCAGAGTTTCTCTCATTTCAGGGTTAAACTACTCTGAGTTTTAACTTAACCTGCTTTCTGAAACAGGCCCCAGGTCTTAGGATTATGCAGTGTACTATTTTCAATGGCAAATAACACAGAAGCATCAATCAGAGGCCTCATTTTATGATGTCATCATGTAGACTTTTTAGAGATTTTACATATTTTAAAAATACAGGACACTAAAGTATTTTGATATCAATTATTAACCCATTTGCAAACCCCATCAAATACAAATTAAAAAATACTCTTTTATGAAATTTTTATATCACAAATATGGCCCATCCCTGGCCATAAGATCACTTCCAGTATAAGGCTATTTGATATAAAAAAAAAAAAACTAAACGGATTTATAGCCTATAACTTGACATTTCTTCTTTTCGTTTACTGCACCAGCTACTGTTTTACACAGAACATTGGTAAGCTAAAAAGAAAACAGATCAAATAATTTAGTTAATCTCACATTAATTCCATGAGCTTTGTGATACTTTGTCAGGCTGGTGATGTGACAACGTGTTGTAAGATGGTGTTTCACACTTTTCTGTTGGCATTTGTTCAGTCGGAATGCTATTTTTATTGTCTTTAGAGTTAGAAAATTTAGCAGTGCCTAGTCTACGCACACACACTGAATATGTCATTTGGTGCGGCTATAATCAACAAGAATTACAATTTGTTTAGTTCTTTCTATTCTTATGCAACTTTTTATTTTATTTTTTCATTAATGCATGAACGACATATACAAAACAATGCCAGGGGTGTACATAAAAATATGAAAAGCAGATAAATAAGAAATAAGAAAAGAGTTATATAAAATTACATAGAATCAATATATAGCCTAATACAAAATAAAATAAAATAGCAAATAAAGAAAAAAAATATTACAAATAATGCTAGGCCTGCTTCTGTAACTTACAATAACTTAAACGTGTCAAACAAAAACACAGTTTTAACAGCTTTTTTTGTTTGTACTCTCCTTAATGGTATTTATATAAATATTTCAAATACCACTGAACAAAGAGGTTTCTGACTCTTATGCAACTGAATCAATCAGTGTTAGACGTATGGGTCATAGGCTCTGATAATAATAATAATAATGGTTATTATTATTATTATTATTATTATTATTATTAAGGACTGCACGGATTATTAAGGACCCCACAGCAAGAAGGTTGCTAGTTTGAGCCTCGGCTGGGTCAGTTGGCATTTTTGTGTAGAGTTTGCATGTTCTCCCCGTGTTGGCATGGGTTTCCTCCAGGTGCTCTGGTTTCCCTCACAGTGCAAAGACATGCGGTGCAGGGGGGTATTCCAGAAAGCTGGGTTAACTTACCATCTGCTAAAACCTAAACTCTCGGTTGATTTACCCAAAACCTGCTTACCGCGAGTATGTTGGTTCCAAAACAGGTGACAAGAGTTAGTTAAATCAACCTCCTGAAGATAACCGCGGGTTAATGCGCGTGCACGGCACACACCTGAAGGCATTTTCAGTAGATCGCCGAATTCACGAGTCACCATAGAAAGTCACGGTAAGAAAAAAAGGGCAACGCACTTTACAGAGTCGAAGCTGGAGGTTTTAAACACAGAGATTACACATCTGCTTCAACGAAGGAAAGAAATATAGAATAAGAAATAGATAAGAAAATAAAAAATAAATAATAAGAAAATGTATTAGTTCATTAAATTACACATGCCACCCTCCATTTTATTGTAATGATAAATTAAACTACTCTTTAACATCCTTTTTGAGTATGTTGTGTAACCATTCATGCATTTAATTTTCCTTCCATTAATTTCTTAAGGCCACAATATGTGTATTGACAAATAAGGCTTATAGAAATTGTAATCTTTCTGGAGCTAGAACTCTGTCCAAAGTCATTAAACACAGAAACATTATTATTAAAGGTAATATTTAATTACTGGAGCTCTTTATTTAACACTCTAGAATATGCTTTCTGACATGCAGCTAATAGAAAGAGGCCTGTCTAACTGCTGTGTCCTATAATAAAGGCTTTTCAGTGGTTGAGTTTTTGACTTAAACCACACACTCTGTCACTGTTGTAAGTGATTGTTGTCAGATAGCTTTAGGTTCTTTTTATTTTGCATGCAGACAAAGTTCCTTCTGCCTCAACTAACAAGCAGTGTAAGAATTTTCTGCACTTTTCCATATTTGAATATTACTCTTGGATCACAAAATCTTTTATCTACATATTTAAATTCTAAAGTAGCTGTATAAGGTCCATCTTCAAATATAAAGTCACATGAGCATCAACTTAAGGTGAGAAATGTATATGAAAAATATGTTACACGTTTAAAGGTGCGTGTGTAAAGCAGTGTACAAAATCATTCATTTTATTTCAGGAAATGAAGAAATGAACAGACCAAACTATTTAATTAAACATAGTTTTTTGACTAATAATATTTTTTTAGCACTCTTCCATCTGTTTTGTCTGCTTGGGTCACTGAGATTTCCTCTGGGTCAGGCTGCAGGTACGTGTCATCGTATAAGGCAGAAAAGGGTATCTTTTGTCCTCCAGCAAGTAACAATGTAGTGCCTATGATTCTATTGTATAATACAAATATAATAAAAATAAACATTGTGTTAAGCAACATTTGCTTTATAGTTTTTTTTTTTTTTTTACTATATTTGTATTAAACACTTGAATCATTATTTCCTGACAATCAGCCATTTGACCTCAACATAGTGATGAGGTGGGGTGTGTGATGAGCTGGTAAGTGGAAGCAGTAATGAGTTTAATAGTTGAAACATCAAAAGATTAAGGATAGAAAATTAAGTTGTACCTGCACACTTATACTTTGGACAAATTTTATATTATCAGTGTCCTTTAGTGACTGATGGAGCTTTAAAATCGGCTGCAATTAATGCACACAATAGCATTTAGAAACCCTGAAAAAAATATTATATTAAAAAATGTAGGTGTGTGTGCGTGAATGTATATATATATAAGAACGACGTCCTACATCTTAAATTATAGATATATTTTCCTACAAAAGACAAAGCTGCCACTTATAATATTATACAGAAATGTGAGGGTGCAAAAGGAGAGAAAAAACACACAATCTTTATGTGAGATTCGAACTCACTCCGTTGTGCGCTCCGTTGTTCTTTATCGACGCACTGTCCACTACTCTATTGCCGTGCTCTGAATCTTCTGTGTAATGATACGCAGTGATTTATGACCAAGGAACTGTACGAAAGTGTAAAAAACAGTTCAGTGCCAGGCATACTGTACAGGTGGTCATACTGCCACATTGTACAGTTGCCTAAAATGCCCTGACGCGAATACAAAGAGCTGCACTGAATGTTTTTTATGGTAAGCGCAGACCCGGGGTTTGTCACATTTGATTTCAAAAAGGTTTGTTAAATACATTGACATTATGAATTTGGTTATGAAAAAAACTATGCACTTATAACCCTCTCACAACGAAAAAACTTGTATTTGTGTGTCCATATCCATAAATATTCCCATCAAAAGAGCATGCAATGCTCAGTAAACTCTCTAAAACAGACAAACTCTAAAACATAGCAACTTACTCTCTGAACATAACCTGCTCTGGAGCAGGTTATCTTCAGAGAGTAAGTTGCTATGGCTACTTAACATACCCAGAAGTTACCTCCGATTTTGGAACCAAAGTTGAGGTTATCCACCTACATACTCTCAAACTTACCCGGGTATGTCACATAACCTGCTTTCTGGAACAGCCCCCAGGTGAATTGGGTAAGCTGAAATTGTCCGTAGAGTATACTGTCATATATGTGTGTGAATGAGTGTGTATGGATGTTTCTGGGTTGTGGCTGGAAGGGCATCTGCTGTGTAAAACATATAATGGATAAGTCGGCGGTTCATTCCGATGTGGCGATTAATAAAGGGACTAAGCCGAAGAAAATGAATGAGTAATAATAATAATAATAATAATAATAATAAAAATAATAATAATAATAATTCTTCTTCTTCTTATTATTATTATTATCATCACACACATATACACTCAATTATTGTGGTTTATTGATACATTATTTACCTTTTTATTGTGGAAACAGTATAAAGTTATAAAAGAGAAAGCAATCACCTAAAATATAAATATAATGTAAATACAAATATAGCGGGACTTTTACTGGGCGGTCTTTCGTCACAAGACATGAGGCGTCCTTAAGGCGTACCTTACGTACAGCCAATAACCCATTGACATTATTAACGGACAGAAGAACTAGCCATTTATTCAATAGTCCACTATAGCCGTAGCCAATCAGCACGCAAAGAGGGCGGGTCTCCGGCGGATGGCGGAAGCGCCTACAGCAGCTGTGTGTGACCTGAGAAGGTCTCCGGCCTTGAGCGAGAGCTGCACGGTAAGCGTGGCTGTGAATTTCCTCAGACTGTTCCACAGAGAAGCACAGCTCCACTGCGATGTTCAAGTGCAAGACAGTATGGAATAAGCTGGCTCCGCTGGCCCGGGCCTCGTCCACGTTGTGTCTGCAGAATGCGAGGAAATCAGGCAAGTTGAGAAAAGCGGCAGAGCTGAAGTCTGCGGCTCCACGAATCACCTGCGAACTTCATTTCAGTCTCGCAGAAAGCCTTGCACACTTTCTGTGGAAACACTAGTGGGATAAAGCTCCAGTTTGGTGCGAGTTGTGCGGTGCTCTGCAAACGCTAGATATAATTTAACCGCGCGAACAGTCAAACCTTAAACTTATGACACTGAAATTAATTTAAATGATAAACATTTGTCGGTTTCATTCAGTGGTGTCTACGATCAAGCTTACCCACAATTCCAGCAAAATACGCGTTGTGGGCATTCTCACTAGTCTCTATATCATTACATGACAGAAAAAAAAAACTGTTTGTGGGTCAGTGTTGGAGCGCGCGAGGACCTGCATTAATTTTTGTGCCAAGGTCGGTGATTATGAAGTCACACTTGTGGCTCTGACAGCTTCATGACGCTGAGGTTCAGCTGAATTACATGACAACAGTATTGAGGATTACTTGACAGGCTCTTTCTCTAATAACACGGCTAGTTGCTATCTAAATAAGTAAACTTGTATTTTAAATATTACTCTTAGATATTGGTTTTGTGTTCTTTACAACATTCCTTACTCCTTATAAATGTGTGTGTGTGTGTGTAGCTTTATAACCACAACTATATATAATAAATATGTATATAACTTTGTAAAAATCCTAAAGTGAAAAGCTACACATAAGGTATTAAACTACTAAACATGATCATGCTAGTATGAGTGCATTATAGTTTCTTGTGCAAAAACCCAATTTATACTGTTAAAAAATAATAGTACAAATGAGTCTTAATTATTTGGAAAATATTTATATACTTAGTTATTTTTTCAGTTTCATTTAGATGCTTTGTTTGAATTGGAATAATTTTTTCCTCATTTTTATTTATTTGAATAATTTGCATAATTCATTTGTGTTATTTTTTCTATCTTTTTTTATTGTATATTATGTTAATCTGATTCATGCGTTTAGTTTAACTTTATATCGATATCTGTTTGGTTATATTACATTAATTATTTTAAAATCATTGTATTTTATTAATTCGTAAGGAATTCATTATTAGAAAAAAAAAAAAAAAAATTTTAATGCCTTTTATGGCTAACTGTACCCCTTAGTACACCCTTGCTTTCCTGATTTTAAATTATTCAATCGGAAGATCACAAAGGGACACACCACATAACTCTGGCCTTGAATTCATCAAGGCTAAATACACCACAACTCTGGCCTAAAATACACCAAGGCTTGGAAACATGACACAATCATTGGCCAGATTTTGTGACCAGGTTTATTATTATAAGCTGATTTGACAATTTTTAAATTAGAGTAATATATTCTAGAATTAAGAAATGTTCAATTCATCCTACCTGAACATAACTACTTACTCAGGCTACACAGATTCACTGTCTGAGGTTAATAAAAAAAAAAAAGTGCAGTAGTACACTAAACAAGTTTGCAGTCTTAAACTCAGTTAATGTGGAGACCGTAAGAGATGCATGCTATTAGTTGTCATGAGGTCTTAATAAACAGCAATAAATTAAACAAAATATAAAACAGAATAAAACCGATTAAAACAAAATGACAGATACATTTGTTATTTGGAAAAAAGGTGTATTTCCACTGTGTAAATGGTAAAATAATGTAGCTTAAGGATTGGATAACTCAGTAATATTTGAGGTTTATGACACATGTACAGAATTTTGTCAAAGGATTAAGCACTTTTTTTTGTAAGAATAAGTATTGTGAAAGCACTATACAAATAAACCTGAATTATTGAACTGGACTTAGAATTTCCTTGTTTTTATGATTGTCTTCTCAGTCCTGAGACATGGCAGAAGGCTGGAGATGGTTCAGAGGGCCCAGATGTCATCGGGGCCGCCAGGAGGTGGTGGGGAAAATGCTGTGTATTTTGTCCTGGTTGGAGCAGCATGTCTGGGGGGAGGCATTTATGTAAGTACCCTTAAGACTATCTTCTTCAGCCCCATATTAACAGTCCATGTGTGTGGGGAGCGATACATCAAAAAATAATGATGCTTTTTCTAGTGTGTAATATTTCCCCAGATAACAATAATTAATCAATGGTTATCCGAGCATGTTTTTGTGTAGGCATTGTGGCCTTTAATAGATAAACAACACTGTTTTAGTTTCTGTTTTAATGGGTGATTCATTGTGGTTAGTTTGTACATTTTGATGTCTATCAATACTTTTATCAGACTTTTTGTCTTCAAAGTTTAACATGAGGCAGTCTTTATCACATAATCTTTTTTAATTATATTAACACAGTCCAATCTGGATGAAAAGTTGAATCAGTTCTCTACATTATAATTATGGCTACACAATATATAGTTTCAGCATCAATATTCTAGTGTGTGCATCTGCAATAGTCACATAGTCTAATGTTGAGTCTGAATAATAAACTTTTTTCTTGGCTGCTGCTTGGAGGGTGCCATATCAACCAGCGTCTTCTGGTAGAATGGTTAGAACTTCCGTTTACAGTGTTTACAATAAGTAATTTGCGCTCCAAAAATGGGTTTCAGTAGCGTTTTTAATGTATTACAGAGTGTTTTTGTGACACACATCTTAGAAATGTGTCTGTTAAAGCCGTTATTGTCTGTCAGATGTGATTCAAGTGCGAGAGAAAAATGTTCTCCTAGTTCACGTGTCCGCCGTCAGAAATACAGTGTGTGTGTGTGTGTGTGTGTGTTTCCCAGCGACTCTTCAACACACACACACACACACACACACACACACACACACGCAAACACACGCAAACACACGCAATACTTCACTGCATTATAGAGCAAACCAGATAACTGGCATGAAACTTATCAGATATGTAAGTCATACAATTTACAAAAATGACCAATAAAAGTCTGTGATACTCTGCTGGCTGATTTCTTGTTTATTCTAATCGCGAGCCTTTTAAGTTTCATTTTGTGTGTGTTGTATTTACCACGGTTTGTGTTTTTCTGTCATTTTGAAATGAAACTAGCCTTTTCACTTTGTCACAGTTATTAAATCAGTGTGTTAGTGGGACAGTACAGTAGGCTACGTGTGTTTCTCAAACATTTTGGTGAATTACATTTGTTTGGGTTGGTTATATTTGAAAGCAAGAAAAACTGTTGACTTTAGCTCTGACGAGGCTTCATTTATAGGGCAGAAGATGCCGTCTGACAGTGGGATAAAAATGCCTCACAGCAGCTTTTTTCCATCCTATTAGATCACATTTTTTTAAACGATCAGTCCAGCAGGTGGCGCTGATCGACAACAGTAATAGTTCATAGATGATAAAAGCAGGTAAAATAGATTAAAACTATCGTTTCAAAGCTGTCCAAATGTGACCGTTTATACGCATCAGCTGCCGACCGGAAGTTCTTAGCATTCTCCTTGCGCACACCTGCAAAGCATAATGGGTAATTTTGCATTCTAAGAAAAAGGTCTATAGTTGACCAGAAGCTACAGAACTGTATTCAGTTACTGTATTAATACAGATTTTATACGATTTATGCAAAAAACTAATTCTTACTAAGACTTTTGTGTCGTTTCTAGTCCAAATATCTAAATCTCAAAGCGTAAACAAGATTATTTTGCTTAACCCACTGGCAGATAATTTTGTATGTTTTAAGGAAAGATTTTTAATTTTTACTCATTTATTTTGAATGTGAAAAAAACTATATATTTACTTGTTCTAAGAAATGTTTTAATATTTGACTAAAAATAAGACTAAAAATTTTTTGCATTGTGATTATTGAATTTCTGTACTTGAATACTGTTAGACATCCCGGGAAACTGTTAAATAGTGCTATTCAACTATCTTGTAAAACTGTATTTATATTGCAAAATTTATCACAGAAAAATCTAATTTCGCAATATTATATTTTTTTCAACATCATGCAGCCCTAATTGTAATTCTAATAAATAATGTTATAAATTTCCATCATATTTTTGAAGTACATTTTTATGTCATAATACATGGCAGAAGGAATGAGAATTAAAGTTTTTTTTTTTTTTTTTTTTAAATATGATGTTGCTTTAAATATTTTTCGTGCAGTTCACATGAGTGTTTATTTTATTATTATTTTTGTTTGTTTGTAGGCATACCGCACCGTCTCGCAGGACAGTGAAAGGTATAATGAGCGTATGAGACAAATTGCCAGTCGACAAAGTCAAGAGTCGAAGCCTGCTAAAGCTTTAGGTAAGTCAAAATGCTAAACAGACCATTTACTAGTCATTGGCTGGTATAAGATTCTGATGATATGATAACCTTTGATAAAAAATATCAAGGTTTCACGGTATCATGGTATTGTGATTACTGCTCAAAAATAATTTCTTTTTAAATGTCTGGGTTAAAAACGACAACTTTTTCCCACCATTGAACACTATTTTTTATTTCAAGAAACCTTTAAAATATTTTGAACCAGTAGCTTTTGATGTAGAAGTTCATTTTCTGCTGAAGATACTATTGCCCTAAAAACTAAATAAAATGGTTGCAAAAAACATGTAAAATCTTAAAACCAGTTATCATGCCATGCCTGCTAGTTACACATTAAGTAATTACCAGCTCTCTCAGTATATTTTCATTTCAAAGAGTTCTCAGTGTCTCTGTCTTTTTATATTCTGCATATTATTTTAGTTAAATTTAGTGGTATGTTGTATTTTTTGTTTAAGCTGAAGTTGCAGAATCAAAGGAAGGTGAGACATTTTTTCTACATTCTAGTATAAGATTTCTCTTATCTGTCTGCATTCATATACACATTATTCTCAGCCTTTACCGACGATCTCTGAGGTTTCATGGCACTGGATGGTATTTGCCTATGTCAGTGGAGCAACCTAGGGATATTAGCATGCACAGAATGTCCCGCTAATGAAGGATAACACAGCACATGTGTCTTGGGAAGGGAATAACAACATGAATATACTAAAATAGTAGATTTTAAGATATGACATTAATCGATATAATAAATAATTGCATTAATGGTAACATAGCTGTAATTTAAAAATGTTTTAAGTGATTTAAAATGTTAATGCCTGTATTTAAGTCATAGTATAAATGTATCTTTCACATTAGTTCTGCATTCTCATCAGTTATTTATGTATTCTGTCAAAAAGCTTTAAATGGAATATTACGTTTTTAAAAATAAACACATATCAGGGCTCGAAATTAACTTTCTTACTTGGTAGCACCGGTGCTCCCAACCTGAAATATTTAGGAGCACCAGAAAAAAATTAGGAGCACCAGAAAAAAATTAGGAGCATCCACCAAAAATGAATGATATATTTGACAAGTTGTATATTAAGGGATTTATTGTATTTGAAAACAACATCAATTGGGACTAACAAAACCCAGAAACAACTATCTAACTAATGCTGTGATGACTTAATATTTGTGCAACAATTCCAAAATGAATGTTGAATAATTATAAAATATTATTGATGATGATGATGATGATGACAATAATACTAATAATGAATTATATTTCTCATCATCATGATGCCTTAAATGTGCTTTAATGCAAGTTATCTGCTATATAAAGTCCTACTGTTAATTTATGAAAAATGAAAAATAAATTGATGGTTTGCATCTAACACAAATGAAGCATTGTAGTAAGAAATATTTATTTTGTACTATTGTTTTTATATGCATGCCAATTTAATAAATAATATTTCTGCTACAAAACAAACGAAATAATATAATAAATCATTTAATCCAATGCTGAAAGCTGCAAAGCAGTCATCAGTAATTAAATAGAAAAATAATATACACCTCAAGAAAGAACGGACAAAAGAAAGGAAGAAAAGCCTCACGTTTAAAAGTTTTGGTTTCGGTTCGTGTCGTTTTAATGCTCAGCCTCTTTATGCGCTGAATTACAATTTTCTGTGTTTGCGGGAAAGCATGCGAGTCAGCCGGCCCAATACGAGGGGGGCAGAGCAGGATTCCCCCGATGCCCACCGGCGCAATACTGTTCTTTGTTATAAGCCGCATCAGATCAAACTTAGTAAAGGCAAGCTTCTTTGGCGATGGTGTTTTAGCGGACATTTGCGCTGTTGCAGCCTGCTCACGAGGAAACGTATGAAAAAGTTATGAATTGCCGTGAGATTGTGTTGGCTAAACACGCAGTGCATACAACGCATCGAGATTCAGTGTACTTTTCACTCTTCAGCCGTTTGCAATCCCCGTGGTCACAAAAGCTCCCTCCCTGTCATCTGACAGCGGAAAGTCTTGAGTGATTGACGGCTAATATGAACCAATATAGCGGCAGGGAAGAGTGAATTTACCACGTTTTTAGAAAAAAAAACAAAAACTGGTCGCACTACAACCATAATATGCAGTCGCACAAATGCTCCCAATATATATTATGAGTCGCATAGCTTAAATTTCGGGCGCATATGCGACTAAAATGGTCGCAATTTCGAGCCCTGCATATGAATAAGAATCACACTGGAAGTTATATGTAGAGGCTAAACATGTTTAACTCTTTGGCATTAAGTGGATGATTTGAGGTTTAAAGAAAGCCTATTATGATGGTCTTGGACCATTTGTCAATTGATCAACCATCGGCTTTAAGTGAAACCACAGAGAAAGTCAACAGTTTCTGATGGAACCCTATGCTGTTTGCATGTTCACCGTTGCTGTTTAGTCCCTTTATAGACTATAGGCTGTCATCTGGGGATTTTTCAAAAAAGCAACTGGATGTTTGGTCTGTTGTTTTGTGTAGATACTAAGCCTCACTTTCGGTTGAGTCTTTTTGGGATATTGTAAAAATCATAGAAGACTTATTAAGTTTTTTGTAACAGCTATTGTTTGAAGTACTTGTGTTTCAGGTTAGTTATAGGAACTTGTTTTGGGGGTAGAAAATTTCCATCTAACAGAGTAGGGTCTGTTGTACTAGCATGCATTGACTAGATAAATGCACACTATACAAAATTCTGCCACCTGCGAATAAATAAATACATGGACAGATTGTGAAATCCAGGTACCTCTCATACTTTAGTTCTGTGTTTATTGCAGCACTTCAAAGCTGCTGTTGGCAGATTTATATCAGTTTAGAATTTATATTAATAGTGCAAATGTATTGAGGAAAATAGCGCTAGGGCAAAATTTAGAGGGAATCTCCTGGTGGCTGATTCCCATTATTGATTCCTATAACTATTATTCCTATAAGTAAAATACCTAAAATGTACATGAGCTGTCACAATCAGTTGTGCATGCTTTCGGGGGTTTCTGCATGCTTCATACAGCATGTGCCTTCTTTTCCTATTAACAACTTTCACTTGTTTAAATGTCATCTAACTTTTCTAAAATTTCTATTTTTGTATACATTCCCCTTGCCATGTACTTGTGAACTGTTCGTTGTCTTTAGAATTGTCATCATTACCTTCCATTTCTTTGAATACATTGTCTTCTCTATGTCAGCATTTGTTTTAGTGTGACTGTGGGTAACTTCATTGACATTCTTCATTCAACCGATTGACTATTCATTGATTGTATTCACAATTCTTTAATTGCTTTGTTATTTTGAATTATCACTATAAAATGGTGCAAATTGTATCCAAGCTTTCTTTAAGCCATGAGCGGTTGGATTGAGGTGATGTTCTATGAAGTTCTTCTTTCATTGTTGATAGACGTGTCAGTTCTATATTTTGCATCACATTTTGTCTGTCATCACCAAACCAACATTTCACCACATGGTCACCACTTTTTCTTTCCTCCTTTTCTATTCGTCACACTAACTCCTTAGTGTTTTGAAGAAGGCTTTTTTGTCTTGCTCATTGCCTTGTTTTAACTTTTCAATTTTAAAGTGTTTGGAAATACTTTAGATGGCTAGACCAGCCATTTTTCTGGATTGTCTGTTTTGCACAATGAAGCTTTTGAAGAAACACTCAACAGGACTCCTGTTGCTCCATATATTTCTGTTGGAACTTTTGGTTTGGCACCAACACATTGATCCAGCCTCAGTATCTGTTAATACAGAAGATTCCGTGCTAGCAGTTACACATATTAATAAATAAATGGCAAACAAGGAGCTTTGAGTTTTTCAGAGAGACATGGAAGGAATTTAATGTAGTGATTGTGAAGCCACAAGAAAAATTCTGAAAATGGTTCAGAAAACTCCTTCAGAATATATGACATGCTTCTTGGTTGCATGATAGTCATCCCCAAATGCGAAGGAGGATCATTCAGGAAAGCTGCAACTCAGACAAGAAGTGAATGAAGACACCTTCACATTCATCCTTAACTATTGCCCTTTTCCCAATGTTTTTACCCCTTTTCATCATTTTACCCCTTTCCATCAAGTTCATTCCTGCTCCTGGATCTTTTTACTCTTTAACAGGAAGAACATATCCCAAACCGAAGAACCCATACATGTTTACAAAGCTTGAAAGTTTCAGGATTTAGGGCAATAAAACAAATCAGTTATCATTTATAGTTCTGCTTCAGATGTTGGAGCACTTTTGGAATCCAACCCAAATCTTCTGTCTCATTTTGTTTTACTCATTCTGTGGAATTAGAACCTGTTGCTGAAGAACCAACTCTGATAGAACCCGCTGTTGAAGAATCTCCAGTAACAGAAGATATTGTGGAGTCACCTGAAGCTGTGGCAGAACCTATTGTAAAATCGTCTATTCCAGAACCCGCTGTGGAAATTGCAGTAACAGAACCTGTTGTCGAAGCCTCTGTTCCGGAATCCGTTATTGAATCCCCATTAATGGAACCCGTTGTTGAAGCCTCTGTTCAGGAACCCATTATTGAAGCTACAGCAACGGAAACTGTTGCAGAAGCTCCTGAAGTTATACAGAGTGAAGAGCCAATAGCTCCTGTGGTTGAGAGTGGTAAGCTTGACACATCTGAATGGAAATCCAGGATTGTTTTTTTATTTTGAAATTGAGGTTAACGTCTTTCCTCTCCTCTTACATTGGGATTATAAACAGAGCCTGTACCTGTAGTCAGCACCGAGCATGTTCCAGAGGCTTCATCTGTTTCTGAGAGTGGTAAGAGTCCAGGTTTCACTGGATGGGAATCAGTTCTGCAGATTAAACACGTAATCGATAAAGATAGTTATAAGTACTTCATACACATATGGACACCTTTATTTTTTGGTCATTTTTCTTTTTTCATTTAAGATCTTTTATTATTTTTGACTATATAAACCACATTGTCATCTCCTCTTTTGAAAGATGTCCTTTTCTCAGTCACTTCATTTCTTTGAAAGGTTGTTTTGTCATAGTGTGACTGTTGTAATGCTAATGACTAAAGCTAATGGTACAAGGTCACACACTAAAGGCCTTGAAATACATCAAATTAAATTGAAAAACAAACCTTTTTTGACAAATCAAGTTGTAAATACATTCAGCGTGGTCTGTGGTGATTATGGAATTGGTAGGCCCCACCTTCTTTTATTTTGAAATCGAGAGCTTGATACTTGAAACAACTTAATACATAATTTAATGCTTGTAGTAAGTACGTTGTTTCAGCAGTAGGTGTATAATATATATCCCACTAAATAATTTGCTCAGGATTCATCAAAAATGTAGTTTGTCAATAATGAAACCTGCTGTAAAGTTTATGGGAGATAATTATTTAATCATTCATTTAAACAGATTTTAGAAATAGTATATTTATTTAAATAATAGAATGATACATTGTATACACTCACTAGCCACTTAATTAGGTACACCTGTCTAACTGCTGCTTAATGCAAATTTCTGATCAGGCAATTACATGGCAGCAGCTCAATGCATTTAGGCAAGAAGACATGGTCAAAGTGATCTACTGCAGTCCAAACAGCATCAGAATAAGGAAGAAAGGTGATTTAAGTGACTTTGAATGGCATGGTTCTTGGTACCAGATGGGCTGGTCTAAGTATTTCAGAAACTGCTGATCTACTGGGATTTTCACGCACCACTATCTAGGGTTTTCAGAGAATGGTCTGAAAAGAGAAAATATCCAGTAAGTGGCAGTTTTGTGGGCGCAAATGCCTTGTTGATGCCAGAGGTCAGAGGTGAATGGTCAGACTGGTTTGAGCTGATAGAAAGGCAACAGTAACTCAAATAACTACTTGTTACAACTGAGGTATGCAGAAGAGCATCTCTGAATACACTTCACGTTCAACCTTGAGGCCTATGGGCAACAGCAGCAGAAGACTACATCAGGTTCCACACCTCTCAACTAAGAACATGAAACTGAGGCTACAATCTACACTGGCTGACCAAAAATGGACAATAGAATATTTAAAAAAGGTTGCCTGGTCTAATGAATCTCAATTTCTGCTGCGACATTCAGATGGTAGAGTCAGAATTTCCCGTCAACAACATGAAAGTATGGATCCATCCTGCCTTGTATCAATGGTTCAGGCTGGTGCTGGTGGTGTAATGGTGTGGGGGATATTTTCTTGGCACACTTTGGGCTCATAAGTACCAATCGAGCATCGTTTCAACGCCACAGCCTACCTGAGTATTGTTGCTGATCATGCCCATCCCTTTATGACTACAGTGTACCCATCTCCTGATGGCTACTTTCAGCAGGATACTGTGCCATTGCATAAAGTTCAAATTATCTCAAACTGGTTTCTTGAATTTGAAATTGAGTTCGCTATACTCAAATGGCCTCCATTGTCACCAGGTCTCAATAAAATAGAGCACCTTTGGCATGTGGTGGAACGAGAGATTCGCATCGTGTGTGCAGCTGACGAATCTGCAGCAACTGTAAGATGCTATCATGTTAATTTGGACCAAAACCTCTGAGGAATATTTACAGTACCTTGTTGAATCTATGTCACGAAGGATTAAGGCAGTTCTGAAGGCAAAAAGGGTCCAACCCCATACTAGAAAGGTATGCCTAATAAAGTGGCCAGTAAATATATTAAGAGTTGGCAAAAAAAAAAGTCACATACTCAAAATCAATGCAGCTCTAATGCTAATCTTGTTATTAAGACTAGAAACATCACAGTTCACACATTCATCTAAACTCTCCTTTCTTATGGGTTGACTGCATTCAGCAATACCATGTCACTCTTCAACTTATTCAAAATTTTTGTTAACTCCTAAATAAAGAACAAAAACTTATTTTGCTGTGTGTATATCAGGGCCTTTATGACCAATTTTCAGCAGTGTTTCCAGATTACCTGATGTTCAATTTCTGCTAATATTACTATAAAAATGCTAATCTCTCCCCTCATCTAGCACTGTGTTCCTGAGATCCCGCACATATTTTTTTACAGATAATCTTAAGTGCACTCACATGTCTAATTTAGCGATCAGGATAAGCTTGTTTACATGCATAAGTGTGTTTGTACTAAAGTTTTCTTGTTCTGGCCTGCTGCAGCTCCTGAGACTAGTCCTGCTGCTGCTCCTGCTGCAGAGCCGATTGATCCCACTGCTCCTCACCTGGATGTTCTTGAACACGCTCCATACCTGCTCATAGGTGGAGGCACGGCTTCATTCGCTGCAGCTCGCTCCATTCGTGCACGTGACCCTGGTGCCAGGGTGAGTTTGGTCATAGTCAGGCAGAATTATGATAAAGCTCATGCGTAACTGTATTTGTTAGCCCGTTTCACAAAGTAATGCTGGTAAATTGCTATAAAATTACAGAAGTGCCTTTATCAGTAAATTAATAACGTGCTGTTCACACACAGCAGAATTCTGGCAATTTACTAGGAATGTAATTACTAGTAACTTATTGTTCATGGAAATTGCCGGAACAACTTGATTCATACAATTATATTGCTAAATTTCCAGAAAAGTCCATAAGTTTGAAAGGGGTTAGTGACAAATGGAAACAGGAGTTTGACAGGAATTACCAAATGTGAGGGTGATAAACCTTGTGTTACGCTATATAGACCATTTTGAGGGATGGAAACTAAAACAATTGTCCCCACTTATTTGCCGTTTTACATTTTTAATTTCTATAGCCTCCAAAAATCCAAAAAGAGCCACATATTGATAAATAATGTTATGATTAAATTGTCTCGTCACACAGTTATAAATGTTCATGAACCAATGACAATTGTCTATATGTATATAATATATAATATTTATATTTGGAAAAGCAAATTTTTAAAAATCTGCTTTTGACTTTGACTCATAAGTAACATTGCATGTAAATCTTAAGTGACTCTCATTAAAGTGTTAGTAGAGCATTAGCAGATTGTTTGGTTGGGATTAGGTTTAGGGTTAATAGAATAAGCTGACATGTAGCTCAAGGCTACCTAATCAGTTAAGTGTCTACTCTAATGACAATTAGTTGACATGTAGTTTCTAAATTACTTAAAGTTAGCAGAATGTCTAAGGTGGGCAATCATAATAAAGGGTTGCTTAAGCCCCCCACCCCGAATAAAATAGTTGCCATTGGTCATAGTAACAAAAACTTGGTAGTATTGATATATTATTGTTTATTATTATTTTCAAATAATTGTTTAAATTTGATAACATAAGTGAGGATTTATTTTATTTCTGTATAGTTGTTTTTAATGTTATTTGGGTTGTATAAACACTGTTTTTGTCTTCATATTTTTAAAAACAATCAGAAGGTTGTCAGTAAAGTTATGATTATCATAGATTATTACATTTGTAGTAATAGTAAGTATTAATATTGAGTTAAATGAAACAAAAACTAAATAATTAAACAAACAACAACTGGTAAAAAAAAATAAAGTTAGGTGAAAAAGTTTCATCTAAAATATCATCAAAAATACAGTAAAACCGTAAAATTTCATAATGCCCTAATAAAACCAAATTGTAAAAGTATAAAATTAATTGCAAAGTATAATAAAAAAACGATTCAAGCTGTCAATACAAACTACATACCTATTATTCCTATTATATTATCTGTTATATTTTTTGTAAATATAATAATTATATTTATACATATAATATATATACCTATTCTTATGCCTATATATTGCGAAACAAAAATAGTCAATTAAATTTGGTGAATAGTAATTTTTTTAAATAAAACACTATACATATATCCCTTATGCACAGTATATTTAGATGCTAAAGTGTGTATGTTTTTAATGGCTTTTATGCACAGGTGTTGATTATCACAGAGGAGTCAGACCTGCCCTACATGAGACCTCCTCTCTCTAAAGAGCTCTGGTTCTCTGATGATCCCAAAGTCACAGAATCACTGCGCTTCAAACAGTGGAACGGCAAAGAAAGGAGGTGCGTGTCCGAGTCATTAAGATTAACCGATTAATGCAGAGTTCAAACTGCATGATTTTAGCCCCGATTTTGACTCGCCGACAGGTTATGAGAAATCGCCGACAAATGCCTGAAATCACAGGAAAATCGGTGCTTGGTCACGTGAGTGACAATCACATAATGTGAACTATCAAAGACGCGATCTGAGAGAATTGCAGATGAGTCGCCGATGCCTGTGAGATATTTGGCATGCTAAATATCTGGAGCTGTCGGCGATTCAAATCATGCCTTGTGAAATGAGTTTTGACTGAAAATAACATCAGCGATCACTTACAGCCAATGAGAGAGCAGCATTCACTAGACTAGTATGTGTGTGTACCTGCAGGCCAGTGGGAGGCTGGAGAATAAGTTAAAAGTGCTCATTTTCAGTTTATTTGGACCCAAGAAATGGAGGAAAAACTATTGTAAATTTGGCAGAAGCACCCGTGTCTGTTTGTCATGTCATGTGAGCAATATCACAACCGGGTCAAAAAAGAAAGTTGGGGAGAAATTGCTAATTGCCTTCAAACCCAGGTGAGCAAATATGTACATTTTCTACCCCATTAAAGACTTCTTTCTCCTTATGTAATTAATAACAAAAGATATACTACGTGTTTTTGGTTGTGAGACATAGTTTGGACGAAGATGTCGGCGATTCTTCCTATTGTAAAGTCATGCAAAGCCCTGTCGCTGATCTATCTTGCAGTGTAAACAAAGCAGGGACAAAACGCTAGCCCAGATAGTCATGCAGTGTGAAAACATCTGTGACACGACTACTTTGAAAATCATGCAGTCTGAACTCGGCAAAAGCCTAGTTTACAGTACATGACTTTAAACATCGGCAGATCGCTGTGCCGTTCAAACTACATGATCTGAAAACAACTCGTTCACCAAAAGCTCAATCAAGCCACCAAACCACAGCCAATTAAATTTTTAGGGAGGATCATCAGAAAAAGCTGAACACTATTGGCTGCTTGTGTGCTGACATCACTGACAGCAAGGTTCAAGTGGAGAGATGTGGCTTTAACACTCACACTACAGAGGCAGTCAGAGAGTTTTTAATTCTTGTAATTTAATAACTCTTTGAAATAAAACTACCATCTTTAACCAGGGTGTCTGCAGGGTCTTAAAGTAATAAAAGTTGACAAATCAATTACGAGAAAATGAAGGCCCTTAAAATGTATTGTTTTATTCTTGTTTTTACGAGGTCTTAAATTTTTGAGTTTGACTCCAAAAAGGCATAAAAATATTTATTTTCCTCCTAATATTAACAACAGCATGCTTGATCTACGTGATTGGTTCAGCCCAGTGTGCATTTGGCCAAGCTCCTCCGCCATGGTCATGTCATGTAATTTGCGACAAACACAGGAAGTTGATTTGGTGCTCTCCACATGTAGTGAATCCGTAGAGTGAAACAGATGGCAAAATGGGAAAATGTTAGTTTGCGTACTCCTGGTTGGAGAAAGATAAGTTTAAACATTGGCTGAAGGCTTACGCTGAAAACAATCGTGTAATTTATTCTTTCAAGCTTTGCTTCTGAGTTCTCTTGCATGGTTGTGCTCCATTGATTTACTTAACAAGAACTGTTTATTAAATTAAAGGTTTGATACTGTCCAGAACTTGAAGTGGCGATGAGGTCTTAATATATTCTGAGGTCTTTAAAAAGTCTTAAAAAGATATTGTAAATACCTTTAGGATTCCTGCACATACCCTGATAACACCCTGACGTTTCTGATAGAACTGAGCATTTCTACCCTTAATTACCATATTGCTCAAAATGACTGCATGCATGTCTGCTACTTTTCGCTGTGACTTTAAATATGCATGCATTTTTGCCTAGCAATCTCCTAACATAAACATAACTTTATGTATCAAAAACAGAAATTTACTTCAGATATATATTTCAAAGCAGCATATTCTGAGCCGCAAAATAGCTCCTGTTTGAAAGGGAAAACGAAAGTCAGGCCCACCCCTTTGAGTGTTCTAGTATCTTAAATACGTATTTATAGGCTGTATTACCAAAAAGATAATAATTTTAGGGTAATGGTGTTATAAAATATGATGAGGTGACTTAATTTTAATATCTCAATAGAAGCTTTGATTGTAAATATGACGTGATAACATGACGTCTTGTATGAGAACGGTCAGAATGAGCAGTATGGTAATTCTAATAGTTACAGAGTTCTAGTTTCACTGTTAATATAGCCTACTCCCGTATCTGTGTTAACACAGTATGAAGGGAGTGCATCGATGCCACTTCTGGCCAATCACAGATGTTTGTTGAGCTCCTGAGCACAATAGCCATTCAGCTTATGCTGATATGCTCTCTCTCTCACTACATCTGACCTCACTTGGGTTCGAGTCGGCCGACTGCTCTGGAATATTCAGCATGCTAGATATTGGATTTTCGTCTGCAAGCTGTTGGCAACACGTCAGCAAGCCTCTTTGATACGTTGTTGCTGTCTGCTAACTCGTTAACTTCCAACTCGTTAACTAACTAAAAATCCTGTAGTTTAAACTAGGCTTTATTAGTTTTAGATTAAATCAGGATTCGAATTTTGTGGTTTGTTTTTATTACTTCAGGCTGTGAATGTGGTTTTTACTTGTTTCTGTTTTTTCAGTATTTACTTCCAGCCTCCCTCATTCTACGTCAGTCCTGCAGATCTTGCCAAGGTGGAGAACGGTGGTGTGGCTGTGCTCACCGACAGTAAGGTAAGATACATCAGCATCTACTCCTCTTGTGGGCTTAACTATGCTTTTAATTATATTCACATGAGTGTGTGTGTGTAGAAAATCTTGTTGTGACAGAAGAGGAGGAAATCTTTCATGAATGCTTGAGTGTGTATGGATGAACCGTCCTCATTATTACCCTGTCTGTGTTTATACTCGTGGTGTAGGTGGTGCACATGGATGTCAGAGGAAATAAAGTCAAGCTGAGTGATGGTTCAGAGATCTCCTATGAGAAGTGCCTCATTGCCACAGGTAAAACATAAACACACATGCTGAGATGTGAATGTAATTTGTTAGTGTATCAAGTAAATGTATGCGTGTGTGTTAGGTGGGGTGCCGAGGAACCTGCAGGTTATTGACAGAGCAGGAGAAGAGGTCATTAAGAGGACAACCCTCTTTAGAAAAGTATGTCTTGATTTGATGACATTAGAGAAAAAATGTGAAATAATTTTCTTTTTACATGTTTATACTTTGCTAATATCCCTAAAACCATGAGGCTTTACCCATTTTTAACTTTTTAGTCATTTAATAATACTACTTAGCATCATGTATTCTTTTATAAATTACAGGTTTGAAAAGAATGTAATTGTATATTTTGCACTGATTAATGATTGAACATATTTCTTATTTATTAATCACATTGTTATTTTTAATATTAAATTAGACACTTTGATTGCCTTAATACATTTTGTTTATAATGTTATAAATATAATTATAATACATACATTTTTGACATGAGGTTGAAGTTATTCCATAACAGAGAAAAAATCTTTATCAACATGCAGTAAATCACTGAGACAGAGAAAGCTTTCCTCATGATAATGAATAAAATCAAGTTTATTTCCAGTTGTTGTTTTGTTTTTTGAAAAATAAGATTTCACACGAACAATTCACAGTATGGATATTAAATGGTTTTGAATTAATTTCCATGTTATATGTAATATTGGTCAACTGAATAAAATCATCAGGGTCAAGATCAGATTATGCTGAAATCTACAGTGTCAGTACACTGTATACTAGTGAAGCAGAATAGCATGTTTTTTTTTTAAGTTGAGCTCCTTTACTAAGGGCAAATGCACATGCACAACATCTCATGAGAAGCTAAATGTGGAAATGTTAATGTGCAGAACTCCACTGGAGGGCAGTCTTATGCAAATCTGTAGCACATGATTTATAAGAGTACATTTTCTTATCTTTAAACAGAGGATTTTCAGCATTTGCATTATGTTTTCTTGATATTAGCGTTATTTGTGTCCTTATATCTTGTTTTAGAAAATCTGTGAATTTTTCAAATCAAAATAAAATACTTTTTTGTAGTAAACAAAGTACTTTTTATGCTTGAAGGAATAGTTTATTCAAAAATGAAAATTCTGATATTTTTTACTCGCCTTATACTTGTTCATAACCTATTTTAGTTTAATTCATTTGTTTAACACAAATGAAGATATTTTGAAAAATGCTTTTTGCACCCATTAACTTTCATAGTATTTTTTTTTTCTACTGTGGTAGTCAATGGTTCCCAGCAATCAGCATTCTTCAAAATATCTACTTATGTTCAACAGAAGAAGAAAACACATAAAGGTTTAAAATCACATGTGGGAGAGTAGATAATGTGGTAGTTTTCATTTTTGGGTGATCTAACCAAGTGTCAAATATTTACAAATTTTATCCTGTATGTTCTAAAAAAATTGATTGAAAAACAAATGTTTTTGGGTGGCAAAAAAGTGTAAATCCTGTCTACATGAATCTGTTTGTTCCAGAATGTAACCTTCATATGTTCTTTTTGGTAGATTGAAGATTTTAGATCTCTAGAGAAGATCTCCAGAGAGGTTAAGTCCATTACCATCATCGGTGGAGGTTTTCTCGGTAGCGAGCTTGCATGTGCCTTGGGTCGCAGATGTGAGTCCAAACACTCAGCTGTCACTCAGAGAAAAAGAAGGGGGGAAAAATCAGGTCATAGTGTTGAGATAGCAGGGGAAAGTGTGTGGGTATATATGTATATGTATGTATATGTGAATTAGTGAATAAATGTGTGTGTAATATATCAGTTTGATATAAACATTGTTAGTGCTTGCTTGTTAGTAGTAGGGTCATGACATACATGAGATTGTTATTGACGTGTATGTAATACTAGGTAATGTATTTATTCATATCATACAATAAAAAATATTAAAATGTTCTCATGCTATTATTATTTTCTCTGTAGCTGCTGACCCTGGTTTAGAGGTGATGCAGCTCTTCCCAGAGAAGGGTAACATGGGAAAAGTGCTGCCTGAATACTTGAGTAACTGGACCACTGAGAAAGTCCGGAAAGGTAAGAGAGTAAATAAATGATGTTTGTTTGAGAAGCCCGACAGCCTCAATAAATGTGGCATGTGTTTGTGTTCGGCAATGTTTGGATAACCTGTTTGAAACCTGTTGTACTTTTCAAATTCTGTTTAATGCAGGAGTTTGTTTGTTTATCCTTAATTGTCTGTATTAAATGTTGGTGATTTGGCGACAGCTAAGGTTTTTGTCTTTTCACAGAGGGTGTAAATGTAATTACGGATGCTGTAGTAAAAAATGTGACCTACAAAAATGACAAATTGGAGATCAAGCTAAAGGACGGACGACTGGTGAGTTTCCTTTTTCGTAAAACATTACTTTTGCTATACACAAAAGGGTAAACGTTTTATATAATAATATAGAGATAATATATAGAGATAATAAAGAGATGTATGGCATCAACATAAATAATAAAGAGATGAGAAGAAATGTAACAATTATTTAAAAAATTGCTAGGATCTTTTGAAGTGAATCACGCTGTCTGCACATCTGGTGAACAACGTATCATCATTCATCATCTTCAATAAACTATTTTTAGACATTGATAGCAAGCTTAATCTTGTACATGAAAACTGAGAATGCACTAGTTTATCTTAATGACTATATTTACATGGACATCAGTAATCAAATTATTAGCCATAATCTGAATAAGACAATAATATACATGGGTTGCTTTTTGAATGTTCCTTTTATCCTCGGTTCCTGTTTTACATGTTATAGTACATTGTTTGATTAACTTAATTCAATGCTTGTTTCCTCTGGCGTTTCATGCATCAACAGTTTGTGTTCATCATGGCACCATATGTGATTTTGGTCATTTTGTTTTTTTAGTTTTGTGACAAGTTCAACTGCAGTTCATTCCTTACACTATGCATGCAAACAGACAACGGCTGATACAAATTCTCATGCAGCAGGCCACCTCTGCCATGTCATTCATGAACTTTTCACCCATGCCCCCATGACAAACTCTGAAGTACTTTTCAATGTCTATTTCTTCCAGAATTCTCAGCATAGTCATTGTTTCCCACTCGCATCAAAAATGTCTCTTGCTTGATCCTCTCATTTGTTTGTCGTCAAACACCTGGCAATTGTCATATGTGCATCCTGTCGCAAAATGCAGCAAAAAGTACTACAAAAATGCCTTAATCGTTTGATTAAGATGTTTACATGTCTGTACTGCACTTCAGTAAAGCGACTAAAACGGGAATACTTTACATCTTGGATTAATTTCTGTTTAGTTCCATTATGACTTTAGTTTATAGGTCTCAAACTCGATTCCTGGAAGGCCGCAGCTCAGCACAGTTTTGTTCCAACCCTAATCAATCATAGCTAATCCAACTAATCAAGGTGTTCAAGACTACTACAAACTATTTGGCAGGTGTGAGTGGAGGTGGTTGGAGCTAAAATCTGCAGAGCTGTGGCCCACCTGGAATTGAGTTTGAGACCCTTGCTTTAGTCCGAATAAAGTCATCAGAAATCTCTGTTTACATGGTAGACTCTTATTAAGAGTATTGTCTTATTAATACTAAAATTGGTGTGTTGGTGTCCATGAAAATGCAATCAGTGTTTTATTGAAAAGTTTGTGTAAACAGTTGAAGGCTCATATCAATGTTTTTTAATATTTATTCTTTTATGTTCACTTAGACGACTGATCCCTTAAGAAATGATTACTAGTCAAACAAGAAAACCTTTAGTTGAGGGCATCCCTATTAATAATGTAAATGCTTTTTTCTTTGTGTGTTTGATTTAGGTGAAAACAGACCACATAGTGGCAGCAGTTGGTTTGGAGCCCAGTGTGGAGCTTGCCAAATCAGCCGGGCTGGAAGTGGACTCTGATTTCGGAGGCTATCGGGTTAATGCTGAGCTCCAGGCTCGCTCTAACATCTGGGTGGTACGTAAGGCTATATTAGGGGGGGGTCTTATAATGTTACTGATATTAGCTCAATCCAGGAGACAGCATGAAGACAGATGGTTCTAAAAGAAAGAAATCCGTTTTTCTGAAAAGGTTTTAGCTGTAATAGATCTGATTGAATCAAGCACTTAAGTCAATATAATAGCAAATGTTTGTGTTTTAGGCAGGAGATGCTGCATGTTTCTATGACATTAAGCTGGGCCGCCGGCGTGTGGAGCATCATGATCACGCAGTGGTCAGTGGCAGACTGGCCGGTGAAAACATGACCGGAGCCAACAAACCCTACTGGCATCAGTCTATGTTCTGGTAAACACACCTTAAGCTCACTTTTTAACCCCTTCAGACCCTGCGTCCATTACAATGGATGCCACATGACATCCCATTTTTCTGAAATTTGGAACTTAATTCAGGTCTGAAGAGGTTAAAATAGATAATTCACTACAAAATTTTTAATTAGTAGCCGATTTATCTGGGTTTATGAAATACTGCTCGATTTGGTGGAAACTTGAATAGATATGAAGTGAATTACAAAATTATGCTGTTTAAAAAAAAGTTTTTCATAGTGATTTAAAAATGTGTCAATTGGAGTGAACAGTATTTAATTTCTACCTTTTTAGTTCGAAAAGAAAAAGCTAATACACTTCATTGAACATATACACACACAGACATTACTTATAAACAGTTAACCTGCAGGTATCTAATAACTTAACCTGATGAAGATTTAGTAATTAGTTATTAGTTAAATTATTAGTAACTAATAAAGTTATAGTAACTAATAACCTTAACCTCTGATTTTGATTATAATGCAATAATGTGCACGTTTTGTAAAGCTCCTTAGAAACAATTATTTGTGCAATACAAATAAACTTGAATTGAATGAATGGAAAAAGTTTGCTCTGGAAAACAACATAATAGCAAACTAGTAACTTGCTGAACTCGAAGCTGAAAGTAGTTGTGTAAAGCAATGTTTTAAGAGTGCACCGTGAGAAACATCAGTGTATTCATACTCAGCATTCCACCTATGCAGAGTTTAAAAGGACGGTGGGTTAACTATTTTAAGTCTGAGAGCCCTCTTATGTGCTCGTCTTCAGGAGCGATCTTGGACCAGATGTAGGATATGAAGCCATTGGTATAGTGGACAGCAGTCTGCCCACTGTTGGAGTGTTTGCTAAAGCCACAGCCAAGGACACACCAAAAGCTGCTACTGAACAATCAGGTACACAAACATTTGCTTGCATGTAGATCGCTCCATCAATAGTACCAAAAAAGTAAACAAAATACACATTTTTGGTGTTTACAGGAACCGGAATCCGCTCAGAGAGTGAGACGGAGGCAGTTGCTGGAGTGTTGGAGGTGGGAACAGTGACCCCCGCACCTCCTGTCCAGCAGAAGGAGGATTATGGGAAGGGAATAATATTTTATCTGAGGGACAAGGTGGTGGTTGGTATCGTTCTGTGGAATGTCTTCAACAGAATGCCCATTGCAAGGAAGGTGAGCAGAGAAAACATTCACATCTGCGTTATGATGAAAAGTGATTTTCATGCACATTTTGTCAGTAAAGCCGGCTCTGTAATCAGCACTGAATCTATATTTGGAATTTTTATCTTTATTCAAGCTTTATTTGGATACATTGCTTATGTCTGTAAAGCGAGTATTTACTGCGATTCCAGTGCATTTTTTTGACCACCAAATTGTCGTAAAAGCACACATCTAAATCATTTGAAAACCTGTGCAAAAATTGATGCATTCCCTCAGTGCTTCAAAGAAAACCTAAAGGACTTCACCTCAGGTAGTAATTTTGGATTTCTAAAGGTGTTGCATGTGTAAATTCCCCCATCTTGACTCAGTCATACATCTTTGGATATGGAGTCAATCACAAAGTTACAAAAAAGTCGTACACTCGGCCAGCCGAAATCACATTGAACCAAAACCAAAGCAAACCTCTACCACCGCCATGATGTCCTATTTGTCGCTCACACCCAAACTAACTAGCGGATATGTCGAGTATAAACCAGGCTTTATAGATCTGTGCTTCCCTGACAAGATGTGCATGAGAATTGCAGCTTTAGCCCTAATCTCCATTTCAGTGTTTGCATATGGAATGAGTATTAATCTGTTGTTGTTTCTGTTTATGTGAAGATAATCAAAGATGGAGAGGCACATACAGATCTGAATGAGGTGGCCAAGCTTTTCAACATTCACGAAGACTGAACGGTCTTCATTTTCTTTGTTCTCTTTCCACTGTCAGTTTGAAGTGAACTTGGACACACACACACACACACACACACACACACACACACACACACATGCACACAAAACAAACACGAATGCTTGCAGCAGCCTGTCATCTGACCTTGAAGGCTGAGGTCAGGACATGCAGTGCTGCCTATCGGCTGCAAGTTGGCGCTGTGATTTCATTGCGCCCATGAATTGGTTAAAACCATTATTCAATTTTCTACTGAGGGAAACTTTTCCTGTTGTTTGTATTGAAAAAGTTGTGCTGTTTCTTTTTCTGTTGAGGTCAGTAAATGTTCATCTCTTCTTGAATGCATCCCTTTTCAAACATTTCCTCCAAAGCCTCAAAACCAGACAGGAAATCCACTTTCAATGATTATGGCATTAATGTTTCATATCCAATCAAACAAAACCAAGTGAAAGACATTCCTCTGACACCTGGTGGTTTTTCTGCCTGCACGATACAAAGCAGCTGGTACAAATGAAAACTGAATAAAAATAAATTATTTTAATTATACACATGATTCGTTATAATTCTTCTGAACTTGTTTTTGTTTTAAAACATTTACAAATAACTTCAAGTATACAGTGTTTCTCTGGCCTTTCCAGCAGTTGGTGGAACTCACCAACCTTCCTCAAGTGCAAGACATTCAGAAGTTGTTCATTTGAATGCCTGTGTGTCAGATATGGGCGTGACCCTGAGGCTTTTGAGATGCAATATGTTAAGGCTCATTAAACCTGTGATTGCCCGCAAACATGTTCCCTACCATAGCCTTGACCTACTTCCTTATGCACCAGTGCTCTGATATACAGGTCAGAGTAATAGCAAATTGCTCATTCTGTCTTCCTGCGGAGTGATAGCCAAGGAAACTAATTTAATTTGCGCTTTAAGTACTTGGATGTGTCCAAATTCGATTTTTGTATAATTTTATTTAAACTTTAATAAGCACAAATTAAAAAAAGGCACAGATAACCTTCATTGCCACTTCTACAATGTAGATTGTGTCAAAGCAGCTTCACATAGAAGATTTATTGCATCTACTGGTGTTGTATGCGTGTATACAAGTTGTAACATAAAAACATTAAATAATTAACAATAAAATATTAAATGAATAAATAAAGTGTCAATAACAATGCACATGTCCATCATGTCAAAGAAGAATTTGTGACAGGGTGGACAATAACAGGGAGGACATTTGTGGCTAAAGATAGCATTTATTCAAAACAGTTTGTACCTGCAGCTGGTAAAGTGATTATTTAAGCTCATTGTATACAGTTGAAAAGCTATATTTTTGATTTCTGAATTTTTAAAATGTTAATTAATATTTCACTATGACAAGGTGGACCAAGGTGGTGGACATGTTAAGCTTGACAACAATCAGTTTCAAACAAAATATGAGGAAAAATAGGAAACGTAAGTGTAGAAAGTTACTTTGTGCACAGCAGATGCTTTAACCTCCTCTGAAGAAAGGCAAAATGGGCATGGGGGACGCCAATGAGTACATCAGAGGGTTTCTTAAAGGAGTATTTACCACATCAATGACAGGGTGGACAGCAATTTCAAGGACATTTGCAAAATGATTATTAATATTATAAAAACAAAATAAATGTTATTAAAATTACTTAGTTTATCTAACTTGTCATAAGCAATAAGAATATTTCAAAAAAAAAAAAAAAATATATATATATAATATAATATAATATACCTACTTTTTAGACTCACTGAGGTAGGCTGAGCAGTGTGTGGGACATGGCAAAATCACATCCATTTAATGAAAGAATATGGCAAAAATGGGCAAAAACATATTTCAAAACTTACAATTGTTCCTGCATGTGTGTATTTGTTTAACCAACTACATTAAAACATCAGAATTTCGCGATGTTCGCATTGTTCATATTGGACTGATTCAATCTTGTAGGACATCAAAGGCACTTAATAATGACCCAGTAAGCAGCGACAAAGTATGTCCGAGCTCCAAACTTCCCGAGGACTCCACGCATATGAAGATGTCTGTAAACCACACACACACTTCTTCCCCCGAGTTAATCTGGATTCCGCCAGCACAGTTCTCACTTCAGATGCCTGAGTACCTTGAGGAGACCACTGTGCAGCATGTATGTGTCTGTTTGATGTTTCAGATTGCATGATTCATTGGTTAATACTCCTATTTTCAGATGCCTTAATGAGTAGAGTTCAGTGACTTGTATATTTCGAGGCTCTCGGATAATTACGTTAGCCGAAAGCAAAAAAAGAGTGCGTCGTCGTGTAGTTTAGGCATGTGCTCCAATTCCTCCTGAGGTCAAGGCATCGACATGACCACTGAGTGTGCTTGTGTATGTGTGTGAGTGATTTCAGAGGAAAACTGGGTCTGTTATTCTTTAGTTCGGTTCACTCTGGAGTGAAGATGCATTAAAATTAACACTGGCCTAGTTATCCACTGTGACTCAACACAAGATAAAGCTTGGTCGGATTTCTCTGTTACACCCACTCTAACTATATTCTTGTCTTATTTTGTTCCCTGGCTTTCTCCTACAGAGCTGCCAGTTCGTGTAAAGCGGTAGGAAGGATGAAATAACGTCTAAGCAGCAGGTTCCTGCAAATGTTGCTCTCAAAAAGACAGCTTGCAGTAAAAAAAACAAAAAAAAAACGAAATAAATTATATACAGTTTAAGTCAGAATTATTAGCCCTCCTAAATTTTTAGCCACCCTCTTTATTTGTTCCCCTAATTTCTGTTTAAGAGAGAGAATTTTTTTCAACACATTTCTAAACATAATAGTTTTAATAACTCATCTTTATTTTATCTTTGACATGATGACAGTAAATGATATCTGACTAGATATTTTTCAAGACACTTCTATACAGCTTAAAGTGCCATTTAAAGGCTTAACTAGGTTAATTAGGTTAACTAGGCAGGTTAGGGTAATTAAGCAAGTTATTGTATAACCATGGTTTGTTCTGTTGACTATCGAAAAAAATAAATACCTTAATAATAGCTATAATAATTAACCATCAAAACAATAGGTATAGCATATAATACAACTTGTATCACAAAGCAAACGTTGTTTCATATGCATATTAAATTGGCTAATTTAGCAGACTCTTTTATACCAAACAACATACATGTGATTAGATTAGAAGTTTTTTAAACAAAGTATAATCTCTGTGCTTGTTGTATTATTTTTTTTACTTTTTAAAATTGTGATTTACAGACGATAAAAACGTGTAAAATATTTAAAACTAGAATCTGTTTAAACCGCAAAGAGATTAACTGTTATTTTAGATTTTATATATACATATTTATACAAGAGATCTGTCTGGTTCTCAAATCTGATTGGCTTATTTAATATTATGCAATATCAGAACTCGAACAGCCTCCTCATCCTTCTGTATTACTCCACCCACATAGAGTGACAGCAGATCAATAAACTCACTACAGTTTGACAAATATTGCAGCTGTTTTTAATGTCGAGATTGTAGTTGTTTAGATTGAAACTATGCAGTTTATTTATAAGGATAATGCCTATTTTTGATTTTGGACAGCACTTCGGCGACCATTAGCTTGTCATTGAGCAAAGACGGTTGATGTTGTCCATCCACAAGATGGCGACAGAGAACACATAATTAGATTTCAGAGAAGAAAACGGTATAATTTTAAACTATAACTTATCAAATCATTATTAAACGGGTAAGTGAAAGTTAAGGCGATCTCTCTCTGTTTTATGTTGCAGTGCTGTATTTGTACCATATAATTGAGTGTGAGATAAGACTCACATATCAGGGTTGGGTTTGTTTTGTGTTGGCCACTCTTTGTAAATCCCCTGAGTTACTTTTTCGTTGTCCATCTGTTTGTATGTAATGAGTCTCCTGTTGTCACTGCTGCAAACTAGCTCAGGAAAAGAAAGAAATGCCCGCATGTGTTCAGCGGTTTTCCTTATAGCAAACACAACAGTAATCTGGTAGTGTTTGTGTTGCTTTGGCTTTTTCGGGGTTAATTATTGTGATCTCCCGATTGCAACAGAAATACAGGGAAATCTCTGTAGACTGATGGCATTTCATGCTGTTTAGCCTTATAATCTTAAAATGTGAGCAAAATCACCTGTTTTGTCTTCACTTTAGACATTACACTAGAAAATCATTCAAATATTAGCTCTAAAGTGACGTAGGTGAATAAGCAACCGTTTCTACTCATCTGATGTCAGCTGCAGATGTGAATGAATGGCAAAAGAAAATAGTTCCTCATACAAAAGGGTTTTAGACATTCCGTGTTTGATCTTCTATTTTATATGCACGATTATGCTATCAAACTGTTGTGTAAATGCAATATCACACTCGTAGCTGTGTGATATGGCTGTATATCAGCACTCGGCACTCATGCCTCCCACCAGTGTCGATATACAGCCATATCGCACTGCTACGAGTGTGATATTGCTCATATACATCTGTTAAATGGATTGACAATATAAATCCACCCCTATTTATTCCTTTTTTTATCTGCATGTTCTAATGAGTTAAAGTGCCTACCGTAATAATTGACATTTTTGATTGTTATAATATTCCTTAATTTGTCAGCAAGGTATTTTAATATTTCAAACCTTAATAAATATTAGAGTGATTTACTTATTGTTTTTATTCATTCATTTTCCTTCGACATAGTCCCTGATTTTATCACGGGTCGCCCCAGTGGAATGAACTGCTTGCTTATTGTTTTAGGTAAGACTTTACAATAACAGTACATAAATAATGATGTGTTAATATGTAAACTAAACATTATTTTATTATGATCTAATGATGAATTAATGTATGCGATAATCATGAACTAACTACAACATCAGTCACATGAGTTCATGCGTGAACAACAGCTACCCTAATTACTTGTTAGTACATGATTGTTTGTTATTTAATGTATTAAACCCTACTAAATCCTACTTTTACCATACTATTAATAAACAGCTAATTAGTATTGATTAAAGTAATTATTGAATATTTTGACTGTAATAAATTGATTAAAGTAGTTTATTAAGATAGTAGTATTAGTAATGGTTTGTTAATGTCGTCCATTGCGACCTAAACTAAAGTGTTACCAAAAAGTGTTCTGTCAACATCAACATTTTAAACATAGAAGTTTCTGTAAAGTTAAGGATAAGTTAATGGTCACGTGCCCTTTCAAGTAAAGTCGTGAAATAGTTATACATTTTTAGCTCATAAGTTCATGTTGGTTACATTTATCTTAAACTTAAATGTTAATTAATACACTAATTAACATTTACTAGCAAGTAATTAAGGTAGCGGTTATTCACACACAAACTCTTGTGACTCATGTTGTAGTTAAAGTTAGTTAAAGATTGGTTCATACATTAACTCATCATTAATTCATAATAAAGTAATGTTTAGTTTACTTATTACTACATCATTATTCATGTACTGTTATTGTAAAGTGTTACCTTGTTTTATAAACAGTATGTAATAAGTACAGTTGAAGTCAGATTTATTAGCTCCCCTTTCATATTTGATGCTTAAATGATGCTTAACAGAGCAAGGAATTTTTTACAGTATGTCTGATAATATTTTTTCATATAGAGAAAGCCTTATTTTTATTAGTTTTTATTTTTTTAAACACCATTTTAAGGCCGAAATATTATCCCTGTTAGAGCCATAAAGAGCACTAGGAGATTTCTAATATTTTTCAATAATTATATTATTTATATTGAGATGCATAGTTATTGCTATTTGATACAGCATTTGATTGGTATATTTTGTGATATTATATTATGTACATGACGTTATATATGCTAAATAATGCCATCCGTCCTATGTATGTGTAAGCAACAGTGAAAAAAGTTTAGAAAGAAGGTCGGGGCTTAATGGTAGACCGTTCTTCGAAACCGTATTTATATTGAAGCTTGGAAAAGTGTAAAAAGTTCTTCCGTTTGTTTTTTTATTTTTGTTGTTTTTCCTGACAAATGAGAAGTAAAAGGTTACATTGCAAGCTTGTGGATTTTTGTGTCAAATCCTTATGGAAATGGTGGAGTCCCTATGGAAATGGTGGAGAACTGGAAGAAATAGATCGCCATTACGAGCCCCTTTAAGCTATATATTTTTTCGATAGTCTACATAACAAAATCATTGTAATACAATAACTACCCTAACCTGCCTAGTTAACCTATTTAACCCAGTTGAACCTTTAAAAGTCACTTTAAGGTGTAAGTAAGTGTCTTGAAAAATATCTAATAAAATATTATTTACTGTCATCATGGCAAAGATAAAATAAATCCGGTAATAGAATTGAGTTTTTGAAACTAATATGTTTAGAAATGTGTAAAAAAAATCTTCTCTCCGTTAAACAGAAATTGGGAGAAAAAATAAACAGGGGGGATAATTTCTCTGACTTCAATTGTACATTTCAGAATAAGTATCTTTTTTGGCATATATACAACTGTTAAGATGAATGACATCAGAATTAGGCAATAGAACATCAGTATTATTATTTCATCCCTATTTTAATAAACTTTTATTCATCAATATTAGCAAATTCAAGTTTCTGCAGGATCATATGATGAAAAGACGATAAGAATCCTGTAAAGCTATTTCTAGAACCCAAAATGTAAAGTTAGATCAATTGGAACCTAAAGTCTTGCTATTAACAATAAGCCGATGTTACACATCATCCACCCGAAAACGCTCAAGTACGCAGATATCAGGAGAGACGGATGGATGGCTGTTTGTCCTCTGCTAGAGTGCGTCTTGGGATGTGGATCTGGAGCCCCTCAGGTTAAGTTGTGTCACAGTTGTTTATTCTGATAAAAGTCTTTAAATGCATCTTACGCTTTGTTGCCTTCTCTCTTCTCCATGATAGAACTGCACCTCAGGCTAGCATGTGGCCAGAAAGAGAAAGAAAGAGCAGAAGACCCCCTCTACACACACACACACACACACACGCGCGCACACACACATAGTCGTCTCTCAGCCCGTCTCGGGATGCTGTGCTCAGTCAGATGGCAGTGGAGGAGAGACCAGAGTGCATCAGAATGGGCGTCCTGCCCCTCAAAAACACATCTGCTCATTGAGATTTAGCCACGGGACACCAGAAAAGCAGCTGCTGAACAGTGAAAGGATGTTTTCTGTGATCTGGAGGATCCTACTGGAGCTCTTACTGGTTTGCTGGATGTTTGAAGGGGTCATCAGGTGAGTTTTCATCAAGTCTCTGTGTTTTTGTTGGTTAAAACACTATGCGTTAAGCGTGAAAACACTTGTGGAGAGAGTGTCTTGAAATGAAGTGTCTTCCAAATTCAGTAGATCTACCTGTTTCTCCTCAATATTTGAGTTTTCGTATTTGTTTATGTGTCCAGTCATGCGTTTTCGGCTTGTGCGTTCAGTTCAGTAGACTTCATGGGTGATAGGTTTATTTTAATCCCGGAGAGCGTTCTTATGTTTCTGAGTGTGTGTTTGTGTGTGTGTTTGTTGGCTTTATGTATCTGGGTCTCTGAAGTATGAGGCTGACACGTAGAGACAGCTCTGTCTGAAGTCATTGTCACTGTTACTGAAATTGCAGATTTATTGAAGTTCACATAATGAGATTTAACTATTATTGGCCTGTTTGGGACTTGACGTTGCTTCATACTGACATAAAAGGATTGTGAGACTCACCTGAGGATGCGTTTGCTGTGTGCTATATTTCCATTTTTCTATATGCTGCGTGAAACGGACTTTATACCTTCACAAATCGAATTTGCCACAGTTCTGCTCACAAACACACAGGGAAATTGAAGAGGAACTGGACCAGAACATTTCTTTAAATATGGAATAAGATTCAAAGTGTGTGAGAGAAAGTGCTGCCTTTTTTTTGCTACTAAAATCTACTTAAATCTTTCTTTATAAAATATTAACACCTACAACAACCTGCAATCAGGTCCAAGGCAATAAAAATGTCAGTTCTGTCTCGCGTCTTCACTGCAGCCATATGGAGTAAAAGACAGGACGTGTCCAGTTGACAAGGGTGTTAATAAAACATTGGACAGATGTTCTGACCTGCTCTTTTAAAGGCTTCTTAAAGATTTGAAGGAAAACTGTCATATGTTTTGTTTGAAACCTTTTCAAGTGAGCAAACATTATTGCTATGCACAAGTAATTGAATGATAATAAAGGCTTTTGACACCAGCAAATGTTAAAATGAACAGCAGAGAAAGCTGATAGAGTGCGTAGTTATTAATAAAGCACACGCATGTACAGTCCGGAAGACCACAGTGTAATTCCGCTCATTTAAAATCCCAATTAAACTGACAAATTAAAGTTTCTGAAGACAGAGAGGAAGAGGTGATAGCAAAGAGTGCCATTTGTTCAGTATGAGTGGTGGAGGGAAATATACCCGAGGGAAATATAACCTGAATATAAATGAAGTTTTTAAGGTTTTAAAAAAAATGCTAAAGTGTTCTCATACTTAAGGTCTCACTGTAAAACACACATGCAGCTCTCTAATATGATGATCTGTTGGAGGTGTAGATATGTTGCTTAGTATTTTGCATTTGCTTATTTTTGTACATCTCTCTCAGGTGTGTGTTTAGTAAGGAGCTGAAATCTCCCAGTGTTAGGACGAAGCCCATGTCACCATCAGATTTTCTGGATAAATTAATGGGAAAGACATCTGGATATGATGCTCGAATAAGGCCCAACTTTAAAGGTATGTTTTCAACTCTGTCCTTTTTTAAGTCATTTACATTTTTGACATATGAACAGTTCCCAAAAACCAACATTTCTTCAGTTACACATTGATTAAACGTTTGGAAATTTTTGTTTGTCAAAAATGAATTTATTTAATCAAAAACAGCAAAAAAAAAAAAAAAAAGTTTTATTGTGAAACATTAAGTGGGAGAAGGAGGTAGAGTCGGGAAACGTCCTCGAGCCAGGATTCAAACTCGGGACACCCTTAAGCGCTACCGCACCATATGTCAGCAAGTGATACTCACTGCAGAGCCACTAGGGCAGAGCTGTGCTCCAGCAAGGGGAAGCTTGAGCTTCAGCTCCCCCTTCCTTGCACTTCTTCTACAAGTGACATCACTGGAGGTTGGGGTTAGGGGTGGGGTGGGTGTACGCATAATAACAGCTTATAGGAGGAGGAGTTGGAGCTCAAACTCCCCCTCATTGGAGCCCAAGTGGCTTTGCAGCGAGCAGTGTCTCTATGTCAGTGCTAACCACTAGGCTATTGCGCCAACATTATTACATTATAAAATATTTTTTATTTTGTTTTGTGTTTACCTTATGATTAAAGTTGTTGCTCGTCCGCCGATTCCCACCTCTGAATTAGCGAGTTTTAGCTACGTGTACAGTAAAGTAGCATTCAGAAAAACACAAAACACTTACGAAGAGCGAGTTAGTGCTACTGCGAGTTACCTACTGCGAGTTAGCGCTTCAGAAGTGTTATTGCAGAAAAACAATACAGCGAAAAAAGAAACAGCGCGCAGAAGTATAAATGCATGACTACAAGTAAGGCAAGTTCCATGGTTCACACCGATTACTCAATGCAGAAGTATAAATCAGCCTTAAGCCTAACTAAAGTTCATAATAGATGTGCTGCCTAATATTTAGGAAAGTATTTTTTCTCAAACAATTAATAAATAACAGAAATGTAAAAATATATTCTATAATGTTATAAATAGCTTTCCTATTACTTTTGATCAATATAATGCGCCCTGACTGCCCCTTAAAGTCTGCATGAACTGGAAGTTGCAGAGACTTAATTTCAATAGGTTAATGTACTTCCAACTGAAATTAAATACTGAGTAGGGAGCATGGCTGGCGCAACATTCCCTTGTAGCAAACTAACGGTTCACACCAGACACGGATCAAGACATTACTAGTACTTGGACTTCACTAGAACTTCTATGTTACTTCTATGTTAACTTAGCTTTTACATTTACAATCTACATTGTAAAAGCACTATATAAATAAACATTAATTGAATTAAATAAAGTGCCAAGAGTAAGTGATTTACATAAGTAAATGCAAAGACGTGATTAGACATCCTGTGGCGCTGTTTGCGTAAATGATGCAAATCGAGCAAATGACATGTTGCAAATTGAGCAATTTGAGTGTTTGAAGTGCTTAACGCATGATTCGAAATTAGAGCTTTGACGGAAATTTGTCACATTAACCAATTAGGAGCTTGCTTTTGTTGGGGTGTGATTATGACGTAACCCTGTAGTTGGTGTCCTGAAGGGGAAATTCTCCTGCCGACACAGGACGACAGGTTGGGGCCAGTGTCCTGACATTTTATCCTACCCATCAGATTATGCTACCAACGCTGTATATGACAGGTTATGAGGTTGGGGTTAGGGATTAGGTAGGTTAAGGCGATATTACGGCTTAATATCATACTACTCCACATTCAAATTTACACTGGTAGCAAAATCTGATGTGTAGCATATTGCGTCATCAAAATGTGCTAGCTACTTTTTACATGGGAAGGTAGGACAATCTGACAAGGTAGGACAAATCGACAGAACACCAGCTCAGTCAAAAAAAAAACAGTGAAAGCATCTGCCAAGCAGGCGCAGTTCCTGGAGGAGTTGATGAACCCACTGAGTTGGTTGTGCTTTGGAGGATCCAGCCTGATCTCACAGGAAAACATTTTTACATTTTGTCAGTTTAGTAGCTGATTCGTACAAATTCACAAATTTACATATCAAAAAGTTTAGTGAATTGCTATGAGATAGCGTTAGAAGGATCTGATTTGGGTTGGGCGATTAATCAAAAAGTAATCAAAATTCAGAACCTATATTTGATCAAATTTTTCCTGGTCAGTTTTTTCAGTTACTTTCCCTACTGCCTGTGGAGTCACATGACCTCGCTCTGTTAAGGCTGATTCATACTTCTGCGTTGAACGCACGAGTATGATCCGGCACAGCCTTCGTTAAAATGTAACTACACCTCGCATGCTTGCACTACAAATGATGATTAGCATCTGCGCCAGAGATGCCTTGAGATGGCATATTATCCATTACATGAAAATTATTATTTACATGAAAATATTTGTTTACAGAAGATGAAAAAATGCACGTTTCAAAATATTTACAGGAAATACAATAGTTATTTTATTTAGAGGATATGCTGCTTATTTTCTGCTTTTATTATGAAAATCATTGAAAATAATTTATTCTGTTTACAAAAGTTATTTCTTTTAACTTTTTTTTATAAGAAAACTGTTTTTTTTAGCAATGTGTGTTTTAATTTCAGTTGTTCAACATTGAAGTAAATAATCATAGATAGTGTCTGTTTCCGTTTTAATTATTTTAAAGTCAAGTAATGCACCCTTCATTCAGAAATCTCCCACTTGTAATATGTGAACATATTTATTGTACAAAACTTGTCAGTGAAATAAGGCCAAAAAAATATGAAAATAAAAAAATGGTTCATAAATTGTAATCGAGTTAAAATTTTCAATTAATTGAGATTTTCCAAATCGCCCAGCTCTAAATCTGATGTACCCAGACATGGCGCCAAACAAATCTACGTCATTTTCCAGCCTTCCTAAAGGCATGAAACATAAACTACAGTTACTTTCTCAATGAAATCCATGTCAGCCATTTATCAACGAAACTGGAGTTGCCAGGCAGAGAGACGCCCCTCCCATGACGCAAATTTGCCTCTATTGTGACTATATTATGACGCATGAATTAATCGAATTTGATACGCAAATGAAGGGAGTAGCGCATGTGGTGCAGATGCCTTTAAGAGGCGCATGGTTTAGACTATTGTTGAGGAAAAGGAATTGCAAAGAATTTTTTTAAACACATTTTTGCCTCTTTTTCTTTTCATTAAACAAAATTTGTATTGCTTAAAGGTGATATATTAACGGAACTTCTTCTCTAGTGTGATATATTTTGCATACTAATGCAGCATTTTTGCAGAAAGAAATGAAGCTTGACTAAAATTAACTTGAGCTCTGCAGCTAAACTTCTTGTGAGCACAGAATTTGCAGTTGAGACGTTGTGCAGAGAATTAGTAGAAAAAGAGGATGTATGTATGGGTGCAGCCAATAGAGGACTGGACAATGACTGACAGGTGAAGAATTCGACTAAACTCCACCTGTTAAAATCAGCTACGTATAAAAGCGCGAATCAGGAAATGAAATGGGTGCACACCTACTGAATGTAATTCTTGCATTGCATTGAGGATAACAGAATTCTGTGAATGATCGAATTATTCATTTGTATCCAATAAATTGCTAATATGTTAAACATTGAAGAAAAACCTCTCCTGACCTTTTTATTGAACATGCATGGAACTGATTAATTATTTCAACACCATTGTGGCTAAAACTGTCAAACTGAAGTCAACAGAAAAGGACTGCCACTTCAAAAAAGGAAGCAAATTGTCATACTTTGATTAAAGATTAGCATAATAGAAATCAGTACATTGTCTTGCACAGATTAATTGTTTACCAAAAGAATATCAATGTGCGATAACAAAATAAACATTGTCGATTTTGATTCCACGTGGTCTATATATTTTCCAGACTTAGACCACACTAATTCTGCAGGCACACCAATAAAGCAAGGGCCATCTTGCATTAAATCTCCATTGTACCATTTTGTATTCCCTCTCTGCTGAATCCTGCTTTCAGACAAACATATGCTAGGCTATCTACTATAGTCTTGTACATCCTCTTATTCTCACACTTTTACACCCTTTCAGTGATATCTTGGTCATTTTTGAACCTCATGTAAAGCAAGCAACACAGAAGTGCGCAAAAACTGCTGTTCCAGCTTAATCTCTTGCGTGTAGATTGTTTTGGCAGGAACTCTGCAAAATGTGATGTGGTCAGCAAAGTATATTTACATTCTCTGTGAGTCTCACATGTGAAGAAGTGCTGTGACCCGAAAACACAGAGCAACATAAGATCTCATTAAACTGTGTGACCCCCCCATGGGTTCTCCGATCTATTTTTTACCATCTCCACCTTACACCGACTCCCAGTGACCATTCGATGAGAAAAACCCACAGGCGAAAGCTGACAGAATATGAGACTTTCAGTGCCAGACGATGAGAATGACTTCAGAAACATGCAGGATACGGCTGTCAGCTCACGGTAGATTTCTCTCTGTAAAAAGTGTCACAACAGCCTATGTGAGGATTTGTGAGGGGCAGTTTCTGCGTTGGCATCGGAGCCTTTTAGTTTGCCATGCTGTCCACTCGAGTGCATGTTAACCCACAGACCTAAATAAGTCTTTTCCTCTCATTCTCTCACTTATATCTTGAATTTCTTTTTTATTTATGCTTTTTTTTTTCCCCCTTCCTCGCTTTTTCTCTGGTGATCTCTAACTGTGGGCATCTCTGAGCTCGTGTATATTTCATATGTGCTCTACATCTCAGAGATGCGGCTGTCAGCGTGTGTGGGGGATTGTCCCTTCTGATATACTATATATATCGCTAATGTCGTGAATGTTAAATCAATAAATAAAATGGCGTAATCAAATATTCACAGAGCGAGTATCCGCTGAATCTGCATAGCCATCCTTTTAGTTCATTGAGTAAATGAGGCATTTTACATTAGCCCGGGTTGCTGTGAGCTTTTCTTGTTCAAGAAAACGCTTCGTTTTAGAGCATAACTTGGAAGTTGATTTAACCGTCTTGGACAACCTCCTCAGTATTTTGTCTCAGAAGCGATCTGTTGCCGTTTGCTGCAAGAGCATCTCTTCGTAATCGAGGCTCTGAAGATGACACAGCAGGTCAATTCTGCTTCAATTGTTTATCTAATCTAATACGTTAAAATTGTGAGCACAGATGTTACATTTTCAATATTGTTCCTTTCGGTTATGATGTGCGTGCATCGCATTCTGCTTTCAGACTCTCTTTATCTTTAAAAAACTGTTATTCTTGCTGACAGAAAAAGGAGGAAAAAAAACAACAGACTGAGAAGGTTTGTTTTGCAGCATGGTCGGACTAGTCTGATTTGCTGGTTTAGCTGCTTTAAGGTCAGATTAAACCACTAAGACTAACACTGTAGCTAAGGCTAGTTTGTTTTAATTCCATTCATGTATATTTCTTCAGCGCTTTTACAATGTAGATTGTGTCAAAGCAGCTAAACATAGAAGTTCTAGTAAATTAAAACTGTGTGAGTCCAGTTTTCAGAGTTGTATAAGTTCATTTTAGTTTAACTCAATGTTATTTAAATTTCACTGCTGAAAGTCCAAACACTGAAGAGAAACTCCATTGATGCACAGCTCCACAAGTCCCAAACCAAGCAAGCCAGTGTTAACAGTGGCGAGGAACAAAACTTCACCGATTGACCAAAGTGAAGGAAAAGAAACCTTGAGAGAAGCCAGGCTCAGTTGGAGACAACTATTTCTTTTCTGGCTAAACTTCTTGTGCAGTTTAGCCAGAGTTAGAGAACGCTGGATGCATTGTGGAGAAGCTGCAGGGGTGTGTAGGTCACCAGGGGGTGTTCAGGCTGGCCCATGGGATCAATGCAAAGACTGCACTTGGGCAAAGCAATTAAAGACTGCACTGCAATTCTGTCACTGGGGTCTTACAGGAATCAGTGTCATGCTATCCACTCCTCCATGACCACCACAGCATCTGCTTAGGATAAAGCCTAGTTTAGGATTATGGAGATCTCTCGATAAGGAAAAACGGACTAACATAAGCGTAGATGCCTGGCACAGGGGCGTCTAAACTTGGTCCTGGAGGGTCAGTGTCTTGCATATTTTAGATCCAACTTGCCTCAACAAACCTGCAAGGATTTTTCTAGAAAGCCTAGTAAGAGCTTGATTAGCTAGCCCAGGTGTGTCTGATTGGTGTTGGAACTAAATTTTGCAGGGCGTCGAGTTTGGGCACCCCTGCCCTAATTATTGCAGCCTAACAATCCATTAGAGGATTTGGATTTCAAAAGTGTTTGTGTTTTATGTGTATGCTTATGCAAAGAGATGTTTCTTTAATCTAGTTTTAAACTGACAGAGTGTGTCTGGCTCCCGAACTGTGCTAGGAAGGCTGTTCCAGAGTTTAGGTGCCAGAAATGAGAAAAATCTACCACCTACAGTAGATTTTGATATTCTAGAATAATCAGTTGTTCAGAATTAATTGAGCATAGTAGACGTTAGGAGCTATAATACACAAGGAGCTCCCTCAAATACTGAGGAGCTTAGCCATTCAGGGCTTCGTAGGTAGTCAATAAAATTTTAAAATATATATGATGTTTAATTGGAGGCCAATGCAATGATGAAAGAACTAGAGTAATATGATCATATTTCTTTGTTCTAGAAAGCACTCTAGCAGCTGCATTTTGAACTAGTTGACGTTTGTTAATTAGGCCTACAGGGCAACCGCCTAGTAACACATTACAATAGTCATGAATAGAGGTCATGAAAGCATGAATAAGCTTTTCTGCATTAGACACTGATTGCGTATGTCGAAGTCTGGCAACATTTTTAAGATGAAAAAATGCTTGAAATCTGTCCTTCAAACAACAGGTTGCTATGAAAAACACCCCCAAATTTTTGACTGAAGATGAGGACTGAACTGAGAATCCAACAATGGTTATACAGTTTTTGCATGTGAGGTTTTAGGGGTCCAATATGCAAGACCTCAGTTTTATCTGAATTTAGTAATAAGAAGTTTTTAAGAGAGATGCAAACATTTTTATAATGTTTTTCTTCTCAGGTCCTCCTGTAAATGTCACCTGCAACATTTTCATCAACAGCTTTGGCTCGATCACAGAGACTACCATGGTACACACTTACACTTACACACTCATGTTGGTATTGGTGGTTTACAGGGACACTCCTTAGGCGTAATATATTTTATACAGTAAAAGTATTTACTGAATAAAAACATTTACATATAACATACCCTAAACTCAGATCCAACACATCCAGTGTTGGTGTTTTAAGCTGGTCTGGATTTTCAAATAAACAAAGCAATATTTTATTAGCAGCATAGAGACAATGTTTACTTTTCAAGGAAATAAATCACTTTCTAACTATTAAAGGCATAGTTCACAAAAAATAGTTAATTTAATCAATCTGAAGCAATTCAATATGTTATTTTTTACTCAAGCAAAACAAAGCAAGATGATTTTAAGATAAAAAATGAAGGGAACTCAAAATGAAAAACTTCTGTGGAAGCAAGTGAAAATTATTTACAACATTATTACCTTTAAACCATAGCCTTTGGCAAGTGGAGAAACTTGATTCTCTTCTGTGAATTGGTTCTTTCAGACAGTGTTTCTATTTCTGATTTACTAGTTTTGTTTACATAATCACAATATTACAAATTGTAAACACATTTATATTTTAAAATCACCCAATAATTGACATGAAACACAAATGTTTTACATGTCTAACACATATAATGTGAACAAACTAGTCTTCATTGACTTACATTTTTGCATAAAACTGCAGAAACAAATTTTTGCCTAGTCAATCGAGTGCTTGGTTCACACACTTATTACCAATACACCAGTATTTTGGTCATGTAAGAGTCATGTAAGAGTAACATAACATTCACACTTGTAATGTAAGAGTACACACTTACAATTACACACTTATGTTGGTATTGGTGGTTTACAGGGACTCTCCATAGGCGTAATGTATTTTATACAGCAAAAGTATTTACTGTATAAAATACATTTACATATAACATACCCTAAACTCAACCCTTACAGGAAACCGGTGGCAAAATTTTAATGCCCCTTTAAAAATGATTTTGAAGTGTTCTGAATTACAAAGACATCAAGCATGTCTTTGTAAATCACTGTAATCGAGTACAGCTATGTCCCCACAATGTTATGAATACAAGACACACACACATGCACTAAGCACATATACACATCTCTTAGGAACCTGTCAGAATGTATTAGAATAATGACCTCTATTATACAGTGCCAACATTACAGAGATGCATATTTCATTAACAATGAACACATGGACACAAACACACATATAAAACATATATTGTAACACAAGAGCAGAGAAAATCAGATAAAAAAAACTGAACATTACAGCCAGCCCCAATTAAATGAATATTAGAGCTACTAATTAATTTATAATTTTATTAGTTTTTATTAGTTATTTATATTTAATTAACTAAATTAATTACAATTTGTATCTAGTTATAAATTAGTTACTATAATGTTACTAATAATTAAAAGTAACATAGACTGTGGAGTAATTATACACACACTGGGCAGTTTATTAGCTTCAACTGTTAGTTAATGCAAGTATCTCAGCCAATCACATTACAGCAATGCGTTTAGGATGCGTTTAAGATGATCTACTAAAGTTCAAACCGAGCATCAGAATGCAATGTATTATTGACTTTGCTGCTGTGAACGTCATCTAATTCATTTCTGAACATAACTTCATTAGGATTACCGGCTGAACGTTTTTCTACGGCAGCAGTGGAATGACCCACGACTAGCTTATAAAGAATACCCAGACGATTCCCTGGATCTGGACCCATCCATGCTGGACTCCATCTGGAAGCCAGACTTGTTCTTCGCCAATGAGAAAGGCGCCAACTTTCATGAGGTCACCACAGACAACAAGCTGCTGAGAATTTTCCAGAACGGAAACGTGCTGTATAGCATCAGGTGCAGTGTCAGCCCCTACAGTATATGTTACATAAATCCTTTCAAACTATTACATGAACGATACTCAGAAATGTCTCTTCTTTAGACTCACGCTGATTCTGTCGTGTCCTATGGATCTGAAGAATTTCCCAATGGACACTCAGACCTGCACTATGCAGTTAGAGAGCTGTAAGACTCAACATCAACAACTCATTTAAATATCATTTCTTCTTTGTATGCTTATTATTCTCCCTGTTGTTCTTTTCTTCTAGTTGGCTACACTATGAATGATCTGATATTTCAGTGGTTGGACGAAGGCCCGGTGCAAGTAGCTGATGACCTTATGCTGCCCCAGTTTGTCCTCAAAGAAGAGAAAGACTTGGGATACTGTACAAAGCACTACAACACTGGTAGAGCACTGAACACCACAGTACTAATGCTTCAGTACAACACTATTTGGGTTCTTGCGATTTCTGTTTTAAGGGGTTGTCTGGGGGTTACTCTGTATTTGCTAACATGATCATAGTAATGGTACTGGTAACTATTGGTAAGTTGAATAAATTATTATTATTTCTGAAAAGATGGTAATTTATAAATTTATGCATGGTCATTATTTTTTACTTCAGATTGAACAGGATTATCCAAACTCAGTCCTGCATATTTTAGTTCCAACCCCAATTAAACACACCTGAACCAGCTAATCAAGCTCTTTCAATGCACTAGAAACTTCTATGGAGGCGTGTTGTTCATCTTCAGAACTCAAATTAAGTTGTCAGTTATTAAATTAATATGCATCAATGCACAGTGTTTGTTAATGTGCACAATATACTGACACCGTGTAGTAGAAACTGTTGAATAAAGTGGTTATTTTTGTTGTATGTGCAGATACATATCTTCTTATAGCTTGATAATATTTTGATTGAACCTCTAAAGGCATATGGTCTGTTTTGAGGATGTTTTTTGGTACCTTTCTGGACTTTGAACAAGTCAGGAATAGGCATGGGACGATAACTGTTTTCAAGGTTTACTGCAATTTGGCAAAGTCAAGGTTTTAAAACTGCCAAAATCTTCTGCTATACTGTTCCTACGGTTTTTAAGATTTTTTATTAACTTTTTTTTTTTTTTTTTTTTTTTTAGGACAACAGTATCTCCAGCAGAAAAGTTGCCGTTTTAAATATTTGAAGATGTCAGTGTTTTTGAAACTAATGAAGACAGTAGAAGTCAATGATTTATTTGAATTATTTACCCTGACATGTTTACTGCTCCAAAACATTTATAATGCTTTCTAAAATAAAATATTTTGTGTTCAATGAAGAAAAAAGGTCTTGTTTTTTACTTAAACATTTAAAAAGAACATATTTTAGAGCAGTAATCACAATACTATCAAACTATCAAATCATATCGTCAGAATCTTACACCAGCCCGTGCCTAGTCACGAACCTTGCTGTCTATGGAGGATGAGGGAGCTCTCAGATTTAACCTAAAATATCTTAATTTTTTGTGTTCTAAAGATGAACAAAGGTCTCAGTGGCTTGGAATGACATAAGGATGAGCAGTTAATAACATATTTTTCATTTTGGGGTGAACAAACCCTTTAACTTCAAGACGGAACTATCATAAGCTGTTCATGCAAATTATCTATTTGGTAGTTTTTGTTGTAGGAGGAAACGTTTTTACAGTGTTTTGGGTGGCTGCCAAGCAAGGGGTTGCTATGTTCTTGAAAAGGTATTCCAAGAAAGTTCTCAATCAGTGCTATCTCAGTCACATAATTTTTCATAATCACATAATCCAAGTTGATTGAGATGCTCCCTGAATTTTGCCATGAAGTTGGTAGGGTTTTATGAGATGTTGCCATGTGTTTACTAAGGTGTTGCAAAAACTTCTTACATTCTTGCTATGCAGTGGTGGTTGTAGAGTTCTTTTATTCATTATCAGGGTGTTGCTATGTAGGAGATTGCTAGGTTTATATTTAGTGTAAGCAATTATCAATAAGACTAACATGATCATTTGTTTCATCCAGGTAAGTTCACCTGTATAGAGGTGAAGTTTCATCTGGAGAGGCAGATGGGTTATTACCTGATCCAGATGTACATTCCCAGCCTTTTAACAGTGATCCTGTCATGGGTCTCTTTCTGGATCAACATGGATGCCGCCCCGGCCCGAGTCGGGCTGGGCATCACCACAGTTCTTACCATGACCACACAGAGCTCAGGTTCTAGAGCATCACTGCCTAAGGTAGGAACGCAGCAAAGCATTTTTCATGCTTAAAAGAAGTTCAGTTCAATTCATGTTTATTTGTAAAGACCTTTTCACAAAGATTATTGTTTTAGAGCAGCTTTACAAAAGGGGCATAGTCATTCATTCATTTTCTTTTCGGCTTAGTCCCTTTATTAATTTGAGGTCACCATAGCGGAATAAACCGGCAACTTATCTAGCATATGTTTTACGCATCGGATGCCCTTCCAGCCACAACCCATCATTGGGAAACACCCATACACACACACACACACACACACACACACACACACTACAGACAATTTAGCCTACCCATTTCACATAGCACATGTCTTTGGGCTTGTGGGGGAAGCCGGAGCAAACACGGAGAAAACATACGCAAACATGGGGAGAACATGCAAACTCTACACAGAAATTGTGGAAACTGACCCAGCCGGAGCTCAAACTAATCTTCAACCTTCTTGCTATGAGGCGATTGTGCTACCCACCGCACTATCGTGCTGCAAGGAGCATATTATATATATGCTATATATAGTTGCTAAAAACTTTAACTAAGTAACTAGTAACTAATAGCTTTTAACAGTTAAAGTTATTAGAGCGGCGCAGTGGGTATCGATGTCGCCTCACAGCAAGAAGGTCACTGGTTCGAGCCTCAGCTGGGTCAGTTGGCAAATCTGTGTGGAGCATGCATGTTCTACCTGTGTTCGCATGGGTTTTCTCCGGGTGCTCCGGTTTCCCCCACAAGCCCAAAGACATGCGGTATAGGTGAATTGGGTAAGCTAATATATATATATATATATATATATATATATATATATATATATATATATATATATATATATAGTAGTGTGTGTGTGTGAATGAGAGTGTATGGGTGTTTCCTAGTGATGGGTTGCAGCTGGAAGGGCATCTACTGGGTAAAACACATGCTTGATAAGTTGGCGGTTCATTCTGCTGTGACGATCCCTGATGAATAAGGCTAATTTTGGGCTGTCTGGGAAAATCTAATAGATATCTAAAAGGCCCGTTCACATCAAGCACGATAACTGTAAATGCAACAATTAATATATTTGTGCCCACACCAATGAATAATAAAAATACGTTTGTTATTAGTTTGTGCTTTGCATTTGTTGTAAAGAAAAAACCCGTTATATACTTATCAACAACATGACGGTCAGTTTTTTATTTAATTAATCATTATTACTCATTAATTCTGCTGATGGAGTGGTGGTGAATTTGCTTGACTTTTTGATTTGACTGATGTAATATTTACATTAGTTGTTTGCTTTCTTAATTTAGTCAAAAGTATTTAGCATTTAATTCAAATGGCAGATTGTGTACTTTATTTAATTTAAATCTTCTGCAAAGATTATACTACAGTAGTGGAGAGAGCAGTGCAATTACAAAAAACGCTAACAAATTGAGAAAAGATCTTCATCAGTTTCACAGCACACATGCTGCAAATCCTCACAACGCAAACACATTGTTAAAAAACGAGCTGCATTTTCACACAACACAATCAATTAATAAAACACACTGCATTTTCTCACAACACAAATGTTTTACGAAAACGTGCTGCATTGGATTCTGGCTGGCTGACACTATTTGATCATTTATTCAATAGAGTCTGGCTGCAGTATTGCACTTGCACCTCCAAGCTTGCACGCTCAGACATGCACGCTCAGAAAACCTTGCTTCCTCTGCTAGTGACGTCATTTACAATGGCCACCTGTGGCCGCTTGCCTGAAAGTCTTTCGGTAATTTAACTTTACTTACTTGCATAGCAAGCGTGGGTGCCTGAGTGTGCAAGCCCGAGAGTGCAAGCCTGAAGATGCAAATGCAACTCTCCAGCCAGACCCTTCTCCATTTATTACATCTCTACATCTGCTGTTGTTTTACATTCAGTATGACTTTTAGAGCTCTGCCTTCATCATTATCTTTATACTGTAGTTTTCTGCTTGGTGTGAATAGGCCTTAAGAATAGCCCAAAACTAGACTAGTCATCAAATACGCAGGAATGAATGACTACACATGTGGAGTCCATCTAATCTGTGTATTCGATGACTAGTCTAGTTATGGGCTATTCTTAGAGGTCTATTTGATTTTTACTGACAGTCCAAATTTCGCCTTGTATTTAGCAAAGCCATCTATGTTTAGACGTCTATTAGATGTATATTAAACAAAATAACTTGAAATACCTATATATCCACCTATCCAGTGATCCAATATTACTTTGTTGTTCAAATCAACAGTCAATCAACAGCATTTGACAGATGGATAACATGATGGCGCTGTGTGCATGTGTACAGGTGTCCTATGTGAAGGCCATTGACATCTGGATGGCAGTGTGTCTGCTGTTCGTGTTTGCTGCTTTGTTGGAGTACGCAGCGGTTAACTTCGTTTCAAGGCAATATAAAGAATTCTTCCGACTGAGGAGGAAACTGCGGCAGGAGCAACGCAACAGAGCTGTGAGTGGCACATATAAACACTTCCCGGTCATGCACATGCAACATGCATTAAGTGCCCTTAAGATACAGTACAAGCACCGCGTCCCTTTGATCTTTCATGAGCGAAGCCTTCTGGCCCCTCAACAGCAGAGAGGGAAGGTCAACTGTGGCATAAAGTGATGTCATGAATATTGCAGAATATGAGTAATACAATTCTTCCCACAGACAAAAAAAAATGTGGGACAACATGAGTTGGAAGACGCTGCTGGATTTTAAATCTGAAACGTCCCACTGAAGCAGAATACTAAATGCTTGGCTGAACTGATAAATTAAGCATTATTTCTCTTTTAAAACCCAATGTGAAATTTCTAGGGTACTTGCTCTGGCAAATGGAACTGCTAAAATGATCATTTTGTTCAGGGTTTCTTAAATTGAATCTAGCGTTGGGTGGCACAACAGATACAGTGACTACATTTACAGGGTACATCAAATCATCTGAATAAGACAATAGTATGATGAAGGTGTTTACATGAGCTGCTTTCTGAATGTTCCTTTCATGATCCTGTTATCCCATGCTCCAGACTAGTGGTTCTCAAACTGTGGTACGTGTACCACTAGTGGTACGTGGACTTACTTCTAGTGGTACGCAGAGGAATCACTGAGTAATGAAAGAAAAAATGAATACAATTTTAATCATTTGATGCGTACAATAACACAGATGTGATCAGAATAGGCTGTTCTCCTAAAGCCTACGATCAAAGCACTGTGCTTAGAATGTTTACTTTAGTGCATCGAGTCATCAGCTGCAAAAAATCAATCCGAATGAGGCAGAACTAGAGAAAGAGGTTTGTGGTGCTTGCAGAGCAGATACGCGCTAGAGCAGTGGTCTCCAACCCTCGGGCCACAGACCGGCACCGGTCTATAGATAAATTAGTACTGAACGATGTGAACAATCATTTATTTTGAAAATTCTTTTATTTTGAAAAAATTACCGTATTCTGTTGTTACATCTCAGTCACTTGAGCATTAAAATTTAACCCACAGGTTAGTAAAATGAGTAGGAACTGCAGCACGACGCGCATGCGTATTCAAGGCGTGCCCAGTTGAAAACATCTAAATTTTTCAGAATGCCACTCCACGAGTCATGTGATCAAGTTGTCAAGTTGTATAAATATCAATATGCCTCATTTTCAAACTGTGCAGTGCTGTAGCTGCTTAATTTGGCCAACTACGTTACTTTATTTCAGTACTAGTCATTTCAGTGGTACTTGGAGAGACAATTTTTATTGAGGTGATACTTGGTGAAAAAAGTTTGAGAACCACTGGTCTAGACATTTCCTCTGAAGTTTCATGTAATCTCTGGAATTTCATTTTTAATTTGTCGACTTTAACTGCAGTTTGTGTCGTGGTTTTTGGCTTTTCTCTTTATATTTTCCAAAAAAGCAGAGATAGCCTGGAGCAGACCCATCTCAGTCTCTACCCAGGACAAATCCAAAGTGTCTGTGTACTTCACAATCTTTATAGTTTTTTCTCCTCCCCACCTCTAGGTGTTTTTGTTTTAAACCCGACCATTTTAGGATGTTTTCTCTTTACCATACTTGTCAACATTGGGATGTGAAAATAAGGGATATTATTTCCCCTCCCCAAACTACTAAATATGTTCTTCTGGAGCTGATTTATTGTAGATAAACATTGTAAATAGTACTATGTTTTATTATTATTATTTCCAAAAGAAAAAATAAATAGTATATATGAGCAGCAAATAAATTAGCAAATAGTTTAGCTTATTAAAATTAATAGCTATTCTAAAGAAATACAATCAAATCTCAATAATCTTTTATTTACTTTATAACTTACACATTTTGATTAAAGAGCAATGAATGAATCTCATTTATTTGGATTTTTTGTTTGATTTCGTTAAATAACAAATTCACCTTAACAATGCACACATCTAACGTTATAATGAAAGCATTCAATTGCTTTGCTAACTTTTTATGCTTATTTAGGACAAAATTATTTGTGTTTAAAAAAAACCCCTCCAGGATTGATATCTTTAGATGTTTTTATTATTAATTATGTGTATATGTCTGTTCAAACACACACCCAAAACTTAGACTTTCTCTCCTCTTCAAAACGCGTGTACAGAATCCGTTTGGGAGACAGCGTATTTAACACTATACAGTATGTAATAGTACTCAGTGTTGTTGGTTTAAATAAACAAAGCAATATTTTAATAGCAGCACAGAGCCAATGTTTATACTTTTCAAAGTAATGAATCAATTTCTAATAGTTTTTCTTAACTATTAAAGGGATAGTTCACAAAAAATGCTGTTAAGGGGATAGCTATCCACCCAAAATGCTGTTAATTTAATCAATCTGAGACAATTCAATGTTATTTTTTACCCAAGCAAAACATAAAAGATGATTTAAAGATGAAAAATGAAGGGAACTCAAAATGAAAAACAGTCTGTAGAAGAAAGTGAAAATTATTTACAACATTATTACCTTTAAACCATAACCTTTGGCAAATGGACAAACTTGATTCTCTTCTGTGAATTGGTTCTTTCAGACAGTGTTGCTATTTCTGACTTACTTGTTTATTTACATAATCACAGTGTTACAAATTGTAAACACATTTGGGGCTCTATTTTGACGGTCCACGCGCAGAGCGCAAAACGCAGTGTGCAAATGCTTTCAGGGCGTGTCAGAACGCATTTTTGCTAATTTAAGGACAGGAAAATGCGCTTTGCGCTGTGGCGCAGTTTCTAAAAGGGTTGAATTTATTTTCTTAATGAGTTATAGGTGTGTTTTGAGAATAAACCAATTAGAGGCTCATCTCCCATTCCCTGTAAGAGCCAGCTGCATCGCGCCATAAGCGCATTTGCTATTTACTGGACGTAAAGTAAGTCTAAGTGGAAAAACTGAGCATTTCACTTGCAAACAGTTAACAGTTAACAGTTTTCTTTAACAGAAAACTGTTAAACAGAGCATCTACTGCGTGAGAATGAGAGATAATGGATCTACTTTCACTTTCGCTCTTGGATAGGGAAACCTTTATGCACAGACATCAATTAGTCTATAAATAATTAATTGCGTTTGTTAAGCGCAAATATTCATTTGAAAACTATTTCTAAATTCAGTTCTAATTTCCAGCAAACGAATTAATTAACAATAATAACTAAGTGTGGTAAAAAACCTGAGTTATATTCTAATACACATGCTGTGCCCCATATGGTCTAAAACCAGACAGGTGGGCAAATCTAAGCTTGTTGTTAGGAAAACAAATATAAATATGGATATAATAAATAATACTGCTAATATTAATAACATTACACAAAAGCAAATTGTTATGAATGAACTGAAAAAGCCTCCCGAGATGAAGAAGACATAAAAGCAGTGATTGTTCATATTTATGTAGGCTAGAAAATAATATGTTTTGTAATATTTTAATCCTTTAAATTTATATTCTATATCTATTCTTATTACATCCTATATATATCCTTAATATATATATTTTTTATATGTAAAGATATTTGCCTATTGCTCTCTTGTGCGTATTAAGCAGTTTGTAAGCGAGGCGCAACTCTGCGCTGGAGTTTAGACCGGGTTAGTTTTGGTCTAATGAAAAATCTATTATAGATTCTCAAAATAGCAACGCACCAGCAGTGCGCCTCAGAACGCCTTCCTTTTTAGATCAGAACGCCTATGGGCGCACATATGAGCGCTAATGCATTTGCTATTTAAACAGCGTAGCGCAATGTCTCAAAACGACTATTGCGCCAAGCTGAAACTAGCAAAAGATTATTGCGCCGCGCCTTGCGCAACATTGCGCCGGGTGTATGATAGGGCCCTAAAATTTTAAAAGCAACCAATATTGACATGAAATATAAATGTTCAACATGTCTAACACATATCAACAAACTAGTCTTTATTGACCTACCTATTTGCATAAGACTGCAGAAATGAAATTTTGTCCATTTATTGCAGTGCTTGGTTCACATTTACACTTATTACCAACAAACCAATTGTTTGGTCATGTAATGTTAGAGAAAAATAAGTGCTAAATGAGGCATTAAAAGTCATATTATACACTCATATTTCGGTAACACTTTACAATAAGGTTAATTAGTTAATGCATTTACTAACATGAACTAATCATGAACATCACATGTACAGTATTTATTAATCATAATTCAACATTTACTAATGCATTATTAACAACCAAGTCCGTGCTTGTTACCATTAGTTAATGCACCATGAGTTAACATGAACTAACAATGAACAACTGTATTTTCATTAACTAACATTAACTAACATGAACAAATACTGTAGTAAATGTACTGTTCATTGTTTGTTCATGTTAGTAAATGCATTAATTAACATTAACTAATGAACCTTATTGTAAAGTGTGACCCATATTTCTTATTTCACGTAGGGGTGACTGCTGGGCTTGTTTGAAATCAAGTTTTAATTGAGGAACTTTGTATGGGTAAATTGGCATGTCTGTGATGGCTCAAGCTGTGAACTGTTTTAGATGGTTTAGTCTGATTTACTTTGAAAAATAAGAACTGGTTAAAAAAATAATTTGTTTACAAACCAGACATCATTTTGAATGATTTGCCTGAGGCTGCGGATTACAAGTGAATAATGTTTTAATCCTCAGTGAATCCTCAAAATATCATCAGGAACCGCTGGTATTTATTTGAATCCCTGATTCCCTATTATTTTTTTTACCTTTGTGGTGATGTTACCATTCAGCTGTGATATTTTAATCACCAACTTTTTTTTTTTAAACTATTTAAATAATATTTTGAAACATTTCAGAAACATATTTACCAAAAATTTTATTCTGATAAAAAAACTATTATTTCAGTTTAACAAATACTACATCACTAATAGATAAATATAATATTCTTAAACTACAATTCAACTGAAATAAAAAAGAAATTAATACTTTTTAAGCAAGGGTGAATAAAACCGATTTAAATTGCAAGTAAAAACTTAGTGATAAACTTTTTTTTTTATATATTTAATGGATTTTAAAATGGTCTTTTCATCAAAGAAACAAAAACATCACAATTTCCACAAACACAATCGAGCGAAATAAATCTGTTTTCAACATTTATATTAATAAGATTATTTCTTGAGCAAGTCTTTAGAATCATGTTAGAATGATTTCTGAAGAATCGTAACACTGAAGAGACTAGAGTAATCATTCTAAAAATTCAGCTTTGCTTAAATGGGAATAAATTGCATATTTAAATATATGTATAGCTTGTACAGCTTGTTTCAAATGTTTTATTTAATCATCATGAAGACTCTGTGAGCCAAAGAAACAGTGTTAAAAAGGTGTCATACATGTATCTGTATATACTGTAAGTGTGTGTGTATATGTATGCACAAGTGGTGAAAGTAACCTATATTTTAATTTGTTTTGAACTGTGGAGTGTTCCAGTAAAAAAATACAAACAAACCCTTAAGAAAAACATCCAGATGCATTATGCTAATGAGGACATGGTGGGGGCGGGGGGGGTATTCTACTTGTCATGAAAAATCTTACAATGCCTTTTTAATGGTCCTAAGAATAGACTTCATTTTCTTCATGCTACATATAATGTCTTGTTTTTTGCTTCTGGTCTTTGAGGTACAGTTTGACCCAGACATGCTCTTTGTCTGCTTGGAATAGAGTCTTTCCAGACTTTTCTCAAGAGTTTTAATGTGCCGACTGCAGTTATTTCTTTGTTGCTCTGTTTATTACTCTGCTCTCAACCAGCTAGTTGAGAGAACACCGTGGCTTTTTTTGGACACAGCCGAGACTGTCCTGGTGCAAAGAGCACAGAGAATAAATATTACACTATCCTGTCCTTTTCAGTTCCTCCTCCATATTCCCTCTATCGCCCTGCGGGGCAGGCTGTGTGTGTGTGTGTGTGTGAGTGTGTGTGTGACCCAGTGGGTGAGTTGGTGGCACTGTCCTCCTCATTTGCCTTAGGGAAGCTGATGGCCATGTAACATACGAATTAACTTACACACTACTGCACTCAAGCTTCTTGGCACAATGTACATATAAAGACACACACAGACACTTCGCTGTCCATGTGATGCTAGCTACGCACACACAGACTAGCTGTTTGAACACAAACTGTACGCATCATGATGCAACACAAACACACCTAACAAAAAAAACCTCCTTTCCCAAAAGAACAAATATGATTACACACACACACACACACACACACACACACACACACACACACACACACACACACACACACACACACACACACACACACACACACACACAGAAAGAGAGATATACACTGCCTAGATAAATAAAACAACATCACTGTTCGGATTTAAGCAAGCAAACTCTTTACAATCTGTGATTAGATCTTTATTGTGGTACCACTTGTGTGTTTGGCAACACATTTAACCCTAAATTATGTGTTGTGTTGTTATTTCCTAACTATTTCTGAGTGGATAAAGAAACCTGCAGGCACAGGACATCAGCATGACATAATATTGATGTTGTACCCCAACATACCTCAACATCATGGGGACATTGGATTTTGTTTGAAAATAAAAATCGGGTTGACGTCAGAACCTAACATCAGACAAACGTCAATATCCAACCTAAAATAAACCAAATATCAACGTCTAATCATGTTACATCTTGACAATGCATGGACGTTATCACTATGACATCTATCAGACGTTGGATTTTGGTCACTTTCTAACACAACCCAAAATCAACCATATATTAATGTCATTTAAAGATGTTACTGGACGTCAAAATAACTTTATTCTTAGACGCTGGCTAGACATTGAATTTTGTTAATCTGACATCATCGTCATATTGATGTTGTACCCCAACGTCATGGGGACGTTGGATTTTGTTAGGAAATAAAAATCGGGTTGACGTCAAAAACCAACGTCTGGCAGATGTCAATATCCAACCTAAAATCAACCAAATATCAATGTCTAATTGTGTTACATCTTGATTATGCGTAGACGTTACCACTATGACATCTATAAGACGTTAACCTAAAATCCACCATATATTAACGTAATTTGACGACTTATTGAATGTCAAAATAATGTTGTCCTTACATGCTGGCTAGATATTGAATTTTGGTCACCTGACACCACAACCTAAATCTAACCTAATATTAACGTTTTATGATGTTGTGTGCCTGCTGGGGTGTTTAAAAGAGGCAGAAAATCGTCACAGTATTTTCTGTTATATTGTTTATTCTGCATAAAGTCTTATTTCTTGTAGTTTGGCTATCATAAAAACAGTTTTTAGATTTAAAATATAATTGTTATGGTCAATATTAATAATCCCCTTAAGGAATAATTTTTTTCCTAGATCGTTGAAACCATTGTTGTCCAATGACTTGCCTAATGGGCTATATGCACAGCTAGTGCTTTTCAGCCGATGATGAACTTTCGGTCAAAGGTTAATGTGACTATTTTCAATTTCATAAGGTTCCTTTTACAGCATCGATGTTGTAATGTAATTACAATTCATTCAATTAAATAGACTTAAGCATTCATTTGGTTGTTCAAGTGTTGTTCAAAGTGATCGTTTAAACGCAGGCTCCGTTATTAGCAGCAGGCGAGCACAGAAACTGTGCTGGCTGGCTGACTGAAATTAAAAGTCTCTGTGCTTATACCCCATTAACCTAACTTGTCTATTTAACTTACACTGTAAAAGATGCAGGGTTCCACACAATCTCTTCAAGTCATCCTAGCACAAAATTATTAAGTTAATTGTGCTTTTCAGCTCATTTTAAATAGGTAGTTTGAACAAGCTGCGAAAATGTTTTTTTAAATGTAATTAAGACTTATACTAATATCTCACAAAAAACAACTAGATAAATATTTTATTCTGTCATCATGGCATAGACAAAAGAAATGAGCTATTAGAAGTTAGGTATTTAAACTATCATGTCTAAAATGTGTTGAAAAATCTCCATTAAACAGCACTTGGAAAATAAAATCTAGTATCAAATCAAAAATACTTCAGGGGTAATCAGTGTGTCGGTGCTCTTTGGATTAAAGATTCATAAATATATAGAAAATATCATCAGTCCAAGGCACTCAAAAAAAGTAGGTGAAATGTTAAAAAGGGAAAAAAAAAAGAATTCCGAAATGAGGGCTAATCGCATACTGATTTTAGTGTACTATATAGTATGTTAGTATGCGTTTTCAGTCACAGCTATGGTCAAGACAATCTGCTGCAGTTCAACCCGAGCAAGAAAGGTGATTTAGGTGACTTTGAACCTGGTTGTTGGTGCTAGATGGACTGGTCTGAGTATTTCAGAAACTGCTGATCTACTGGGATTTTCATGCACAACCATCTCTAGGGTTTACAGAGAATGGTCCGAAAAAGGTCAGAGGAGGATGACTCAAATAACTCAAATAACCACTGGACAAATCTGCAGCAACTGTGTGATGCTATCATGTCAATATGGACCAAAATCTCTGAGGAATATTTCCAGTACCTAGTTGAATCTATGCCACAAATGATTAAGGCAGTTCTGAAGGCAAAAGGGGGTCCAACCCAGTACTAGTAAAGTGGCCAGTGAGTGTATATTGTGCTGTTTAGATAGATTCATTAATTAAAAAAAAAAAAAATATATATATATTTTATATATATATATATATATATATTTTTTTTTTTAGGGGGTTTTAACCTTTAATGTAGAACAGTGTAAAGTACTGACAGAAAATCATTGGGAGCAAAGAGAGGAAAGATCGGCAAAGGACCTCGAGCTGAAAATTGAACTTGGGTCACTGCGAGCACTTCAGTGTTATATGTTGATGCACTTAACCGCTATTTTATTATCGCAGACGATTCATCAATTCTAACAGAGCTTTAAGCTTACGATGAATTAAAGTGTGTGACAGCATTTTAATGATTATTGAGGGAGTTTGTTTGTTTGCTTTCTAGGCTATATTTAATTAATTCTGAAATAAATCATTAAGACAAAAGTACATTACTAAAGTAAATGAGAACTACTTGGTATTTTTGGGCCCCATGTCTGGAATTTTCTCAGGGTCTCCAACTCACTATAAATCACTTACAGTCTTGTGCATGAATGGTCTAATATCACTTGAATGTTTAAACTGACAGTACTTGAAAATGCATGAACATGATAGGCTGTCTTCAAGAAGCAGCACTGGCTCAATGAATCAGATAAGCTATTTTAGTTACAGTAAAGCAGGGCTAAGAGCAGACAGAGGGAGCTCCTGCTCTCAGCAATGCCATTTTACAGACTTTATACCTGAATAAATGTAAAAATGAAAAGGGAAAACTAAGGAAAGCCAAAGATAGCTGAATTAGTCAAAGATATCAAAAAGACAAGACTAAAAAACAAGCACACGGTTTTATATAGAAAATGCATTTATCTTCGAGAGTATTAAAACACTAAACGGTTCAGATTGCAGTCTGCTCACTGGCTTACTTACGTCTCGACAAATTAAAAGATATTACTGTAGAAATGTGCATGCTCACTGGAGAATTTAAAGGTACATTGTGACCCCATTTCAGATGTGTGGTTACAGTGGAGTGCATGGGAAGAGAGTTTTTATTGTTTGAATAAGTGATGAATATCTTTTTAAATAAATGTCCTTGTATTGTCTCCAGGCCTCTGGTCAAGCTGGAGCAGCAGAAACGAAGAACAAGAGTAACAACGTCACAGGAGGCACACCGAGCAGAAACGCACAACGCCAGTGCAGCGCCTGCGCACGGGTATATGCACACACTATATAGAACTTACTTAGGCTACTTACCTTCAGGCTGATTATATCGAAGTTGATGTTCAGCCACACTGTGTTGGTGTTTCGTAACGTTTAATTGTAATGAGGTGGGTCGTTAACTCAACGCTCAACCCCCAACCTGGAGGACAAGGATATACACACATACACTACAGACAATTTAGCTTACCCAATTCACCTATAGCGCATGTCTTTGGACTTTTGGGGGAAACCAGAGCACCCGGAGGAAACCCACGCCAACACGTGCAGAACATACGAACTCCACACAGAAATGCCAACTAACCCAGCTAGGACTCGAACTAGTGTTTTCCTTGCTGTGAGGCGACAGCACTACCCACTGCACCAAAACTAAAATATTGGAAGACTTAAAGTTACATGAGATATAGACAAAGATATGTCGACAGGATATAGGTAAATAGTTAATTTTGCAGTGTAATATATATTTAAAAATATTCAAATGTAAAATGTATTTTAAATAATCCAATTTAGCACAAGGAGCCACTTTTAGCTAATCTACAGGATCAATATTTCAACTCAGGTTAATATTTCATGGCCACCGGTTTGATAAGTAGCCCTAAAATAAACATTAAAAAATGATAAATTATGACTTTTATTCCGCAAGGATGCATTCATCAAAATGACACTCAATGCATATGTTAGGTCAGGGGTGCCCAAACTCGTTGCTGGAGGACCAGTGTCCTGCAGATTTTTTGCTCCAACTTGCCTAAAAACTAAGGGCGACATGGTGTCTCAGTGGTTAGCACTGTCGCCTTACAGCAAGATGGTCCCTGGTTCAAATTTCCTCCAGGTGCTCAGGTTCCCCCCATAGTCTTGACACACGCTATAAATGAATTGAATAAACTAAATTGGCTATACTGTAAGTGTGTGAATGAATGTGTATGGATTTGTGTTCACATCCATACACAGCTGGAAGAGTTGCAGCTAGAAGGGCATCTGCATCCAGCTGGGAAAATCAAGCAGTTCATTCCACTGTGGCAACCCCTGATGAATAAAGGGACTAAGGAAAATGAATGAATGAATGAATGAATGAATGAATGGATGGATGAATGAATGAATGAATGAATGAATGAATGAATGAATGAATGAATGAATTAATGAATGAATGAATGAATGAATGAATGAATGAATGAAGAGTTGATTTGCTAGCCCAGGTGTGTCTGATTGGGGTTGGAACAAAACTTTGCAGGACCACGGGTTTGGGTCCCCCTGTGTTAGTTCATGATATTGATTTCTGAATAATCAAATGACACTGAAGACTGTAGTAATGGCTGCTGAACAGTCAACTTTTAATTAATATAGAAAACTGCATTTTTAAACTAATAATTGAACTGGTGAACTGTGGTTCAAGTCCTGGCTGATCCAGAATGCCTTTCTGTGCAGTTTGAATTTTCTCCCTATGTTCACATGGGTTTCCTCTAAGTACTCGGATGTCCCCCATAGTACAAAGACATGTGTTATAGGTAAATTTGATGAAGTAAAATTAGCCATGTGTGTTAAAGGTTTAGTTCACCCAAAAATGAAAATTCTGTTATAATTAATCTCATGCCGTTCCAGCCTCCTGAGACCTTTGCTCATTTTGAAACACAAATGAACATATTTTAGATGAAATCTGAGAGCTTTTTCATCCTCCATAGACAGCAATGTTCTTAAGGTTTTCAAAGTTCAGAAAAGGAACCAAAACCATTAAGAAAACGTTCCATGTGACTTCAGTGGTCCAACTATAACCATATGAAGCTTCAAAAACACTTTGTGGGCCAAAACCTGTAAAAACTACTTTGTTTGCCTTTGTCCTCCCTTCCCTGTCAGGTCAGGGTGTGTTTACTATGGGTAATATGACATTCTTATTGTTCATTTATTTTGTGTTACAGTCAGCAGCATAAAGCCGTGGTCACACTGCACATTTCACCCCAGACTTCCATTATATGCATACAAATGCAGCCACTTGAAACGCACGATTGTGCGACAAGTTTCACATGTTGCTGCATCCAGGGTTCAAGGTTGGTGAACTACGAATTTACATCATATTATTGCTTGAGACAAATAGAAGAATAGTAGTGTAACTACCCGCCTGTTAAACAGTCCACGTTTTCCAAATACTGATGTCCATGTGTTTTATTTATTGAACACTGTAAAAAAACTAAAAAGACAAGCAAACCAATGTTTCACATAAACACAACATAATCAAAAGGACATCAAAATAATATACAAACAATATTTCCCTCACTGTGCTGGCCTGATGAATTGCTGTAGAATAATCAGGAGCATGTAATATTAATCTGCATTGAAAATTTCACTATGCTGTCTGAACCAACTCTCGCAGGTTAAATTAATCAGGGAGGAACGTGATCCTCTGACTCAATCCAGCCAGAAACAAGGATATTTAAAACAAACATAAACCAATACACATTCAAATAATGACATACTTAAAATAACGAAACAAAATACAAGCTGACCGATTAGCGTCAGCTACAAGAATGGTCACATTCTTTTATTTGTTTCAAGTAATAAATGATGCAAATTTGTAGATGATAGAAATGTAAAATATGGAGAAATCACTCTTTTACCAGTTCATTTTTTTCAACACTCTAAAATATTATTATGCATTCTTAAACTTAAATTACAGGTGCCATACAAGTGTTGTGTTCCCCATAGTAAACATGAACTCTAATTTGATGTGGAGAACATGGGTTAAAAAAAAAATTGGCAGACAAGTGTTCTTGAAGCTTCATGTAATGAGTTGAACCATTGAAGTCCTAATGGAATGTTTTGACAAGATAAATCTCCAGACCCTTGCGGTCTATGGAGGATGAGGGTGCTCTTGGATTTAATTTAAAATATCAAAGTTTTGTTTAAAGATGAAAGATGTAAGGTAATTGAAATGACACAAAGGCTAGTGATTAGTAAGACAATCTTCAATTTTGGGTAAACTAACCTTTTAATAGGAGTGTGGGTGTTTCCCAGCACTAAGGGTTAGGACTCATGAGTCAGTGACTCTTAGGTCTCGGTTGTACATCCAACTGTATAATATATGTCAGACCAATTGGAGAATCTTTCTTTTGTAGGAACCTCTGATAAAGGGAATGAGCCTTAAGAAGCAGCCTCAATCTTTTTGACTGATGTACATTCACTGTTTCCACAGGAAGAGCAGTTGGCCTCACAGAATCAGGACTTGTACTTTCCGGGCTTTGGGATAGACACGAGTCTGTCTGGAGACGGGCCTCTCTCTGAAGCTGCTGCCATGTTTGCTGGTTTGCCACCCGGTCATGCCCTGTTTGACATTCGCCGGCGCTTTGTGGAACAAGCGAAACGGATCGACACCATCTCACGAGCCGTCTTCCCCCTCAGCTTCCTCGTATTCAACGTGTTTTACTGGGTCACTTATAAAGTGCTTCGAAACGAAGACATTCACCTTGCACTGCGACCCTGACACCCTTTAGGACTTCTGAACTTCCCGTTATACCTTCTTGTGAACCAGTTTTGGTCCAGCGTGAGGATGAGCTCCTTTATCAAAGACATTTATAAAATCAAACCAGTCTATGAAGCGGTGCAACAAGTTCTCTCTGCATGAGTGAGAATATATGCATGAGTCTGAGAGCACTTTAACAAAGAGCTAAATAAACCTTTAGCTTATATGAAGAACGGCTGATTCACTCCTGACCTTTGCTCTTTTTTTGTTTTTGCACAGAGCACATTTGTTCTTGTCCGTTGTAAAAAAAAATAAATGTTATATATGAATTTTCCCTCAGGGCTGCTTTTTGAAGAAATTGAATCAGTTTAAAACAATTGATCTTTTGTCTAGTCACAGATATCAATAAAGGAATCTGTGAAAGAGCAAGTGAGCTTAAAGCAAATCAGGAAACTACCAATGTAAACTTAAAAAAAAGTCAATAAGAACTGATAAAAGTTTGTTGTTTTTACTCAAATTCCACAATTTTAACTGGGTTGACCTGACAATGTGTCTGTACATACTAGAGAGAGGGGGAAACAGGTTAAGCCTTAAGACATAACATCCATAAGTGTCCATTAAGTGTACAATTCCTCACCTTAAAAATGAAAGTGTAGCATGTTTCCACATTTCATCTCTGACTACACACAACACAGTGTGAGTTCAAGTATGAATCCATCTTCTACTGAGGGATGCATAATTCGCTGTTCACCAAAAGCAGCACAAAATGCATAACAGGTCTGTTGTTGAAGTAACACTTTTTAAAGTATTTATGGCGACAGAGCTGCGATTTGGCCCCCAACAGTGCATTTAATTTTGGAAGCACAGTTTGGTGCTGATGTTAAAAATAAAACAGAAGTCATCATTACTGTATACAACTTTTATTGACAGCGATGGTAATCCACAAAAGAAGCACTTGGCCCAGCTTAAAACTGGATGACCTGGCCCTGTAAGACAGAAAAGAGAACATGCATTAGAAAAGGTCACGAAAGATTTTTCAGTGGTTCTGCTTTGGTGCCAAACGTCTAGCCATTCAACATAATACAAGTTCAATTGCCATATTACTACATAAATAAGTTGGCTTGACATCTCCGTATCGGTGTAAAAATAAGGTACAGAAAAGATTTATTCGAAATTCCAAGCATTAAATTAAATATAAATGTATTTTATTATTATTTTCTTTTAATCAATTGACAATGAAATCACGGTTACGCTCTCAGGTTTACTGCTAATTATTTTAGTGAATAGTCCAGGGTTTCCACAATCGTTACTTCAGTGATTCCAGTTAGCTATGAATTAAACCATCACATTATTTTTTTAAAAGTGGTTGACAGATTGCCCTTACAAAAAGTACCATATCCAGCTAATACAGTTCACTGTACAAATCCATTAAATGGATGGTGTAGATCACAAATTGCCATAATTTAACAATAATGGCTTCAAACCACTCCTTAAAGATATTATGATTATAATAAATAGCTGTACTTGTAGAATGGCTGTTTTAATTGACATGGCATCTAGTAAGTTCATGTATTTTGCTCTCACCTTTCTCTTCTTGTCTCCTCCCAGCTCAAAGTGTTTGCATCTCTTAATGGCCAGCATCCTCTTTGAGCGGCAGTTAGGCTCCACGCACTCCAGCCTCAGCACGATCTTCTTTGTGGTTTTAGCCTATGGCAAGAGAAACAAATTACTGTACACCTGATATCCAAACATCTATACGATAAAAATGTAGAAAAACTGTGTTTGTGCCCTAGTCTAAATCAATTTAAGATAATCATTTAAGCCATTTCAATAAGATTTGAAAACACAAAAGATTCTTCAGGCTCCAGTTACACTTGTATTAATCTGATGGTTTGATTAAGTGTCCAGAAAACACAGATCAATGTTTGAAACCAACAGTAAATTTAATCTCAAAAGCATCAGTGTGCAGAAGTGATATTTACATAGCAAATATGATCAAATGCATGCAGCCAAGCACTACCTCCAAATGCGATTCAAAGAGCAGGTCATATGTGGTTTAAATAAAACCGTATTTGTAATTCACGTAGCTTTCCTTCAATGTGAAGTCTGCAAATGTAAAGTAAACGATGTAGACATTTGTGTCGGAAAATTTCATACTTTCCTACTTTCTATCATGCTAAATTAGAATAGTAGTAAAGTATCCAAGTAGTATGTCTGTTTATTTTATATATATATATTAAAACTGAATTCAAACAAACCAAGATGACCTAATACTTCTAGGAAGATTCTGAAATGCGCATCCAATGAATGCTTTACTATCCCATGATACCACGCAAGAGAATTCATGAATGGGAGTGAAGCAATGCAACTAACATGTGGAGATCACATGATGATGGAAATGGCAGATGCAGTACAGCCGAATTCCATTCATGCTGTATAGAATGTTCTTTTCTAATGCTTGTGTAGTAAATTAAAATGTAGTACCTAGTTTAGGAGGCAATTTCGGACACGGCCATTGTCTTTTAAAAGACAAATTATCGCTTTCTTAAAAATCTTGTGTCTACTAGCAATCTACGTTAAAACAATTTAAGTAATACATGTGCAATTCTTGCTTGCCCACAATGTGAACACTTAAGTTTCCAACAAGTTATAGATACAGCCAGCTGACCAGAGCAGGGTCGGCTTATGAGAAAGTGGGGTTTACAGATTTTAAGTCAGACCTAAGAAAACAAGGTTTTCTGACTTTAGATGCACTAACTGCTGTTGGGTACTCAAACACAATATCGAGACACTTTATAATACGATTTGACCTGCTTTATAAGTGACTTGATCTTTGGGCCAAACTATTTTAGTTGAGCATAACCTACTTCTGACTGGACTGCATGACAGTCTTTGGATACATTTACACAACACTGTTTCAACTTAAAACAGCCATTTGTTTATTTACATAATACTAACATTTGAGGCCCTAAAATTAGATTTTTTTGATGATCTTCATAAACTATATATTAAACCCTTTGATCAACAATTAAGTTACAGTGGTCTGCATATTTGAGCACACCTCATTTTAAAAATGAATTTTATATCAATATCTCTGTGAATATAGGCAATGTATTTAGGTGCATTAAAACAAAACAAACTAATTGAACAGATATATTAAAATAATATTTTAGTCACCAAACATATCTAGAAATGTAAATACAATTAAATTTAAGCAAAATCTTGCAAAAATAAAATACAACCCACAAAACCAACTAGAACTTTTCAAGTTTTTTTTTTGCTTCTCTTGATTTTTCCTTTTTAAAATTTGTATTTAATATTTTTCAATAACATAAATGGCTGTACTAGTTTTTGGACTGTTATTTTAAGTTATTTTGTTAAATAAGAACAGATTTGGCTTCAGTACGGACTATTCGAATGTACATGCACAGATACAATATTGTATAGCTTCCTATAAAAACATGAATTTAGAAGATTTGTGAGGGGTGTAGTTTAAAATGCCGAGCACTGTATACGCTTATTTAAATAAATTAAACATGGTTTAACAACTTTTAAAATGACTTTACAATACCCTAATACGAGTGTAAAACAAAACAATCAATCTGATTCGTTAAAGCTGGGGTTCCCATTTTTTCACAGGTAGCAGATTTAAGGACTTTTTAAAAGCACCATTAATTTTAAACCAAGCACTTTTATAATTTAAACCCCAGCATATGTAGCATCTCGAAGGTCCTTAATGTAGTAATATTTTACTTATACTTACTATTTACATTAAAATGTCAGAGTAATTTTCAAAACTTGACCATTTTTAAGAACTATAATAAAATTGCTGAATTCCGTACTGGTGATATTCAATTTCGATTTCTAAAATACTGATAAACTGTGTAATTTGTCTGTGTTATTGTAGAAGATTAACAATTTTTTAAGTAGCAAGTTCTGGTTCTGCATCAATACTAAAGAAACGTCACTGTCTTTGACAGTACAATTGTTGAAATCAACCCATAAACAAATTTAATTTAGGCGCTTTCAAGAATCTGTGCTGGTTTAAGTACTTTCCAGGACTTGCATCCATATGTCTGAAATTGAAGTACTTTAAGAAGTGTGGGAACCCTGTAAATCCCACACTCATAAATATTACTTTAACTTACACATGGCAACCCTTGCTTGCATACATACTCCTGCATGACCGACATACCTTTTTTCGGAAAATAGGCTTGGTCTGTCCTCCATAACCACTCTGCTTTCTGTCGTAACGCCTCTTTCCTATAATACACAGGTAAACAAACGCAATTAATTCTTCAGCCAGTCAGGTCTACACGCCGGTCGTCTCTGTCAGCTCTCTGGACTTACCCTGGGCGTACAGAGAGTCTTTACCCTTCTTGTACTGGGTCACTTTATGCGGCTGGTGTTTCTTGCATTTTTTGCAGTACGTCCTGCGGGTCTTCGGTACGTTTACCTGGAGAGAAACACATTTAGCATTACTGAAATCTGCGGTCTGAGATCACTAAAGACACGCTAAGTTAAACGAAGTAGCATTTAAGCTAATCAGCGTTTCCATGAAATGTACACAATTTTCTCAAGTTAACAGATGTGAAAATGCATTCAATTACATAAAAGGCACAAGGGTATTGCTTTAATAAAACTATGTATTGTAACAATCGTACACGGTTAGAGCTAAAGCGGCGACATTACGAGTCAGGGAAGCACTAAATACATACAAATAATCATCTCATTCATTATATAAACGACTCAATAAAACATTTAATATGAAGCTGAGACTGTATACATTCTTATTGTGCTGTTTGTATGAACCTAGGATGTCCACATATTTAAGATTAAAACAGATTTAGGATGAAACTCCACAGGACAATATTACGCACCATGGTTGCCCTCGCGGCGCAGGAGCAAAGAGGAAGTATAGACGTCACTCAGAGCATTAGTACCGGGTCGCGCAAGAGACTCTCGCGCTGTTTGCTGCTGCTGCTGCTGCGTGATGATGCTACCACCTAACGGTCGACATACCAAACACACTGTCCGCTCCGCACATATGAGTGAGAACATTGATATAGCTATTTATAATGCCAACGACAACGCTGAAGCTCGATAATAATCTGCAAAAATGTTTTTTGCGGTGTTTTCTTGAAACGTGACTACAACGGTAAACGTTTCTAAACACACACTTAAACATCGTTTCTTTTTTGTCATTCAGCGAACGTTAGTCAGAAAAATGGTAAGACGCCTTATCAAGCATTAATATTAAGCAAGAATTGTTGTTGAAAGTCATAAGAATGTCAGCTTTTACTAAAAACTAGATGTCGAGCAAACGCCTCAAAATATCTGCTGTTAATTATTCGTATGAATGTTCTTACTAAGTTAAAGGGCACCTATTTTACCCCTTTTTCAAGATTTAAGGTAAGTGTTTTGTGCCACCAGAAAGTCTTTGTAAAGTTTAAGCTCAAAACACCAGATCACATCACATTTATTATTATACCTTTCAGGAGTTTGTAATTTTATGCTTTGAACATTTTGTAGCTGTTTTTGTTACCTCAACGTGTGGTTTTAATGCTGGCTTTCCTCACCCACCATTCCCCCACGCATCTGTCAGAGTGTTCCTGTCTCCAACTGCGTCAGATAAACAGCACAGTGACAGACATGATGGAAGCAGATTTCACGTAACATTTGTGGGAAATACTACAGTAAGAACTTTACTAATGAGAATTTGACGTATTTGTTAATTCAAGCCTTTCTGTGATAATGAGTCACACAATATCGTTACGAAGTTAAGCTTCACACTGCTTTTGCAAGATAAATGTGACACTATGCATGTTGATATCCACTGCTGTATGGAAGATCCGTTATGTTATGGTTATGTTAATGTGCAAAACGAACCTGATTTAACGTCATGTAAAACTCATTCTTGATTATATTTGTTGATTTATATAATCCCAGTTGCTTTGCGCATGTCTTGTCTTGTTGATATGATTTTATGCGTTATTAAGGAGAAATGTTAATACGTGGCTGTCAATCAATTCAGTGGGCCGGGAAACCGCACTCCTACATCACATTACGGTCAGTCTCAAAATGGGAGGGATTTGGATGTTAGGAAATGTATGAAAAGATCTTTTTGGATCTTTTTGCAGTCATTTGCCTCATTTTCTGTTAAATTACGAGGCTCAATTACAGCATTTTAGTGACATTTTAAGCACTAATTTTTGCTGGATTTTCTTGTCAGATGGTTATCATTAACACATTTTTTGATGTAACAAAAATGTTTCCCACATTTGTGTCAAAGTGCTTTCCATACTATTTTATGTTTACAAAAGTGTATGTTTATTTACAAATGTGCATTTAAACTTTACATAAAGTTATTAAAGTTTTATAAATAATGTAATGAGATTAGAATTTTAGAAATATGAAAAAATACTTTTTTTTTTAAATGCTAATTTATTATCATCCATAATAAAAACAAACAAACAAAACAACAACAACAAGGAATCTGTAAAGACTTTTTTTTTAATAAAAAATGTAGTCTAGAGGCAAATAACAAACTGGCCAGCTCATTTTGTCAGACAGAATTTGTACATTTAAATATTCATTAATAATTAAATTTGTCTTCTTCGATTGGTTATTTTCACAGTTTATGATGGCATACTCTCAGAAAAGGAACGAATAAGGGTGCTAAATTCTTGACATGTCAATTGGTACTATACAGCATTGTAAATTGTTTTAAATATCTGACTTCAAATTTTAAATCACATTTTCTTCTTGCCATCATTTGAACCTATAGAATGCCAGAACCATGAAAAATGATAGTCTATAATAAGTATGTTGGTAGGCTTTGCTCAGATAAAATTAAGATCTAAATGCTCTAAATGACCAAAAACATAAACAGAACAAAAAGAAAAACAGAATCGTAACATTTTAATGTAGAAGAAGAAGAAGAAGAAAAATAGCTCTTTTATAGTGGTTTTGACCACTTTTTTTTTATCTGGTCTAAGGTTAGACCAGTGAAACCAGCTGAACACCAGTTTAGCCAAGCTGGTAGAACAGCTTCCGTTTATGCTACAGTCATGCCCAGCCCACCTGCTTATGCTGGTTTTAGCTATTTATGTTTCAGCAAGATTAAAATCCAAAAACTCTGTTAAATCTGTTCTTTATTACTTTTAATTTTTTTAAAATGTTCCTCAATTGTTGCTGTTCCAGCTAAATGACAAATAACTAAAAACAAACTTTATTTAAAATAGGGTTTATAAACGTTTTAATATCTGAATAGCATTAAAAAGACAATTAAACTGCTCATTTTTATTTGGCTTTTCAAAAAAAGAACAATTAAAGCAAGCAGCTAGCAGAAAGAGAAAAGAGCACCGGCAGTGCTGCTGTGTGCCCGCTGGCCTTCTGAGAAGCTGATATGGACTGGCACATGCAGCATGCGGCTGGCTGGCAGTATCACCATGGCGACACTCACTAGGTCATTCCTGATGAGCAGTAACAACATCTGCCTGACCCAATGACTTCAAGGTGCTTTCTGCACTGCACACTGCACATTATTCTGGCCTGCTTGATGATACTAGAAAATCATGCCTGCAGATTCAGAGTCTAATTTGACATGCCCTTTGAATAAAAACACCCTCTCAACCATCCATACACATTGCATGTCCTGGAGCTTTGATTAATAACACCTGATTGTACATGCTCGCCTTTGGCTCTCTTCATGCAGATTAATGAGGTTAATTAAAGTGAAATAATATGAAAAGACAAAGAGCAAACATTGTATGTGTGTATGACTGCTGCTCTGTTGTTCAAGGGCAAGCGATTGAAATGTGTCTCATTTGCAAACCTAGAAAGGCCTCATATGAAAGCTTTTTGTAATGAAACAATGTTTTGACAACAGGTCAAGCTTTTGACTTGGATTCTGAGTAGGCCTGCATAAAATTGGAAAAAATGACAGTAGTGCATCCACATAAAATATACAAAATTATACAAATAAATACCAAATAAAATAAAGCACAGATGAACACAACATAACAAAGATAAAAATGAAATCATTTTTGATGGACTCTAACTACATTTAGCTACAGAATCGCAATAATCAAATGTAAATTAACACTGTATAGTTGTTATTGTATATATAAACAATCTTTGTTAAAGTGCCAAACTTTGTGTCAAATGGTTTAAATTAGCTTTAAGTCTTAGTCACTGGGCTTAAAAATACATTAAAATTAAAACCTTACACATTATTAGAACCTATTGGATTAGGTCGAGTTTTATTAATCCCATTCCCAACATGACCTTGCATATTCTGTGACTATTTCAGGTTTGCACATTGCACATCGATAATGAAACAATATAATGTGTAAACCAAATTCTGAGAAAATGTCATGCTGCAGGTTTCCTGGGATTAACATCTTGGGGTTTGCCAAAGTGTTGCTCATTTTTAGCCCAAGAAGAGAGCGAGTTACGTTAGTGCGAAAATAGTTTGTGTAAACTGCACTTTAAACAATGTAAAGAAAAGACTTGAAATTCAAAATTATTATAATCCTTCACACAAAAGACTTTCTTTAATTTATTATGCTTGTTCATTCATTCATAAATTAATTAATTAATTAATTAATTAATTCATTCATTCATTCATTCATTTTCAGCTTAGTCTCTTTAATAATCAGGAGTCGCCATAGTGGAAAGAACCACCAATTTATCCAGCATATGTTTTTACGCAGCGCATGCCCTTCCAGCCACAAACCAACATTGGAAAACACCCATACACTCCTGCATGCACATAAATACATCACGTTCAACTTAGCTTATTTAATTCTCCTATACCACATGCCTTTGAACTGTGGAGGAAACCCACGCGAACATGGGGAGGACATGTAAACTCCACACAGAAATGCCAACTGACCCAGCTGGGGCTCGAACCCAACCTTCTTGCTGTGAGGCGATCATGCTACGTATTGTGCCACATGACGCCTATGATTTTTCATATTAATTTAAACAAAGTGTTTCTTCCACAATATTTATAGAAATTTTACAAAACACTTAACATAAAAAAAACGTGAAAACATTGTTGTTTAATGTGCAGTTTCATCCCTGATTATGTGGTTGCTTTTTTAGGAATGGAAATGCATTTTTCCCATATCGCAGTGGAGCATGCTGTCCACAGGGGGGCGTCCAACAGCTGAAGGCTTCTGCATTGATTTTGATTGTGATAGAAGACAAGTTTATGCTGACATCCAGGGAATTACCAAAGCAAAGGTGAATCATTTGAACCTTTTTAATACAATTATAGGTTGTAGTATTTAATTTTGAGAACTTTTCACATTTTCAGATATGTCATTGTGGGCACACTGCTTTAGAGAAAATTGTTTTCATTTTTATTAACATTTAAAAAAAATAGGTTATTTGTTTTCCTCAGTATCTAACAAGCAACATATTAAAAACCTTAGCACATGATCTAATGCAGAGACACTGTTTTTATTTTATGTCACACAGATGCATTTAGTTTGAGAAAAGTCTTGAGTTTTTGGGCTCTAGAAATTTGGTTATTTTTTAATGTTTTTTTGTGTAACCTGCTCCAGAACAAGTTTTATTCTGAGTTAGAGATAGCAGACCCAAATTGGACCAGTCAGCTGCAAGTAGAGTCAAATATCTAGTCCAGGGGTGGCCAACCCTGTTCCTGGAGAGCCACCTTCCTGTAGATTTCAGTTGCTACCCATATCAAACACACCTGAACCAATTAATTAGGACCTGAACACCACGTGATAATTACAGGCAGGTGTGTTTGATATGGATTACAACTGAAATCTGCAGGAAGGTGGCTCTCCAGGAACAGGGTTGGACTCTAAAAGCATTTTTTTGCTAATAATTTCAACTGGATATCAGGCATTGTGAAACCACTTAACCTGAGATTAATCAGCTTACACCATTTGAGTTTGTTTGAGTGAACAGGGCATTAAATAAAAAAAATAAAAAACTTTAAGATGAAAGATGACACATTTAGGATGCGAGTAAATTACATTTAAGTGGGAAAATAACAGTAATTCAATGTTGGGCTTTGAAAAATTTTGTTTAGATTACTGTTATAAAAGTGCTATAACAAATAGCATTGAATTACTGTAGAATTATGTATATGTATGTAAATGTGCTGTTTGCCACGCTTGTAAAATGATGGAAATGTTTTGAAAATGCAAATGAAAAGTGCTTGAAAGGGGCTTCAATTTGACTTTGGAAAAGGTGTAAACTCTGGGATTTGTCAGACTGTATCTTACTCTGCAACCTGGAGTTTGTTTAACTCATTTTGTGCAACATGCCTCTGATGCATTACCAGTGTACAGACCTCTTCATCAAACCAAGATCAGAGGGTGAAGGTTTTGATGCTTTTGAGAGCCTCTCTTCCATTTTATGACTCATGGAAATCATGCTTATGGATAAGGATAAAGAGATTTTCAGTACTGTAGTGCTACATGCCAATAAAGGGATTCATTCAAAATATGGTCTCACATAGCCAGATCTATATAGTCTATAATCTCAAATATCTCAAATCTGTCATCAAGTGCCTCATCTACATTTACCCATTTAGAAGACGCTTTTGTCCAAAGGGACTTACAATAGACCTACTGCTGACCTGATGCCGGTGCATAGCAGAAATTGTTTAAAAGACAAAAGTCCTTTCATGTTGTGATCATAGGCTTACTTTACTGCTGTTATTTCTCACCGCTGTCATTTTTTTTTGTGTGTGTGCAGCACATCTTCGTCTACACATCATTCTCAACAGCATGGTCTGCATTTGGATTCTGGTTATCACTCTAATGCTGCAAAGGTATTTGCTAAATATTTTTAATTCTAAGCAAATAACAAGACATAATGACACAAGTAAAATACATATTTTCATTTAGCAGACACTTTTAGAATAAAATGGGGATGACTTCAAAACATAAAACAAAATAATTTGTAGTGGGTTTCCTTTTATTCCTAAGGGTTTAACAGTGGGATTTTTCAATTTATTAAGTTAATTAAATAATGTCTGTGGTAAACATAATTAGGCAATTCTTTAATGTTTGGTTTTACAATGCAATGGACATCAGTATAAAAAATATGTATTTTAGAAAACTTGTTTATTTTTTTAAAATATGTAAATAGACAAGAATGTTTGTGGAGTCTGTGCATGAATTTTTGCAGTTTAGCTTTAAGTATTGTCAAATTATGTGTACTAAAACCTATTAAATCACATTTTACTCATAAAAAAATAAAACATTATAGAACCCCATTGATAAACCATTTGGGAACGCGCAGCAAGCTAGTCTTCTGGGTTTTCACATCATCCCTGCATGACTCTATACATCATTGCAGTATATTCAGTCTTGTGCGCTACATACAGCACTGTATGCATGAGAGCAAGCACATGCAATAATTAGCTGGCTGCAGTTTAATTAGTGGCCACCGGTGTCACTAATGAAAAGGGCTTCTGAATTATACATATTAGCCCCTAATGAATACTTTTAAAGGATTAGTTAACTTCACTAAACGGAGAAAAATCCTGGAATTTTTTTCTCAGTAACCTTTTTGACTGAAGAGAGACATCTTGGATGACAGAGGATGAGTAAATTATTTTGAAATTTTCTGCAAAAAATATGAGGGTAAACTTATATTTTTGTAAGGACACACTAAATTCATTAAAGAAACAATACAATCGTAATAAGTTATTGTTAGTTCAAAAAGTTAATGTTAGTTAATGTATTTGCTAACATGAAAAACAGTCCATTTATGACCGTATTTATTAATTTTGTTAATGTTAATGAAAAGACAGTCATTAATACATTTTTAGTCCTTGTTAACAGTGCACTATATGTTAACTAGCACAACTTTGGGTTTTAATAATGCATCAGTGAATCTTTCTATCTATCTGGCTGTCTATCTGTCTGTTTGTCTGTCTGTCTGTTTGTGCATCTGTCTGTCTGCCCACCTGTCTGTATCTCTGTCTATCTGTCCACCTGTCTGTCTCTGTCTATTTTTCTATCTGTCTGTGTCATTTTTTCTCTATATTTCTTACTTTTAAAATATATGTTGTAATCATCAAATTTCTAGTCTGAAAATCCCTGAGATAGCATAAATGTAAAATACATTTAAATGTAAAATATAACTAAATTGTTTCAAGTAATGATCCTACAAATCTCTAATTTTGATTCCATGCTGCTCGATTTCATTTGCATAATCGTTGGCCTGAAATACAATCATCATATAATTTACTGTAATTCATACATATTCTGTGATTCACATGGTACAGTCCTTGTCTCTTTTTTAACCTAAATCCTCTATTTAATAGCAGTGATGCGTAATTGCTTCAGTTGTTTCTGAAAGCAGAATACACCAGTTTCTGCAGACAAATTGCAGCCCAAATCAGTGTTTTCTGGGTGTGTGCATTTCTAAAACATCTGTCTGTCTCTTTAAATCTGAAGCAGCTATGCTACAGTGACACGTGTGTGTCCTTTCCTCTGCTCTCACTCAGCTGTTTGAAATGATGACAGATGCCTTATACACACACACACACACACTCAAGATATCTCCCACTGAATCGTCAGGTTTCGCTTCTGACCTTTTCTAATGACATAATCCACCTCTCCAGTGAATTTGTCTTTCTCAGCACACATGTAATTTGCACGCTTCTTCCTTTCTGAATGTCCTTAAACACACATGCACCCTGTGTGTGGCATCTGCCCAACACTACTGCTGAGGCTGTGACCTCCAGTACCTCAGCATCCCTGTGGTTGTTTTCTAAACCAATCTGTTCCCTTTTTCTTACTGTTCACCAACACACACGTACACACGCATACACACACTAGCCCGCCCCCACGGTGCAGATAAATGTCCCTAGTGACACTGAAAAATGTCCCCCGCTTGCTCTCCTCTTTCCTTTACACCTGTTCCACACCTTCCTCTTGTTTCCTTGCCCTGCATGAGGTGCATTTCTCCTACAGCATTTCTATCTCCTTTTGTGGCCAATGTGCCATCCTTATGCCTCGTCTTTTCCTTTCTCTTTCTCTCTCTTCTCTTTCTCTGCCACCCCCCTTTGCCTTCATCCTCTTCCACCCCCTCCCTTTTTCCCTCTCTCTCTCATTCTCTCGCCTCTCCCTCCCTCCCTCCCTCACTCTGAGGCACTGCAGTAAAGTCTGTTGATGGGATTGAGGTGGTTTTTTTGCGCTGAGAGAGAGAGAGAGAGAGAGAGAGAGACTGCAGCATGCTGCATTGCAATCACACTTGAGCACATGAGAATCTGCCCACAAAAGCACACGTGTGCATTCATTCAGCCGCCGGATCCTCTGCAGCAGTGCGATGCTAGCCGAGTGCGTGATCTCATTCAAAGCGGGTAACTTGTGTCTTTAGGTGTCTAAATCTGCTGTCCCCCCCCACACATACACGCAAATCAGCGACTCCTCCCACTCCTCCTCCGAACCCCCATCCACCCAGGTCGACAGCAGGACGGCGTAGAGATTCTGGACACAGCTCTGAAACCGGACACGGACGTACGCAGGCAAAGACTCAGCTTTTGATTCTTGTTCCAGCCCAGGGATTATAATGCAGTGTTTGTTTGCTGGAAGATTTCTCTAAGAGACTGAGAGCTTTTGGTGGGTGACTGTCTTGCGTGTGCGTGCGTACCGGTTGTTTTTTCTGAGCTGTTGGACTGACGCACGGATACTGCAGCAGAACTGCAGGGGCCTGGACACTAACCTGGAGGACATGAGGACCCAGCGGATCCCCCGCCCCTGAGCTCCAGACCCCACTGCTGCTGCACATTCTGCTGAGGTGCTGCTCTCTCCTCTGCTCTGGACATTTTTTTGGATGTGTGTGTGTGTGTGTGTGCTAGGTTTTCGTGCTGCAATGTTCTTTTGCTATTGAATGTATGGGGCCTAGTGCTCTGTGTGTGTCAGTGATGGCTGAAAGATTGTGACAGAGAGTGTCTGTGTCGTAGCTGTCTGCTGACTGCTCTGTGCATGTGTATGTGTGTGTATGGTGTAGCTGAGCAGAGCTCCCAGAGGCCGACAGGATGCTGACAGCTCGCGATGGAGCTAGAGATGAAGCTCAGAAGCTGCACAGGAAATGGATGAAGCACCAGGCCTTCATGGCCGAACTGGCCCGCAACAAAGAATGGCTCGCCAAGATTGAACAGGTGAGTCACGAGAGCTGAAATTTAAAACATGGGGTATAGGGAGAGGCAGGGTAACTGCATGGGCTGTCCAACATTCTGGCAGATTTAAACCAAATCACATTCATTCCTGTAGCCCATCAAAAAAAAAAAGGTGACTGTGAAGACTTGTCTGTGTCTGTTTTTCCAAAGAGTCTTGAAAAATGTATCATGGTTTTCCCACAAATAGTAGGCAGAACAACCTTTTTATAACAAAAAGTCCTTTTTAACACCAAGTTTGCATATTATAATGGTTTCTGAAGTATGTGATACTGAGTACTTCAATTAGGGATCAGATATTTTAAATAACTGGAATAATATTTCACAATATTACAGTTTTTTACTGTATTTATGATCAAATAAATCCAGCTTAGGGAAGCATTTGAAACTTTCACCTGCTTGATCATTGTGCATGCTCTTTGGGGACTTTCATTTTGGGAAGCTTACAAGAAGAATAGAAAGCCAACAGGCAATAAGCTGAATCTATTACACGTATGTTATATGATAGAATGAGGATGGATTTAGGATTTGATAAGATTGGGTTTTGATAAGGTCATAGATCATAGATCTGTTGAGATTTTCAGGACTGGTTAAGAATAAATGGAGGAAAAAATCAGTATTGGTTGAGAAGAGGATTTGGAATTGGTTGTGGATAGATCAAGGAGAGATATAGCATGGGTTGTGGATTTGTTGAAGACATTTGGCCTTGATTGAAGATGGACTGAGAAAAGATCCATTGATTTGAGAAGAGCTGAGAACAGGTTCTGGCTTATAGAGATACATTTGGAAAAGGATATTTGAAAGGTAGTGAACTGTCTTTTGTAATCATGCATGTTTTTTTTTGTACAGTGAAGCCCAAATATTGCTCTAGATTGCAAGAAATGCAATGCAATGTTTTGGTTATGCAATCTTTATCAGTCATGTAAAACCAGAGAATGACACATGGCAGTGCCCAGGATTTTTCTGTGCTCTTCATAATATTTCCTGTGTCCATTCAGTGTGCTTCTCAGAGACCATGAAGGTGTTCATATTGGGTGCTTTAAACTGTTCCGTACATGAATCTAGAAACAAAGTTTGTATAAGATGCAAATAATAGAAACAATGTTTCTAGCTGGTTTTCTCAGCAAATAACATACATACACTCTCCGATTGTTCTGTTCTTGAAGAACTCCATATATCTTGCTTTAGTTTCAAATTGTAGAACCATTAAAGATTATGTTGAACCAATCATCAACTTATTTTTAAAGCACTAAAATATCTAACAATTTTGCTTGCTTAACAAAATAAACGTAAAAATAATAGCAAGTACTAAATAAGTACATTTAATATTTCATTATAATTTTAGATCCATGTTAAAATCTTTCCACTGATTAAATTTTTGTGTATTTTGGAAACACTTTACGCTCTAGGACATGTACAGTAGTTAATGCTAGTTAATATTTTTACTAACCTAAACAAAAAAAGAATAATACATTTATTAATGTATTTATTCATGTTTGTTAACATAGTTAATAAAAATGCAGTTGTTCATTGATAGTTCATGGTAACTCATGGTGAATTAATTAATGATAACAAGCACAGTGTTTGATTTAAATAATGCATTAGTAAATGTTAAACTATGATTAACAAATGCTGTACAAGCTTTATACATTGTTTGTTCATGTTAGTAAATACAACAATAACTATGAGTCCCGTATTCCAAAGTGTTACCAACATTTCTTATTCATGCAATTAATGGATATCCATATTTCATGCCTATTTGACATTGATGACAGCTGTTGATTTGAGCTTTCACTGCGTTATTGGACGTTGTATATATCGTTATTGGCATATCAGACAATAATTACCGATATCTACTGAAACATTAATGTGGGGCATTCCAAGACTGGATGGGGTTTAGGTGGTTCAATGGAATCCGAGTTGAAATTAAAGTGAAGATGAAGCTGATAACAAACAGAAAACGTTAATGGTGTAAATGAGAAAAAGGGTGGTCGGAATGGTCGTGGAAAGCTTAGTGATGAAAATTAAACATTCATGGATAAACAAGGCCTCTAGAAATGAAAGGTTCACAAGTCTTATCTTGCACATGTATGTTTGCATCATATTTTTGATGTCACTTTCTATAAAAATGGTACACAACATATTAAAGCACATGCTCAGATTGATTTTGTCTATATGGTGTCTTATGATGCTCTGGAATTCAATATTTGGTCCCAGATGACCTGTTCTGATCTGGTACATGCTGTCCTGAAAGACTGCTTATCATGGCTTGATATACAACAGGACATCCTGGTGCACCTGAAATGTGACGTTTGGGTTTTGAATGTCTTAACCCATATGGCACACTGTGGGATGGCATAGACATAGTATGTAAATCAGTCTAATAGTGTAACGGGTCTTAAAACGATAAAAGCTGGTGTTGCTGGTCATGGAAAATGGCAAGTGTATGATTTTATAGCTGGTGTTGCTAACAGTGGGTGGAAAGCTGACAAACAGCCTAACTGATATGTACTGAACAGTTTGCAAGTGCTACATTATCTAAAAAACATGTGCATGGTCAAACTGTATGCAAATTACAATATATGAATGCATTATCTTTTCCTGCTCTTTTATGGTAGGCGTATGGTGTAATGTTCTGCAGAAATTCTAGCATGTGGTAGTGTTGGTCAATGCAAGTGCCTCGATTGGTTTATTTTATTTTACATTGTGGTTTTGATCACCAAAACATTAAAATCGTACAAAAAAATCTCTGCCATAAAGGTTACTGTCTTAGGTCTGACTGAATAGTGTGTTTTACAATCTGACTATGATAAGAAACACTCACATGCCATTTTCTGCATTGAAGATTTAATGAATATTAGCTCAGATCTCCTATTCATGATTCTTCGCTCTGTGCTCATTGTATTGATACCACAGGTTTGAATGACAGCACTCTAAATGGGCCTGTTAAATTTCCATTTTGGCCTTGCTTTCTCTTCTCATGTTTCTTTCCATGTTTTACTGCTGAAGTTTGATGCTGTATACAGTTCACAGAGAAGCAGATGATGTAAGATGCTAAACTCCGTAGCCTTTGGGCTGACTGTACAACTTTGTAATAATTAAGCTAATCTTTATTCAAGCTGATTTTAAATGTCACTCTTGTTTATTTTCTAATATTCTGTGTCAGAGCCTGCCTAGAGGAGAACTCTACTGAAATTATTAAAGTCAACAATCAGTTTTCAGGCAGTAGTCCGACTGATTTGAAAATAATGTCATATGGCAAGAAAGATTGTATTTGTGTGTGTTTTTAATGAATTTGAGACAGTGCTGGGAAATATAGTGAAAACTAACAGTAAAAGATATATAAATGTATGTGTGTGAGGAAATATTATATTATATTATATGACATGTTAAATATTACAGTTTTAGTTAGTAAAACGCTGTCAAAGACAAGCTATACTCTAGCAACAGTATATTGCTATTTGGACATAATTTGTTCATTCATTCATTTTCCTTCGGCTCAGTCCCTTAAATTATCAGGGGCTGCTGCAGCCGCCAACTTATCTAGTATATGCTTTACACTGTGAATTCCCTTCCAGCTGCAACCCAGTACTTGGAAACACCCATACACTCTCACATACACTACAGTCTGGCCCAGCTGGGACTCAAACCAATGACCTTCTTGCTGTGAGGCAACAGTGCTAACCACTGAGCCATCGTGCCGCCCCTATTTGGACATACAAAAAAAATGTATCAGCTGTTAAGTTACATCAGGCCAACCAAGAAGTAGAAAACATTTTTCTAGTAGATCTTAATGAAAAATGTTTATCTTTACCAGAAGTCAATGGCTATTGTTTAAAACATTATTTAAAACATCAATACCTGTAATCCATAGCCTTGGGCTAATGGTCCAACGTGATATCAGGTTTATGAATAAATCATTCTTTTAAATCAGCTTTATTAAAAAAAAAACTGGTTAAACCCATTCACCAAATCTTCAACAGTTTGTGATTTAGTAAAACAGCACAGATCTACAAGTTAAGTTAGTCAATTAAAACGTACTTTTCCTGCCTGTTCATGCCTGTCAATTGCTCCTAAGTGTGAATAAGCCAGAATATATCATCCTGTGGCAGCACAGTGGCTCAGTGGTTACCACTGTCATCTCAAAGCAAGAAGGTCGCTGGTTCGAATCCTGGTTGGGCCAGTTGGCATTTCTGTGTAGAGTTTGCATGTTTTTCCCGTGTTGGCGTGTGTTTCCTCCGGGTGCTTCGGCAGTAACTTTTTAAAAGATACATATTTGTACACAAATAGTCTACAGTGGTACCTAAAAGGTGCATATTGGTACTCAAATGTACCTAAAAAGTACCTTTGAGGTACCATTATGGACTCTTCTGCCACAAATAAGGACATTTTGAAAAGGTACTGCCCCAGCGACAGCTTCTCTTTATTTCTGAGAGTGTAGGTGAATTGAATAAACTAAATTGGCCATAGTGTATGAGTGTGTGTTGTTCTTTGTTGCTGCTGGAAGGTCATTCGCTGTGTAAAACATATGCTGGAATAGTTGGCAGTTTATTCCACTGTGGCGATCTCTGATATAGACACTAAGCCGAAGGAAAATGAATGAATGAATATGATCCTGTGAAGCCAGGTTTTCCATCTCATTCATCATTTCAGTTCAATAACAATGACTGAACTAAGGAAAATGTTTTGTCTAAAGAACTGTCGATAAGCTCATGTGAGAAACAAGCAGACCAGCAAAAGGTAAAGTTCAAGTTTAAATGGTTTCTTGTACTCAATGTAAAATGATAAGTTGATGAAGAGAAGTGCATTTACTGTATGTGCTTCAAACATCAACACATCCACATTTAATATCATTTTTGGGTACCTTAAATATAAGATAGTATATATATTATGTTGTTTTATGACTCTAAGTGATCTGTTAAATCAGTTATTTGTAGCAGAAGCAAACAGTTCAAAAGAACCAATTTAAAGCATCAGATTTCTTCATTTGCTGAGGGTGGGAATTACAAGTAATCATGTTCAATTACAATAAACAATGTTTGGTTTCTTGCACTGACCACTAATTTTATAATACCTTGATTTATTTGTCAACTGCCAGAGGTATTCATTTAGCATTAATCAATATGATTTATTTGACACTCATGATGATTGTTGGTGTACATTATGTGAATCACCAATGGCCAAAGTTTCACCAAATACTTTAAAGTTCTTCTGGAGATTTTTTTTACAAGTCACACATCTTTGATGGCCTGAGGGTGGGAAAATTAATAGTAACTTTCAATGTTTGAGTTAACTGTGTACCTTAATGGTTAAATATTTTTATTATATATTTTTTTTCAATTATTAGGTACATCAGTATTCATAACACAATTATGATTATTTAATCGGTCAGAAAGACCAACATTTTAAACATTTTCATAACCTTTACAGGAGACCTATTATGCAATAAACACTTTTATAAGGGGTTTAAACACTTGTGTGGCAACAGTGTGTGCATATAGCCACCCTCTAATGGTAAAAATTAGCATTAGCAGATACGGCAGTCAGTGAGAAGCAGCTGTCTGCCATTAGAGTTTTTGAGATGTACTTGCCAAAGGTAATGTTAGCGACTAAAAAACAGTATAAATGGACTTTTAGGATGCACAAATGAACGTTGTAGCCACTTCTTTTAACATTTTCAGTTTTTCACAGAGATAACATTTGTTCTGTTTTTGAATCTGCTGCAATGCTGATGCATACCTCTTTTCAAATAAGGGCTGGAATTACAATCTTATTTGAATTTAAAGTGACAGTCACCAAAACAGCAAAATTGGGATCAAAGCCTAAAATAGGGTAGTTTCAAAGAGTTATAAAACATTATTTGTGGAGTATTTTGTGCTGAAACTTTATATACACACTCTAGAGACATCAGAGGCTTATTTTACATGTCGAAAAAGGGGCATAATAGGTTCCCTTTAATGCAAGCAGTTTAACCTACACTGTAAAGTTAAGGTAACTCAAACCATTTGAGGAAACCGATCGCAACAAACCATTTAAGTTCAAAAACTAATCTAAATGAGTACTGTGAACTTACTCCATTTGAGTAAACGAAGGAATTTGAGCACAGTAAAACCCAATAAATAAAGAGAACTCAAACCAACTGGGTACTGTAAAACCCTATAAGTTAAGGCAGCTAAAACCGTTTGAGGAAACCAATTGCTACAATACATTTAAGTAAAAAAAAAAAAAAAATCATAATGAGTACTGTGAACTTACTCTATTTAAGTTGAAGTAATGAGGTATTTAGTTAACTCACTACCTTCAACACTGAATTTTTAAAAGAGTAAAATTAACTTTCTGTAAATTTTGAGTTAACTACACTCATTTCATTAGTAAACTCGACTGTTGGGTTTTACAGTGTAGTAAAAATGGTTTCCACACAGATTTCCACTAAATAAGCAATATTTTGACTATATTGACAATATTAATAGATCACCCAGTCCTAATTTGCCAGTGTCATATCATAGGTTGAGAAAGTCTAATCTCCTAGTATGATGTAATATCTGCAATTATACTAAATGGCATGATTCTTTCTTCTGTTTATCTGTAAATGCCAGTGGAAATCAGCAGCTTCTTGGCTACAGTAAGTGGGTGTGACTCTCGTGTTTCTCCAGGCCTTTTGTGTAAGTTTCGATTTATATTGTTCTGGTCCTTCAGTGCTTGAGCATTGTTCAGGCGATTTTAGTGAACCGTATCAAAAAATGCAAACCAATCTCATGCGTCAAATGGCTTTTTATTATCTGAATCCTGTAGTGAATTAGATCCACCAGTAGATGCATGGGAATATTTATGTAAGCTGAATATTCTGTGATGATATGCCAAGTCAGTCCATGTCTTTGTGTCTTGTGTATTTGACTTTGAATTGTCAGATGTTTGCTTGTTCTGTTCAGTCTGAAGAAGGAGAGTCTAATTCTGCTTTCTGTGCAATCTGGAACATGCTTCCTTTTCTGTCTCCGTTCTTCAGGATTTTGTTTCAGAACTACAGCTGTGTCAGAAATCTCGGATTTTTTTTACAGTTCTGTGGGCCTTTTTTTGACATTTTATTTTGTAGAAATACATTTCATTCATGTGTGTTTTTGTAAAAATGCATCTGTGTGTTTGAAAAATTACATTTAGGTACAATGTGATTGAAAAAATAGCATCATGTTTATCAACAAACTTGATATCAGTTAAGAAACTGTATATAAATGAGCTTTTAATTATGCATACATTATAAAACACAATGACAGATCAAATTCCCATTACTCTGGAAAAGCTAGCTTAATTCATTTTAAAAACTCCAATTGTATTCACTGAGGCTTGTAAATGACTTTCTTACTTTACTTTTTTGTGATGAGGGAATGCACACACTCCAGCATTATCAGCAGTGATTGATCTAAAAGTCTGATTGGCAACTAAGCTCATTAGCTTAACAGAAATATGTGTGATTAGTTATAATGATCAGCACTAAAACATGAATGAAAATAAATCTGATGCGCAATATAACAAATAAATAATTCATTTTCACTTTAGTCAAGACAGTTTTAAAGGGATAGTTCACTCAAAATGAAAATTCTGTCATCATTTACTTACCCTCCACTTGTTCCAAACTTTTCCTCTGCTGAAACCAAAAGAAGACATTTTAAAGAATGTTGGAAACCGGTACCGATTGATTTATAGTTTTTTCTTACTATGAATGCCATTGGCTACTGGTTTGCACATTCCTTATAATATCTACTTTTATATTAAACAAAATTTTTTTTGTCATTTTTTTTTATTTTGGGCTGAACTGTCTTCCCTTTATTAGGTTTTGTTTAATTGTGGAATGGCAGGAACAGTTTTTGACCCTTATCTTGAAATTTTCTTGACAATTTATGACTCTATTGTAGATGCGCTGTTGATTTAAAAAACAAAAATAATCGATCAAAGAATTCTTTCTAATACAATAATGCTCATATTAAAATGTATTTGATTAGTTGGTGCTTCACGACGTGCACTTGATTTTTAATTTAAAAGAATACAAGCTTTCATCTGAAATTATCATAATTTTTTTTTCTTTTTGGCTTATTCCCTTTATTAATGAGGGATCGCCACAGCGGAATAACCCACCAACTTGTCCAGCCTATGTTTTACACAGCGGATGTCCATCCAGCTGCAACCCATCACTCGGAAACACCCATACACTCACATTCACACACATACACTCTGGGGGGGGGAGGAGAATATGCACTTTCCACACAGAAATGCCAACCGACCCAGCCGGGGATCAAACAATTGACCTTCTTGCTGTGGGTCGACAGCACTATCCAATACCCCACTGTGCCGCCTCTAATACTATACACATCTTTAATATTATATTTTATATGTTTAGTTGGCATTAAACTTCTGGTATTAGAAGAAAATAGGTTGTAATTTGATTTTGTCCTTGAGAAATTGTCAGTAGGAAGTTGGATCATAGGAAATTGGGTGTTTATTTACTGGAGGCAGATCTGACATACATGATGAAGAGAACAGATGCTGTTTAGGAGGAGAAGGAAGGTTAATGATTTTGGTTAAAGATTTCAAGGGCGTAATACTTGTTTAATTGCTAAGATGTGTGCGGATAAATCATTAATAATAGGCACTGCAGCATTCTGTAAAACAAGTATGATCAATTTTGATTTGTTGGTGACTAATCATTTTCAGTGTAGAAGAAGGACTTGGGATTTGTTTAAAACTGAACTCTACTATGTGTTTTCTCTTTAACATCTTAGTGTATAACACAAAAATCATCAGTGTGGCTTGTATCATGGAGAAAGATGTTTTAGCACAATTTTTTTTATTCAGCTCAACTAAGATGGATGCCAGTATTTCCTGAAGCTGATTTCTGTAGCCCTGAGGAGCTGCCTGACTTGAGAGCAATTACAGCATCACACACAAACCCGCTCATGCTCAGACAGTGCTACGTATCCGCGGAAACGTGAGTTAATGAGGCTGTAACCTGAGAAACAGCAGAAGCAATGACACCGCATCCCACTGTGATTGGACAGCTCGTCGTCCTTTTGGAAGAGTTCCCGCCCTCTCCCTCACTTCCACAATCACTCGCCTCAGCATCCTCCATGACTGACAGGCAGCTGAACCAATCACAGTACACGAGGATGTCCTTAGAGCTGACCTTGCCAGGCCATTCACAAGAATACATGATGTAACATGTGATGTACAATAATAGGTTGACACGGCTCACATGCATTTCCATCTTTTCTCACACACACATATGCACATATCAGTCATTTGTAGTGCGTAAAGTGGCGATGAAAAGAGAACAGGTACTCATGATTGTGTGCTTCATTGCTTGTCTCCTTTAGGTTTAACTGTAGCAATGCATAGCAGCCTGCTGGAAAATTCTACACCTTAAATCCTCTGATAAGCTTCGAGTAAGCGAATGAAGTGGTGTGACATCATTTTGAACAAAATCAGGCAAAAATTTTGTTATTATTCTAATTAAAAGTGAAACTGACAATTTTTAAATATGAAACTACATTCATTGAAGCTAAATATTGTATAAATTGCTATATACGTAATTATTTTAAGACTTAAATGAGTGTTGAATCACAGAGCTTGTGTGATCGTACAAATATTGCTATAATTACATGATTTCTAAACTGCGGTTTTCTTACCACTTTGATTTTCTTGTATATTATAGAAGTCAAAGGTTACAGGGTTCCAGATTTCTTCAAAAAAAATATTTTATTTGTTTAACAGAATAAAGAAATTCAAAAAGGTTTGGAATAATTAAAGCTTGAGTAAGTGATTACTCAATTTTCGCTTTTGGGTGAACAAACCTTTTAAAGGTTTATTCATTCATTCATTTTCCTTCGGTTTAGTCCCTTTATTAATCTGGGGTCGCCAGAGCGGAATGAACCGCCAACTTATCCAACATATGTTTTACACAGTGGATGCCCTTCCAGCTGCAACCCAGTACTCAGAAACATCCATACACCCTCATTCACACTCACACACTACAGCCAATTTAGCTTATTCAATTCACCTAGCACATGTCTTTGGACTGTGGGGGAAACCAGAGCACCTGGAGGAAACCCACACCAACACGGGGAGAACTCCACACAGAAATGCCAATTGGTCCAGTTGGGGCTATAACCAGCAACCTACTTGCTTCCACCGTGCCTCCCCTGGTGCATGAATACAGTCTTTGTTTTTATTTACTCCATGTAGTTCTGAGAGGTGACATGTACCTTATGATGTTCTCAGATACAATCAGATAAGTGCGTTATAGTCACTCTCACACACTCGCATGCACACATACACACACTTTAATTTGCTGTTTATACTCCATATAAAATCTAGAAACTTAGCTTTTTTTGCACAGGCCAATCTAAAGGGTTATTGGTGCCAACTGATGATCAACAGTAAAAATTACACATTTTACCTCCTCCCAACAGGGAAAACCACCAACAATTAAAAATGCATGATTATATGGTGTCATGGTTTTGTAATACATTTTTTTTTTTTACCTTTTTATTATTTTTTTTACCTTTTTATTTTAAATGTAGTAATTTTGATGAGGACTGAGATTGGTTAGGGACAAATTATGCTTAAGAAATTATAAAACAGAACAATTTAGATAATCTGGAGTATTTTCTAAAGAACAACTGGCAGGACAAACATAGAACGTAAAAAAACATCGCAAGTCATTCTGGTGACTATATTAAGATACAAGATTAATATAAAAGTTATGTAAAAATACCATATTCAAGACAATACTAAATTGGCACAACCAAAATTAAAATTAGAAATTACATGTTTAGGATACGCTCCCTTATTTGTGCAGATTTAAAAAATGTAAACTTTTAAACTGTACATTAGGATGCATTTGCACCTTAGATGTTGAATCTCTTGATGTCAGTGGATGTTTGATTGTCAAAACATCACCAGCATTGCGCTCAGATTTCACATTTCTGAAATAAATCAAAATTGTATTTCCTTGAAAAAATGCTTTTTCATTTCCCCACCATTTATGTGAGTTCTAAATATAACTTGCCTACATGATGCTAATTGAACAGGCTGTGTACATTGATCATGTCATTTAAAATAATTACCAAAACTGTTTCTAATAATATTTTGATCAAACTAATGACAGGAACTAAATCACTTTGGTCATCTAAAATACTGTTTTGAAGTAACCGTAATTTGAATACCACCTATATAAAATGTAACCTTTATAAAGTACAGTTACTTGCATTTTAAATAGGTACATAAATAGATGACTAAGCTACATGTATGTTTTGTTATCACCTAACCCTGATGACGAACAAAAAAATATTATATTGCGGCCTTCATAATGTATTACAGCCAGTTAGTATACCTTAGCATGCAACTAGAACTATCTATCTGTCACAGCTTTTCATTTCCATCTTCATTCTCATTAACCTCCTTCTCCATCATCCTCTTTTTTTCTGTGTATCTCTTTATTTCTGCATCCTTTTTGTTCCTCCATCTGCTTTCCTGCCATCTCTCTCTCCTTCTCTCACACACTCTTTCTCTCGCTGCAGTACAGGGGAGCAGGCGACTTGTGCCAAAAGGAGAAATGCTGCACTGCATTATGAAACACGAACGCACACACGTATGGACACGCACACGTGTACACACACAGACACAGTGACAGCTCTGTAACGGAAAGAGGGATATAGATTGTCTGAATTTAATTCCATGTGTTTCTGCAGGGGAGAATGAACCTTTACACACTGATGCAGAGAGAGACACTGAGTATGTGCGTGCTTATGTGTGTGTGTGTGATCGCGCCCTATTTTAGGAGGCTGGACTTCAGCCATGGCTCTGAAGAGACAAGATACTCTTTTTACTTTGATCTCTTTCCATTTTACACACACACTCAGCCATACACTAGCATTGTGAGGGTCAGTGCGTTATGTTACATGTATGTGTGTGTGTGTGTTTGTAGGAGGGCGAAGAGCTGATCCAGGAGCAGCCCGAGTTGCGATCGGTGGTGGAAATGAAGTTGAAGGAGATCAGAGAGTGCTGGTCTCACCTGGAGAACACCACTAAAGTCAAGGCCCGGCAGCTCTTTGAAACCCAGAACCACCGGACTACTGACCTGCCCACTAACAACCTCAGCGACCTGGACCAGCATTTGAACATCATACAGGAGCAGCCGCCCACACTGGGCTCCACCCACACCACACAACCCACCCTTCTCCAGCCCCGTCCCACTTTTAGCCAGCAGCTCCAGAGGATACAAGTGAGACCAGATAAAGCTACTGAATGATATCTGCTGTCCAAAGGCAAAGCACAGTAACTGCACATTTAGTCAAAATTGAGTAAATTGAGCTTAAAATGGCCTTTTTTACATCTGTACTGTCTTATTATAAAGTCGTCTAGCTCAGATTAATCTTGCTTTAGAGAATTACCAGAGAAACACTAATCTACAGAAAACAAGTTTTGCCCAGATTGATAACTTTAATACATTAATTTTATAACTCACCTTAAGTATTACTATTTTTGAATCCATTCAGGCAATCTCCAGGTCTGGGAGGAGCACTTTTAGCTTAGCTTAGCATAAATCATTGAACTGGATTAGACTATTAGCATCTTGATCGAAAATGTCAAAAAAGTTTTAAATAAGGCAAAAGACGTGTTTTGCATGATTTGTTGCTATTTTTAGACCAGCGCAATAGTAACTTTTCACGTTTTGCACCATGTTGTTTAAATAGCAAATCCATTTGCACCACTTTGTGGACTCATGGGTGTGCCAGTCTAAAAAGGTAGTGTGTTAAGGCGCATTGTTAGTGCTTTGGTATTTGGAGACCAGCTAAAACCTGGTCTAAAGTCCAGCACAGAGCGGGTTAGTTAAGCAGATCCAAATGCTTACACATTGCTTCAAACACAAAGGATGTACAGCAATACACACATATCTTTACATATTAAAAAATAAAGGATTAAAATGTTACAAAAATTATTATTTTCTACATAAGTATAAAACCCATTGCCTCCATCCCTCATCTTGGGGGCCTTTTTTCAGTTTATTCATGACAATTTGAATTTTTTGTTATTATTATCAGTATTATTTATTATATGCATGTTTATATTTGTTTTAATAAAACTAGATTTGTCCACCTGTCGGGTTTTGGAGATGTATGCAACACCATATGAGGCATAAGAATAGGATGTGTGTTTGGATATAACTCAGTTTTTTGACCACACTATGTTATTATTGTTCATTTATTAGTTTGCCGGAAATTAGAACTGAATAGAAATAGTTTTGAAACAAATCCTTGCATTTAACAAATGAAATTAAATACAGTATGTAGGCTAATAGATGTCTTTCCTAACTGCACGAAAGTAAAGAAGTAAAGTAAAGAATAAAAGTAAAGTAAAGAGAAAGTAAAAAGACAGAATGTTAAAATTTTTCCACTAACAAAGTCTGCTGTGTAAAAAGAAAATGCGCCATGGCATGACGCAATTGACTTTTAAAGGGAATGGGAGATGAGACTCTGATTGAATTATTGCACGTTATGCTCAAAACACACCCAAAACTCATTAACAGAATCAGCACAACCCTGTTAGACCATGCACTGCGTCACAAAGCTAATTTTTCATCCTTAAAATAGCAAAAGTGGATTCGCCCTTTACGCTTTTGCACCATGCGCTTTAGACTTTGCGCCTAGATCATTTTGTGCCTAGGTCGAAAGGGCGAGGAAATACACACATTGTAATAATAAAGTAAATTTGCTGATGTACCATGGCAGAAGCAGGCTCAGTTATAATATACAGCATCTGAAAATTGTCCAAGGTAACTAGGTAAAATTGCTGCGTAATTTCATTGCGCCTGCTGCAGCCATGGTACAGCGGCAATTTCCTTAATCATTACACCCAATGAAGGTATATTTCCTAGCCATATCGACCTAGAAAATAGCAACTTTTAATTTTCCTTACTACACAATAGAACTACAGAAGAGAAAGGGTTTAAATTGGAAAATTATTTTTTCTATAGGAACATAACCTTTCTAAATTCTTTAAATCTTTTTAGCTGACGGTGACGGTGCTAACGGTCTAATGCAATTCAGTGATTTATGCTAAGCTAAGCTAAAGTGCTCCCGTCAGACCCATAGATTTGCTGAATGGAATCAAAAATAGTAAAACTTAACTGTTTCATGCATTTGTGAATATTTTTGTACCTGTTTTAAAATGTGGAGGTACTGTTTGTTTTATGCATTAACTGCATTTTGCAGCCATACTTTGTTTTTTTAACAGCGAGGATCACAATGGAAACAAGCCCGGGGCTTTATTGTGTTTTTATCCTCGACAGGTTTATTTCAAAATGTATGGGAAACTTGTATTTTTGTACAGTTTGTCTAAAATCTGTCAAATAAAAATTCAATTCAATTTTAAAATTTAAATAAAAAAAAAAGTTAACTTTAAAAAAAGTCTTAGTTTTGGTGTTTGCATAAGTTGTGCTTTGCCTTTGTAGTGCAGATATAATATCTTGATTTAGAAAACTTCTTATCCATGTGTAATCTTATTTTCTCTTCATCCTGTAGTCATGGGAAGACCAAATGCAGCTTTTTCATGGCGTTAGTGAAGTCATGGCTGGTGCTGAACACAGGAGACCTGAAGGAGAAGAGCAAGGAGGCGTGCCAGAAACCCGGATTGTGCGTCTGATTGAGCCTCTGAAGGAAAGGAGGCGGATTCTTCTTGCCTCAAAAGAATTGCATCAAGTCACACAGGACCTGGAGGATGAGATTGTGAGTGTCTTTCCTTCAAAGTAGTAGACAACATTGTTATTTCTATTCACTCATTAGTCATTAAAGTATTTAAATGTTTAAATTTGTGCATAAAAAGAATTATGAATATTTCAAATTGTGGTGCTTTTTGAAGATTTGAAGTTTTCTAATACAAGATACAAGAACAATACAAGAACAATTAAAAGAGGCTCTTTTAACTTGGGTCTACAAACAGCAAACCAGAACAGCATAGCATCGGCCAAATCAGCCAATCAGTTAGCAGCCAACTAGCAACTAGGTCAGAACCCAATTATGCTCAAATTGGGGAAAAAAAAAAAAAATTAATGGGAATAGCAGTTTCTTTTTGTTATAACATTTATGTAAAAATTAAACATATATAATGCAATGCATTTATTAAAATATGTAAATGAAAGTGATTGTATTAATTTAGTTAGATTTTAAATGAATAAAAACTGACCAATGGGGATTCCTTGTGATCCTTAAAGTATTGTATATAAACATTTTTTTTTACACTAAATGACATTTTCGTGGATTTCCTCTTTAGGTCATGTAAAATGAATAATAAGCATAATTTTTGCGTATGACATATTAAATAAGGTAAAGAAGTTATACCTATATAGATTTGTATATAACAATAATACAAAAGTATATACAAAGCATAAGCTTGTACGTTACTTACAGATCATAGATATAGTGAAACAAGAAGTATATCTGAATTAAATTGCAGACATTGCTGTTTGACAGTCACAGTAATTAATATCATGATTTCAGTAGATCTTAGCAAATGCAAAGCAACTCCCTTGCAAAGAGAGGTACTGCTTACGTGTTCTTCAGAAAATATTGATTTGTTAAGTATTTACTATACTCAAGTTGTCTGTTTTTCTGTCTTGGCTTTTGTAGATATGGATTCAGGAGCGGTTGCATTTGGCCTCATCTATAGAATATGGGACCAATTTGCAGAGTGTCCAAAATTTAATGAAAAACCATGAGGTGAGGGTTGTAAATGTATTCTGGTACATTCTGGTTAGCCTGACAGGATAAATAATAATAAAGACAATCAGTGAAACATGCTTCTGTTTTTACAATTAGTTATAATGCTGCAAAAGGACAGCTATGGTTTCATTTCTGAAGTCATTGTAAAAGCCAAACCCTGCACACGGAGTAAATCACCTAAATCTTGGTGATTTCATGTCAACTTAGCAAATATTGGGGGAATTTCAAAGGTTATTGCTTTAAACTTGAAACTTAAATTTAGGCATGCATTGTATGTTCATACAGTGCTTTAATAAAATTTATGGGATTATTCCTGCTAAGATTCCTTAACTATAAGACTATAAGAGAGAGAGAGAGTAAAAGCATCGGTGCTGTGGAAATTGATTTATCTCAGAGTTGTATTGCAGGCCAACAGCCAAATATGATACAAATGCCTTTTCTGTCTGTCAGTCAGTTTTCTCAATGCATTGTATTGATTATCATCCTAATATATAAAGTGTTGTTTATAACAAAGATGATAACTGTCTTAACTGTGATTTAATAATTATTGTATTTCTATGAAAATGTGAAATTTGAAAACTATAATGACAAGAAAAACCACAACTTTAGTAACAAAAACACAATAAATTAAGTCACTTTCAGTAAAAAAAATGATTCTGACAGCCAATAAATCTTTGAGGAAGTTGAGCATTTAACACAGTTATATTAATATTAATTAGTTAGTAAGAGTGTTATTAATTTGATATGTTCTTAAAGGAACAGTCCACTTTTTTGGGAAAAAAAAATTTACTAGTCACTTAAGCTTTAGAGTTTTTTTTAAATCCTTTTAATCCATTCAGTTGATCTCCAAGTCAGTCTAACTCGTTTAGCTTAGCTTAGCATAAATCATTAAATCAGATTAGACCATTAGCATCTCACTCAAAAAAAAAAATTGATTTTCTGATCAGCTTAATGGATAGAAAAATAGTAAAACTCAACTCAACAAGGTGACTTGTAAAATATTTCCAAAAAGTTCAGTGGTTAGCACTAAAGAAGGTTGCTGGTTCGAGTCTTGGCTGGGCTAGTGGGCATTTCTATGTGGAGATTGCATGTTCTCCCCGTGTTTACGTGAGTTTTCTCTGGGTGATCCGGTTTCCCCTACAGTCCAAAGACATGAACTATAAGTGAATTGGGTAAACCAAACTGACTGTAGTGTTTGAGTTTGAGTGTGAGTGTTTGTGCGGCTATAAGGGCATTTGCTGTGTAAAACACATGCAGGAATAGCTGGCGGTTCATTCTGCTGTGGCAACCTCTGATTAAAAAGGGACTAAACCGTAAGAAAATGAATGAAGAGGCTTCTATTAGTATTAGTGTAGAAATTTAATGCAGCTTTTCTGGGTTTGATATTTCAAATTACATGGAGGGCAGTGATGAATTTTGATTGGCTTTGATGGACAGCTCATGCGTGTGTGTATGTTTGGACATGCAGGCACTGCAGATGGAGATGCAGGTTCGGAAGGGGAGACTCGAGGAGGTTCTGGAAAGGGCAGAGGCTGTTGCTGCCTTGCGGACCCCAGAGGTGGAGCTTGTGCGCGAGGGGGCGGGGCATGTGAGACAGCTGTGGGAGGTGCTTCAGGTGGAGATGGAACGCCGCACAGTGATGCTGGATGCTGTGAACCAAGCCCAGCAGTACTACAGCCAGGCAGCGAAGACAGAGTCCTGGCTCAGTGGACAGAAACTTCAGGTCCTCAATGAGGAGAAAGGAAACGTATGTAGTCTTCCATAAAACTCAATCTGTCTATTACTTTGAGTGGATTTTGAAATTTTTTATTGAATTTATAATGTTTTCATGGCCAATGTGTACACCACTTGTAACAAAACCTTTTCTGCATAAATATTGGTTTTGAAAGTCAAAGAATGTGATGTTTATCCATGCTTTAAAAACCTTTCATTCTATGACACTTGGAACAGATTTTTATTCAATGATCAGGATAATGATGAAAAAGCCATTCTGTCCAGTAATTTCAAATTTTCTAGCAAAGCAAGGGAATTCAATCAATATATAATCTCACAGCCAGATATGTAATGTCTATAATCTCAAATATATTTGAGGTGAAACACACCAAACCAACTAGCTGTACTGGTGCTGACTGAGATACTGATGAAGCCCAACTGCCGACCCTCAGTTTGGTGTGTCCTGACCTTTACATGTTACTTCTTAATTGGCACATTAATGTTAAGTTACTTTATTACTTGGCCATCTGAAATACTTGATTTCGATTGGTCAGTTGTGACATTGCAAGTGATGTTTGGATCCAGGCCCTACAAATCTTTTAGACTGTACATTCACGCCCATGTACATACATCCAAATTCATATATATGCTTATTTGTTACTCCACTGTTTTTGATGGTTTAGGGCCGTTTTTTGACTGAATAATAAGAAGGTTAGTGTATGCTCTGTTCAGACAGTTTCATTTCTTTTAGTTTTGCATTTAATTAAGTAATTGGTAAACTGCTATGGTATAAAACATGACCAATTTGTAAGTTTTACTTTTTCACAAAATAAAGCCCTTCAGTCTTATACAAAAGCTGATAAACCTATTGGGCTTTTTACTGTGATAACAACCGCCTGGATGTACTTTATCCCTTACATAATACAGTGTGTTATGTGTATGTGTGTGTTCATTAAGTCTTGAGAATAGAGACTATTCTGTAGCTTGGTTGTAAACTGCGGTCAGTGCTGTGTGGTCTGTTTGTCTTTCACTTTGTAAACCAAGATTTATTGTCTCTCTCACTCTTTCTCTCTCTCTTACCCTTCTTCTCTCTCCTTTTGGTCTGTAGGACGAGGCCAGCACTCTTAGGTTACTGAAGGAGCAGTTGGCTTTAGAGCAAACAGTGGAGAATTATGCAGAGACAGTGGGCTCACTGTCCCAGCAGTGCCGTCGCATGCTTGAGTTGGGACATCCAGACAGGTAAATATAAATTGCTCACTTGTAATGTCTAAATTGGGCATGATAAAACGCATATCTTCCAAGTTTATTTGAGCTTTTAACCCCATGAACCACAAGAGTGACAGGCACATTTAGGCACACTACATTTAATCATTAAAATTCTCTGACATGCTGATGCATGCCCCTCCGTACAAAAGCAGGTCAGAAAAATATTTGAAAACTGAAGACCTTTTGGAAAAAAATTACATGTATACTGGAAGGACATGTATATTGTTACAAAATCTCAAATAAAAGCTTTTCTTTTGAACTTTCTATTGATCATAGAATCCCAAACATATATCCACAAAAATAATATGCAACACAATTTTTTTTAGAATGATAAGAAATGTTAATAATAACAATAATGATGATAGATGCTATTTCAACACCCAATGATACATCATATTACAATAATAGCTGAAGCATGGTGTGCACTGAGAACTGAAGCAAGACTGTTTGACTGATTGACCTAGACACTGAAGGTCTTTTTTTTTATTAAAATTTTGCTTTGCCTTTGCAGAACTTGATTACATAGCACAAGAGGCTTCTTTTTTACATCACAGAATATATATTTGCTGTTGAATGACTGTGACCGCTTTTCAGAATAATTTAATAATTTTTGCCTTCTTCTGTTTCTCCTTACTCTCTTAGTGAGCAAATCACCAAGCAGCAGGCTCATATAGACCGGCTATACGTATCTCTGAAAGACCTGGTAGAGCAGAGGAAAACAAAACTGGAGCAGCAGTACTGGTTATATCAGCTGAAGCGAGAGGTGGAGGCACTGGAGAAATGGATCTCTGAGAGGGAAGCTGTTGCCAGCTCCACTGAGCTCGGCCAGGACCTGGAGCATGTCACGGTAATACACTCACTTACACACTGTCAAGTGTTTTTAACTCCAAGTATGTCATATAAATGTCGTTTACACCTGGTATTACCATGCATTTTACTGATTAGCTGAGACACTACAATGTTTCCACCTGGTGTTTATATTTTGCTAGAACATGTCTCATGTGACTACTGTTCAGATTTCATTGAGTCCCTTCCCTATAAATACAACACACTTTTACATCACTTTTACAAGAGTGCTCACTTCAACAATCAAAAGAATGTGGATGGCAACTTCCATTTAAATTAAAAAGAAGTATGAATACCTTGTTTTTTTGATATCTCACAAATCACATAATTCGCACGTTAAATCAGTATGCAGACAGTAGGTGGTCATTTGTTTGAACTCATTCAACCACATGGACATCTTACAATGGGAATGCAATCTTATCAAACATGTTTTCACATATACTGGAAGTGGTCAAAAGTGGATAGGCTCAGAAACAGGCTAGAGTCTAGATAAAAACAAAATGACAACTTAATCACTTATTTTATAGAGCACAAAACAGCAGCAGCCATTGACCTTTGTGCTGTACACAAACTGTAAAATCTAAATTAAATAAAAATGATTAAATAAAAGTCAAAGGAATGAAACAACCTAAAATAAATAAAACATGGAACATGTATATATTTCAAAAAGGTTAAGTTTCAGCTTCTCCTTAAACAAGGATTTTGTGGAGATTATCATAATGGAAAGAGGTAGAATAATCTACAATTTGGGACAGACATTTGCAAAAGCCTTAACTTTAAGTTTCTGATTTGACCTTAAACGTCCAGCAGATATGGCGCCAGTCCAAGTTCTATTAAATAAGAAGGTGCTGGTCCATTTTAGACCTTAAATCAAAGGGTACAATGGGTGTCAGTAACTGGAAATATTGTTTAGTAACAAAAATTGATGTTCTTGCATTGTTTTAGGCTACTCATCGCCTTGGAATTATAAGGTTATGTCTGTGTTCTAAATGATTTTGAGATGTTGAGCTTCAAATATTTTTGCATTCCATATAGCAAACAATACGCGTGTAACAGTTCTCTTTCATTCATTAACATGACAGAGACTCTAAATCTTCTCTAAACATAAATTATCAAAATTCTCTTAAGTTTGCAAATTGGGGTAAAACAAACAAATGCAGATAGAACCTTCTAATTCTGAAAAGACATTTTCTGCTTGGAATTATACAGTTATGTCTGGCAGATCATTAATCGAAGCATTACTTTTCAAGAAATACATTCACAAAAAAAATAAATAAAATGGTTTTGTAACAATATGTTGATGCTTGAGAAAGTTACATTTTTGCTTGCTATAAACTTTATTTAATGTTTTTGCATGAATATTTTTTTTGTTCAAATAAAAGTTAATTTTATATTATTTTATGGTAATATTTATTGAATTTTATGCTTTATGTGAACTACTGAATTATACTTATTGAATTATATGCCTCATGAGTTAAATGAAGTATTTGCCCTTCATGGCTTATTATCAATTTTAAAGACTTTAAAGGAAAACAGCAAATAATTTTAATAAACACTGAAAAATGTTTTACTAACTTTATATACACAAATAAAATTATTTCACATTTTATATATATATATATATATATATATATATATATATATATATATATTTTTTTTTATAACATAATATTGATAATATTTTTAAACAATGTAAAATGTTACATTTCATCTCAATATTAAAAAAAAAACTTAAATCACCACATTTACACACATCTTTTCAGTTCCAGGATTCTTCTCAATTTTGTGTAGTACAGCATTACTTAGTCGACTCTGATTTTGTGTTTCTTTCTGGTCTTACCCGCTGTCAATGTCTGGTTAAACGTCAAAGAAAGCTGATCCTGATTGGTCCTCATGCGTGCATTCGAAATGCTGATTGGCTCATAGAAAGAACCTTATAAGCCAAGCTAGAGCTTGACTTTGCTTTGTAGATAAAACCTTTTTTGTTTACAAATAAAAAGTAAACAACTCATAAAAAAACATCACATAATGTAAATAAGTTGTAATTTAAAAAGAATTTGTGAATAACTCAGTTTTGACAAAAATGTCAGATAGAACTGTATAATTCTAAGTTGATGTACTGTTGAATGAAAATGCAGCATCTAAATTTTTAATATGTAAGCACATTAAATTTTGCATGTGGATAAAATCAAGTCCTGTGCTAATGGATTTCCTGTTTTTCTGTGAGCTCATTTCTGACATACAATTTTTGTGCTGTTTAATTTCTCAGGTTCTTCAGAGCAGCTTCACGCAGTTTTCCTCTGAGACACGTGCAGTGGGCCAGAAACAGATGGATTCAGTCAATAAGATGGTGAATGAGATGATCGACTGCAGTCACTCTGATGCTGCCACCATTGCAGAGTGGAAAGACGGACTGAACGAGTCCTGGGCGGATCTACTGGAGCTCATGGAGACCAGAGCGCAGATGTTGGCAGCATCCTACCAGCTGCACAAGTTCTTCACTGACTGTCAGGAGGTATACAGACTTGTACTATATACAGTTGTTATTTTAAATAATATTTCATTAGAAGTGTTAAAAATCCTCTGTGTTTTGGCTATTTAGGTATTGGTACAGATAGAAGGAAAGATGAGACAGCTGCCAGAGGTGAGGTCCTGCCAGGTGAGCTCGGCCAACCCTGGCACACTACAGAGACTCCTGCACTCTTTCGAACACTCTCTGCAGCTGCTGGTCTCGCAGGTAAGACTCAATTACACACACACACACACACACACACACACACACACACACACACACACACACACACACACACACAAAACACAACACACAACACCTGTTTTGAGCAGGTGCAGCAACCACGGGGAAGTGTTTAGGCTGGTTCATCTACCTGACCCAGCAAGAGGGGTTCCCATTTTAGTCCATGAGCACTAAAATACTGACAAAAAAACTGTTTCAAATATCACACACTAATACTGTGCAAACAATAAAGTTAATTGTATCGTTTTATCTATTTGTGACATCTTTCTTTAGATCAGCGGTCTCAAACGCAATTCCCAGTGGGCCAGAGCTCTGCACAGTTTAGCTTCAACCATCTCCAACTCACACACCTGCTTGGAAGTTTCTTGTAATCTTAAAGACCTTGATTAGATTTGTAGAGTTGTGGCCTTCTAGGAATTGAGTTTGAGATCAATGCTTTTAGGAGGTTTATTCAATCATTCATTTTCTTGTCAGCTTAGTTCCTTTTATTTATCCGGGGTCGCCACAGCGGAATGAACCGGCAACTTATCCAGCACATTTTTACGCAGCGGATGCCCTTCAGGCCGCAACCCATCTCTGCGAATCATCCACACACACGTTTACACACACACTTATACACTACGGCCTACCCAATTCACTTGTACCATATGTCTTTGGAGTGTGGGGGAAACCAGAGCACACGGAGGAAACCCTCGTGAACGCAGGGAGAACATGCAAACTCCACACAGAAACGCCAACTGAGCCGAGGATTAAACCAGCAACCTTCTTGCTGTGAGGCGACAGCACTACCTACTGCGCCACTGCGTCGCCCCTTTTAGGAGGGTAAATCTTGCAATTGCACATGCAAGTTTGGCATGTAATTATGGATATTACCTTTTTCTCCTCTCAGAAATTTAAGTTAAATTAAATTTAATCTCACAATTCCAACTTTTATTCTCAGATTTCTAAGAAGAAAACATTTATTATTCCTTTCTGAATTCTGTTGTTAGTGTACTTTTCTCAGTCATGACACTTATCTCCTACATCACTGATAAATGCTGAATTTTCAATTTGTGGATGTGTGTGAAAATGTAACATTCAGTCGTGCATTTAGTTATTTTTTCATGGCCATTTCAGTCATTAAACAGTAAACATCTGTCATCTTCTCACCAGTGACATGCAGCTTAAACAGTCTCTGAGTCATTGTGTCATTAAAGATCTTCTTGGACACTTTTAATGCTTTTAAATGTTTAGCTGCATTTCTGTAGCATCCATGTCTTGAAGTTGTTTAGTATTTTGTAATTAAATTGTCACACTTTACAATAAGGTTTATTATTTAATGTCAAATAATGCATTTACTAACATGAACAAACAGTAAAAAAATACATTTACTATAGTATTTATTCATGTTAATAAACGTTAGTTAATGAAAATACAGTTGCTCATTGTTAGTTCATTTTAACTCATGGTGCATTAACTAATGTTAACAAACATGGACTTAAATGTTAATAATGCATTAGTAAATGTTTAATTATGATTAATAAATGCTGTACAAATGTTGTTCAGGATTAGTTCATGTTAGTAAATGCATTAACTAATGAACCTTATTGTAAAGTGTTACCAATTAAATTTTTTTGTGATTTGATTGGACAGGAATCACATGACTGATTTTTCTACTTTAGCCAACCCCCATAGACAGGAAAAAATGCTGTTTTAAATATGTGTTCTTCAGCGATCTTAAATCCTTGTGTTCTTGTGTAATGCCATCATTAACTGCCAAAGTTCAGTTTCAATACTCAAGACCGCAAGTACAGAAGACACCTGAAAGTTCCTGGATGTGTTCTTGATATCGAGGACGCATCGATGCAGACCGATACAGCATTAAAAATGTACTCAAAGGAAAGTAAAAATACACATTTTTACAACTACTAAGTAAATTGCAATCCCCGAAAATACCTACTCAATTACAATAATTGAATATTTTTAATTTGTTACTTTACACTAGAGATCAGTTTTTTTTGCCCTCGAGCCCAAGTCATTTGATAATGAGTATCTACTGAGACTAAAACCCGATCCGATACTTTTATAATACATTAAAAATAATTTTAAAAAGAGTGAAGAAACAGATCCAGGGTGTTCCTTATTCTTTATTTATTTCCCCATTAATTTAATATTTAACAACTCTGTTAACAAACAGCACTACCTACTGTGCCACTGTGTCACCATTTACTGCAACAGTAAATATAAAAAAATCTAAAATAAAACAAATAGCACCTCAACTTAAAATACCTGATCCCACAAAAACCAATCCCAAGTTACATATCTCACAGTTTGGCAATGTTGTCATCAACTTTATAATACCTCCAGACTGCAGACATACTCGCGCTTTCTGCTTCAAACTGCTTCCGTGTTTACTTTGCTGGCCTTTAACCAATAGCGTTCCTGCAACAAAGTGATGTCATGCCACACGCGTTGCTGTTTCTATGTAGAGTCAAGAAAGATGTCTAACTCTGTGCCACCACATAACTATAAATGTGTCAAAAAATATATGTGTATATATATATATATTTGAGTGCTTATCTGGAGGTAACATCGAATCTGGACATGCCCACTTTACACAATACTCAACCACTGCCATTACCGTGTTAGATTAGGTCATAGCAACATTGTTGCTGCTATGCTAATTACTAATAATATTATAATTTTGTGGAGCATAAATATTATAATATTATACAACTTTATTGTAAAGCTGCTATAAAGTGGCTTCAAAACATCAATGAATTAGGTTGTAGATTAAATATATCTAAAATACATTTATGTGCTTACAATACAATTTTTCGTCCATCAGCCAATTCAAATCTAGCTTTGCAGCAGCTTCAAAATGCTTTTCAAGTATTGCAGCAGTTTTACCTTTTACCCCCTCAGGTACGCCAACTGCAAGAAAATGCAGTTCAGCTACGTGCAATCTATGCTGGGGAGAAGGCAGATGCCATTTTGAGCCGTGAGCAGGAAGTGATGCAGGCCTGGAAAGAGCTCCTCGTTGCATGTGAGGGCAGCCGTGTGCAGGTCACCACTGTAACCGATAAGATCCAGTTCTTTGCGGTGGTGCGGGAATTGAGCATGTGGATGGATGGAATCATGGGGCAGATTGGCCCAAATGACGATGCAAGGTACCAGATCATTTATAGAACTCTCTGAGTCATCCCAAATAGATGGTTAGATTAAAACCAATAACAGTAGACAATGTGCATCAGGGTAATGTGTCTGTGTGTTTCTTGTTTGCGTCTGGGCGTGGGCTTTGGTGTTGGGTGGGTCCTTGTGAACGTGTCAGGGACCTCTCAGTGCTAGAGGGCATGATGTCCCAACATCAGAATCTGAAGAGTAAGATGGAAAACAAGAGCAAGAACTTTGTGCACTGCGTGGAGATGGGAAAAATGCTGCTCGCTGCGCGCAACCCTGCAGCTGAAGAGGTGCACACATATTCTCATACTAAGATTTAAAGCATGCAAACAATGCATCCTTGATGAATAAATGCATTTGTTTCTTTCTAAAATAACAAACGTCTATTAAACTGTTAAAATCTAAGGATCTCAGTTTTTTTATTTGCTATTTGATTGTAATATTAAATACGTCTTAAAAGACATGAAATATAAATAAAAAAACTGTTGTTTAGGTTATTCTATTATGCAGCACACATGTGGAAGGAACACCCTCACTTTATGCCCCTGCAATGAGTATGAATACTTTTCCCAGCATTCTATTCATTAAAATGATTACAATATCCATACCCTCTGATCCAGGTGAAGGAAAAGCTGGAGTATGTCATGGCAAAGCAGAAAGAGATGAATGAGCGATGGGACCTGCACTGGGAGAAGCTTCAGCAAGGTCAGTGATAATGTTGTTGTAGTATCATGTTAAAGGTCTGCCAAGCTGATTTTTCCTCATACTTATCTACAATCTTTCTGGTGTTCTCCAGCCAAGCAGAGGCTGCAGTCCACTCAGACGGGATTGACGGAGCAGCCCTGGCTCACAATCAAGGAACCAATTACTCCAATCACCCGTGAGGCAGGGGGCGGGACAGACGAGGTGGAGGAGCTGATTCGCCGGCATGAAGCATTCCGGAAAGCTGCGTCCACTTGGAAAGACCATTTCAGCTCTTTACGACAGGTTATTATCACATTATCGTCACACTCAAAACAGAAAATATGACTTGAAATTTTCATGTTAAAGAAGGAAGATGGAGCCCCAAAATCACTTATTTTGTTACCATGGGACAGTGGCAGTTTCTACCTCATAATTCAGTATATGGTCAACTGCATATGACTAAGTGCATATGGTAGAAGGCACGTCCTAAGTCCCTGTGAAATGCATACATTCATGCATATCTTAATAGATCAGGTTTAATTCATTAACATAGCGATTATCAATTACACTTCAACAAGTTGTTTCACTTTTTACCCACGGCACATGGTTGCCTACATGTGACAAAAAAGAGATTTTAGACATTATTTGTATTTACCATACACTGTTTCTGTTCAATTGGTAAAAGTTTTTTGAAAAACAAAAAACACTTAAAAATAAAAAAAGAAATCCACCACTATTTGTTTTACTTTTATTCTGTTGAGGAGCTTTGTGCACCCACTGTCAGGTAAAAGGCTGACATTTTGTACAATATTGGCAAAGCACGTTAAATATGAATAAAATATGTAATTAACATCAAATTAATATATATATCTGTCTGTCTCCATTTACAGGCAGAAAAGATGAAGGAGGAACTGAACAAACCACCTTCTACCTCCTCTCTTCTCAGCAGGCAGATGTTCCCTCTCTCCTGTCTTGTGCCCAGCTCTTCTTCCTCCTCTTCATCATCATCTCTTTTCCGTAACCCCCTTCAGGACTCACTCCTCGAGTCTAAGCCTGGACCAGACCACATGCACTCCATAGAACACACAGTGACTCACACTCTCCCTCAGCGGCTTGGGTCCAGCCTGAACCCCTACACACCTGTTATGAATGGCTCCTCCTACCATGGGCTACAGCAGCCATCGGGGGTCGTCAATGAAAGTCCTTTATATCAATCGATAAAACAACAGGGTGTTTCAAGTTTGGATAATTCCAGCTATCAGGGGCTTAACCAACAAGTTGGTGTCTTTGGGGGGAACAGCTCCAGCTATACTGGACTAAATCAACAGGGTGCTTTAGCAGAGGACGGCTCCAGTTACCATAGCCTGAACCATTTAGGTGCCGTAGGGGTTGTGGAACCCAAAATTGGATATGCTTGGCAGCATCTGAAAGCTGACTGCTTTCAGCCCAAAATCAACCACATTCACAAAGCGGTTTCACCTTTACTGGAGGCCCACCGAGCTCAGCTTGCTAGCGCAGGAGCAAACATGCCGGCTCCTCCAGTGGGCATGGACCCCTCGCTGGAGATGATCCACAGTCGTTTACAAAGAGACCCCCGGGGGAGCCGCTCTGACCCACAGATGGATCACCTGCGGCGGGAGAGGGAGTACAGGCTAGGCAGACAGACTTCCAGCGAGCAGGAGATCCAGGCTCGACTCAACGAGCTGCCGTTGATTGTTCGGCAGGAGCGCTACCGTCGAAGAATGGAGAGACAGTCGTCCAGTGAGCAGGAGGCCAGCGGAAAGCAGAGAGTGCAAAAACATGACTCCAGTGATGCAGAATCTGGGAAAGAGCCATCTGACAAGAAGCCATCTGGGTGAGTGTGTGCTTGTGTTTGCTTGGCTTTAGTTTGGGGACTAAGATTGCTTTCTGAGATGTAAAAATAATGAATAAATTAAGTTAAAAAAAAAATCTATGTTTTTAGGGCTTTTATGCCTTTAATTTTGACAGGACCATAGAGAGTGTAGACACTTAAGTGCTAGATGTTGGTATGCTAACTGTGAGGCTATTGATGCCGATTGGGTTAATATTAAAGGGCACCTATGATGAAAACTATCTTTTGGAAGCTGTTTTAACAGAAGTGTCCACAGTCATATTGGGGTGATATAAAGACTTTATGTGTGCTTTCACACCAGTGTGAAGTTAAACAAGTAAACAAGTTTCTAAATGGCCCAAAATAGCTAAAACAAGTCACATGCGAGTAAACTCTCCTCACATTGGTCAGAGTTTCACAGTATTTTTTTGCAGTCCCACTCATCTGTCATGCGTCCTTATTTTAATTTATGAAAATGAGCAATCAAACAATATAAATGAAAAGCTGTGCTTTAATTTTGAAAAGTGACACCCACTGACATCATCATCATTAGATATAAATCAGTTGTAAGACTTGCTCATGCCTAGCAGTTGGCTTATGCATTATAGGCTTTACATTATGGAGAGAAATAACGAATAAACCAAGACTGCAGTTCAGTCATTTTTCCTAATGAATAAACAGCATTCGGAAATATTTCAGCATGCTTTCACTTTCACTCATTTAGGTGATCATGGCGTGTTTTGGCGTGGATCCGAGCGTGATTGATGGATTCACATATGCCAATCGAACCGCACTGACTGGGCAAATGCACCAGGTTCCGAAACAAAAGTTTAGGTGTAAATGATCCCTAAGTCTCTTTTTTAAAATTTCCTGACGTTAAAATAGGATCCAAATCCCTGTAATTTTTAGGTCCACTGCAACGTGACATAGGAGTGCGGTTTCCTCGCCCACCCAACTGTGTTTATAATGAATTGCAGCGATTTTACCATCTAAATCACCACAGCCACATGTCAGTACAATTACAATAGAGGATACTTCAATCCCAGTTTTTGGACATTGAATCAGATTTAATTTGTGTATTAACATAACGGATATCCATACAGCAGTGCATATTAATGTGTATCCTGTCACATTTGCGTGCAAAAACAGTGCAAAGTTAAACACACATCCTGTGTGTGTGTGTGTGTGTGTGTGTGAATGTCATTGTGTGAGACTCATCGAAAGGCTTGAATTAGCTCCACAACAAATACATTAAATAATCATTGGGAAAGTTCTTACTGTAGTATTCGTCACAAACGTTACGTGAGATCTGCTTCCTTCATGTCTGTCACTGTGCTCTTTATCTGACAGCTGAGGCACAGTCTGACAGGCACGTAGGAACGGTGGGCGAGGAAAACTAGCATTAAAGTCACAGGCAACGAAAACAGCTACATTGTGTTCAGAGCAGAAAATTCTAATGTTCTGAAAGGTATAATAAATTATTTGATGGGTGTTTTGAGCTGACATTTTACAGAAACATTCTGGAGACACAAAAGAATTCTGTTAAATCTTGGAAAAGGGGTAAAATTGGTGCCCTTTAAAGATACCCATGAGGGAAGCAAAACTTAAAATCAGTTACCAGTTAAGTGAAGCTTAACAACCATTTGAATTAATTAACAGATCTGTTTTGTTAAAATTATTTTCTGTTCATTGAAATAAAGCCAATAAAATGAAATATTAATATTACATGAAAAAATGTTTATTTTTTAATGAAGTTCTAAAATGACTAAAACTGAAATGAGAAAGAAGCTAAATTAAAATAACGGATGACAGAAGTATTTAAGAATTAAAATTAAAATAAAAAAATTATAACAAAAACTCATTAAAATAATATATAAAATATTGTTTCGAGAGGGTTATATTTATGGTTAGGCAAATAGAAGAAAACATATTTGTAAAAGTAAATAAAAATCATACGGGTAAGGAAAGTCAGTTTGTGCATGTGGGTGTTCTGATTTGTTCATGGGTATCTAAATTCGCTGGCTTTCTCAACTGTTTTCTATTTCAGGGAGAAGCGTTCCACTATGGCTGAGATTGTTGAGCAAGTGCAGGAGAGAGAAGCTTGCCATGTATGTGTCATATGTCTGTACTGGATTCAGTGTTTTCAGAGGTTTATTTTACATCATGCATTTCATTCCCTGCTATTATTTAAACTTTTAAACTATACATTGTTTTTAGGGATTTTTGAAAACACAGTAAAAGCAGTAATATTTTCAAATGTTATTACAACTTTTTTCTGAATGAATATATTTTTCCCTCATAATGTTACCTATGTAGTAGCACAGCTGTTTTCATCAAACACATTTGTCATTGTCACATTATGTGAATGATTTGGAAGCTATTTGAATATGATGATTAGGTGCTCAGAAAACAATATTATTGATGCTGAATAGGCTGTTTGGTAACAATCTTTACTATATAGTATTTACTTTTACTTTATATCAATTTAGTCCATCTTTGCTGTTTAATAAAATTATATTTCCTTCTAAACAAATATCTTATTGACCCCAAATATTTAATGGGTAGTGTATATAAAACGTAATATTATTATTATTATTCAACACAGCACTGATTAAATTTGTTCAGTCATTTGTATCATCCAAAGAGAAACAATTGTAGACTCACTGCAGGTACAGGGCTTCTGAAGTGTCTTGCTCAAGGGCACAATGGTGATAGAGCAGAACTGTGATCTCAGTAATTCTCCACTTTCTGGGTCACCTTGCATCCTCTGAAACTTAGGACTGATCCCCAAACATTTTAGTCAGCAGCTTAGAATCTGTAGTATCTTCATTTCACTGCTCATGTAAGATGAATATAATGTGATTCACAACACACCTAATTTCCATATACAGCCATTCATAATGTTTTTTTTTTTATTATTATTTTTATAATAAACTATTCTGTCTCTTACATGCATACTCATTCCATTTTCAGGCGAGAGGAGAGGTTTACAGACCCGCCAGTAGCCTCTCTGCACCAGTCAGTCGTCTAGATCGTCCTCGAGCACGTGACCGTCCCAAACCACGAAGAAGGCCTCGTCCAAAAGAGCCAGAAGAGCCACGGAGGTCACGCTCTGCACCTGCACAGAGTGTCCCTTCTACACCTCAACCTCCGACTCACACCGTCCACCATGAGGGCTTCCTGTACAGGAAACACGAAGAGGAGGGGAAAGAGAGAAGCCCAAACAGGTGTGTTTTTACTAGCAGAAAATAGCTAGTATCTGAATGCATGCATGCATAAACTGTTGAAGGGGTCCTATTATTATTTTTACACTTTCAACCTTTTTTAGTGTGTAATAGTGCTGTTTGAGCATAAAAAAGTTCTACTAAGTTACAAAGTCACTCCAGAAGGAGTTATTCTCTACATCAGTGAGTACTGTTTCTGAACTGGTGTTTTCATCCTCTTTTTGCATCACAGTATCCCAAATTTAAATAATTGCAATACAAAGCAGTCCAAAAGGAGAAAGCTTAATTGAGATGTGTTAGAAATGTGTTGCCACCATGTCCAAAAGATCCTGTTTTTCCACATATTTAATATACTGAAACACATGCAGTTTCTTGCCCAACTGTTTACATTCACAGACATACCCACCATTGTGTGGTCTTTCTGTGTGGTTTTGAATGCATTTGCATGTTGACAGATGCAAAAGAAACCTATGCAATAGACAATTAGAGTTTAAACTGCTAAGGCCTTAAAAATACACAGAGATTATTATTTGTTGCTGCTGCTGGAGTAGCCATGATCCAAACTGTAAAGGGTCTGCCCACGTCTGCAAATGTGGGCTGGGAGAAGTAGCTTATTTGGATTTAAAGAGACACACAAAATTTGTTTTTGATTTAAACAAAAAGAGCTCAGAAAATTGTACAGTTGAAATCAGAATTATTAGCCCCCTTTGCATTTTTTTTTCTTTTTTAAATATTTCCCAAATAATTTTTAACAGAGCAAAGAAATTGTCACAGTATGTCTGATAATATTTTTTCTTCTGGAGAAAGTCTTATTTGTTTTATTTCGGCTAGAATAATAGCAGTTTTTAATTTTTTAAACACCATTTTAAGGCCAAAATAATTAGCCCCTTTAAGCTATATTTTTTTATTAGTCTACAGATCAAACCATCGCTATACAATAACTTGTCTAATTACCCTAACCTGCCTCTTTAACTTTATTAACATAGTTAAGCCTTTAAATGTCACTTTAAGCTGTATAGAATTGTCTTGAAAAATATCGAGTCAAATATTATTTACTGTCATCATGCCGGGCTGCACAGTGGTGCAGTGAGTAGCACGTTTGCCTCACAGCAAGAAGGATGCTGGTTTAAGCCTCGGCTGGGGCAGTTGTCGTTTTTCTGTGGACCGGGTGTTCCAGTTTTTCTACAGTCTAAAGACATGTGGTACAGGTGAATTGGGTAGGCTTAATTGTTAATTGTATGTGTGTGAATGAGTGTGTACGGATGTTTCCCAGCAATGGGTGGCAGCTGGGAGACCATCCGCTGCGTAAAACATAAACTGGATAAGTTGGCGGTTAATTCTGCTGTGGCGACCCCAGAGTATTAAAGGGACTAAGCTGAAAAGAAATTTAATGAATAAATGAATGCCATCATGGCAAAGATAAAATAAATCAGTTATTGGAAGTGAGTTGTTAAAACTATTGTGTTTAGAAATGTATTGAAAAAAAATCTTTTCTCCATTAAACAAAAATTAGGGAAAAAATAAACAGGGGGGCTAATAATTCTGACTTCAACTGTATGTGATGTGTTTTGAGCTGAATATTATAGACATATTTTGAGGACACCCAAGACCTAAATTATTTAAATTTTTTAATCACATATTTTAATCGATTTTCAACTGACTCACGGTGAATCGTTAAATCCCTCATTTTAAACTTAGAGATTGATTGCATTCTAGTGTAGGATGACCTACATCATGAAAAAAAAAATAAAAGAAATGAAATCCCAATGCAATTGATGAAATTAGAGTGATATACAGTAGGTGATACATACTGCATCCAGTATTATGTTTTAGTTGACAGCATGCAGCACACTAATTTCAAGTGTAATTTAAGGATTAATCATCTATCTGTCACTCTATATATCATTACTGACCATATTAGACCACTATTTTACTACAAACCTGTAGTGTTTAGTATCTATTAATAGTAGCTGTTCTGTTCTGAGTGTGTTTGTCTGCTAATTTTACTTCTGAATGCATTGGTGAAGCCTTATCTGTATTTCTAACCTGTTACAGTAAATCGTGGGTAAATCTATTCTGCGTGCTCAAACAAGGGGAGATCGGTTTTTACAAGGATGCACGACACACAACCACACCCTACAATGACGAGCCTCTTCTTAACCTTGCCATCTGCGAATTTGACACCACCAATGGATACAAAAAGAAGAAGAATGTCTTCATTCTCAGGTAAAACTAATGTCTATTGCCTATCACTCCACAAATGCAACTACAAACAACTATGCAGGGAATTTATTGGCCATTTAGTGAAGACACCATATTGTTTTGCAGCTTTTGTGTGGATTTGTTTTTTATTAAAGCTCAAAGATAAATTGGATTGGACATCGTCATCATCATCATCAAATTCAGCACAAGTGAATTAAATAGATGGAAAGTAACAGCAAAAATGTATAAAGCTTTTTATTGGGTTTTTGAACTCTACCTGTTTTCTGTATTGAATATAGGAAGTAATTCCTGTGCACCAAATCAGCATATTAGAATAATTTCTGGAGTAATAACTGATGAAAATTCAGCTACAATAAATTTTATTTTAAAATATATTTGAATAGAAAACATTTTTGGTTTATTTGGCACAATATTCTACAACTTTACTGATTTTACTGTATTTCTTATAAGATAAATACAGCCTTGGTAAAGCCCCGGTCAGATCACATGATTTTGTTTTGATTTCAGCTTGATTTCCTCGACGTAGGATGTTGTGGGGAGTCGGAAATGACAAATGGGTCTCATGTCATGAGTCAATTGTTTCTTTTCGTGTAATGTAGCATAGTTCACGATAACCGATACGATGTTTGCGACGCTTCATGAGCCATGACACCACCACAGAAAGTCTAGCATGTTTAATTTTTTCCCTGATCTTCACGACGAGTTCCTTCTCGTTTGTGACACTGGACAACAGGAGCTCATAATATCTCAGTTATATCTGGCAGGTGCTGGCATTAATCCACGAGTCAGTTAATCAAAAAATAGACTACATATTTATTTGTGGGTGGGTCTCGGGTGGATAAGATCAATCATTAATTATGCAAACTTCAACTACTTTCTCTAAAATTTTAAAGTGTTTTAAGCTAATTTATTTGACAGACTGACACAAATATGCAGACAACTTCATTCTCATGAGTTTCTGAGTTCTTTCATCCCTCCAAGAGTTCCTTCTTCCGAGGTAATCTGTAAACATGTTGAGTGCTGCTAATACAATGTAAAAGCCTGTCTTGCTTATTCAAATTACTTGATTAAACTAACTAAATTGAATCTGACTGGCACAATGGATGATTTTGTCATTGAAAATGAAAACAGTTTAATATAACCTTCAGTGAAACTGTGAATATTTCACTTTAATTTTATTTAGGCTAGATTTTATTTGATTTAATAAACCAGTTTCTGCTTTGGCACTGAAGCATATAGTGAACTGGTTTTGAAGCACTTCACCTCAGATGTTATTCATTATTCTTATTTATCTAGTAGAAAACTGACCAACAAAAGATACATTAAAAATAAGATACAAATTATACCAAGTGAAATTAGTATTAAAAAGATATTTTTTCTAAGATAAACATACAAATGATTTTTTTTTTGTTTTTGCCCATTCAGTACTCAACTGTGTGGGTGGATAAATTTGTTTCCATCTGTGGAAAATAAGTATTTTATTAATGCTTCACTGTAATTGCTGTATCACAAACTTATATTGCAAACGTATATTTGCATTTTTAAAAAATTTGTCCTTATTTTGTCTTGAGCATTTGATTTTTTCTTGGTGCTGATTTGCTTTCATTTTCTCTCACTCACGACAAGTTTTGATGAGGAAGTGTTTAATTAGCAACCCATGGCTGGAAAATATACATTTAGATTTGAAAGAAAATATCTTAATGTTAAAAAGGAAATATACGTTTGATCCTTTTAGTGTCATAACGAATGCCCTAAAATAATGTAGCCTAGCTGTCAGCAAGCATCAGTGTTTATTAAGATTGACATAAGATAAAAGAAACATTGAACTGAATAAGATAAGAAATATCATGATAACAACACTTGAGACAGCTTTGGGAAATAACGCTCATCATAGATGTCATGGGATGACTGATCGTGAAGGAACATATAGTCTAGCACACAGGTGTCAAACTCAGTTCCAAAAGGGCCGCAGCTCTGCACAGTTTAGTTCCAACCCTAATTAAACACACCTGATCAAACTTATTGAGTCCTTTAGGCTTGTTTGAAACCTACAGGTAAGTGAGTTGGAGCAGGGTTGGAACTAAACTGTGCAGGGCTTCGGCCCTCCAGGAATTGAGTTTGACACCCCTGGTCTAGCACATTTGTTAGCCACGACAAGTCAAGATTTTATCAAGACAAAAAATGCATAATCTGACCTTCATAACCGACAATAAAAATCGTGTGATCTGACTGGGGCTTACGCATTTGATTTGATTTTCAAAAACTTTTTTCTTAAAAATAATAACTAACCCCAAACCTTTAAACGTTAGTGTTCTGTACATCAAAGCCCCAAACTGATGTCATAGGCTTTTACCATTTACATTAATTTATATATTGATGTGTTTCGGTTATTTTCAGGACCACTGCTGAAGGGGACTACATCTTCCTGGCTAAAGATGAGGTATGTCACACAGAGAGTGCTAAAAGATCAGCTTTAGTTGTTTAAAATGACAATATTGCAGTTTTGTTGAAATTACAATTGACAATTGGCAATATTACAAGTGTGTGTCGTGTCTCACAGGAGGATCTGAAAGGTTGGGTCAACAGCATCAACGCTAGCCTGAAAGAGATCGAGGACATTGCCAAGTACGAGAAAGCCACAAACTCCTCCACCGACCCCGACAAATCAGAGCGCAAGGAGCGTTCTGAAGGGGCGGAGCCATCAGAGGGGGTGGAGAGATCAGAGAGGTCAGAGAAGTCTGAGCGTTCAGACCGATCAGATAAAATAGAGGCATCGGACAAAAGCTCCGAAAGGAGGGACGCATCTGAGAAGGAGAGAGGAGATAGAGGTGAACGAGGAGAGAGGGCGGAAAGAGGGGATCGAGAGAGGGGTGAGCGAGGAGACCGGGGTTCCAGAGGATCTAGCACTTCGGGAAAAAGCAAATGACTCATCTCTCAACACCTTTATTTACTCATCCATCCCTCCATCTTTCCAGAGAGAAGACAGGACTTGCATTTCTCTGTCTTTGTCGCTCTGTGTGTCCTGACAGCCTGATTTCAGGACCGATGTAAGTGATTATGTCCCTTCGAATGTGTCGATGTGTGTCTGTGTGCCAATGTGTTGAACAGAAGAATCTGTAGATGAACGTATCCCAGCATCAGAGGGCCCCGTTCTGACGCCCTGCTCGACTCTCACAGAAAAGGCACTTTAGATTATTGAGGATGACTATAGCCCTTAATATTTTAGAAGCGTTTTCTTGAAGCAATATATTGTATGTAGTAAACAAGGCCGCTTGTTTTAGCTGCTCTGCTCTTCCAAGCGAGAGAGAGAAAGAGAGAGAGAGAGAGAGAGAGAGAGAAGAAAAAGTAGTGGACTTTTTAAGAGAGAGAAATCTAGTGCGGCAGTAGGGACAGTGTTCCTCCTGATCGACATTCTTACACAGCCCCACACATGCATACGCACACGCACAGTGCATCATGGGAAAATGTTTGGTATGGAACACCATTCTCTTACCTGAGGCCGTACACGTCTTCCACCTGCTGCTTGTAGTGATGGTTTTAATCATGCGACGCTTCACACTGTTGAGGTGAGCACGATTCAGTCCAAACTACACTCGATGAAGATTCTCCATCACAATACGTCAATATAGCGTGGCAGTGTGTGTGTGTGTGAAAACAGCTCCATCAGAAAGGAGCTCAAATGTACTACTGTATGTATAATCTCACTGATGATCGTATTTAATAGGTTATCGCGATACCAATTTAAAGGTTAACTAAAAGGAAGTACGATCAAACACCCCGTGTACATGTACAAATATGCTGCTTTTTATCATCTCTGCCCCCCAACATCACTCTTTGATTGTAAAATGATTAGTACACATAAAATAGGGTGTCTGTGACTTTGTCATGCTATAAAGAAAAAAGATTGTATATATATATATTTGTATATATACTAGTAAACGAGATTTACTTCTATGAGCTGCAGCGTCTAATTACGAAGAAAAAAAACTATCATTTTTATTAACTTATGAAAATGTAACAGATTCAAATGAGTTGTTAAAGTGCCCCTGGCTGAATATAGACGGTAAACATGTGCGTTGGCCACTTTTTCCGAGATCTCTTGCATACGGAAACACAACTTTCAATGTTTACGGTTTGTTCGGTTTTTTGGTCAGGGCAAAAGATCCTTTTTACTGGATCCTTGTAAAAAGAAATCACCATTAAAATGTCTTCATTTTGATTTCGTTTAGATGTTGAGAGAGTTGTCTCTTGACAGCTGTTGCATTTACTGTGACAATGAGTTTTCTCATAAAACTATATAGGTGCAAATTATATTTACAAACAAAACATGAACAGAGATATCGGAATAAACCATAAATAAGTCTACATTTTCTTTTCTTTTTACATGTTTTGCCCTTCATTTTTGGATCTGATGGTTTTATGGCTTTACATTATGTTGTAAATGATTTTGGTGAGGTCAAGCTTTCTGCCTGTTTTCACTGCACAAACTCTCTATGGCCTCATTGTCTATGCAACAGCAAATATCAACATTATACTCCAGTGAAGACTCTTTCATAATACCCAACGCCGTCCACAAACCTCAGCTCATTTGATGGATTTCTGTGAATACTGAGGGTGCCTTATGAATGCATGTAATAGGCAGATGCGGGCACCTCATCCTTTAGGCAGTATGTTTTTGATATAACACACATTTCCAGATGTAATATCATCTTGCAGCAACAAAAATAACAACTAAAGAATTAACAATTGACCCTGCTCTAGTTAAACATGCAATATTGACCCGCATGTTGCCTGTCGAGCCAGTTGTGTGTTTCAGAAATGCACACTCCTTGTGATCACATAACACACAACGACCCCTCATGACAACAGAAAACAGTTGCACATTGATCATCGTGTCAGAAACTTCATAAATGTTTTGCACTGTGTATCTGTGTCTGATAAATGGGACTGAATGAATGTTGCTGTGTATTATGTGTCTGTCCAATCTTTGCTGAAGCAAACTCGCTCCATTCACCAGCTCCCCCTTCCAAAATCATAGCTGAAAAACTGATCTGGACTCACTTTTGGACTCTTCTACATTTCCAACATTTCTTTTAGAGTGACCTTCAGTATGGTCTGCCTGCAAAAAGCACAATTTCCCCCAAAACAGCAATCTGGAGTACTAGAAAAGACACTGGATGCTGTTCTACACCATGACGACCCCTGCGTTTCCAAATGATGCCACATGAGGTCAGTGTTGCAAAGGCATTGAAGTACTAAAAACTATTTCTTTTCAGAAGGCTTCATGATTGCTACACTTCATGTTTGTCTGTGATTTGCTACGCCTTGCTTTGTTTCTTTAGCAGTGTCGACCCCTTATTTCTTCGCTTGACCTCACCAGCAAGTCTTTATATTATTTATTAACTCATTAAAGAATGAAAAAAGCAAGCCCTAAAATAAACGGAAAGTATGGGTTGCCCTCGTTTATTCAAAGTCAGTTGTTTCACACATGAAATTAAAGAAAAACACTATTAAGTTGCATGAAAGAGAATATAGAGGTGATTTCTATGCAACAGCTGTGCATGTTTATCAAAAGGGTTTCAATCTTCAGCAAAGCACTGGGTTTGGATGATGATGATGTTGTTGATGATGGAGATGGAGAAATGTGTGGAATGAGCAGATCACTTGTATAGCTGAAATGAGACATTAAATCATTTATGTACTGATATCTGCACTAATTCATAAATACAGGTTGTATATATCAGCGTGCTGTGGAGTTTTTATTTTCTGTATCAAAATGTTAAATTTTTAACCAAAAAGCAGACATTTTGCAGAATGTTGAAAATTTTGTAGGGACAGATTTTTATAAACATCTTCATCATTTGTTCAGTTTAGTTCAGTTCAGAGTAGTTAATTTTCACTGCTGAAAGTCCAAAACACTGAAGAGCCATAAATGCACATGCAGCTTCACAAGACCCAAAACCAAGCAAGCCAGTGGTGACAGTGGCGAGGAACAAAGGGGATTAATTATTAACATTACCTTGTTTTTTATGGGGCCACAAAAACCACATAGTAATAATAATAAAACCTAGCTAGAGGTGTTTTTTTTTATTACACCAAAGGTAAGTTATTTTATTTAACTTATGTAACTGTAAAAAAGTTCAGTAACATATAGGCCTACATCTGTTTTTTTTTCTTTTTTTTTTCTTGAGGCTGTTTTGGTTTTGGTTTATGTTTAGTCAAACCTTTAAAGGGCACCTATGATGAAAATAATTTTTTGGGAGTTGTTTGAATAGTTAAAATTTGATCCAAATCCCTCCTGTTTTAAGGCTCACTGCAACGTGATGTTGGAATGCGGTTTTCTTTGCCCACTGAATTGATGGACAGCCGCAATTTAACATGTCTGTAGTAATGCATATAATCATATCAACAAGACAGGACGTGCACATAGCAACTGGGATCAAAAGATCTGTTCAGCTCTCTGTGATCATCAATCATCATCAAATGTGATTAAGAATAAGTTTTACAAGTTTAAAACATTTTTAAAACTGCATGGTTGTAATGAATTAGTGATATTACCGTATTTACTTTATCAGGAAAGCCATGTGTCAGTACAAATATAAAAGACACTTCAATCCCAATTTGTAAACATTAAATCAGGTTTATTTTGTACATTAACATAACAAATATCCATACAGCAGTGGATATTAATGTGTATCCTGTCATATTTGTCGTGCAAAATCAGTGCAAAGATAAAAGTTCAGTCTGTGTGTCCATGTGTGAACTTTGCAACGACATTGTATGCGATTCACTGAAAGGCTTGAATTAGCTCCACAACAAATACATTAAATAATCATTGGGAAAGTTCTTACTGTAGTATTTCTCACAAACGTTTTGTGAGATCTGCTTCCTTCATGTCTGTCACTGTACTGTTTATCTGACCCTGCCGCATCAGAGATTGAATCACACTCTGACAAGCATGTGAGAACGATAAGCAGGAAGAACTAGCATTAAAGGCACAGGCAACAAAAACAGCTACAATGTGTTCAGAGCAACAAAATTATTTTCTGAAAGATCTAAAAAATAATCTGATGGGTGTTTTAAGCTTAAACTTTACAGACACATTCTGGAGAGACAAAAGACTCATCTTAAATCTTGGGTAAAATAGATGCCCTTCAAACTAGATCATCGAGCCAGGCTGGTCAAGTTCAACTAAGATCTAACCAGCAAAACAAAAAGTTGTAGTCAGAAGCCCTCTAAAACCAGCTATGACCATACTGCAATTAATAGATTTTTTTTTTTAAATTTTGTCAGTAAGGTGGCTGTAGACGTCTAACAACTTGTAAAAATCTCACTACATTTTTAATTTAAAAGAATCATGATTCGTGTCACCAATAATCCAAAACAACAGCATAAGTAACATTACCTATATCATTACATAAAAAAAGGGGTTCTCAATATTGCACAGTACACTAACCACGTTCAACAGAGAGGCAGAACCAAAGCACAAGCAAAGAAGTTCTTCAAGAGAAACAAATTTATTAATTGCTCAAATGCTAAATGTTACATCTATATCATGTTTGTGTCTGGGTGCTTCTCTTATTCAGTAGGATGTTTGCTTTTTTTAACCAAGAATTCCTAGTGGGATTCCCAGGCCACAAGACTCAAAAAAAAAATGTTTCAAGACATAAGATAGTGCCACGGAAATAAAAAGAGCTGAACTGTAATGTTACATATGCTCAGCCATGAAATGGCACTATGTTGTTCATTAATTGTCCACTTTTTTATATTATTTTTTGATGATAATGTAATTTTTTTTACTAGAATATACAGAATATTTTTCATTTAAAATCTGAATATTATATAAGAATAAATTGTATTATAGCCTTTGCAGTTATACACTACAATATTTATTAATATAGCCTAATAATAAACATTAGTATGCAGGCAAATATTTGTGCAAAAACTTAATTCATTAGTTAAACTTAATTCATTTAATAACTACATCTCTGACTGTCATAAATTTGTATATAATTAGTAAAACAAAAACATTTCCACCAAAAATCAGTGAACTACAATACTCTCTTTGTAATGAAGATTATGAACCATTGCAGAGTGATAGATGTGTGTCAAGCCTCATCTAGTCAATGGTCAAACTGCACACCTTATCTCCAGAATTTCCGACCATTGGATTGACTATCAGGTGATTTCTCTGTAAAAAAAAGAAAGAAAAAAAACACATATTTTAAAGATTTAAAGTCTGTCAGGAGGACATACAGCAAACATATATTATTTACTTGGCTGATATTACATTTATACAGTAGAATAAACATAATGATACAAAGTCACCTACTTGGGTAGATTTTAAGACCTGTTTTTTTGCCCTGTAAAAGATGATTGCAACATTAGCTTCCACAGTTTATCAACTGAACGATCTTAAAGAAATTTTCATATTTTGAAGCAACTTGATATCCACACCTGCGCTATTAACCAGTTGACAGATTTGTCATATGCATCTGAATTCCTCTGACACTGCAGTAATCCTGCATCCTCATAGAACAGACAGTCCACTGTGAGCAGATTCTCCCTGTTGACAATTTTGCTGCTGTCTGATACAGTTTTCTCTGGGTCAAACGTGTGGTGAAGCACCACTAGAACAGTCAGCTTAGAGGCTGTTTAAAAAGACAAATGTGAAAAAAATATGTATCAAACTTATTTTGACCCAGTGTTTTGAAATTTAAAACGTGATTTAAAATACAATAAAATCAAACCATTTGTATAGCATCTGTGAATGGCTGCATCAATGTCAGTTCCAGCTCGAGAAACAATTGGACAGAAAATTAAAACAATGTCACTCTCGTCTACTGAACGAACTTCCGTCAGATGCTCAATTCGGGCTCGCAGTGATGCAATAAAATGTGTTTGACAGTTATTGGTCTTTCCAGCCAAAACAGTGCACACTTTGACCTCCTCTGAAGAATCAACTGCAATGGAATAAGCAAAATATAAGTATTACAGTTTATAAAACAAGTACAAATACAAACGTTTTAACAGAAACTGTCCTATTCTCCAGAATGGTGTCCTGACGCCTCATTAATAAAAATGCTGCACAGAAACTGTCCTATATATGATAATTTGCTAAATGTACATAAATGTGATCCAGAAGACCTGACATGCCAAGAATCCATCAAAAATGTCAATTTACTGTTTCCTCATTTGTGAAAGAAAAATCTCCATAGCTCTTTGGTGATTAAACACATCGGAGAAATTCTACAATCTCTGAACTATGTGCCTCACATGATCATTCACGCTCAGTCAGATGCTAGTATTTTGATGTGGGATCCCTAAATGTGGATTGTGAGATCCTACAGATGCTGCTGAGTTTACCTGATCCAACTGATCAAACTATCACTAGACTGACACAGGAACTCTGCATCAGGCTAGCATGACATTCAAAGTGACAAAAGTCAATTGCATTGGACCTCAGTGCAAAAAAAAAAAAAAAAGATGGCTTTTGACAGACAATGAAGGTGACAATGGTACCCTAGTAGCAAAGAATTCTGGCCCAGATTTGGCAAAAAGCTGGCACAGCAGGCATTCATCCGGCACTGCCATACAGCATGTGGGCCAAACATGGCCTGGGTTTGGCAGAGGTGGCACCGTTTTTAAGGCGGCACACAAGATTTGGGCCAGATGTAAAACGTAGTATTTGGCCCAGATTTAAAAATTTGATAAGTGGGCCATGTGAGTTTGGCCAGTCTTGACCCACATTTAAAATACACTAAAATAATTTTTGAGAAGAAAAAAAAATTCTACCAATCAGGTCAAATTGAGAAAAAGCGTGCCCATAGTGTGCCTAAAGCGCATCACTCCATGGGTTTATCAATTTCATTGCAATCATGACACACCAACCTATCTGGCCCACTTCAGGCCCAGTTATGAGTTATTACCTTGGCTGAGACTTGGCCCAGAAATGGTCTGTGTTTGGCCCTTGTCTGGAAGCCAGATTTGGTCCAGTCATGTAGCGTAATTCACTGCGGCATGTGGGCCAAGCAAAACCTGATTGTTCGGGCCAGAGCTGGGCCAGAGAAATTTTGCTATGTGGGTAACAGCCTGTGCAGAGACACTTTCTAGCACAAAATTTCTAGCACTTTGGCAAAATAATTTTCAGTGCACAAGATGTGCTTTTCTGACGCAAATAACTGTAAAGCAGAGCTTGTGAGTGCAACTCAGTGGCCAGAAGATTTTACAAAACCACTTTTGAAAAATCTGCTTAGTAGTTTGAATGTTGGTGTGAATTTTAGCATAGAAACACTTTAGGATCAAATATTTGTTTGTTTTGTAAATGAGTCACCAGAGACTGATAAAAAGACTGTAAGGCAAAAGACAGTAAAAAAAAAAAGTTACTAAACAAGCAGTTTTGTGTGAGACCCCTCATCCCTACTCACATGACATTGGTTGGTTGTTCCTTGGCTCCTTTGTCATCGATAGTTTTTGTTCAGATTTATCCTGCAGATATTTGCCAGTCTCATTTAGCTGCATAGAGTTACTGTTCAATAATTCACTGTTAAAATATGTGAAATTAGTATTGCATGAATAAGGCAAGGCACACTGTTTCTCACTGACCACACGTGTAGTAACTCCGATGACATCACTGTCTGTGGTGTAGTTCAGCTTCCCCAAGGCCACATATTTCATCTTATACTCAGTGTCAGGTCTGAGACCAGTCAGAAAAACTTCATCTCCACTCGTTTTCACAGACTGAGATTTCCAATCATTCTCTTCTTTTTTTTTGTACAGTAACCTGAGCTCTTGTGTTGCAGGACATAATGGTGTTGCCTTCAAAACCACTATATCCTCACCAATCTGTTCAATGACTGGACTAGCTGGTTTTATTGGAGGAGTGAAGCATGTCGCTTTATCAGATCCATTTTCATAAATAAGAATGCAGGAACCTGGATGGTTTGTGTGACTTTTATATACAACCAAAAATGTTGATGAGTGACTGCCATATGAACATTTGAGCTCATTAAATATTTCCAAATGCTTCTTCATAGTCTCTCTGATACTTCCTGTGAGCCAAGTTTCAGACACAGAATTGGGGTTCTTATTAGAATTTCTCCTCATTATTTCAGGTTTCAGGAAATCTCCTTGTTTAGAAAGCAGGTTGTCTGGCAGATCAAGAGAAGTGAATGTGTAACACACCACATTCTCAAAACTAACATCAAACAAATATTCATCTAAACTATTGTTCACCTCAGTTCCAGAGTCCAGCAGCTGTTGAAGAATCTTCTCAACTGCATTTGATTCGGTTTCTTTCACTCTGATCCACTCTATAAGATCACTTTCATTAAATGGAGACTCATGATGAGCTTGTAGAAGGTCTGTCAGAGCACTGATGTCTTTTTCACAGGTTTGAACTGACTGCATTGTGGATGTAATTTTAATTTCTAAGTCTTGTTTGTAGATCTGACAGTGTCTTCTCATGTCTTCAAACTTGTTGTGAATTGCTCTAAAAGTGACTGCACTCTTGTCCTCCATCAGTTTACTGCACTTGTCTTCTATCAAGCTCAGCTTTTCTAAAATGGACTCTGTGGCATCAGTGAGTTTCTTGTCAATAACTCTAAGGTGAATCACATCACTGTCTATGGTGTAGTTCAGCTTCCCCACAGCTGCAAATTTCATCTCATACTCAGTGTCTGGTCTGAGATCAGTCAGAATAACTGTATCTTGACTCTTTTTCACAGACTGAGATTTCCAGTCGTTCTCTTCTTTTGTTTTGTACAGTAACCTGAGCTCTTCTGTTGCAGGACACACAGATGTCACCTTCAAAACCACTCTTTCCCCGATGACCTGTTCAATGATGGGCTCAGCTGGTTTTATTGGCGGAGTAAAGCATTTCGCTTTATAAGATCCATTTTCATAAAGGAGAATACAGGAACCTGGATGGTTTGTCTGATCTTCTGATATAACCAAAAACTTTGTTGAGTGACTGCCATATGAACATTTGAGCTCTTTAAACATTTCTAATTGTTTTTTCAATTTCTCTCTGGTACTTCCTGTGAGCCAAGTTTCAGACACAGCATTGGGTTTCTTATCAGAATTTCTCCTTATCATTTCAGGTTTCAGGAAATCTTCTTGATCAGAAAGCAGGTCGTCTGGCAGATCAAGAGAAGTGAATGTGTAACACACCACATTCTCAAAACTAACATCCAACAAATATTCATCTAAACTATTGTTCACTTCAGCTCCAGTTTCCAGCAGCTGTTGAAGAATCTTCTCAACTGCTTTTGATTCGGTTTCTTTCACTCTGATCCACTCCACAATATCACTTATGTTAAATGGAGACTCATGATGAGCTTGTAGAAGGTCTGTCAGAGCACTGATGTCTTTTTCACAGGCTTGAACTGACTGGATTGTGGATTTAATTCTGTCTTGTTTGTAAGTCTGACAGTGTCTCTTCATGTCTTCAAACTTGTTGCGAATTGCTCTAAATGTGACTGCACTCTTGCCCTCCATCAGTTTACTGCACTTGTCTTCTATCAAGCTCAGCTTTTCTAAAATGGACTCTGTGGCATCAGTGAGGTTTTTGTCAATAACTCTGAGGTGAATCACATCACTGTCTATGGTGTAGTTCAGCTTCCCCACGGCTGCAAATTTCATCTCATACTCAGTGTCTGGTCTGAGATCAGTCAGAATAACTGTATCTTGACTCTTTTTCACAGACTGAGATTTCCAGTCTTTCTCTTCTTTTGTTTTGTACAGTAACCTGAGCTCTTCTGTTGCAGGACACACAGGTGTCACCTTTAAAACCACTCTTTCCCCACTGATCTGTTCAGTGACTGGATGAGCTGGTTTTATTGGCGGAGTAAAGCATGTCGCTTCATCAGATCCATTTTCGTAAATGAGAATGCAGGAACCTGGATTTGGTATTTCCTTCGATGCAACAATATATTTGGCTGGTTTACATATTTTTGATTCCATCAAGTTTTTGAAGATGATCAAGTTGCTCCTCATTGTGGTTTTGATGTCAGATGTGAACCCAGATTTTTTACTTAAAACAGAAGCATCCTCACTGTTGTTTTCTATTGTTGATGGATTCAGGAAAGCCTTTTGTTTAGTAAGGAGCACATCTGGACACTCAAGTGATGTGAAAGTGTAGCTTACTACATTTTCAACATTAAGATCCATTAAAATTCCATCTAGATTATTTTCCACTGTTGCTCCAGAATCAGTCAATTGTCTGAGAAGAGTTTTAATAATGACGGATTCATTCTCTTTTTCTTTCACCCATTTCTCAAGATCCCTTTTTCTGAATGGACATTTTTCATGATCATGGAGGAGCTCAATCAGGGCTGTCTCATTTTCTGTATCACTACGGATTTTTGGCAATAGCGATCCAAGTTTCTTCATGAAGCTCAGCTTATAGTTGCAGCAGTTTTGCTTCATAATCATTATTTTATCATGAAATCCTGCAAAAGCCAAAGATGGTGTATCATTCAGAAGATCACTGCATTTCATTTCAGTGGTCCTTAAGCTCTCAAATACTGATTCAACATTTCTGATTAGATCTATGCTGATTTCTTGTTGAAGTTTCACATAATGTGAATGCAGTTTGTCCAGTGGATAAAGCCACACTCTCAGTGGAACTGCACACTCCTTGGTTTCTCCCAGCAGTTTAGGAAGATCAGCAAAAACCCTCAGAGCTTCTTCAAAAGAGGCTGGATTAGATTTTAACTGGAAATCACCATAAAATGTGCAGCTGAATTTCTCAAAAACAGTCTTTTGATTGTCATCCAAGCTCAGATCAATCTGTGTACTTTCTGAAATCCCTTTTAGTTTTTCTAAGGCAGCCTTTACGTCTCTGTCTACAGTGCTTTGGTCTTCAACTAATGAAGCTTCTCTGTCAAAAACAAAGCAAGCATTGGCCCCATACAGCACAGCTGTCACCACATGTGTCGCTGCATCATTCTCAAACACTTCATAGTGGGTTATATTTTCAGATGGCAAGTGGTTCACAGTCAGTTCTTCACGTTTGGTGGTTGAATGATAATGTAGGGTCAGTCTCTGCTGTTTGAAGGATTTCTTGGTGTCACTGAGATACTTGGCTGCTCCACTAACATTGATGAGTCCACTTAAAAAACTCAGTTTTAGACAATCATTAATGTTCAGTAATTGGCATTTTGCCTCAATAAAGTCTGAATTTGTAACACAGAAATCTGTTTTAATTTGAGGATGGATTTTTATGCTCTGCTGCAGTTGCTCTTCATCCCACAGTGTGATTCCTGGAAAACATAAAAAATAGACAAATATAGGATTAAACTATTGCAAAATAGGCTTAATTGCAACCATGGACACACTATTTTGTTAAAGAATGTCTGTCACTCATTTGCTTGCTGAAAGAAAAAAAAACATATGGTTGTAATGTATGCCTTGATGCTGGTTTGCTTGTCCCTTGCTTATTCTTTGCTGGTCAGAACAAACCAGTATAAACAAGCATCAAATCTTAAAACCTTAACAACATATGCTGGTAACCCTATTTTATGAATTAGACCACTAGGTTTTAACTACTTAAAAGCAGTATGAAAAGTCTTTAAGAAAAAAGAATAAGAATATAAGACAAATGATTGAGAGAACTTTTATCGACCACACTCAGACAAATGTTGGTACAAATGTTGTTATCAGGGCTGTACTTGTCCATACTGGTACCTAAAATTTTATTATAAATTCACCTTGCCTATTCTTCCTATTAGTATTATTTGTTAGATCAGTTGTCTGTTATGTAAAATTGTTTTGTATGATTTGGTACCTGGTACAAATGCATCTTTTCTGCAGTCGTACAGCATCCCCAGCCTGAAGGGTCTCCCCAGAGCTGCTGTTTCAACAATGTTAACTCCCACTCCCAAGTCCATACTGAAGCCAGTGAGACCAGAAATCAGAAAATCAATATTATTGTTTAGTATTCATAGGTACATACATGCATACATACATAAATAAATCTGGTGACCTGGCATACATACTGTAAATGTATTTAATGAAATTACAATAAAATGACTTGAGATATTCCTGAAAGCATGACAAAAACCCTCAAAAATCACTAGCCTCATTTCATTTTCTTCTCTAGGAAGAAAATGCTTCTGAATCTACATTTAGCATAACAGGTGTAAGCCTATTGACCTTATTCTTGACGTGAGAGAGGGCACAGCCATTGAAATCTTTTTATTATTTCTAGTCATTTCTTTCATAGCCAACTGAATCAATGGCACAAGTTCTAAAACAGGGGTAGGGAACCTATGGCTCAGGAGCTACATGTGGCTCTGACCAAATATTTGTGGCTCTCCAGCTGTCTCTCTTCAATATTTCATTTATTCATCTTTATTTCAGCTTTAGTAATCCAGGGTCGCCACAGTAGAATGAACCACCACCTTATCCAGCACATGTTTTACGCAGTGGATGCCCTTCCAGCTGCAGCCCATCTCAGGGAAACATCCTTACTCACTCATTCACTTTGGACAATTTAGCCTACCCAATTCACCTGTACCACATGTTTTTGGACTGTGGGGGAAACTGGAGCACCCGGAGGAAACCCACGCGAATGCGGGGAGAACATGCAAACTCCACACAGAAACGCCAACTGACCCAAGCTTGAACCAGCGACCATCTTGCTGTAAGGCGACAGCACTACATACAGCGCCACTGCATTGCCTTCAATATTTCAGATTTTTACAAAATATGTTAATACAAATCAGTTGAAAATACAATTAAAATTCCCTTTATATTGTATCTACTACAGCAAAATGAATAGAACTCAGTTTACAATAAAAGGACGTTTCAACCAAAGTGCATATGTGGTGCTGTGGTTTAACTTAAAGCACAACAACAATGAAGGGCAAGCTATATTTTTTACATTTCTATGGTAAATTTCTGTGGTAACTTACATTTCTATGGTAACCTCAAGCACGTAAATCCAAGCATTTATAAGTGGCGATGGCAAGATTTTTTTTAATTGTTGTTTTTTCATACATTGTGATGCGTCATATTTGCTTATTTTTGAGTTGTGCATGGACATAAATAAAGGTTTTGTTTATAAATTAAGGTTTTGCTAGACACACACACACACACATTATTTGGCTCTTTAAAAAGTGCATTTGATTAAAACAATCTCAAATTGCTCTTTGCTGAAAAAAGGTTGCTGACCCTTGTTTTTAAACAATCGAACGAAAAAATGAGTGCACTTATGCATTAAGGAAAGTCAATACTTGCAGCTATTAATGCACATGGTAAAGTTAAACCAAAATACGAACGAATTGTAGGTCAATCGGTGTTGCTAAAAATAAATATGCTACAATATTTAGACTCCAGTGAACGCATTTATCATTGTAATATAGGGTTCGAGTATTTTGCGTGACTCACTCTCAAAGTAAATAAAATAAATCACCGGAGACGGCTTGTGAAACGTGACCTGTCTTTACTTCTTTTCACCAGTCAGCGCTTACAAATGTAACAACTGGCATTCAGCCAATCAGAATGTACAAAGATGAAGATCCAAGTAAATCTAACATTTCGAACAGTAACGCAGATTCCACACTTTAACTACCATCTATCTGAACATATTTTTAATCTTACAATTCTTTTTCCACCCACTTAAGAAACGTCCTCGTTTCTTTAGAGTTACAAAATTAAAGAAAAAACAGAAGAAAATAAAAAGAAAGAAACTACCTGTTAAAGTAGCTTTTTAGAGTCTCTTATGTCAAAAAGATAATCTCTTAAATATCCAGGTTTAACTGGACGCCGGCCTAGACATGTCATTGGAGCTGAACTTGAACTCTGATTAGGTGTGGACGTAACACTGGCTGGGTCCACTGAGGAAGAAGGCACTTGAAGAGGAAGGGGTGCCTGTGGGAGGATTTGGTCTTCTGACGTTAAGTTAGGTTTGCACCGTGCAAATTGTGATGGTTTGAAAGGTAACGCACCTGATAGAGCGGTCAAGGATGGGGAAGGATACGAAGCAGAGAGGGTAGTTTGCTGCGGTTTTTGAGGAACTGGTGCACAATATGGTCTCAGTCGGTTGTAATGAACAATTTGACATTTTTCTGGATCATCCAGAAGATAGTGGATTTTGTATGTGACACCCACATCCCACCGCCGCCACCAAATGTAATATAGGGTTCGAGTATTTTGCGTGACTCACTCTCAAAGTAAATAAAATAAATCACCGGAGACGGCTTGTGAAACGTGACCTGTCTTTACTTCTTTTCACCAGTCAGCGCTTACAAATGTAACAACCAACCTGGCATTCAGCCAATCAGAATGTACAAAGATGAAGATCCAAGTAAATCTATTTCGAACAGTAACGCAGATTCCACACTTTAACTACCATCTATCTGAACATATTTTTAATCTTACATCATTAATCGTTTAAACTGCCCTCACTTACAGATCTACGGATTCAGACAGATTTTTAGAGGTCAGATTCGATTGCCCCTGCTGGCTGTCTGCTATAACCTCACCCTCTCAATTTAAGCGTGTGGATGAGGGCTATTATTAAGATAAAATTTAATAGAAACCTATAAACCACGTCTGCGAACAGTTTTACAATCTACTTTTTAGACACTCGATCCGTCAACACAACTGTTTCTTCCGACAATATTTAAGTAGCCTATATTTACTATTTTTATCTAGAGTTTTTTAAACTAGTTTTGTACCTCTGCGAATTGTTCACGTTTGAAGCACTGAAATTTATTCAAATGACTAGATTAAATAACAAGGTTGAGACGTGCGTCCGACATTTCGTTTTTAACCATCATTTCTTAACAGCTGCTAGCACTTGAAGCTAATTATATACAATACCTGCGCATTTGCTTCAATCAGCTTTAACGTGGTCCACTTCAAAATGATAAATCAGAATTTTGTCTTTAAAAAACACATTTTCTTAGACTAGCCTTTAACGCAATCTTCTAAGATCACCACCAGGAACCGCATTCTTTCATTTTCACTTTTGCTTCTCTTAAACGCCTCCTACTAGTAAATCAACAATTTTCAGGTTTTCCTGGTTATGTTCGAAACAGGCATGTAGCCTACTAACTTCTTAGATAAATCTTTGATTTGTAATGAAACATTTTTTAAATAATAACACATTATATCAGGTTATCTCTAAATACTAGCCTGTTTTTATAGGAATATTTTATCTTAATGTTAATGTTAAATCTTAATCTAAATGTTAACTGTCTGCTTCCTCAATTTTACATTCAGTTTCAATTATAAAAACAAAAATAAGTCTTATATTAATCTTTTTTGTGAATTAACTCTGTTAAATAAACATTTGCCTTAAACATATACTTTGTATTATTTGTTTTTTCTATATAATTAATTAAAAATAATTGGCTATAATGATTATTTATATGTATTGTATATTAAGTTTGTATAATAATGATGAGTGAAGCAGGCGCAGTATGAGGTGCCGTATAGGATTTAAATCAAACTTTGCTTATCAATACATACATAAAACACGTGTATACACCTATAAATTACTCGCATATACACCTATACTACGGGATGTTCAAAACAACATGGATGAAACTTGTGTATATACATATAAACTTGACGCATGAATACATACACACGCACATACATATACACTCGATCCTCACATAAACACCCAGATTAACACACGCACATACATATAAACTTGCTGCATGCAAACACACCTATACACACTTGCATATACATATAAACTCGATTCTCGCATAAATACCCACATTTACATGCACATACATATAAACTCGTATCATGCAAACACACCTATACATAATCGCATATACATATAAACTCGGTCTATGCATATACACCCTCAACAACACGCGCACATACACAAACTCACTGCATGCTAATTACATGCACCTATAACATCTCACGCAAACATACAAAAAATAAATAAAATTCACAAACGTTTATCACGAATCTGGTTATTGCAAAGCTTATGAAATAGAAATAATGTGATTAATAGAGGGATTAAATATGTTAAATTGTGAACATAGGCCTATATAAAATATTAGTCTATATAAATAGACTATTCAAAATAAGAAATATTTTATTTAAAACCTTTTCATTTAATTAGGTAATTACATACACAAATATAAATGGACAGATAAAACCCTTATAGAACGTTTAAAAAGAATTTTTAGAATTATAAATATAAATGCATACTCAAACTAAACTCCTCTTTTCTATTGCAAATGTTAATGTAGCATATAGTCTTCTTGTTTTGTTTTTTAAATATTTATAATTATTATGCTTTTTATATGTTTTTTCAATGTGGGTGTCAAAATTGCAAGATTTTGGTATCATTTTGATTGTTAATTATTCAGCATATACAAAAAAAAAAAAAAAAAAAAAAAAAAACGCTGATTAAAAGTCTCTGCTCATCATGTTGGTCAGGTTAACCCCCATGGTAAAAGCTATATATATTATCTGGACACTCCTTTTGTGTTTAATAACTACTAATATTTTTACAGCAGCTGGCATCCAGCATTTTGGTGCATTAGCCTGTTTATTGGTGACAGGAAAACCCACTTAAGTGCATTCCTGCCCCCTACTGGACATAAGTGTGTATCATAACCCTTGACGAATAGTGACACCAATAATAAAACAAACATAAAAAACTAATTTTAGACAAACATATTTTATTCAAAATGATTACTTAAGCAACCTTATATTTATTAAACCATAATAACATTTTCAATAATTTAATTACATAATAAACCTTTAATTTTGCAGGAGCATTCCTTAGCATTACCTTTATATATATATATTTTTTAATTAGCATAATATATTTTCATAATTCAACAGATGTAATTCCTTTATTAATCGCATTATTTCTGTTTCTTAAGGTTTGCAAAACCTGAGTCTTGACAAATAATAATCTTGTTCATTACACTCAAAGGACTTTTACGTTGAAATTAAACTACTTCCTTTTAAAGTGAAATAACTTCCTTTTACTGTGAAAATTAATGCATACACACATATGAAATCACTTGCTTATATGTATATACACAACTAACTGTATATATGTTTGTGAATTTTATTTTGTATGTTTGCACAAGTGTCATTTGGGTGTTTATGCACACATCAAGTTTATATTCTTATGTGAGAGTTTATGGGTGTATATGCATAGATCAAGTTTATATGTATATGCGAGTGTGTATAAGTGTGTTTGCATGCAGCAAGTTTATATGTATGTGCGTGTGTTAATGTGGGTGTTTATGTGAGGATCGAGTTTATATGTATGTGCGTGTGTATGTATTCATGCGTCAAGTTTATATGTATATACACAAGTTTCATCCATGTTGTTTTGAACATCCAGTAGAATAGGTGTATATGCGAGTAATTTATTGGTGTATACACGTGTTTTATGTATGTGTTGATAAGCAAAGTTTGATTTAAATCCTATTGTCATGAGAGTAAACTCTTCATTCGTTTCACAGATTACTTTTTATTAAACAGACATGCATGTACAACGCACTTCCTATAAACTCTGTCATTCACTTTCCGGGTTAACCCCTTTGACCCCCACGGGGTGGGGTTACACCAAACAGGTACAATATGATTGGTTAACATAATAAACTGGTTTCCCACATCTTTCCTCTTTAGAAAAGAAGATCATGTTTTCCACTTTTAACACAAACCCTAAACATTGGTTTATGTTTAACAGCATACCCAAATTAAAGTGCAACATCAAGCAATGATATATATATATATTTTTTTTATTAACTCAAATCTTAATTCCTTTCTATAACCTGAAACAGTCCAAGAAGTCTAAGTAACGTTTGGGCGTTTTCACCACCCTTCCACTGGAAGTCGTAACTGGTGGTTTAGTGTCCAGTAAAGGTGTTGCTGGGTCAACTGTGTGAGTATTTGAATGTTCAGTCCCAGACAGAGCTGGTTCTTTTTCTTCCTGCAATTCTGCTTGGATTGTAGCATCTGGTTGCGATGGCATTGCTTGCAAATGCTTCCTGTTTCTACGCAGGACAGCTCCTTTTTGAGTTTGCACCAAGTACGATCTTGGTTCTGATGTTTTGTTTAGCACAATCGCTGGTGTTTTCCAGTGCTTTTCGCTGTCCAGCTTAAGAAGAACCTTCTCTCCAGGATGTAACTCGGGCAGTGTGCGAGCAGAGTGTCTCCGGTCATAATAGAACTTGTAAGACTCCTTTGCAGCTTTATCTTTCTTCTCCACTGCTTTAAGATCATTGGGTTGAGGTTGATATTTTTCCTCAAGCATTGGCAGTTTGGTTCTAATCTGCCGTCCAGTCATTAATTGTGCAGGGCTAAGTCCAGTTGCAACGACCGGAGTCGCACGGTAACACATCAATGCCAGGTGAGGATCAGGTTGGCAGAGAATCCGTTTTGCAGTTTGAACTGCTCTCACTGCAGCCCCGTTGGCTTGGGGAAAATGAGGACTTGAAGTTGTATGATGGAAATCATAGTCTGTACAAAACTGTCTAAATTCAGCTGAGGCAAACTGTGGGCCATTGTCGGATACAAGCTCCCTGGGAATACCCCATCTCACAAACATGCACTTCAGTCTGCTGATAACATTAAAGCTGGATAGTGTTTGCAGGTGAGCTATTTCAATGTCACGTGAGTGGTAGTCTACAACTACTAAGTAAGTTTTCCCATTCAACTCGCATAAATCTGCAGCAATCTTACACCAGGGACCAGTAGGCAGGGGTGTAGTGATCAGGGGTTCTTTTCTTTGTGTAGGTTTATGAGTCCTACAAAATGTGCACCCTGAAACAATCCTGTTGATGTCATTGCCAAGTCCTGGCCACCAAACTGACATCTTTGCCCTCTGGCGACACTTTGCGAGCCCCTGATGTCCTTCATGAATTCGGCTTAACACTTCCTCCCTCATCAACACAGGAACGACAATTCTGTCCTCATACAAGACTTACCCATTGACAAAAGACAATGAAGCCCTGGCTGTATGATAATGACTCAAGGGGAAGGGTATGTGCTTTGGCCAACCCATGCTGAGAAAACCTATCACTGCCTGGAGATCTGCATCTAACTGTGTAGCCTTCCTAATGGAATCGAGCTTGGATTGTGACACCTCTTTAGATGCAACAACTGCTTCAACATATGCCTTCACCTCATCTTCCATCTCTGAGTGGAAGTGCCCACTCAAAGGTTTCCGAGAAAGCGTGTCCGCCACCACCAAACATTTACCTGGAACATGGACTGCCTTTGCATTGAAGCGCATTAATCGCATTAGCAAACGCTGACATCTTAACGGAGCACGATCAATATCATACGAATTTATTAGTGGAACTAGCGGTTTATGATCTGTCTGCAGGCAAAATTCTTCCAATCCTTGAAGGTAATGAGCAAAACGCTCGCAGGCCCACACTCCCGCCAAGCACTCCTTTTCAATTTGTGAGTACCTGCGCTCTGCTTCAGTCAAAGTTCTCGAGCAGAATGCGACTGCTCGCGTCACATTACCATGAACTTGAAGCAGAGCAGCTCCCAACCCAAAACTGCTCGCATCAGCACTAACCATTGTGGGTTTTTCAGGGTCATAATATGCCAGAGTAGGAGCTGTGGCCAACATGGATTTTACCTTACTCAGAGCCTGCTCCTGGACCTCGGACCAAATCCAGACTGCATCTTTCTTCAGCAGAGCTGTAACTGGTTGCAGCACTGTTGAAAGCCCTGGCACAAATTTGCCTAAATAATTGATCATTCCTAAAATTTGCCTTAGCTCAGTCACATTAGTGGGACTAGGCATCTCAGTAATCGCTGTTACCATGGTTGCGTCCGGCTTGATACCGTTCTGACTGATGGTGTGCCCAAAATACCGTAGCTCAGGTTTGTTGAAGTGACATTTATCACGATTTAATTTCAGACCTGACTCTCTGATAGTTTTCAAAACAGCCCCAAGATTCTCGTCATGCTCATTTTGATCTTTACCCCAGACTAGTATGTCATCCATGACAACTACCGTGCCTTTGTGTCCAATTAGGAGTTTGCTCATTTCCCTTTGGAAAATCTCAGGGGCCGAAGTGACCCCAAACGGCAATCTATTAAAACAAAACCGCCCTACTGGGGTTATGAATGTAGTGAAATTTACGCAGTTTGGGTCTAAAGGAATTTGCCAAAACCCTGAGGATGCGTCTAGTGTGGAAAAGACACACGCACCTGAGAGCTTGGGGGCTATATCCTCCAACGTTGGGAGAATGTAACGCTCACGCTTTACAGCCTGATTGAGCCGTTTCAGGTCTACACAAATCCTAACTGAACCATTCTTTTTCACTACGGGCACCATTGGGGCACACCATTCGGTCGGTTCAGTCACTTCGGAAATTATACCCAAGGACTGCATACGTTCGAGCTCTTTTTCCACTTTAGGCAATAGGGGAAAGGGAATTCTTCGAGGGGTGGACAGACTATAGGGAGTAGCATCTGACTTTAGCTCAATTTTTACAGGTTCACAATTAAGCAAGCCAATGTCTCCATAGACATCACTGTGGTCTGCAATTTCATCCACTCTCTGTACTAGATCCATCTCACAGGCAGTGCTACGACTAAGCAAATTGTTGGCAAATGGCCCATCAATTACAAAAACCCAAAATTCAAAATTTTTCCCTTTTCTTTCAGTGTTTGCTAGAAATTTCCCCATGCAATTCACTTTTCCTCCTGGGCTTCTCACATTTATACTTGTTTTAACCAGCGGGGGGCGCTCTTGTAAGCTTTCAAACACTGAGCGTGACATGATGCTGATGTCGGCTCCGGTATCAATTTTGAATTGGACCGACCTGCCTTGAATAGGCAAAGTAACACACCACCTGTCTTCTGCAGCTGACTCATTCATTACAGAGCCCAGGAAAAATGAATCGCCAGTTTCACTATCACACACTACAAGCTCTTTGACATTTTTAGTTTTACATGCAATTGCAAAATGTCCCAGCTTATTGCATCTTCTACACCTCTTGTTTCGTGCAGGGCAATTATTCTCATTGTGTGTGTGATTACAGCGTGTGCAGTCCACAATCTGTTTTCTCTCTCCACCTTTTTCCTTTTTCGGTGGCCCCGAAAACCGCTTTGAACTTTTGTAATGTCCGTGCTGTACGCCGCTCACATCAGCGGCTGTTCCACCGCTCGCATTTTGCGTCTTAATAAGCTCCGACTGCCGGGCGATCTGGACCGCTTTATCCAATGTTAGTTCGGGTTCCATTTGTAACTTCTGAGAAACGTCACGATCTGCAATCCCTATGACAACTCTGTCCCGTATTTGTTCAACTTTGCTCGCGCCAAACTCGCAGTATTCAGCCAGTTCATAAAGACACCTGACAAAAGCTTCAACAGTCTCTCCCGATCTCTGTGTACGCTGATGAAAACAGGCTCTCTCATGAATAACATTCCTCCTGGGCACAAAAGGTTCATCAAATTTGCCGACTACAGTCTCGTAATTATTTGCGTCTGAAGCTTCGGCAAACGTGAACGATCCGAATATCGTTTCAGCATCCCTGCCCATTGCATACAACAGAGAGTTAACTTGTACTTCACCGTCTTCCTTGTTCAGTTTCGTCGCGATGCGGAACCGGGAGAACCGCTGGATCCATGCGGGCCAGGTTGCAGGCTGCGCGAAATCAAAGGCTTCTGGTGGGTTGAACTTGGACATTGTCAGATCCAAAACTGGGCGAGCTTGCTCGTGGGTATAAAGTACGATTCTGACACCATGTCATGAGAGTAAACTCTTCATTCGTTTCACAGATTACTTTTTATTAAACAGACACGCATGTACAACGCACTTCCTATAAACTCTGTCATTCACTTTCCGGGTTAACCCCTTTGACCCCCACGGGGTGGGGTTACACCAAACAGGTACAATATGATTGGTTAACATAATAAACTGGTTTCCCACACCTATACGGCACCTCATACATTTGTGTTCAGATATATATGTTTAAAGTGAACAATAAAACACTACTGCGCCAGAACAGAACTGCGCTAGAACAGAACGCAAATCCATTGGTTCAAATCAGCTGTCAATCACTCAGTCCCGATGACAGGGTGTCACAGCCGCGAAAATGTAAATATCTGGATCAATGGGCTCTATTTTGACAGTCCATGCGCAGAGCGCAAAATGCAGGGCGCAAACGCTTTCAGGGCGTGTCAGGACGCGTTTTTGCAAATTTAAGGACGGGAAATCTGCCTTGCGCTGCGGCGCATGTTCTAAAAGGGTTGAGTTTATTTTCTTAATGAGTTATAGGTGTGTTTTGAGAATAAACCAATTAGAATCTCATCTCCCATTCCCTTTAAGAGTCAGCTGCGTCGCGCCAAGAGCGCATTCGCTATTTACAGGACGCAAAGTAAGTCTAAGTGGAAAAACTGAGCATTTCACAAGCAAACAGTTCACAGTTAACAGTTTTTTTAACAGAAAACTGTTAAACAGAGCATCTACTGCGTGAGAATGAGAGATAATGGATCTACTTTCACTTTCGCTCTTGGATAGGGAAACCTTTACGCACAGACATCAATTAGTCTATAAATAAATACCTTTGTTTGTTAAGCGCAAATATTCGTTTCAAAACTATTTCTAAATTCAGTTCTAATTTACAGCAACGAATAAATGAATAATAATAGTTATATCCTAAAACACATCCCAGATAGCATACAGTTCTGGGCCACATCTGGGCCAACTAAGGCACATATGGCTCACTTCTGGCAATGGCAGGAGACATATGGGCCAGATGTGGCCCGTATGTGTCACACCAGGTGTAGTGTGAGTTGTGGCCTGCTGTATGTGGGCCAGATGTGGCCCGTGTGTGACACCCCAGGTGTAGTGTGAGTTGTGGCCTGCCGTATGTGGGCCAGATATGGCCCGTGTGTGACACCCCGGGTGTAGTGTGAGTTGTGGCCTGCCGTATGTGGGCCAGATGTGGCCCGTGTGTGACACCCCGGGTGTAGTGTGAGTTCTGGCCTGCTGTATGTGGGCCAGATGTGGCCCGTGTGTGACACCCCAGGTGTAATGTGAGTTCTGGCCTGCTGTATGTGGGCCAGATGTGGCCCGTGTGTGACTCCCCGGGTGTAGTGTGAGTTGTGGCCTGCTGTATGTGGGCCAGATGTGGCCCATATGTGTCACCCTGGGTGTAGTGTGAGTTCTAGCCTGCCGTATGTGGGCCAGATGTGGCCCGTCTGTGACACCCCGGGTGTAGTGTGAGTTCTGGCCTGCCGTATGTGGGCCAGATGTGGCCCGTCTGTGACACCCCGGGTGTAGTGTGAGTTCTGGCCTACCATATGTGGGCCAGATATGGCCCGTGTGTGACACACCGGGTGTAGTTTGAGTTGTGGCCTGCCATATGTGGGCCAGATGTGGCCCGTGTGTGACACACCGGGTGTAGTGTGAGTTGTGGCCTGCCATATGTGGCCCAGATGTGGCCCGTGTGTGACACAGCGGGTCTAGTGTGAGTTGTGGCCTGCTGTATGTGGGCCAGATGTGGCCCGTGTGTGACACATCGGGTGTAGTGCGAGTTGTGTATTTTTAGTTCCGGTTTAACTTTAAATTAACGGGAGCCTTTGAAGTGGTTACAAATTATAAGAAATTGAAAATCAAAGTTAATTTGTCTTTCTAAGTCTGTACACTTTCGTTTTATGAAGTAGAAAATAGAAAATAAATATTGTAAATTAATGTAATGTGATGCAAGGATTTACATTTTTCCGATTGGCTACTTCTGCCTGTGGACTGCATACCTAATGAGTGGGAGGGGCTTTTCTCTCAAACAATACACAGACTCTGATGTGAAGCAGCAGCAGTTCTGTGTTTCCTGTGTTTTATTAACATTATTGTCCCTCATCAGGCAGTGAGAGCGCTACACCTTCTCTGAAAATAATAACATTGCATGTTCTAAATAAGACTTTCTGAGATTGAAAATGATTCTTTAGGTTATTAAGAATAGGAATAAGCTATTGCTCATGCGGGAAAGTATATGTTTGTAACCTTATCACATATTAATTCAGTTTATTTCCTCAATAATGGATTTATTTTTACTTTAAGGCTGCTATGAATATAAATTTATATTATCTGTTAAATGTAAATGTTCCAGCATGAGTAAAATTCATATTTTTTTTTCATATTACCTGGTATGTCTATAAATGTCTATAAATGCAGTGAGTTTCATCATTTATTATGTTTTGATCCATTAATGTTTTGTTCAGTTCCATTTGAATGAATTAAGACAGTGTCCTACCGCCACCTACTGGGTGGATTTAATTTGCTATTAGTACTACTTTTTAATGAACAATTTTACAAATTAATTCATAATCTAATAATGCTGAATTAAAGTGCTTTTTTCTTGGTGTTATTTTTTGCAATTCTACATTTTTATAATGATTTTGTTTGATTAAATGCCACATACAACATTGTTCTTTTTTATTTAATTTGAATATTAAGTAGACATAAATGTTTTGTTTATGAATAAAATAACTATATAGAAAAAAATGTCAGAGAACTGAGCAGTAGAATGTGAATAACATGTATGTGTTCGTGAATAAGCTGATCTTTGTAAACAACACAAAGTTTTATTTACTTATTTTACAGAACACAAAAAATAATAAAAATAAATCTGACCAATTTTAATGCGCACACCTAACCCCGCTCCTAACCCGACCCCTCACTTTGATGTCACTAGCTCTATTTGAGTGCATTGTTTCTGACATTGCATGTCAAACTGTGTGTCTCAGCTTGCATATGCAAGTCCGCAATCAGATACTAATGCTTCTGCAACACAGCCCTGAGGGTACAATCCTCAGTGCTGGGAAACACCACACATTATCTTAATCACAAACTACAGCAAATTTAGTTTATCCAAAATTCACTTATACTGCAAATTTTTGCACTATGGAAGAAACTGGAAACCAACAGAAACAACATGCAAACTCAACATAGAAAGGCCCAAAAGTCTATACTGGTTCTGTGTGTGTGCACCTGTAACAGCGTCAACAAATTTGATAGACAATATGCTATTAATAAGCATGTTAATTAGCAATTAGTTAATTGTAAATATATCTTAAAGTGTTATAGTTTTTATATAACAAGCTACTGAATATTAAAAATAACAGTAAATATTCTAGAAAATGTTACATAACAGAGCAAGGACATGTTCACAGTATGTCTGATAATATTTTTTCTTCTGGAGAAAGTCTTCGACTAGAATAAAAGCAGTTTTTAAATTTTTTTTAAAGTGTTTTAAGGTCAAAATTATTAACCCCTTTAAGCTATATATTTTTTCGACAGTTTCAGAACAAATCATTGTTATAAAATAACTTGCCTAATTACCCTTACCCTAATATATATAATATTATATATATATATATATATATATATATATATATATATATATATATATATATATATATATATATATATATATATATATATATATATATATATATATATATATATATTTATGTGTGTGTGTGTGTGTATATATATATATAATATATATATATATATATTTATATATATTTATTTATATATTTATTTAAAGCCAAAACGTTTGAAAATCCACAGTTGAAACATAATGTGTTAAATGACTTATGAAGGAAATTAATTAGCTCAAAAAGAAGGCTAAGTGTGTTATGAAATATTAAACCTTGATAAAAAATAAAATCAATTGTGTTAAATAAGCTTAAAATCCATATCTTATGTTTTATATTACTTTAAAACAGCCTGGAAACTGAATTGCACCATTAATCTTGTACATGTATCAAGTCCAAACAAATGGTTTTGTGGCAAGTAAAAATAATATTTTTATAAATTGATTGTATTGTATTAATTTGTTACAGAAAAGAAAGGAATCATGCAAGGATGCAAGCTGAAGGAAAGGACAACTCTCACATCGGTGCATTACTAATTGTTTGACTTCATCATCAAGCACACCAGGTACAATATTGTACATATTTTGTAACTTGTATATGTCAGACTGGTTGTTGGGAACTGAAATAATATATTTTATGTTTTATTTATTATTAAAATATTACAAGATTTATTGCTGCTATTTTATCACTGTGTGAGGTCATAGCTTATTTAAAAAATCTATTATTAAAAAAAATCTAATTTGAAAGAAAGTCTAAATGTTTCCACAAGGTAATTTATTGAATTGTTTTCTGAAAAATGTAAAATTTGAAAGTATTGCTGAGCTGGAAAAACAGAGTCTATTGACGTAACTTTTATTTTTATCTTAACTTTTTATTTTATGTCAAAAGTAGATTAATTTACCTTGGATCGCATGTTTAAGTTATAATTTCACAGTGAAAAATGTAAAGGAAAACCATTGAAAACAATGGCATAATGATTTTGCTTGTTCACAAGAGGTACTTGATTTATTTTTCCTGTAGTGATACATACGTTTTTAAGAAGAATGCTTGACACTTGAATTTTATAGGGATAGTTCACCCAAAAATAATGACATCTTTTATCCTCCACTTGTTTCAAAATATTTTTTTGTTCTGTTGAACATAAAGCTCTGTTGCCTCCCAGCAAAAATGTTTCTGGTTCGAGCCTCGGCTGGGTCAGTTGGCATTTCTGTGTGAAGTTTGCATGTTCTCCCCGTGTTGGCGTGGGTTTCCTCCGGGTGCTCCGGTTTCCCCCACAAGACATGCGGTACAGGTGAATTGGGTAAGCTAAATTGTCCATAGTGAATGTGTGTAAATGAGAGTGTATGGGTTTTTCCCAGTGATGTGTTGCAGCTGGAAGAGTATCTGCTGCGTAAAACATATGCTGGTTAAGTTGGGTGTTCATTCCACTGTGGTGACCCCAGATTAATAAAGGGATAACGCTGAAAAGAAAATGAATGAACACAAACCCAGTTTTTCCTCATATGTATATCAATAGTTACAGGTTTCCAACATTCTTCAAAATATCTGCTTTAGTGTTTAACAGATTCAAATTGCTTTGAAACAAGTAGAGGATGAATAAGTGGTGGCAGAATAGTAAACTATATCTTTAAATGTTTTATTCTGTATGTTATGTGTATTCATATTTGTCTTGTCTTTTGTCATATTGTCCTTTTAGCTCAGATTGTGATGGACCTGGAATGCGACACCAGTTACTCTTAAGTCAAGAACCAAATGAAGCACCAGAGTACAGATTATGGAGGTATCTGAAGTTGAACTAACTGGAAGCAGGGAACCATACTAATAAAGTTCCTTAAGGTAAAAGCACCTGCTTTATTTTGATAGGAAGTATTTTTTTAATAGAGTTCTATTGTTTTATTCTTATTCTAATTTTATTTTATTCATATACTAAATGAAAGTCATTTAAATTTCACAACAAATGATTTGCAGATTGAATATAAAATATAATGACATTTTAATACATTATTTCTTTTAGTTATTCTTTACATCTATATATGGGCAAGTATTTAATCAATGAAAATAATTTTAAACAACTTAACTAAACAAATTACTCTGTTGGACCCTAATATTTAAAATAGCAAAATCCTCAAACTAACACACTCTCTTGTGAATGCATTCTCACATTCATACACTCAAAAACACACATTCATACAACAGTCTGTCTCAGTCTGACTCACACACAACATCCTCTCTCACAGATTTTTCTAGCAAACCTCCACCACTAGCTTGTCTTGTTACGCTGCTTTTATTTCAAATATTTTAGAGCATGATATAGTCCAGGTTTTTATCACTAAGTATTTTTTTTTCTCCATTCAGCAGGTTCCTTGTAAAGATGAACCCAGGGAAGGATCGAAAGTGGAGAAGACCAGATCAAGAAAGACCACATCAAGATCTGCGGTCAGTTCAAAGGTACTTTCACTAATTACCAAGATTTCAGACTATGAATTAATGGAGAAAACTTTGAGTGTCAGATCTTCCTACATCGCGTAGCAAAAATTATTCCCAGTGTCTTGTAGTAGAAGTGATGCAGTCAATCAAGTTTACATTATTTCGTAAATTGCTTTCCGATTTAATACAAATATATTAACCAAACTTGACTAATGTAACAATTTTGATGAAAAGGGCACGTTTTACTAAAGCTTTTAGCACAAAGGCACCCCCATCTTGTAATATTGCTGTGTCTGACGTCATGGGGTTGGTATGCTGGAAACGTTTTTGAATGAGGTATTTGTATGATTTATACATAGTCTGTCTTAAAGCGTCACTAAATTGTACAGGCATTACAGGTCAAAGCAATCTGTTATTACATTTATCAAAATAAACAATAAGGCTCTTAAAACACTGCTTTGAAAAATGTAGAAAATGTAAAGAAATATTTCAAATACCTCAAATGAAATGAAGTAATTTGTTTTATTATTTTTAAAATATATATTTTTTGTAAAGTCATTTGTTTATAATTATGTAAAAAAAATCCAAGTACTATAAAAGTTATTTAAGCAACAAATTTGCCAGATTGTAAAGGCAGACACAGAATGAGCAAACAAGAAAAACCGTGTAAAATGTGTAAATAAAAGGCTACATTTTAAATTTTTTACATCTTTTTATCATATACGTAAAACCTTCCTAAGCTTGAAAATATATTTCCTTAAAATAAACTTCCTTTGTTAGTGCAAATTTCTTTTTATGTAGTCTTGTAATTAAACAGTTAAACCATTCAAACAAGTTTACATTTAAAAAAAGGTCCGTAATGAAAATCTGATTTTTTTTCAAATGTAACTAATTAAAATAGTACCATGTACTTTTACTCTGTATTAGTATTATTTACTAAATTTGTTTTATTTTAGCAATGTAATAGTATTTCTAGTCCTTTAATTTAATGTAATTTAATTTTCAGTTCTCTTTCCATCTACGAAAACATATAAAAACAATAATTTCACAAGCACATTTAAAATAGGTTTAATACTATGAAATATTATATTAATATTATTATTTTTATTTTTTTATAAATTGATAGGTAGTTCCTATGGAATGTTTTTATGTATTGCTGAGAATACATTTCAGGTGTTCAATACGTTGCTTGCCAGTCTTAAAAATAAAAATAGGTGCTTAAAAAAGTGCTTAAAAGTCCTTAATTTTAATCGAGTTGTGCCTGTATGTACTCTGCAAACAGCACCTTTTAATTGTTGTCTTCTCCGATTTTCAGGATGTTTTGCATTGGACTGTTTTTTTTTTTGGCTTTGACCCTTGCTCGACCCTGACCTCACTCTTGGACTGCCCTATTGGATTTTCAGTTTATTTAATTTAATTAATTAATTTTTTTTTGGTTCTGGGTAAATGCTAATAAATATTTAGTTGTAATTATTTAAGTAATATGTTTTTGTTAAATATGCGATTTCTGTGTTTGTTCTGTCTACTCATACTTGTTTATCTTGTTTCTGTAATTATCATTTGTTTATTTGACCCCTGCCTCGCCTCTGATCTTGTTTTTGGATTGCCCTTTATATATCTTTTTAATTATTGGTTCTGGCTATATGGTTATAAAATATTTGTTAATTTAATTAATATGCATTTTATAAAAAAAATATATATATATATTTTCTGTGTTTATTCTGTATCTATCTAATTTGTATATACATTTGTGTTTGTATGTTCTTCTTATTCTGTATATCCACTTACCTAATTTTAACTTTTATATATATTTATTTGCATTTAATTTGTGATAATTCTGTATGCATTTATTTATCTAATTCATATATTTATTTGTATTGCATTGATCAATCTGTTGTTGTTGTTGTATTTTTTTGTATGCATCTATTTATATAATTTATATATAAATTATATATTTGTATTTATCAATTTATATGCTTCCTTTAAAGCATTTTTTTAAAATAAAGCAATTTAAACTAAGCATTCCTTTTAATGTGATTTATATAGCTACCAAATGTAGATGTGAGCCACATCTAACCCAAAAGTCAGCCGCAACTGAACCAGATCTGGGCCAGATCTTTGAAATTCCATGGGCCGCATCTGGGCCAGATCTGAGAAATTGCATGGGCCGCATCTGGGCCAGATCTGAGAAACTGCATGGGCTGCATTTGGGCCAGATCTGAGAAAGTGCATGGGCCGCAGCTGGGCCAGATTTGAGAATGTGCATGGGCCGCAGCTGGGCCAGATCTGAGAAAATGTATGGGCCACATCTGGCCCAGATATGGACCATGCTTTTTCTGAGATATGGCCCAGATCTGGTTCAGTTGTGGCTGACTTTTGGATCCTTATGTCAGCCACAATCAGGTTGAGTCATCGCCGTCATTCCGCGCGGTATGTGGGCCAGAAGAAAATTGGGGATGTGGGCCATATCTGGGCCAGATGTAATTTGCTATCTGGGATGCTGTGCCTCATATGGTCCAAAACCTGACAGATGGGCAAATCTAAGCTTGTTTTTAATAAAACAAATATAAATATGGATATAATAAATAATACTGATAATAATAATAACATTATACAAAAGCAAATTGTTATGAATGAACTGAAAAAGCCTCCCGAGATGAAGAAGACATAAAAGCAGTGGTTTTTCATATTTATGTAGGCTAGAAAATATTATGTTTTGTAATATTTTAATCTTTTATATTTATATTCTATATCTATTCTTGTTATATATATATATATATCCTTAATATTTACATTTTTTCATATGTAAAGATATTTGCCTATTGCTCTCTTGTGCGTATTAAGCAGTGCGTAAGCGAGGCGCAACTCTGCGCCGGATTTTAGACCGGGTAAGTTTTGGTCTAATGAAAAATCTATTATAGATTCTCAAAATAGCAACGCGCCAGCGGTTCGCCTCAGAACGCCTTCCTTTTTAGACCAGAACGCCTGTGGGCGCACAAATGAGCGCTAATGCATTTGCTATTTAAATAGCGTATACGCCTCAAAACGACTCTTGCACCAAGCTGAAACTACCAAAAGACTACTGCGCCACGCCTTGCGCCACACTGCGCCGACAAATGTCGAATTACTGACAAATTACTGACATTTGTGTTTTTATACAGAGAAATTACAGTATTATTTATACAGTATTTTGTCAGTTATTTTAAATTATATTCAAAAGTCCGTAAAAAATACAAACAATATCTGTACTATATATGTACTATATAATTAATGATTTTCAATTTTCAATTGCCGTATTATTTTACACAGTGTTTTTCCTGTTTTTTTGAAGTACATTTAAAATTACATAAAATTAAAGTAATAAATTGTAATTTGCTCTGCAAAAAATAAAATAAATAAAATAAAAATCGTAAAAAAGAAAAACAAAAACCATAACATTACGGTAAAATTTCTTTGTTGAAATAAAGTGCAAAAATCTGCGGAAAATCTGTGGAACTCTGCGGAAATCTGTGGAATTCTGTGCGCGCAGATTCTGTGTGGGCCTACTTGTAAGTAAAGAAGACAGCATTTGTTGCTGTTTTTTATAAACTGCTTACTAACATCTTTTAATGTAGAGTTAATGCTCAACAAATAATGAATTCACTATTTGCAAATGCTTAACAAATGCTTAGTGTGTAGTTATTATAAAGTGTTACCGAATGTGGGGTAACAATTTACACTCTATGAAGTTGACTTTGTAAAGCATTTACAAGCATACAAATAAACTTATGCCTGAATAATAAGATATATAAATGTTAATTTGAATAGGTTATTAATCATTTACTTACGCATTCTGAATATCTTTAAAAACCAGCAACTTCTCTCAATTAACTGGTTTGTAAATGATGCAATACTTAATTAAGTAATGAAAAAATAATAATTAACCAAGTAAGAAAACACAATCATTAAACACATTAATAATGTCCCTACAAGTCAGGAATAGAACATTTGTATTTGCAGTTGTAAACTGCTGACTAACACCTATTAACATAGTTAATGCTTGATAGATAATAAATTCATTATTTGCTAGTGCTTAATAAATGATAGTGTGTAGTAAAGTGTTATCCTTTGCTCTAATTCATCTTCAGTTGTACATATCCACTGTTTATATACATTTGTAATTATGTTCATATCTATCTGCATACTTCTGATTATTAATAGCAACCTGTACATATATTGTAAATCTCTGTTCATAGTTAATACAACCTGAATGTAATATAATTACCCGTTCTTCTGTAATTGCACTTTATACCGCATACATAAATCCAGTACTTGCTGCTATTGCACTCCTGGTTAGACCTTAACTGCATTGTGTTGCCTGTACTTGTACTTGTGTAATGAATATAACGTTGTATCTGTCTGATTCAGACATATAATAGTTACTTTGAATGTTAATAAATGTTTTATCAACTCAATTTCATACAGTTTTGTGACCTAATCTAGAGTGAGGACTATTTATGCTTTGTAAATTATTTTGAAAATCTCTTATTATAGGAGATTATATATATGTTCTGAATATCCTTTAAAAAAAACTTTTTTATTACTCTTTTGTAAATAATGCAATACTTATTTAGTAATGAAAAATGAATCATTAAAAAAAAAGTATGAAAATACAATCAAGCACATTTTTGTGCTTATAAAAATACAGCAGGGCGAGGCAGTGGCGCAGTAGGTAGTGCTGTCGCCTCACATCAAGGTTGCTGGTCCCTGGTTCGAACTACGGCTCAGTTGGCGTTTCTGTGTGGAGTTTGCATGTTCTCCCTGCCTTCACGTGGGTTTACTCCGGGTGCTTCGGTTTCCCCCACAGTCCAAAGACGTGTGGTACAGGTGAATTGGGTAGGCTAAATTGTCCGTAGTGGATGAGTGTGTGTGTGAATGTGCATGTGGATGTTTCCCAGAGATGGGTTGTGGGTGGAAGGGCATCCGCTGCGTACAAACTCACTGGATAAGTTGGCTGTTCATTCTGCTGTGGCGACCCCAGATTAATAAAGGGACTAAGCCGACAAGAAAATGAATGAAAGAATACAGCATTTTAAAAGAATATAGCATTTGTAGATGTATTTACAAACTCTTTACGAACATCTATTAATGTGGAGTTTATTCTTAACAAATAATGAATTAACTATTTAATTAATGATCCATAGTGTGTATGTTACCATAAAACAATTAAGCTTAAAGTGGAAGTAAAGCAGTCATTGAAGTGAAGATCAAAATATGACCTTATGACCTTTGCCTGCCTGACGATTCTCAGGGGTAGAGAACCAATGGCTCGGGAGCCACATTTGGCTCTCCATCTGCTTTTCACAGCAAAATGAATAAGAATAAGAATAAAACAATGTTTTAACCAATGCCTGTGTGCGTAGCTGTGAATTTGATTTGAACTTAAATTGTGATACCAATAAAAGGGCATGCAACTTACATTTCAATGGCAACCTTGGGCACGTAAATTTAAACAATTTTCATGAGTGGTGATGGCAAAGAAAAAAAAATCTAGAAATTGTCCTTTCTTATTACATGGACTTCCTCAACATGTGATGCTATATATACAGTTGAAGTCAGAACTATAGCCCCCCTTTGAATTTTTTTTTCTTTTTTAAATATTTCCTAAATTATGTTTAACAGGGCAAGAAAATTTTCAGAGCATGTCTGATAATACTTTTTTTCTTCTGTAGAAAGTCTTATTTGTTTTATTTCGGCTAGAATAAAAGCAGTTTTTAATTTTTTAAAAACCATTTTAAGGTCAAAATTATAAGCCTCTAATGGCTATATTTTTTTCCATACATAACAAACCATCATTATACAATAACTTGCCTTATTACCCTAACCTGCCTAGTTAACCTAATTAACAGTGTTAAGCCTTTAAATGTCACTCTTAGCTGTATAGAAGTGTCTTGAAAAAGATCTTGTCAAATATTTACTGTCATCATGGCAAAGATAAATCAGTTATTAGAGATGAGTTATTAAAATTATTGTTTAGATTTGTGTTGAACGAAATTTCTCCGTCAAACAGAAATAGGGGAAATAAATAAACAGGGGGCGAATAATTCTGACTTCAATTGTATATATCCAATGTCTCTAAAAAAATGCATTTGCCAAAAAAATCATAAATTGCTCTTTGCTGTAAAAAAAATTCCCGACCCCTGTTCCAAACAAAGACGCTGCAAAAGGACCCTCAACTCCATTGCCAGATTTGTTTTGTTACAGGAAGATTATAAAATCTGATCCCAACATCTTTAATTCAGTGTATTAACTGAGTGTACTCTTGCACTGTGATCATCCCTTTGCTCAGCTTATTCAGAATTTGCGTGCTGTATGAAAAATGCTAAACATCTAAATCTTTCAAGCACAAAACACTAAAGCCGAAAGATATAAATACAATACTAGTACACCAAATTAAATTTACCTAAATTATTACTTGCGTGATGGCAGTGCTTCAGCTTTTAGTGTCTTATGACAACTTGTTGATTGGTTGTAGTGAAATAATGCAACTCCACTTGATTTTATCAAAGCCATATGCCCAGCACTGTTTGAAGTAATTTTATGAAGAAAAGAAAAATAAATGCAACCACACACAATTAATAAACAGTGTACACAATCAAGATCAAAGTAATCATTAAATATATATTTACTGAATTTTTTCTAAATGATTTTCCCATTGTTTGCATATGACAGAAGATAACCTGGTAAAATCTCACCTTTCTCTGGGAATGTGCTGCAGTTTTTAGAATGACAAAATTGCTTTTAAGTGAATTATTGTAAAGATATATTTTAAATATTTGTCTACAGTATGCATGTGAAGGGACATTATCTGGTAAAATCTCACCTGTAGTAATTCAGCCTGGGCCTCTGGGAATGAGCTACAACTTTTAAGAGGAAAATTACATTTAGGTTAATTATTGTAAATATTTGGTCTTAATTATTTATGTACTGTACATTCCATGAATGAAAATATTTGTAAAATATCACCTTTAGTAAGTCAATCTGCCCCTTGCTAATACTACAACCTTTAGAATGAGAAAAGTACATTTAACTGAATTACTGTTAATATTTAAAAAAATATATATTGTCTACTGTATATAAATGGGAAGTGGTACAATCTGTAAAAGTAACTTTAGTAAATTAGTCAGCAAACTGAAAAAAAGTACTGCTTTTATTTTTTATAAACATATTGATATTGCAAATTCAAACCTAAAACTATCTTTACCATACTTATAAAAAGTGGCCAAACCCCATGTGTATTAGCAAAGGTCTAATGTGTTCAAAAACATTTGTAAGGATTGAAGCTTATGCTGCTACCAATAGTCGGAAACAGATAAGCAGTTGAAGGATGGCATGTTTAAATTCATTATTTATCTGACTCCATTGTAATTAATCTGACTCCTTTAAAGTTGTTATCATCATTGATAGATAATCTCTATGCCTGAAATCAGGCAAAGTTGTTTATTAAGTTACATGTTTAAATATACAGACGGTAGAATGAAACAAATTAAGAAAGAAATTAGCTGTAACATGCACTGCTGTGTAACAAAGACAGTGAAACTGCCTTTGTTAGCAAATCAGGCTACCGGTGTGTGGGAGAGGCCAAAGTGAAAGCCATTCTCCCAGATCAATAGTTACCTTTTCTTATAACCTGAGCAAAGCATTGTCAAACATGAGTGAAAACCAACCCCCAAAACCAGCTGAACATGAGAGCAAAATTGAGGAGAAAAAGTGGGGGAGAAGAACATTAACATACTCTCCTCAGGCCATGCCTCAACAATAATAAATATATTGTAGATTGAAATACAATCAATCAATGTCTCTGTTGATTTCAGCCAGAGCCGGCCCAAGGCATAAGCGAACTAAGCGGCTGCTTAGGGCCCCGTGGCCACCAGGGGGCCCCCAAGAGTGCTTGAAATTATTGTGTGACTTTCGTTTTAGTTTGTTGAGTTGTGGATTAGTGGTGGGACAAAATATATGCCCATTTATAATGTTATTTCTGACCACGATACATACTCAGGCGCCAAGATATTTACCTAAATTTACAAAAGATCTGAATTAATTAATCAGTTTTCCATACTGACTGCAGCAGATAACCGCTTTAGCTACAGTACACCCAGCCGCCACCAGGTGACGCTTCCCGAAACAGCAGTCGGCGGATCATGGGACATACATCAGCGTCATGTAAACAACTGACAGATAGATAAGCTATTGCAACGGTAAAAAAATCTTAGGCATACAAAAACTTTCTTCTGTTTAAGCTGGGCCAATATATTTGTGTGTTTTCAGACATCCAGCTCCCCCGAATTTGCCACTAGTTTCTTTCTAACAGACGTGCTTTCACTTTGCAATCGCTCGCGCGTGCGCGCGGCCAATGCAACTTGTGCTCAAACTTTTTAACTCCGCCAAAATATATAAATATATCAATAAGACATGAACATTTAATTAGAAGGGCCTTGCGTTTATTTGACTCTTACAGACCTTGTCAAATGTTGTAGAAGGTATTTTGGCAAAAGAATATTAGGGGAATTAAAAAAACTTAAATAGATAAGTAAATAACTAATGTTCTCCACTGGTGAAAACATAGGTTCTCAGAGGAGTCTGTGCTCACCTCTCAGAGCATTCTGATCAGTTGAAAAAATAGTGGGAATACATATTTTTTTTATTAAAAATAAACCAGGGCTAAGCATAAAATGTTCCATGTTTACATAAAATAGTTGGTCAAGTTGTAATAAATGTTTTAAGTTTACAGAAAATTAGAAAGCAATAAAATACTATTTTGGCAGTTTTTTCTTAAATGCATATTCCACTAAATTGAGATTCAGCTGCTGTGATAGAGATGTGCTCTCTTCAGTCATAAACTGCTCTCTGCACATCAGCATTTTTAAGCTTGTTTGACAGATGTGCACTTGTTTTACATGGTTGCAATTCTATAAATGCGTGTTTATAAAAGAAATTCATCATAATTTTTGATGCATTTTCCCCCTTCATTTACCAAAATTGTGATTTATTGTGGCTGGTTTTCTTGTGATCTATCAATACGTCGCAGAATCATTGATATCGTGATTGAAGCAGCAGTGCCCGGAACAGCAGCATAATGCTTTTTTAATGAACGTGGCGATTAAAAAAAAAAAGCTTATGATTTATACAATTGACAGTTGGTAAATACACTGCAAAAATGATTTTCTTTCTTATAGTTTTTGTGTGATTTTTAGTCCAAATATCTAAAAATTCTTAAACCAATAAGCATTTTCTAGAAGGATATTTAGTCAAAATAATGTGATTTTTTCATTAAAAAAAGCTCAATAATCTGCCAATTAGGGTAAATAAAAATATTGTTTTAGGTTTAAAATAAGATTATTTTACTTATCTCATTGGCAGATTAATTTGTTTTACAAAAAAATTCACTTAATTTAGAATTATTTCTGAAAACTGAACAATTTTGGTACATATTTATTAATTTGATTGATATGCGAATGTCTAAAAAAATGCTTCCTGATTTAATTTGATTTTAATTTAAATAGATGTTTTAAGTTATTTGAACTACAAAATACAATATGATTTTTTTTTCAGTGTCATCATTTATATCCAATTTAAAAAAATGTATCTTTATTGTCACTATGTTTGACTGTTTGGCAGCGTCTTGAATAATAATAAAAATCAGTATGTTATTGGCTACTTCCAGCTGCTTTTGTTTCTGCCAGCCCATATTAATGTTTTGTATCTATTTATTTAGATTTGGGCAAGTAGTCATAAAAAGTTGGATCAATAGGAAGTTGTTTCTGCAGAATAATATTTAGAATTGTCTTAAAACATATATTTTATGATGTAAGCAACACAGCTACAGCGAATAATATCAATAATGTGTGTTTTAAATTTATAGTGTGCGAATTATCAAGGATTGACCATAATTTGTCATATTGTTTGCACCAAGGGGCCCCCAAATAAAATCCTGCTTAGGGCCCCCTGAAGGCTTGGGCCGGCCCTGATTTCAGCACTACAAATCTGAGGTCATTAACTGTCAAATGACACCAAACATGACAAAGTTATATGAAGGAAGATCATGAGTAGATGAATTGTGTATGGTGAAAAGCACATGTTTACTGTAAGCAAATGGCAGAGATGTGTATTGGAGCTGTGAGGAACTCTGCCACACCAGGAAAACCCATTTCATGCTTGGATGTCTCAGTAGTCCTTCACTAGCAAGGAATAGTATATAACATTTTCTCAGCTTACACGTTTATACTGATCATCACATGAACAATATTCATAAATGTCATTTACAAGTTATAACACATTTGAAGGTGCATTACTTACCATATGTGATGATAACTGAACAATTAAAACATCTGGTAAAAAATATACGGTGTGTCTGTCTTCTTTTGGTGTTTAATTGGAAGTTGGAAAACCAACTTCACAGTAAATAATCCGCCACTTGCTGGATTGGAATTATGGAGAGCAATTTAAAGGACATTGGTCCAGCATGTTTTAAAGTTGAGGTGACAAACACTCTACTTACAGACTTGTTGAGACAATGAAAACTTACCAGGTTAAGTTGGATTAACAACTTTGTTGTGTCACCTTAATTCATGTTGAAAACATTTTTTCATAGTGAAATCACTATTTAATCAGTAAATATAATCAGATTTGTAATGATCAATGTTTTTATTACATGCAAATATTTAGAGGAAAGTTCCAGTGGCTCATTCCAGAGATCATTAGCCTATATCATAATTCATCATTCATTCATTCATTCATTTTCTTTTTCGGCTCAGTCACTTTATTAATCTGGGGTCACCACAGCGGAATGAACCGCCTATATCATAATTAAGATGACATGAAATATTTAGTAGAATTCTAATGTGCTACACCAAAAAAAAAATCACTGAAAGTCTCTTAACAAAATACACAAAAACCCACATTGGTATTGGTCTCTATGAACACAAGGTGCTAAACTAAACTTTTTTTTGCTTGTCATCCATAAAATCTGCCAAGCAGTAAGACATAGATAGTTTTATTGTTTTTGTCATTCATTTCAACTAATTTATATGCATGAACCATTAGGACTATGCAGTATGTTGGTTTGTAAAAACCTGTCAATTCTAGCATGCCTTAAGTCAGCATATCCAAAACTAGATAAATCTTACCAATACAGCTGGTTAAAATGATTACAAACATCTGCAAATACACTTGAAACACTTGCTGAAAAGAATCTTATTTGGTGATAAACCGATTTACATGCAGACTCATCTGATGTGAAAGTACTGTATGTTCTTTCTGAATGATGGACAAAGCAGCAAGAGTGCACTGATCCTCAGTGTCAGTCAACAGGCCATCCTTAATGATTTCTAAACCATACAAAGCACAGAATCTATTGTTATTGTGATGCATGTTTAGTCATTATATCAGAAACATATTTTCATTGTTTGCAGAATAATAACACAGTACAATAAATGCAGATCAACCTACATAGAAAACGTAGGTGTCTTCTTTTCTTTTTTGTCTGAAAAAGAAACATTGATTATTAAACCAGATCCAACACATACAATACAATACAGGTGTCAAAGTGCCTTATGTAACAAGAAAGCCATTAGCAGATTATGTTCAGCAAAATTACAATTTTAATTGGTTGTATTTACCTTAAATGTTTACTAAATAACATTACACGAGTTCATTTTAAAGACAATTTCATTGATCAAGATTGCAAGGGTAAATATTTTTAAAACATATTCATGAAACATATTTCACATATCTTTTTCACATTTGCGTAGGATGTTAAATATATGATGGGTCTTTTGAAGTTTTTTTGTATAATAAAACAGTACATCAATTGTAAATGTAGAACAATTTTAACCTACTGTCTCCTGAAGTGACCTGCTTCCTGGAGTTACCCTGTAAAGATGAATGATGTGAGATAGCTAATGATTATTTGTTTTTGATTCAGTCTTTACTTTTACAACCAACATAAATCTTCACTGGACCAAGTTTCAGATAATTGCTTAGCAGAACAACTATCATATAAGCAGTGTCAAAATTACTAGTCCTTTCAGTGTCATGTGTAATTTGCACCATTCAAAGGCCTTAAATAGCAATACAAGTTTACTGTCCAATGAGGTCATTGACCAAATGACAGACCTCTTGTTTATCACTATGTAACACTTGTGCTCTACAGTATCTACCTTAACAGAAACAATTGTTGCAGACATAAAAAGTGCAACAAATTGTTAATTTTGTTCATAGTATTTGTCACTGTTAAACTGTAACCACAATCTGACAATAGTGCCTAAATCTATTATTAGCTATCTAAAGCTAATAAGATGAATAAGAAGCCATCTACAGTATGTGTTTGCAACTGACTATTAAACTATTCAAAGCTAGTATTACTTCAAATATTCATGTTAAACTAGTATAATAGAAAGTTGTTGAATGTTCTAAAATACTGGACCTGTTAAACCTGTGGGTTATTAGACACAGCAATTAGAAGTGAGTTTGTACTTACCACCATCGTGTTCATCGAACACATCAAATTTTTTTTTGACCATATTGCCGGAATCCATGTTGTCTGCCTGGTTCAAATAAAGACAAGCTTTACCATTTTGAAGTATGTTACTGGGAATTAGGACTTGCAGCAAAAATCTTCATTTATTGTAAATATAACATATATTTTATTTAAATAAAAGTGATTTTGACCTTTGTTGCAATGAAGAACCAACTGTGTGTCCCTAAAAAAATTGCAACATAAGCTTATAATATAAAATAATGTGTTCAGTAAATTTAAAGCATCTTGTTAAATACCTGCGCTATTAACCAGTTGACAGATTCTTCTAATGCATCTGAATTCCTTTGACAGTCCAGTAATCCCGTATCCTCATAGAACAGACAGTCCACTGTGAGCAGGTTCTCCCTGTTGACACTTTTGCTGCTGTTTGATATAGTTTTCTCTGGGTCAAATGTGTGATGAAGCACCACTAAAACAGTCAGCTTAGAGGCTGTTTAGGGACAAAAACAATAATAGAAATGTCTAAGATTTTAAGTTGAGAGTACCCTAAACATTAAAATAAGGTGACACCTATAATCAAACAACCTGTAGAGTACTGAATTTTTGCCAGGGCAGCATCAATGTCAGTTCCAGCTCGAGAAACAATAGGACAGAAAATCAAAACAACGTCACTGTCTTCAACTCTTTGAGCTTCTGTCAGATCCTCAATTTGGTCTTGCAGATGGGCAATGAATTTCTTGTGAATGTCATTTATCTTTCCAGCTAAAATAGAGAACACTGTGGCCCCCTCTGGAAAATGAATCAGGAGCGAGTAAAACAGAGGAAAATACAAATGTTTACAAAACGTATCTCAAATTACATGAACTCTTTAAATAGATGTACTACAAACACAAACCCCAAGCATAACACTAAACTTGCCACTTAACTTTAACCTTACTGTATTACAAAAAGTTCACTGCACCAAACTATTGCTTTTTGTCACTAGTTCATAGTTAAAACACCTAATATAAAATGGGACTGTAATACAAATCTAATTTTCAGGATCAAACAAGCAGTTAATATGTGGGACACATAAGACTCACTTTTTTCTTTTTTTGGCTTCTTTATTTGGAATTCCTGTAATTTCTTTTCACCCTGCAGATAAACAACTTGAAGTCTTATGTGTTTGTCAAAAAATATGTAAAAGTACAGTAAGCAAAAATGTCTTAAAAGCAACTAGAGTGTAAGATTTACCTTGTTTGAATCAGCTGGTGATTGGCTTTGTCCTTGATCTGTAAAATATTTAAAGACTCTGTTAAAAGAGTCTGCTGTGTAATGTACTGTTGCATGGTTTGATTGACAATAAAGTTGACTTGACTTGACTGAACGAGCAGAAATGAACACAAAACAACATCTATATTTCAAAATAAATAATTAAATTAAATGAGATTTCCACTGAAAATGTAAAATAGTTCAGAAAGAAATGAGTTGCATGTGTTATGCATAAAGTATTAATGAACAAAAGCAAGTATTAGTGAACTTGTATGAGATGAGATGTCTTATGAGATGATTATGAGAATGGAACTTTTTATAGATAAAATGTTGTGAAAGTTTGGTAACCACTAAAATATTTGGCAACCTAAAAAGTGTACTATAGGTTAGTTTAGGTTAATTAAATTATTTCTGCGATGGGAACCTTCATGTTAAGTAAAAAGAAATATTACAGCATGCTTTTTATTTCAATAATGTAACTAGGGATGACCATTTGTGACCAATCTTCATTTCGATTGATCCACAGGTTTGACAAACGATTAATCAGGGGTGGAGCTTAAGCAAGAAGGACTTCTGTGCAATAACCTTCAATTAAAAAAAAAAAAGTTATATATAAATAAATATATATATATATATATATATATATATATATATATATATATATATATATATATATATATATATATATATATAACTATATATATATATAACTTTTTTTGTAATGTAATGTAATGTAATGTGTATTTATATAGCGCATTTATTGTGTATGGCCATACACCCAAAGCGCTTCACAATCATGAGGGGGGTCTCTCCACACCACCACCAGCGTGCGGCATCCACTTGGATGATGCGACGGCTGCCACAGGACAACGGCGCCAGTGCGCTCACCACACACCAGCTATTGGTGGAGTGGAGGGACAGTGATAGAGCCAATTCGGTGGATGGGGATGATTGGGAGGCCATGATCGTAAGGGCCGATAGAGGGACTTTGGCCAGGACACCGGGGTTAAACCCCTGCTCTTTCACGAGAAGTGCCTTGGGATTTTTAATGACCACAGAGAGTCAGGACCTCGGTTTAACGTCTCATCCGAAAGACGGCGCCCACTGACAGTGTAGTGTCCCCTTCACTTTTACTGGGGCATTAGGACTCACACAGACCACAGGTTGAGCGCCCCCTGCTGGCCTCACTAACACCACTTCCAACAGCAACCTAGTGTTCCCTTGTGGTCTCCCATCCAGGTACTGACCAGGCTCAGCCCTGCTTAGCTTCAGTGAGTAACCGGTCTTGGGCTGCAGGGTGACATGGCTGTGGCATCTTTTTTAATAAAGATGTTATGGCCATTCATATTTGGCTCAATTTGCATGCTCAAGTTTGTTATTCTTTCTTTATTTCATAACCGAAACTACAGTAATGAAATCAAACTAAAATTGCGCGCAGAATATATATATACCTTTGAATGGTGGAAAAAACATGTTTCTGTAATTGTGTACCTGGGTGTCCACTTTTGCTATGGCCTCTTTTGGTTTTAACAAACTTATCCTTCAGGTTTTTCCAAACCTTAACAAAAACTTTCTTCTTTCCCATGGCTGTTGTAATTTATAGCCAAGAATAATTAATCATTAGGTTATCTCTATGATCATAAAGATGTCTGTAAAGTCGTAGGCTATTGTTTCAGACAAAATCTCTTCAAAGTGTTTTATACTAAACTCAAATCAAATGCAGCGCCGTGCGCACTGTTCGCTGGAGTCTCAAAAAATGCTGTGCGCACCACCAGCCGAAATCATACGCCCAGAAAACCATCCTTGCGCGCTTCAAGCTGGAATAACCAGGCTTCACGTGCTGCTCTGCTCTGCTCCTGGTGTGAATACCGAGTGTTTACAAGCACGCCAATAAAATACACCAGGTTTATGTACTGTGAAACTGGAGTAACTTTTATGCAGAGGTGTCAGCACGCAGCCAGCTTTGCAAGTCGACAAAACTAAAGTTATAATATGATGCTGATCTTATTTTTACCATGGCCATAAAGCAGAAAGGAAAGATGATGAATCAGGGAGGTAAGACTTAATAACATTGTCATCCATGAGTCGGGTCTAAGACAACAGATAATTACATAAAAGATTTTTTTTTGTATTCTATTGAGTTGTCTTTAACATTTAGGCAAAAGATTTCTTAAGAGATCTTAGCCAATCACTTCGTTGGGTCTACATTTTTTTCCAGTTAGGCTACATGTAGGATTGATTTCTGTTATTACATATTTAGAAAAATAATAGTAAATTATTATTATTAATAATAATAATAATTATTATTATTATTATTATTTATTTCAAAGTACATTTCTAAAAGCAGGTGGTTCGCCCAGGGTGCCATTTAAATTAGAACCGGCACTGACGTGAGGCATGTAGGTTTTTTTATATGACGCAAAGTAAATAAAATTAATCAAAGCCTAGAGACACAATATGAAAATGTTATATTACAAGTTGTATTTATCTACACCAAATGCATGTGAGCTTGAACTACATGTCAACCAGAAAGTAGTGGATGCGGTTCTCCCGTTATTTTCTTACTACAAGAAAATATTATAGGAAACTCTGTAAAATTGCCTTAGTCTGGTAAATCGAAAAATAATACACATTTCACAGGAGGGCATTTTGATTTCAACTGTGTGTGTGTGTGTGTGTGTGTGTGTGTGTGTGTGTGTCTATATAGTTGAAGTAAAAATATATATATATATTTTTTTCAAATAATTTTCAAATTATGTTAAAAATGTCTATTTTTATTTTGGCTAAAATAAAAACAGTTTTTAATTAAAAAAAAAAAAAAACTTTTTAAGGTCAAAATTATCAACCTCCATAAGCTTTTCTTCTGTTTGGCTACAGCACAAAGCATTGTTATAGAATGACTAGCCTAAAGTAAGTACCCTATTTATCTAACCTAGTTCAACCTTTAAATTGCATTTTAAGCTGAATATTGGTATCCTGAAAAATACCATATAACCATACCTTGTCCCTTTAAATCAGGATTTATTTGTATATTCCATATTTATTCTAAATATTGCACTTACTGAACACCGGAAACAGGATTGTTCAATTGTCTCTATGTTTGTACCGTACATGCACAGAATAAATCAGTAATTACTGACCTGAACATTCCAGTTCATTGCCCAGGTTGTCTTTATTATCTTGAGATGTATTGATGTCTATTGATAGCACGGTCCAATCCCCGTCTGTGATTGAAAAGAAAGACAAACATTTTCACATTAGTTATATTTCTAGTAAACAAAACAATACTCACAGATCCCCAAATTAAAACAAATATAGCACATCTTAAAATGTTTAGTTTACTTTCAGAGTATGGTGTTCAAGGTTTTTATCTCTTTCTTTTTAAAACAAACATTAAAGGTTTTTTCTTCATATAGTGGACCTCCATGGTGCTCAATGGTTCGAACTTCCAAAACTGCTATTTCAATGCAGCTTCAAAAGGCTTCAGACAATCCCAGCCATGAAATAAGGGTCTTGCATAGAGAAAAATATGTATACCTTTTAACCAAAAGTCATCTTGCACAAGCTCTAGCATATGTAATATGTAAGTGCGGAGGAGTAAAATGTTGATGTATGTGGAATATGGATGTTACAGTAGTTACCAAAATTCTCAAGATCAATCATTGTTTAAATGAATAATCAATTAATTTATTAATCATTCGTCTTAATATGTCTACTTCTGTTGCACATTGTCACAGGATGTGCAAATGACATGACACTAAAAAGCAAGCATCCTTACAAAAAGCAATCAGTGCACAACTGTGAAAACAGTTGCAGTGTAGTTCACTTACACAATGTAAATTTCATAGTATTTTACTCACCCCCTTGTCATCAAAGTTAATTTCTTTCAATTTGGAAGTTGAAGCACTGAGCAATACAAGCCCACAGTAAGTCAGAGTAAATCTTCCTCAATTTCCCTCAAAAATCTAAACATTTCTATAATAAAAGGCTTGTGGTATTCTATAGAAAATCAATGATTGATAATTTAATAGAACCACTTAATAATTAAGTGACTATTATATGTGCGCCGTCTCAGATGTACATATTGCTACTGGTGCATGTGTGTGTCCGTTTGAGTATAAGTGACAAGGTTCAAAATGAAGTTTTATTGCAGCTTCAAAGAGCTCTAAATGATTGCAGGTGAAAAATAAGGGTTTCATGTAGTGAAAAAATGATTTAAATAAGTAAATGTGAGTATTTACACATCACTGATCTTTGAAGTGTACATTTAGAAGATAAGCAGATTTAATGTATTGTAATGTAATGTATATGTATATGTCAACACTTGTGGGAGTTTTTCCTGCGAGTCTCCGATATTTCACACCCATCGCTCTTCATCTTCCCATTTTGTTATTTCACCAGGGAAACTCTCGTAATTTGTATGGTCCAATCTAGTTACAAAAAAATCACTTTTTGTCTATGTTTATCAAGTTGCCAGATCTTTGCTCGAGTTGCTCACCTCACACATTCATTTTATTTCCTTCATTTTAGTTTCTTTTTTCATCAGGGGCCACCACAGCGAAATGAACTGCCAACTTATCCAGCATACTGTATGTTTAACACAGCAGATGCCCTTCCAGCTGCTGGGAAACACCCATACACACTCATACATTATGGTCAGTTCAGTTTATTCAATTCACCTATCGCACATATCTTTGGACTGTAGGGGAAACTGGAGCACCCGGAGGAAACCCATGCCAACACAGCGAGACCATGCAAACTTCACACAAAAATGCCAACTGACCCAACTGGGACTCGAATCAGTGAGGTGACAGTGCTAACCATTGAGCTACTATTAAAATATTAAAGCATTTTTTAACTCAATCTGGCAACATAAGTTACAACGCAGTTGCGCTTTTGACTTTTGCACAGATGGTAGATATGAGATTTTGAAGATTTGAGCAGCGGTAGCAGCGTCTGTAGTATGTGTACTGTATGTGTGCACTCTTTGCTTCTCCATGAACACAAATAACCCAAAGATGAAAACAATAAACTAGCTAAGTTCTGTCTATAGCTACAAATATGAATAGATAAGAACAATGAGTTTTAAGACACACAATCTTTATATCATTTAGTCTAAAAATTACTCAGGAATGGCATTATAATGATCAAATATTCCTCTAAATGCAATCTTTGTTAATTAAATAATACACTTCCTCTTAATTTGAGTCTTTCATATTCAGAAAACTACCATTAAGAAACAATTTATAAAACTCCCTCAGAAGATATTGGAGAATTATAGAGGAACTTTTATTATGTAATCACTATATAATCACTGTATAATCTGCCACTATTAAAATACACTGTTAAAACATATAGAAATACATTCAAGTGATGCAGAGCAAAACACACAGAAGTAAACAGCGGTGAAGTAAGACCATTCAGACAGCATATGCAACACGTATTGATGTATTGATCATGACAAAAACAACTTAAAAACAACTTTGCTCAACCTGCACGGCAATAGCATGCTTAGGGAGAATCATTTAAAAAGTGTTGAAATATGACCTTTAAGATGTTTAAAAACAGAAAAACATACAGCCATCAATATAAAGGCTAGAATCTTATTGGAGCCTGGAAATAACGTGATGCTCATGCTACACCACTGTTTCATGATGACTATAGGAAAAACCTGTATATAAACTGTGGGTTTTGGAACATTTGTAGGAGAGAGATCGATCGACCAACTCTGCTGTAACAATAAACTGCTTTAACTTGACAACTTTGAAGACCTCAGCCTCTTTTTTTGAAACTTAGAAGATGTTTGTCAGGATCCAGCGCAACTTTCCACAACATAATACTGATGAATTGTATAACGAATTAATGCTTTAAAAAATTTACTTGAACCCCAGTCAAGAAATATATTATGACTATTGGCATTTAAAGCAGTATTTACTGACCTGGAGGTCCTGGCTGTCGATTGTCCGGATTTCCTCCTGCTTCATTCAGGTTATTATCATCTTGTCTGTCTGTCCGCTGCTCTTTACTTTTTTCTAAAGTAGAGAAAATTATACACACAATTCCTAATATGAAAACAAGTACTCTTTGCTCCTCTATGATCACAAATAAACCAAAGATAAGAACAATAAACTTCTCATTTCAATTTATGACGTTATCTTTTCATCATTTAGTCAAAAAATTGCTCTGGCATATTTTATGACTGTATATTCCTCTAAATGCACTAAATGCAATCTGACTCATTTAAATAATCCACCTGCCTTTAATTTGAGTTGTTGAATCTCAGAAAATTACCATCAATATATAAAACCCATTTAGAAAAAATTGTTCAGCAAATGAATGCTTTAGAAATATTTTACTTGAACCCCTGTCTAGAAATATATTATGACTATTGACATTTAAAGCAGTAATTACTCACCTAGAGGTCCTGGCTGTTGATTGTTCACATCTTCTGCTGGTTCATTCGGGTCATCATAACCTTGTCTGTCTGTCTGCGACCCTTTACCTTTTTCTAGAGTAGAGAAAACTTTACACAATTACAATATGAAAACAAGCATATTATATCCTTAAGAGAAAATTGTTAATAAAGTTACGTAAACTTATATTAATATTCACATATCATAAGTAATAGACATGTAGAATAAATATACAAGATAACCACATGTAATGTATTAATATAGATTAATCAAGAACCCTGTGTTCAAACTACATTTTCATTTATAGACTGTAATTCCCCAATGAAAATTTCATGATGATTTACGCAAACTTTTGTCATCCAAAATATTACTTTCTTTCAATTTGGAAGTTCCTAAGAAAACATATGAATAGGAAATTCACAGGAAATTAATTAATATCAACCTCTGCGTAAACAGATGATGTGTAATAAAGTGTACTGCTTTACTTTCATTTCAGAAAATTGACAGAGTAATTGACGTGACTCCTAAATGTGCATTTTACACTAATTACACACTTATACTTTGCAGTCTACAAGTGTTTGTTGAAACGTTAATTTCAAAATAAATTAACAAAAGATACCATTAACTATAGCTTGTGCCTTTTATGGATATATTTCTATATTTCATATTTATTCCATATATTGCAAACACTGAACTCTTGTTTAGATTAGTGTGATTAGTGTGAAAATGGAAACAGGATTGTCGGCACTAGTCTGCTCCTTTAATTGTCTCTATGTATAAACCGTCCATGTAGAGATTTAACCAGTAATTACTGACCTGCACAATCCAATTCTTTATTGACCAGGTTTCCAAATGGTTGATATAGACTTGTTTCTATTGCTGTGTTCTCCCAGATTTAATGTATTGTCCTGTAATGTATGTGTACGTGTCCTGTAATGTAGTATGTGTATGTGTGCTTTTCTTTGCTCCTCCAAGAAAAAAATAACCCAAAAATGAGAAAAACAAACTAGCTAAATTTGGTGTATGGCTAAAAATAAAAATAGATAAGAACAACTTTTAAGTCATTATCATTACATAATTTAGTCAAAAAATTGCTCTGGATGCAGTAAATGCAATCGGTCTTATTTTCCAGTTCCCCTTAATTTGAGTCTTTAAATCCCTGAAAAATTACCATCACCACACAATTTATTAAACCTACTCAGACAATTGATTAATTGTTCAGTAAATGAATGCTTTAGACCAATTTTACTTGAATACCTGTCCAGTACGTATTTAAAACAGCAATTACTGACCTGAACATCCTTGCTGTTGCTTGTCCAGATTTTTTGCTGCTTCATCACCTTGTCTGTCTGTCTGCAGCACTTTCTGCAGAGTAGAGAAAACTGCACACAATATCCAATATGAAAACAAGCATATTATATCCTTAAGACAAATATGTTTAAATAATTATGTAACTTGTATTAATATTCTCATATTATGAATAATAGACATGTAGAGTAAATATACAAGATAATCACCTGTAATGTAATATTATAAAAAAACAAGAACCCTGTGTTCAAACTATATTTTTGAAAATTTCAGGATAATTTACTCAAACTTTTGTCATCCAATATGTTACTTTCTTTTAATTTGGAAGTTCAAGCACTGAGCACCACAATATGTATATACAGTGCATCTGGAAAGTGTTCATAGCGCTTCATTTTTTTCCACATTTTTTGTTACAGGCTTATTCCGAAATGGATTAAATTAATTTATTTCCTCAAAATTCTACACACAATACCCCATAATGACAATGTGAAAAAAGATTTTTTTGAAATTGTAGCAAATGTATTTAAAAAAAAAAAAAATCACATGTACAGAAGTATTCAGAGCCTTAGCTCAATACTTTGTTGATGCACCTTTGCCAATAATTACAGCCTCAAGTCTTTTTGAATATGATGCCACAAGCTTGTCACACATTTTTCTGTAACCTTCCCCAGTCTTTGTGACTTAAGACAATCCTGTCTCTGAAGGCTACAGACAATTTAGAGCTTCTTTGCAAAGGCTGTGAATACTTCTGAACATGCGATTTTTCAGGTTTTTTATTTTTAATAAATTTGCAACAATTTCCAAAAAAAATTTCACAATGTCATTATGGGGTATTGTGTGTAGAAATTTGACAGAATAAATTAATTCAGTCCATTTTGGAATAAGGATTACAACAACATTTCACAAATATTGTGAAAAGTGAAGTGCTATGAATACTTTCCAGATGCACTGTATGTCCACTATATGGAGAAAAGTCCAAACAAGTTTTTTTCTTTTTCAAAACCTTAAAAGTATTTTCAGTAAAGTAAAATCCAAAGATAACATCTTGAATGACACGAGTGATAGTAAATTTGGCCATTTTCATTCAGAAAATTAACTAATCCTCTCACCTTCCAATAAAACAGAATATGTCTGGTTTATTCTGTCATTATCTGTCAATTGCTTGTCATTCTGTTGAAGAGAAGAACATTGTTTAACTTTTATAAAATTATATAAATATTCTTAATAAATAAATTCTATAAATTAAATTCTATAAATATTCCAGTCAAAGGAGGAGTCCTCCTGGCATGGCAGAGTTCATCACAGCTCCAAAACACATCTCTGCCATTTCCTTACAGTAGCCATGTGCTTTTCACTATAGACAATACTGCAATCTTCTCGGGATCTTCTTTCATATAACTTTGTCATGTTTGGTGTCATCTGACAGTTTATGACTTTAGCGTTGCAGTCAATATACAATTTATTTACTATTGTTGAGTCATGGCTAGAGGAAAGTAAAAATGTACTTCTCCCCCACTATATATCCTCATCTTTGCTTTCAGCTGATTTTGTGGGTAGGCAATTCACTCAGAATGCTTTGCTCAGAGTATAAAAAGGAAAGGTAACTTTTGATCGAGGAGAACGTTCGAGGTTACAGAAGTAACCCTTCGTTCCCCGAGGAGGGGAACGGAAGTGCTATAAGTGGATTTGATCTTTGTGAAAATCCACGAATGGGAGGTTTCGGTTCAGAAGCCGCTTGCCTGAAAGAGTATTGAACGGGCCAATGAATGAATGAATTGGCAGCGTAAGCTTGCACAGGTGTGCTTCATTGCCAATTATCCCAGCATATAAGCACACCTGGAGTGAGCAAACGCCATCCTTTTAAGCTGAAGAGACTGTCAAACAGCTAAGGGACAGTCATTATGGCGACGGAGTATGGCACTTCCGTTCCCCTCCTCGGGGAACGAAGGGTTACTTCTGTAACCTCGAACGTTCCCCTTCGGTTGGGGAACTCCAGTGCTATAAGTGGATTTGATCTTTGTGAAAATCCACGAATGGGAGAACTATGGAAAGCGTTATAATGACTGCACCTTACCAATGCCCCCGATGAGGGGATAGTCAAGCAAGCGTGACGCACCCACATCATGGGAGGCGCGGTCCTCCAACGTGTCCCTGGCCCTTATTTATCCTACTTCAACAGAAGTCTTACGGATTTAGATATATTTTTTGGGAAGTCGTGAGCATCTAGATAATTCACAGAGGAATCTGCAGAGCTCACCTGACGGGGAACTTTACTGACAGATAAAAAGGCGCACGTATCTCCGTGTTAGGGAAAATGGCGCAGCAAGCGTGACTCAACACCCTACCAAGTTGTTTCCTCAATCACCAAAGGGTTACCTAATACCCTTGAGGAAACCGGCTCCACTCGCAGATTGTAAAACCTTGCAAATGTGTTGGGTGTCGCCCAGCCCGCAGCTCTACAGATGTCTGTTAGAGAGGCGCCGCATGCACGCGCCCAAGAGGATGCAACGCTCCGAGTGGAGTGTGCATGCACTCCTGGGGGACACGGCTGACCTCGACTCGAATAAGCGAGTGAAATGGCATCCACAATCCAGTGGGATAATCTTTGTTTTGATACGGCACTTTCCTGCTGCCGACCGCCATAACAGACAAAGAGCTGCTCAGATGATCTAAAAGTCTGAGTACGGTCCACAATTTGCGCAGAGCGCGAACTGGACAAAGAAACGAAAGGGCTGGGTCTGCCTCCTCCGGGGGCAGCGCTTGCAGGTTCACTACCTGATCTCTGAAGGGGGTGGTAGGAACCTTGGGCACATAACCCGGGTGGGGTCTCAGGATGATGTGAGAGTAATCCGGCCCGAATTCCAGGCACGAGTCACTGACCGAAAATGCCTCCAGGTCCCCGACCCTCTTGATGGAGGCCAACGCGACCAGCAGAGCTGTCTTCAGGGACAGAAATCTTAGAGATACTGATTCGAGTGGCTCAAGGGGATCTGCTCGCAAACTCATGAGAACAAGGGCGAGATCCCAAGAGTGCATGAGAGGGGGGCGAGATGGATTGATTCGCCTAGCACCCCTAAGGAACCGGATGATAAGGTTATGCTTTCCCACGGTGCCGCCAGCTACCGCGTTATGATAAGCGGAGATGGCGGCCACGTAAACCTTGAGAGTGGAGGGCGACAGCCTGCTGTCCAACAACACTAATCTGGCAGTTTAGGGGGTCTTCTCTGCGAGAGATGCACCATTCAGTGAATAGACTCTACTTTAGGGCGTAGGCCTCGGAGGGGGCCTCGGAGGGGGCTCTAGCCTGAGTGATGGTATTAACCACCGCAGTCGGTAGGTTACCTAAGTCTTCCTCGCATCTAAGGACCACACGTGGAGGTTCCAAAGATCGGGGCGAGGGTGCCAGATGGTGCCCTGTCCCTGAGAAAGTAGGTCCTCTCTCAAAGGGATCTGCCAGGGGAGGGCTGTCGCTAGGAGGGAGAGCTCTGATATCCAGGTCCGGTTGGGCCAAAGGGGCGCAACTAGCAGAACCTGTTCCTCGTCCTCCCTGACCTTGCAGTAACTGCGCGAGCAGCCTCACTGGGGGAAACGCATACTTGCGCATGCCCCGAGGCCAGCTGTGGGCCAGTGCATCCGTGCCGAGAGAGCCCTCGGACAGGGAAAAAAACAACTTGCAATGAGCATTCTCGGGGGAAGCAAACAGATCGATCTGGGCCTCCCCGAATCGCCGCAGCCGCCGTACTGTCTGTCCTGACCAGCATGTGTTGCCGCTCCAGCACCGGTAAAAAGCGGTGGATAGCGAGGAACACTGCCAACAGCTCTTGACGATAGATATGCCAATGCAACTGGGCACCCTTCCACAGGCTCGCAGCTGCATGCCCGCGACACACGGCCCCCCAACCCGTGTTGGAAGCATCTGTTGAACAACAACATGGCTGGACGCCTGTCCTAGAGGCACACAGGCCTTTAGGAATGAGGGGTCGTTCCAAGGGCTGAGGGCGCGGCGACACAGCGCAGTAACAGAGACTCGGTGTGTGCCATGCGCGTCTTGGGACCCGATCGTGAAGCCAGTGCTGGAGTGGTCTCATATGGAGCAATCTGAGCGGCGTGACGGCGGCCGCAGATGCCATATGCCCCAGGAGCCTCTGAAAGAACTTCAGTGGGACCACTAGTTTGCTGTCGAGCTCTCTCAGACAGCCCAGCAACAGGCGAGCGATTTCCTCGGAGAGGTGCGCTAACATGGTGACCGAGTCTAGCTCCATCCCGAGGAAAGAGATCCTCCGCTAGGGGGCGAGTTTGCTCTTTTCTCGGTTGACCTGAAGCCCCAGTAGACGGAGATGCTGAAGCACCTTGTCCCTGTGCATAATCAATTGCTCCCGCGAGTGGGCTAAATCAGCCAGTCGTTAAGATAATTGAGTATACAGATGCCCGCGAGCCGAAGGGACGCTAAGGCACCCTCTGCGAGTTTGGTGAAGACCCGCGGAGACAGGGAGAGCCCGAAGGGGAGGACCTTGTATTGCCACGCTTAACCTTCGAACGCAAACCGCAGAAACTGGCGGTGGCGTGGAAGAATAGAGACATGGAAATATGCGTCCTTCAGGTCTATGGCTGCAAACCAATCCCGAGGACGAACGCATTGGAGAATGCGCCTCTGCGTGAGTATTCTGAACGGCAGCCTGTGCAGACAGCGGTTCAAAATGCGCAGAAGGATTGGTCGTGACCCACCGCTCTTTCTGGGTACGATGAAGTATGGGCTGAAAAACCCACTTTCCATCTCGGCTGGAGGAACTGGCTCGATTGCACCCTTCGCCAGGAGGGCAGCAATCTCCTCTCGCAAGACAGGGGCGAACAGGGGGTTGACCCTGGTGAAATATATGCCCGTGAACTTGGGGGGCCGCTTCGCGAACTGAATCGCGTAACCGAGTCTGATTGTGCATATGAGCCACCGCGAGGGACTGGCCTGCGCTAACCAGGCAGGCAGAGCCCTCGCTAATGGAGTCATCGCAACAATCGCTGACGTACCAGCGGTGGGGCAGCGCGGAGTGGGTGTGCTGATTCGGGAAGCGCGAGGCTCCTGCGGAAGAGCTGGAGAAGAGCGATTCGCTCCTGACTCCAGAGAGGGGGCTAGAGGGCTGAGGGAAAGGAGACCGTCCCCCCAGCGCTCGTGAGCCACTGGCGAAGCACGTAGAACCTGCAAGCCGGAAGGCAGCGCGTCCCGGACTGGCAAGGTTCGTTCTGTCACATCCAGGGAAGGGAAAAAGTGCTCTTTCATTGATGTTATGAGAAAATTTATAAGCTAAAATTATATATAAAAATTATATTTTTAGAAACCATGGTCCTTGGTGATTTGTGTAATGCATCAATAGTAAACATCTTCTCCAGATCCTGAAAATCCTTCTTGAAATCAAGAAAAATATTTCAGTCACTCCATGCTTCCCTTATTCAACTTTTTGAGTACTATTCACTGAATTCTATTCAACTTTAACATTAGGTTTTTTTTTTCCAGAAATCCAGTCACTTACAACAATATAACATTAAATATAACACATTTAAATATTAGCTATTTATTTATTTATTTATTTATGTATTCATATAGTACCATATAAGATTTGCATAGGGATGGATAGATAAAATATAAAAAAATAAAAGATATATATATATTTTTAAAAGAAAATCTGATTAATTTTAAGTTAGATATAGATGTCATATATAGATGGCCCACAGTTTAATACCTAAATAAGGTGGATAAAAAAACGCCCACAAAATAAATCACAATTATCATATTATAGTTTAAATCAAATAAATTAGACAAAAACAAAAAATAAAACAAATAAATGTATATAGAAGAGATAGATACAGTAAACTGAATAGATAACCTAAATTTACAGTGACGTGTTGGCAATTACTTTATGTCCACTGCTCAAAGCAAAGCAAATTGTTAATTTGTCATGGTGTTTATACTCTTTATGTTTCCATTAGAAGGTTTTGCTCAAATAGAGATCTATGCAGGAAAGTGACTGGAGTTACAATACTAAACAAATAGATGAGAGGTGTGTTTTTCTTGTTACCTGATTGCATAACCTTGTGTTTTTTAATTATAATTCTCTGTTTGAGAACACGACTAACATGCACTTATCCCAACTAACCTCCACCAATTTTTAAATGGCGGCACATTCTCATCCTGCCTCAACAAACCCATAACAGACTTTTGTGTAATACAATTATGCGTAATAAAATTTGTGTAAAGTTCTGTTGTGTAATGTATATCAAACAACTGGGAATATGTCATGTCTTTGACTGAAATTGTGCATGTCATTTTATTCTAGGTTCCAGCATCTTTGAGTATTTATCATCAGTAGCTATTCTGTTTTGATTGCATGTTTTATTTTACTGTGGGAAAGGGAAGGTTACCAATGATCAACAATTACAATATAATTTGCCAAGGACCACGGTTTCCGGTAGAAATCTTCTAAAATGTTAAGCTCAAGGAAACAGTTTTACCTACACCTTAAGGATGGCCAGAGGGAGAACAAATTGACTGCAGTTTCATTTTTGTGTGAACAGTGCATTGCTTATGTGACATCGTTGCTGCATAAAAGTTTAAGAATCTTTTATACTATTTTACATATTGGGGCTTTAGCAATTATTGCAGGGCTTTGTATCAGATTGTTGCTATGAGCTTTGGTTGAAAATATGCTTCTTTTGCATCATGTGTATGTAACTTTTTTGAGCAACTGGTGTGCATTAAGTGTATCCTGGAATCTTAATGTTTAATTGTGTAAATGCATTATACATTAATACCTGACAATTAAATTACGATATGTGATTTATTTTGAATTCTAGTGAAAGAATTTAGATCTATTAGATTACGTAGTCTGAAATCCAGGATTTTACATACAGAAGTCTCACGAACGGATGAAAACACAGGGCACAACTACGCATTGCACCTACTGAACTCAGACTGGTTGTTTTTTGTGCAGATCTGAGCATGATTGCCTTGTTCATATACTGTACAGTAAATGCCCAATTGTGTCACATACTGAAACAACTAGTCAGATGGGAAAATCAGCCTTAAATGCTCGGGATGATTATGATCAATAAAACCAGACTGGACAAATCTCCACTAAATAACAATGTTTTGAAGGAATAAAATAGAAAATTTAATAGAAGCTAAATTTATTTGTGCATTACCAGTTTCAATGTGGATGCTTGTTCAGTTCCAGGGGCCTCTTTTAAAGCTGTAGGGAAATAATGTTGTATGAGTCACAATGAAATCTCATTTGAACATTTAAAAAAACAACATGAACAGAAAAAAGTACTATTTTTATCCAATGTGATTGAATGGCTTGTTTATTTTAAAGTTATTCTGCATACTGATTATCTATGGATAGTTAAAAATTGATAGTTTTCTGATTCCAAGAGTTTATCACATACTGATTGTAGTTCAGTTGGGGAAAAAAAACATCTTTTAGAAATCCTCTAATTTTTATTTTGGTCAAACATGAAATTAGAACTAGTGTAAAATCAAGTTTTACACTCAAACATAAACACTCACATATGTTTATCTCCTTGATTGTGTCTTCACAAGTAACTTGGCACAGGTAAGCACCAACACCAGATTCATTCTTCAGAGGTAGGTTCTTTTGTATCTTGTAGACACAGTCTGTCTTCTTCAACCATTTGATCTCCAGGTCAACAGTATTGTTTGCAGTATTGTTACTCATATCTATCACTAATTCAGATTTAGAGAAAGTGTTAAAGAAAAAAAATTAAAATGTGGACTTACACAGAAACTACAGACATTACATTCACAACTTTTAGTTGGAGAAAGTATTTATTTTAATTTGATTCATTTTTATTTTATTATTTGTAAGATGAAAATAAATGTTAAACCTCTTCAGTAAAACTGCACAATAAATACTTCTCCTAAAAAAGAACAAGACTCAACATGAATCAATTCAAACTTTTTTTTACCATTACAATATAACTAAAATAACTCACTGACTTGATTTCCACAATAGCAAAATGCCACACACACACACACACACACACACACACACACACACACACACACACACACACACACACACACTCACTCACACAAACAAACAAACAAACAAACAAACACACATACAAACAAACATACACACACTGAAAGATGGAGAGGGGGGGGGGGGGGGGGGGTAATGGCTAATATATATAAATTTTTTTATTATGTAGGCTCTTTTTAGCAGTTATTGCAGTTAAAGTTAGGGTTCTGCAGTCATTCAATTTCACTTTGCCTACCAGAAAATATTTTGGCACAGGCTAGGTTAGGAGTACAAAATAATTTAATATGAAACGGATGTACATGTAACTCAAAACAACAATTCAACTGCTAATCCAATATTGAAAGTACCTTTTCGCAGGCCCAATTCACAAGAAATGTATGTTATTTGAATTTAAACGCATTACATAAAACAGGCAATTTAGCCTAATATTTGATAGAAATGGTATGGTCTAATGTTGAAACTGAAAGGAATAGTGCAAGTCATCATAACAAGTCGTAAGCTAGCAACGTCAAAAGTTGGTTTTATATTCACACATTTGGACTTTCTCATTCATAATAGAATTTCAGAAAAGTACTGTTTGCAAATTATTTATATGGAAATTATATTAGCAGCCAATCATTTATTAAATAGTGATGTTGTTTTGAAGTCATGATAACCTGCAGTTTCAGAAGAATATTCAGAGTAACACGGTAAACAATATTGAGAGTGTCACAAGTTGTCACTGTTCAAGAATGTGGAATATAAACCAACTTTACCTCAATCTTCACCCGAGGTGTAATTAAGCCCTCTTTGGGCAAACGACAGAATGATTTTGCTTTAAAATAAAGCAGTATTGTGATCGACATAATCTATTAGACCGTGCCAAATGTATTTTAGCGTCGTCATAGCGGTTAATGAAACGCAAAGACAACGAAAAGAAGAAACCCATACTCTACAATTTGTGAAAAGAGCATTTATATAATAAACTTTATCCTACCAATTTTCTTTAGATGTGCAGTCTATTAGCTGTAATTTGAACAAGGTGTCAGTCTGATCTGATCCTTCTCGAACAGTCTATGGAGAAGGTATGATTCTTTCACTTTCACTTCCTCAGCTGCAGTCACTCATTGCACCTCTCACAGCGGCTGAATCCTCCATCCCCGCCCCTAGAAAGATATGTATGAGGCGCCAGAGTGGACAAAAGTCAAGCGAACGCAGAGAGACTGAATGCACGCGAGAGAGACCGAGTGGTAAGCGAGAGAGACCGAGTATTCGCGAGAGAGACCGAGAAACAATACTCTTATTGTTATTTTTGCTAATACATTGTTTTTATAATTTCTCTGTGATGTAAACATTTGAAACAATAAACACCTTACATTTGTCATGCCAATACAGCTGTTTGAATAGATTTTTTTTGAGAAAGAGAGAGAGAGAGAGAGAGAGAGAGACAGAGATACTTAATATAAAGTGAGACATTAAACTTGTTACCTAAAAACTTTATAATGTTGCACCTTATTTGTCATCAGAAATTTATTTGCTAAATAAACAATCACCTTGGTCGCCCTCCATAAACCTTAAACCGGACATAAACAGTTTAAACACGAAGAACAATTCTGTTGGAAGAACAATGTTGGGATTTATTATATTATATTATATTATATTATATTATATTATATTATATTATATTATATTATATTATATTATATTATATTATATAAGCGTTTCATTAGTTTCTCACATTCAGTTATACTTTGCTATAGACTATTTGTGGTCATGTCATTGGCCCATGAACATTTTCTGCAAGTTATCAAACTATGTATCAAGAGCAAATTCAATCATAACTTAATGTTAAAACAGCTATCTTAACATTGTTTATCAATATGTGGCTCTTTTTGGAATCTTGGAAGATATAGAAATTAAAAATATAAAACAGGAAATATGTTGGGACCATTGTTTTTGTTTTCATCCCTCAAAATGGTCTGTATACTTACTGTAAAGTAATTTAGCTAAAGGCAATTTCTGCTTGTCTCACTGGCTAACATACAAACACCACATTACATTTACACACCAAGACAACTCAACATTCACAAAAAACAATTCAAACACAAGAAAGTCATCTGACTAGATTAAAAATACACTTTAATTTTTCCATTATGCATTAATCGAGATTTTAGAAGGCACCTGATAGAATATCATTGCAACACACAACTTAAATGTAGGTATAATTTGAATTGTATAATAGTAATTAAAATAAAGAAAACTGAGTAACTAAATTATAACTTTCCACCAGATGGGTAAACTCATCTTCAGGTCTTTCATTAAAACAAGTTACTTAATTCATGCACTAGTAAACCGCAGTGAATACAAACAATCAATATCTGTTATGTTATGGGATGGCGTACACAAAATCAGCATGTGCAGAAATCTTTCACAGATTCTTACCCCATCATTGAGTCTATTTATTTACTATTGTAAATGTGTGTACTATGTAAATTTATAATCATTCAGTTTTTTTAAATTAATTTCAGTAATATTATTGACATATCAAAATGTTCATATGATTTATTTATAATACAGTTTGTAAAGTCATATTTTCTGTCTTTTAGTTGATATATTACACCAGAGACTTGCTTTCAAATAAGTGGATCTAATAAGGTTTGAATAGTAAACATTAAAGTTACAACTTATTATTTATTATTTCGTATATTAGGTTTTTAGTTAAGACACTTCTAAAACCAGTCTGCATAAATCTGCAGGATTTTGGAAAAAATCAGTGGTTTATGCAGACTGATTTTAGATGTGTCTTAACTAAAAACCTAATATACGAAATAGCAAAAAATGTCCACAGATTCTGTCTGGCCCTATTATGGGACATGTTCAAATTAAATAGAACTGAGGCATTTTTTGTTTGTTTGTTTTAATTAATTTTATGGCATATATTTTGAAGATATTTAAATCTAAATATGCATGTGCATGAAATACCCCAGTAATGTATTGCTTTAATGATTTACTCTTTAAAGATAACACATCAGCTGTTATTTTTTTCAGATGTATGAGCAAATCCATGCAAATATCAACCATGCCATGAAAACAATAAGTTTTCACCAAAATAGAGAAACCGTTTCTACGTTTTTTGTGTAAACAAGCATTTTACACTATTGTAAAAATACTCATAATATAAAATAATAAATACTCATAATAAAAATGTATCTGTCAGTGTTTCAAACTATTACATTTTAATTTACCAAAGTCACACAAGTGGCAATTTCACATCTGTCACATCCATAACCAAGCTTTCCTTCATAAATGCAAAAATATCAAATACAATTAATTCAATAATTTTAGTTCTATAGTGAGCAACTCTTGTGCTTTTGATTAGCATTGTTTATTTTGGGTCATGCAGTTTAATTCACAGAATTTCTTGTGAATTTACACAGTATATTGTATTACGTACAATCGCAGACTTTTTTGTCATATCCATAATGCATGTTTATTTTTCTAATTCAAAATATAATTTTTTTGCAGATTGCTATTTTTCTGATACCATTACTCTGTGGTTAGTTTTTTTTTTTTTTTTAGAAAATATAAACAGTTGTTTCAATATAATGTTATTGTATACTTTCTCTGTGAATTTATGTTTTGAGTTTATACTGCAAATGTCACATCCATAACGCTGAAATTGCTCAAATACTTTTACTTTCCTTGCTCTCTCCCTTTGTTCGTTTTCTCATTCAACATTTTGTGCATATTCTCCAGTTGCACGTGTCTTCCCTGAAGCTGATTCTGTTTCTTTTCAACATCTCTCACAGTTTGTATCAGTTTAACATTGATTTCATTGAGACGTTTGTCCTTGTCTTGAAGTTCTCCATCAAGTCTCTCTTTTTCTTTCTCCAGATCTTTAATTTTTGCATCTCTCTCTTCTAGAAGAGATTTTGTTTCTTCAAGACATTTGGATTTTTCACTCAATTCTGAGAGAAGCGCAAACACAATACAACATGTGACATCACTCAGTTTATTCAGATCTTAATAAACACCCATAATAATATATGCTTGTGTAAAAGACTGGATTATATGATCAGTTTGCTTACCTGAAATTCTCAACTGTTCATTCTTTTCCAGCTTTTCCTTAAGATTGCTTTGCTCCTGTGTCAGTACCTCTAGCTGTTGTTTGCTGGTTTTCATCTCTTTGATTGTGTCCTCCAGTAGTTTTTCTTTCTCACTCATCTGTTTGCTCACATTTTCCAGTTGTGTGTCTTTCTCTTTAAGCTGAATCTGTTTCTCTTCAACAAACTTAGTTATTTGTTGCAGGTGTTTTTCTATTTGTGACTCTTTCATATCAACGTCTTTTTTATTTTGTAGACCAAACTTTTCTGTGATGGTTTCCAGCTGTTGTGAGACTCTTTCCAAATCCTTCTTGGTTGTTTTTAACTGTAGTTCAGTTTGTTCCAGTTTTTTCCCCTGGTTTTCGAACACCTTAAACATCGTTTGGTGGAGTAGCTTCGCATAATTCACTTGAAGTTCTGAAAAAGTAAAAGCACAGTGATGATGTACATGAGTCTAAATTTAATTTGACAACGACACTTCAAAGCACTTACCTGTAATTAAGTGAAGTTTATTCATAAACTAATTTCGAGAGGATCACGTGCTTATGATTTATCACGTCCAGTCTCGCATTTGCTAATCACTAATCTTCCAATCATACGAGCCCTAAGGCACCATAAATAGTCTAAGTTTCCAGTTCACTTTATCTTCGTTTGGAAGAAGCAGCTTCACCGTAGCTAGCTCCGTTGAGGAACCAACTCTAAACCAGCATGGACAACTAAAGCAGCAACAAGCTACAATCTTCAGGATCTTCATTTGGAAGAACGCTCTGCTCTGCTCATCAACTACAAAGCTACAAGTGCTACAAGCTACAAAAGCTTCAAGCTACAATCTACAATATACAATCTAAAAGCTTCAATCTACAAGCTACAATATACAAGCTACAGCAACAACAACAACAACTACTATTGCTACCATTTCAAACAACTACAACTCCAACAATTTCATCAACAGCTTAAACAACAACACCAAAACCTTCCACTTCAAAGAGCCTCCACAACGCATCTGCTGTGTCTTCAACCTTATTTCCCAGCAAGATATAAGCCAAAACTCCAAAGCTATTGCAATAAAACGGAACCCTCACCTTCTCCTAGCAGTACACAAGCTATCCATCGTTTAACAGATTGTTTGCTGGAATGTGTTCAGCAGAGCAGCAGCTCCAGCCACAAACAATGTTGAATTTGATCAACAAAATGGCCGCCAGGCTTTTGCACCTTTTGCATGGCCTGACTGAAACTTCTTAAGCCAATAGCTGTAAAGATAAGCGTCTCCATCCAATGAGCTAAAAGACTGGAGATGGTCCCGCCCTCTCTCTTGACTCTGTTGCAAAGACCTTATGAATGAATAGGCCAGACACGCTTGTAAATTTAGTTAAAAAAAAAAAAAAAAAAAAAAAATTCCATTTGACATTTAACTTCTAAAAAGATTATTACCCAACCAGTAAATACAAGCTATTGAAAAACATTATGCCATCAAGCACAGAAGTCCAATTGTAATACGCCAGCGACTCATGTGTTGATTTACAAGCGTCATATAAGATTATATAGCAAGTCAGTCGGATGTGAAAACGGCAAAGAAACAAACTTCCCACTTGACTGTTATAAATACAAATTTAAACTTCACTATCACTTCACATGCTCAGTCTTCAAGGGGTACCAGTTTTCCAGGACCACCAGACTAGCCATATCCCATGTCCTCAGCTCTCCATTCATCTGTCATCCCGTTAGGAGACGAACACCCACCCCTACCATCCTTGCACATCGTATCAATGAAGTCATCGGACCATGCATTATCAAAAAAGCTTCCATTTACAGCCGCCCATGCCCTTATTAAGATGCCTCGCATGGATATAAACTAAAACAGTTTTCATGTCTGCCATACTTGTATTATTTTGCAAAGATTTAATTTCTGATTCTCTTTGTTTTTTCTATTTTAGAGATCATGACTGCTGGCTCCAGAAGCTGACCCTCATCCAACCTATTACACTCCACATCCTCTTCACAAAGGATACATTCCATTTTTCACTTTATCCAATCTGTCCTAACCTGCAGTCTGCAACCTCCGAACCTGAAACCGTCGATTATCTTATTAAAAAGAAATCGACAACAACTTCATGATTGGAACTCCAAGGCTCCTCCTTTTAATATCTCGCGCATTAGCCCCATTGGTGTCGCTACTCAAAAATGTTCTGGCAAAAACGCCTTGTAGTCGACCTTTCGTCCCAACACAATTGCTCCTTTCCTAGCATTAACAGCACTATCCCATTGGACGAATATTTACTTAACTACCACGACGTTGATCAAGAGATCTCTCTCATAAAGATAGCCAGTCGTAACACCTGGCTAGCCAAAGAAGACATTTCCCCTACCTTTAAAATCATGCCAATCCACCCAGACTTCTGGCACCTTTTGGCATTTATTGGCGAAATCAATTCTATTTTTCGGATGCAAAAGCAGCCCAAAAATATTTGACATGATGTCAGAAGCTTTATGCTGGATTCTGTCTAATATTTACGAAATCCCATACCTCATTCACCTTCTAGACGATTTTCTTATTTCCCCCCCGTCATCTCCTCCAGCCAAACACCTAGCGATCACCCAGCAGGTTTTCGCTGATCTCGGAAGGACCCAGTACTTCAATCGAATTTCTGGGTATTAATCTAGACTCGCATAAATTCCAAGCATCCCTTCCTAAAGAGAAAATCAATCGAATAATTTCTCTATCCCAAATTTTCCTCGAAAAACAAATGTGCACACAACGAGAACTCCTACCAATTCTCGGCCATCTAAATTTCGCTATGCGCATTATTCCTTTCATTTCCCACCTCCTTCAATTATCCACCACAGTTCATGGTTTAGAAGAAACAATTTTTCTCTCCAAACCCAGTCGCGATGAACTTTGCTTATGGATCTCTTTCCTTAAGCAATGGAACGGCTGTTCCTTTTTCTACAGCGACTTGATTGCATCCCCTATTGACATCAACACATACACAGACGCTGCCCCTCCAATAGGTTACAGTGGCTAATATAAAGGACACTGGTTTGTCTCAACATGGCCAACCCAATTGTAATTCCATTCCAAAGACCAATGTTTTTCAGCCCTCTTCAAATTCTACCCTATCATCGCAGCAGCCATCCTGTGGGGGGACGAATGGTCTACATCTAGCATTCTCTTTCACTACGATAACGAAGCTACAGTGCATTGCATTAACAAAGGGCGCTCCCACTCCCAATCGCTTATGCCATTTTTAAGACACCTTATCTGGATATCTGCTAAAAAACAATTTATCATGATTGCTGAACATGTACCTGGTTGCAAAAACCAAATCGCTGACTCTCTCTCTCATTTCTCTTTGCAGATATTCTGGCAACTAGCCCCGGAAGCAGACCCTCACCCAACGCCGGTCCCTCCTTATTCAGTAACGATATTTCCATAAACCACCCATTTCATAATCTTCATCAAACTTCTCTATCTCTTATCCTACAAGCAATAGCTCCCAGAACCCTCAATGCATACCTCACAGCATGGAATTCGTTCAAACAATTCCATACCATGCTAGACAACCCATTACACTCAAAATCCTTACCTCATGCATCTACACCCTCTGTAAAGGTTACATTTCCTCCCATACAGCCCGCACCTTAGATGCTATGTTCAATCTAGCATTTTTTTGGGGGGGGTTTCTTAAACGTTCTGAATTAACAGTTACATCCAAATTTAACCCTCTACTCCACCCCACCATCTCAGATCTAGCTTTGCAAGACAGGGAAACTATCTCTTTCCTTATCAAACAAAGCAAAACAGATTAATTCCAGAGAGGACACTCTATCCTCATTTTCAATATTCCTTCACCTACACGCCCATTCCAAACCCTCTTAGCCTAGAAAATCTCAAGAGGCTAACCCACTGGCCCCGCTTTTTACTGATGACGCTAACCGTCCAGTATCTCGATTCTGGTTTCAAAAACACCTTAAAGAAATCTTTCGCCTATCAGGTTTTTTCCCAGAGCCCTTTTCCAGCCACTCATTCAGGATTGGCGCAGCCACTACAACGGGCTCTCACACCATCAGATCCAGACCCTTGGTCGCTGGTCTTCTGAAGTTTTCAAATCTTATATACGTCTCAGTAAATACCACCTCAAGAAAGCCCAACAGGCTTTAACCAACCCCCAAGCACCTCCTCGCACGGCTCCAACTCAAAAAGGTGTCTAACAGAGCCTCGACTCTCGCAAGAGTCATCCAAACCAAACCCCGCAGAAGCCCAATTGTCCACCCATGGCACCCTTACATGCTTGCCAAGGACTCCCTCAAGGGCCATTGCAGTTAGCATCTTCTGCAATCACCAATAGCTATTTACAGATGCAGACGTTTGTATCCACATGTTCTTTGCGCATTTACTGCGTTTGTACATATGTATTATATTTGTGCTTGTTCCCTTCTTCCAACTTTTCCAAATCTTTTATCCTTATAACCCTACTTTTCAGCCTCTCGTTCCTTTCTTCTCTACACTCCACTCCTAACTAATCTATTTTACACTCTACCTCTAATGATCTTGTTTCTCCTGTCTAGACTCTTCAGACACCCGAAGGGGCCCCCTTGAGCTCCAACTCTCGCAGGATTCGGCCATAGCGGCCACAGTCCTTTCTTCTTCACGATGTTACCTATTCTTTTTCCGCCTAGACTCTTTCTCCAAGCTCCAAACCCCGCAGGGGTCCGTTCAAGCTAAAACTTCTTCACTCTACTTCAACTACCTCTCTTCTCCTTATGACTCACCCTCTAGCTCTGACCCCCACAGGGATCGCTCCGAGCCCCAATCTCTCGCAAGAGTTATCCAAATCCTCTTTCCCACTCACTGATATCTATCTCCTCCTATCCGCAATCTACCCTCAAGCTCTGACCTCCACAAAGGTCGCTCAGAGCTCCAACTCTCACAAGAGTTACTCTCTTCCACTCACTGCTACCTATCTCCCCCTATCTACACTCTACCCCCAAGCTCTGACCTCCACAGAGGTCGCTTCAAGCTCCAACTCTCGCAAGAGTTACTCTCTTCCACTCACTGCTCCTCCCAGCTACACTCTACCCTCAAGCTCAAACCTCCGCAGAGGTCACTCCTATCTGCACCCTACCCTCAAGCTCAAACCTCCGCAGAGGTCACTCCTATCTACACCCTACCTTCAAGCTCAAACCTCCGCAGAGGTCGCTCCTATCTACACCCTACCCTCAAGCTCAAACCTCCGCAGAGGTCGCTCCTATCTACTCCCTACCCTCAAGCTCTAACCTCCGCAGAGGTCACTCCTATCTACACCCTATCCTCAAGCTCAAACCTCCGCAGAGGTCACTCCTATCTACACCCTACTTTCAAGCTCAAACCTCCGCAGAGGTCGCTCCTATCTACTCCCTACCCTCAAGCTCTAACCTCCGCAGAGGTCACTCCTATCTACACCCTATCCTCAAGCTCAAACCTCCGCAGAGGTCACTCCTATCTATACCCTACCTTCAAACTCAAACCTCCGCAGAGGTCGCTCCTATCTACACCCTACCTTCAAGCTCAAACCTCCGCAGAGGTCGCTCCTATCTTCAAGCTCAAACCTCCGCAGAGGTCACTCCTATCTATACCCTACCTTCAAGCTCAAACCTCCGCAGAGGTCGCTCCTATCTACACCCTACCTTCAAGCTCAAACCTCCGCAGAGGTCGCTCCTATCTATACCCTACCTTCAAGCTCAAACCTCCGCAGAGGTCGCTCCTATCTACACCCTACCTTCAAGCTCAAACCTCCGCAGAGGTCGCTCCTATCTACACCCTACCTTCAAGCTCAAACCTCCGCAGAGGTCGCTCCTATCTACTCCCTACCCTCAAGCTCTAACCTCCGCAGAGGTCACTACTATCTACACCCTACCCTCAAGCTCTAACCTCCGCAGAGGCCGCTCTAAACTCAAACTCTCACAAAGCTCCATCTTTCGTAAGAGCTACTCTCCTCCACTCTCTGCTCCATACCTTCACTCTACTCTGGCCCCCGCAGGGGTCACTTAGAGCTCCAACTCCTACAAGATTCTCTCAAAGTTCTCTTTCACTGCTTCAAACCACCTATTCTCCCCTTCTTCTTAACCCCGAAAACCATGACCCCCGCAGGGGTTCCTTCAAACTCTAACTCCAGCAAGAGTTATTAGAATCCTCTTTTCACCCTTATTAATCCTATCTAATTAATGCCCATGCATTTAACCTCTTTTCTTCTACTATATCCAGCAGCCGGATATAGCTCTAAATTTCCTGCCTTTTGGGGGGTTTTTTCTTCGAATACGCGGCTGCTGTCCCGAGCGATTAATTCTGCATTTTGGGGAGTTCTGAGATCCACCGAGCTCAGGCTCCCTTCTTGCTCTGCCAACGGGAGGAAGCCCCGGGCTCGAGGAGCCCTTGAGCTCGGGGCTCTCTCCCGGGACAGCATGCCAAATAAGCTTTGTAAATCATCAGCTAAGTGTGAACTCTTGAAGTGAAGTTTATTCATAAACTAATTTCGAGAGGATCACGTGCTTATGATTTATCACGTCCAGTCTCGCATTTGCTAATCACTAATCTTCCAATCATACGAGCCCTAAGGCACCATAAATAGTCTAAGTTTCCAGTTCACTTTATCTTCGTTTGGAAGAAACCCCCCTCCTCCCCTATTCTCCTCCTTTACCTGTAATTGGGCGGCACGGCGGTCCAGTGGTTAGCACTGTGAACCACACAGCAAGAATACTGCCGGTCCTAGTTCGATAGGACCGGTGAGTGTTTCTGTGGGGAGTTTGTATGTCCTTCCCGTGTCCGCGTGGGTTTTCCCCGGGCTCTCCGGTTTCCTCCCACCATCCAAAGACATTCAACATACTTAACAATCAAGCTGGTCTAATTCCTTACGTTCCCTTAGCTACAGCGGCAGGGGAGTTCTGAGATCCACCGAGCTCAGGCTCCCTTCTTGCTCTGCCAACGGGAGGAAGCCCCGGGCTCGAGGAGCCCTTGAGCTCGGGGCTCTCTCCCGGGACAGCATGCCAAATAAGCTTTGTAAATCATCAGCTAAGTGTGAACTCTTGAAAGCAGATTCCTCCATTTTCATTCTCTGAGTCTCTCCATATGTTCTGTTTGACTACGGTAATGAAGAAAACGAGCCCATTATGTCACTACATTATAAAGTTAATCTAAAAACTGGATGCACAGTACACAATAAAAAATCCATTATGGACAATACAAGAGCATCAATGAACTCATGGAAATCAACATCCTTGTGCATAAATGTTTAAATCAAAACCAGACAGGAATCAATGAATGGTCTCGTAAAGTGCTTTGAAATGTGCATAATTTATTCAATGTTTGACTTAATCTCAACTGAAAAATAAAAATCCTCCCCTTAAAAAGACCTTCCATTAAAAATACAGGCAATAGTGTTTTTCTCAGTGAGAGTGGTTGAGATCAAGTGCATCAAATGAAAAGCAAATGAGAAGGTCTTTAAGGGGGCAGGGCATGTCAGAGCTAGAGAGCATTTGATTGGTCAAGTTGGATGGAAAACTGAAGAATGAGATGACGAGAAAAAATGTTGATCCATTGTGACAAGCTGCAAACTTTGAATTTTTATATCAATTATATATTTTCTAAATGTGATTTTTGTCACTGTTTTGGAGCACACTAGCTAATAGATATCCTTAAAACTAACCGACTGAAGCTAACATCTAAAAATTTTATTTTAATGTCACGAGACCTGTAAAAGTAGACTAAAAAACATTTTATTCCTGTTTAATCATATAGTTTTATGGGAAGAAATTAAATAAATGCCAAACATTTTTACCATGCTTTACACCCACTTAGAGATCATTCAGTGTAACAAACTAAATGTTACAGCCAAAATCTTTTGCCTTATTCTGTGAAAATGTAACTATTAAAAATATTTCAATACAGAGAGCAAGATTTTTTTTACACTGAGAACAGCATTTGATATTATATATATTTTTTATTCTGGAAAAATACTTATTTCCTTTAGTTTAGTTGGAATGAAATCAGTGTTTAATATTTTATATTATTAGCACTCTTCATCTTTTATCAGTTGGCTACAGAATAAACTACATTTGTCCATTGACCTTCCTAATTACCATCACTTGACTAGTTAACTACCGTAGATAAGCCTTTAAAGTACACTTTAAGAATAGTAGTATCTTGCTAAATAACTATTCAAATATAATGTTCTGTCACGGCAAAGGCAAAAAATTTAGCTATTAGGAATTAGTTATTAAAACAATTCTGTTTAAAATACATTAAACCTTTTTTCTCTCGATTAAACAGCACTTGAAATATATTTATAATAAGTAATATTTATGAAAACAATATTATATTTTTCTTTCCTTTTTGGAGAATTTTGACAGTTTACATCCCTTTTTATAGATATTTTATTTTCTCAAAAGTTATTTCAATCATTAAAGTTATTATATTATATTATATTATATTATATTATATTATATTATATTATATTATATTATATTATATCATAGGGGTGACACGGTGGTGCAGTAGGTAGTGCTGTCGCCTCACAGCAAGAAGGTAGCTGGTTCGAGCCCCGGGTGGGTCAGTTGGCATTTCTGTGTGGAGTTTGCATGTTCTCCCGTGTTTGTGTGGGTTTTCTCCGGGTGCTCCGGTTTCCCCCACAGTCCATGTGGTATGGGTGAATTGGGTAGGCTAAATTGTCCGTAGTGTATAGGTGCGTATAGATGTTTCCCAGGGATGGGTTGCGGCTGGAAGGGCATCAGCTGCATAAAACATGTGCTGGATAAGTTGGCAATTTATTTGACTAAGCCAAAAAGAAAATAAATGAATGAATAAATATTATATTATATTATATTATATTATATTATATTATATTATATTATATTATATTATATTATATTATCATTCTTTTTTTTTTCTCGACTTAATCCCTTTATTAATCCGGGGTTGCTATACAGCGACAAGAACCGCCAACCTATCCAGCACGTTTTACACAGCGGATTATATATTATATTATATTATATTATATTATATTATATTATATTATATTATATTATATTATATTATGTTATGTTATGTTATGTTATGTTATGTTATGTTATGTTATGTTATATTATATTATATTATATTATATTATATTATATTATATTATGTCTTACCTCTTGCAGTGTCAGATGGACTTGTGTACCTTGAATCTTTGATGTTTGATTTACAGGTTGGGCATCAGAATCTTTCTTGGCTGAGGAAATAAAACACAATTTAAAGCTTAAGCATGTGTTTTTGACTGATCTACATTTCCTTCTTAGAGGTGATTACTGAAGACACTGAGCTTATGTAGAATAAGTAATCTTCACCTCTTTCCACCTCTACAGTTTTCTCTTCAGTTCTGTCTTCGCTAATGACCTGACACAGGTAAACACCCATGTCTGATTCTCTGAAATCTCTCAGGTTTAGGGACACGTTTCCTCTCTTCAGCTCTTCAGTGGGCAGACCTGTTCTGCCCTCATAACTCCTTCCTTCAGTCACTTCTCTGTTCTTATAGAGACACACACACTCTGTCTCCTTAAACCATCTGATCTCCAGGTCAACAGCACTGATTTCAGGAGACAGGAGACACCGAACACTGACAGATGACCCCAGTTTCACCTCAATACTCTGAGCTTCAGGGACAGCAAGATGAAACTCTTCTGTGAAGGCAGAGAGAAACACACGGACATTTGATTTTCTGTAGTAACATATTTTAGTGCTAATGAAGTATTCAGCAAGATTTTGAAGACTTACTGTTGCTTGTAGTTGCCATTATTTATCCTGCAAGTGTAGACAAAAACATTCAGTCAGAGAAATGAATAGGTTGCATCTAACCAGCCAAAACCAAGCCATTATAAAAAATACTTATAGTTCAACCAAAAGAGAAAATTATGTCATCATTTACTCATCATTTACTTGTTCCAAACCAGAAGATATTTGGAAGAAAGCTGGAAACCTGTAACCATTGACTTCCATAATATTAGGCTTTCCTACTATAAAAGTCAATGGTTGCAGGTTTTCAGCATTCTTCAAAATATCTTCTTTTATGTTTTACAAAACAAATGACTCATAAACACTTGGAACCACATGACGCTTTTATTTATAAGTAAATTTTATTTTTGTGTGAACTATCCCTTTAATATTTCAATATTTTCTGATTGGCTTTGTTTGCTTGAATAATATAATAAGTACAAATGAATTTGATTTACCATTTACAGTAAGTTCTGCTTTTGTATTTGTACTATGTTTTGTCAAGTGCAGTGTGGTGAAATGTTTGTCATTGTCACAGGTTGCATAAACTGCTTAGACTAGTCTTACAAGTTAATCATCATTTTTTACCCTTTAGGTCATACTGTATGTTTTTAAAGTCAGACATATAAAACAACTGTAGGTTTAACCAAAAAGTAAGACTTTGAGCTGGTTAAACTATAACATGGATATAGATAGACTGACCACTGGGTTTTATGATCATTTTTGACAGAATGTTTGTTTCATGAATCATCTGCACTTTTTCTTTCTCAAAAGAACACCTAATTTTAGACATCATGCTATAATAAAAGACTTACATTTGAAGACTTCTTTACAGCATTATTTCATTGTACAGAAACAGAATGTGTGAATAATCAAATATCTTTTGTTACTTTACCTTTTCTGTCAAATGATTCCAGTCTGAACTGAAGAATGTGCAGAGAGCCTGAAGCACATACAAATCTGTATATGTGAATTGTTGCAAGCATTCGGAGTACTCTTCACTTGTCATGTGACCGCCTGTAAATACTGTCACACTGGTTGTAAGAATTCAAATCTCTTTCACTTTTAAGTTCACCTACTGTAGTTTCACTTCTTAACTTACAGAACAAACAGCACTCAGTTTCTCCTGCTTATAAGTTTAGATGTCTGCTTGTGTCTATTTGTTAGACTTCAGATTTCTTCTTCTAATATACAGTAGCATTTGGTATAAACAAATTCAAAGTTTACTCCATCCAACATCTCTTTTGTAACTAAATTTTCATAACCTAAAAAATGTGAACACTGCTAAAAACGCAGCAAGGCACATTTCTTCAACCACCAGTGACAGTCAATTAAACATTAATTATATGTTTCAGCTCTTGTTTGGATCAGATGAGATGCACAGGTAAAATAATCTTATTTGTGTAACAACTTAAGTTACAGTTCATGGTGGAATTCATCAATCTGATGATCTGAACTGCACAGGTCAAACCGGTCAAACATGCTTGTTTTTTGTGTGTTATAGTGTCTCTAAGCTGACAAAATGCATCAAACAGTTTGTGGCATTATTTCCATTTTGTTCATATGTAATTAAAAACAAATGCCGAAATGTGTGTGCGTGTGTGTGTGTGTGTGTGTGTGTGTGTGTGTGTGTGTGTGTGTGTGTGTGTGTGTGTGTGTGTGCGTGTGTGTGTATGTGTATGTGTATGTGTGTATGTGTTTTAATAGCTTCCCTCCTATGTGTTTTTACCTGAAAATAATACTATAGTACTATAAATTATAGTAAATACTATACTTTGACCATACTATAGAAAAGAACCTGAAATAATCTGCTGTGGTAACTCTTACTGTGGTAAGACAACAGTTATAGTAATATAAACAAATACTGTACGTTTTCCACAACTATATTATGCTAGAATAGACTACAGTATAGAGTAGTAAAACCTCCTACAGTATTTTATTTTAAATTTCTTTTATTAGGCTTTTCACATGGAATATCAATTTCAACATTCATCTCATAATTACCTTTCCATGTTGTTGTTAACACTACCCTAATTAAGCATTTTCCTCCCTCAACAGCTTCTACCTACCCATTGAAAAACTAAATAAATAAATCAATTAACAATAATAAAAATATTTGGTATTTTATTTTAAAATACATTTCAATAAACTATTGCCCATCCCTGGTTGTATGTAGCATAAATAAATACATTGTTGTAATACTATCGTACAGTACACAGGGTATAATACACTTTACTGTAGTGTGTTTCAAAAGCATTGCAATGGTTGATTTTTGTTTTGTATCTAAATATTATTGAAATAAGACATCATGCAGAACCTAATAAAAATAATTATGCATAAAACTGATTTTTTTTTTAAAATACACACTAATATTTATACTGGTAGGTGCATAAATCTGGTACTGTTGCATAAAGACAAAGTAAAAAAAAATCTGTCACTCATCCACTACTTGTTTCAAAGTTTGAGTTTTTTTTTTTTCTTTTTTTATTTAAACACAAAAGAAGATATTTTGTAGAATGTTGAAAACCTGTAACCATTGACTTAATGATAAATGATCATTTTAATTTTGAGGAAAATTATCACTTTAATCCCAAGAATTCCAACATGAAGTTCTGTTTGCTTCTTGCTTTTATGTTACACTAGATGGCAGTAGAGACCAGGAATGTTTATATAAAGACCTGAAATGACTCTGATTATTGTAGGTACTTCAGTAGAGCACTGAAAATAAAATGTACACCCAAAAATAACTACAAATTCCTAGCTTAACACCCCCCGTGGTTAGTATTCTCCACACAGTGCACAGAAAGCAATCAGCAGATCATGCATACTAATAGTGCATGTAGGCTGCTTGACATGGGTTGATTTGTGTGGAGCCCCCAACTGGGGAGCTGTATTGGTGCAGCCAGAGTTGTCTGTCATAAATGCAAATGATGCATATCAAATAAGGGTGAGTGATTGCAATCAGAAACAATTGATTGATGGAAATCAGTAATAGAAGCATATTTAACATATTTGCTAGCGCAGTTGCCTTTTTGCTTAGTTTATGTGTGAGACGATATTAGATGGAGTTAAAGCCGTAATACATTGTTAGCTGCCTACATAGCAAAATTTCTCTGGCCCACACAATCAGCTTTTGCCTCCGTGAATTACGGGACATGACTGGACCAAGTCTGGCTTTCAGACAAAGGCAAAACATGGACCATGTCAGGGCCAAGTCTTAGCCAAGTTAATCAATTATATCTGTGCCTGAACTGGGCCAGACATGGCCCATGTTTGGACATCGTCTGGAAGCCAAACTGGTGTCTCAGAACTGCAACAAAATTGTTAAACCCATGAAGCTTTGCTATTAAATGTCATGTAGGTTGAATTCAGTTATTTTGGAGCACACAGGAAACAATAGTTTAACAATTCAAACAAATAAATCTTGATAGATTCCTGGGTTAAAATTAAGGAATTAGAAGATGCAAACAGGAAGATGGAAATGACTTTGCATATTTAAATATTTCGGATTAGTCACTTATTTATCAGGGGTCTCCACAGTGGAATGAACCGCCTAAATTTCTTTACACAAAAATAATTTAAATGTATTTTAAATATGGGTCACGATAGGCCAAAGGTATGTGGCCCACATATCAATTTCTAACACCTGGGCAATATTCTGCATTTAACACGTGGCCCATGTCTTGTGTGCCACTTGCGATGCTACCTCTGCCAAACTCGGGCCATGTTTGGCCCAAATGCTGTGTGCAAGTGCCAGCTTCATGTCAAATCTGGGCCAGAATCCTTTGCTGCCTGGGTGACACCACTTACTCTCTGTTGTCACAAACACAAGTTTTGAAAAATGTTGAATAAGGGTACCCACTGACTTCCATAGTATTTGTTTTTCCTACTAGTGTATGGTTACGGGTCTCCAACATTTTTCAAAATATCTTCTTTTTCAACAAAAATAAAAAACTCAAGGGCTTAAGGGCAAGTTAATGCTGAGTAAATGTTAATTTTTGGGTGATCTACGCCTTTAATGATCTTGCTTATCATTTCACGCCAAAGCTAAGCTGTCAAGTTCTATTAATGTTCAGTAAACATCTGACAGCTCCACTGCGTTCTCAGGTGCTGCCTCAAAACAGCCTTAATCCTTTCAGTAAGACATAAACCAACAACAATAATAGAAAAACACTCACTGAGATGGAAAAAGGCATTCTCCTGCTCTCAGCTGTAAAGCTACATCTCGTGGTATTCAGCCTGAAGCACACAGCTACCCAAACAGCTGCCTGTCAACAGCAAAAAGCCCTTCCACGAAAATGGAAATAATCATTGTTGTTCTGTCAAGATCTTAGCCCTTAGCTTTTAGCCATCTACATCTCAGTTGTTACACATTCTACGCCACATACCAAAAAATAATACAGTAAGACTGTTTTCTATTTTCCTTTTTATACAGACTCTCTTTGTACTTTAAGGCATAAATAAGCTTTATTTGAGTCATGCATGAATATAACAGACATTGTACAACAGATGGATCAGTTCACTGAGCCAGCAAATGCAACACTGGCAGCAGTGTGCATGTCCATATGCACTGCATATTAGCCTTTTGCAGCTTAATGCAATAAATTAGACATGGGAAAATTAAAGCTAATCCTCATTGATTTTAATGAGCAAACATTTTATTCTTTACTTATGCACTTTTATAAATACAGCAATGCCTATGCAGTCTAGTTTAATATACTGCAAATCATATTGTGTTACCAACAGTGGTCTTAAATAAAAGGACATGTGTCTTGGCAACATTTACACACTCAGAAATTAGTTGTTATCACTCTCTAAAACATAAGATTCAGTCACAAAAACTTAAGGTTGAATGTTGGGTAAGAGTGAATTAGTGTGCACTAATAAAAAAAAAACGTATTACAAACTATCGTTATGCCACAATATTTTTTGTTCACATATATAAACTGAGGAAAAATTACTTGCACCTACCTCTCATGAGCAATTAGTCATTTAATGAACTAAGAGTGCCTAAAGATTTAGAACACTTGCTGCCTGCTTGAATTTCTGTGCTGTGCATCGTACCCATTGTCACTGTTTCACATTACGACACTCCACTTTTAAACCCCATTATTTATGGTGCATATTTTAAATCAAATGGTATATGTACATTGTCACTCTAGCTGACACTTCAGATAGCAAGGTTTAAAACACATAATTTACACCCCGTATGCATAATGAGAGGTCCTATATGTTAAATAATGTGCATAAATGTGTCCAACATTCCTAATCTACTTTTCAGTTATCTCTGCTCTAGTGTTTGGTGAGTGAAAAGTTCCTGCCATTTTATCCAATTTTTTCATCTCCATTTATATGTTGTTTAGACAACAAATTGATATTATACCTTATCAATATCCTTCACTCACTCTCATTTGGCTTGTTCTTTGTTTATCAAGGTTGCCACAGTGGAATGAATCACCAATTTCTCTGCTATTTACTGGCATACTCATAAAAAAACTCAATTGTAAACTCAATTGAAACTGATTTTTAATTGAGTTTACAAGTAAACAAAATTTAACAACCATACATCTGTCATTTCCCACTAGACAGATGGATGGAATAAGAGTAAGGCTGATATTAATATAACTTCATGTATTTCAGGTGACAAATAACATTGAACTGCTATCATAATATATTTTGAGTCTCATTATTGAACCAAATCTCTCCAGTAGTGTCTGGCTGCAGGCTTACACATGCACGCTGAGACAAATGCACTCAACAGAGCTATTGACATGAGGCATTGTACATAGTGGCGTAGTAGGTATTGCTGTCGCCTCACAGCAAGAAGGTTGCTGGTTCGAGCCTCGGCTGGGTCAGTTGGCATTTCTGTGTGGAGTTTGCATGTTCTCCCTGCGTTTGTGTGGGTTTCCTCTGGGTGCTCCGGTTTCCTCCACTGTCTAAAGATGTGGTACAGAGGAATTGGGTAGGTTAAATTGTCCTTGGTGTATAAGTGTGTATGGATGGGTTGAAGCTGAAAGGGCATCTGCTGTGTAAAACATATGCTGGATAAGTTGGCGGTTTATTCCGCTGTGGCAACCCCGAATTAATAAAGGTTCTAAGCTGAAAAGAAAATGAATACATGAATGTACTAGACTACATGATATGTGCCAGAAACAATGTGACCATTCTATTCCAAAAATACCCCATGAATGGTGCTGAATCTAATGCAATCTGTTGAACCCTTTTGGAGAGTTCAACATGGCCAACTGTTGCCAACTGTTAGAGAAGAGCATGCTACTCAAACTTGCCAATGCAGATGTCAAATGAACTTTTACTTACTTTTACTTTCTTTTGGCTTAGTAATAAATTTTATTTGTCAGGCACTCTCTCAACGACAACATAGCACTGAGAGAACTCTAACTGACAGTAACACTACACTAACGAACCATCAGTGCCGAGAAACACCCATACATTCTCTAACTTACACACACACACACACACACACACACACACACACACACACACACACACACACACACACATTCTAGTTTAATCAATTTATCTAAACCGCATGTCTTTGAACATGGGCGTAAACCCACATGAACACACGAAAACATACAAAATCCACAAAGAAATGCCACCCAGCCTAGCCAGTACTTGAACCAGTGACCTCAAACCAGAAGCGTTTATGTTTAGTCCTTGTGTTGGCTCAGCTTCACAACAGAGAAAACGTGTGTGCTGTGCTGCTGATTCTACTGGCAAGGGTTCGTACTAAATTTAGTTAATGTACGTCTTGCCAAACTGACATGGAAGAAAAGATACGGGCAAACAATGGGCTATTTTTGGAAGACAAAAAAGTTTTTGGAGCTTCACCTATACAGTTGAACCACTAAAGTCAAATTCAAATGATACTGACTATGTTAACATGGACATTAGTAATCAAATTATTTGCCTTAATCCAAATAAGACAATAACATGATAAAGTGCTTACATGAGTTGCTTTTTGAATCTTCTCTTCATGATCACGTTTTACACATAACTCGATTAATGTCATTCTATTACCAGGAAATCCACATTTTTGTCCGGATCTTCATGTAATTTTGAGTGTTTCATTTTTAATTTGTCGACTTCAACTGCAGTTTAGCACTTTCTCTTTCATTCATGAACATTTGATGCATGCTCCCCATGACAAACAAAATATTGCATGTGAGTACGAACTGCTAGAAGTTTTAATGGAATTTGATACTGCATGCCATATGGGCAAAAAACCTCCTCATTTTGTGATTCAGGTGTCTGTAGTCCTTCACTGATTTGGTAGGTGCAGAGAATAGTGTCAAACAGCCAAAAAAGTGGTACCGTTCAGTTTAAACCATAATGTACCACTCAGTAGAAATGTTAGGATAAGGTGTTTAGTTGTCAGTGCTGCACTTCAATAATGCGACTAAAATCAGCATGCGCCACATGTCTTAATTCCATTTTTGTTTGGTTCGATTATGACCATAATTTGATTAAATAAATCAAAAATCTGTTTACTCTGATTAAGTATTGTCTTAATCGTATTAAAATCAGATTATTGGTGTCCACGTTAACGTACACTGTGTTTTGGTTTCATTTCTAGACTTTCAATGTTTCAGGACCCTCGCTGAATATACAATACAAGATAGCTCCTAAACTTCATGTAAATTATTTTTATATGGGTTCCAAAATAAACAAAGCTCTGAAGTTTTTGGAATAAATTTAGGGTGGATATTGAACAAAGGCAGCTTCACTGATTCAAAAAAGAATTGTGGTATGTTATTTGCTCAATTAACCGCTAGCAATGTTTTCGTTTGTATTCATGAAATTGGCATTGCATATAATTTTACATGCATCAACAGCATACAATTTTATTAGTTAATGATTGCCTCTATTTTGCTGGAAAATCGAACACCGATTTAGCATTTCTAATGCACCTTTTTATAATAACCACCTATTTATGTTGAAATGAAAAATGGTTTTAAAATGTCCATGCTTTACAAAACATGTACATTTTTGAGAAAGAGTCAAGATTTGTTGAAGGATCTAAGCAGAGGAGACTGGAGACAAATGCACACTCCAAATCACAAACTGACTAATATGATGACACACAGTACATGCTCAGAATATATTTGTTGGCTTGAGAAAAACAAGAGAACTCTGAGTACAGAGATGAGCATCATTTTTCTACCACTATACGGCCAATTAAAATAGTGATGCAGCTGATGTTTTAATTAAAAAATTATTGCCATCAACTACAGTGTTTTTTATGAAAATCACATATTAAACTATATAACTATATATATTTTTAATAACAATAACTTTTTGTAAGGGGTGCAGTGGTTTGCACTATGGCTCGTTTAATCCCAGCTGACAATTCTGTGTAGAGTTTGCATGTTCTCCCTATGCTTGCATGGGATTCCTCCAGGTGCTTTCCCGGCAATCCAAAGATTTGAATACAGGTCAGTTAGATACACTAAATTGGCTGTATAGTGTGTTTGTGTTTGTGTATGTGTGTGTGCGTGTGTGTGCGTGTGTGTGCGTGAGTGCGAGTGAATGAGAGATTGTATGAATGTATCCAAGCACTAGGGGTTCAAGAGCGTACTCTCAGTGCTGGGTTGTGGCTGAAAGGGCATTTACTGAATAAGATATTTGCCAGCGTAATTGGCTGTTCATTTCACTGTAGCGACCCCTGATAAATCAGGCAATAAGCCGAAGGAAAGTCAGTGAACTCTTCGTAGATACATTTAAGAATGTTTTTAAGACACATCTATTATATATATATTATACAGTAATATAGATTTATTTATTAGTCAAACACTATTAAAAAACTAAGCAAACTGACTGCACTCAAAACTTTAACATTTACATACATCAAGAAGCAGTTTTAACTGTCACGACTGGCTCGCAAGTTTTGACAAATGAGACAACACATTGGATAGAGTTAAAAAAGATAACATTTATTAAAGTAAGTCTAAATTAGGAAAAACAAAACAAAAACAAGAACAAAGAATGACCAAATTCCAGACTAAAGGGAGCCACATCAGCTCCAACACAGGTGTAAATCTTCAGTGGCAATTACTTCATGTGTTCTACCTGCAAAACAAACAACAGAAAAACGAAACAATGAACATATTTCCAATACTTGGTACAAACATAAAAGAAACATTTAATAAAAAAAATCATAACATCATAGAAACATTTATAGTCAAACCAGATTTGGCAAATGTAACACAGTCATCTAAAAAATGAGCATAAGGACTTGGCCTAAAAATATCTAATGCATCAACAACTAAAAACCTTTCAAAAGCAATGCACTACAGCAAGGATCTTCAAGTATAAATCAAGGTAAAATACTGCACACTGCCTTCGGAGAAAGCACAGTGCCAGCCTGAAGTGATTAATCGACAACATCTATCATTGAGCCGCTGAAATATCCAAGTGCTGCTTATGCTTCAGTGGTTAATTGAAAGATTAGATTGATTCACTCTTAGTATCTTTTTTGTGTTCATATCTCTGTACAGTCAGCATAATATCCTTAAAGAATCAGATTAATGAGCACTCAAGACAGTGAGAATTTCCATTAACCTTCAGGCTCATTTGTTGTGGAGAGTGCAGACTGAACTACCCTTTTTGCTGCACCAACTGAATATGCACTAATTAATTTATTCAGATGCTGGAAGAGTTCAGTTACAAAATTATCACACCCTATGGATGGACCTTGATAGACAATAATATTCTTAGCCAAATTAAAATTACATTTCTCAAACCTTAATTTGTCATTGAATGGGAACAGATTTGCTAGTGTTCAAGTGAGCTTGTGCTTCAATATGTTTTGTTTGACAGACAAATTGCTCCACAGCTCCATCAGTCTGAATTCAGTCTGTCATTTATGCACTTTATGGACAATCCCAATAACTGCCCTCATGAGCCTCACTTGAAGGCCTGTCTTTAGTCTAAAAAGTGTAGGACAACGCAAGGACAAAATAAGACTTCCCTGAACCACCACAGATCGTACTGTAAAGTAAAATAACTTTTATTTTAAAACATAAATTTTATGACAAAAACAAATGTATTCTAATATGTATGGTATTGGAAAAACTCACTGTTTTAAACCATGAAAACATCATAACTTTATTTCTTCACAAAAAAAAATTACAAAGAGGCTTAAAACTTATCAACAACAGATATAAATGATTCTCAAATGTATACATTTGAAAAGATGAATTATGCATGTGGTGACCAAAACCTACACCGTTTGCAGAGACAGATTTTTTTGTGTTGAGAAGCATTATTATTATTAAAATTATTTATTTATTTTATTTTTTTAACATAGGCTCATCTTTTTCTGAAAACGTAGCTCTATCTACATTTCTGGAGATCGCGAATTATGTAGCCAGAGGTCAATCGGTTGGATTTAGGGAAGGGGTGGGTGAGGTTATTGGTCGATTGGTCAGCCAGGTGACAGCGGCCTCTGGTGGATTTATGCAAGAAAAGCAAGTGCAAAGTGTGAGAGAAATTTAGAGTTTGGTCTGTCTAAAGACTGCAAGACGGGTGTAACATGAAGGACGGTGACTTGTAGTACGTTAGAGGTGTAACTTCAAGTTTTGGAGACCCACGTGTCAAAACTGTTATCAGCAAGATGGCACAGTACATCAGTTAGTAACGTCTACATCTACTCCACACCTAAACCCAACCATCACAGTTATTAACGTCTATACCTACCACAACCCTTAACCCAATTATCACAGTTATTAACGTCTATACCTACCACAACCCTAAACCCAATTATCACAGTTATTAACATCTATACTTACCACAACCTTTTCCAGAGATGGGTTGCGGCTGGAAGGGCATCCGCTGCGAAAAAACTTGCTGGATAGGTTGGTGGTACATTCCGCTGTGGTGACCCCGGATTAAAAAAGGGACTAAGCCGACCAGAAAATGAATGAATGAAATGAATGAATGACTTACCACAACCCTAAACCCAACTATCATCATTATTAACATCTACACCTACCACAACACTAAACTCAACCATTACATTTATTAACGTCTACACCTACCACAACCCTAAACTCAACCATTACAGTTATTAATGTCTACACCTACCACAACCCTAAACTCAACCATTACAGTTATTAATGTCTACACCTACCACAACCCTAAACTCAACCATTACAGTTATTAATGTCTACACCTACCACAACCCTAAACTCAACCATTACAGTTATTAATGTCTACACCTAGCACAACCCTAAACTCAACCATTACAGTTATTAACGTTTACACCTACCACAACCCTAAACTCAACCATCACAGTTATTAAGGTCTACACCTACCACAACCCTAAACTCAACCATTACAGTTATTAATGTCTACACCTAGCACAACCCTAAACTCAACCATTACAGTTATTAACGTTTACACCTACCACAACCCTAAACTCAACCATCACAGTTATTAAGGTCTACACCTACCACAACCCTAAACTCAACCATTACAGTTATTAACGTTTACACCTACCACAACCCTAAACTCAACCATTACAGTTATTAATGTCTACACCTACCACAACCCTAAACTCAACCATTACAGTTATTAATGTCTACACCTACCACAACCCTAAACTCAACCATTACAGTTATTAACGTTTACACCTACCACAACCCTAAACTCAACCATTACATTTATTAATGTCTACACCTACCACAACCCTAAACTCAACCATTACAGTTATTAATGTCTACACCTACCACAACCCTAAACTCAACCATTACAGTTATTAACGTTTACACCTACCACAACCCTAAACTCAACCATTACAGTTATTAATGTCTACACCTACCACAACCCTAAACTCAACCATTACAGTTATTAATGTCTACACCTACCACAACCCTAAACTCAACCATTACAGTTATTAATGTCTACACCTACCACAACACTAAACTCAACCATTACATTTATTAACGTCTACACCTACCACAACCCTAAACTCAACCATTACAGTTATTAATGTCTACACCTACCACAACCCTAAACTCAACCATTACATTTATTAATGTCTACACCTACCACAACCCTTAACTCAACCATCACAGTTATTAATGTCTACACCTACCACAACCCTAAACTCAACCATTACAGTTATTAACGTTTACACCTACCACAACCCTAAACTCAACCATTACAGTTATTAAAGTCTACACCTACCACAACCCTAAACCCAACTATCATCATTAATAACGTCTACACCTACTAAAACCCTAAACTCAACCATTAGAGTTAACGTCTATACCTACCACAACCCTAAATCCAATCATCATCTTTAACGTCTATACCTTCAGCAAACCTAAACCCATCCATCACAGTTATTAATGTCTATACCAACCACAACGCTTTACTCAACCATCACAGCTATTAACGTCTATACCTACCACAACCCTAAACCCAACCATCATGATTATTAAACTCTACACCTTCCACAAACCTAAACCCAACCATCACAGTTATTAACATACAGTCATGAGTTGTTTGACATGCTTACCATTGCACTGTTATTTGCAACCACAAAGGGTGACACAGAGTAGACTAACTGTCATGACAAAATAGATGAAGTGAGCGAGTGGCATGTTGGGGTTGCTTAATGAATAATAATATTATAAAATATAATAATATATCAAATGAATTGGTTGAGGATAAATTTGGAAAATTCTCATGAAAACATTTGCTGAAAATGTTCTCTGGTAAGTATTTCTGCCATCTTGCCAGCAACATATCGTTGTGACATCTCGCATGGTTCAATGGGATCTCTTGGGAAATATTTGGCACTCTCAAGAAATGTATACAGGGGTACATTATCAGAATGAGCCTGGGTTGTTTTTTCCTTATAATAGAAAGGTATTCCACCAAAAGTTAGTTTTAGGAAAACTAAATCTGTCTACTATTAATAAAAAAAAAAAAAAATAGTTATACTTTATACTGTACATAAAAATTAATACTTAATTTTTTTATTAAACTTAGTAAAACTGCCATCATTTACCAGTAGAGAATTTTATCTATATTTAACAAAACTGAACTGTCAGAGCTGGGTTCTGCTGTGTCAATAATGTCAAGCATTTGACCTTAATCAAACACGCTTTATATTTAAAGTTGTGAATATTTAAGACTGCAAGACTTTTAAAATTTGTGTTGTTAAGAATACATTTCTAGGAATTTTCTGGTGTCAGAAGACTGGGTTGCCCACACAGGTCAAAGTGCCTTCAGGGCAGAGCATATCACGTTCCGCTCAATGTTTGTTTTAACATTTTTTTCAGTTCTTTATGGATCTGGACTAGTCATTATACAGTAACCATTTGGCATTGATGAGGTAAATGCAGAAAGAGAACACAATAAGGAGTACATTAGCACTGCTGGAGAGCTGTGTACTTTCATTCAGCATATTCTGAGAATCAAAAAGAACTTTCAAAAGCACCGAAGGACCTTCCTGAAAAGCACACAGGTCAGTGCTTATTGTTCAGGCAACAATTGCCTGTACAGCAGCCTATTATGTTGTTTGCCGATTATTTTAATTTTTTTTAGGCACTGAAATCTTCCAGGAGTTCAGCTTAGTGCAGCCAAATGAAACCACATATGCAAAAGTAAGGCTGAGATTACAGAAAAAAACACTGATTTGTGATGATAACAGCTTTTGGTCATCTGGCAGTCTCTCTCCCTCCGAGAGACCCCGTCAACTGAGTGCAACTGGCAAACAAACTGTCTGTTCAGAAATTTCGAATCAAAGATGTAAAAGAGGAAAATCGGAACTGAGAACATTAGTAGCTTCTCCGAAATTCTTAATATGTGCAATCTTTCTTGCCTTGCAAAAAAGGTCATAATCAAGTGCACATAATTGAAGTTTAAAGGACTCTTAAGAGCTGGTTAAGCTTTACCAGAGTACTTGAAACCAAGAAATTGCCTCACACTTGATGAGTAACTCTAACCTTTTTCACACATTATAAAACAGCCAATTATTACCACAATAAAAGAGTAGAGTACAAAGAATGTGTGAATAAAATATTACATAAAAATAAAAATAAGTTATGCACATGTTGCATGACCTCACCAATATATTAGGCAGAAGATGTAACAAAAATGTTATGAAAACACACATGGAAAATTACCAAAGAAACAATGTTTACTCCTGATTTTTAACTCACCTTTATTTTAAGGCAGTTTACTGTTTAGATTGTGTCAAAGCATCGATGAAGAAAAAAGCAAAACTATATTTTAGATTGTACAACAATCCAGCATTGAGCAGGCAGGAGGGTAGTGGTAGAATGCAAGCTGTGCCTATTAGCTGTGCCTTATGTGACTAATCATTCTAAAAACATCAGTATCGACTGTTAGACATGTTATCTTATTCTTGAATGCATGGAGCACGTTTGTTGTTGTGTTTATGTTTTAGAAAAGCAAAAGAGATTGCATATCCTTCATCTTTAGAAGACTTATAATTTTTCTGTCTCTTTAGTGTGTGTTTGCTGACTGCCTCCAGTCAACAACAGATCATTTTTGTATGACCTGTAATACAGGCAATAACTATCTCTGTGTGACACAAAAATACCAAGCAATGCCCTGCTCTCCTTTATGACACAACCCATTTTATAGCACAAAATTATGTAAAGAAAGGAAACCTTCACACATCCTATCAAAGATGAAAATGTCTGAGTTTTACACTGTTTAAAATACACTGATCAAGGAGGATCTCCAGACCACCACCAGCGTGCAGCATCCACTTGGATGATGCGACGGCAGCCACAGGACAACGGCGCCAGTGCACTCACAACACACCAGCTATTGGTAGAGTGGAGAGACAGTGATAGAGCCAATTCGGTGGAAGGAGATGATTGGGAGGCCATGATCATGAGGGCCGATAGAGGGGCTTTGGCCAGGACACCGGGGTTACACCCCTGCTCTTTCACGAGAAGTGCCATGGGATTTTTAATGACCACTGAGAGTCAGGAGCTCGGTTTAACGTCTCATCCAAAAGATGGCGCCCACTGACAGTATAGTGTCCCCTTCACTTTTACTGGGGCATTAGGACTCACACAGACCACAGGTTGAGCACTCCCTGCTGGCCTCACTAACACCACTTCCAACAGGAACCTAGTGTTCCCTAGTGGTCTCCCATCCAGGTACTGATCAGGCTCAGCCCTGCTTAGCTTCAGTGAGCAACCGGTCTTGGGCTGCAGGGTGATATGGCTGTTTTAAACAACCCAGGCTTGTTCTCATTACGTATCTCTATATATATTTATGAAGAGAGTAAAATTCGTCCCAGCAGCTACATTTTTTTTTTTCAGTTTTGGAAATCTGCTAGAGGCCTCTGTGTCTTTTTGTGATCTCACATTTTTCATTCACGCGCAAATCCACCAGAGGCGGCTGTCGACTGACTGACCAACCGACTGACTGACCGACCAACCGATCCCCCCACCCTCCCCCTTCCCTAAACCTAACCAATAGTGTTTTAAAAAGCTCAGATTGACTCACCCACAAAGAAAAAGAAAAGCCCCCTGATTCTTAAGACATTTTCGGATTTTAACACATTCTCACCCTGATATTTACTTTCATAGGGCTGTGAAGCCTTTTTCGTCCGGTTTCTCACACACATGCATCTAAGCACGCACATTTCATGCACAAACACACCTTTTAAACTTGACAAAAAAGTTACAAAAATAATTAGCAAAACAGGATTTAGTTAATGAACAGCGGCTTCTGGTGGATTTAAGCAATAGTAGCTGGTGCAAATGGCACTCGCGAGAGAAATTTGAAATAAGAAAAAGCACACACAGCAGCCTCTGGTGGATTACCGAAAAACAAAAACTGCAATAAAAGTACCTCCTGGGATTTATTTGGACCCTTTAAAATGGTATATTAGAAAAATAATCAGAAAGCTGCAGAGACCTCATCCAATGAAAAAGGAGATAACAAGCAAATATACAGGCGAGATCTCTAGCTGGGGAACCTCAGTTAGAGAACTCTTCTGAAGAACAGAATGGCAACTGCACACATCTCAAGGTGAAGGGTGACAATCTATCCTATAATCTTTCTTGGACAAAGGAGAGCACAACACTGATTGGGTAACTCCGTAGGTCTTACCAAGAACAGAATCACTCAATGAAAAAGAGCCGACATCACATTGAGCAAGTAATGTTCTGCAGAAATGGCTGACCACTGGTCTGGGTGTGTGTGTTCAATATGTGTGTGCACTTGCATGGGTCATCATACTTGGCCACATGTCAAGACATTCCCTTCCAATCCTTTTTCACTCTGGATGGGGAAAAAGCAGCACAGCTTGAGCTAGAAGATAATAGCCTACCTGTCATAGCTGCAATAGACATCTGATCCTCACCAGGTGCCTCAAATGGGATGCTCAAGGTGCCGACATAATCTGGCAGCTCGATGGGGTGCACCACTGAAGTGGAGTGAGGTGTCTGGCCTGTGGGCCATTGCCCAGCAGAAAAGTTCAAACTGTGATCTTCAGATCCTCCACGTGTTAACTGATGTGACTCTGAAAAAAATGGCACACAGCCTTTTACAGACTCTACAAGCTAAGGATAGTAGGGCAGAAAGCATCCAAAAACATCTCGGCATTCTCTAACTCCAGACATATGCTACTGCACCCATGAAGCATATGGAAAAACATCTTGAAAAGGATGCTAACGACATGTGTTATTAATGTTGTAGAGTAAAGCAGTCCAGGAATGCTCCTTGAATTTGCAGCAGAGATTTCTCAGAAGCAACTTTTCTGTATGATATGACTCTTCAAAGCACAGCCCCGTCTGATCTAAATAAGTGAATATTGTACATGCTGCCATCATCTTTAAAAATATAGGTTACAGTGTCAGGAAAAAGCAGTATTACAATCTTAAGTGACTTATTTTACAAAAAGTAACTAAATGTGTTATTTTTTTAAAGAGGGTAATTTGAGTATTATGCTATTTTTTACTCATTTTTGAAAGAATAAAATAGGCATAAAATTGTAATATTTTACTCTATACCCAGCACTAAAGGAGTGACCTTGTATGCAGATTCCACTTACCAAAATCCATTGGCTGTTTTTTTACTATTCAGAACTGACTGGTCTCCTGAGCAGATCCATTAATGTTGTCACTGACAAAACATTGCAGAGGATAACAGAAAGGAACCTTGAGCACATATAAAAAAAATAAAATAAAAAATAAAATACTACTATGTTGTTAATAATAATGTAATTTTCCATGCATTCAATAAAGATAAAAGATGCAGACGTACAGTACACTATCTCACAAATGTCTTGTCATCGATCACAGTTGTAAGAACAACAAATAATAACTTGACTTCTAGTTTCACTTCATTTGGGAAAGTGGCAAAAGGTCGACTTTTCAGATGAATCATCTGTTGAACTGCATCCCATTCCCAATCATCACAAATACTGCAGAAGACCTATCAGAACCCGCATGTACCAAAGATTCTGACAGAAATCAGTCAAGTTTGGTGAAGGAAAAATCATGGTTTAGGATTACATTCCGTACGGGGGTGTGCAAGAGATCTGCAGAGTGGATGGCAACATCAACAGCTTGAGGCATCGAGACATTTGCACTGCCCATTACATTACAAACCACAGGAGAGGGCAAATTATTCAGTAGGACATACTTCAGCCTCCACATCAAAGTTCCTGATAGCAAAGAAGGCTTTTGTCGTAGCAAAGTTAGACTGTCCTTACTGTAACTAAACAACTAAAAATCTCGGCTTGATCATATTTTATTTTGTTAAAATAATGGTAATCTAGAGGTCTTTGCCTTTATATGCCATTTCCTAAGACAGGCAACAACACTTTCATCAGGCAGTGTATAATAAAATTCAATAGTTTTAAATTTGCCTAAAAGCACCACGAGCAAATAATGTGTGTAAATACAGAACAGAAGAGTTTTTAGTCACGTGTGTGAGTAGTAGCTCTACAAGTTTATTATAGGTTTGAGGTACTGTACATAAGCTGCTGAAACCACGTCATTTTCACAAATGCTCAGCCTTTTCCTGAACTATCATGGATTTTCTGACAAATAGGTTGATGCGTAGCAATTAGAGTGATGTACACTACTATATTCCACTGATGGATGATGTAACCTGTCAGGAAAAGTGAGCAATGAGCATTCAGTGAGAGACCACTTGCCCTGTGGAAGCAATTTGAAATATTACACAGGATGGAGGTTTGTGGCTATTCTCATCATTCTTTGTTGAATGTCTCTGGTAGAGTAAACATAACCCAATCATTTAAAATATAGTAGGTCAAATTCGGAATATATCAGAAAAATGTAACATACGATTAAATGTTTGGCTTGCCTAGAATCAGAACATAAAAACAAAAGGGTCCATAAATATAAATGGGAAATCTGACCACTTTATTAAGCAAGGTCATATCTGTATTCTTCGGAATAATATATCTTTCAACAAAATAAAAATAATAAATAATGTATTATTTCATTTAATTTTTTTCAAAAATTGTGTATTTTTGAGGAAACCTACAGTATCTTAGTTCAATTGGTGATAAAACATGAGCACATGATAGAATAAAATAGTTTTTTTTTTGTTTAAAAGTAGAGGACCATCCATTTGAAATAAAAATCATCAAAATGCTGGCAGTTACTGGCAACTTCAAAATAATAATAGCAATAATAATAACAATAGTGCTGGGGAAACAAGCCTTGTACTTCGGAAGTGGCCCCTTTACAGGGGGACTCTTCAATTAAACCTTGTATAATCAATCAACTATAGATATGGCCGGTATAGGTATTTAAATAGGCTTTTACTTCAGGTAAATTTAATAATTTGCTCATTAATTTCCAATGTCAAGGGAGCTACTTTGAAATCTCTATGTGTATTATATTGTAAAAAGGGAGCGCATGATAGTGCACTAGGTTGCGCTTTCTTTTCACAGCAAGAAGGTTGCTGGTTTGAGCTCTAGCTGGGTCAGTTAGCATTTCTGTGTGGAGTTTACATGTGGACTTCCCTACACGTCCAAAGACATGCACTATAGGTGAATTGGATAAGCTAAATTGTCTTTAGTGTATGTGTGTATGTCCTAGTCCTCCAGGTTGGGGGTTGAGCATTGGACAAAAAAAAAATGGTGTGACTAAATATCAACTTCGATATAAATGGCTCTGGGAGTAAGTAAGTATACTGTAAAAAAAAAAACTTCTTGGTCAGATACAGATCTATTCATTTTTTATCTCTACTCACAGAATGCACTACCCATCCTCCACTTTTTCTTATCTGTTATTCTCTTAAAAGTTTTTCTCCAGAAGTTATTCTTCTCCATACTTTAACAAGTCCTTGTTTTTAATCAAATTTCTGACATTTCACACAAACAATTGTACATTCTTTGGCCAGTGTTGCACACTTTTGCATCTGTTACATGCTATTATTTGACTTTGCATTACTGACCTCGTATACACCTTCAGTGCATTGAGTTTGAAAATATTTCACATCTCTATAGGCTGTATCAATTACTGAAGCCATTTCTTTCAACATTTCAATGCCTTTTCAAATGCTGAATCCATCTCTGCCAAGACTCTACAGTACATTGAATACTGTCATCATTATGCCACATCCAAGTCTCTCTCAAAGCATTTCTGTCATTTTTTTCTATCCATAATTATGATCATGAGCCAATTTTCCCAATAGTGCCACATTTTCAAACAGTTTCTCCCCTTCTATTGATCTTGAATTAAACCACAAATGTTGTATAATTTTACTGAACTTTGGCATGAAATCATTTTTCAGAAATTCCCTCATTCACCATGTCTGAGTTTCACATGCAGGCTTAGTAAATTTCTCGACACTGTATGTTTGACCAAGCTCAACAATATAGCTTTTGCTTTACATAGCTGTAATTGCTTCTTACTTAAAGAAATGATAATTCCAAAGCACTCTTTCCAAGCCTAAGACAAATGGTGCAACTCTTCTTACTTTACCATCTTCTTTTTCAAAGCTCAAATTTGTTCATTTCCACCTTTAAAAACTCATTTCTTTTTAAAAACTACACTCACAGCCAATTTATAATGTTCACCTGTCCAACGTTGATGCAAATTTCTAATCATCCAATCACATGGCAGCAATTCAATGCATTTAAGCATGTAGACATGGTCAAGATGATCTGCTGCAGTTTGAACCAAACATCAGAATGGATGAGGTTGATTTAAGTGACTTTGAACGTGGCATAGTTTTTGGTGCCAGATGGGCTGGAGTATTTTCAGAAATTGCTGATCTACTGGAACTTTCACGCACAATCATCTCTAGGGTTTTCAGAGAATGGTCCGTAAAAGAGAAAATATCCAGTGAGCGGCAGTTCTGTGGGCGCAAATGCCTTGTTGATGCCAGAGGAGAATGGCCAGACTGGTTCCAGCTGATAGAAAGACAACATAACTCCAACCTTGAGGCAGATGGGCTACAGCAGCAGAAGACCACACAGGGTGCCACTCCTGTCTGCTAAGAACAGGTAACTGAGGCTACAATTTACACAGGCTTGACAAAATTGGACAATAAAAAATTGGAAAAATGTTGCCTGGTCTGATGAGTCTCGATTTCTCCTGCGACATTCAGATGGTAGGGTCAGAATTTGGCATTAACAACATGAAAGCATGGATCCATCCTGCCTTGTATCAACGGTTTAGGCTGCTGGTGGTGGTGTAATTCTTTGGCACACTTTGGGCACATTAGCAGCAACTGGGCATTGTTGCTGACCATGTCCATCACTTTATGACCACAGTGTACCCATCTTCTGATGGCTACTTCTAGCAGATTATGTGCCATGTCATAAAGCACAAATCATCTCAGACTGGTTTCTCGAACATGACGATGAGTTCACTGTACTCAATCGGCCTCCACAATATCCAAATCTCAGACAAATAGAGCACCTTTGGGATGTAGTGAAATGGGAGAATTGCATCATGAATGTGCAGCCGACAAATCTGCAGCAAATGCGTAATGCTATCATGGACCAAAATCTCTGAGGAATATTTCTAGTACCTTGTTGAATCTATGCCCTAAAGGATTAAGGCTGTTCTGAAGGCAAAGGGGGTCCAACTCAGTACTAGTAAGGTGTACCTTATAAAGTGACCGGTGAGTGTATGTTTCCCATTTTTACCCCATTTCACCTCAGAAAAATCAGTCGATTCAAGGATTACTCTATGGAATTCATAGCAAGAAATAGATATGTATAATGCAAAAACAGGTGGCATGAATGTCTATACTTCACAAGCCTTCAAGACAATTCAAACAATGTGAACGAAAGTGTCTTTTTATCCTCTCTTTAGTGACTAAGTGAGTGATGTGAAGGCCAAACACTCTAGTGACCCTCCCTCAGCTGGTGACATAAAGAATTTGTCTTTTGCGTGACGCCCATTCATTTGCACACACACATTGTACATCATTTGCTGCAGCACCTGCAGGATACAATTGAAGGTTAGATGCCTTACTCAAGGGCTCCTCAGTCATTAGAGATCACGTTCATTATTTTCCCATGACTCTGTAATTATTAAGCCACAATTGCACCCAGAATTTAACATTACATATTACATTTTACTTTGGACATTGGATTCTTATTGATTTGAGCATTTTTTTTCAATGTTGGTTTGACTGACTTTTTAATTTTTTTAAATAAAATATAACATGAGACTGCTAAGTGTGGGCTGTCACAAAGATATTGATTTTTCACTTTAAAGAAATTATTGAGCCTGTGGCTATAAAAAAATTATATGTGGTTGCCTTAAACTGGGTCACAACTGCCAACAATACAATAATGATTATTTATTTCAGAGCTGTCTGCTGTGCTACAATGGACCAGCTCAGGCAATAAGGAAAATATCTACAATATACAGAAAATAAATATCTGAAATAGACATTCAACCACAAATTACTCATTACGAGAGTTTATTTTCTTTAGAAAACGTGTACTTTTTTCTTTTGTGCATGGAAATATATGAGTTTCTCATAGTTTAAACTTGTGTGGCCTGCTGGAGAGCACTCTACCTATTTCATGTGTCAGCCTCCCAGATTACAAATTTCACAATGCATTACACTAATCACCAGATCCAGCTCATAGTCATTTACTATATTTATTATATATACAACTATATATATATATATATATATATATATATATATATATATATATATATATATATATATATATATATATATATATATATATATATATTCTGTTGCTGTTGCTCCAAGTCAAAGAGCTATTTTGTCTTTGCCTTCTCTGTATTTTTGATCCCTGGACTGTTCATATTGTTTTTGATTGTTTGTCACCTGTCCTGACTTGTTATTGTTTATTATTTAAATTGTACTTTGGATTATCTCTTGTTTCATCTTTGCTGGTGTTTAACCCCTGCCTGTTCATCGGATAAACTTTCTTAATCGCATACATGACATAGATCTAGTGTTATAGATTATATTTCTGCAGGAAAAAACAAAGCCATTGAGAACTATGTCGAGAACCTTATTTCCCTAGCAAATCTTACTTGTATGGAGATTGTATGTCTTGATAATGTTTCAGGGTGAATTATCAGGCCCGTTCAAGCATGTTCAATCATGCCATTACATGAATCCCACTGAATATTAGAGGATTATATTAAATTGTGGGACTCCACATTTTGTTAAGTATTATGGAAGAGGACCAATAATATGCATTGTACAGCAAAACCGCAGTGGCGCAGTAAGTAGTGCTGTCGCCTCACAGCATGCGGTGAATTGGGTAAGCTAAATTGTCCGTGGTGTATGAGTGTGTGTGTGTGTGTGTGTTTCCCAGAAATGGGGTGTGGCTGGAAGGGCATCCGCTGCATAAAAACCTGCTGGATAAGTTGGCGGTTCATTCGGCTGTGGCAACCCCGGATTAATAAATTGACTAAGCTGAGTTTCAACGTTTGTTTTACCTGTGTTTTTGTCTGTATCTCCCAGTTTGACTCAGTTGGCCTGGCTGCTCCTGCACTCACTCCTAATGGTGTGCCAATACTAGACCTCACCAGCGGCTCCAGCATGTATAGCTAGGATGCAATGATCGCCTGGCCTGCAGCTTCTCATTTTAATCCTGCAACTCCAGCGAGTATGCAATAATTGTGATTCCTAAACCTAATGTCTATTGCAATTCTGTTGCTCCTGTTCTGAGCATGGTCACCACCAATCAGCCAGTTCATAAGAAGGCTCCAGCCATCTACAGTCAGATCATAAGAAGGCTTCTGAACTGCAAGAATAGGTGCCACTGCCACTGCAGGAATGGTCATCACTACCAAAGCTGTCAGAGCCTTCTCCACTGCCAGAGATGCCAATACTGATTCCTGAGCTTCAAGAATGCCTGCCACCACCGAATTTACTGCTGCCAGAGTCGACTAAGCTACTATAGTCACCTGAGCTGTCTTACTCGCCATGTCTCCTGACCCAAGCCGCTCTCCTCCCCCATGCTCCAGGTCCTAGAGGGGGGCTATGTTGAGATTGCCAACAGGATTGCCCTCGTGGCAGAGCCCTTCCTTGTGGAGGGTACTCTATCGATTACCTGTGAATATATACAATATATAGGCTAACTTATTTATTTATTTTTATTTGTAGGTTTCATATAATGAACATGTAAAAATAATATAAAAAGCTTTCTTGAAGGGTTATGATTAGGGCTAATGCTCACAAATACAGCTGTTCAAACAATAATGTGTGTGCGAGAGGGAGAGAGGGAGAGAGAGAGAGAGAGAGAGAGAGAGAGAGAGAGAGAGAGAGATGTGGTAGTTCTTAGTGAAAAAACTGTGATTATTATAATAATGCCAGGGGTTGAGACGCATAACAGTGGCCACCGTCCAATCCGATCCACTTGACGCCGCGCTCGACACAGCCTGACTCAAACACGCCGAACTGTGTCCAAAAGTGGACCAGAGCTGCGCTTTCCACACTGCACCTGCTCCGGAGAATCCCGGCACGATGACATTCAGAAACACCTCTGTGGATTTATTTTCGCAGTTTTACATCTTGCAAAATTTCTCCACGTTCTTTAATTTCTCCCTGGACTCGATGTACGACAGAGGATCGAATTACGAGTCTGAATCCCACAGACCGACCATCAGAGCGCTGCTCATCGTCGCGTATTCCGTAATCATCATCATCTCGCTTTTCGGAAACGTGGTCGTTTGTCACGTTGTTATTAAGAATAAACGGATGCACTCAGTGACAAGTTTGTTCATTATGAATTTAGCCATTGCTGACATTCTCATAACTCTCCTCAACACGCCTTTTACTCTGGTAAGTTTTACACGAGTTCACTTCTTATTATTAAGAAAGCAACATATCGACGCTGTTACTGTTAAAATATTATTGTTATAGATTTACTCTGCTTGCTTTTTATAACATTCAAATAGACAATATAACCCGACAGTCTTTTATGTTGAACACACTTGCAATTGTTCTTTTAAAAGTAATTATTGTTATTGTTATTCAAAGCACTGGCAAATAATCCACATAATTTGTCATATTTGGCACAAAACCATCAAAATGACCCCCTTAACACCCTGTGACCGTTTTTGAAAACGACAATAAATGTTTTGTTCATTTGTAGTCATTTAAAAAATATCAATAATAACCCATTAACGTACATTTCTGGTTCAAGTATTTTAATAATTTACATTAATTAGTCATTAAATCATAATATAAATGAAAAGTTATTTATTGTTTTTAAAAGCTTATATGAGTTTAAGACTTAATTGTAAAGCATTTTTTTATCTGCTTGGACATACTTTTTTATACTTAACTAGCTATTAAATAAAGAAGTCTATTAATACATTTATCTTATTAAATTATCAGTAAATAAGAGGGGCTATCCTGCATACAATGGTGTGTGTGTGTGTGTTCTCTATCTTGAACTATTCAGTAAAGACAACAGAGAGCAAAAGCATGATTCATCCCTCTGTGAATGTGTGTGGGGGTGTGCATGTGCACACTCTTCAATTCAATTCATGCATCTGGATCCACAGCCATCTGAATACATATGTGTCCTCTTAGGTTCGATTTGTTTACAGCACATGGGTGTTTGGGAAGGTGATGTGCCATGTGAGCCGCTTTGCACAGTATTGTTCTGTCCATGTCTCTGTTCTCACACTGGTTGCCATCGCCATTGACAGACACCAGGTAAGTGTTTTGAAATTTTTGTAGAATTTTATCAATGAAACCTTTAGGCTGAGTATAAATCCACAGGGTCATTCTAAACACCTGCTAAAACAGAGTGTTTCACTCTTTCACATTTGCATTTCTCATTATTTACCCAGATAATTAATAGCAATTATGCATTCATGCACTGATGTTCCTGTTAACTCATAAACCATGATCTATCTCCTTATTTGCAGTGTCAGTGTGATTAATTGGATGAACACTGGACCAAATTGCATAACAGTTAGTTACATAGAAACTGCAAAACATACAAACAACTTACTCCTGATTAGACTATAATTCTAAAGGGAAATATTATTGAATCTCTTTTGCACTCTATTTAACTATTCACAATTTCCTCGAACATGCTGAAATGCCTGTCTGAACAATGCACGCCTAGCTTGGTAGATTACTTAGAAATGATCAATACTGATCACAAATTACAGCAAAAATTTAACAATGTAATCTGATCACATTTTTATTTCTTTTAAAATAAAGCTATAGCTCTCTGTAACTCTTACATGGTCACCTACTAACCATAGCAGAGCTGCGCCCTGTCAGTACCTGGATGGGAAGTGGTGTTAGTGAGACCAGCAGAGGGTGCTCATCCTGGGGTCTGTGTGGGTCCTAACGCCCAAGTATATTGATATTGACTCTATACTGCTCAGTGAGCGCCATCTTTCTGATGAGATGTTAAATCGAGGTCCTGACTCTCTGTGGTCATTAAAAATCCCAGGATGTCTTTCGAAAAAGAGTAGGGGTTTAACCCCGGTGTTCTGGCCATATTTGGCCACTGGCCCTGTCTATCATAGCCTCCTAAACATCCTATATTATAATTGGCTTCATCACTCTGTCTCCTCTCCACCAATTAGCTGGTGTGGTGTGCGGTCTGGCGCAACATGGCTGTCATCGCATCATCCAGGTGGATGCTACACACAGGTGGTGGATAAGGAGATTCCCCCCAAAAAGGTCACTAGTTCAAGCCACGGCTGGGTCAGTTGGCATTTCTTTGTGGAGTTTGCACTTTCTCCGTGTTCGCATGGGTTTCCTCTTGGTGCTCCGGTTTACCCCACAAGTCCAAAGACATGTGGTACAGGGCTTGCGGCTGGAAGGGCATTTGCTGCATAAAACATATGCTGGATAAGTTGGCGGTACATTCTGCTGTGGCGACCCCTGATTAATAAAGGGACTAAGCCGAAAAGAAAATGAATGAATGAATGAATGAGATATTTCATGAGAATAATTATTAAATGCAATCATATAATCAATAAAAAGTAACTGAGTACTTTCAAATGTAATATAATCTGATTTCAAGTAGGAGAAAGGGTGGCTCAGTGGTTAGCATTGTCACCTCACAGCAAGAAGGTCTGGGTCAGTTGGCATTTCCGTGTGGAGTTTGCCTGTTCTCCACATTTTCTCATGGGTTTCCTCTGGGTGCTCTGGTTTCCCCCACAGTCGAAAGATATGAGGTACAGGTAGATTGAATAAATTGGCCGTATAGTGTGTGATTGTGTATGGGTGTTTCCCAGTACTGGGTTGCAGTTGGAAGGGCATCTGCTAGATAAAACATATGCTGGACAAGTTGGCGGTTCATTCCGCTGTGGTGACCAATGATGAATAAAGGGAGTAAGCCGAAGGAAAATGAATGAATAAGTAATACAGTTTTGAAATCTGCTTGCATTTAAAACACAACAGTTAATACTCAGCACATGATTATGAGATTTGTGATTGGCTGATGGTTGCTAAGCCCTAAGCATTAACATTCTTCACACTTCATCGTTTCACGCTACACACGTTTGACACCACAATGCAGCGTTAACACTGCAACAGCTTTGGGTTCATAACTGATAAAAATCTGTGTTAGGTGTTCCTTTGCCAGCGATAAAAGCAGGGCAATGTTTGAAAAGCCCTAACAAAACCAATGCACATTTATGACAAGTGCTTTGTTGCTGTCTATAAGGTGGTGATGCATCCAATGAAGCAGCGGATGTCTCGGCTTCAGGGCATTGCCTGGATCGGCGTCATCTGGGTCATGGGCTCCTGCTTCTCTCTACCTCATGCCATTTACCAGAAACTGCTGCGCTTTGAATTTGGGTATGCACTGTCTTTTTTTTTTCTTACTGACAATTAAAATCAAGTAAAAAGGACATTGCTTTTTTCATTGAATATAATTTAAATAGGTGCAAATATTAATGTTAACACATTTTAACAGTGCAGGGCACAAGAATCACAGATAAATTCTAAAAAAGCAGAACAACAGAATGCCTTCTAGTAACTGGAAGTCTCTGCATGTATGCCTGAATGGAGAGAGATAAGGACCTCCATGAGAAAAGTGTTATGCCTAGTGAAGCTTTCTGTTATATTAAACCCATGATTGTTATCTCAGAAATGTTTCTCCAAAAAATAAAATGATTTTAAAGTTTAGCCAAAAATATATTCCATTTCTTTAATTCGTTCTAATTTCATTTCAAAACCATGTGACATTGGCTTTACTCTAAAGGGGTGGTGCAGTGTTTTTTTTAAGCTTGGTTATGTTTCTGAGTGAAAAACAATGTGTGCTCGTTGTTCATTTGCAAAAAAAAAAAAAAAAAAAAGAAATCTTACCTTAAAATCTTACCTTAATTTTATTTTGCTACTCAGCTGCATGAAATGACTATCATATGTCCTGGTTCCTCTGATGGCCTAAGCAGGCTCTGATTTGTCAGCAAACTTAATGTGTTGTGATTCGCGAATCTGCTCCACATCACCAAAAACGTCATAGCCATATTAGTCTGAGCCTGAATCAAACAGAAAATGAAGAACTGAAGAAGAACCCATGCAAACCTGACTCTTGCAAGATGTTTAACTTATCTTTTGCAAACTCAAGTTTATTACTTCAAATGTGTAATGCACAGAAAGTGGCTGCATATGGAGAGACTGCACACAATGGTGAAGATTGTGGGTGTTTACAGGAATTTGATGGATAAATATGAATTTGTATGAAGCTAAATTGTTACGGTGCCATTGTTAGTTGGTAATTGTGACACAGCATTTCCCGTTGTTTACATCCCTGTTTATGTCCTTGCTATGTACAACATACCATTAACACTAGATACTATGCACGTGATAGATCAATTTTAACAAATAAAATACTTACAGGTTGTGGCTCACAATCCACAGCTTCTTCTATTATGATTGGAGCTGTTGCTCCTTTAAGAAATTTTTGGCCGTATCCAGCACTGAACTGGGAGAGATTCTGGAAGGTGTCCTTTGTGTAATGCTACAGCTATATCTTTTTTTTTTTTTTAATTCTCTGGAACATAATTAAAATTAAATTGTAAGCACTTCACTCTTTGTGTCATGTCCTTTGGAAGCCCAAATACTGAAACAGAACAAGCTTTGGAAATAGCTGAATCGGACAGTATTTACTTTTCTCTGCTATTAATGTTACATTGCCTGTGACCACGCCCCCTTTTTGCACATTTCCTGGGTTTATTTTACCACCCCTTTAAAATTCAAACATCACAGTACTGTCTATCCATTGAAAGCCTAAGTATACAAAACTGAGATCCTAAAATGCTGTAAATTGAAAAGATGGAAAATTGCTCCACGTTTGTGTGTTGGCAGTTGCTTAGATAATGGATGACTTCATTAAATTTGTTGGTTCATTAAACCTCGCATGTTTGCCCATAGCAGTGGTTCCCAAAGTAGAGGTCGCAGGACAATGATGAGGGGTCAATTGGTGATTTCCAAAACTCAAATCAATTGTATTAAACTATTAGAATTACCATATTTTATTCATAAACCACAGAAGATAGTTACAGTAAAAAGACGACAGCAACAACATACAAATAAAAACCCATCAGCCTTTCAATTTGTTTTTCTATTGGATTGTGACCCCTGGGGTGTTAACTGTAGGTTTATCCACACAGCAATAGTGTCAGCTGCAGCAGATGGATTTTATGGGGCCAGGTTATTCTTTCTGACAACCTTTTCGGCACTCTAATACATTGAAAACAAGATATTTGAGGTTAATATTAAAATTATTTATTTATTTATTTATTTATTTTCTTTTAGGCTTAGTTTCTTTATTAACCAGGGGTCGCCACTGTAAAATGAACCGTTAACTTATTTAGCATGCGTTTTACAGAGTAAATGCCCTTCCAGCCACAACCCAGCATTAGGAAGCACAGCCAATTTAGCTTATTCAATTCAACTATACCACATGTCTTTGGACTGTGGGGGTAACCAGAGCACCTGGAGGAAACCAACTCAAACAAGGGGAGAATATGCCAACTCCACACAGAAAGACCAATTGACCCAGCTGGGGCTTGAACCAGCGTCTTTCCTGCTGTGAGCCGTCAGTGCTACCCACTGCGCCACCATGTCGCCCCATATATTCAAATCAAATTAACAAATGACTATAAAAAAATTAAATGGTTATTAGACTGTTGCAGTTTTGTGTTGTCAATACACTCATGTTTATATAGGCAGTTTATAAAGGTGTGTGCAATTTTTATTAATTTATTTATAACCACCTTCAAGAAAAATGGGGGTCGTGAGTCACTGACATTGTTATTATGGTAGTAGCAGGTTGAAATTTTTGGGAACCCCTGGCCTGTAGAGCCAACAGTAGGCTCTACACTCCTTTACCTAAATTCATTTTATACTTGTGTGTCCCCCTTATAATTGCATTCTGCAGCTAAACGATGAATCAAAGCAGCACAAAATGACTTTCAAAGACTTTCACCTTTACTGACTTGCCTTACTCTACCCGCACAGCTAAAGATTTAGCTATTTTCAAAAAACAGTCAGAGAAATACTTTTTTCATCAATACTTAACCTTCTAACATGAGCACGGCTGCTACATTTCTATTTTATGTGTATTTTCCCTTATTTATACTGCAAATAAAAAAGAAGGAAAAACCTTGCTGAGTGCTCTGCATAAGACTGAGCGGGACTTGTTAAAGCACTTGCATAATGTATCTATTCAGACCCAGATAAAAACAGCTTGGATTATATGGATTCGTTTCTTAACCTTTTGTATATTTCATGTTTACCTTCATAGACAATGTAAGGACAAAAAACCCTCAGGCTTAATTAAAAATACCTTAATTTGTGTTTTGAGAAATATCTTACAGTGTTTGTTTGAGATGACATGAAGCATCAGCGTTTTCATTTAGCATGAGCGATCCCCTTAGGTGACTTCTGTTCTTATCTCTTCCAGCAATAACAGAGTGCGGATGGTTTGCTGGCCCAGTTTCCCTCATCCCTCCGATCTCTTCTGGAAGTATCTGGATCTAGCCTCATTTGTCCTCCTCTACGTATTGCCTTTAGCGATTATCTCCATATCATATCTTGTGGTGGCCAAGAAGGTTTGGTTCCAGAATGCTGTTGGTGACGTTACACTGGCTCAGTCAGCCGCTCAGCGCAGGAGAAAGAAAACCACTTTGAAGATGCTGATTGCGGTGGTGGCCGTGTTTGCCGTCTGCTGGTTTCCTCTGAACTGCTACATCGTGCTGCTGTCAAGTAAAGTGATCCAAGCTAACAATGCTGTGTATTTTACATTCCACTGGCTGGCCATGAGCTCTACTTGCTATAATCCTTTCATATACTGCTGGCTCAATCACAGCTTTCGAGCAGAACTCCGAGCTCTGCCTGTGATTGGACGGATAGCCAAAGGCAATGCCATCCAGCAATCCTAAAGAAGCACACAAGATTCTGATGTTCCCTTTTTCTCTTTCAGAATTATTTTGTTTTGGGTTTTTAAAGTGAAAACTCACTTGTGAAATGCTGTAGCAGCTCATCTCTCATATCCCATAAGTGATTTCTCATATATATCTTTATATCCCTCCCACGGCTTTCATATAATCTCAGCAAAAATGACACATACATCTCCCAAAACAAATCACTGTGTTGCCATGGAGGAGATGACTTAAATAATACACAGGGCACAGATGAAACTTTTCTGTTTTTCAAGAAAAATAAGTCGTTTTCAAATGGCGAGAAAACCCATAAGATCTCAATAGACTTTAAACCCCAGGCATGATACACAACCGAGGACCACATACCACTAGACTTTAAAGGGGTTTTGTGCATAGCAACATCCATCTCATTGGAAATGCACAACAGATGAAAATAATGTGAGAATTAAAAACGCTCTGACTGGATAGAATCACAGTCTTAACTCTTATGTTCTGTTGAGAGTGTTTTCATCCACTCTGAGGTGATTTTGAGTCTTAATTTGCCATAACTTTCAGCTAGCAGAATGATTTCTGGTGACCAATCTTTATTTACACATATATGGAGAAAATGCTTTGCATTTAAAAACAAAAACAACGATTGTCACACAATATATATATATATATTTTTTTTTATGGAGAAATCTGTTAATCAGCCTCAGTCTTGATCAAAACTACTAAATTGCTTTGAAAATTACATGATTTTAACTCTTTAATATCCAAATTATAAATTATGTCACTGATTTGGTGAAAAAAGACACAAAATTATGTATTTTTAATAAAAAAAAATTTTAATTGTGGACTGGATTTTTTTTTATACCTTTTATCACAGTCTTAGACATGTGAAACAACATTGCCTTTTTGATGCAATGATTTTGATTGATTTTCATTTTTTACATTTTTTAATTTTTCTAATTTTTTAAAAAGTTCCATTATAACCAAATGTTTCTGATTACAAAACCATGACACCATATAATCAATGTTGGTAGTTTTGCCTGTTGGGAAGAGGTAAAATTAGTACTGTTTATTGTTGATCATCAGTTGCCATCCTTAACATATTAGATATGCCTATTAGATAGGCCTTTGCAAAAAAGTAAATAAATAAAAATCTTAGTTTCTGGATTTTGTATGGAGTATAACAGTAAATTAGTGAGATTTTTTGTAGATTTTTTGCCAAATTTGGCAAATTAATGAAATTTTTTAGTGACCTTTATGCACTTACCCTGATGTGTCTGAGAAAATCTAAATATGCATCTCAGCTCATAAAACTCATCCATTCATTAATTTTCTTTTTAGCTCAGTCCCTTTATTAATCAGGGGTTGACACCGCGGAATGAACCGCCAACTTATCCGGCTTATGTTTTATGCAGCAGATCCCCTTCCAGCTGCAACACAACACTGGGAAACACCCATACACTCTTGCATTCTATGATGAAAATAAGCCAACTAGCGTGTCTTCAGGGGGTGAAATGTAAGTTTAGAAAAAGGGAAAAAAAATTATGGCTTACTCACAAAGCAATGTCTTGCAAGGTGGTGTTTATTTACAGTGCCAAAATGACCATCCACAGTGAAGTTTTATATAAGTGCAAAACAAGGAAAAATCCAAACAGCAGCAACAAACAGGAAAACAAATCAGCAAAAAATATACTCCAATCATATCTTCAAAAAAATTAAAATAGGTATCCACAATATACTAGTTTGCTTGATGTACCACAGTACCACTCTTGCATCGACTTGGTAATCAAGCAAAGTAGAATATTGTGGATACCTGTTGTTGTTATTATTATTATTATTTTTTTGTAGATATAATTTGACTACTTTTTTGCTGATTTATTTTTCTGTTTGCAACCTTCTTGCAGTGAGGCGATCGTGCTACTCTCAGAACTTCATGGAGTAAACAAAAACAAAGACTGTGTATTTATGCAGCATCAGCACAAACAGACACCAAGAGTAAACTAGGGACTCAGGAGAAGAAAAGAAAATCTAACAGTGCATCAAACCCAATGTTGTTACAAACCTTTCACATGTTCAAGACGTTTTAAAAATCCAGTCCACAATTACTTTTTATATTGAAAATGTGTCATGTTGTGTGTGTGTTTTTTCACCAGAACTGTGACATCATTTGGGAATTTAGAAAATTATAGGATTTTAACTATAGTTCCCAAGCAATTTAGTAGTTTTGGTAGTTTTTTTTTTTTTTTTTTCATGACTGAGGTTGAGTAACAGATTTATGCAAAACAAAATTGAAAAATAAATATTTATCTGATGCATTTTTACAGCAGTTACATTCAGTGGATGTTTTCAACCCTAACATAAGTTTAGTAAATTTGAACAGCGCACAAGGGTTAATCCAAAACAACAGCACTCGATGCCTTTCATGGGATTTTCTGTAAAATTGTCAAGTCTGGCTCTCTATAATCTACAGAATGTCTTTCTGCTAATGAGCGTCTGCTTGTCCAAATTGTAAATTGGAGCAAAATTCATGCAGTTTCTTGCTGCCTCAAGCTGAATTTAACATGTCTTTTTGATAGAAACACATCGTAGAGAAGATCACACAACTGCCAGCAAATACATAAGAGGTTTATGTTGAGATTATCAGGCTAATTAATGCTATTTAACTGTAAGAGCTATAATATAATTACATTTTGTCAGCTTCTGTTGCACTGTAGAAAAAATATATCAGGGTCTTGTTTATATGTTTTATGTGTTTTTATAACACGTCAGCCATATTTGTTTCCCTCATCTGCATGCATGAGCAATTCTCAGGCAGCATCGTGATGAATGGAAACATTCTACTCATGTTTACAGTATTTTCAAATAGTAATGGTGTAAATAGATGTGAAGCATTAATTGCAGTTTCATGCAGTTTTATCCCCCTGAATATATTTATTTGACATTGAGCTTTTTTCTGGGCATTGCAGACAGCGGCTAATGCATTAATACTGAATTTTGAGCTGTTGAGATTAAATGATTGAATGATTGTGGCGTTTTTATCAGCAGTCACACATATGCTCTCTTCAGGACCAAACAATGTCAGAATAATTGACAAGTTTTTTTATAACGCTATCTTAATACCTATAATAATTATAGTTAATTATAGACTGTAAAAAGTGAAAACTTAAACAAATTACTTTGACTTGCTACAATTAAATAAATTAAGTTGGACAAACTTGATTTATGACAGTTTTCAGTAATAAATGTAGTACTTCTAGGTTGAACAAGTTTTAGTCATTTGAAACAAAAGTATTATTATATCAACATTGGAAGGAGTATTATTATTTGTTATATAATAATTATTTGTACTTTAATAAAATATTATTACTATTATTTTCACATGGGAATGAAATTATCTGTACCGTAATAAAATTATTATTATTATTATTTTAACATAGGAATGAAATTATCTCTACTGTAACAAAATTATTATTATTATTACTATTATTATTATCATCATTATATTAACATTGGAATTAAATTATTGGTATTGTAATAAAATTATTATTATTATTTTTCATAGGAATGAAATCATTTGTACTGCAATAAAATAATAATATTAATAATAATAATAATAATAATAATAATAATAATTATTATTATTATTATTATTATTATTATGATTATTATTATGATTATCAGTATTATTATTATTATTATTATTATTATTATTATTATTATTAATATTAATATTATTATTATATTAACGTTGGAAAAAAAATATTTGTACTGTAATAAACATATTATTATTATTATTTTAAAATGGGAAGGAAATTATTTGTACTGTAATAAAAATATTATATCAACATGGTAAGGAATTTATTTGTACTGTAATAAAAGTATTATTATTATTATTATATTAACAAGGGTAGGAAATTATCATAATGGAATAAAAGTATTATTGTTATATTAACATTAGAATTTAATTATTTGTACCGTATAAAAGTTTTATTATATTAACATGGGTTGGACATTATTTGTACTGTACTGTTCTTTATGCACTGTTCCATTCTTGTTCTCTTAAATAAATGACTAAAACTTGTTACACCTAAAAGAACTAACTTAATTTATTTCTGAAAACTGACATAGATTTTGTTTGTCAAACTTCATTTATTGAAAAAGTTTAAAGCAATTTATAATTTATATAATATGGCCAGGTCTGAGATCTGAGCTTTTGTTTAAACCTCACTGATTCTTTCTTGTGGCATCAAGTACAGTATGTACATTATGAATTGAGCTCACACACTGCTGTGTGGCCAGCTTGACCACTATTCATTATCTCACAAAGTTAATTGTTGTTAATGGTTAGTCTGAGTGAGCAAAACCAATAAATATTGCATAATTAACTGATAGGATCTAATTTTAATGTACTGTAACACTGAAGTGACAGCTAAAGATGTTGTACCCTTGAGAAAGACACTTAACCCTGAAGATGTTCCATGCAAATGATGGCCTTTATAATATGCAGTTTATCAACATTTAGAAAATATCTACTTATGGTCATATCTTGGGTAAAAGGCGCTAAAGGACAAGGGTTTTGCAAGGACATGGGGTGATAAGGCTGTAATATGTACTGATAATAAACATTAGGTAGTGAAGGATGGTAGTCAGAGGGTAGTTTTCAGATCACTGCCTTTCTAAACTGATATTTCAGCATTTTAGTCATTTTTATGATGTTTTGAGCACCTTCCTTTATCCCTGATGGAATTTTAAGCATGCAATGAATTGTACATGACATCATTTTACCTCAATATCTGCTCTTACAAATTAATTTCTGAAATATTTCAGAGAATTACCTCAGCTACTGCACATATTATGTGGTGCCATAGCAACAAACTGTGATTTTAAGTCCATGGGGGTTTGTGTCACTATAAAAATAAGATTATAATCAGCTATTATCATTTCGACAAAAAAAAAAAGAACACAAAACTGCAATTAACTTAATAATTAGTCTGTAAAACTGGCTTTTAAAATCTACTGTATTGTTCAGAGAACAAAATGGAGTAATGTTCTTAAGTAGTTCATGTTCCAGAGCTGTAAGCAAACGGTGTAGCACAAATGCTAATTTCCCAATGAAAATTCACATAGATATAAAGGGCTGGCTATTGCATAGTCGCTTTAAACACTCAAAGACAAGTTGAAGATGGTCACAGATTTGCACATCAATATATAGCAGAAGATTTTAGATCTAAACTGTATGTCCATTGAGCATCATATACTGTATGTATGAAATTGAGCTCTAAAGTCGTTTTGAAAAAAAAAACAAAAAAACCAAGACTCAGTCTCAATCTTTCATCCACTGACACCTAAAAACACACCAAAAGCACACTTAGTTTGAAGTAAATTTGTTAAGACAGCTAGAGCTTTGATTGTGTCTGAGTAAAGTCAGACATCGTGTTATATGTCTGTCTGAAGTGATAACACAGAGGAGACTTCTGTTGTACTGCATCATCCTTATAGGATACTGTTTTCCAGAGGGGTTTGTGTTGCTTTGAACTACTGCAAAATGAGGATTTTACTTCTATAATTTAAGCCAGCCTCAAAAGAATTGAATGTATTGTTGCACTTTTTTTGAGGTGTTAAATCCCTCTGTGTTGCTATTTGATCTTGTGTGACGTGTGTCATGCGTGTGCATTTGAAGGCCACGCACTTGTGAAATATAAATGTCTATTTGGATGTTTTTCAGTTCTTCAAGACTGAATTTCACAGTTTGATTTTCCAGTTGCACTGGGAGTAGTTTGCAGCTTTAAGCGTGTTGTGATTTTTACTGTTGTGAAGTTGTGTTGGTTTAATTAATACACAAATTGAAATTATATGGATTATACTCATTAATGAGCTTGTGCCTGTTTCCTCTGTGCCTGTTAGTTTAATGTTATGTATATCTTTCAAAGGTTATAAATGAACTTAAAAAAAAGATTTTTAACTCATTTATTCCAAGATTTTTCAAACAAATATGTTTATGTTTTTCCTGTTGATCTAACAGCATTCCTTATCAGGGAAGCACAACAAAAAGCTGAAGTAACATTGTTTGTACACAATATTTGTACACTCTCAGAAATAAAGGTATGCGAGCTGTCACTGGGGTAGTACCTTTTTAAAAGGTACACATTTGTACTTAAAGGGTTTATATCGGCACCTCAAAAGTATATATTAGTCCCTAAAAAATTTAAGAGGAACACTTTTGTACTTTTTAGGTAGTAATATGTATCCTTGAGAAATTAATATGGACCTCATGAGGACAAACTTTGAAAAGGTGCCACCCCAGTGACAGCTCGCAAACCTTTATTTCTGAGAGTGTAGGATGTAAAACAGTCCAAAAATACCAAAAGCACTGGAGTCTGAACATCGAGAATTGAGATTTTTTTGGGATGATTATGACAAAAAGCCTGTATTTTCTTTGCTATTTAAATAAATAAATAATTAAAATCTTTTATGCAGTGTGTCATGGAATTAAACATGTTTCTATATCTGTTACATTAATTGCAAACATCTAAACTTGCAATACCACAGAAGTACTATTTTTATTTTCAGCCAACCATTTATTTTTTTGAAGTGAAGAACATTTTAATGATCTATCGGACCATTTGTGGATGGCTCTGTGGCTTAGAGGTTAGTACAGTTGCCTCACTGGTTAAAAAGCTCAGGTCAGGATGCTTTCTGGTGCTCAGGTTTCCCCCACAGTCCAAAGACATGTAGCATAGGTTAATTGGATAAAGTAAAAGTGGCCACAGTGTGTGTGAATGGCAGAATGTGTGGGTGTTGGATGAAGAAGGAAGGGTATACAGCAAAAAACATGTACCAGAGTAAGAGATGCTTCATTCAGCTTTATTAAACCCCTGCTAAATAAAGAAATACACTAAAGGGAACGATGGTTAAGAACGATTTAAACTGTAAAGAACTTTAATATTAAATAAATTGATTCCATGAAAACATTTTCACGAAACTGACAATGCAAAAAAGAACCTTTATTTGAAGAGTGTAATGCATCTAATCTCTATTTATTATAATATAAGTAGAAAAAAAAGGAAAATTGCTGTTTTTATTTCTTAAGAGAATATATAAATCTCTCAAGCACTCTCGTGTTAAAAATGGGTTATTTGGTTAAATATATTAAGGTTTATTTTTGATTAATATAAAACATGTTTGTCATTGAAGCATGAAATGAAGTGCAGTCAGCTTTTTTTCCTATTCACCCTGTTCTCAAGGTAAAATCTTCTAAACATTTTTAAATAAATTTTGGACCGCACTTTCAGTAACAGGATTTAGAAGCATACAATAATCATCTGTAAAAGAAATGAAGTCAACACTGAATATCAATCATACCAAACAATCATTTTTGCTTGTTTGATATTCTTATATTTTTAATTATAGTTTTTATATTGTATTTCAGCAAACAATTTCAAGGAAAAGGAGTGATTTTATTTATTCATTTATTTATTCATTCATTTTTCTTACAAACAAATTCCTGAAATGAATGAATGAATGAATGAATGAATGAATGAATGAATGAATGAATGAATGAATGAATGAATGAATGAATGAATGATTGAATGACCAAAGAACCTAATGAGGGAAGGAACAAATTATGAAAGAAGGAACAAAATATGAATGAATGAACAAACAAACAAATGAGCGAGCGATCGAATGAGCAAACGAATGGAGAAACAATGCAAGAACCAAATGAATGAAGGAAGGATTCCAGAAAGGATTTTATTTTAGCAAACGATTTTAAGGGAAAAAAATACTTTTATTCATTCATTTATTCGTTCATTTTCCTTCAGCTTAGTCTCTACATCAGAGGTCACCACAGCGGAATGAACCGCCAACTATTCCAGCATATGTTTTACACAGCGGATGCCCTTCCAGCCACAACCCAGTACTAGAAACAACCATATACACTCTGACATTTCCACACATACTCATACACTACGGCCAATTTAGCTAAAATAATTCACCTAAATTGCATGTCTTTGGACTGTGTGGGAAACCGAAGCACCAGGAGATAACCCATGCAAACGCAGGGAGAACATGCAAACTCCACACAGAAATGCTAACTGGTCCAGCTGGTACTCGAACCAGCAACCTTCTTACTTTGAGGTGAGCCACCATACTACTGATAGATTTTATTATATATTATAATAATATACTTCAGTATTCCTAACACCATGACAACCCAGATAGCAAAGAATTCTGGCCCAGATTTGCCATCAAAGCTGGCCCAGCAAGCATTCATCTGGCACTGGCATATACAGTAGCATGTGGGCCAAACATGGCCCAGGTTTAGCAGAGGTGGCACCGTCTTTTAGGCGGCACACAAGACATGGGCCAGATGTCAAATGTACTGTAGTTTTTGGCCCAGATATTAAAAATGTAAATGTGGGCCGTGTATGTTTGGTCTGTCTTGACCCACATTTAAAACCCTTTTAAATATTTTAAAGAAGTAAGAGTAAAGAAATATTTTAATACACAAAATAATTTCCATCTTTCTGTTTGCATCTTTTAATGCCTTCATTTTATCCTAGGAAACAATCAAAATGTAATTGTTTGAATTATTAATTGATTCTTTCCTGTAGGTTGCTACTGGAATTGTGCTTTCAGACAATGGCCTAGTTCAGGCCCAGTTATGAGTTATTAACCTAGCTAAAACTTGGCCCAAACATGGTCCATATGGGCCAAGCAAATACTGATTCTGTGGGCCAGAGCTGGGGCAGAGAAAATTTGCGAAATGAATAATGTGGGAAATGAATAATTATAGGGTTTTGTTCTGATAAAACTGTGTTTTTTAAATTAAAAACAATACCTATGCCAGATTATATATCCCCTCACTGAAGTCACCACATGAGTGCTTAATTCAAGCCATACCTCTTAATGTCACATGCACACTCCAAGGGAAATGTTATTTGGCCTGTCCTCCACGCAACACTGGCATTGCTGATGCCCTAAAACAAATCTTTGTAAAATGGGTTGAAAAGATTTTTCAGAAAGCCACCAGTTGCATATGTGGATATAGGCAAAATGCCACTTGTTAAAAATGATGACATCACAATAACATGTGACCACAAGGAGGGAAAGCCCTGTACATAATCAAAAACAACAATGGCAGACTGCAGAGCTGTGTTTGTGCTGCAGGTGCTGTAAAATAAATATAGTTTGTGTGGGACAGTGTGGGACATTTTACCAACACTAATATAACCATAACATAAACTGTTAAATGTTGTTATAGAAAAGCATTTATATACAAACTTTTGGCTCATGAAAATACTATGTTCTTTAGACCATTCCAGAAAACCTCATTACACCATACAGCAACATAATAGAATGCATTTCAAGAGTTCACACTTAGCTGATCATTGATAATAAAGTGTGTTTGGCATGCTGTCCCTGGAGAGAGCCCTAAGCTAAGAAGATCCTTCAGCCTGGGGCTCCCTCCCGTTTCATTGGGAGAGAGGGGAGTCTGAGCTCAGGTCTCAAGAGCTCACACGAATTGCTTCACTCGCCTTATTCCTTGATCATGCTGACTACACCAGCACACGATTATTCAGTAAATGGCGGGTACTAAAACACTCATACTGAGACAATTTGGTTTATTCAATTTATTTACTGTATACTGCATGTCTCCTGTGGGAGGAAACTAAATTACCCAGGGGAAACACATGCGAGCATGGGCAGAACATGTAAACTGCACAAAGAAACGGCAACTGACACAGCCGGAACTCAAACCAGCGACCTTCTTGCTGTGAGGCAACAGTGCTAGCCACTGAGCCACCGTGCCACCCTGTCCTGAATTAATCTAGAAAAGAGGGGTAGGAGTAGGGGTGGATGGAAGGATTCTTCAAGGTGAAGATGATGAAAGCTCCAGACACACTAGAGTTTGAGCTTGCGAAATTCTGTTGTATGGTGCTGCGAAAAGCGGCGGGATTAATCAAGATTAGACATTTAAAAAGTGAGCGATTGCTCCATAGTTTAAATTTCTGTCCAGGGAGGTCATGTTTTGATCCTCGTTTGGTCTCACACTATCAAGTGATGCTATTTCACCGCACAACCTTGAGTTTCCGGTCGACGCATTTGTGTGCATATAAATTGAAGTCTATGGGCATATATCATGTTATCATAACAATCAAATGTGGCAATAAGATCATAACTGTACTGTGCATTTACACAGTGGCCATAATCATCTATGTATACACACCGAAACACCATTAACATTATAGCAAACACTGTAAAAAGCTCATTCTCAGCTTTTCTGACAGGTTATTTCAGTGTCATCAAGTGTCAGAATGTTGTGGGACTGCTGTACAGGTGTTATTATTAGGGATTATAGATAGTGAAATTTAGCAGTTTTTATTTTAGCGTTTGTTTCATAAAGCATGGTGGTAAAACTCAAATGCAGTTATGAATATACTAAAACATGTTTGTTTGTCATAAATAAAAATAAAGGGGTAGGGGTAAGAGGATTGTGATGGGGCCTAAATAACTGGCTTTATTTACAAAATTTTAAAACCAACAGAATGTGACATGAAACCAGGCGCAGACTTAACCAATAAGCGAGGTAAGCAGCAGCTTATAGGACCCTACGGTGTTGGGAGACCCCAACCAATGCAAAGAAGCCTATATAAATCTTATAGCTTTTTTCTTTTTTTTTTTTGTAAATTTACTATCATATGTTGTAAATCTGTCTATAACCATTAAAATTTTAATGCTGTTACTTCAAAACCTGGGGCCCCATGAGTAGTGGAAGTTTACTTAATTTTAATTTAATTTAACCTTAAGAAGATAAAACGAATATACAGAAAAATATTTATAGAGAGAAAGTGTTTTGAGTTTTAATAGGGTCTCCAAATCACTAAGTGAATCACTAGGAGGCAAGGGGTGAAAAATGCTGTTTGGTGGAGTTGGTGATCTGTGTTTGTATGTTTTTTGGCAGTAGATAAAACTGTTTTTTAAAACTTATTACGGGTGAAAAACATTACACAGCAACTTTTTTGGTATTACAACAAGAAAAAGTAATCATGATTAATTGCAAAATGTCAAGATCAAGTGCCAAGGTCAGCATACATTCGTTCTAATGGTGTTGTTTTGTTTAAAATTTCTCGTTTTTGTGGCCAGACGTGGTGTAATATCACAGAATGAGGATGAAATCTATGCTATTTTTTAGTACTTCAATGCAGTCGTAAAGTCTAGGTCAATTTGGATTGAATAATAAATATACATTGAGCTTACAAAATACCCAGCATGGCTTGAAGAACAGAGACAATTCAGATATTGACATTCGTTTATTGTTCAAGTTTTATCTATTCTTTTAATTTCAATCATCTTTATCCTCTTTGCCCAGCAGCAGTCTAGTGCCCAGTATGAATGAAACAGAAATTACATAAAAATGTGCGATCACAACTCTATTTCAGAGGTTTCTTTTCCGTCCTGCTTCAGCACATCCGTTTGTGTATTTTATATGATCCTGAAAAGCTTGATTAGCTGCTTCAGTGAAATTGACTTTGGAACTGGAAACGTTTCCCAAAAAAGACACTGTAATTTGAATGGCCTCTATGCTCATGTTAAGTCTGTTTCTCTGTAGGTCTACTTAATCATCGATCCGGCCCATTTCCAGAGCAGATGGTTTCGAGAGCGAGTCAAGAGCATAAGACTGATTTCTGCAAAGACCCCACAATCTACATGGTAAAAAGCACTTTAGAAATGAAGATCAATTGAAGATGAATTGAGCTCTGTTGGATAGCAGGCATTCAGGGTAAGACTTTCAGAAAATTCATACATTTTTTTTTGGATTAGTCCCTTATTGCAGGGGTCATTACAATGGAATTAACTGCCAACTATTCTGGCTTGTTTTATCCAGTAGATGCCGTGGATGCCAGCTGCAACCCAGTATTGGGAAACACCCGTACACACTCATATACTTCAGCCAATTTAGTTTATTCAATTTGCCTATAGCGTTTATTTTTGGACTGTGTAGGAAACCTGAGCACCCAGAGGAAAGCAACTGTGCCACCCTATTTAAGATGATATACAGTTCTGTAAAAATAACAAATTACAAATACTCAAACTACTTTAATTGAGTAGTTTTTCTCACGAATTGTAATTTGCTAAGTAGTTTTAAAAATGTATACACTTTAGTGCAATATCGATACTGTACATTTATTCCACTTGTTTCCTTCAACCTGCAGTCACTACTTTATTTCTTTCTTGTCAGGTGATTGGCTAAATTAAAAATCAGTCATGCGATTCCTGTCCAATCAAATTGGACATAAAATTAAATTGCATCATACTGAACAACCACAACCACTTTTGTAAGCATTAAAAACTACCAAGAACATGTCCAAAATCTTTACATGCATTGACCCAGATAGTTTTATAGACTGCATGTCACTGATGAGAAAATGAAGGGCGTGACGTCGTCTGTATGACGACGTCACCAAGCAGCCTTAAACTATCACTTACTGGAACGAATGAAGAATAGAAGGAAGGGCCTAATGAAGGAAGGACCGAACAAAGAATAGAAGGACCGAATGAAGGAAGAACTGAACTAATAAAGGAGGGAAGGATCAAATAAATAAAGAAAGGATTCCAGGTAGGACTGAACAAACTAAAGAAAGAAGGAAGGAACGAACAAAGGAATGAGCGAACAAATGAAGGGAGAAACAAAGGAAGGACCAAATGAATGAAGAAAGAATTCAAGGAAGAATTGAACAAACTAAGAAAGGAAGGAACTAACAAAAATATAAATGAATGAAAAAATGAATGAATGAGTGAACGAATGAAGGGAGGAACAAAGGAAGGACCAAATGAATTTGGGGGTGTAGAGGGGTTGGTGCGGTTGATCGCGGAAGGGTGTCATGAACAAAAAAGTGAGCCGGGCGGGGGTGTCGTTGACAAAAATGAAGAGGGTTGGGAAGTCATGAAAGAAAGTGAAAGTGAACAGCGGACGGGGGAGGAGTACGGTTGTGGATGGGGATCGGTAAAATGAAGTGCCGGATCAGATTTCAGAGGTTCTGGATCCGGGTCGGGCGTGTCCCGCGACAAATTAAGTCCTGGTTTACACATCTCTGCACAAACTGCATATAAATGCAAGAACAAAATATGAAGGAACGAATTAATGAATAAATGAAGAGAGAAACATAGGAAGAACTAAATCAGTGGAGGAAGGAGTGAACAAACTAATGAAGTAAGTTGGGAAGGAAGAATGAACGAACAAACAAAAATATGAACTAATGAATGATCGAATAAATAAGCAAACATTCGAATGAACAGATGAATGAAGGAAGGAACGAATGAAAGAAGGAAGGAACAAACAAACAAACAAATAAAGCAAGGACAGGACAAATAAACTATGGAAGGAAGGTTGGAATTAATAACGAATGTGTGAACCTAAATGCACTACAGAATGTTACATTTACACATCACTGCACAAACTGCATGTAAACGCATCAACTTTTCCCAGCAAAATACGCAACACTCACTTCTTTCGAGTACTTTTAAAAGGGCTACTTTTTACTCATATTTTGAGTGATATTAACAGATACGTTTACTCTACTTGCACTGTACATTTGGGCAATTAATGGTACTTTTACTTGAGTATGACCTTTAAGTAGTGATTTCACCACTGATGATATATTTTGTCCATATCACCCATCCCGACTAAAATATAAATGGAGGCTTTCTTTATATATTTTACATTCATTTTATTTTTATTAAACTTTTTTGTGTAATTGAGTTTTTGAATGTTTTTAAATACAGTATGTCTGTTGCTACAATACTCCACCCTCACCCAGTGATCTCAATCTCGTTATCACTGATAACTAACCAGTCATTTGATTCCCATCGCTGTCTTCATCACAAGGACCAAAGAAAAGCACACTCTTCCGCTCAGTTCCTCAATTCGTCTTCGACAATCTCTGTGTCATCCTTGTGTTCTCTAACATCTGCTCCCTCTCTGCCCACTCTCACCTGAAAACACTTACCTTCCTCAGCTCCTGGAACTCCGTGATCTCTGTGCTGCACTTTGTGGGTTTCATTATCCCTCATCTGTCATTGATCTGCTTCCCTTGGCTCTGGTAGATAACAAAATCTGAGTTACTAATTCATCAAAGTTCAAAACAGGCTTTGATTCTTCCGTACTCGCCTGCATTTTCTTTCATATCAAAGTGTTCAGTAAACACACCTGTTTGGTTCAATAACATCCTGTCTCGAGTCTTTATGTGTCTATATTTATTCATTTTATTTTAGTATATGAAGATTTTAAAAGATGTAAAGCGGCCACTTTTTTAGGTACACCTATGTCTTACTGCTCGTTAATGCAAATTTCTAATCAGTCAATCACAATGCAGCAATTCACTGCATTTAGGCAACCCGGTACTAGTAAGCTGTACCTAATAAATGGAAGCAAGAAACGTGTACAGCTGAAATAAAAATCTAGTTTCTTACATATCATTTTAATATTTAACATTTTGTTTTAATTAAATAGTTTTATATAGTCACACTTTACAGCAGGTTACATTAGTTAATGTATTTACTGACATGAACTAATCATATTTGTGGAGCATTTATTAATATAGTTTAACATTTACTAATGCATTATTAAAATAAAAAATCACGCTTGTTAACATTAGTTGATGCGCTTTGTGTTAACATGAACTAAATATGAATGACTGTATTTACATTATGTTAAATAACATGAACAAATACTGTAATTAACATACTGTTCATTGTTCATGTTAGTAAATGCAAACTAATAAAATCTTATTGTAAAGCACTACCAATTATATAATAATAGACATAAATAGACATGGACTCTCAGTAGTGATTATTAAACCACACTGAACTGAGCTAAACTGAACTGAACTTAAACTCTGAAAACTGAACTACACTTTCAATTTACTATGATCTTATATGTGAAGCTGCTTTGACACAATCTACATTGTACAAGCGCTATAGAAATAAAGGTGAATTGAATTGAACATAATATATATGTAATAATTCTGGTAACAACACCACATAGCTGCTGTGAAGTGTACAGGAACTGCATTTTCTCCAGTTTCTCCCTGTGTAATTTTCTCCTCTTCTGTACTCAGCGCTGCTCTCCTGCATTCTAGACCTCATCTGGTAATTGTGGCTGCAGTCGCTGTGCAATGCTTCAGGAGGTTTTATTATAAGAGCGAACAAGATGAAGTTCTGTTCAATGAACATCAGACAGTGGAGTGGTCAAGGTCCTGTGTTTGCTGGTAGTATTTAATGCATGAAGCGAGCTTAAATGTGAGCCATTTTCGCAGCAGTCAGATGGTGCTGTGCGGTTTGCTATTAAATGAGTGCTTTAGGTCTTATCATTAGGTTGCATAAGACGCTTGAAAAAGCAAGACAAAAAAATTGTTATGCATTACTTTGACCCCAAGGTGGTGCTTGTCTTCTGTATTAAAGGAACTATACAGTCAGAGTAGCTTTTCATAAGATATATATATATAATTACAAATCACATCTTATAAAAGAGCTCTGCTACACAGGGACATGATTTAAAGCCTGAGAATGTGAATGTGTTTTTTTTACTAAACAGGATATTTGCAAGCAGTGTGCATTGGCTTGCTTTCTTTTGTATTCTAATTCTGTCTGGAAAATTCAAGGCTATTGATCATTAGTGCAGTTTCAGTCTGGCCTTCAAAGATCCCCTGAAGTGCCTTGAACCACAGAGTCACTCAATGTTTGGATGTCATTTCCAGTGAAACAGAAAGACAGGGTGGGACATATCGAGCAGCTTTCATCTAGGTTACTGTATCAAAACAGATCACAACACAGCTTTTAATTTGACTTGTCAAGACTGCCAGGCTTACAAAAAAAAAAAAAAAATAATTTAAACAAGCTCTTTCCCACAATCAGAAAAAGGACAGATGCACTAAATAAACAGTCAAATACAATGAAAGACAGCTCCATGGAATCGTTTTAATTCAGAAGTTTAAGAACTGAAGAAACGAAGGCTCAAAAAAAATTCAATTCATTTACATCACAATTTACAAATTTTGGACCCTATCTTACAACCGGGGCAACACGGTGCAAAACTGTTTGTTGCTATTTTCAGACCAGCGCAAGCCTTATTTTCACGTTTTGTGCCATGTTGTTTAAATAGAAAATCCATTTGTGCCAGTTTGTGAAAACATAAGTGTGCTGGTCCAAAAAGGCGGTGCGTTAAGGTGCATTGTTGGTGTGTTGCTATTTTGAGGAGCTAAATAAGACTGTGCCATTGATGAAAAACAGGTCTAATGTTTAGCGCACCGCATGTTAGTTATGCGCCTATGCAGGTCCAAATCCACATTGCTTAATAGACACAAGATGCAATAAACAAATATGTTTATAAAAAATTTAAGGATTAAAATCTTACAAAATTATTATTTTCTACATTAATATAAAAACCACTGCCTGCATGCATCATCTCGGGGGGCTTTTTTAGTTCAATAATGCCAATTGCATTTTTATAATGTTTTAGTAGCTGATTATTTATTATATGCATATTTATATTTGTTTTAATAAAAAAAAATTTAGATTTGTCCACCTGTCGAGTTGTTAGAACTGAATTTAGATATAGTCTTAAAACAAATCTTTGCGCTTAATAATATGCAGGATGGTCTTTATATTATGGTCTGTTTTACATTTAGTTTTTCCATTTACAAAGTCCGCCATGTAAAAAACAAATGCTCCATGGTGCGACAAAATTGAATTGACTCTTAAATTAAATGGGAGATTGGTTTAAATCACACGCATAACTCATTAAGAGAATAAGCTCAACCCTGTTAGACCATGTGCCAGGGCACATAGCTTATTTTTCAATCCTTAAAATAGCAAAAGTAGATTCGGACACGCACTTAATACTTTTGTGCCATGCACTTTAGACTTTGCATCTAGATTGTTAAAACAAATTCCATTGATTTTCTTCTGCACCAAAAGAAAATACACTTAATGCTCAACTATATACTGTAGGCGTGCATGCAGAGTAGACCTGGTTAATAAGAATGATTTGTTAAGGGTTGAATTTAGACCGGAATTGTCAAGCTCAATAATTGCAAACAGAGGACCAGAAGCACACACAGCAATCTGACGACCAAACCATTCTCACAAAGGCTGTTCTATGCATGCAAACAAAAGGTGGTGCAAGTACTAAGGTGTTCATGCAGTGAAGTAAAGAGGGTGCTAAAATAAACCAGCATGAGGCCTTAGGGGTCAGTTTGTGGGTTATATTGGCATATATCCAGTAAGCACTTTGAATATAGCCAGACTATGATGCTCAGTAAAAACCCAGCAGGCATTTCCTTTGAACAAAAAGTGCTATATTTATTTTCCTTTTTAACATTTCTGATGGTTTAATTAAAGGTTGCTAAAAACTATTCATCAGCAGGTAATGTGTGTCATTACCAAAACACAACTTTTCAAAATAAAAGCTTAGAAAGAGTCAATGTTTGACTGTTGGCCCTGTCTCCCGCTGTGATTTTAAAGTACTCTTACATAATGCGTTCACATTTTATATAGTAATATAGCTGTTGGTTGGGGTAGTTAAAGTAAATACTATAGATCGGTTTTTACAGCCAACTATGAGTTGTCAGTAATTCCAGCTTTATTTCTGGCACAAAACTAAGTTGATTTGCAACATATTTGCATAATACATTGCTTAAGAAGGAATGTATTATGGAAATATGTTGTAAATCTACATATTGAAATTGAATTTAACCTCCTCAAACACTTGTTGAAACTGAGTTCTGGAAGTTCATAAGTGCTGTCAGCAGACACCTGTGCTGTGAAACTTTGCACACACTTCCAGAGAAGAGGACTCCTGCTTAAATGTACAATGTTATTATTGGTCGTATCACGATGTATATAAGGGCAGAAGAGGATGTTCCTGCTGCTGACATTCAGACAAGCTTAGAGTGGTAAACCTCTCACAACAGACTAAACCGGCTGACCAATCAGTGCAGAGTTTATTTGTTTATGTATTTGTTTGCTTGCTATTTGTATGTTTATGTTTTAATGCCATGTCATCAGCATTTCATGGCAATACTTATACTAAATGTACAATACATAACATAAAATCATTTCAGTTTCTTAACAAACGTTCATTGTACAAAAAACAAACAAACATACAAATAGCAACAACTCCAAAAATAGTCCTATACAATATTTTAGTTTGATTAAAGATAAATATTGTAAAATTGCTTCAGAAGACACCTTTTCAATCATTTCCCTTAAAATATTTCCTGAATAAAAACATTCACTAACGTGGTTTAAAAATGCATATTCTATTAAAATATGTTTTATCGTCAAAATATTCTTACACAAGTCACAAATAGGTTTTTCTTGCCCTTTCAATAAATATGAGTGTGTTAGACTTGAGTGTCCGATTCTACATCTCAAATGTACAACCTGATCTTGTCTATTTTCAAAGTGGTAATTATTTCTTTCAATTACAAATGGATTCACTTTAAACAATTTGTTGTTTCTACATTTACCCCATTACATTTGCAAATTCTTATTAATATAGAGATTTAAAACAGGTTTAACATTAGACACAGGGTTATTTTACATTTCATTATGTCCAACTGTAAGGCTTCCTCAGCTGCTTCATCTTCACTTTAGTTTGTAATGAATTCCATAAGACCAGGTATCCAGCAAAAAATAATATCGAAACCTTTTTTCTTTAAAAGGCATACCTTTTTTATTATGCTAAAAACCGTAAGATGATCAGTTTCCATAGATTCAAGTGCTTGTAAGCAGGACATAGAATCTGTGCAAATTAAAAACTGGCGTTGCTGTTCTTTTTTAATTTGTTGCAGAGCTAAAATAAGTTAAGAGTAGGCTTTTGGTTAAAATGAAAAAGGGTGGGAGACCTCCTGGGAAAACTAGGCTGCTGTAGGAAGTGGTGTTACTGAGGCCGGCAAAAGATGCATTCCTTGTGGATTATGTAGGTTTTATTTCACTCCTTAAACATTTATATTGTAATGTACATGGATAACCTTTTTTTTTTTGTTTGTTTGTTTTTTTTTTTGCTTTTATTAGACATTTGTTATTCAACAGTGATTTTAATACTAATAAGAAGCATGGCTATGCAAACTCAACTGTGCAAAGAAGTTATTACAAAGGTAACACTTTATTTTAAAGTATAGTTGGTTAGGTTTCATGTAATTACTACAGTAAAACCAATAAATGTTGCACAATTACATGCAAATAACACTAAGCATACTGTAGAAAGTACAAGAAGTTTATTTATATTACTCAATAATTAAAATGAACAGCTAAGATAAGGACACCTTGTAACCTATTATAGCTTTTAGACCAGGGATGTCAAACTCCCGGCCCGCCACTCCTCCTCCATCTGGCCCGCAACTGACGTCAAAGATATAAAAAGATTCGGCCCACCAAATCATATATTTTTGAATCACTACTCTCATTGTACATACAGCCACTTGTGATTTTGACCCGTCACCAATTAGAGTGCAATTAAAGTACTGCACTATAAATGCGGGTTACTTTCAGTTTCTCTAATAGTAATAATAACGAATATAGCTGCAAGCAGCAACTTTTGGTGGAAAAGCAGCGCAGTGGCCACATCATAAACAAGCAAGGCAACACGCTGCAGAACAATGGGGATATTCTATAACTTTTCAGCAGCATGGTCAAATCTGGTGGAAATTGGGCTAACAATACATGATGAGTTCAAAACAACAGATTTTCAAACTAATTCAAGATAGTGGTAAGAAATTTGTGTCAATTAGAGGATAAATTATCAGCAGGTTGAGCGCCCCTGCTGGTCTCACTAACACCACTTCCAGCAGCAACCTAGCTTTCTCTTGTGTGCTCTCATCCAGATACTGACCAGACGCAGCCCTGCTTAGTGGGCAACCATACGAGAGTTGTAGAGAGCCGGCATGGTGCATTCAAGAGTAACACACATGCAGATTCATTCTGGGGCTGATTTTAACACGAAATATATGACCATACATGCTCTATTTTCAATAAAGCTGTATTTTATTCAAGGGTCATTTGAATATTAATAGTTTTATACCACCTGTATTTTGTTGTACAAACACCTATTCATTGCTTACATGTTCTGCTGGTGGTGTAACAAAAATGATAATTTTTCGATTCAAATGGTTTCATTTAATAGATATGCCTCATGCATAGAAAAATTATACTGCTGGCTGAATTGAATATGTTAAAGTAAATGTGAATATATACATACGTTGCCACTCTTTATTCAAAGATATTGAATAACAATTGCCAGTAAAGTCACTAAAGTTACTCAAACTGCTTTCTGCTCTTCTTATATAATATCTGTTTAACTTTTGGTAAAGCAACAATTGGTTAGGACAGAATAATAATTATTATGTCTATTATTATAAATTTGATAGCAATTTAAACTGCCCCTTCACTATATACAACAAGAAGGAGCTTTGACTGCATATTATCTAGGGAAGAATGTCTGTGCATTAATAGCATCAGGTTTTCACTTTTTTGAGCTTGAATGTTAAAACGGACCTCATATGAATTGTCAGTCACTGATATGGCCCCCAATTTGAGTTTAAGACCCTTGTTCTAGACATTACAGAGTGATGCAAGACAGTAAATTGCAGGAAATATTCTTGTAAAAAAGATAAATATTTACTAAAATAATATTTAGTTGTACTGTAGCTCCTAAAATCATACGTGAAAATGTGACGTCATAACCTCTGAGGACAAAAGCATTATTGCAAAGGCATAACCTCTGGAGACATCAGGGTGTGCTGCCCACAGAATGATCAATTTTACATTTTGTCATTTAAATGGGAGTGAAAGCACTTCAGCCCTGTGTAGGCTATAATCGTCCTTAGTGCCTCAGCTCTTTTGAACTGTCAATGATCAATGCATCATTGGATTTCAGCGTGAAGGCTGAGGTACTACAGGGCCTGTCAGTGATTTTTTCTGGGTCTTGGTATGGTGATTGGTGCTATAGGCTCACGCACGTAGCCTAACAACTCGCTAAAATGTTAATCACTAATCCTTGTCTGAAAATGACAATCAATTTTAGAATAAATTTGCCTGAAACATTTTCAACTATCTTGTCATGTAGTGTTTCCCTGTGTGTATAATAAACAGTGCTTGATTGCCATTAAATTGTCATGGAATAGGTTTGCAAAAAGGTTTGAAATTGTTCATCTTATTCGAGCATGTCTTTTACCTTTAAATCGACTGGAGTGATTTCACACACCAGAGGATAAATTGGATTTTTGCAATACAGGAATAAGCAAGCTGTATGAAGAGAATATAAAGTATAGAGATATAAAGAGAGATTGAGGATAGTAATGAATATGTATGGTAGTGTTGATGTGTTTGGTCTTATGGCACAGATCTGCTATGATGCTGCTGCTTTGATTACTGGTACAGAGCAAGAACTGAGACTTGCTTCTGGCAGTATATTCATAAAGATGCTGTTTATAAAAATTCATACAACAGTTCCGTCTGTTTCTTGAATCTGATTGGATGATAGCCGACCTACAGTATATTCTTTCAAAAGCAGCACTCATCCAGCCTCTTAACCCTTCCCCTGTGTATTACTCTGCCCATATACAGCGACAGGCAGACGACACTCTTTGACATATATTGCTGCTGTTGGACAACATAATGTGTTTTTGAGGCTTTTTTTAGTCAGAATGTAGTTTTTTAGATTGCAACAATGCAGTTTATTTATAAGAATAGTGCCTATTTTAAAATATTTATAATTTTAGAGCATTGAATTCAGACCATTGGCCACCATCAGCCTGTCTGAGCAGACTAAAGAAAGTGATGTCCTGCCACAAGATGTCAACGGAGACTGCATAAGTCCTGAGGAGAGGAAAAACAGCTTTTTCTCAGCGCAAGTTTTAAACAACAGCTAAACAAATTTGTATAAATCAGATCTCTTTATTTTTTATTGCTTTAATTATACTAAAGAAACTGGTGGTGTTTGCTTTGCTCTGGATTTTTCAGGGTTAATTATAATGAAATCCTTATTGCAACAGAGAAATACTGGGAAATCTCTGTAGACTGATGGCATTTTATATCATTCAGCCAAATAATCTTAATATGTGAGCAAAAATCACTTGATTTGTCATCACTTTAGACCAGGGGTGGGAAAACTCAGTCCTGGAGGGCCGGTGTCCTGCACAGTTTAGCTCCAACCCTAATCAAACACACCTGCTTACCGATTTCTTTTGATCTTAAAGACACTGATTAGCATGGTCAGGTGTGTTTGACTAGTGTTGGAACAAAACTCTGCAGGGACACCGGCCCTCGAGGATCAAGTTTGCCCATCCCTGCTTTAGACAGTACGCTAGAGAATCATTCAAACACTATAAAAGTGACACTTGTAGCATTAGCATAGCGATGTGGATGTATATCGACACTGGTGGGTCCACTAAGGCACTTGACCTGCGGACCCATGCCAGTGCACGCCTCCCACCATTGTTGATTTACCACATAGCCACATAGCACTGCTACTCACGTGATATTGCTCACATAATAAACTGCTGCTGCAAACCTATCTTTAACCCCTGTAGTAGATCTATTGACTTTATACTTTACGTAAGAACGGGCGCAGCCATTGCAATCTTTTTGGCTTGAGACTTCCAGTCTCAGTCACTCACATTCATTATTAGAAGTTAAAAACAGCTGCTTGATGTTGCAAACTAATAGTTTCTTAGTATACTATTCTTTTTATATATAATCGTGAACACACTTGTTTGTGGTCCAAGTAGTTTGACCATTTCCTGACATTTATTATTCCTAGTTAATTAATAGGGAACAGAATCGGAAAAAAAAAACTGCACACTGCAGAATAAGATCAATATACAGGTGGATGAGGCTTTCACAAAATATGCTGCAGATTGCTAACAAAAACCACACTGAGCTATTTAAATGTTGAGGAGCAAGCTTGTTGGCTGCTGAGCCGACAGCAATCAATTACCTACACCATAGCTTTAAGGAGACAGGAAAAAACTGCACCCAATAAAAGGTCAATTTGTCTTTCTTTTGTGTAGCTTTAATATTAAAAAGCATAAGTACTGGTAAGTCTTTTGTGTGCACTAGAAACTTTTTACAACTCCAAATCAGAAAAAGTTGGGACACTGTGGAAAATGCAAATAAATAACAGAAAGTAGTGATTTCCATATTTACTTTGACTTGTCTTTCATTTCAGACACTATGAACGCACTAAATTTCATGTTTTGTCTGGTCAACCTTATTTCATTTGTAAATATACATACTCTGTTGTTATTTAGACTTGCAACACATTCCCAAAAAAAGTTGCGACAGGAGTAATTTAGAGCAGTAAACAGGTAAATTGATTAAATAATGATTTGAAACAGGTGATGTCAACAGGTGATTGTAATTATGATTTGGTACAAAAGCAGAAGAGAAAGGTCCAAATCTGTAGGTGCAAAGATGGGCTGAGGATTGCCAACAAATACGCGTAAAAATTATTGAAATGGGAAAGATAGGTAGACATTTGAATATCAATATGTCCAATAAAGCTTATTTATAAGTGATATCACTACATGGGCTTAGGACTACTTTGGAAATCCTTTTTCAAGTACCACAATACATATTTAAATCCAAGTGAAAACAGTTTTGCCAGTGATGGCAAATCTGGGGATGGCTGTCACACAATGGAAACGTATTGCTTGAATCAGTATTTCAGGTATTTTTTGGGGAGAAATAGACACCATGTGCTCTGGACCAAAGAAGAAAATGATCATTCAGACTGTTACTAGCAACAAGTCCAAAAGCTAGGGTCTTTTCTGGTAATGGGTTGTGTCAGTGCCCTTGACAAGGTAACTTTGACTTTTGTGATGGCACCAATAATGCTGAAAAGTGCTAAAAGTTTTTACAGCACAATATGCTGCCTTCTTTTCCGGAGACACCCATCCATATTTCAACAAGACAATGCAAAATCAATTCTGCACACATTACAGTTTTGGCTGCAGAGGAAGAGGATACAGGTATTTACCTGGCCTGTCCGCAGTCCTGATCTGTCGCCAATAGAAAATGTGTGATGTATTTTGAAGCACAAAATGACGAAGACCCTGTACTGTTGCCTACCTTAAGACTTATTTGCAGGAAGAATGGGACAAAATTAACTGAAACACTTCATCACTTGGTGTTTTCAGTCCCTAAACATCTTTTAAATCTTGCGAAAATGGCAACATTACAAAGTGGTAAATGCTTTACTGTTCCAACTTTTTGAAATGTTTTTTTTTTAAATGAACCAAAGTTGGAATACACGTTTATTTAAAAAATAGAACAATAAAAAATCAAGAGGAACCCATTACATACCGTTTGTTGTTTTGTCTGCAATGAAATACAAGTCGTAGTAAATTTAGAAATCACTGCTTTCTTTTTATTAGCATTTTCCATACTGTCCTAACTTTTTCAGATCTGGTGTTGTAATAATAAAGAGATAATTCACCCCCATAGTATTGAAATTCTGTCACTATCTACTTGTTTCAAATTAGCTTTTTCTTTTAAACACAAAAGAAGAAATTCTGAAAAAATATCAGGAACTAACCATTGACTCCCATGGTATCTGTGTTTCCTTTCATAGAATTCAGTAATTACAGGTTTTCAGCTTTCTTCAAATTATCTTCTTTTGTGTTCAACAGAAGAAATAATCTCAGGTTTAGAATCAATTTAGGGTGACTAAATTTCATTTTTGAGTGAACTATGCCTTTAGGGGTGTTCAATAGAGTAAAAGCACTAATGATCTAATTGCATCCATGCTCTCTTTTATCCTCGCTGCAAAGAAACAGAAGCCATTATTGTCACAGATGGATGTTGAACAGTGTGAACTCTCATAAAGCCTTCCCCACACACAATGCAGAAGCTTAGTAGGTTTTTTATTATTAGATATTCTGTAGTTGGCATAGATCCTCTGATCTTCTGGACGGACTACTACAAAAACATAACTGTAAAACACAGTTCCTCAGCTCTCTGTTTTACTTAATTTCATTATCCATTGTTTGTGCCAGAATGTTCTCACCTGGGCCTTCATTAAAAACAAGCATTACAATCATTTCTTATAATTAGCTTTTGAGTGGAGTAAATGTATTTTGGGAATTAAGTAATCCCATAGCCATATTCTTTATGCTCGTTAAACAAATTGTGCATTTTACTGTCATTTGAAAAGAAAAACAACAACAAATGAAGCCATATATTTTGCAATTAGCACAATGTGAGTATGATTATTTTGGTCTCTTCTCACTCTTGCAGTCCAAATTACCTCACGCTCAAGTGCTTTGTTGTTGGAGATAACAGGAAACATAACAGAAGGAGAAAATGCAATACATCATATCAGATTTCTGATACACAAACATGTTTATGACTAAAACAGCCAGTACTAATAAAACGAATTTGGAAAAATTAATACTTTTCTGTACTAAATTAACACAAAAAACGTTCGATTCTACAGAAACTATTCTCCTCCTCATTTATTTAATATTTCTTTTTTCAGCTCAAAAACTGGTCATTAAAATCATCTCACATTTTACCAGTCATTATTATAATTTGTGCTCACATGCATCTACTGGGTTTTAAATGTGTATTTATGATTATTTCAAAGGCATGAAAACCAGCCATGGTGCCATTCAATCTTTTTTTTTTATTCTCAATATATTTAAACCTAATTCATTTTGAGGAAGTTGTCAGAGCCTGAATGTTTCAGCAAGTGGCCATGGCCATAGCAGATCTTGAAAATTAATAAGGAGGTCTGGTGGTTGAAAAAAAAAACTTGCTACAAATATGTATAGTTTGTTTCATAAAGAAGTACATGATCATTTTTACAGTAACCATTTTCATTAAAAAGATCAAATTATGATAAATGTGTCATGATGATCACTGCCTTACCGAATGTGGTCTCTTCAGCAATAAACCAGTACTTCCTTTTTGATTGTAGTCTGGGGGATGGAGTTGTTGCCAGAAATTGCTATAAAAACAAACAAAGGCAATCTCCCAAAAATTTTATTTAGATGTTCAAATCTGGCAATTTTGCAAATTAGATTAATGACTCCAAACTTTCTCTTTTACAAATACCCAAATGACTATTATTGCTGTTAGTACACATATTAAAAACAAATCCATTGACTCAATGCTTATGCACTGTACCTGGCTGGACCCCCTCCTGCCTTCAGAACTGCCGTAATCCTTTGTGGCATAGATTCAACAAGATACTGGAAATATTCCTCAGAGAATTTGGTCCATATTGGCATGATATCACATTGCTGCAAATTTGTTAACTGCATATCCATGATGCAAATCTTCCATTCCACTACATCCCAAAGGTGCTCTATTGGATTGAGATCTGGTGATTGTGGAGGCCATTTTAGTACAGTGAACTCATTGTCATGTTCAAGAAACCAGTCTGAGATGTTAGCGCTTTATGACATGGCGTGTTATCCTGCTGCAAGTTACTATCAGACAATAGGTACACTGTGGTCATAAAAGGATGGACATGGTCAGCAACAATACTCAGGTAGGCGTTGACACAATGCTCAACTGGTACTAATGGGCCCAAAGTGAGCCAAGAAAATATCCCCCACACCATTACACCACCAGCGTTCATGTTTGCTTTCATGTCATGCTTTCATGCTGATGACGCCAAACTCTGACCCTACCATGCAAATGTCGCAGCAGAAATCAAAACTCATCCAACCAGGCAACGTTTTTCCAATCTTCTATTGTCCAATTTTGGTAAGCCAGTGTGAATTGTAGTCTCAGTTTCATGTTCTTAGCTGACAGGAGTGGCACTCGATGTGGTCTTCTGCTACTGTAGCCCATCCACCTCAAGGTTTGTGTTGCATATTCTGTGATGCTCATCTGCCTACCTCGGTTGTTAAATAGTGGTTGTACAAGTTACTGTTGCCTTTCTATCAGCTGGAACCAGTCTGGCCATTCTCCTGGCATCCACAAGGCTTTTGCGCCCACAGTTGCCACTCACTAGATATTTTTCTCTGTAAAAGACCATTCTCTAAAAACCCTAGAGATGGTTGTGCATGAAAATCCCAGTAGATCAGCAGTTTCTGAAATACTTAGACCAGCCAATCTGGCACTAAAGAACCATGCCATGTTCAAAGTCACTTAAATCACTTTTCTGCCCCATTCTGATGCTCAGTTTGAACAGCAGCAGATCGTCTAGACCACAGGTGTCAAACTCAGTTCCAAAAGGGCCGCAGGCCTGCACAGTTGAGTTCCAACCCTAATTAAACACACCTGATCAAACTAACTGAGTCCTTCAGGCTTTTTTGAAACCTACAGGTAAGTGTATTGGAGCAGGGTTGGAACTAAACTGTGCAGGGCTTCGGCCCTCCAGGAATTGTGTTTGACACCCCTGGTCTAGACCATGTCTACATGCCATAATACTTTGAGTTGATGCCATGTGATAGGCTAATTAGAAATTTGCGTTAACGAGCAGTTAATTGCAGGCTGCAGCCACGCCTACAAGAGCTCCATCACTCAGCCTGCGTCTGACAGCTGCTGTGAGTCAGAGACGTGAATTTTATTCGGCGACATGACTTAAATTATTTTTATATTCATAGAATTTTAAATATTATTCATGAGCATGAACCTTTTTAAAAAGGTCTGAACTTGGGTGATCTTATAGCAGGATATTGGACCTGTAAGGGTTGAATAGCCTATTTTTTGATGCCCTGTCTGAACTGACGAAGCCAGTCTACATTGTGTTCTTTAACATTGTGTACTTGACTGATGCTATTATCCAAAATGATTTTACTGGGAACTCTGGAAATCAAATAGCTGCATGCTGTTTGGGCTACCTGTTTTAAAGTGGATTTTTGAGCAAACTTACATTCATTCTGAACTGTACCAAACTAACAAAACATACGTATAATGTATAAACATGCATGCTGCAGTCTTGGTCTTTTTTACAGGTCTCTCTCTCTCTTTTTACTGAAATAAAATACAAACTATTACAGAGATCGATTAATTATTTAGCTATTTATTCATTCATTTACCCAGCTCAAGATCTTAAAACCATCTATGAAATTTATTTTATAATGTAAAGCAGTTAATGTGTACATATCCAACCTGTGAAAGCATTTGCATTAACAACATTACAATGTCACACACTGTGTTTTAAAATATAAAACGAGCACATTTTTTAAGCACAAGATATCAGTCAAGATATGAAAATGCAGCATACATTTCATCTCATCTAGATAAAACAAAAACTCATAAACTCTGACAAATAAATGAATGAAAGAATGTAGATCAATTTGCTCTTAACCTGCTGTAACCTCATTTTCTTCAGTATCTATAGACCGATGAGGAATATCAGGATTAAACCGCATGTGATTTACTGACATTTAATGAAAACTTGACATACACTTGACTTGAAGATCTCACAGCAGTCTATACATCTCTGTTGTCTCATTTAATGACCTCAGACGGCATACATGCTCTCAGCAAACTCAATAAAGTGGATTATTGTGCCTTTGTGAAGAGAGAAACAGCTGTGGACATTTACAGCTCAGCAATGCGTAAAGAACTTATTCAGAAGAACCAGAGAGGGGGAGTGAAAAAGAGAATAGCGGCCAAATGCTGATGGATCTTTTCATGCTTCTGTGCGGAAGAAAAAGCTGCTTCCTGCTCAAATGCACATCCCACTATTCCCTTGAACCCTTCATTTTACCAGCTCTCTCAATTGACAGAAAATTAGCATCCTTCCCTCGCCAATTACCAGTGCAGTCGTGCTGGGCTATCAGCATGTAGAATGTCTTGAACTGAATGGCCAACGGGATATGACATCATTCTCCGTGTCTGTCATCCTTAATAAATAATGTTCTGGTTACTTGCACAGACCAATAGTTTTGCAAAGACCCATGGATTTTCATTTAGCATTACTTGATTTTTTTTTTTTACTCTCTATCTGACAGTTACTATTATCTAGGCAAGTATACTAAATCTAAAACCTTCTAAGAAAAAAAAAAAGCAATCAACAGGTCAATTAGCCTTGGGGTCAGTAAATTATGAGCACATTTTTATACTGGATAAATTATCCCTTAAAGCAGCACTATGTAAGATCTGACCTTAAAATAATTTCTCTTAAATTGCACCAGTGGCAGCAGCATAACTTTAATGTATTCTGTGGATGTTTAACAGCCTACAGTAGGTGAAGTTTGCCAAAAGTGCATTGTTACTTTTCTTTTACTGAATTCAACATTTTTTATTCATGCACAAAAATGGTTTAAATCTCCTTTTTACTGCACTTTCACCCTTTTCTGGCAGAACTTGACCAATTTAAACTTACAAATAGCAAGAAAAGTGAATTTTTTGCATTATGAAAACCTTTTTAAGCTTAAGTTATAGTGTTTCGTGTGTTTTTTCTTTTCTTATCTATTAACTTAGCCAGTGTCAGGACGTGGACAAGGCTGTTTTTGCACGTCAGTCTAAATGAATAGATTACACCAAAAAGAACATGAGTAATATTGACAAACTATACATCACTAAAGCTACAACCCTCAAGCAGCCAGTGTTGAATTATGGATGGTTATTCGTTTGTTTTTTATTCACCGTTTCTGCTGGAGACCTGTTGTTTACATTGTTTACTTGTGCGTGAAAATGGCGTCTTTAAAGTAAAAAAAAAAAAAAAAACAAGAAAAGGTCATAGCTTACAGTGTTAGAAATAAAATGAGACCACGAACTGAATTAAAAGCCAAAGTTATAGTTACTAAAATCTAAACAAAGCAGTCGACTGCTTTGATGTTCTGCATATGCATATCTGTCAGTCACTTGCTTTCTAGTTTGACTGGTGGAGAATTTAGTCAATGGCTGCATGATTTTTTCGCAAAATGGCGATGTTTATTCATCTATTGAACAAGTTGTAGTTTCATTGCAATCTGTTTGCTGTCACTACTTCAGTGACTTGTCAATCATTATGTCACGTGACGCACCTGCAGCTCTCCCCGGCTTTTTGATGTCATAGCTTGAGTCATTAAAACTCAGGTTTTTTCCCCTCTGTATTACATTATTACACTAGAGATAGATGTATAATTATGTCTCTTCTCCCTTTTCTCCCACTTAAAGCTAACTGTCAACGTCATACTGACATTTACTTGTCAGATATGGCAACCAAAATCCAACATCTGATAGACGTCATAGTAGTAACATCCATACAACATCAAGCTGTATCATCATTAGACGTTGATATTTGGTTGATTTTAGGTTGGACATTGGATCTTGGTCTGATGTTGGGTTCTGACTTCAACTTAATTTTTATTTCCAAACAAAGTGCAATGTCAACATGATGTATGGATACAACAACAATCTGACATTATGTTGATGTCCTGTGCCTGCAGGGAGACTGGTCAGCCACACACGGAAACTAACATGGATTTGTATTGGACAGGCTTGATGGCAAAAGCTGAAAGAGGCAACTGGCTGCCATTTGATGATATTTGTTGAGTGTAATGTAACACAGGCTATTTTTACGGGTCGTTGGACATGATTTCCAAACGAGGTATCAACTTTCACTGATTCTGTCAGGTTAGTCAACAAATGCTGCCCACAGAGAAGTGCAACAACACTTTAACAACACTGGTATCAGGCAACTGGACTTATCAATAACAAAGAGAAGCTGTGAGAAAAACTTGCATAGTGTTGCTTTAAAGAAGTTGTTTTCGATGATCCAATCACAAGTGGACAATGCTATTTTCAGGGGAATACAGAAATATTTGAGCTTTCGATCATTTGAGGCAGACGAATAAACATTCAAACAGTTTAATTTAATGTGTTAAAAAGGTTTATGCCCCGTTTTAAACATATGTAACTAAACTCATGGCTACGGTTCTTGTTTAGAATAGGTTGATCTACATCTTATTCATTCATTTTCTTTTTGGCTTAGTCTCTTTATTATTAATCCGGAGTCGCCAGTGGAATGAATCGTCAACTTATCCAGCACATGTTTTATGCAGCGGATGCCCTTCCAGCTGCAACGCATCTCTGAGAAACATCCAGAACATGCAAACTCCACACAGAAACGCCAACTGACCCAGCGACCTTCTTGTTGTAAAGCCAAAGCACTACCTACTGTGCTACTGCATCACCATCTGCATGCTAAGCTATTGTAAATTGCCATTCCATCATCCATCATATAACAGCCAGCTGTTATACATTGTTCACTGCAATTCACAGCCAATTGATGCTTATTGTTTTAGTATATTCTAATATTTGGTCAGACCAAAACATGCCTCACATTCACCTCACAGCTACAGGCAAGTGAATGTCTCCAAATCACTTATACCACACAATAAGGAGTCAAAATAACAAACATTAACCAACTGTCTTTCACTAAACCTACTCTATGCACAATCCTATATAACACTTCCTTAACACTTGTCCCTAAATATGCTTCTAACATCTTATTTCAGCATTTAACAGAATCACAAAATTTCCTTGGATTATACCTTTGCCTGCTGCTTCACCCTCACCTGCCATGTTTTTAGAGATGCTCTGTCACATCTGCTATTTAACCAATTTGGCACTAAAGCACTTCATTCCTCCCTCCTCGCACTGTGATTACCATCTTGATGACTTCCCCATTTCTGCCTAATGCACATGCTGTTTTTACACTCAACAACAAATTATTTTTCTGTTTTTTTTTTTCAACTTCTTTTACATGCCAATTATGTGTTTTCAGTCCAAAATGAACAGCCACTTTAAGTAAAAATGTCAGCAAAACCAAAATGTTTTTGATTTTTATAGTTTACAGTATGTACTGTGGGGGAAAATATTCAACATGTTGTTTTTTTTCTGGTTAAAAATATTCTAAAGGAGCTGTTGACGTGGAATTGAACCAGATTTTGGTAAAAACCCAAACAATATATGCTTAAAAATGAAACAAACAAAAAAATCTGAAAAATGTGTTTGTGTAATAACAATGAAATGACACAAGGAGAAAGTACTGAACTACTGAAACGTATTTAATACTTTATATAGAAGTTTTTTTTTTGTTTTTTGTTTTTTTTGGTAATGGCAGCTTAAAGATGACTCATGTAGAAAATGATGTCATATAAATTTCTCAGGTGTGAGTTTTTCACAGAGTTCAACAGTGTAAAAATCTTGATGGTTCTGTGGGTCTTGTCTATCAGATCTGATCTTTATTTTGTATTTTCTATTGGGTTCAAGTTGGGCAATTGGCTGGGCCATTCTAAAGCCTGATTTTCTTTCTCTGGAAGCATTTGAGAGTTTCCTTGGCTGCGTTTTGGATCATGGTCTTGCGGAAATGTCCACTCTGGCTTCATCATCATCATTCGGATGATGTAGATGTTGGAGTGAAGCAGCTAATATTAATTTACACTGACGAAGGGTACACGGTTGCTGAATAACCTCTGAGAGATTTTAGCTGCTGTCTGGGCTTTCACTGCCTTTCTACTCCTCCCTTTAGTCATGCGTTCAATACTTTTTTTGTCATTTCATTTTATTACACATAACTTCATTTGTAAACTAATTATTATTGTATGAATGTGAATTTCTTTGGTTGTTACCAACATCTGGTGAAAATTTCAAGTCAACAGCACCTTTACAAATATGTTTTCTGGGACAAATGGTAATTTGTTGAATACTAATTTCCTCCACTGTATTTAAAGTGGGATAGTTCACCCAAAAAGAATGATTTACTTATCCTTGACTTGAAAAAAAAAAACATCAGCCATTGATTTCCATAGTGTATTTGTTCCTACAATGGATGTCAATGGCTGCTTTTTCACAACATTCGGCAGAATATCTTGTTTTGTGTTGATTTTTAAACCCATAAACATTTAAAATTACTTGAGTGTGAGTAAATGCGTGAACTATCCCTTTAATGTAAAATTGTTTATATTATGAAGATGTGGCAAATGCATGTACAACATGTAAAAAAACTAAATCTTTTGCACTTTAAGATGTTTTTAGGACAAACTCCTTAGATTAAAATGTTCCTCACACCCCTCTAAGCACATTTTGAGTTTTTGTTTTAATGCAAACCTATGAACAAAAGGTCAAGGAGGCAGTTTCAAAGCCTGTTAAAGTCGTAACAGACCACTTCAAAATTGTTAGTATCAATAGCGCAGCTTGTGTAAACATACAGGAATGCCATGGCAGATGCTGCTTCTGTTTGCCCTTTGCAGAGCTGGCTTACTGTATATTGACCCTAACAAAAATATACTGCTAACGGTCTACAGTATTCTGCTTGCTTTAATTAATTGGTTAAATGCAAGCATTTGAAATAACAAGCAACAAATGCATAAGTTAATAATAAAATTATAAAAATTGCCAGAGGAAATCACTTTCATATTGAGAGCGGTTTGATCCTATTGAACCTACTCTCAAATGCAATTCCCTACTTTCACTGAAAGCGAATTAGGTTTTGTTTACCACCCACTTTCATTTCAGCTGTGTGGAAATGGGATGTGTGCCATGCCTGGGAAATTTGTGTTTACCTGCACAGAGGCAATATATTCATTTTTCTGACTGGCTTTACTGATATTGAGGTACTGGCTCTATGGAAATGTTCTCAGGGAAGAAAGAGGGAGAAAGATTGTATACAATTAGGAGCTGACAAATCTAGCATGTCTCTGGGAAAAAGGTACACAGCAGTGATGGAATGATGTGTGTATGCATATGTGTGTGTTCTAAGCATTTAAATAACTCTTTAAAGGGATAGTTCATCCTAATTTTTTGTTAAAATGTTAGTTTTTAGTAATGATTCAGCTATCTTTGTCCACATTCTTAAAGTCATCAAGGTTTAATTTTAACCCATTCATTGTGTTCATCCCAGTGGCACAGTGGGTAGCACAATGGCCTCACAGCAAGAAGGTCGATGATTCAAGCCCTGGCTGGGTCAGTTGGCATTTCTGTGTGGAGTTTGCATGTTCTCCCCATGTTCGCAAAGGGAGTACTCTGGTTTCCCCCACAAGTCCAAAGACATGCACCCTAGGCAAATTGGGTAAGCTAAATTGTCCGTAGTGTAAGTGTGTGAGTGAGTGTGTATGTATGTTTTCCAGTGATGGATTGCAGCTGGAAGGGCATCCAGTGCGTAAAACATATCCTAGATAAGTTAGAGATTCATTCTGCTGTAGCAATAAAGGGACTGAGCCAAAAAGAAAATAAATGAATGATTGAATTAGTGTGTTTGTCCAAATTTGACCCAAATTAAATTATTTTGTGAGTTAGGTTCCTTAAAAAATGTTAGAGATGGTTTTAAAAAAAACTATCTGCATAAATATGCAAGTAAACAAACATTCTACTGGTGAAGTTCTTTCAATTTGCAGACTGAAAACCAATTTATGTTCTTGCACAGAAAAAAAAATCTAAATATTTTGCATACATATTAATAATGTTATATATCACCAGCAGGATTATTGTATTGGCTTGTTCTGTGCCACTCCTCTGTTGCCGGGAAGCTTGATACAGATTGTATGGCGAATGTTTCCTGAGTATTTGCTAGCAGGTTTCTGATTGGCCACACTCTGATTAGCATTGCAGTGAATAAGCTTTATGCTCCGGTTAACATTATGACCATCTCTAATGCTAACCCCAAGGTTAGTGTTGTCAGTAGTACAGCGAGAACTGTGCAGGTCTTCAACTGTGCTCATGCTATGACTAACACATTTGACCCTCTGAACATTATTGTCTGCCGAGTAACTGCTTACGCCATTGCTAATTTCAGTTGTGACAAGGTTAACTTTAGCTGTATCGCATAAACCTGCATCTGTCTCACCCACATCCTCAGTGGGAGTACAGTGTGTCCTCACCTGCACCGGGGGTGTAGAAAGTAAGACTAGCGGAACATTATGACCATAAAACAGTGTCTGTGGTATTTGCACTTGAACTGATTCTCGAACGCTTCCCTCATTTCCTTCACTGAACCCTGGCTCAACTTTTCGCTGAGCTTCTCCCAGCGTATTCTTTTTGGTATTTGAGGTCTGATTCGTGGCCTTAGAATGTTTAAGCATAATTCTTCCAGCTGAAGGAAAGAATGTGATTTTCATTCTGCTCACTTTCTTCCCACCTGAGGCCTGCATGTCGGAGTGTGCATTTGGAAGCTTCAGCTGCAGCTGACTTGCTGAGCTTTCTGCTTGAGTTTCATTTTGCTTTTGTGATGTTGTGGATGAGTTTACGAGAGTTTGTTTCACCTGGGGTTCCTTTATCACAGAGTCAGCTGGATTGGCTTGCGGTGCTGTCCATATGCTGTAAGGATTCACTTGTGAGCTAAGGTCAAGACTGGACTCTTTTTGACATGCGGTGGAGGGTTGTAATGGATTCACACTAAACTCAAAGCTGCACACAGTTTCAGAATGACCCTCTGACATGCTTTGAGTTGCACTTTTAACCTCATGAATATCCCCAATGGACTCAAAGCTCATGGCATCCTCACTCACAGCTCTTTCTCCATTCTTCATTCCTCTCTCTTCATCGTAGTCATGAAAAGATGCTTCACATTCGTTTTCTTTCTCATTTTTGGTCTCCTGATCCCTCTCACTCCAAAAGTCTTCTTCTTCTTCGTAGGTGAAAGTATTTGTCCAGCTCTTTTTGGATATTTCAGGTGTGAGAGGCCGCAGTCTTGCAGCAGCTCCGAACAGAAAAGGACGGGAGCGTGGATCTTGTGGGCTGGGGATTGGATCAGCTGAGCTGAGGGACAGTGTACTATCCAATGAGCTGAGAGAAGAAGTGGTAGTAGATGACAGACTTGACATGCTGGCCAATCTCTGAGCAGGATGACGGAAGCGAGAGGGGATCTGCGGAGACTTCCAAAAAGTGTAACGGCGCCGTCGTGGACCCATTCCAGAATTTTGCGATTGCTGATCTGGGCTCAGTCCCGTAGAGCCTAGTGACTGCTCCTTTCTACTGTCAGTTACAGCAGCATCATAGCTGGACTGGCGGATAACAGGAGTATGATTTGGTGCCAGTGTTTGGGGTGAGGAAAAGTACATGGAAGGCTCAGAGAGGCATCGATCACGAGATTGGCTGAGTTGCCCAACCTCCAGCATGCTCACAGAAGCACTGGAACAAGATGAAATGGAATCCAGAGTCCCACAGCTGTAGGTGCCCTCTGATGACGGCATATCAATATCAAAGGCCCCGGGTCTCCTCTTCTCTTGCAGAGAAAGTGCAGCCAGTGGGAGGAAAAGGGGATGAACTTCAGGCTGTAGATGAGGTGAAACTGTAAAATCTTGATCTGTGTCCTCTGAAGAAGAGTGCTGAAGAATAAATGACCCATCTAGGGAAAATATGAATATTTTGCATAGTTAGACATAGCTGAACACTTAGATTATTCTTGGACTCTGTCAAAGTGAATAAATTGCACAGACCACTTAGTACAGTTATTCAGCGATTCCTGTGGAGAACCTGCCATAAGCCTACCATCAGTACATAAATCAAGTTTCCATGGTGTCATTTGGTGCAAAAACACTATTTCAGTCTGCCAGAAATTTGACAAATTGCACTTAAATGACGTTAAGAGCCCAAGGAAAAAAGATTCTACAAGACTAACTCGATAGCTAACGGTACATTTTTCTTCTGATAAATTTTCTAGGCATACATAGGGGTTATTTTCAGCATCACCAATTGTTGAGTTGCTCTGAACTGAAGAAAAGAAAGTAATCCCAGATGAAAACCTACTGCACAGGGCAAATATTTCTCTTTCATCCTGAGTGTGACCAAACTGCCAAAACCACACTGGAATGACTCTGGACGATGTTGAGAGACTAAATGTTGTATCCCAAGCCTACTGAAAACCTCTGCTGAGTTCAGAATACCACCTGGTGCTGAGTTCAGAATACCACCTGGTACTGTATATTTAAGTAACATAGAAAGTGTAGTATCCTACATTTTCACTCAAAGGCCTCGTTTACACTGCCAGTTAAATGTGACCTAATTAGGATTTATTGCATATTGAAGTCAGAATTATTAGCTGCCCTGTTTATTTTTTTCCCCAATTTCTGATTAACGGAGAGAAGATTTTCTCAACACATTTCTAATAATAATAATTTTAATAACTCATATCTAATAACTGATTTATTTTATCTTTGTCATGATGACAGTAAATATTATTTTACTAAATATATTTTTAAGACACTTCTATACAGCTTAAAGTGACATTTAATGGCTTAATTAGGTTAATTAGGCAAGTTAGGGCAATTTGTTTATTGCACAATGATGGTTTGTTCTGTAGATTATCGAAAAAACATATAACTTAAAGGGGCTAATAGTTTTGATCTCATAAAAAAATTAAAACTGCTTCTAGCCTAAATAAAACATATAAGACTTTCTCCAGAAGAAAAGATATTATCAGTCATACAGTAAAAAATGTCCTTGCTCAGTTAAACATCATTTGATATTTAAAAAATAAGTAAACTAATTTAAAGGGGGGCTAATAATTCAGACTTCAACTGTATATGACAGATCGTATCTTATGAACACACAAAAAAGCATGCATTCAGATATTCAGAGATTGGTTTCAGGCCTCCTTCATATATGGAAATAAATCAGATATAAATCGATATAGATTGGATTTATTGAGGTATTCCATTTTGTGCATCATTAAACTTAGAAGGAAGAGAAGGAAGAGTATGTGTGGAGACGGCAAAGCGATAAACATCAACCACAGAGGAGCATCCACCTCAAAAGAAATTTAAAGTTGGGCACATTTCGCAGAGCTAAAAGCAAGACATTTTCTTTCATCGTGGCTAGTGTGGCGCAGATGCTAGATCCCGCCTTTATGCATGCGCAACTTCGTAAATTGTATGGCAAGTGTAAACACGTGAATTAGATATGGGTCCCAATTAAAATAACAAGTAAACGGACAGGCAACAAATCAGAATTGGGCATTAAGACCGGACAGTGTAAATGTGACAAAAATGATAATTCACCCAAAAAGGACAATTAATTTCTTACCAGTAAATGATTTCAAACTTCACAATATCTTATTTTATGTGCAGCAGAATATCTTGTTTTATCTTCTTCAGTTTCAATTAATTACCTACATAATCTGCACTAAATTACCTGCAGACAGCTTAAAAGTGTGTGTGGGAGTACTGTGAAACTGCAATCAAAAAGGCTAATTACTTTCTGTAAAGTACCTCAATAAGCATTTCATACTGTATTAATAAGGTCCAAATAGCACAACCACAAAATTACCTGCATAATCGTGCGTTTCCTGACCTGAATTCATCTGTTTGATGAACAAACTCTCAAGATCATCTCCAAATATGGCAGGCGTGTTTTCTATCAGGTACTGGATGAGCGAGGCGACCTGAACGACAGATGGAAAAACATGAAACATCATCAATACGGAAAACAGACACAGCTGGCCTACAAACGTAAACGTTGCCTGTAGCAGCACATATATCATAGTGACTGAAGCACTGTACAGAGCAGTTCAAGAAGTTTATGACTTGTTAAATCTTTCAGAAAGATTCATCTGTTGTGCATTCATTGGAGCATGGTTGAGGTGGACACGTTGTGTATGCTAGATGAATACCATCTTGTTTCTGTCCATGTTCTAGAGTGTTTAGACATTAGTTTAGAGCTTCCATAGCACGAAGTGTACATGACGCCAATGTGTGCGCGCGTTTGGCATGTGAATAGAGATCCTCACTTCTCTCATAGAAAGATTGATCTCTTACTCATTTCAGAAACAAACAACCCCAAAAGGAATGGAAAACTAAAATGCAAGCCAAGAACATGGAATGCATTTCCATTGCAAGAAAAAAAAATGTATTTAATAGACACCACGATGCTCTCTGGCTGACAGTGGATGAGTAACTATGCACTGATTGACTCATGCTGTTCTTCTCAAGAAGCATTTGCATAAGTTCATAAATGCAAAGGCTTCATTGTAAGTAGTCTGCGACATGATGACATATTCTAACTGCATGATGACATGATGACCTATTCTTAACAAGTCGAAATCTCCGCAAATAGCATGCTCTTACTTACTAATTGGTCGGATTAATTGAGATTAAACACAACATGACAAATTAGTTACTGCCTTTGGTTGTTGAGAAACAAAAGCATCTGCACTTTGGGCAGATTACCAACTGCTCATTTTAGCTTTTTTCAAGATCCCTGTTGTCATCCTTTTTTATTCAGTCATTCATTCATTCATTTACTCATTCATTCATTCTCCTTCAGCTTAGTTCTTTGTTTAGAGGTCACCACAGAGGAATGAACTGCCAACTATTCCAGCATATGCTTTACGCAGATGACCAATTGCACAGTTTTTTTAAAGTTCCCTGTTGTCATGCTTTCTTTCTTTCTTTCTTTCTTTCTTTCTTTCTTTCTTCACTCATTCTCCTTTAGCTAAGTCCCTTATTTATCAGGAGTCACCACAGAGGAATGAACCTCCAAAAATTCTGGCATATGTTTTACGCAGATGAAGCTAAGCCTAACATAGATGACCAATTGCCATTTTTCAAGATCCCTGTTGTCATGTTCATTCATTCATTCATTCATTCATTCATTCATTCATTCATTCATTTTCCTTTGGCTTAGTCCCTTATTTATCAGGGGTAACCACAGCAGAATGAACCGCCAACTAATTCGGCATGTGTTTTACACAGATGACCAATTGCCGATTTTAGCTTTTTTTCAAGATCCATGTTGTCATGCTTTTTCTTTCATTCATACATTCATTCATTTTCCTTTGGCTTACTCACTTATTTATCAGAGGTCACCACAGCGGAATGAACCTGCAACTATTCTAGAATATGTTTTACTGAGATGCAGCTAACTCTAACGTTCATTCTTTCATTCATTCATTCATTCATTCATTTATTCATTCATTCATTCATTCTCCTTCAGCTTAGTTCTTTGTTTAGAGGTCACCATAGAGGAATGAATTGCCAACAATTCCGGCATATGTTTTACGCAGATGACCAGTTGCTGTTTTTTTTTTTCAAGATCCCTGTTGTCATGTTCATTCATTCATTCATTCATTCATTCATTCATTCATTCATTCATTCACTCTCCATTAGCTTAGGTGCAGCTAAAACCCTAACGCAGATGACCAATTGCTCATTTTAGCTTTTTTAAAGATCCCTGTTGTCATGCTTTTTCATTCATTCATTCATTCATTTATTTCATTCATCAGCTAAGTCTCTTATTTATCAGGGGTCACCACAGAAAAGAATCACCAACTATTCCGTCATATTTTCTATGCAGATGACCAATTGCTCTTTTTTTTCAAGATACTTGTTGTCATGCTTTTTTGTTCATTCATTCATTAATTTTCCTTTGGCTCAGTGGGATGAACTGCCAACTATTCTGGTATATGTTTTACACAGATGACCAATTGGTCATTTTAGCTTTTTTTCAAGATCCATGTTGTCCTGCTTTTTCTTTCATTCATTTATTCATTCATTCATTTTCCTTTGGCTTGGTCCCTCATTTATCAGGGAATGAACTTCCAACTATTCCAGCTTATGCCCTACACAGCCGGTGTCTTTCCAGCTGCAACCTAGTACTGGAAAACACCCATACATTGTCATACACTAATTTGTATACAGGCTATATAGGCTATATTTGTATATAGGCTAATTTTGTTTACCCAATTCACTTAAACCATGTTTCTTTGGACCGTGGGGAAAACCAAAGGGCCCAGATGAAACAAGCGAACATAAGGAGAACATAAAAACTCCACATGCAAAGTCATAAAAAAACAAACTACTACTAATAATAAATGCTTCTGCAAACTCCACACAGAAATGCCAACTGGCCCTGGTAGGACTCGAATCAGCAACCTTCTTGCTATGAGGCAACAGTGCTAAACACTGAGCCACCATCCAGCCACATCACGTTTTATCAAAATCGTACAATCCAAAATACTACTAAGGATAAATGCTTCTGAATATTTTGGTGCAAATTTGGTAGCCCATTTCACTGCCACTTAAATGCTTGAGCGGTGAGGAAGAGGATTGAAAACATTTTTCCATTTCCATTTTTACGAACGAAACAAAAAGCTGCATTTTAAAGGCATAGTTCATCAAAAATGATAATTCTTCTTATTTACTCATAGTTTTTGACTCAAATCGTTTTGATTTACGTTCTTTTGTTGAACACAAAAAACATATTTTGAAAAACCCAGGAAATGTAGTCATTGACCCTCACAGTTTTAGTTTTTCCTTTTGTGTTCAATAGAAGAAACTTATAAAAAGGTTTGAAACCGCTTGAGGGTAAGAAAAGTGGGAGTAGATTTTTCATTTCTGGGCACAATATCTATTTAAGTAATCAATATACAGTAAAGGCCCACATGGAATCTGCACCCAGAGAAATGCACAGATATTTTAACCTTTCATTGAGTCTATTTATTTACTTATGTAAATGTGTGTAAATATATATGAATATAAATAATTTTATGAACAATACCGTTTGTAAAGTAAAATTCTCGATCTATTTGTAGATATGTTATATGAGAGGCTTAGTTTAGTGGTTCTAATTGTACTGTAAATCTTAAAGTCCCCATAAACTGGAAGCTGCGACTGTTTTTTTTTTTTTTTTTTCTTTTTTTTTTGTATTGGGATGGTTTAAAGAGAAACAGAATATTAGATGATAACAGTGGGCGTGGCATTTTTTTCTACTGCACTGATTGAATGTAGCAAATTAGGCATATCATTCAGAAAGATGGGGAAAGCGGTTTCGGAACAGTTATTACAATCTAAAAGACTCATCCTCACCCTTTCTGTTTGCTGTCAAAACTGACAGCTGAAGCAGTGTGGTTAAACATGTTAGCCACGCCCATTTCCTAAGATATATGTAATCTGACAATTTATCTGGCAAAAATAAAAAACAGGAAGTGCATTTTCAGATTTCTAATAAAGATTTAAAAGGGCAAAGAATTTTTTTTTTTCTCTTAATGACATGCACAGAGTTGTTCACAAAACTAGTAATGTGAGCCAACAAAATCACATGGTTTTGATTTCGATAAACGGACATGGTTTACTTTAAGTTGTTTTTTTAAATGATAAATTTACAATTGCATGCGTGAAGGGAGTAATGGATATCATCCTTAAAGACTCGATTTTAACTTTTTTGAAAAAGCACAGACACTGCAAGTTATTGCATGAAAGACTAGCTGATTAAGAAGGTACAATGTCAGGCTTATACTGTAACTGTACGTGATAGAAAAATGTATTATGTAACTCAGCATTTTAAACAATATAAATAGAGCCAGATGCATTAGTCAGGGGAGGTGAAAAAAATGCTAAAATTTGAAGCTGCTTTGTTGCATATCAATCCTGTTATTAGTAGTGTAACTGTTAATTAAGGTTAAATTATTGTAGCTGGATTAGTATGGAGCTAATAATATGGCAAAACAATCTGAATTGTGTTCATTTGAATTATTAACAATTGTAAGTTAATAAAACTGAATAATATGTGCTATTAAAATGTTTTAAATTTGTATTTCTTGACTTGAATATTGAACATCTGAACTTTAAAACTAATTAAGTCAGATTTTTAAAGACGTATTTTCAAACTTTAGATTTATTTGGTTCTGAATTCAAAGGTTGCAAACATTGGGTTTGTCAAAAGTTAAAACAGAAAAGTAAAACGGTTTCACTTTTTCAATATAAAGATATTCGGAACATCAAATTCAATATTGGGTGTCATGGTTGCACATTGGGTAGCACAACCGCCTCACAGCAAGACAGCCGCTGGTTTGAGCCTCGGCTGGGTCAGTTGGCATTTCTGTGTGAAGTTTGCATGTTCTCCCTGTGTTCCCATGGGTTTCCTCCGGGTGCTACGGTTTCCCCCACAAGTCGAAAGACATGCGATAAAGGTGAATTGAATAAGCTAAATTGGCTAGAATGCAAGAGTGTATGGGTGTTTCCCAGTGTTGGGATATGGCTGGAAGTGCATAAGAAATTCAAATTCAAAACATTTTTAATGGTATATAATATTCAGTTTTATTTACTTACAATTGTTAATGATTCAAATTAACACAATGCAAACTCAGATTGTTTTGGCATTTAATTAGCTCCATAGCTGTCTCAGGCTTTATTGAGAATTCATGTGATTTTTTGCATTTACAAATAATAATATAATCTTTTAAATTATTTAAAAAAAACAATAAGATCCATACTTTTATCTCATTGTTTTATGTTCCACCATTTAGGCAATGGCACCATAAAAAAAAAAAATCCAAATGTAATTTGGTATGCTCTTATTACTACTATACTTTGGTGTTATTGTCAGGAGGACCTGCCCATGCAATTTTATTCTTGTTATGTGCAACATTCTTTTTGAATGAGAGTAAACTAATTAAACAAACTGACAATTACATTTTTAACTGAACACTAATATTGATTCTAAATTGTTCATTTGTGTGCCCTCATAACATTTACAAAACATAATCAAAATCATGTGCAGCTGCAACCTCACATCAGACTGCAGCAATTACAAAAAAAAAAAAAAAAAAACACACAAATATAATCATTCCACTTTCAGAAAGCTACTTCACTTAGATAATATCATACTGTAATGTGGCTGATTTTAGAAGAAAAAATAATGGGTACCAAGAAATCTTTGTGCACAACAACACATGTTAAAGTATGAGAATCTCACACTACATGCATGCAAAACTTCCCTTTCTCAGCAGTCAAGAACCTACCTCATTATCAATTTCATTACATGTAAAAGTATAGCAATTCAGTCCACGTTTCATTCTTCTGACAGTTTTAATATCTAAACTTCCACGCGGAAAACTCATTTCCATAATCCCATGATCCCCCATATCTCTATAATTTAATTTATAGACGTACTTTACATACTTTTATAATTGAAACCAGAAAAGAGGCTTACAGAGCATGTCGGTTGCTCATTATGGAAATGTTCTCAATAATGCAGTGGATTAGATCACATATGTTGCTGTCATTCCTGTTGAATCTTAGGTCATCTGAAATCTAATGAATAATGCTGCAGAAGTTTGGACACAAATATTCCAGTACCACGAATAACTAGAGATGAGTGCGGAAAACAGCCTCCAGCCTGTTCATAGACATACAGTCTTCAATAGACCCCTGATGGGCTGTCAATATGATTCCGCATTTATACTTCCTGCCTCAATTGTACAACTTCTCCGTTCAGTTTTTGCCTGTCCTATGTCATAAAATGTGTTGCTATGGAGACAAGTGTCTAATTACTGTCATCATTAGGTAACCAGGCGACACTCTGTGTTATGCTTTTCTTTCATTCACATGCAGTTCATTTCCTTGGCATGGACCTCAAATCATTGGAAGGGGTGCATTTCCATGACACACATAATATTACATTTCTTATATATGTATATTTTAAGAACTCTTCTTATCATGTGCCTCTAATGTCAAGCATCCCAGGCTCAGCCGTGACAAAGATAAGCCAGCTAGCTTCCTTTCGTTCTCTCTCATTTTCAATTTCTGTGCAAATAACAAACAGCAGCAGCACCCATGCAATCTTTTGAATGGCTTCCTATGTTGTTAGGCTTTGATTGCAGAGTGCTGTACGAGCAGCGTCCTTCTGTTATTTACAAGCCATGAGCAAATTCTATGTGCTGTGGCAATGAGTTGCGTGCCAATGAAATATTTGTCCCCTCTCTAAATGAAAAGATTAAGGAACTCCTCTATCTCCAACAGCCAGACATAACAGATTGTTTCTTTCATTAAATATTGTATGACTAATATTTTTTTTAATAGAAAAAAATTAAAGAAACTCAACTTTGAACAATCTAACCAACCTCCTGATTACATCTATAAACCCAATTATTTCCTTGATGGTATTTCAGTTAACTGCTGAATACAGAGTCAACTGGATGCACAGTATAAACTTACCAGCCACTTTATTAGGTACAACTGCTCGTTAACGCAAATTTATAATCAGCCAATCACATACAGCTATATTTTCAATTTCATACAGAAATTGCATTTATAGCACAGATCAGTGGACAACTATCTGTTTTATCATTAGTATTCATCTAATGATAGCAGGTGAGGATAATGACACTGTCTCACCTGCCTCCCCTGACCGCACATCCCTGATTTAAATATATAAAGGATCTCTTTCCTGAACTCATTCTCAGAGATGGGCTGTATATGTAAACCATTCAGAGCTGAAATGGCTTTGGTTGACGACAGACTCATAAGCGCACTCTTCCTGGAAAATTAAGGCATAGATGCGTTTTTAACACATTTCAAGTGATGTTTCCATTCTGAGTGATATTTATTCACCAGCTTCTATCAATTTGAGCAGGCACTAAAATGCAGCAAATGTCTAAGTGATAATTTGTCAACCGGACTGAATCCCTATTGTTAAACCCTACATCTATGTCTGCTTCTGAAGTGGATGACTCATCATCTCCCTGTCATACAAAGCAATAGAAAATTGTTCAGGAGAAACTGGACATGTTTTTCTACAACTACTTTTTCACTGCTAGTTCAGTGGAGTCAATGGCTCTAATGCTTTGTAACGCCAAACAACCTTACTCTTTCGAAAGCAAGCTGAATGAACCTTAGCGAGATTACAATGAGCATAACAGAAGCTGAGTTTGGTCTTTTCATCTACAGCATCCATTAGAAAGCTGACATATTGATCCTGAACATAAAGGTTGGGTAAGAAATCACGTTTAACATGCTCAATTGTTACTTTTTCTCCAATTAATGGCATGTGAATTACCTTGCTTAGTACTACAGTATTCACCTTATTCTCCGCCGACGAGCGGGCGCTGCCATTTGCATCTTTTTGTCTTGCGACTTCCGGTCACATTCACTTCCATTCATTTTTTTGACGTTAAAAACTGCTCATTAGGCTGCTTGATGTTGCAATTTGATATTTTCTTATTATATTATTCTACTTGGTCTGTGTATTCATGCAAACATTTGTTTGTAGAGCAAGTAGTTTGATAATTTTCTGCCGTTTATTATTCCTAGTCATTTCACCCATAGACGACTGAATCGGAAGTTCTAAGACAATCGCGAAAACAGGCGCACTTCCGCATTTTAGAATAAGGTCAATAAACAAACCTGATTTAAAATATGTGACAACATGTATTGTGCCACCAGTATAGTAACAGTTTTGTACAGTAGGTCCCTGGTGTTTAAAATGCTGAATGCCTTCCCCCGCTTATGTGTTAACAGCTGTCTTGGTAAACTGCGCAGATTTACAAGAACAACTCATGACTAAGAAAGAAGCCATCAAGATCCATTACAATTTATTATCTGAAGAGTGGAGAGAACCGTTTTCAGCTTTATGCCAATAATAAGCATTGAGTCACAACATTAACTGAGTTTCACTTGAAGTAAAACCACACACCAGTTTGATTTGCAAATTAATATCATACCAGGTTGTTGCATTCTTCAGCACCCTTATTAGACAGAAGCTGCTTATTTAAATTCGGGTGATTGTGTGCTGATGTAATTGCTGAAGCTCAAGGACTTTATTCCAGCATGACTACCTGTGGTGACAGTGGATTTAAACTGTGTTTTTCCAGGAACAATGACTGTGAACAATTCAAGCTGGCATACAAATTAAGATCTTCTTTCCTGCGGAACAAAATCCCAGTCTTTGATTGATTCTGACCCTTTAATAACCTCCCAGTTACTAAAGTAAAACTGCTTCTATTCCTTAATGAAGGAATGAAGAATAAAAAGACTTTAAGCACAACAAATTAGAAAGCAATACAAATAAATTTGCTAATGGGAGTGGAAAGTTTTGCAAGAGATCTATTGACAATGCATGATAATGGCAATGAATGCACAGCTGTGCAATTTCATAATGTTCAAAGCAGCCAGTACCAATCTGTCCTATACAGTACTAACAATTCTATCTTTTCAATAAATATTTTTAATAGGAAGCTATAGATTATTATATCTGTGCATATACGTTAGATTAGTCAGTACTGAAGACAAATCTGGAGCTTATCTAACAAAATAAATTACAATAACGTTCCAAAAACTAGTACACCCTAATTGATTTTATAAAAAATTATTAAATACAGATTTTTCTAAAAAAGAAAACATCTAGAGAAGCAAAAAAAAAAAAAAGGAAAAATTTAGTTGAAATTTTGTAGGTTGTAATTTATTTTGGCAATATTTTTCTTGATTATAATTGTATTATCTTTCAATTTCTAAATATGTTTGGGAACTAAAATAAATTTTTAATAAATATATCTGTTTAATAAATCTGTTTTGAATAAATGCACCAAATTCATTCATTGGATACAAATATTCAATTTCAAAATGGGGTGTACTCAATTATTCAGAGCACTGTACATGAACTACGCAAGTTATGGAAGGCCCAGCATTGCTCATGACAATCTCCCCACACCCCCCTCTTCAATCTGTTAGATCAGGGGTTCCCAAACTTTTCAGCCTGCGACCCCTAATATGACGATGCCAGTGACTCGCGACCCCCAATATCCTGGTTATGAATACATGCAATGTCACACACACACCAATACACCCAGGTGTATTCTTCGTTTAATGTCAGTGCTGTAAATGGGCCAGAAACTTTAACCTGGTGTTATAAAAATCAATCTGCTGCATCTGACGCTATTGCTGTGTCTTTAATATAATGTAATTACCACTGGGGTCGCAATCAAATAGAACTAGTAACTATAAGCTACCATAGTAACTATACAGTAATTATAAACGACTATATTTTTTCTCTTCTGTAGGTCATGGATAAAATATGGTCATTCCCATAAATTGTGCCTCTGTAGGAGTGCATCTGTGCCCCTTTACATAGTAAAACTGCTTTTTTGTTGTAAAAATTTTTAAAGATAAAATACATATGCAGCTGGAGGTTTGATGTTTGAAGGGTATATAAAGTATAAGCGTTCACTAACGTTATCAATTTTGATTTACTTTTTTGTGACAGCAAATACTAGGGAAAAAATGACTCCTTAGACATTTATCTTCATATAGTGCTATTTATTTTATATGAAATTATGAATACATTTTTTCTCCATGACTTGTCAAGATGGCGACACAGTTTCTCAGTGATTAGCACTATCGCCTTCCAGCAAAAGGTCGCTGGTTCGAGTCCTGGCTGGGTCAAATGGTGTTTCTGTGTAGAGTTTGCATGTTGTTCCAGTGTTTGCGTGGGTTTCCCACGGAAGCTTCGGTTTTCCCCACAGTTCAAAAATATGCACTATAGGTGTTTTGAATAAGGTAAATTAGTGTATGTGTATGCATGTGAGAGTGTACGAGTGTTTCACAATACTGGGTTGCAGCTGGAAGGGCATACACTGCGTTAAACATGTGCTAGATAAGTTAGCAGTTCATTCCGCTGTGGTGACCCCTGATAAATAAAGGGACCAAGCCATAGGAAAATGAATGGATCAATATTTCAATGAACATATCAAATTTAAATTTATAGCTGAATCTATTTTTCTTTTATTATGATACAAAAACATTACAGTGGACCACTAATTAAAATTTTTATAACAAAAGGTTCATGAAAGAAAAAGAAATGTTTAACCAATTACGGCCTATTTAATGATGACAATACTTATTATATTCATTTTTGTCTTGTGTGACCTATCTTGTGACCCGATCACGCGGTTTCAGACTCAATCGGAATCAGACAGTACTTCCTGATGAGAACTCGACTATATATGTATATATCTCATTAAATTTTAACACATCTATATTTATGAGGTGGCATAGAGTTAGACTTCTTTCTTGACTTCACTAAGAAACAACAACGTGTGCGGCATGACATCACTTTGTTGCAGAGACGCTATTGGTTAAATGCCGGCAAAGTAGAACACGGAAGCAGCTTGAAGCGGAAATCGCGAGTATGTCTGTGGTCAGGAGGTATTGTAAAGTTGATGATGACAACATTGCCAAAGCCAACTGTGAAATATGTAAACTTGGCATTGGAAGAGGTTGAAAGGAAAAGGCTACATTTAACACAACAATCCTGATAAGACACTTCAAAAACCACTGCAGAACCTCAATTTGAACTCTTTATGTATTATAAAAGTATCAGATTGGTGTTCGGTATCGGTAGATACTCAAAATCAAATGACTCAGACTTGAGGTCAAAAAAATCTGATTGGGATATCCCTAAATTGGTATGCACAAATCGTGGTGTTCAAAATCCTGATAGCTTGCTCAAATTTAAGCATTTAAAGCAGAGATGCAAAATTTGGGCATGTGGACCAAAGTTAGTGTATGGTAACCTTTGATTTGGCCCGCCATCCCATCTGACAACAGAGGGAGAATGATGGTTTCGAGATGGTCAATTCGACTTTCATGTGACCCTTTGTTTGTTTGTTTTATTGTTAATGTTTTATTTTTTCAGCTAAATGGTGTAAATTATTCAGAGTTTGTTTAAATGTACAGTACAGTTAAAGTCAGAATTATTAGCCCCCCTGTTTATTTTTTTCCCCAATTTTTGTTTAACTGAGAAGATTTTTTTTTCAACACATTTCTAAACATAATAGTTTTAATAACTCGTTTCTAATAGCTGATTTAATTTATCTTTTCCATGATGGCAGTAAATAATATTTGACTAGATATTTTTCAAGAAACTAAAAAAAAATGTTTAAGGGGGGCCAATAATTCTGCAATCAACTGTACAGGTATATTCTGTCACCCGAGAATGCAGAGACTTTGATGAGCAAATCAAGTCAAAGGCTACATGACTAGTGTATTTCAGCATTGACTGTGTTATACTATGTTAATACGATTTAAATGAATGTTTTCTGTTTATTTTGAAACACTCTGAATAATTAGGAAATTAACCATGACAACTTTAATGTAAAATTGTTTTATATATTTACATTCAGCCCATGGCTCTCAATGATATTTGGTTATTGGCCCTTCATACGAAAATGTTTGTGTACCCCTTAAAAGTGTCATTTAAACTTGTCAGCTGGAAAAAAATTTTAAACATTTGGAATATTTAAAAACCTTTATTAAATATGTTGATGTAAAATGTTAGGTTACCTAAAAAGGAATATTGAAAGAAGCAGATGCTGAAATGTTACCTGCAAAACGCCTTGTCCCTCCTTCTCTGGGCTGACTTGGGAAGACCTCCAGAGCATATTAGGTGCAATGCAAAGGGCCAAGTTTGTTGCTGTCATCTGATTTACCTCAGAGTGAGTGTGTATTCTGTGCAGCACTCCAAACAAGTGGCACAGCAAGGTAACATTCTCCTCCGGCAGCTGTGTGAGCAAACTAAACAAAGGCAAAAAAACAATACAGTTTTTACACAGGCAGTCGAATGCAACCTGCTAAGCAGAATCACAAAACAAATACTTTTTTCTGTTAGTGCTGTTTGTCTGTCCTCTAGTAGATATGAGGAATGCATTCCTGTAATAAATACATACACACAGAGAGATATAGAGAGATTCAGTTCACCAGCTCATTACTTGAGAGCTCCATCAACTGAAACGTGTGACAGATAAGATAAGCTTACAAAATGTGCACAGCTGTGGGTCTCCAGGACTGATATTGATAACCACAGATTTTTTTTAAATAGTAAGCAACTGCACTGAGATTATGCACTTTATACATATTATGTAGATTATGCACTGAGATATGGTTTCACAAGTACATCAAACAGTACATCAAATGTAAAAAACCTGCACAGCAGAACACATATTATATTATTACTTCGCCTCCAGCTAACTGCCCGACTAGCAACATCTCATGAGACCAGAATATCTGTAATAATTTTTTGAATAATACTCTTTGTTTGTTTAGCACCCCCAGGCAAACTATCCATATATTAATGCTGTTTTCTTTTTCAGTTTTACTAAACACTAAATTCTCTCACTAAATTAATGTACATTTTGATGATAAATACAAACCCAGTTAATAATAAAATGAATGATAAGATGAATCTGTTTTTTAAAGTTAAAAAATCAAATTCAATAAATCTTTGAGTAATAAATTATGTCCATGTTATACAGAGCATCAAGAAGTATTCATAGTGCTTCACTTTTATTTAAGCTGAGTGATAGGGGGAGAAGGGCCTTAGTCAGGGAGGTGATCAATAACCCGATGGTCACTCTGTATAAGCTCCAGCGTTCTTCTGTGGACAGTGGAGAAACTTACAGAAGTGCAGCAATCCACCAATCAGGCCTGTATGGTTGCTAAAAAGCATCTGAAGGACTCTCAGACCATGAAAAACTAAATTCTCTGGTCTGATGAAACTAAAATGAAACTCTTTGGAATAACCAGGGTAATACCATTCCTACAGTGAAGCATTGTGGTGGCAGCATCATGCTTTGAGGATGTTTTTTAGTAGCAAGTACTGGAAGACTAGTCAGGATAGAGGGAAAGATGAATGCAGCAATGTATAGAGACATCCTGAATGAAAACCTGCTTCGGAGTGCTCTTAACCTAAGACTGGATCAACGGTTCATCTTCCAGCAGGACAACTACCTAAAGCATACCACTAAAATATCAAGTGGCTTCACAACAACTCTGTGAATGTCCTTGAGTGGCTCAGCCAGAGCCCAGACCTAAATCATATTGAACATCTCTGGAGAAATCTGAAAATGGCTGTACACTGTCGCCTCCCATTCAACCTGATAGAGCTTGAGAGGTGCTGCAAAGAGAAATGGACAAAAAATTCCTAAAGACAGGTGTACCAAGCTTGAATAATCAAAAAGACTTGAGGCTGCAATTGCTGCCAAAGGTGCATCAACAAAGTATCGAGCAAAGGCTGTTAATACTGATGTACAAGTGATTTTTTTCAGGCTTTCTTTTTTTTTTTTATAAAAAAAAATGTGGAAAAAGTGAAGCGCTATAAACACTTTCTGGATGCACTGTATTTCAGTAGATTTAACACTTTTTAGTGCATAAAATTTAGCTTTTGCGATTTAAGACATTTTATAACTTTTTAAGACCCTGCGGATATCCTGGACTTACAAACTTTTAATAAGAGTTGACCCTTCTATGTTAAATTGTTTTCAAATACTAGGAAAAAACAGCTTTAAATGTCCTCTAAGCAAGCACAGACTATAAACATTGAAGGCATGAAGACATTAATAAAAAAAGCCCCAGTTCAAATCAACAGAATTCAGTCAGGATTCAGATGGACCTGAAAATTATCATATCAATTAAAGTGCTCCAGCTGAGCATTAATGCTGCTGTGCTCCCAAGAAACATTTAATAACACTTTGATGTTCTTTCAGTTGATCAACACATTAACTCTCTTCAATAACTCACAAGTTATAATTAACACTTTAGTTCAAAGCTTAATCGTAAACTACATCTTCGCCTCATCAGGTAGATGCATGTGCTGCTGACAGATCAACTACTTGCACTGTTTAATGTGTTTTAAATATGGTGTTATCCTCAGTGAGTACACAAAGTATCTATTTGTACATTTTATATAATCAAGAAAATATGCGATTTTGCTATTTTATATGTAGAATTTTAAACCTATGAGTACAGTAGGTGTATTTGTATGATGGCAGTTACTGCAAAGTTATCATTTATTTTATTTGTTTATTTGGCAGGGACAGTGTACTTTAATTAGTATTGCTGCAAATGCACCAGAATTGGCCAGAAGGCATTTTTATTTGTTGTCTCTGGACAGATGTTTGCATATATCATACTCTAGCTACACACACAAAAGTTGCACGGTTGCTTTCACTTGGTTTCATTTGAACACTGTTTCAAGGACCGCACTAGGTCATATAAAAAGCAATTCAATTGAATTCAAATATAAAAATAAGAAAATACTATGCTAATTACTGTGCTCTTTTTTTATGGATAAATAATTTAATTAGTCCTGGCACTGTGGCTTGTGCCGTTACAAAAGATGTTATATATTCTTTGGAGTTCTATAAAAACATTATTTTAATAAAAGCTTTATACATACAGTGTGTGTGTGTGTGTGTGTGTTGGCGCGGGGAGGGGGGGGGGTGGTTGGGGGGATTCAACATGTCCTGAGAATAAAGAAAAAAACCCAAACAGACTTTAAGATATAACGAAACAAAACAAAATTGTTATGTTTAATAACAATGGAATGACACAAGGAGAAAGTACTGAACTACTGAAATGTATTTAATACTTTATATAAAAGGCTTTTTTGTTGATGGCAGCTCCTAGGTTCAAGACACCCTTGAGCACTTTTTGAAAAAAAAAAAAAAAGTGTTGAGCATCAGTTAGGACAAAGTTAGTACCTGTCAGCTTTAATTGTGGTGAAAACTGGATAACTTTGAGCTTTTGTCAGCTAATTTCATCTTCATTTAAAATAATTTTTGGGGTGCGATCAAAATCAGTTACGTAGCACAAATCTGCTTGTCGAGTGATGGCACGTCAGTTTCTCATTGTTATTCATAGCGGAGTTGTCTTAGAAGAAGACCCTTCTTCTTAATTATTCATGAGTCTGTGTTTGCCTATGTTTAAAATCATACATATTACCACTGGGTTTAAGGTTGGAATAGACAGCCCAAGAGACCTGGTGCACTGCTATTCACTGTGTCTGCATTCAGACCCGGGGATTGAAGAGAAGTCCTCCTCATTTAGTGCTTATATAAACATGATTATCTTTATATTGATATAAGAAATTGGATGTGTGTATATTAAATTACGAATGACAAATGTAGCATTAAATGACTGTTCATTTCTTTATATTTTAACTTTGCAAACTATAAAATCAGGGCGATCATATCCTGAAGCAGTGAATATTAATTTATACTAACAAAGGCAGAGAGTTGCTGAATAACTACTGAGAGATTTCAGCTGCTGTCTGGGCTTTCAATGCCTTTTTACACCTCCCTTTCTTCATGTGTTCAATACTTTTTTCCAGTGTCGTTTTTTTATAACACATAACTTCATTTGTAAACTAATTAATGTTGTGTTCTTTGCATAATGTATATGGATTTCTTTGGTTGTTACCAACATCTGGTGAAAAAGTCAACAGCACATTTAGAAATATGAAAAAAAAGGTGACTTGTTAAATGTTTATTTCCCTCACTATATAGTGTGCTTGTATGTACAAACATATGTAGATGTGTACATTTGGGTACTGTTCTCACCTTCTGACTCTGTTAAGCCTTTCCTGTTGATCTTCAGTCTGCAGCACTTCCATCCAGTCCTCATATAATTCACAGCACAAAACACCACCAGGCAGCTTTCGCAAGAATTCCTATGCACGTAATTTAATAAAGAATGAAAAGCCTAATGAATACATTTTTCAACATGCTGTAGGCACAGAGTATTCTCAAACCACTGAACTTATAAGAAGCTCACGAGTGAAGATAAGAAACAATCTGTGTGAAATTTTCTACAGAGTGTATCACCATGTAGCTGAAAGGATTGTGTTCTCACTGTAATTAGAGATGCAGAGACGAATACTGATTGCTCATGCATTGAAATACTTTGGCCAGAATTCATTCTTTCCTTCAGGATCCTACAGTTTTTGGCATTTGCTGAACGACGGAAGATTCCACAGGTTTCTGGACCCTCGCAGAACAGCAGATAAAGCAGTTCCTACGTTCACACACACACGGACAAAATGATTAAGCCTGTAATAGACAGATGCTCAACTTGACTTGTGTTGAGCAACGTGACCATGAAATTAATGATAATTTTAAAACAGAATAATAATGACCAATTTATGATGCAACTGTAACCACCTTTGATAGTGGTTCTCGCTGGGGAATAAGCCATTAAGCATTCGACCCCATCTTGAAAGGGTCAAATATGAAACCAGCTATGCTCTGCACTGGCAGCTGATATTAATTATATAGCCAACATATTTATGATGCTATAAGAACAGAGGTTCCAAAATTATCTACATATTTTTTATAAAGCTTTGAACAAACTGGCTTCTATTTTAGATCAGATTTTACACCATGTACACGATATGCCATGCTTGAATTAAAGTGATATTTAACCCATATTTAAACACTTTTTCAATGTTAACTCAAACTCAAGTCAAGTGCTTCTAAACTTTAATGAATTTAGATCTTCTGGTTAACACAAATGAAGATATTCTGAAGAATGCTGACAGAAAATAGACACCTACACACATAGTAGGAACAAATAAACCTCTGGGGAAGTCAACGGCTAGCAGTTTTCATCATTCTGCATTATATTTTCCTTTGTGCTCAATAGAGGAAAGAAACTGGTGAGGTTTGAACAAGTGAATGATGACAGAAATACTTTGATGTATTAAAACATTAGTGTGTGTGTCTTGTTTAGACTAAAACAAGAAGGTCTGGAGCCAATGCAATCCTTACCATGATTGGCTTAGGCAAATTTCCATCAGAACAGATGGAGGAAAGAGACTGTCCGAATAGCTTGTGAGAGGCAGTTTGACCATCGGACTGATTGTAATGTCCTCTTCTCAAAGCCCAATCAATCAGAGACCTCTTTCTTTTGTGTTTCAGCAACGCACCTGTCAATCATACACAATAGACTAATCATTGCATTACTGGAAGAAAACACTGTTACGTAAAATAAATCTCTTGTTGAATTATGCAAACAAAAAGAAAATTGTGTCCATCTTCTATTAAATTCCTTAAAATTCTACCACTTAGGCTTCTCAAGTCTCATCTATTTAGCTTAAACCAATATGTCTGATAAAATTCTTTGATGTCCCTAATTTTCTTGCAGTGCCATTGGGTAAGTCCACTTTTTTCTTAGCTAGTACACTGTGCTTTGATTACAAGGCATCCTCACTTTAGTGAAGTTCAGAAATAAATCACATCAAATCAAGTCGCACTACAAATAATGTAAAAATAAATGTCCCTCAGTTGGACTGAGTGTGCTGTAAATTTCCCTCATGTTTTTAATTTTATAATAGCATAATGTTTGATACTACAGCCTTATCCTAAAATGGATTCACCTATTATTTCCTTAAAAAAACAATCATGACAATATGACAGATATTAGTTGGAAACCTTTGCACATTTATGTCTAAAAAAAAAAAGAAAAATAGCAAGAATATAATAGCAGAAATAATTGCACCCTTGGGACGTTATTCAAAGTGTTGTTGAATGGCTTTACTTTTTCTCCTTTTCTTTTGGTCTTCATATGGACAACCTGCTGTCGGAAGGTTCCTGCCACTTCTGTACTGCTCAACATTTTGGAAAATTAGTAAATACCTGGGCCACCAGTTAATGGGACAGTTCACTCCAAAATAAAAATTCTATCATTCACTCAAACTTCACTTATCTCAACCTGCTTCACCTTCTTTCTTCTACTGAACACAAAAGAAGATAGTTTGAAGAATGTTCAAAACCTGTAACCATTGACTTCCATAGTAAATTTTGAACATTCTTCAAACATGTTCTATGTATGTTCAGAAGAAGAAAGAAAGTCAAGCAGTTTTGTAAACAATTGAAGGAGAGTAAATGGTAAAGGAAAATGTTGATGTTTTGGGGGAACTATCCCTTTAAAAAGGGTTAGTCAAATAATTAAGGAAATTACCATCAGGTGCTAGATTTACACCAATAACTAGGCATCTAAGGGACTGTTTACAACATGTCGTTTCATGCATTTTATCTGAACAGACTGCTACAGTATCTGATTTGTGAAAACCATTCCATTTGCATTTGGCCACATAAAAGTGTCTCTGCTAAACCCCATCTCCAAATCCTGCGCTTCAGTGTCATATAAAATTAACAAGGTTACACCAGCTAAAGCAACAGATAAACTGGATTTTATCTAATTATCATTTTCAGAATTGTAAGCTACTGTACATATCTTACGTGGCATACAAATGACTTTATATGTAGGCTACATGAAGCTTTGCACTTCACATGTTTCAGTAAAACATCATCACAAGCATGCTATCACGTAAAGAACCACTTTAAAGTGCAAAGAACCATTTTTACAATAAAAATGTTCCATGGATGATAAAGGTTCTTCAAAGAACAATCTACACCAACAAAGAACCTTTATTTTTTAGTGTGTACAAGACAGACTCTGCGATTACTATCATTATAGGCTAAATGATTGGCTAAGTCTTGGGGTTATACTAGATGGTATGCTTTCGTTTAATTTACATATTAGTAATATTTCACAATCTGCTTTGTTGAACTTACATGACATTGCAAGACCCTTCACTATCCATAAAGGATTGATTATTGCAATTCCCTTCTATCTGGTATCCCTCTTAACAAACTTCACAGATTACAGTTAATCCAGAACTCAGCAGTTAGGATAGTCACCCGCTTGCGTGCTTCCGAACACATAACTCCAATTCTCTTTCACTTGCATTGGATTCCTGTTCTTGATCCTGTACAATATAAAATTATTTTATTAACTTACAAAGCTCTTCACAACCTGGCCATCGATTACCTCTCTGATCTTCTTCACTGGTACACTCCTACAATTAATTTGTGTACTGTATATCCTACTCTCCCAAAAACAAAACCTTTTGTCTATGTAATCAAAAAATGCCGTTATTTCTTTAATTTCCCCTCTACATTAACATTGTGTTTTTATCATTTATTGATTTATGACTGCTCAAAAATAAAAGACAAAAGGAAATAAGCCCCAACATGTAACACGCTGGTCCTACTGCACCCAAACCGGTCTGAGCTGGGATCGAACTGGCGATTCCTTGTAAGGGATTTGGTTGCTCTAACAAGGGGCTAAAGACCATGACCTCTAGCGACTTTTGTTAGAACACTTTTTGCGGTCAGAGGAGTTAGGTATACCTGCATAGGACTTCACATATCATTCTCCACTTTAAGGATTTGCAGTACCTTATCCAACACAATCTCAAGCCAATTTGTAACTTTTTGATTTAAAGACTAATTTTTATTAATTTGGACAATCTCATTCATATGTTTTAGTAAGATTTGATCTGTGCCCATTAACAGTGGCGTTTAGGGATGAGGTTTGGTGTCATGCCTCCTTTTAAAAATCACACATTTTCATAAGACTGAAATTGTATGTATTTGTATGAATTAGCCACTAAAATGACAAAATGCAAAATAGTTAGGTTTTTTCATGAGATTAGGCTGACCTTATCATATGTCTGCTTATGAAACTTATGAAAAATAGAAGAAAAAAATCTGAGAAACAATTTCATGACATTTGCAGAGAGAGAAATGCCATTACCTTTATGCGTGTAGGTATGTTAATTAATGCTTAAGAGAATTTTTACAAAGAGGCACTTTTAGTACCTACAATTAAGGTTAACAATCTTTAGGGCACATGGCATTTTCAGGGAAATGTCAAATTCCAAACAAAAAAAAGTGCAAATATCTTAATGTTTCAAAGTGCTACACTCAATCAGACAATGCAAAGCTTCAAAATAAATCTAACACAAATACAGATTAACATATATACAGATTTAAGAAGACATCCTTTACCATAGCGCTTTATCTGATGATGATTGGTTTTTTTAACATGAATGTGAGAAATGCAGTTTTCTCGGTTGCACATAAAGGAAAAAAATGGATGTTGAGTTCAATAGTTCTTAAAATACTAAAACGCAAGTCAACTATAAGCACAGACCTGAAGACAACCACCTGACTCAACATTCTCCTTGAAAACCTTTGTGTGTGTAAGATTACTGTCGTTCTCCTCCAGGCCTACATCTCTCACTGCACTGTAAACATTCAAGGATAAGAAGATCCCATTCCGCTTTGCACTGCCGTCAAGGTAAATCATGAAAAGTTTCAAGCATATCAGTTGGCCACTAGCTAGAGCATAAACGGCAGCTTGAGATTTTGTATGTTTTCTTGTTCATTAAAAGAAAAAAATTAAATAAATTTATATATAATTTTTTAATTTGTACTATTAATCAACAAGGAAACATACAAAATCTTAAGCTGTCATTGTTTTTTTTTTAAACTCATTGTTTTTATTAAAAGACCTACATGACTACTCTAGTCTATATGCTTTGTATTCAAGCCAGTGCAAATAGCTAAAAAAAAACATTTACATTTAGTTTTTGGAGATTAATTCAATAACAATAGTTTTGCTGTTGTAAGTGTGTTTTGCGCTGGTATCTAAGCTGGATTAGGCCTGTCATTGATTAATTAACATGACAGCAAAAGCATCAGTAGGTGGCAGTCTTGTCTAAATGAGTCATTTTGAGTATTTGAATAATTTAAGTAACTAAGACCCAATCCCAATTCTAGCCCTCAGCTCCTCCCCTTACCCCTACCTGTCGTTTTACATGTTCGCATGAAAGAATAGGGGGTTTTCTCTTTAGCTTGGAGGCATATGGGTAAGGGGAACAGCCATAAAGCCCTTCAAACTGAGATTTTTCAGCACCACATTACAAATGAATGGGTATGAGATTTTTTTTTTTTTTTTTTGACTACAGCAGCAACAAAACTGCAAAACTGAGCAAGGAGACGCACAAATACAAAAAATGTGCATTAATAAGATTTTTTTATATAAACAAACATCTGATTTGTTACATGTGTTAAGGTGTTACGGTCATGATCTTTAAAGATCATTCCTCTTTTAAACAAAAAACCTGCTAAATTTTGCTAACAACAGTCCCTTCATAGCCGATGCAAAATATTAGAAAACATATTTTAAATTCAGCTTAGCAGGCACACAATATTATAAGATGTTAATATTAGGTTAGATTTAAGTCGTGATGTCAGGTGAAAAAAATTCAATGTCTAGCCAGTGTCTAACAACAATGTTATTTTGGTGTCCATTAACAGTGTCAAATAATGTTGATAATTGGTTGATTTTAGTTTGTGTTGGAAAGAGACCAAAATCCAACATCAAGCCAATGTCTTAAACCAACGTCATATTGATGTCAAATACTGACATTTATCTGTCAGGTATGACAACCAAAATCCAACGTTTGATAGACGTCATAGTGGTAACGTCCACACAACATCAAGCAGTAACATCATTAGAAGATGATATTCAATTGATTTTACGTTGGACATTGACGTCGGCCTGACATTAGGTTCTGACGTCAACCCGATTTTCATTTGCAAAAAAAATGTAACGTGCCCACGATGTTGGGTTATTGAGGTTCTGTGCCTGCTGGGAGTAACCTAACCTGATGACTTGACAGAATAGGCAAGTCTATCAGAAAAGTCTGGTGGCTGTGAAAACCCTTTTTACATAATATCTGGAAGAGTATGTTGTTTTCTTGTGGTACCATCCATGAAAATGAGCACTGTAAATACAAAGTATAGTTTTGTGCATCTCGCCAAACCCAGAAGTTCAAAAGGTGAATGCACCTCACTGCCTTTGGTTCTGATTTTTATGTTACTAGGCAACAACTGTATCAATAGCATTGGTGCTGGAGTTCGTGATGTCTAAAACGTGATGTTTTTTTATACAGAACGCTCTCACAGTGCATTTAAAGTTCAACTTCCTTATTAATGAATAAAAATGCTTTGTCTGCAGCACTCGCAACCTGCGCTACTTACAATTGTAGAAGTTACATGTGTAGTAGTGCTGTCCCGTTTCTTAGGAGGATATTTCTACCCCTACACCTTCAGACTATGTTTCAAGGGCCAAGGGAAAGGCAAAGGGGTAGGCGTAGGTGTAGACAGATGGGTATAAAATAGAATGAGGTCTTAATGAGAATAATCGATTTGTTTAAAAGCATACTCATTCAAAAACAACACATTGGAGATGCATAAATGTTTTATAAATGAATAGCCATCTCATTTTTTGTTGATGGAACATACAAACTACTATTTAATTAAATCAGAAATCTAACTAAATCATTATTAATTTATTATTTTTGGAACTGTTCAGTAAATTAGTATCTGTACAACAGCCTGCCTTCTCCAGGAGATGTACAAGAGAGACATGCAATGAAATGTATGACAAAACTATCCTAAGTAAAGTATTTTAAATTTGCAGAAATAGACACCACCCTCTAGTGGATTAATTATCTGAAACGTGAACAAAATGTACCAAGAGCAACATTTTTTACAATTTGTAAAAATGTAAACTAAGGCACATATTTCTAGTAAGTCTCGGCTAAAGTTTGCAGTGCTTGTTTGCTGATATTCTGGAAAACAGGACTCTTGCTTTGTGATGTTACTATATCAGATCTCACTCACTCATTCCCTCACACACTTAATATTATTTTCTGCTTTATCTGAGGTAGCACACTTACCACAGCACTTTTTAAAATCCAGTTTAGTTATTCTGCATGTCCTTGGACTGTGGGGGAGAAATGCGAACGTTGGAATTTTATGCTTGAAGTACTACCCTCTGAGCGACCGTGCCGCTTTTATATTAGATATTACAGATATAAAAACACAAATCCAGAATTGCAGGGGCTTTTTAAACTGTATTCTAAATAGACTCACCCTGCAATGAATGCTTGAGATTTTTGTTTGTTGCCATACTAATAATGCCATCTTCTCGCTCATCATTAAAACATCAAGTACAGATAATACAGGGCTCCCTCTGCCCTTGCACACTGACTCTGCAGACCTACAGACCTTAGCAGAAACCTCGGTATAATGAAGCTTTTCATCAGTCACAAAGCTCTACATGTCCCCTGACCCTTGCAATTGATGAAATATTCAGGCTTCAGCTACCAATAAGATTACCACAGCTCAATTTGACATATTTCCATTTCACAGAACTCCACAATAGAGAAAATGCAGTGAAAGTCACACTGGCCTGACACACAGCCACACACAGTCAAGAAAACCCTTAGAAAAGGCACTACCCTTGCTATGCTTTTAATGATTTTTTTGTACCGAATAGGCCATGTGTGTGCTCTGTTGATGTAAAGTGCACTCACCCCTAGGAGTATGTGTTCTGGTTTTTAGGGTGAAGTGAGGAGTCTTGGGAGAGGCATCTGTCAGCTGGCCAGAAATAAAGGCCTCCTGCAGGGGCTCGCTGGGCATGTTCAAATGGTCTTGCTGACTTCTCAAAGAGTGATAGAGGATGAAGAATGGGAGCTCATGGCCTGGGAGAGAAAAGAAATGAGACAGGAAATTGGTATCTTGGGTTGCAGGAAAAGTGCACGGGCCAAAAAGCATACTATTGTGCTTATTTTTTTTGCCAACATACAGTATTTCTTTTTCTATAAGTGCTTGCGTATGTGCCCTCTTTTGAGGGTAGGAATTACCTTACCATTTACTCATGAAAAACTGTGTCGTGTTCGTAAATTAAAAACCACCACCTGTCCGCTTGATCCTCTTCCTATGACACTGATTACTAATATTATTCCCACCTCACTGGATTCTGGATCTGTCCAATCTTCACTTAGGGTGTACTCACACTAGGCACGGTTGTCTTGGTCTATGCTCAGGTGAGATTGTCACTCCTCCTCCTCCTCGACCCGCACTCACATTGCATTTTTTGCCTTCCCAGCCTGAGCATGCTTACATCATCTATGATGTGGCAGTTCATTTTAACAGAAGAGAAGCACTCTTGCTCCATACAATGGAGATTGCTTTAGTTATATTGTTTTGTATTATTTCAAGTCGTTTTATATGCAGTGACACAAAATCAGTTAAATCTTTTGCTGAACAGATCCACCACTTATGATGCTCATAAATATTCATGAAAGTCATCATGCTGCAGGTATTAGGAGGTTTGCTAAAGGTGGCAGCTGTTGCGCAGCGAGGGGTTTAGGGGTGTCAGAATTAATTGCTTCTTTTTTTCACCGTGATGCAGATGTAAACATTTCAGTATTGGTTCAGTAGTAATCATAACCGGTTACCTCATTAATAACATATACGTTATAGGGCGGTAGCTTACTATGGCAAGGGAGGAGACAGCTAGTAATTGAAAGCTCCAACTACTTAAAAAGCAGATAACTGTACACAAATTACTGCCTGTGAGTTTCCTGGACAGTCTTTCACTGACAGGCAAGTACATCAGAACCCACAGTCCAAAGACATACGGTACAGGTGAATTGGGTAGGCTAAATTGTCCATAGTGTAAGAGTGTGTGTGAATGAGTGTGTGTGGATATTTCTCAGAGATGCGTTGCGGCTGGAATTGCATCCGCTGCAGCAAAAAAAGTGCTGGACAAGTTGGCAGTTCATTCCGCTGTGGCAATCCCAGATTAATAAAGGGACTAAGCCGACAAGAAAATGAATGAATGAATTGTGTTGCTAAGTAAAATATCAAATTGTTAATTGAAAGCATCATCAATGCACCATTATGCACCGAGATATCAAATTAGACCCAATGAATGCAGTGATAATCCTAACCGAATCTTGAGACTAGTGTAGGTACACATGTAAACGGGGTTTGTATCTTTAATAAACTATGACAGTTTACGATATTGAAAAGTAAGAATGATTAATAAATGCATACGAAACAGTCCCTGAAAAATTACATTGGTCTACAGTTTCGCGCCCAGGCGTGCTTTGCTCTTACAATATAAGCATACCATGCCAAAGCCCAACTAAACCATGCCCTGGCATATCTCTTTGAAATGGGCCGTGTCTGAACCATGACTGAGCCAGATTCAAGAGCACTCACACTTTTCAAACCAATTGAGAAATGGGGGTCAAATGTGCCTGGGCACGGTTCGTATAGCCTAGTGTGAGTACACCCTTATAGAAAAATTGCTGTAATCGAATGTCATTCAACCGCACTAGTCAAGACTAAAGCCAATGTGAAGATGCTGGACCTTATGCCTAATTCAGACTGCGTGATTTTAGCCCCGATTTTGGCTCGCGGACAGGTTTTGAGAAATCGCCGACAAATGCCTGAAATCACAGGCAAATTGCTGCTCGTGCACGTGAGTGACAATCACACAGTATGAACTTTCAAAGATGCGATCTGAGAAAATCGCCAATGAGTCGCCGATGCCTGTGAGATATTTGGCATGCTAAATATCTGGAGCTGTCGGCGATTCAAATCATGCCGTGTGAGTTTTGACTGAAAATAACATCAGCGATCACCTACAGCCATTGAGAGAGCAGCTTTCACTTGTGTGTGCATGTGTGTATAACGTTAACTGCTGCAGACCAGCGGGAGGCTGGGGGAGAAGTTAAAAGCGCTTTTTTTCGGTTTATTTGGACCCACGAAATAGAGAAAAAACTAGTTGAGGTTTGACAGGACTCAGGAGCAACTGTGTCTGTTTGACGTTTCATACAGAAAGAAATTAGTTTATTATTAACGTTGAGGAGAAATGGCTAATTCCCTTTAAACCCAGGTGAGCAAACATGTACATTTTCTACCCCGTTAAAGGCTTCTTTCTCATTATGTAGTTAATAACAAGAGATATACTATGTGTTTTCGGCTGTGAGACGTAGTTTGGACGAAGTTGTCAGCGATTCTTCCTATAGTAAAGTCATGCAATGTGAATGTCCCTGTCGCCGATTCATCTTGCAGTGTAAACAAAGCAGCGACGAAACGCAAGCCCAGATAGTCATGCAGTGTGAAAACATCTGACACGACTACTTTAAAAATCATGCAGTCTGAACTCGGCATAAGCGCAGTGTACAGATGTAGTAATGGGCAAACAAAGAAAACAAAGCATAAAAACAGAACATTTGATAGGTAAGATTTAGATTTAAGAATTTTTGTATATTACAAACTTCTGTGCTCAAATAACATTATTAATGATAATACAGTCACTTACTGCATTCACCACAAGCCAAAGTAGCACCAACTCACACTAAACACTCGGCTTATGCTAGTTTTGTTGAATAAAAGCAGCAAACAATGTAAATGGAATACGACAACAAGATGCTGGAGTGCTAGAAGCTTGTATTATTGTCCGTTAAGTAAACGAGTCGTTCATAACGGAGATTCATTCACAAACGAATCGCTCCCTCTGCTAGAATGAGAAGTGAAATCAGGAGAGAAGTGTGTGTTTCAGAACACAGATTAGATCAAATTTACAAGGGGGGAGGATAATACATTTCTATGCACACAAACATATGCTTTTTGTCAGCAATGCCCGTGCAGTCACTTAGCCATCGATTTAGAAAAGTGATGTAAAACTAAACTTTTCGTAATTAAAAAAAATATATTTGCATACTGACCACCGGGTCTGACTCTGGATGGCCACAGTCCTCTACTGGACCTTGGTTCCACATTAATTTCAAAGGAGTGCTACTTGGCACAAAAATAGCAGCTCTATCGATGCATTCCTTTCAATAGACAACAATAGCGTAGACAATATGTAATGTAAATATCTATATAATCACCTAAATAAACCTGAAGCTGATTCATCTAGTTTGTCTACCAATTACAGACCCATTTTCAACCTGTCGTTCATTTTAAAAGCTGACACTAGTACACAATCTATTCATAAATGCAATGCACACTGACCACCTACGTTATCTACATTGTAAAGTGTTGTAGAATCAACTAAAGGTGACTTAGACCCATGGATTGATGCTGAAAATCCAACTCGAACCTTGAATTAATCGAGGCAGTAAAGACCAGACTGTGCGTGAATGTTTGCAGCTGGCATTTGTACAGAATTGTCTCAAGGTCGCCCAGTGCAATATAGAGAAAAAACAAGACAGACAAAGGGATTTCAAGTTCAACAGAGTTTTCTAAAGCTAAACCTCTGTTATTTAAAATGAAGCCTCTCATATCCTGTTGTCTCGTAGAGTAAAGCTTACTTGCATACATAAGACCTGGGGGACTGTGCAAATGCAGACAGTATTTCAGGAGAAAATCCTATACATGGTTTTGTGACTCTCGTTGTAATCAAGTTTGTTTCTATCATGCCTGGGCTTTCATCACAGAGCTGTCAATGTGTGGAGAGAAAAAAAAAAAGAGTTTCATCGTTCATAGCTGAGAATATTTAATGACTGAATCATCGCCCTTGGTGGAGTTCAACCAGTTCTTGGTATAAAAAACAAGTAGTGTATAAAAGTGCGAATTTATATCTGAGTGATACTTGAGTACACCCAAAATAAAAGGTAAAATATTTAAGTCACTTGCAAGAACATAGGGAATGCTTAAGGTTATACCAGAATCTTAAGTCTTAAGTAAAAAAGAATATATCCTAATATAAAATTTTAAACAGAAATATCTCACATTCCCGGTTGTGGAAGAATATTCTCTTCATTATGCATGACATCTGTAGCGGAAACTAGATTAATAGTTAATTCTAGTTCTTTTAAAGTTGGTGAAGCTTTTTTAGGCAATAACAGCAACTGAGAGGTGCACTGAAAAAAAATAATAAATAAAAAGGATTTCACAAAACTGTCAATTTTTAACAATCAAAGCAAGGTTTGTCAGGGGGTTATTTTACCAAAACACTATGATGCGTTTAACTCATGATTTACATAAGTATGCTTCAAAAAAAAAAAGTTTTTCTTAGATTAGACTTTTTGCTGACGTTTTGTTTAGGCATCTTATTCAAGCTATTAAAGTTGCACGCAAAAACAGCAGTTTCTTCTCAGTACTCTTATTTTAATAATAATCCTTTATTATTTATTTTCTATAATGAGGTGTAGCGAAATAAAAATACGTACTGCAAAATTTCAATGGTAACACTTTATTTTGATGGTCTATCAAAATATTAGTAGACTGTCTACTTAATATCTTTTGATTCTGCTCCTTCAACAGACATTTAACGAACTATAAGAAACTTTGCAAGTACACGTTGACTTACACTAACCCTAAGCCCAACCTAAAAGTCTAGTTTTAATCTACTGAGAATTAGTTGTAATGTAGATGCAATGTAACTTAAATTAAACAAACGGACCATCAAAATAAAGTGTGACCATTTCAACTAAATGTAATATGTTTATGCCTCTCTTGAGTTTTCCTCTTTATAAAAAGTTAACTTAAAATATTTCCTTTAAAAATCATTGGGCTGTACTAATTTTTGCACTGTGAACTTTGCACTGTGAACTGTTAAATTAGTTACAGTTTTGTCTTTGGTACTGACTAATTTAATCAAATGTATCTATATGTAATGAGTAAAAATACTCATTTATGCTGGCCACTTTATGACACCTAATCATTTTGGCAAATGGGGACATTCCACCCTAGAGCACTTCAGACTGTTAAACGGAATTGTATTTACTATGAACTGCAATTTATAGAGGTGAAATTTGAAATGTATTTATTAAACAGGAACAATGCTCATTAATCAACGTTAAAACTGATAATAAGCCAGAGTTAGCCACAATGGCTAATTTTTATCTGTTGCCCCCTGCCAGATTTTAAAAGGCAACCTAAAATCCAAAACACACATTTTTACGCAATAACAGTAAAAATACATACGACAAAAAAATTAAACATATAAGAATTTCATAAAAAGTTAGAGAAAAGAATTACACATGATTACAAACTCCATTTGCTTGTAGCAATTTTCCTAACTTTAAAATTAAATGTTGAACAATTTGTAATACCTCTTAAATCAATAGGAATAGAAATGACTGGCTCTTACTGAAGAGACTGACCGTTCAAAAGTCGTACATCTAAACTGCACAGCACTGTCCTCTGGTAATAGATTGTGTTGCTCGACCATTGTTATTTTGGTGTGTCACAAACTCACATAATGGAGGTGAAGCATATCCATTGAAATTTTTAAAAATCATACAAGCATCAGCGGCGAGGCAGTGGCGCAGTAGGTAGTGCTGTTGCCTCACAGCAAGAAGGTCGCTGGTTCGAACCTCAGTTCAGCTGGCGTTTCTGTGTGGAGTTTGCATGTTCTCCCTGCCTTTGCGTGGGTTTCCTCCGGGTGCTCCGGTTTCCCCCACAGTCCAAAGACATGCGGTACAGCTGAATTGGGTAAGCTAAATTGTCAGTAGTGTATGAGTGTGTGTGTATGTTTCCCAGAGATAGGTTGCGGCTGGAAGGACATCCGCTGCGTAAAAATTTGCTGGATAAGTTGGATAAGTTGGATAGTTGTGACCAACTAGTACGACAATATGTAATATGAGGAAAAAAAATCAGCTTTTAGTTTTTTCATGTTTTTTTAATGTTTTTGTTCATCAAGGTGGTGTTTATTAAATGTTAATAAAAACAGTTAAATGGTTAAATATTTATTACAAATTTAAATAACTGCTTTTTCATTGTATGTAGTTTTAAATGAAATCATTACTCCAGTCATTATTGCATTTTTGCTACTGTATTACCATTAACAACAACAACAACAACAACAACAACAACAACAACAATAATAATAATAATAATAATAATAATAATAATAATAAACAGAATGATTTCTGAAGAATAATGTGACAAAGGATGAAGCTAAAAATTCATCATTGAAATCACTGGAATAAATTATTAAATTAAATTAAATCAGTTATTTTGTAGTGCACTAACATTTCTCAATTTTACAATTTGTACTGTATTTTTTGATTGAGTAAATGCAGCCTCGGTGAGCAGAAGCTAATTTTAAATTTTAAATTTTAAATTTTAAATCTTCAACCAAAAACCATACTGACACCATGCATTTTTTAAAGTTGGAAAAGGTTAGATGCTCAGGAAAAACTTTTTTTTTTTTAAAGTGGCAATGTTTTATAACTTACTTTATCTCTCTTAACATCTTGCCTTTCATTTAATAGATGCACTTTCCTTCCTTTTTAATTTATTTATTTCATAGTAATACATTTTTGTTTGTTTTTAACTATTATTCTTTTATACTGTTTAATTGTAAACATTTACTTTCAAAATTGACAATGTGTCTGAACATTGGATTGTGATTGTTGAATCTATTCAGTTGGTTGTAATTTACTCGTTTCCATTTTCCCCCTTAATTATCATCATTAATAATTTTTAGTTTTTTTTCCCTTTTTTTACTCTTCTTCTTTTTTTCTTATTTTTTGTAAAAACAACAACAACAAAGCTAATGATATGAAACTATTTGTACTGAAATGGCATTTATTTTTTTCGCAATGAAAAATTGAAACATAAAAATCCTACTGACCCCAAACTTTTGACCAGTAGTGTATATAATATGTTTAACACAGCTAAAGTTTGCATGTTTGCCTCTGATTATACTCTCAAAGATTTAATAAACACAGATAAAACATGGCCATTAAGCAATAAAACTGTGTGGGTTATTAAACTGAGATTGAAATCTTACACAATTAATCAAACAGCGCTATCTACATACCCATCTAAATTCGGGGAAATATTTGGCCTACTAAGCATGACTAAGCATGACATAATCTCCCAAAACACTCTTTATAGAGACTCACTCATTTTATAGTGTGGGTTAGGCTCACATTTGAATATTTATAAGTAAATGTACGTGTATGTGTTACCAATGAGGGGGTATGTTTCCTCTTCTTTTTCATAATTCACACACAGCTGGTAGTTCGAGACCTCACCCTGCACATAGGAAGTGGTCATTATGTTTTGGAAAGAGACAGGAAACAGGAAGTGGCTATTATCAAACACAGGAAATGCCAGTGGACAAACTTGGCACAATGTAGAGTTACTGGTCATCAAAGAGCAACAGAAAGGCATCCACAACATTACATGTGCTGGTAGTCATATCCACCAAAATACATCACTAATACAACTTACAGGTGCAATAAAAAGTGCGTGAGCCTCTCTCTTTTGGACCAGATGTTTGTGATCGACGGTGCTTTAAAAAGACTAATGTATCATGCACTGCGCTCATGACAAAGGCTGAGCGGCACCACTTACTAGTAGTTTGCACTGCTGTATGATGTACTGAACCACATTTTCAGCAGTTGTGCTCACATCCACAGCCACAGCAACAGTCTTCACATCCAGTAACATGAAAACAAACAACAACATTGACCATCAACTCACGGAAAAGCTTCAGGCTTAAGTACAAGTAAGCTGCTTTTATAAACAAAGACTTGAATTAAGCTTCCCTAGGGCCGGGTGTGGCTCGGGTCCAAATTAGACCAACAGGCACTTGCGTACCGCTGAACTGTTGTCATCAGGCTGGCATATTAGCAGGACATAGAGAAGAATAGCATTTGGCAGGATTCCTTGTCTAGCGTTGCAGGTGTGCCTGAAGAATGAGATATTTCAAACAAACAGCAACAAATGAGAAAGTTACACAAACACAAAAGGAGTCAAACAATATCACAATATGCAGTATCACAGAAGGAATGCTTCCGATTTAAACAGAGTATTTATGATATGTGTGTGAGTCTTTAAATAGTTTTTTCCTTACCAATGAAGAGCACGTAACCACTTCTCTTTTGTTTCTGATGAGCTTAAGTTTAAAAGCACAAGCAGAGAGAGAGATAAAGAAAAAATGTTAGGGTAACACTATAATAACACCATAAATCATCTATCAAGCATTAGCAAATAGTTAAATCATTACCTGTTAAGCATTAACTCCACATTAATTGACGTAAGGAAGCAGTTTATAAATACAGATATCAATGCTGTATTTTTGACTTGTACGCACACTTGTAATGTAATTAATGATTTTATTTCATACTTTATTACTTAATATATGTTCATTACTAAATTTAGAATTGCATTATTTACAAACCATTGGTATTTAAGAGTAGTTGGTGGCTTTTAGAATCATTTAGAAAGTGTAAGTAAATGATTAATAAACTATTGAAATCACTATTTGTATATTTTATTCTTCAGGCATATAGTGATGGTTACTCTGTATGTTATTAAATGCTTTATTAACTCAACTTTATGCAATTTTGTGACATAATCTAAAGTAAGGACTCTTTATGCTTTATAAATCCCTTATAAGTGACAATTAAAGGGTTAGTAAACAATAAATCTTATTTAAAAATTCTTATCTAAAAAAATTCAATTACTGTAAAGTTCAAACATTGCTGAATAACAGGAGTGTCGAAATAAAATTGGAAATAAACACAATTAAATAGAAACTGATGAAACAACAATATAATAATTGAATATATTACGATACAACATTTCAAAGTAATTTAGCGAAGTTTAAATTGCACTTATTTTATTTAAGGTAAGATAGCAAAGATTTATTTTTTCCATTGATAGAGTTTCATTTGTGTATCTTCAAATAAATAATAAACCAATAATGTAGTTTGTGTTCTTTTTCCTGTTTAGAATTTAACTGAGCCTTTATTTGTTATTTATAAGCGTCTTCACTTTAGCTTAGGTCACAAAACTGGATAAGTTGAGTTAATAAAGCATTTATTTACATACAAATTAATTATTACTATGTGCCTGAATAATACGGTATTCATTAATTCATTTATTCATTAATTTATTTTCTTGTCAGCTTCAACTTGTTCAACTTCAACTTTCATTTTCAACTGACCCAGACTCGAACCAGCAACCCAGTGACCTTCTTGCTGTGAGGCGACAGCACTACCTACTACGCCAATGATGCCAATGATACAATAAATGTTAATTTGAATAATTTATTAATCATTTACTAACTTATTCTGGATGATCTTAAAATAGCACCAACTATTCTTAAATACCTAGTTTGTAAATAATGCAATATTAAATGAATCAATGAAAGAAAATTCACTAACAAAGTATGAAAGCACAATTATTAACCCCATTATAAATGTGCTTACTAGTCAAGAATAGAGCATTTTAGCTGTATTTACAAACTGCTTATGATTATAATGTCTAATACTGTAGATATATTGAATTGACTATTTGCTAATGCTTAATAAATGATCCATAGTGTGTAATTATACAGTACTACCAATGTAAGTTTTAGTTTCAGTTTTTCATTTATAAAGTCTTCAACTTTTAAACACTATTAAGATTTCTAGACAGATGCATTTTAAAGGAATACTTCACCAAAAATGTCAATGGTCCCCTAGTTTACTCTTACAGTTTTTCCCAATTGTTTACACACATTTTCTGAAAGCATGCTTCATATTGTCAGAACTTTACACACAAATCATAAAACATGCACACATTGGACAAATCTCAAATTCTCCAGCAAAATGAAACTTTACATTCAAAACTACTGTATGTCATTTCTTCTCAAAATTGTATTTTGTTCATTGCATGAATAGACATTTATAAGAACCAGTTGATGACTGATGTGCTTAACGTAAAACACTATGACCACTTCTTTTCCATTTATCATAATGACTTACTGTAAGCCTTTTTTGTTGTGTTACACTTACTACAGACAGTACATATGCCCATATAAAAGTGCACTGTAAAATATTTCAGAATATTGCTTTTATACAAAACACACAAAAAACAGACAATCTACAAAGTGTTCATCCCAACCAACAAAAAGTTGCACATAAATAATGTGGTCTACATATACCATCAACAGAAGTATTTACAGAATACAATAACAGTAAAATAATAATAATAATAATAATAATAATAATAATAATAATAATAATAATAATAATAATAATAATAATAATAATAATAATAACAACAGCTATGTTGCATCCTCTCTTCTGTTTTGGTCTGGCCACAGCAGCTCATCCACATCACAAGCAACGTTTGCCCTGGCCAAGCAGCGGGGGAAATGTCGCCTAGCATGGCGAATCCAGCCATGAAAAGCATCAACTGCTATATCTCCACATGCATCTTCAATAGCTTGGAGAAGGGGGATTTTGGTCATACACGTTCCACATAGTCAACCAAAGTGGCTTTTGATCAGAGATTCCTCAAATCACTGATTTCTGGTACAGTAGCTGCCAAATGCACAATTTTTTTGATTTTACAAAGATGTGGTTACACAAAATATTCAAATCTTCTTTACAATAAACAGATGGATTCACCCTTTGACCACATCATGGTCGCAGCCAGCCAAAGCCCTTCCAGACAAAACGCCCCCCCCTCCCCACCCCAGTGATGTTCATGGTACATACCATCTTACAAATAACATTTCAATCAAACAAAATACTGACATATAATATATACATGAATATAAATACATATAAATACGGTATAATACAGCCAGCAAATCACAAAAAATAAATAAATAAATAAATGTAAGACAGAGTAGCGCCTAAGTCACTGGGGATCAAAAATTCAAGTTATAGCACATTAATTTCTGCCATTTTAAGATTTTTCTGTCAGTTTCCATGACTCTAAGCTTATTCATTCTAGCTGTAGAAAGCTCTAACATTATTATGCCATGAAACTGAAGTAATCAATACAGACCAAATGCGCATTTCTATATCATGCATTATATGTCAAGTCAGAAGTCAGCCAAGAAGTTGTCAAGAATGTGCATTCACAATTTAATATTAGGAAATATTTTTTATTACAAAGACACATCTATGCGCTTAATAAGGCATCCGTTAACCCACTCGCATCATGAATAAGTTTACAATATACAGTTGAAGTCAGAATTATTAAATAAGTGATTTTTTTCAACACATTTCTGAACATAATAGTTTTAATATCTCATTTCTAATAACTGATTTGAAACAGTGGTGCAGTAGGTAGTGCTCGCCTCACAGCAAGAAGGTCGCTGGGTCGCTAGTTCGAGCCTCGGCTCAGTTGGTGTTTCTGTGTGGAGTTTGCATGTTCTCCCTGCCTTGTGGGTTTTCTCTGGGTGCTCCGGTTTCCCCCACAGTCCAAAAACATGCGGTACAGGTGAATTGGGTAGGCTAAATTGTCCATAGTGTGTGAGTGTGTGTATGTTTGAGTGTGTGGATGTTTCCCCAAGATGGGTTGTGGCTGGAAGGGCATCCGCTGTGTAAAAACTTGCTGGAGTTGGCGGTTCATTCCGCTGTGGCGACCCCAGATTAATAAAGGGACTAAGCCGACAAGAAAATCAATGAACGAATGAATAAAAATAATAATAATAAAGGAGCAGATGAGAGTGATCATGACATGTGGTGAACATTGATCCGCCAGCTGAGTCCAATTGAGAGTTTTTGGAGAAGGCGTCCGAATCTCAATGCGTTGTATTCACTGCGTGTTCAGCGCAAATGTTCGCTAAATGTAGAATCTAATACTGTATACATCATCGCTAAGGAAGCTCGTCTTTACTAAGTTTACACTGAAACTGCAGCTCATAACAAAGAGCGGTATTCACTGGTGTTCATCGCGAGAATCCTCCTCTGCATGCTCATATATTGGTTTGGCTGACTCACCTGCTTTCCACAAACACCGAAAAATTAAGATCAGCTCATAGCGAGACTGAGCATTTAAAATGACACAACCCGAAAACAAAACCTTTAAAGAGTAGAGTATAAAGACTACACTGTAAAAATCCATTATTTTACTTTTTTATTCCGGCAGCTGGGGTGCTGAAAAAAATCATAAATGATGAGCCATTAAGTTACAGACTCATCCATAAAACAGACAGTAAATAACAGAAATTTACCAGAAATTTAAACTTAACAAAATTTATTAATTTAACTTCTGTTATTTTATGTTTTTATGGGTTACTCTATGTTCGGCTGCCAGAAAAAAACATAAATAATGGATTTCTGTTACAGTCTATATAGTATTTAATACTAAAGAGCACATAGATAAAACTTTTCAATAAACAAAACAAAAAAAAAAAAGAACAAAAAAAGACCAGACCAGACTGGCAAGGACAAAACCTGAAGACACTTTTCTGAATACCAGGGCAGAAAGCAACACTCTTCTCATACAATCTTAAAAGCAGGTTTGAGCCTGCATGAACCTGTGCTTGTTGTTTATTATTTTCTTTTGAAAGCAAGTGAATCTGCCATAAAACATAAGTGCAGCCTTTTTATCCTTCACCTCAGCTGGCTTTTCCAGCACCCTCTAAGTGCATTATATCTTCAAAGCACTTCATAATATCACTCAATAATATATACATTTATTTATTTATTTATTTATTTATTTATTTATTTATTTATTTATTTATTTATTTGTTCAGATCTTTTTATTAACATTTTGCTCAATAAAACTTTAAAAAGATTTAAGCAGTATCAGTGTGTGTGTGTGTGTGTGTGTGTGTGTGTGTGTGTGTGTGTGTGTGTGTGTGTGTGTGTGTGTGTGTGTGTGTGTGTGCGTGTGTGTGTGTGCGTGTGTGTGCGTGTGTGTGGTGTGTGATTAGCTACTTCACATCTATTAAAGAATTTATAGTTGGTGAAAATTTAGCTAATCTTGCTTTTGTCCAATGTAGGCGATAGACAACATTAAACTGAATAATTGTTTATCACAGACAAATTGAAGTTGAGTGAATCTTATTTATAATGTCTTGCCAAATTTCCTCTCAGAAAATTAGCTCAAGTTCAATTTTCCGTAGCTGTTTTGACTTTGTTAATGAAATTAGATTAAATAATAAAGAGTAAATCACGCCTACAGTATATTACCTTTGAGAACTGGGTTGGTTTTTAAACTGGTGTCTTATTTATTAATTTATATACTTATTACTTATTTTCTTGCATGCACAGTTATAAGCCAGTATAATAAATATCAGATACATAAAAAATATACTATATATAGAGTTAAAACCAGAAGTTTACATTCACTCTAAAAAAAAAAAGAAAGATAACCATTTTTTTTTAAATGTCTGGTGTTAAATCATACTAAACGCTTACTATTTTAGGTCTGTTAGGATTACCTAAATGATTTACATTTTCTAAATGCCAGAATAATGAGAACAATTTTTTGGGAGAATTTTTTTATTGATTTCTAGACAGTCAAAAGTTTACATACATTTCCTTGGTATTTTTTTAGCTTTTCTTTTAAATTGTATAACTTTGGTCAAATTTTTAGGGTATCCTTCCACAAGCTTCTCACAATAGTTTAAAGGATTTTTGGCCCATTAAACCAGACATAACTGGTGTAACTGAGTCAGATTTGTAGGCTGTCTTCCTCACACAAGCTTTCTCCAACTCTGCCTACAAATTTTCATGGGATTGAGATCAGGGCTTTGTGATGGCCACTCCAAAACATTCGCTCTGTTGTCCTTAAAGCACATTTTAACTAATTAAGCTGTATGCTAAGGGACATGGTCTGTTTGGAAGACCCATTTGTGACCAAGTTTTAATTTACAGGCTGATGTCTGTTGTTGCTTCAGTATTCAATCTTAGTTCCATCAAACAGTCCCAGTGTAATGTAGCAAATTGTAATCTGGCTTTTTTTTTTGATAATTCTGGGTTGTTGATTTTCCCATGTTGTCACATAAGGAAGCAGTGTGCTTGAGATTTTCCTTAAATACTAGTCTACAGTTGTGCCTCCAATTAGCTCAATGTCAATTAGCCAATCAGAAACTTCCAAAACCTTGACACCATCCTTTTCAGAGGCATAATAATCTCTTGTATGTAAACTTTTGACTTTCAAGAAAAGTTATAACAATTTCTCAAAAAACATCTCTCCCGTTATTCTGCTATTAAGCATAACAGAAAAATATGATAATCCTAACTTACCGAGAAGAGAAAAAGTTTAGTCACATTAACATCTGACTTTTTTTTAAATGGTTATGTGCCTTTTTATACGGTGTATGTAAACTTTCAACACTGTATAAACTTTTAACTGTACATACAACTGTATTTCAACTGTATGCGCAACATAAATAATGTAATATTTGGTTCAGGTATAATTTCCTGATGATATGTTTGTACTTCTTTTAATAAAATGTTAATAATTCAAACACCACAAGAAGTTTGAATAGCTATTTCAACTAAATGCTATGCTTTATTGGGACTTTAACAGATACCTTGAGGGCAAAGAATAATATCTCACAGTATGTATTTGTGCATCCTATTGCGGATTCTGAATTTAAAAAATCCTTTCGTGCCCTTTTAAAGCACCTGGATTTGTAAATGAAGAGCATGTGAAATCAATTTGTGCATTTGTGAATGGATGTGCAAATTCCAATGGGAAATGAACATGTTTTGCTCTACTCACTCTAAAGGGCAGAGCTTTCAAAACAGGCACTAATAAACAAGCTAGGCATATTTCCCTCAAAATGTACCTAGTAAATGTAGAAATGAATAACAAAGATGTTTCATTATCTGCATCTGAAACACCATAACAATACCAAGTAGCATTTATCATCACATTCTCTTTTTTTAATTAAACAAATCTCTTATTATTGTTAGTGAAGAGGTTGTAATAACACATGCATATTGTGATTAATTAATAAGATATATTGTGTGTGTTCCCTTTTCACTACACTGAAAAAATGATAAGTTAACTCAAACTGTTTGAGGAAGCCAAGTGTGGCAAACCATTTAAGTTTTGAAACAAAATGGTTTGAGTACTGTAAACTTATATACTGTCACATACACATGTGTTGATATCATCAAACTTTTAGAGTATTAGCAACTTGAACATTTTATGTTCAGTTATTAAATCACTATTAGTTCAATTAACTTAAATTAAGTCCAAACAAATATAAAGCTATACTGAAATAGTTTGAATTCCTTCTAGCATAAGAGTTACCTAAAAAAATATAATTAATTAATTCATAACTCATTCGATTAGAGTTCTGCTTAATATAATAAGTTGATTGGTTACTGTAACTCTTTTTCATTGAGTTAAAGTAACTTTTAGGCTAAACAAACTTTTTGCATTTATTGATTTCTATTGTTAGGCTGTGCCACCATGCCGCCCCATTTTTGCTTTTCAAACTTGCTAAATATTCTGAACAGACAAACATACGAAATGATTTTGGATAGCCAGTCTAAGGAAGGCTTTTGTGAAAAGATTCAGTTGTTCACTTTGATTTAAAACCCCTCAAAAAACAGTGCTCCATTCCCCAAATGCTCTTAAAGGGTGTAAAAAAAGCTTTTGTAATTACATATTCCTTTATGTATTCTAGCCACTCACAAAAGTGAACATGACATTGTAAATTATCGCACTACATTCAGATGCAGATCTCGTATTCATGAGCAAGAGCAGATAAAAGACACAAACCCTTTCCTTCATTTCCTTAAAAAGTGTTTCATCTGTCAAACAAATGCAGATGAGACTTTCAAAACTTTCATCTTACTTTTCCACATTTCCCTCATAATATACTGCTCAAGGGGTGGTCCACTATGATATTATATTTTAAAGTTTAGTTGATGTTGATAGTTTAGCAAAGCCTACGCAAACAAAGTTTGTGGACTACAAAAATACATCAGGGTTAATAAGATCACAAATGCTACAGGTTAAGCGCATTCACGGGGCGTGGCCAGATCATGTTATAGCAAAGAAAGTTAAAATGCCATCGAAATGCTGCTATTTTCACAGAAATTGTTCTTTTTTTATATTTGGCCTTCTAAAGGACACGACACAAAGACAGTGGCGTTTACAGTTTAATTTTAATTACACTGGAGACAATTTAAAAATATATATATAGCTAGTAGTTGACACAGAATTCAGAATCTCTCTCAGTTCAGTGCTGGATTCAACTAAACACTTCAAAGAAGGAGCAGTTCAACCATAATAGATGAAGCTGTGGATTTTAGGCCACAACCTGTGAGTATTTTTATTTGTTCAAATTGATCCATCACATGCGTAGTTTCTAGCGTTAATAGAATGCTCTAGCAAGGACATAAACAAGGATGTAAACAACAGGAAATGCTGTTTGGCACTGCTAACAATTTAGCTACACAAATTTATCTATCCGGCTGTAAACACCCACATTTTTTAATGGCTGTAAACACCCACAATCTTCATCAGCCCTGCAGTGTCTCTTTATGTGGACTGCTTTCTCTGCATTCTAAATCTCAAATAACAAACTCACAAAAGATAAGAGGACGTTTCATATTACTTATACATGATGCTCATGTCCTAAATATGTAAAAGACACTTTTCAGACTTAATTTTACAGAGCAAGCATTTGGTTCAGCTGTGTCCTCTTTATTTTCTGTCTGATCCAGGCTCAAACTGATCCGACTAACAGCTTCTCTGACTGACTGAAGGCTGTTAGAGGCCTGATGCTTTTCCTTGTGGCATGTAGCCATTTTGCGAATCACAGCAAATTATGTTAGCTGACCAATCAGAGGCTGTTGAGAGCAGGTCGTTCGGAGGAACTATGAAATTTGACAGCTGTTTTCATGTTGTATAGAATCAAATTAATATATATATATGTAAAATTAACGTGATTTTTTACAAATAAAGCTTAAGCACACATTGCTTTACATTTAAGTACACAACCAAGCTTTAAAAATACACTCTGGACCACCCCTTAAAAAAGAAGAAACTCTGAACTTAACTCAACTTCCTTTTACCACTACATCATTTTCGCACTACGCCATATATAGTTTTGAACACAATATACATTAGAGGAATCAAAAGGTCACTACTTCACTCTGTCTGATATTAAATTACTTACAGCATTCTCAGTGTTGTCAGTCTTATAATTGATGGCAAATTAATTTCCGGGGTTTTGACCTACTCTCAATATACACATGAATATGTCTACTGAAAATGTTATTCTTTTTATTCTTATTTATTATTTTAATCCTGTAATTGGTGGTATATTGTGTGTTCTACCTTGTGTTGGTTTTGACATGTATAACAGTATAACTGCTAAACAGTATAAAAGAAAACATAATTAGCTCTGTGAAGAACAGAGTCGTGCTGAGCTTGGAAGAGTGTGTGTCCATGTATATTTATGCCAGAAAATGTGATCTTTATATGAGAATTTGCTGCCCCTCATCACTGTGTTTTATGATCAAATCAGTAGCAGTGTGGGTGGATCTCAATTCTTTTTCCTCAGCACATCTGAAATTCGTAGAAAAATCTCATGAAAAAACATCAGTCTGGTCTGCTATTTCAGATTTTACAAGAGTTTTTCAAACCCTACCTGAAAGTGACAACATAATTGGTGGTCGGCCAGCCAATCACGAACGAATTCTTGGAGGTGAGCTTCCTGTCTGTAACGCAGTGGATACAGGATGCCAGCCATATGTCTGAGAGACTAACCTGAGCCTTCAGTTTTAGATACAGGGACCTGAAACAAGCAATACACACAACGCACCCTTAGCGAATTCAAACACATGAGAACACATACTCACACCCACTGATACATTTACATACTTAGTTTTGGCGATGATAAGAGAATCTGTGAAAAGCAGCAGAAGTCTCTCTTTTGACTGCAAGCTGCTTGTAAGGTGAGCGTGGGCTTCCATCAACAGTACTGCATCTTGGGATATTTTGCATGGCCCATGGTCATTGCTGTTGAAAAAGTGGGAGGTTAAAATCACAACGCATTGAGGATAACATTCATTCATTTTCATCATATTGAAATGTTTAACAATCAGGGACCTGGCAACTTCAAGGCTCAGCTAATAAGTCTAGGGAATAAAAGAAAAAGACCACTTTAGAATTATGTTGGTTTCTTTGGATATGCCATTAATAGATACATCTTTTGTGTATAAGACTAATTTTTGCTCTAAAAGTACTAATAATGTGTCTTCAGTATTTCACATAAGAATACGAAAATTCAGAAAACGGGCTAATAACTTTGTCTTAAAAATGGCTTTTAAAAAATTCAAAACTGCTTTTATTCTTGCCAAATTAAACAAATAAGACTTTCTCCAGAAGAAAAAATATTGTCAGACATACTGTAAAAAGTTCCTTGCTGTTTTAAACATAATTTGGGAAATATTTAAAAAAGACAAAGAAAATTCAAAGGGGGGCTAGTAATTCTATATATATATATATGAATGTTACAGCAGGCAGAAATGAGAAGGAAGAATAAAGCCCCTTACTTTGATGACATCAACATATATGCAGCCATAGGACATACTGTTACTGCTCTCTCACCATGGTCTGTTGCAAACTTTATCAGCTCTTTTTCGGTCTCTTATACAGTTCATTAACTACAGTGGGTTTCTTAGCCATAACTTTGTTGTAACTTCCATTCAAGTTTAATCAGAACACTGCGCTGGTCATTTCATTAATTCACTGTTTTCATCTTTAACGAATTCATTTTGCTGCCCTGCAACAATTTTAGGCCAAAAAATATCTATATAATCATTATTTTTTGCTCTGTTTTGCCAAAAAAAAAAAAAGAGGTAATTTAAACTTTTTCAAGTTGGATTTTTTACAGTGTGTGTGTGTGTGACAAGGCCTCATCACATTAAAATTGATGGTTGATGCGACAAAGGGCACAGAGAAGAAACCACATGTTGCTGAAGGAGCTTCTGATTAACATTTTACATTCACTCTGCCATGTAGCTTTATAAGAGGCCCAACTTCTCCCAAACCAAGATATTTACTTCTCCACTTTTGGCTATCTATGTTTCCATCCAAAAACACAAATTAAACTCATGTGCAAAAAACTGGAATATCACATAAAACATATACAGATAAAGCATAAAGTGCGCCCCAAATCGCATACTTATGCACTATTCTACGCCGTTTTACAGTATAAATAGTGTAAGTAGAGTGTTCACACAATACTCCCAAAAAAATAATAAAAATCACACTTTAATTACCCCGGATGATGCACTTATTTAACCGTTAAAATTAAGCGTAGAATGATGGACACTTCATAGCTTTGCTCACATAGTGGAAGGGGCAGAGCTGTCAGGCATTGATGTTGGATTACATGGCTTATTTTGAATCATGAAAGCAAACTTCTCCTATGAGAGTGATAATACTGCCTCCAGTAAGTATTATTTGGTAGTTTGGTCATTTATTTACAGTAGCTAATTTGGAAACCGTCAAACGTCATACCGGAAATAGTTTGAATTTCCATTTAGTAAAAAAAAACTGTGTTCCATTTGGAACGACATACATATACTATGCTGTTGTGTTGAGTGTGCATAAGTACATAGTGCATTACTGCATAGTGTATAGTGTGCCATTTGGGACACAGCTATTGTTTCCAAATAGAACAAAATTGTCACTTCATAATAAACTGGTGCCAAATAATAAAAATAAATAAATTGGCTGCCTTAAGAGAGGCTACTGTGGGCCTTTTTTCTTACATAATAAATTGCATGCACCTCAGAAGGCAAAATGCAATGAATACAGCCATAACTGGCTCTTGAAGGCATGAGACCTCTCTTAAAGAGCCCATATTATACATGAAATAGGGTCATATCCTGGTTGTAAGGGTCTCCAACAACAGTCTAATATGCATGCAAGGTCAAAAAACACTTTCATGGTCTTATAATCTGCATTTATTTTTACCTAATTATCCCAGCGACTCCTGTATGAATCGTCCAGTGATTCATTTGTTCCCAAACCCCTCCTTAGCGCGGAGCTAATCTGCGCTGATTGGACCGATGACAGTCTGTCGCGATTGGTCGACTGCCTTCAGTCAGAGAGGGAAATGGCCAATAGCTAATCAGCAATTTAAAAAGTAATCACAGTTCATACACGCTCGATAGTATAGACGTGGATTTTAGCTGCCACACTATGGCGAGTGGATAGTGCCACGGATAACCGAACGAAGGAGACAGTCGTGTACTCGCCATACCACACACACACAAAAACACACACACACCTCCGGATGACAACGCTCCCGCTTCCGCCCGCACCCGCCAGGTTTTAGCCTGAGAACCCGCTCCGTTTTCTGCCCGCCGCGCCCGGTCCCGCTAGAGCGGAGAACACAACCAAAAATCACCCAGTATACAGTCCAGACAGCCAAGCTGTCGTTCGTTCGTTCGTTCGCTCTCTCTCTCTCTCATACGCGCGCGTGCGCACTAACACACACACAAGCACCACGCAGACTCTCTCTTTCTAATTCGCATAGCAATATCCGTGATATTGCTAGACAGCCCGCTCCCGTCCCAAATTAAACCCGTTACCGACCGCTCCCGCGATTTATTCGGAAATTTATTCCCGCGGCTGTCCCCGCGCCAGATTTCTGCGGCGCGGGAATAAATTTCCGAATAAATCGCGGGAGCAGAACTCTAGCACGGAGCTCCATAAACAAACAGCACGCGTCGCGTTTTTAACGTGACTTTGCACGCGATAAGATCAAATATCCAGTTAACCTGATACAGTACACGCGGTTACAAGTAACAAATCACAACTAAATACATTTGCAAGCAAGAGTAAACGAGGCAACAACTTTAACCGCACGTACTTACACTTGAGAAATGGAAGAAACCCATCCTGACGTCCATCAGTTACTCTTTACTGATCCTTCCTTTAACAAACTCAGATGAAGTATTCTTTGTAGCATGTAGCTTCCAGAAGTTTCCAACTGCTTGGTTATAATGCTGAGGTTTCATCTTTGGGTAGAGACTCAATATATCCATCTGCAGTGTGACTTCAATCGACCGGCATGTTTGTGTGCGTGTGTTTGTGGGTGTGCGTGTGTTTGTGGGTGTGTGTCTGGGTTTCTGCGTCAGAGGGCGGGGCCTCAGGTTTGAAATCTCCCGGGTTTGCGCGTGCACGTGAATAACTTTGTTTCGTTCGTACGTCATGGCGAAACACCTAATGAGTCGGTATCAAGGCGACTCGTTTGAAGCACTATGAGTCGACTCTTTTATAGATGAATCAACCGTTTTAAACACTGTATTCTTACAGATTTAAGCCTTAGCTGGATACTTCGCTTCACTTAGAGCTGTGTTACACACTACATGGAGGGGAATTTTCAAAAACCCATAATATGGGCTCTTTAAGAAGTGCAGCTGCTCAAGAGTGGGAGGTAATGATACAGAAATTGGATACGATTTGTTTATTAATGCCATACCATCTACACAATACTTTTTTGTGGCACATGCTTGAATTAATTCCATAAATGTGTTACCATTGTAGCTTAGTAACACACATTTTTCTCTTTTTGGATAAGATAAAAGTTTATCCTATTCAGTGCATACAAGTTTTTATTGCCCATTCTTTTAATAGATATGCATCTCAACGTTTAATTTAAGCATTTCTTATCTAATTGTTCATTATGCACATAAAATAGGCGTGAAAACATAGCCAATGACTTCTAGACATACTGTACTTTGCATTAGTTTTTCCCCAGTTTGACGACAAACATGTATTACATAAATTAAACTAGCTTTCATCATTAAAAGTTAACTCTGAACCAGTTCTCTGACCACACACAAAATGCTCCTCAGAAAAGACTAGTCATTTGAATCGTTCTGCTGATGAAAGGTTTGGTCACTGCAGACTGGGCATATTCAGCTCAATTCTCTTTAAGACACTGAATGCAGATAGACACAGATCTTTACCCTGTTCAGCACTGCAAGCAAATCCTTCTGATTGATGTTAAACTGATAGCCCATTGAGATTCTTCCAATGAAATCTCACAGCAATTCATAAATATTCGATTAGGGTCATTTGAGTTTCAGAAATAAATGACATGAATTCGTATGTATTTGTCACTTTTCGAACAGTTGGTATTACTCATGAGATCGGGCTAGATTCTTTACATTATCCTGTCCTATTGAGCATTTGCCTTTCATGAACAACCAGACTTTTATATGAGTGACACCAGAAGCGCCTGCTACGCAGACATCCAGCACCACCTCGCCCCATCATCTCTTATTCTTATTTCAATCTAAATAAATACTAATGCTTGCTGTCAAAGGCTACATTGTTTAAGGGCATTACCACGACTGAGACAAAAAAAAATGAAAGCACATCCTTGTATCTTAATATTAATATATTTTTGTTGATCAGTTATCTACTAGATAAACAAGAATAACGAATAACATCATAGGTGAAGTGCTTTAAAACCAGTCTGCTAAATGCTTCAGCACCAAAATACTAACTGGTTTGTTAAATAAAATAATAATCTAGCCTAAATAAAATTAAAGTAAAATATTCAGTTTCAGAAAAGCCTATAATTAACTTCTACAGTTTTCACTGTTATTTACAAAACCATCTGCTGTGGCGGTCAATTACAATTTAACTTGTTTAAACAAGTAAGTAATTTGAATAAGCAGGACAGGTCTTTACAAAATATGCGCAGCAGCACTGAAGTGTTTCCAGATTACCTCAGAAGAAAAAACTCTTTTGGAAGGGTTAGAGAACTCAGAAACTCATTGTGAGAATGAAGATGTCTGCTTACTTGTGCCAGTCTATCAGATAAAGTTGTGTAAAACACCTTGAATGGTAGCGATTCCAGGCAAGGAGGCTGCACAGGCTTAGGCTGGGCCTGGAGTATCCCCACATCGTGTGGGGACGCAATAAAAAGCTGCATTAATTCCCGCCTTCTCGTGGTACGCACAGTGCATACAGCAGTACCACTGCAGGCGCCACTGAGTGACATGTAATACTGTGGCCGAAAGAACTTAATGTTCTGCAGTTTTAAAAAACACGTGCAATTACAAAAAACGGCAGCAAATTAAGAAAAGATCTTCATACATTTGACAGCACACTTGCTACAAATTCTCAGAACGCAAGCACATTTTAAAAAATGTGCTGCATTTTTTCACAACGCAAACAAATTACGAAAACGTGCTCCATTTTGTTACAACACTTTTAAATAGCACGGAACACAACACAAATGTTTCAAGAGGACCCTAAAACGTGACGGACCTGGCTATTTAAGGTTACGGTTATTTAGGCTAATAAATTTCAAAAACGAATGGAATCAAGATAATAAAATAAACAAATAAAAAACCTTTCAAAGATCTCAACGTCACTGAGCAATAGTCACAGTACAGTAGCGTTCGTCATGTCTTTGGGTCCACTTGCGTGTTTTCATAAATTGCTTGTGTTGTGAGAAAATGCAGTGCATTTTATTAATTTGATTGCTTTGTGAGAAAATACAGCACAATTATTTAATGTGTTTGTGTTGTGAGGGTTTGCAGCACATGTGCTGTCAAATGAATGAAGATCTTTTCTATTTTGTTTTTTAGAATTGTATGCATTTTCTTAAATTGCAGTACGTTAAGCTCTGTTGGCCACCATACTGTACACTTAAAATATGCATCATTCTAGGAATGACAGATTTGGAGTAATTATGTCTTAAAATGATAACAAAGACAAAGCAAAGACCCCAAAACTGTTGTTTTATGAAAAAAAGTAAGTCTCTCCTTACTAATACATTTTTCTATAGAGTTTCTCTTCACTAGTGTCAACTTCGGTAAGATATTTATCTCTGTAAAACTCATTTGGAATGCGTGTTGTTTTATTAACAATAAGAACTATACTAATGCACGGGTCATTTCCTTAAATAATAAAATATATGATATTTCCTCACCCCATACGTTGACATTAACCATAGAAGATATAAACTCTTTTTAGCTGTTGGCAAGATCTGCACTGTTTCCTTGATTTACCCCATTTACAAATAATGCATTTCCCATAACATTGGATTTAAAAAGACTTAGATAACAGCAACATATAAAACATGGAAAATACTGATGGCTCACATTGATTCACTGAATGAATTGAATGTCTATATTCAAAACAGAAGCCATGCAGAGTAAAAGGACTTCCTGAGTCAAGGGTTTACTTCTGAGCACAAAACATTCAGCCATGTTTTTGACACTACACATAATGTAGTAATTTTCACTGAAGGCTGAAGGCTTTTTTGTGTAATCTGCGTCATTGCCACAACAGCAGGCTGAAGGTTACACTAGTGAAGAAAACACCCGTTTCTGCATTTGTGTTCATATTTAAAGTGAGCTTATATCTTCTACTACAGGAAACATTTACAAAATTAAAAAGTAATAGCTTACTCACAAATAAAAACTGAATGGCTATTTACTCACCCTCAAGTGGTGTCAAAGCTTTATGAGTTTGTTTTCTGTTGAACACAATACAGTAGACCTTTTGAATAATGTTACAAAGCTGTAACCATTAACATCCATGGTAAAAAATCTGCATTTTACAAAATATCTTAAGTGTTAAAGTAACTTATAAAGGTTTGTAACAAGTGGAACGTGAGTAAATGCTGACAGAATTTTGTTTTGGGTGAACTATGGCTTAAAGGGTTATTCAAAATCAATATGAGACCTGCACCTACATCTGTCCAACTGCTCATTAACGAAAATTTGCCAATCACTTGGCAGCAACTCAATGCATTTAGGCATGTACCCATAGTCAAGACAATTTGCTGCAGTTCAAACCGAGCATCAAAATGAGGAAGAAAGGTGATTTAAGTGACTTTGAACATGGCATGGTTGTTTGTGCAGACTCTGGGTATTTAAAAAAATGCTGATCTTCTAGGATGCACAACCATCTCTAGGGTTTACAGAGAATGGTCCAAAAAAGAGAAAATATCTAGTAAGTAGCAGTTTTGTGGGCGTAACTGCCTTGTTGATGCCAGAGGTCAGAGGAGAATGGCCAGACTGGTTCCAGCTGATAGAAAGGCAACAATATCTTAAATAATCACCTCACAATTGAGAAGTGCAGAAGAACATCACTTAACAGACAACGCATCCAACCTTGAGGTGAATGGGCTACAGCAGCAGAAGACCACACCGGGTACCACTCCTGTCAGCTAAGAACAGGAAACTGAGGCAACAATTTGCACAGGCTCACCAAAATTAGACAATAGAAGATTGGAAAAACGTTGCCTGGTCTGATGAGTCGCTGATTTCTGCTGCGACATTCGGATGGTAGAGTCAGAATTTAGTGTCAACAACAGGAAAGTATGGATCCAGCCTGCCTTGTATCATTGGTTCAGGCTGCTGCTGGTGGTGTAATGGTGTGGGGGATATTTTCTCGACACACTTTGGACCCATTAGTACCAATTGAGCATTGTGTCAACGCCACAGCCTACCTGAGTATTGTTGCTGACCATGTCCATCCCTTTATGACTGCAGTGTACCCATCTCCTGATGGCTACTTTCAGCATGATAACACATCATGTCATAGAGCGCAAATCATCTCAGACTGGTTTCTTGAACATGACAATAAGTTCACTGTACTCAAATGGCCTCCACAGTCACTAGATCTCAATCCAATAGAGCACCTTTGTGATGTGACCGAGAGATTCACATCATGAATGTGCAGCCATCAAATCTGAGGCAACTGCGTGATGGTATCATGCCACAATGGACCAATTTCCAGTACCTTGTTGAATCTATGCCACAAAGGACTAAGGCAGTTCTCAAGACAAAAGGGGGGCCAATCCGGTACTAGTAAGGTGTACCTAATAAAGTGGCCATGAGTGTATGTGTTGGAATAGATCCAACGTAAATGTAAATATTCATTCTGTGCAGTATAAGTTATTAAAATACCCGTGTAAAGTAAACACATAAGACTAAAGTGGCATGAATGCTCAAACTAAATACACATTTTTCCACTGTATTAATGTTTTCCGTTGTATTTAATGATCATTGTGCCTTGGCATCTTGCCTGTCTTCCTCTCTCACTCCCTCTCACACACTCTCTCTTCTTGCTCTTAATCTGAATGACGCATGTTGCCAGCTTTCCTGTTATGTGTGTGTGTATGTGTGTGTGTTGCATTCCTGCCTATATAAGGCAGAGTGTGTCTTCTAGCTAGTACCAACGGACTGATTAGATAGAAGCTCTGTGTGTGTGTGTGTGTGTGTGTGTGTGTGTGTGTGTGTGTGTGTGTGTGTGTGTGTGTGTGTGTGTGTGTGTGCGTGTGTGTGTGTGTGTGCGTGTGTGTGTGTGTGTGTGTGTGTGTGTGTGTGTGTTATGACATATCAACATACAAATATGTATAGTGACATAGGAATGACTCAGCTATTACATGGAGAAGTTAAGTTATGAGGACATTGCTGATTTCACCATTTATCAAAAGGCCTACAATTCATAAATAACTAGTTTTTGTTAAAATAAATAAAACTGTAAAAAATAAAACTGTACAAGGTTTTCTGTAGTGTTAGGTGTAGAGTATGGCAATAGAACCTACAGTTTGTAGGGAAGAGCGAGGACAAAAGATAATGTTTTATATATAAATTTAGCTGTGGTTACTAATTAAGTGTGGTCTATCATCTTAAAAAAATGTAGCACAACTTCAAAATAATTTTACCTCAAACATAAATTGCACAATGTTATTTCTGTCACCGAAAGTAGAGACAAAAGTAACACAACAATATTTTCTAAATTGACTGGCTTAATCTTGTTGATTTGAAAAATATCTGACTATGACCCTGTAAATTTTAAATGCAGGCATGTTTGGTCCTTTATTATTTAAAAAAATATTAAGCTGCATTTTTATCTAAAATTTCAGTTCTATCAAAATGTTTCAAAAGCAATCCAACAATGTAAACATTTTCTACAATTGTTAAATATTTTTTATTATTTTTGGCAATATGCATTAATTAACTAAAACAAATTAATCAATACCCTGAAAACTGTAATGTGGAAGTGAAAAATAAGGTTTGTCTAATAGCAGACAGATATAAATGATAGTGTTTTTTTCATCCCCTCTGGAACTCTTGTCATTTAAACCTGAGTTACTTTTAAACTAAAAAGTCATAGATAGCAAACTGAAAAAAAAGAATGTGTTATTGCACAAAATAACTTGTAGATTGATCATTACTGTGAAGCATGAAAAAAGAAACACAACTTGTAGTAAGAAAAAAAGACCTGCAATAATTTACATTCTGCACTTAAAAACCAGAAAGAAAAAAAAAAGAAAAATCGGCAGATTTTTGGCAGCTCTATCAAGAGTTGCATGCTGAATGTGTTGTTATAGCCTGAAAAGCAAATGTTTTCAGGGCTTTGAGAAAATAACTTTGTTACTTTCATCCCCCGTTACTTTTGTCTCCACTCTCCTATACACTACATAAACAATGGAAATCTATGGAATGGGTTTTTAAACAATGATATTGGTTATGGTCAAAACTATAAAATCACACACAGACTACAAAATAAAAAACGTACTAAATGAACAGTGACATAATGTGCTCTATTTTAACGATCTAGGCGCAAAGTCTAAGCGAAAAAGCATTTAGGGTGTGTCCGAATCCACTTTTGCTATTTTAGGGACAGAAAAAATACGCTCTGCACCCCGGCGCATGGTCTAACAGGGTTGTGCTTATTCTCTTAATGAGATATGGGTGTGTTTTGAAAAAAAAAACTAATCAGAGACTCATCTCTCATTCCCTTTAAGAGTCACACTATGATGCATTTGCTATTTACACATCGGACTTTGTAAGTGGAAAAACTGAACGGTTCACAAGCGAGAAAACAGTTAAACAGACCATCTGCAGCACATGGACAAAGAATGAGCAAAGATTTGTTTCAAATCTATTTCTGAATTTAGTTTCAATTTTCAATTTCTATCAAAAAATAAATGAACAGTAACAACAAAGAGTGGTCAAAAAACACTTTTTGGAATTATATCCAAACACACATCCTGTGCCCCATATGGTCCAAAACCTGACAGGTGGGCAAATCTAAGCTGGTTTTTAATAAAACAAATATAAATATGCATATAATAAATAATAATGCTAACAATAATAACATTATACAAAAGCAAGTTTTGTGAATAAACTGAAAAAAGACCTCCCAAGATGAAAACATGGAGGCAGTGTTTTTTATATTTATGTAGAAAACTAATAATTTTTGTAATATTATAATCTTTTAATTTTTTCATTTGTTAAGATATTTGTGTATTTGTGTAAAAACAACGTGGCAGAAAACAGGAAAATTAAGGTTTCACTGGTCTGAAAACACACATCATGGCAAACTGGGGTAAATGTGTGTATGATAGGGTCTTTCTGTATGATAGAGTCTTTCCGAATACTCACTATGCCACAGCTACATACTGTATAGTTTTTGTTCTTCTGTGGAACTAAAATAGGCTATTTGAAGCGTATTGTCCACACTGAAAAAAAATATTCAAAGGTGATTCATTGAATTTACTCTATTTTTTAAGGTGTGAGGATGTAAATAATTCATTTGGGCTGAATAAAAAAAAACAAGTTAAGTTGAACATTACAACAGTTTTGCAGAAATCATTTATTTTCAGTTCACACAATGGAAGACAATGGTTTCCAAATAGCTTGGCTTCCAGCAATCTTCTACTGTACATCGTTTTGTCTTGTCTTCCGTGTAACATAAACAAAACATGTAGAAGCATGTGGGTTGGTACATTCCCTGAGACTATGTTTTTATTTTCTTGTTTTTTCTTCCGTAACCGTAATGGTTTAGTTACCAACATTCGTCATAACATTTTCTTCTGTATAGCACAGAAGAGAGATAAGCCAATGTAAGCCATGTAAGAAACCAAGTCACATAGTCACAGAAGAAACCAAGTCATAAAGTTTGATATGACATAAGGCTAAAAAAAAAACATATTATCCCTAAAAAAATCTGCAATATGTGAGAGTGATAAAAAGTAGACATATAACTAAAGAGACACCTCAGACAGTACTTTTTCTAGAATCTTATTGATCAGACAAGCACACAGATGCAACTAGACATAAAAAATGACCCCTTTCCTTGAAATGTCAGCATTTACAGGCACGACAGTGGTGCGTAGACTTCGGCCCACAGAGTCTGAAACATTCTTTGACTCTCTGATTAAATGTTTTTATTGAATGAGCCCTGCAAATAACTATGAAAGTGGCAACTGGAATAATATTTGACCTGACAGACCTCAGATACACACATACAAGCACAGAGGGCAACAGAAAGTTCTGTTAATTAAAATACCATTTACTATAGATTTAAATCAGCTAGACACACACAGACACATACAGACACACACACACACACACACACACACACACACACACACTTAACTATGGGGACAGTGCACCTAAGCCTAACAAGAAAAAAGCAGGTGATATTCATTGATTTTTCAGTCCGTAGACAATTAAAGAAGAAACCAGTGGAAGGGACTGATCAGATGCAAGCTGTGTGTGTGTGTGTGTGTGTGTGTGTGTGTGTGTGTGTGTGTGTGTGTGTGTGTGTGTGTGTGTGTGTGTGTGTGTATGTATGTTTTAACGGTGTACCTTTATTTTAAATTTGATCTGGATGTAATTACTTTTGTCATTTCTTTCTGCGTGTAATTACATTTATAATTACATTGTTGACCCATCCCTTAAACCTACCTCAGTACATTATGAACACAATAAGCTCATTGGACTTATTGTTGATGCACTGTTCATGCATAGTAGTTAGGGTTATTTAATATAAAGTGAGAAAAAAATATCCTCTGCAAAAAGAAAAGAACCAAATACCCCTGATATGACGCCTGTGTGTGTTTCTCTGTATGTTTTGTGCATGTACCTTGGTTTGGTTTTGCTGAAAGCTTTAATAACGGCCGTTTTTCTTCTTGGAATTGTAGATTTCATCTTCTACAAATAAAACAAACACATTTGCACACAAATTACATTTACACATAATAACATAACTGAAAATTACCAAACCCACAAGTACATCAGAAAAAACAAAGTAATAAATGGCAGATGAAAAACAACATTTATGCTGTAGCTATAGCAACCATCAGTCCAGAGGAAAACTATTCATATCTTTCAGATAATCTTCTTTCGTGTGACATCTGGTGTGAAAGACTCCCTGACCTTTCCGTCCCTTCATGGCGGAGGAGATGGCAGAGCTTGTTATTCAACATTTTTATTTATTTGTTAGTTTGTTCATTTTTTCACCCTTACTTTAATCGCCATCAGTATGGTAATCCTGTGACTTGAGCCCATTCTTATTGGAAGATCTCAAGGCTTTATGGAGAGGAGGGGTGACTGAGTCACAACCTAATCTAATGAATCCAATGTTTCCCAAACCTGTTCCTGGAGCCACACAAACACCTTTTCAAACCTGTCCAAATCAAAGACAGCCTGATTCTATTAATCAGCTTGGAAAGACCTAAATGAATGGGTGAGATAAGGCAGACATCCAAAAAATTGCAATGCTGATAGTGTGCACAAACAGGGCTGGGAAAAACTGAGCTAATCACAGGGGTTCAGCAAGGTTCTGTGCTTGTATCCTTTCTTTATTTCATTTACACATCCTCACAGGGCAAAATCATAAAGTATATAAAAATGATACAAATCTTTCATTTAGACAGCACCTGATGAACACACTCTCTCAGGTCGCATATCTGCCTCTGTTGAGTCTGTATCCTACATTGTATCCTGGTAGGCACACTTCTCTGTCATCACAACATAAAAATCTGAAAAGCACTTCAATCCTATTGTGACCACACACAAACTGCAAACATTCTGCTAAAGAACATGTGCTCTTAAAAATAGCAAAAACATGAGAAAGATGGCCGTACAATGTGTACATGTGTCATTTTAGTCTTTAGTATTTCTGCCCATCTCAGCTTTGATTAAGAACCATCATATTCAGCTCAGTTTGTAAAGAAAGAGCTCCTACTAATCCTTGAAAATCCGTTGTTTGACTATACCCTCATTGTGCATGCAAGACCACGCAATGAAGTGACAAGTATGGTCATCCATACTGGGAACATGTGCTTTGCATTTAACCAATTTAAATGCACACACAATAGTGAAAATACACTCGGGAGCCACATATACTGCAGCACAAGGAAAGCAGTTGGGGGTTTGAAGCCTTGCTCAAGATACTGATAGGGAGTGTGAAAGAGAAAACAGGTTATTCCCTCCCCCACCTACAATCCCTTCCGGATTTGAGGCTAAAACCCCAACCTTCAGGCAGGGACGGATATAACCAATAAGCAAGGTAAGCAGCTGCTTGGGGCCCCGGAAAATCTGAGGGCCCCCAAATGAGTACCTAGAAGTACGGTTGTACAGATCATTGACCTGAAGTTTGACTACAAAATAAAATCGTAAATGAAATCGCAATATCTGTCAGAAAAATCGCAATGAGATATTTTTCCCCAAATCGCACAGCCCTACCTAGAAGTAGAAATTATACCAATAAATTATATATAACATAATTTTCTATCATATTTTGTATTAGGAGAGATTCAAAAAAAAAGTTTAATTTGTATTACTTCTGCGCAAATGTGTCCTCAAGTCCAGCAGTCAAATTAGGTAAAGATTTCGTTTTAAAAACATAATGGAAAATGTTACATATTGAATTAAAACGTGACCAAAACTATTAAAAATAGTTTATTTATTATTTTAGTTGTGAAATGATTAAGCAAATCATTTAAAAAGTTTCACGAGATTCTTGTTTTTATTTTGCAATCAGACAAAATATAGAAAAGGAGATTGAGTGATATAAGAAAAAAAGCACCATAAATCAATTAAGAATAAATTAAAGTACAAATGTTTGGCCCCATGGCTGAAATTGCCACCAAATCACCAAATCTGCCTCTGTTTTCAGATTACAATTCTGTGTTTCAAACCATTAGGCATTATTGTGCATGGCAGGAGCATTGTGCTCCTCTTACCAAAACTGTAAGAAACAGAGACAAATGTTTGACAAGCATTTGAACAACAGCACTGCTTTGAAGGTTAGTGCAATATAGCATTGTAAAAACCCACTCTTTCCTAATAGAATACACAGCTACTCCTCTAAGCTCTTATAATCACTAGACTGGATTACTGCAGTGCTCTTCTGTTTGGCCATCCATCCAGCACAATTAAGCCTTTGCAGAACATAGCAGAAAGTCTAGTCCAGTTGTGGGCAAATCAAGTAAAACAATTTATATAATGCAACCATTCCTCACTACCCTTGTCAAATAATTCTAAAGAATTCTAATTTGCGTCCTATATAGGGCTCAAAAACAGAATTTTATTAAAAATTTGGAATTGTTTACTATTATGTGGAGCCACTTAAAGAGGATTTTAATGGAAACCTATTCAGGTATATATTAGAATTCAATACACATTTTAGCAATCCTACAAGTATCCTTCTCCAATGTAAATTTAAAAAAAACATTTCATTGTGTCTCACGTTTTGCTCAGCAGGTCTGCTGGGGTATGCTACCATTATCTTAGTAGCAGCTAAGCTTTATTTCTTTTAAATCCAATGCAGATTAGTCTATCATTCTGGATGGCTCAATTCATCCCTATACAGAATAACTAACAAGAATTATTTCATGACTTTGTACAAATCCATAAGGAGCTCGAACTAAGCCTCAAATTTATCTCATAATATCCAATAATAATAAAAATTATTTCCCACGCTGTGTTGAGTCTGTATCAGACATGGTATCCCAGTAACATACTGTACATACTGCATCACCATGACATCTGTTAAATATCTGAAATGCACTGAATTCTAATGATGACAGGGAACAGTTTGGAGACATACTGCAGATGAACAGATGCTCTTTAAAGAAGAATAACAAAACATGAAATGGGTATGCATAGAAAGCAGAGACCTTGTGGCAGAGAAAAACATTTGTGTGGTTGTCATTCTGCATTCCATAAGAAAATCCATCACTAAGTATAGACCATATGAATTATATAAATTAAGAAGTCTTCTTATAGAATCTCACAAAGATTCTATAAAGTCAACAGATTTGATAGTGATAGTTCAATAGTTTAATCTTAGATTTATGAGTTGTGACTCATGAGCGATTCCATGCAAATGTCAAGTATTTTTTTGAGTAGGCTTGAAAAAACTCTCTGTCAATGTTTTCAAACTGTTATATTTGATTGACCAAAGTCATACAAGTGGCACTTTTACATTCATCACATCCATAACAGAGAGGAGTTGCATCCATATCCAAGCTTTTTCTTCATAAATGTTAAAATGTTAAATAAAATCTGTCATTTTTATTCTATAGAAAGCAACTCTTCTCCTTTTGATTAGCTTTGTTTATTTTGGGTTGTGCAGTTTAATTCACAGAATTTCTACAAAATATATTTTATACTGTAAACTGGCTTGTTTGGTCACATAAATAATGCATGTTTAATTTCCTCAATTAAAATATAAAAAATGTTTACAGCTTGATATTTTTCTACCTCAAAAACTGTGTGGTGCGTTGTTTTAAAAAATTATAAACCGATGTTTCAATATAAAGTTAACATATACTTTCTATGTGAACTTGTTTTGAAATCTTACTGCAAATGTTGCATCCATAATGCTGGGATTGTTCCTATGTATACACTTCAAAGTTAAAAAATGCTTGCTTGACACAAGAACCAGTAAAGTTTATTCAGCTTAAGGCAGGCATTTCTTTCTGTTTATGTCTAAGATCTTAATCAGAAAGTGTCTCTTAATGGACAGTGAAAAATCTCTGATTTCATTTAAAAACATCTTACACTGTGTATGAACAAAATAAATTGTATGGGTTTGGAATGACATAGGATAAGCAAATGAATACAATTTCCATTTTGAGGGGAACATTAACATTACTACCTCTATTAGCTTTAACAACAAAGTAGTAGCATTTACTGTAAGGCCATCTAAGGTCTATTGACCGCATTCTTCAATGCAGAAGTGCGCTCGTTTTTGCAAATGTTTTTGAACTTCCGATTCAGTCACCTATGGGAGAAATGATTAATTACGTCAGAAAATGGTCAAACTACTTGCTCTACAAACAAGTGTGCTCATGACTATGCAGACGAAGCAGAATAATATAATAAGAAATTATAAGTTTGCAACATCAAGCAGCATAATGAGCCGTTTTAACCTCTAAAAATGAATGGAAGTGAATGAGACCGGAAGTCTCCAGCCAAGAAGATTTAAATGGCTGCGACCGCTCGTACGTGAGGAATAAGGTAAATATTTTCTTTCTGTCTTTCAACTTTTGGAAGTAAAAAAAAGTTCTAAAATGCAATATTGTTTCTCATCACATTAGAACACATGCCAGTATTGAAGTCCTCTAATTTGATTTCACTAAAGTGTAATGATGCTGTTTGAAGATAAAACAGCATCTTCAAAGTTGTGATGTTCAAAGTACAGTCATGCAAAGGGAAACATTTTCTTTTATATTACTGGCTTTTTAAAGTGGAAGTGAAGCACTCAGTCCAGTTTGCATTATTTTGTAAATTGGTTTTCACTTTAATGAAAATATCATTAATTTAACCATACTGAAGAAAAGGGCATGTTTAACTATAGTGTTTGGCGTTAGGGCAACCATCTTGCAATGTCTTTGTGTCTAATGTCATCAGGTTGGTTCCGTTCGCTTAGTTGAACAGACACAGTGGATGTAATGGACTGAACACGGAGATTGAAAAACATAATTTAACCCAATTCGTGAAGTTGTGTATGTGCATCGCAGAGCTGGTGCAAATAAAAGCATCAAAGTTGTGTCCAATATTTACAAAAATATTTACACCTTTTCTATTTTTCTCTTTTTAAATACCTTTCATTTGACTTAATTCGGTCCACTCTCTCGCACTGCTCCAGCACTGCCAGACGAGAAGATTTACATTCAGACTAATGCAACTAAAATCATACATGACTTCACACTTTACTAAATCACGTCTTTGTGGATTATGTCAAACATATACTCTTATCAACTCCATCTATCAACATGTATGAAGGACATGAAAACCTGCCATGTGAAAAATCGCGCCAATCTTTGTATGATTTGAACACGAACAGAGATGTACTGTAGTAGTGAAAAGTGAAAGTACCTGCCTCCATTACTGGACCTTGTTGAAACCATGGTTGAAACCCAGACAGGCAGTCAGGTAACACAATAGAGAGAGTGGACCAAATCACATCAAACAATCGTTAATTAAAAGGGAAAAAGAAAAATATAATAATATATTTTAGGAATAATATTTTTTTTAATATTTGACACATCTGATGCTTGTATTTGCACCAGCTCCAAACCCACAACTTCACGTATTGTGTTAAATTAGGCTTTGCAGTCTCCCTGTTCAGTCCATTTCTTCCAATGTATCTGTTCAGCTGAGGAAACGGAACCAACTCAAGTCAGACATATTCTAAAAGCGATAGTACAGGGGTGGCCAACCCTGTTCCTGAAGAGCCCCCTTCCTGCAGATTTCAGTTGCTACCCATATCAAACACACCTGAACCAATTAATTAGGACCTGAACACCACGTGATAATTACAGGCAGGTGTGTTTGATATGGGTTGCAACTGATATCTGCAGGAAGGTAGCTCTCCAGGAACAGGGTTGGCCACCCCTGCGATAGTAAAACATGGAATTTTCTGTTAAATGATTTCATTAATCAAGTTTGTTTAAAATGTTTTCATTAAAGTCGAAATCAAAACATGGCTGACTGCTTCACTTCCACTTTAAGGCCAACAACAAACAGCTGGTAGGGACAACAATGAATGTCATACTGGGTTTGTGACATCACAAACCTTAATATTTACCTTAAGGAATACAGGCATGACATTTCTGGAAAATGTGCACCAGACCTTTAGTGAAACATAACACAGTGGGCAAGCTGACCAATCAGTGCACATTGCATATTCAGTGGGAGGGGTTTCACAGAACCTGGACGTCAACAGACGACAGTAACCGCATTGGATAAATGTAAAATTTGTGGAAGAAACAAATGAATATGCACCATATACACAAATAGCTGACTGACCACTTCTTTAAAACCAACCTCCAGCATAATCAACTAATCCATTTATCCATCTAAAAATAGATATTTAGTCAGATAATTGTAGATTTCATTCAATCCTTTATTTTCTTTTTGGCTTAGTCCCTTTATAAATCAGGGGTCGCCACAGCGGAATGAACCACCAACTTATCCAGCATAAGTTTTACACAGTGGATACCCTTCCAGCCACAACCCAACACTGTAAAACACCCACACACTCTCATTCACAAACATACACCATGACCAATTAAGTTTGTTCAATTCACCTATAGCGCATGTCTTTGGACTTGTGGGGGAAACTAGAGCTGCCAAAGAAACACTGCCGGAAAATCCGATACAGGCCAAAAAGAGATTTATTAAATGACTTTTCCACCATTTTCAATGTAAATTGAAATAATCTTTCTGAACTGCAGACAAGTTTTCTCTTAAATCACTCTGATGGAAGCTCTTTAAGTAAATCATTTACACTGACATATGCAATTACCTCCAGAAACCAGAGGCTATTTTTAACTAACAGGCTTGAAAATATTAGCAGGTAATATTAAAAGCGCGCACTACCACTAAATGTATTCAGTGGTTTAAGTAAACGTCACATACATTTCACTTACACTCAGATTTAAGGGTTAATTCCAGAAGACCTTATGTTCATTCAGCTGTTAAGCACACACATCCATGCTCAAACACCAATCACTGCTGTAAATTCACCTTTTCCTCTGCAGGCCTGGTTCCCACTCCACCTCTGGTAGTTTGAAGGTCAGCGCTGTTCGAGACCCTCTGATGTGGACTCATTTTTATCCATCTCCTTCAATTATCCTCGGCAAGGCTGCTCTTAATCTTCCCAATCACAGAAAACAGAGCACATGCATCAGTTCCCACAAAAGAAAAGAACATTGGATTGTATTTTGAAAGTATTATACTCTCTTTCGCCAGTCATAAACGGATTTGACTTTATCAACCAGATGAGAACTTGTCTATAAGTTGGTGTGAAGAACCTTAGCCACACGACCCATCTCCCGCCCCCCACAAGTTTTTCTTTTCCCTTTGATTTTCATTACTGTCCTCTTCCTTTTGCCCTCCCTCCTTGGCAAGGTCTTTCTCATTTCTATCCCTGTTTTTCCTTCTCTCTCTCTCTCTGCCTCACACACATTCTTTCAGTCTCACTCTCTCTCTAAATAAGGATATGTAGGTCCAGTGTTCCACATTCGCTGAAGGCCCCCCACTGGATGCTTTCGTCACTACAGAAATTATAAGTGCTGCTTTGCAATCAACAGCAATTCAGTATTTTAAAAGCAGCTTTGAAATAGCTTGTGGCGACTGTGTTAACGGTCCAGCTTCACAATGAACATTCAGAGCAGAACTAATGGCTCAAATGCAGTTTCACAGTGGTGAGCAAATCTCACCTGGAAATGGCAGCAAAAAAAGTTAGTGGTTGAAGCTGTCAAGCAGAAGATAAAAGAAGGAAATGACAAAAATAAAAAAAAATCTTTTTAGATTTAGACTGTTTTAATTTGTGTGTCATTAGATCTGGGGTGGAAAATCAGCCAACCAATGCAAAAAAAAAAAAAAAGCTGTCTGACAAATCTAAATCACAAAATGGCACTTTCAAGAGTTCACACCTAGCTGATGACTGATTATAAAGCTTGTTTGGCATGCTGTCTCAGGAGAGAGCCCTGAGCATAAGATCCTCGAGCCCGGGGCTCACTCCTGTTTGAGCTCAGGTCTCGAGAACTCCCCTGCTGTAGTAGCTAATGAACAGATATTGATTGCTCTTAAAGGGGTGGTCCACTACGATATTATATTTTAAACTTCAGTTGATGTGTAATGTATCTGTGTGAACATAAACAGCATCTCTGAATGTAAAATATTCAAAGTTTAATGCAAAGGGAGACCTTGATTTGTACAGAGTTAGCTTAGCAACGCCTACAATTAACGAATTTTGGGGACTACAAAAAATACTTCCGCCCCCTGTGAGATCACAAAAGTTCGTTATTGCGCATCCCACACTGCGCAGGTAAAGGCCGTGGCCAGAGGCGCTGTAACGTTACTGCAGAGAGAGAAATGCCATCCTGCTGTTTCCACAGAGCTGTTCTGTTTCTGTTGTTGGGCTTCCAAATGACACGACCCAAACACAGAAGTGCTTACAGTTCAATATTAATTATGTTCCAGAGAACTATAAAATACATAGCAAGCATGATTTGACAAAACACAGCTTCCAGAATCTCTCCCAGTTCAGTGCTGGATTCAGTTAAAATCTTCTCAAAGATGGAGCAAGGAGACGCTGTGAACTCTGAGTCATGACCTGTAAGTGTTTTTATTTGTTAAAATTGATCATGACATGTACAGTGTCTAACTTTAACGGTGTGTTGTAGCAAAGATGTAAACAACGGGAAATTATGGTAACCGCTAACGACTTAGCTAACGTTACAAATCCATATTTATCAAACGGCTGTAAACGCACACACACACATACACATACACGCACTCTTGGCCAGCACCTGCGTCTATCTGTGTGAGACGGCAGAATTTCTCTCTATAGGCAGCTATGCTATGCGTTTTACAACTCGGACAATAAAGTCGCAAAAGATATGTGAACGATTCATGTTACTTACACAGGCATATTCCGCATATGCATGAAAGACGTCCTGTAACGCATTGATTTAAAAAAAATACAGCAATGATTTCCCAACTGGAGTGTAACATCAAAAACAAATCAATCCAGGCTCACAAAGGTCTCATCTCACATCTTGTGCTTTATTCTGTCACCACAGAAAATAACTTAATCCGAGCATGAGAGAAAAAGAACAATAAAAATCTCTCCCGCGCACATGCGCTTCTCGTGTTACAAATACTTCATCGTATACACGCATAAACACACTAAAAGGCACAGAAACAGTTAAAGGAGCCGCATCCCATTTTCACTCGTTACAGACACGTGTTGACTGACTGACTGACTGACTGACTGTTTACACAAAACGCGCGTGCTTGTCAGGGCGTGACGTGAAGCCGATCGGCGTATCACAGCATATTATGATGATGACCAATCAGAGTCACTTGAGGGTGGGCCTTTTAGAGGAACTAGGAAATATGACAGTCGTTTTCATGTTAGCTGAGTAGCTGTGTATAATCAAAGTGAGATTTATGAAAAAATAACACGATTTCCTTCAAGTTAAACATGAGCACACATTGCTTTGCATCTTATTAACACAACCAAGCCTTAAAAATAACATTCTGGACCACCCCTTTAAGAGATAACTACTAGGTGCATGTCTGTCGTGCCAATTTGGATAAGTCAATTAACTTAAGTTGCATGTTTTTGGATGGTGGGAGGAAACCAGGGAAACTGGGTGAAACCCACGTGAGCACGGGGAGAACGTGTAAACTTCACACAGAAACATCAGCTGGCTTGGTAAGGACTGGAACCAGTTCTGTTCTTGCTGTGAGGCAACAGTGCTAACCACTGGGCCACCGTGCCCCCCATCTCGGACATGAGAAGGAGTAGGGGTGGAGGGGGGAATTCTTCAAAACAAAGATGGCTGTTAAATGCAACTTAGGGTATTTATAGTGGCTTAGGAATCGTCTGATTGGAGAATTATTAATTGAATAATGCAGGACTGGATGCAAGCAATCATAAGCATGGGATCCTCTCGAAATTAGTTTATAAATAAACTTAACTCTTTAGTCAAAATACACTAGTTAGTAGTTCTTTAAAACTATAGTTCACACAAAAGTCAGGTCAGGACCTTTTTCTTCAGTCCATCATTAAAGAACATTATCAGCTGAAATCATGATTTTAGATGATATACAAAAAGCAAGCCAATTGTAACCATCTGTTTGAGAGTGAAAAGCATGTACACGCAAGGCTAAATCAATACCTGTGGTTCCTGACAAGACACTGAGGTCTTATGAAATGAAAAATCTGTCTGTGCAATGAAATTAACATAATTTCTAATATTAGTCTTTAATCCAATCTTAGGTCCTGAGTGCATTCCTGACAATTTCATTACTGCACTTATTTTATTCAAACTGAAGCAGGATGTATTACGTGGTTACATTTTATTATCTTGCACCTAATATATATTAAGGACAAATCAAGCCTGCATGAATTTTTATTTTTTATTTTTCTGGTCAAATAATGTTGATATTTGAAAGCACCTAAACCAACATGTTTTATATATTTCTGTCATTATTACTAGATTGCACAAGATGTGTCTGTGAAGTTTTACGTCAAAATACCCTTCAGATCACTTATAATTCCCTGTTGAAAGTGGCAATTTTAGGGTCATAGGGGAATGTAGCTGTTTTTGCCTGTGCCTGTGTCACGTTGTGGTGGGCTTCAAAATCACTGGAATTTGGATCCTATTTGAAAGGAAATTTGAAAAAGAGAGTTGTGTTTATATTACTCCAAAATTACTGTGAGCACAGTATACATACACACATTTCTTTTCAAATAGACTCTAAAAGCATTTTTGCTTTTTCTCGAGTTAATGACATAAGAACATGCAAAACCACGGATCTAGAACCCCAAACCAGAAAAGGTTGGGACAGTATGGAAAACGCAAATACAAAAGAAGTGATTTCCAAATTTACATTGACTTGTATTTAATTGCAGATAATACAAAAAACATTTATTCAAAAGAAACACATGCAAAAACAAATAAAAAACAGAAGCACACACAAATAAATATTTTTTTTTAAGTTCAAAACAGTAAAGCGTTTACCGCTTTGTAATGTTGCTGATCCTTTTCACAACTCTTTTCAGACATTTAGGGACAGAAGACTCCAAGTGATGAAGTGTTTCAGGAGTAATTTGGTCCCTTTCTTCCTGATTACAAGTCTTAAGGTGGCAACAGTACAGGTCTGATATAGGTCGGGACTGCGGGCAGGGCAGTCAAGTACCTTTATCCTCTTCCTTTGCACCCAGGGCTTTGTGATGCGAGCAAAATTTGGCATTGCATTGTCTTGTTGAAATATGCAGGGGCATCCCTGAAAAATATGTCTCCTTGAAGGCAGCACATTGTCCTCCAAAATCTCCATGTACTTTTCAGCATTAAAAAGCCCCCATTAAAGAGTAGGTTTTTAAAAACTGCTTTCCATCCAGTGTGTAACCAACACGGTCTCACTGCAATTCGTAAATTTTTGATTTAGTGGCTAATTCAAATGAATACATCCCATTCATACAATTTAGTATGACTTGCTTATCCCCCAATGAAGGTTGGGTTTAGGGGTGGGGATAGGTGCCACGCCTCCTTATTAAAACCATGCATTTTCGTATAACTGAACTCGTTGTTGGCTAACAAGTGATCCTAGGCCCATCTATGCTACTAAAAGACTAGACCTTTATTGGATACTGCTTTTGTACCAAATCATTCACATGTTGACATCCCATTTCAAATTGCATCATTATTTAACCAATTTACCCGATTACTCGCCGTAAATTGCTTTTGTGCCTATTTTGTGTGTGTGTGTGTGTGTGTGTGTGTGTTGCAAGAATCAAACCTAAAGAATAAAAATCATGAGGAACACATAAAATAAAGTTTGTTGTATTGTCAGCAATGAGATACAAGTCCAAGTAAATTTGGAAAGCACTACTTTCTGTTTTATTTGCATTTAGCATACTGTCCCAACGTTTTCTAATCTGGGTTTTTTTATTAGTATTAGCTATATGCTATCACCATTTAATGGCCTTTTTTGAATAAAACATTTTAAAAAATGTCAGTGTCAAAAATGTAGAAGGAAAGACTTAAGTGTGTGCACATCTAGGAGATTCTTGAAGGTGGGTGCTCGATTAAGCCAAACACAATAGAAAAAAAAAATAAAAAATTTCAGCACACTGCCACATCAGCTCCCAAAAAACAGATTTATTACAACAATGTTTAACCATGTGAAAACCATGTAGCTTGAAAGGTTGTCATAATAAATCTGAAAAGTAAAGTGGCAGTGTGCCTGATGATTTTTTTACTTTTTCTACAGTGTCAGAAATGTACGGAACCCCGGAAGGGACGTAGTGGAGGAGAAAAAAATTGGCTGGGTGAAAAAATAAATAATGGGTGAAAGAAAAAAATGGGTGGGAGGAAAATATATGTTTCTAAGTTTTTGCGTTCTCTCGCAAAGTTTTGCGTTCCCTCGCAAAGATGTTTTGCGTTCCCTCGCAAAGTTTTGCCTTCCCTCGCAAAGATGTTTTGCGTTCTCTCACAAAACTGTTTCTCCACAAACACTTCCTGTTCACTTCACTCATGTTAACCCTCCCATTTTTGCCGAAATTCTCCCATATTTTACCATTCTATCCCACTTTCTTTACATTAAATCTGTGCGTTGATCGTTGCCTTTCACTTTGCAACCTCCGAACCAGTGAATGCATTTATAAGTGCTCACTGACAGACGCGCTCCGTACAATAAACTGATCCCAGATCAGCGTCTGTACACGACATTTAAAGGGACACTTCTGTTATCAAAAAAGTGAGCAGCAATGCATCTCATGTTTTGTTTAGTTTGATAACAGAGGTGACTCTGTAAGAATGCACAGATCTATAATGAAAGCAGTCCATTACTTTAGAAACTGTTTGTGCTCATTTAAGAGAAAAAAAGCTGTTTACAATAAAACATGCAGGATGGAGATGTTTCATATTATTCAGTGTATTTGTCAGTTTAAACATACACCCGCTCCTCTGTGCTCCTCTGTAAATGGCGCCTACAGACGCTGATCTAGGATCAGTTTATTGTATGGAGCGCGTCTGTCAGTCAGCGCTTATACATGCATTCACTGGTTCAGAGGTAGCATATGAAAGGCGACGCACAGTAATGTAAAGAAAGTGGGATAGAATGGTAAAATATGGGAGAATTTCGGCAAAAACGGGAGGGTTTACATGAGTGAAGTGAACAGGAAGTGATTGTGGAGAAACAGTTTTGCGAGAGAACGCAAAACATCTTTGCGAGGGAACGCAAAACATCTTTGCGAGATAACGCAAAACATCTTTGCAAGGGAACGCAAAACTTTGCGAGGGAACGCAAAACATCTTTGCGAGGGAACGCAAAACTTTGCGAGAGAACGCAAAAACCTAGAAATATATATTTTCCTCCCACCCATTTTTTTCTTTCACCCATTATTTTTTTTTTCACCCAGCCAATTTTTTCTCCTCCACTACGTCCCTTCCGGGGTTCCGTAGAAATGTGACAGCAATCAGGTAATGTTTATATATTATAATTTACTCCGAGTTAATTTAATTAACTCCGATGCTGCCATATTTGCTGAGTTTACAACAGCATTAGGGAAGGATAAAGTCCATTTTCCATATTACTGTTTGCTGCTCGTAACTCGTAGATAGAAGACGCTGCAGCAGCAATGTGAAGGAATCTCTATTTAAAACGCCTCTAATAGTCCAGCAAAACCATAATTTATTTTTAGCATTTATCATTATTTATATCGAATACAATCTTATTGTTAAGCCCCGGTCAGATCACATAAATTTGTCATAATTTCGACACGATTTCCTTGATGTATGCTCTTGTGGGGATTCGTAAACGACAAATGGGCTTTATGGCAGAAGATTCAATCGTTTCTTCTCGTGTGATGTAGCATAGTTCATGACAACCAATGCCATGTCTATGACGCCTCATGACACCATCAAGGAATGTTTAATTTTTTCCTAATTTCTCTCGCCGTATTCCGTCACATGGGTGGGCAATAGGAGTACATAATTTCTCGGTTATCTCAGTAGGTGCTGCTGTTAATCTGCCGGTCAGGTAATAAAAAAAATGCTGCATATTTAATAATGGGTGAGTCATGGGTGGATAAGTTCAATTATTGGTTATGCACACTTTAACTACCTTTTCTAAAATATTAAGTTGTTTTAAGCTATTTTATCTCACAGACTAGCACAAATATGCTGACCTCTATTCTTACAATGAGTTTCTGAGTTCTCTCATTCTTCCAACAGAGTATGTTTAAATCTGGGAACATGTTCAGTGCTGTGAAAGCATTGCAAAAGCATTTACTGCTTATTCAGATTTTTCATTTATAGTGAAAACAGTTTAATATAGGCTTCTCTGAAACTGAATATTTCACTTTAATTTTTTATTTGGACTAGATTGTTTTTTAATTTAACAAATCAGCACAATCTCACGGCAATTTGTGTCTGGTTAGAATTATATTTCTGTTTGTGCCCGTCTGGTACTCAGCTGTGTGGGTGGATGATTTGTTTCACTCTGAGGAAAATAAGAATTGAATGAATGCTTCAGTAACTTTCGTCTCACAAACCTCAGTTGTATATTTTCTCATTTATTTTCTATGTCATTATTTTAAGAATCAGATTTTTCCTTGGTGCTGGTGTGCTTTTATTTTTTCTGTCTCACTCATGGCAAGTTTAGGCAAGGGTGCGTTTAATAAGCAACCCATGGCAGGAAAAAATACATTTATATTTCAAAGAAAATATCTTAATATTAAAAATTAATCTTGTTTGATCCTATCCATGTAAGGAATGCCCTTAAACAATTTAGTTATTATCTTGTCTGCAAGCATGAATGTTAAGATTGAAATAAAATTTTTTAAAAAACTGAAATTGAGATAAGAAATATTGTTATAGCAACACTTGTGACTGCTTAGGGCATATTTATCACCCACGACAAGTCAAGATTTGAATCAAGTTTAATCAAGAAAAATAATCATAAAAGAAAATAATGAAAATAAAATAATTTCGCATAATCTGACATAGTGACTTTTGTACCTGACAATAAAAATCGTGTGATCTCACAGGGGCTTTATTAATGCAAAGAATTTGCAGTCTTGTATTTATTTGACCTTTTATAACTTGCCTTTTAAAGCTATCCCTCAATTCGCTATTACTCACTTTTAATTGCAAGTTTCAGATAGTAAATATTTTATAATTAATATTAGTAGACAGCATATGTGCCAACCAATTTTAGCAATGCATTAGCAAATCTCTATCAAATATGCTTTGAAAAAAACATTTTTGGGCCTTGGTCAGCAATTAATGACAATAAGCACATTAATGTACAAAAAAATTTTAAAAAAATTAAAATAAATACAAATTGTTGTAATGTAGCTTATGCAGTTTGTGTTTTACTTTAAGTGTGTCCTTAGGCGTCTTTGTGAAGTGTAATTCTAGGTATGTATGTTAGGCCCTAGTACACAGCTGGAAGAATTTCCAGAATTAGACAATCAAGAGCTTAACCCCACGCAGCGTCTGAACAATTCAACCTACACAACGTTCACATTTACATTTAAACTCTTTCCACTTTTCTCCCTTTATTAACATAAAAATAATATTCCACTTTGCACTAAAAAGAGGCTGATGAAAACACTTGCCTAAGATGCATCATGAAGTAACAAAGCCAACTTCTCCTTTAAGACAAACTGAATATGATTACTTCCCCTTTAAGAGATGGGTGACAACTTTAACCGGTTGAGTGTTGAAATGATGATTGCACACACATCTGATTATTTACAGAGATACTGAAAACTCATACCACAGACCCACACAAACATACAGTATGCAAACACAAAATCTCACAATGAGCAAAGGGAACTCTTCGGTTTTGTAAACTATAGTTTATAAGAATGTGCTACAATATCAAGCAAGCAGAACTTCTACTTAAATTAATCATCATGTTTAAGAGCATTTAGTTTACCACTTCTGTAATTGTTTGTGAAATTGACTTGCAAAATTATTGAACAGTGTATAAGTATATTCTACACCCATTCTACACAAACACACATACACTTATGCAGCAGGACACATACTACTACTACAAACAGCCCTGCACATTCAGTAGTATCACTATGAACATGTTGAAAGTAGCAAACTAACCATATAAATGTTCATTTTATTCCTGATGCTTTGATATGAGCAGATAAGAACACGTCTGTGTGAGAGTGAGAGTGTGATATGAGTGAATGTGAGTCATCATGACTTGTGTGGTTTAAACATTTTGCTGATCTGTATCGCCATTTAGTCACTCTCAAAAGCTGCTGTCAAGATCAGACCCAAACCAGAAGTAAAACCAGCACAGACTAAACACTGATCCCTCCAAAACCAAGCCTCTGATTAAGCTTATACCTCCTTTCTCCTATTCTCTCATGCCTTGTTTTGGTTTTTTAGCTAGTAGTGCTTAATGCGTGATGAGCAGAAACCAGCGAAGAGGTGTCACTTGAGTTGTGAAGGTGTAACTGTAGTTTCCTTCTATTTTCTCTCTCTGTCTCAAACGCACTCTGTGAGTGTCAGGCTTGAGATGTTGCTGCTTTTGTGACACGCTGTCAGCCGCAGTGTGGAGGGTGGAGCAGTGGTGGTTGTGAGTCAGAGATCGCCAAACACAGTCTTTACTGAATGCCTTAAAAAGAGAAATTCATCTGCATCGCCATGCACATTGTGAACTTGTTCCATTGAAATAAACGGGAGGGTATGAGTAATGCTCCGTGTGTTTGTATGGTAATTTCTCCATCTGCTGTTTTTCTTAGCATCAGTTTTTTTGTGTGTGCTCCAAGTCACAATATGAATCTAACTGCATATTAACAAAATAATAATCTTCCATCTGGAACAAAACTACTTGCCTCCATTCAATAACACACTGCATTATCATGATTGTTATCCTTTGTAGTAAAATCAAGCTCCTGTTCTTCTTTTCGACCGGAGAATATTTTTACGAACGCAATCAAACTCAGATGACCCTAAAAAAAAATTAAATAATAAAAAAAAAGAGTAAAAGGAACAGTTCACCCAAAAATTTAAATTTCCTGTTAATTTAATCCCCCACAGGTCATCCAAGAACATGTAGGTACCTTTCTTTCTTAGCAGAACATTGAAGATGTTAAGCTGGATCCGTGATTCTTGGTGATTCTTATAATGGCAGTTAGTGCTGAAAGTCTGTTGAGATTAAAAGTAAACGAGACCAAGGTCCCGTGTACACTAATACATTTTAGTATGCGTGTTAAAACAAAAACAATCTACACTGGCATTTCTGAAAAGGTCTTCGTCCACACTATACCACTGAAAACGCACATCACATGACCAAGCAATACTTTTGGACACGACTATCAAAATACGCCCTCTTGTGGCAGTCGCACAGAATTTTTTGTTTTGTCGTGCACCATGGGAGAGAATCTGATTCTCGCCGTGTCCGAAATAAAGGAGTGCAAAAGCAAAAGCCTTTATTCTCTGTGCTTAAATGAATGCAATACTGCAAACTCATAGACTGCTAAAAATTTTAGAGGAAATGTGGAGACAACATAAAAATTATATTTTTATTACTCATTTATAAATAGAAGTGTTTATATATATATATATATAGACTTTTTCTGATTCAAAACATAATGAAAAAAAATTTGCTTGGACAACACAGGAATACATCACATTCGATTGGCTGGTCACATACGGTTTAGTTGCAGAAGTTCAAATATTCCAATGTATCCACAGCTCAAATCGGATCTGAATTTTCATAGATGATCGGAACTCCAAGCAGCTCCCGGACTACTTTCCATTGGAAATGAATAACTTCTGGTCTGTCGCTTGTTGTTTGTCGTGTGCAGTAGAAAGGCACACACTCTGTCATGCGCTGCGGCGTATGTGCGCGTCTGAGCTCCAGAGAGTCAGCGGGTTCTTTGAGCACACCTCCCCAGGTGAGAGCAGTGCACGTCGGACAGTTCATCGAGGATCTACCACTGGATGTCATCTCACTAATGTAGTTGAGCTTGATATTTAATTAATCTGTTTAATAAATTTCTTTCCAGATAAAGTGTTTTGGCTGAGCACAAAGATAAGGTAATATAGTAATTTATGTAACCACATACACTGATTCTACACATCTGTCTGATTGATATATTTTATAAACATATTGTATGTTATACATTTAAAATGGCCATCATTGATATTTAAAACTGACATTCAGCGAAAAAGAGGGTATGCTTTGTATTTTTCAATGAAAATGAAAAGAAGCAGTTATGTTATAGGCAGTTATGATATTTGTTATAAATATGCATACAGTGAAGATGACGGTCATATAAATATATAGTTACACATTATAGCCTCAACATTTTTGGTGTCTGTTAAGTTAATATCAAATTGAAAATAGGTAGTTCCAAGTTTTTATTTTTATTGTAAAGATAGTGAAACAACGTAGCCAGGGTGATGCGATTAGCATTATAAAGTAGCGTACACTCTTCCCTTTGAAGATTTACCCGATGTGTATTTGGGAGTTTGTTTTCCATATCAAAGTTGCGAGGTCTGATCTTACAAGGAAATTATGCAAGGCTGAACTTCATGCACATAATATTGAAAAAAAAGCCCTGATCAGATGTCAAATGTCTGCAACCATGCCTTCATTTTCAGACGCCTACTTAGTGTAAACAGTGTCTAAATCAATAGCCATGGCTTTAGACGACACATCATGAACATCATGAACATTTACTCTCCCTTCACTTGTTACAGACCTGTTTGAATTTCCTTCTTCTGTTAAATGCAAAAGGAGATGTTTTGAAGAAAGCTGAAAACCTGTAACCATAGACTAACTACAGGTTTTGAACTTTCTTCAAAATGTTGAACAGATAAAAAGCAACTCATAAAGGTTTATAACTACTTAAATAGTGAGTTAACTTTCATTTTGGTATGGACTCTACCACCAACAAATAAACGCTGCTTTTAAACCATTCTGAAAACAAAATCAACTGTAAAAACCTGTTATTTAACACCATCACTCCAGCACTTTAGAAACATCTGCCAGACTCACAAGACACACAAGGATCAGTTCATGGATCTCTCGGTTAACGAGTTGATGATCTTAATCAGATGTGTTAAGTAGGAAGATATACAGAATGTGCAGGGCAGGGAGACCAGAGTACCGGAATTGAGAACCACTGCCTTAAGGCTGATTTATTCTTCTGCGTCAAGCACACGCGCATGCTGACGCAGCCTTTGCGTGGACACATAGCCCTCACCGTGGCCTGACGTGCTCCTCAAAAAATGTAACTTCACGACGCAACAACGCATACCGCAAGCTCTGTGATTGGTTGGCTTGGTAGATTTGGTTTGCTTAAGGTGCAGCTGTCGTGCAGTGAGGGGTTTGCGTCTTTAATAATCTACGACAGTTTGCATTCATTGAACAGTAAGAATGATTAATAAATCCATATGAAACAGTCCCTTTATGTCACATCTTCAGTTTCGAGCTCAGGGGTGCTTTACACTTACACTACGTGTACCGTGTCTGCGCCCAAGTGAACCGCCCTCAGGCACACTTTTACAACCGGGCCAGAGCCAGCTAACTAAACCATGCCTGAGCCCGATTCAGAGCAGTCACACTTCTCAAACAATCTGGGAAACGGGCCTGGACAGTTCGGAAAGCATAGCATGAGTACGCCCTTAGGGTCAAATAGTGGAGGTGTTCCCATTGTCAGTACAACATTTACAACAACAATATGAAAGCAGATCTTTAGAAACTTGTTCAAAATAGCAAAACAATGTCATGATCAATTCATATTTTAATAAGGCTAAAATTGGCAAAAGAAAATATTAAACTGTATATATAATTGCGCATATCTGGAATTACCCAGGGGCGGTACAGTGTGTAGCATTGTCACCTTATAGCAAGAGGGTCACTGGTTCAAGCCTTAGCTGGGTAAGTTGGCATTCGAGTGTGGAGTTTGCATGTTTTCTGCTGCGTAAAACATATGCTTGATAAGTTGGCGCTGTGGCGACCCCTGATTAATAAAGGGATTAGCCAAAAAGAAAATGAATTAATGAATAAAATTACATAGATACATTAACCTAAAGTGTAAATTGTAATAACATTTTTTAAAATAAGCACCATTTGGCTTGTTTTTTGGAGATCCAGGAAAGTACTAAAATAGATGTCATGCATCTCCATTTGTGCTACTGTTCTAGTCACTGCAGGCAGCAACAATCGAGCAATGGAGACATGTGGGCTCCGGTTTCTCACCCGCGTTGGCTCAGCTGTGTGTGGCAGACTCTCAAGCTGGTAGCCGCACGTTGTGTCACTGATGTCGAATGTTGCACAGTGAGTCATCTACATAAGGAAAGCACTATGGAATACTAAATACTGACATTCTTGCAAAAATTGCACCCTTTTCATGTCACCTTGTGCCCTATCTACCTCTAAATGGTGCATATTAGCACAATATAGCAGTAATATTATCCTATGAGGAAGTATGCATGCCTAATGTACTAATTCACATGCTTTAAAGCACTAATATGCTCCTTTTGACATTAATAGTCAGTACTTAAGTCAGTAAAATACATGGGTGCATTGACAATACTGGCTCAGGGAAAAGCTGCTGTTTTATCCCGACCCTTACAGTACATGTTTTCAATTTAGACAACTGGACAAATATATATTTTAAAAAATCAACTAGAAAAAGACTAATCATACAACACTGTAAAAATGCAGCGTTCCGCGCAATTCCTTTATGTTGCTAATTAATCAATCAATTAAGTAAACTTGATTATTAAAGATAAAACAATTTAGTAGTCCCAAACAAATCTCAAGAATAATCATTTTAATTAAGTAGCTTAAACAAGCAGCAAAATAAGTGTTCATCCATAATTTATGTGTGTTTGTGCATTTTTATAATTCAAGTGCATTTAGATGTGCATCTATTGAAGGCAGTGGTGTTCAAACTTGGTTGTGGCGGGCAAGTGTCCTGCATCTTTTAGTTCTAACCCCAATTAAACACATCTAAACCAGCTAATCAAGCTCTTTCTAGATATACTAGAAACTTCAAGGGAGATGTGTTGAAGGAAGTTGGAGATAAACTATGCAGGACACTGGCCCTACAGGGCAGAGTTTGGACAACCCTGATTTAAGGTAATCTAACAAAGCCACTTTAAATTAAAAGGCTAGTTCACAAACAAAAAAAATGAGCACTTACTCCTCCGAAAATTCGTCCAAACTACAATATTTTTAGCTCCGACATATAACAATAACAAATATAAAAACATTAGCTGTTTGCAGATACTGTAGAAACGAACTAGCCGTGAAATTAATACCCGCTGCGAAACTGAACTCAGCTTACTGAAGAATTTCATTTAAAGTTCGCAAAAAAAAAAAAAAAAAAATGCCATCCTGTTCACACACTTATAGCAGTTTAGGCATACAAAGTGACAGAACTTAATCCACCAAATTGCCTGCCACGGTTGAATTATATTTGCATTTGGCAGGGTGGCGGATTTAAATTTCAGTCCATGGATGTAAAAAAAAAATTATAATTTATTAATTAAAAAAAAAAACTCAGGGTTAGATACTGTCACTTCTTTTCCTTTTTAGAAGACACAAAGCTATTTGTGTAGTTTGCTAACTAGCACAATGACGAAATGGTTATGTGTCAAGTTTGTTCAGTGAGTCATTCGTTATATTTTGACAAAGATGCATTAAAGTAATGTAAATTTACCTTGATTTATTAAAATGATTAAGCTTACTTTAATAATTTGTCTTGCAGCAACATGACAGAATTGTGAACAGTGCTATGTGATTAGTTGTGTTTCTATCTGAGTTCGTAGGTATATATGTCCAGCTGAAAGGGCATCTGCTGTGTAAAACATATTCTGGATAAGTTGGTGGTTCATTCTGCTGTGGTGACTATTGATGAATAAAGGGACTAAGCCGAAGAAAAATGAATGAATGAATGAATGAATGACCATTGATCACTAAAACTACATTAAGGCAACGTATGCTAATTTACTTGTTTCGATTACCTTGATCAAACCTACAACTGTCTAATGATGCAATCATCTTTAATAGTAGGAAAAACAGAAACTATTTAAGTCAATAGCTACCGGTTTCCAAACTTTTTGTTTGAAGAAAGAAAGTCACACAGGTTTGTGTCAAGTAAAGGGAGAGAAAATGAGGGAGAGTTTACATTTTTGAGTGAACTATGTCTTTTACATCTGACTAAAGGCACTGGTATACTTCAAACTAAATCAAAAAAGAGCTGTGATTAAGCTATTTTGAACTAAATCTGGCCAAACCGAAGTAAAATTTTAAGTTAATTTCGACAGTTCGAAACAGCTCAGCAAAGCAAAGTTTTTGGTGGAGTTCATTTTGGTCCAACACAATTATGCAATTGGTGGGTATGTCTGGGAACTCAGCCTTTTTTTGACATTTATCCATGAGGTTCAGAGTCAGACAGGAGAAAAATATCAATGCTAAGCTAGCAGCATGAATCCACTGTAGGGTCAAGTAGCAGAGCTGATTTAGGCCCAATCCCAATTCTACACCTTAGCCATTCCCAATACCCCAATTCTCTATAACTTGAAGGTGTAGAGCTAAGGGGAATGGCTAGATAGACCTTGAAGCAGAGACCTTCAGGACCACACTCAAAACCAAGGGGTACAAATGCAAACGCATTTACGTAAAACGTAAATGCAAAAAGCTAAAATAAAAACTGCTAAATTTGACTATCTATAATCCCTAATAATAACACCTGTAGAGCAGTCCCACAACATTCTGACATTCGATGACACTGGAATGCCCTGTCAGAAAAGTCTAGTGGCTGGGAATGACCTTTTTACAGTGTAAGCTATAATGTTAATGTTGTTTTTGTGTGTTTACATTGATGAATATGGCCACTATGTAAATGCACAGTACAGTTACGAACTTATCACCACATTATATCAAGATAATAATATAAAATATGCCTTCAGTGATTTCCTGACGATAAATACCAAAAAATCACACGACTGGAATAACTACAGCAGTCGCGTTTGTCTAATCTTATATGAAGCAAGAGATCGCGATAACAGATGATGACATGTGCAGGTGCTGTAGTGCTGTCCCATTTCTTAGGGGTACATTTTGAAGCCCTTCCTCTTCATACTCGTTTTTAAGGGGGCCAAGGGGAAGGGGTAGGGGTACAAAAATAAAACTGGGATTGGGCCTAAATTTATCTTTAATCAAAGGAGTTATGGAGATTTTTATTTTACAGACATCCCCATTAGAAAGAATTGCTACCTAAATAGAGCCTAAGACAGTCCTGATGTGAAAATGTATGTTTTACATCAGTACTTGCATAAATTGAATGCTTGGAGCAAAATGCATAGTTTTGATATATAACAAATAACCAGGGGCCTCATGTATCAACGCTGCGTACGCACAAAAACTTTGCGTACGCCAGGTTTCACGCTCAGAATCGCTCACGTTTGGATTTACTAACAATGAACTGAACGTGGGAATGTGCGCAACTTCACGGCAGCTTTATGGCTGGCGTACGCACATTTTTTGTGCTTGCCTGTTTTATTTCCATTGGCGACTCCTAGAGGCAGTTGTGTTAAATTCCTCTTTACAAAGTGTCTGAGCCTTGCAATGGCAGCTGTATGAGACGGGTTCATCTAGCAGGTATATAAGGTTTTCATACCATACAGTTGACCAGCTAAATATTAAAGCACAATTTGCAGCGGTCGCCTGTTTTCCCAATGTAATCTGAGCTATCTACTGCACGCACATTGCTATAAAGACACTATCTGAAGATGAATTTGCATGCGTGAATCAGAAACATTTCCATTCAATAAATGTGCAAATAAAATATGATGCACAAACTTATTAATGATTCCTACTTGTCTTTCTCGTGATAAATAGTTGGCAAAATCTGATATGTAGCGGGGGGAAAAAGAAGAAAGAGTTCATCAGACGCTGGATTCGAACCGAGTTCATGCTCGAACGTGTCAAAACATGTTGACATGCGTCTTACAAGCTGTGCCACTAAGACTGTTATGGGAAGTGCAACATTTTACACCTATAAACCACACTATTTCTTTTTTAATTCACTCAGTGCGATGTTCAGACCCAACTGTGTTAACTGCATCAGCTAAACTCTCCCACTCTATTTTTATTTATTTTTTTGTTAATTTCGGAGAACAAACTTGCAAATAACACCGCTTTTCTCCGGTCTACCTCCGAAAGCAGCACCTCCAATTCACATTCTGTTCAAAGTTTCTCTTCTTGCTTGCTTTTGCCATTGCTTTTTCGTTAGGTTTTGCTAAAGTAGAGTCATTAGCATATTTACACGGGGGAGGAGGTAGGGAGGGGTTTTGTGCTCGTGCATGTTGCGCTCAGTTTCACGTTCATTCGGATGTACAAAAGAATATGCGTGAGATTCGGCGTACGCAGTGTTTCATACATCTGAATTTTTTTCTGCGTACGCACATTTACAGCTTTGTGCGTACGCAATGTTTTAGTAAGATTTCCACGCAAGTCTTCGTACATGAGGCCCCAGATGTTTAAAAAACTCTTGTAAAATAGGTAATTTATTTGGTCAAATCATAATTGGTCATTTCTGGAATCTAACCTTCCCTAAACTTCAATGGCGCCCTAGATGAACCACCCCATACAGCTACCTGTATGTTGGAAATGGAGAGCATGAGGGGAGGGAGGTGAGTGTTAAAAATGAGAAAGAAAGTGGGGGTTGAGAGAAGCAAATTGATGCCCCCGCCAATTGCCTATATTGCCAGTGCTTAAATGCGCCACTGCTGGTGTGTAAGTGCTCAGTAATTGCAACCTGAGTACAGCATTTTAGGGCTTTTATAAGTGGGTTTACATCCATATCCACATTCCTGATCTGATTAAGTTTAATAGCCCGACAGAGCATTTATGTGAAGTAAATGAAAACCAGAGGTTTGTCAGACATGTTCCTGTTTGGCTTTATGACAGGAAAGATGCAGTCACAGCATAATTTCAGTGACGTTTCACATAGAAGTCAATTTCAATGCAATCAGCTTAGTGAACTATCCAACTATTCATCCATTCACCATAAGCCTCTTATCCAGAGCTTGGAGAACTAGTGTGACCAATTTCAGAGTATATACAGGAATCAGAGAGTGAAATACCTTTTAAGACTCTTTCCATACATTTTAAGACCTTATAACCACTTTAATGTTCAACCAGAAACACTGGCGAGATTTTAACTTAAAGTATATTTACTAACTATTTATGTAAAAAACTATTCCAAAACTAAAACTTTATTTATATACTGAATAAAAATCTATTGAATAGTACTTTAATTCTTTTTAAGACCCCGAGGACACCCTGAATGTAAATGAGTGAAATCCCATCACAAAACCTTGTTGCCCTTTCACAAATCACCAGTTTAATTATGCTACTAGAATTATTTATTACTTTTTTAACATTATAAGTCATGCCACAAACAAGATTCAGACAAACTTATTGTGCACTCATCGTAGTGGCATCTAATTTTGTTCAAGTTATCACTACAAAACCACACTAATCAAATAATGATGTTTTATAAACATCATAAACATTACTTGAAGTACAAATGTATGTCAGCCTTCAACTGGACTTGCTGTTCTGATATGACAGCCGGACCTGTAGGCCATCAGACTGACGAGAAGGTGTAGGGTTCAAACTGAGCCCCATCCGACATGGTTGATCGTCAGCAGTGTCACGACAAAAGAAGAAAGAGTGTGAAAACTCGGCAGACCTCAGAGCATCCAACATCCCCTACAAGAAATTCACACATTACCACATGACAGCTGAGCACAAAAACACCAATCAACCACAAGAGCGGGCTGTGAAGAGTTTGGCTGTTGCAAATGGACTCTAAAAACAGCAGCTGGCAGAACTACAGAAACCAACCTTAAACTTCAACTTTTCCCTGTGTGCTCAAATTGTTTAAAAGGTTATTGAAGAGTTTCAGCCAAAGCTTATTGATTAGACTGGCAATGATTTAGTTCCTTACTAATTCAAAGCAATGCTTGCATAATGCACATGGTATGCTTCAGCAAACCATAATCCATGACTCACAACCAGCGGGAGGGCCTGAAGGTTCTGTTCAACTGCTTACCTCAAATTTAGCTCATCAGCTACAGTTCATTATGAGTCCTCATGCCAAAAAGTGGGTTTGTTTCCGGATGTTTAGAGTTAATACCATTGGTTCTCACTAATATAACCTTTCCATTAATCCACAGGAGAAAATGTAAGTTTATGTCAAGAGCAGAACTGTTATATCTGCCATATTTACTCACTCTTGTTCCAAACATGTTTGCGTTTCTTTCTTCTGTTCAACACAAAATAAGATATAAGACTGGCAACTGGTACAGGCACCACTCGGCTTCCAGAGTAATATTTTTAATGGTTGCCAGCAACCAGCATTTTTTAGAATAGCTTCTTTTGTTCATTCATTCATTCTTTTTCTTGTCGACTTAGTCCCTTTATTAAACCGGGGTCGCCACAGCGGAATGAACCGCCAACTTATCCAGCAAGTTTTTACGCAGCGGATGCCCTTTCAGCCACAACCCATCCCTGGGAAACATCCACACACACATTCACACACACACTTTTAAACTATGGAAATTTTAGCTTACCCAATTCACCTGTACTGCATGTCTTTGGACTGTGTGGAAAACCGAAGCACTCCGAGGAAACCCATGCGAACGCAGGGAGAACATGCAAACTCCACACAGAAACCCCAACTAAGCCTAGGCTCGTACCAGCGACCTTCTTACCTTCTTTTGTGTTCAACAGAATAATGAAACTCATAAAGGTTTTAAACCACATGAGAGGGAAGAAATAAAAGTAGTTCAAGTGCATTAAAGCCTAATTGAATTTGAAGTCCATATATCCATTTACGTTCACACAGGGTTAATGCCACTTGAAGCTGCCAGGCTCTCCATGCTCCACAGGCTGTCCATGACAATAATGCCATCTTTTTTTTATCTGAACAAAATTTCTGACAATACGAGTGATGATGATCTATTTCTTTTCCAAATGAGTTTGTTTGTGTCTCAATGCCTGTTGTTACATGCAGTATATTTATATAACAGTTCTGTCTAGATCTCGAATCTGATTGGCTGATAGCCGTGCAATAGTCCTCGGTATCAGAACTCTTACAGCCTCTTTCCACTTGTGTATTACTCCTTCCACATGAGTGGCAAGCAGATCAATAAACTCACTACAGTTTGACAAATATTGCAGATATTTTATATAGAATATTTTTAGGCAAGAATGTAGTTGTTTTGTAGCAGGGAAAAGACAGTTGACGTTGTCCATCCATAAGATGGTGACAGAGACCGTATAAAAAGCCCTTAAGAGGAGAAAAATTCAGCGTAAAACTACAAACTACAGCTTATCAAATCATTATAAATCTGGTAAGTAACATTCTAAGTCAATCTCTCTCTCTTTTGTATGTTGGAGTGATGTATTTATTCCATGTAATTGTAGCATATTGAGAGTGAGATAGGACTCAGTTCCCCTTCGGGGGGAACTTCAGCACTATAAGTGGATTTGATTTGTAAAATCCACGCATTGGGAGGTTCGGTTCAGAAGCTACTCGTCTGAAAGAGTATTGAACGGGCCAATTAAGAATGAATTGGCAGCGCAAGCCTGCGCAGGTGAGCGGCATAAGCAATCAACTGAGTATATAAGCTCACCTGGCGCCAGCAGACGCTATCCTTTTCGCTTCAGAGACTTTCTGATCGAGTCGATGAGGGTTCCTCCTGCTGTGACCAGCGATTCTGAGCGAACGAGAGCATTCTCCCGGTCCAGAGTGTGTACACGCAGTGGCAGATGGTCGAGCTGGGTTTCTCCCTTGCCTGGCGTTCTTTGGGTCCGGTCCTCCAGAGCGGTGCGTATAAAGTTGCAAACTTCACAGAAAGAGCAACACAGTCGTGCAGCACGTCCTTTTCAGGACGGCGCTCCGACTGTGCGTTTCTGGATGCGGTGGTTTCCTGTCCTCGGATGATGGGCGCGGGCATTGCGTTACATGTCTGGGGGTCCAGCATGTTAATGCGCTGCTCGCGGGCAGTTCATGTCGTCATTGCGATGCCATGACTGTTGCGCAAGATCGCGGTTAGCCTTTGCAAAAAGGTGAACCACCCCAGTTGTCCCCTGCTCTGCAGCGGGCACTCGGGCAGATCTGAGGGTTTCAGCGAGAGATAATCCGTCGCCCACGGGCCCGCGGACCTCCCGCTCCTCTAAGCGCTCCATCCAAGCTTCGGGCGGGGGAAGCGATCCGTCTAACAGATGGTAGCCCTTACGCCCGATGACACCGGAGACCAGATGTCCACCGCGGCATCGGAGGGTGGGCTTTCATTGTCCGATGATGATCCAGACCCGCTCGCCCCCTTCGGGCTGGTGAGCGCTGTCACTACGGATCCTGAAACGGACATGTTAGCCGTGCTTTCCCGGGCTGCTTCGGCCGTGGGTTGGAGATGGTTTATCCCCCAGCTCCGCGGCCGGACCGACTAGAGGGGCGTTCCCTTCTTCCCGGAGGTGCACAGTAGGCTCACGCGGTCTTGTAAAGCACTTTTTTCTGCTCGTGCTGCGTGTTCCTCCACCCTAACCACTCTTGACGGTGAAACAGCCAGGGGGTATGTGGCGATTCCTCAGGTTGAGTGCGCGATGGCGGTAAATCCGCGCGGCGCCTCTTCTTGGCGGGGTCCGCCTCGTCTCCCATCCAAAGCCTGTAAGTTATCTACCTCCCTCGGAGCTAGAGCTTACATAGCTGCGGGCCAGGCTGCTTCCGCCTTGCATGCGATAGCCACCTACCAGCGCTACCAAGCGCAGGCGCTGGCCGAGCTGCACGAGGGTGGGTCCAACCCAGGCTTACGAGCTTCGCACCGCCGCCGACTTAGCTCTTCGGACTACTGAGTCCGCTGCGTGTGCGTTGGGGAGGACGATGTCCACATTAGTGGTCCAGGAGCGCCACCCCTGGCTGATATGCGCAAAGTCGACAAAGTCCGCTTTCTTGACTTCCCCATATCCCCAGCCAGGTTCGGCGACACTGTCTGTGAATTCACCCAGGAATTCAAGGCGGTGAGAGAGCAGTTGGTGGGTGATGTCTTATCGGCGGTCCGTAGCCCGCTCCGCCCGCCGTGCCATTCATACCTGCTCCTCGCCGAAGGCGCCCGCCTACGAGAGCTGCTCCGCCCCCGCACACGCCTCAGGCGAAGCGAGCGCGTCGGGCACCTCGGAAGCAGGCAGCCCCCCTGCCCAGAACGCCGCTAAGTCCGGCAACGGACCGCGAAGCGCCCCTGGGACAGGCCATCTGGAGAAGAGGGAACTTGCTCTTTCCCCGCTGGAGGGCGGGGCCCCATTTCCTACGGCACTTTTTACTGCCATGAAAACATTATGAAAGGGCACTTTTCACTTCCCCAGATGTGACAGCCCGAAATCTGCCAGTCTGGGACGCTATGCTTTCTAGCTTGCAGATTCGGTGCGTTTCGCCAGTGGCTCACGAGCGCTGGGAGGACGGTCTCCTTTCTCCCACCCCTCGAGCCTCCCCTCCGGAGCTCGGGTTTGGAGTGAGAGCAAATATCTCACCTCCAGCTTTTCCGTGGGACCCGCGAGCTTCCCGGATCAGCACACCCACTCCGCGCTGCCCCACTGCTGGTACGTCAGCGATTGTAGCGATGAGTCCATTAGCGAGAGCTCTGCCTGCCTGGTTAGCGCGGGCCAGCTCTTCGCGGTGGCTCATACGCACAATCAGACTCGGCTATGCGATTCAGTTCGCGAAACGGCCCCCCAAGTCACGGGTGTGTATTCACCAGGGTCAGCCCCCTGTCCGCCCCTGTCTTGCGAGAGGAGATTGCTGTCCTCCTGGCGAAGGATGCAATCGAGCCGCTCCCTCCAGCCGAGATGGAGGGTGGGTTTTACAGCCCACGCTTCATCGTGCCCAAAAAGAGCGGTGGGTCACGGCCAATCCTAGATCTGCGCGTTTTGAACCGCTGCCTGCACAAGCTGCCGTTCAGAATGCTCACGCAGAAGCGCATCCTCCGGTGCGTTCGTCCTCTGGGTTGGTCTGCAGCATTAGACCTGATGGACGCGTATTTCCATGTCTCCACTCTTCCTCGCCACCGACAGTTTCTGCGGTTTGCGTTTGAAGGTCGAGCTTGGCAATACAAAGCCCTCCCCTTCGGGCTCTCTCTGTCTCCGCGGGTCCTCACCAAGCCCGCGGAGGGTGCCTCAGCGCCCCTTCGGCTCGCGGGCATCTGCATACTCAATTTCTTTACGACTGGCTGATTTTTGCCCTCTCTCGGAGCAGTTGATTATGCACAGAGACAAAGTGCTCTGGCACTTCCACCTGTGGGGGTTTCAGGTCAACCGAGAAAAGAGCAAACTCGCCCCCGTGCAGAGGATCTCTTCTCTCGGGCTGGAGCTGGACTCGGTCACCATGGCAGCGCACCTCTCCGGAGAGCGCGCTCAGCTGATGCTGTACTGTCTGAGAGAGCTCGACAGTAAAATAGTGGTCCCACTGAAACTATTTCAGAGGCTCCTGGGGCATATGGCATCCGCAGCCGCTTCATGCCGCTCGGATTATTCTATATGAGACCACTTCAGCACTGGCTTCACGATCGAGTCCCCAGACGCGCATGGCACGCGCGCGCACACCGAGTCTCTGTTACTGCGCTGTGTCGCCGCGCCCTCAGCCCTTGGAGCGACCCCTCGTTCCTACAGGCCTGGATGTCTCTAGAACAGGCGTCCAGTCTTGTTGTCGTTTCAGCAGACACTTCCAACACGGGCTGGGGGGCTGTGCGTTGCGGGCATGCGGCTGCGGACCTGTGGAAAGGTACCCAGTTGCATTGGCATATCGCCTGGAGCTGTTGGCAGTGTTCCTCGCTCTCCACCGTTTTTTTCCGGTGCTGGAGCGGCAACACGTGCTGGTCAGGACGGACAGTACGGCGGCGGTGGCGTATATCAGCCGTATAGGGGGTATGCGCTCTCGCCGCATGTCTCAGCTCGCCCGCCGTCTGCTCCTCTGGAGTCATCCGCGGCTGAATCGCTGCACACCATTCATATTAAGGCAAGCTCAACCGTGCAGCCGATGCGCTCTCACGGCAGCCTTGCGTCCTGGAGATTGGAGACTCCACCCCGAGTCTGTTCAGCTGATATGGGCGCGATTCGGGGAAGCCCAGATCGATCTGTTGCTTCCCCCGAGATCGCTCATTGCTAGTTGTTCTTTCCCTGACCGAGTGCTCTCGGCACGGATGCACTGGCTTACAGCTGGCCTCGGGGCACGCGCAAATACGCGTTTCCCCCAGTGAGCCTGCTCGCGCAGTTACTGTGCAAGGTCAGGAAGAGGACGAGGAACAGGTTGCTGGTTGCGCCCCTCTGGCTCAACCGGACCTGGATGTCAGAGCTCTCCCTCGCGATAGCCCTCCCCTGGCAGTCCCTTCGAGAGAGCACCTACTCTCTCAGGGACAGGGCACCACCTGGCACCCTCGCCGATCTTTGAAGAGATTTTAGACGCGAGGAAGACTTAGGTAACCTCCGATTGCGGTGGCTAATACCGTCACTCGGGCTAGAGCCCCCTCCCCGAGCGCGCCTATGCCCTGACGTGGAGTCTATTCACTGAATGGTGTGTCTCTCGCTGAGAAGACCCCCGTAATTTAGATCAGCGTTGTGCTTTCTTTACGCCGAGAGAAGCTGGAGAGCAGGCTGTCGCCCTCCACACTCAAGGTTACGTGGCTGCCATCTCCGCTCTCATAACGCGGTGGCTGGCAGCACCGTGGGAACGCATAACCTCATCATCCGGTTCCTCAGGGGCGTTAAGCGAATTAATCCATCCCGCCCCCTCTCATGCCCTCTTAGGATCTCGCCCTCGCTACACAAGCCGCGTCAGATCCCTTCGATCCTCGACTCAGTATCTTTCTGTCCCTGAAGACAGCTCTGCTGGTCGCGTTGATATCGATTAGAGGGTCGGGGACCCGGAGGCATTTTTCGGTCAGTGACTCGTGCCTGTAATTGGGCTGGCTTCTCTCACGTCCTGAGACCCCGCCCGCGATATGTGCCCAAGGTTCCTACCACTCCGTTTTAATACGAGGTAGTGAGCCTGCAAGCGCTGCCCTCGGAGGAGGCAGACCCAGCCCTTCTTTATTGTCCAGTTCGCGTTTTGCGTATTATCCGGACCGCACTCAGAGTTTAGATCATCTGAGCAGCTCTTCGTCTGTTATAACGGTCGGCAGCAGGGAAGTGCCGTACCGAAATAAGTTCCCACTAGATTGTGGATGCCTTTCTTTCACTATCAGAGCCGAGATAAGCCGCGTCCCCCGAGAGCGCGTGCGCACTCCACTCGGAGTTTCGCATCCTCTCGAGCGCGCGCACGCGGCGCCCCTCTAACAGACTTCTGTAGAGCTGCGGGCTGGGTGACACCCAACACATTTGCAAGGTTTTACAATCTGCGAGTGGAGCCGGTTTCCTCAAGGGTATTAGGTAACCCTTGGTGATTGAGGAAACAATTCGGTAGGGTGTTGAAACACGCTTGCTGCGCCATTTTCCCTAACACGGAGATACGTGCGCCTTTTTATCTGTCAGTAAAGTTCCCCGTCAGGTGAGCCCTGCAGATTCCTCCGTGGCCCCCAGCACTGACTCAGCGGAGGAGTCACTTGCTGGCCCACTACGTTGTAGGTCTGCCCGCTGGTCAGCCCGCGTTTTGGGTAAAGGTGCCTGTTATGCGTGATCCCCACTAGGCGATCCCATATGCTTATTCAGCCACGGTTAAGTCCCCCCCCTGGGCGGACCCGTGTCTTCCCTCCCCGCTAACCACTCTTTTGCTATGCGTACTCCCCCTTTTTAGGGCTAGTCCATATGTAAATTCTGCCATCTATCCCCCCTTGGGTAACGGATGGCCTCCGCAGCGTCCTCCCTATCGGGATTGCACGCTTCCCAACGTACTGTCGTATTTTCCTAGAATTATCTAGATGCTCACGACTTCCCAAAAAATATATCTAAATCCGTAAAACTTCTGTTGAAGTAGGATAAATTAGGGCCAGGGACACGTTGGAGGACCGCGCCCCCCATGATGCGGGTGCGTCACGCTTGCTTGACTATCTCCTCATCGGGGGTGTTGGTAAGGTGCAGTCATTATGGCGCTTTCAATGGGCTCCCAATGCGTGGATTTTACAAATCAAATCCACTTATAGTGCTGAAGTTCCCCCCGAAGGGGAACGTTCGAGGTTACTAAAGTAACCCTTCGTTCCCCGAGGAGGGGAACGGAAGCACTATACTCCGTCGCCATAATGACTGTCCCTTAGCTGTTGAAAGTCTCTTCAGCTTAAAAAGGATAGCGTCTGCTGGCGCCAGGTGAGCTTATATACTCAGTTGATTGCTTATGCCGCTCACCTGCGCAGGCTTGCGCTGCCAATTCATTCTTAATTGGCCCGTTCAATACTCTTTCAGACGAGTAGCTTCTGAACCGAACCTCCCAATGCGTGGATTTTACAAATCAAATCCACTTATAGTGCTTCCGTTCCCCTCCTCGGGGAACGAAGGGTTACTTTAGTAACCTCGAACGATATCAGGAATGTATGTATTTTGAGTTACTGAGTTACCCGAGTTACTTTTTGGTTGGCCATCTGTTTCTAATGACCCGTTACTGCAAACTAGTGAACAGTAAACAGAAAGAAAAAAGAAATGCCCGCATGTGTTTGGCATTTTTCCTTATCGCAAACACAACAATAATCTGGTAGTGTTTGCAATGCTTTGGCTTTTTCGGGGTTAATTATTGTGATCTACCGATTGCAACAAAGAAATACTGGGAAATCCCAGTAGAGTTATTATATTTCATGCCGTTCAGCTTTGTAATATTAAAATGTCAGCAAAATCACCTGTTTTGTCATAACTTTAGACATTACGCTAGAGAGTCATTCAAAAATTAGCTCTAAAGTGACGTTGGTGAAGTAGCAATGGTTTCTGCTGTTCTGAAGTGCAGATGTAAATGAATGGTGGAATAAAGTAGTTCCGCATAAAAAAGGATTTTTAAACTCTCCATGTTTGATTTTTTTTAAACACACGATTATGCCGTCGAACCGTTGCATAAATGCAACATCCCATGAGTAGCAGTGCGATATGGCTGTATATCATCACTGGTGGGACACTAAGGCACTTGGGCTGCAGCCTAGTGTCAACACATGCCTCCCACCAGTGTCGATACACAGCCATATCGCACGTATTCATATTTCATATTGCTCATTTTCAACATAGTGTTACTTCATTAGATGTTGGTGTCCTGATATCATTGAGATTAGGGTCTATAGATAGGTGTACATATATACTGTATCGACTGTAATATTGGGAATAAAAGGGACAGTTTACTGTAAAATGAAAATTTACTCATTATTTACTCACCCTTCAGTGGTTCTAAAACTTCAGGAGTTTTTTTATTCTGTTGAACACAAAAAGAAATTTTGAAGAAATCTGAAATTCTTTTAGCACTGACTGCCATAGCATAAAACAAATACTATGGAAGTCAGAGGTTCCAGGTTTCTACCTTTATTTCAATTTATCTTCTTTTGTGTTTAACATAATAAAGAGAGAAACACAAACAGAGTGAAAAAAAACTATGACAACATTTTCAGTTCTGGTTGAACTACGCCTTTACGCTCATGCAGTTTATTATACCAATTGAGCAGAGATACAGAGAGCAGAAGTTTTCATTTCTGCTTTGATACCTGCAAAATGACACAGAACACTTTGGGTTTAGGAATTTGTCCTTGCAAGAAGCTGCCCTCTGTGGCTGTTCAAGCACATTCAAACTAATGTTGTTCACACTATGAAAGAATTAAGAAAAAATGACTACGGAAGTCAGTGGGTGCCAGCATTATTCAAAATATCTTCTTTTGTGAAGAAAGAAACTCAAATAGGTTTTTAAACTATTGAAGGGTGGGTAAATGATGACAATTTTCATTTTCTGGTAACTCATAACTTTAAATAGTAAAAACTAAATCAAACTCTTATTCCAGGATGAACTTTAGTTAGACTTTTCTGCCCCATTTTTTTAAATTACACGTTTCTCATATTATAATGTTTAAAATAAAACTTTTTTGCAAATATTGTTCATATACAAGTATTTAACTCTCAAGCATGAATAGTGTATAACTTTGAGTACGTGTAGTGTCTGAAATTTGAAGATTGTGCACAATAAAAGAAATCCTGTAAAAATACAGAACATTATAATGTTCTTGCAAAGGAATTTTCTGTATTGATTTCTCAGCTGCGTTTTTACCTATATCCCTTTAACTGCCCCACTAAGTTAAAAAAAAAAAAATTGGATTGCATTCTGGATTGGACTGCATTCAACTCCTAATGTCGCTAGTTTACACACTCAATGCAGTTTTTGTTTTTCAACAGATCCCATAATTTCTAAAATATCAGCCTCTACCAAATGATTGATATGTTGGTTTATAGTAAAAGTACCAGAATTAATACATATACTATAAAACATCTGAAAATATGAAGTGTAAGACCAATTTTTTCAACTCGTAATGTTACTAGTTAACACTCAATGCATTTTATTTAATCACATCCTATTATTTCTAAAATATCAGCCTCTACCAAATGATTGATATGCCAGTTTATGGTAAAAGTACCGGAATTAATATATATACTATTAAGATTAGAAAATATGAAGTGTATGACCAATTTATTTAAAGACAAACCGTTATTTAAAACAGTCAAAATATGGTCAACTATTGGCTAGAGCGGGCAGTTAATGGGATATTTTAAATGAATTGTCACATTGTGTTGTGCTTTAGAGTCAAAGGACAGTATGTCTGCAAATACAAAGTCAAAGGATCATGTAAATTTCATCAAAGATGTTGCCTGTTTTGTTTTTTCAACACATCATTCAAAATAACGCTTCTTAAAGTGGCAGTGATGCAATGGAAGAACCATTTTGGGTTAATCAAACTATTATTTTGGTGAAGAACATTTTTATAATCTGAATCAGAAGCATTTTGCAGTGCATGCTAAAGGGTCTTCATGCAACAATCAATGCCTATAAAGAACAACTATTTGTAAGTGTGCAAGGCTACAGTTTGTGGAGTAATTTGGCGGGAGAGTTTGTGGCTGGTATTGCAAACTTAGTACTTTTTTTTTTACATTTCACAACTACTTTAACACACACAAACACACACACACACAGTGTTGTCTCTTAGCCTCCAGATATTTCCTGCTCTAAAGCCTACGTGTTATCTTCCCCCTTTTACTTCCTCCTTTTGCTGGTAGCTTATTAGTGATCACACACATGCTGTCCGCCTCACACAAACACTCATCAGCGCCTGATACATACGTGCCCCAGAGCGCACACCTCCCCACGGAACATTGAGTCAACACTTTAGGACTCCTGAAGCTCCAACCATCGAAGAACCAAGGAACCCAATGAACTGATCTCATCCAAGCTAAAAAGGTAAAATAAGAATCTAGAATTAAAAAGGAAGTGCAAAAAAGTTGCATGGTAGAGGAGAAATACTGAATTCAAGCTTTGCCTAAGTCTTTCATACAAACATATTCTTTTTTTAACTTCCTTTTAAATCACAATTACCTGACATGTTGAGCCAGGTGCTGTTTTCCACTCAAGGTCTCGCTTTTGAATTCAGCCTGAAAGAGGTTTCTAGGAAATTAAGAACCATTGATTATTCAGTTGCTTGCAATTTCATCTGACGAAAAAAGCAGGAGGAAGAGGGAGGAGTAAAATTGAATGACCTTCCTGCTGCAAACCTGCATTTAATATCCTTTTTTCCTTTCATCTCTCAGGTCCATCAGCACACCCCGTCTCTCTCCTCCTGATCTAGACTCTTCTCTTAGAGTATTTGACAGACTGTGGTTGACACTCGATCTAAAGGGGTGTCAGTTTGTCAAATACCCCAAGAGAGGGGGCACGAGTCTTCAGAATTCTGCAACACTTCGTATGACCCATGCGATCCTGTTACTCTCTCATGTTCAGCCTTTTTGTCTTGTGCAAAATGTGGAGGATGACAACATTCATTTATAATGTGCGCTTGAATTCATTACCTCTACATATATGCAATCTTTATGGTTGATTAGATACATAGAAATAAACAACAGTAAAGAGTACATTACCATTGTGCTGTCTGTGTCAGGGATAATTGTGTTAAAAAACATTGTAAACTAAGACATAGTTCAGATAAGCAGTTTTTAGCATGTCGACCACAATGGCAGTTGCTGGGTGAGTGCCATTTGCTACCGAAAAAAAATAGAAGTTGTGAAATTTATGCGTTTGATTTGTCAACATGTGTTGCTCTGCATGTGGGATTGTGTGTTTGTTTCTTTTAATTAAATCTAATGAGGTCTGTTAAGCTTTAGTTATTCAATTCGCTGTACAAAGTTTGATTTATAAAACATTACATATTGAAATTCCTCTTTTAGAAAACGACACCTTATTAAGATAATTAGAAAAATTTCTTTCATTTCAGAAGAAATACCAGTGTTGGCAAGGTTATTAATGTTTTAGATTAGCTTAAGTTTACGATTTTTGTCTAATAAAGTCAATAAAATGTTGTTACTGAATCACCTTTTGGACTTTGGCACACAACAGATGCTGAATTCAAATTAAATCACATTTTATCAAGTCTACAGAATGTTTTCTATGTGATGAATTAAATACTTTATCTTCCTTGGGTAATTAACTGTGTTACTGTGTTGAATTTTTTTTTCAATGGGCTATGTGCGATGTTTTTCAGCCAATGATAAATTTCCGGTGAAAGGTTAATGTGACTACTTGATTACAGCATTGATGTTGTAATGTAATTAAAATACAATCAGTTAAATAGACTTAAGCATTCATTTAGTTGTTCAAGTGAAAAAAGAGATGAAAGGTTTTCGGCTGTGTACTGATGGCTGTTTAGCGCCTTTAGTAGCAGCAAACTAGTGCAGAAACTCCAATAAAAATACTGATGGTAAATAAATGTTCATATTTTAAAGACATGCAGGAAAAATGGAATTTAATGCATCGCTTCTAGTCTGGTCTGAGACCCACTTTTTATCCTATATCTATCAGGCAATGAAGATCATTGATTTTTTTAAGAAATTAGATCTTAAACGTGGCAGGACAGTTCAACGGAAATGCTTGAGTTGCCTGACTGAAAATTAAAAGTCTGTGTGCATATAAGCCATTGCAATTCAGTACATTTTAGTTCCTGTCATTTCACTTCAACTTCCTGACCTAAATTCAAAATCTAACTCTCGAATTGAAAGAGAGCCATTTGGTTAACACTGGTGAAATTTAACAATGTGATTTTCTAACTAAGGCCATAACATTTGTATGAATAGAGTGTGTTTGCCAGCAAGTTTGAGCTCAATGATTAAATAAATTAATGGTCGTGAAAGGAAAACACTGAATGTCTCAAGAAAATCAATCTACTGACAAAAACATCTTTCGTCATGCAAAACATCTGCAAAGCCAGGTGTTATACTGCAGGTGTTTTATGCAGTGCTCCTAAAGTCGAGGTTACGAGTCGGAAATGAAGTTCAATACCTGGATTTTTGGAAAAGAAGATATTTATGAGTTTCTTTTGTTAGCATGTGCTGTTATGCATGTGTAAGTGTGTGTGTGTGTGTGTGTTTCTGTTTATTAAATCTAATGTTTGTTAAGCTTTAGTTATTCATTTCACTGTGCAAAGTTTGAATTGAAAAACATTGAATATTGAAATTCCTCTTTTAAAAATGACACCTTATTAAGATAATTAGCAAGATTTCTTTCATTTCAGAAGAAATACCAGTGTTGGCAAGGCTGTTAATGTTTTAGATTAGCTTACGTTTAAGGCTTTGGTCCAATAAAGTCAATAAAATGTTGTTTCTGAATCACCTTTGGGACTTTGGCACACAACAGATGCTGAATTCAAAGTAAATCACATTTTATTAAGTGTACAGAATGTTTTCTATGGGATGAATTAAATACTTTATCTTCCTAGGGTAATTAACTGTGTTACTGTGTTGAATTTCTTTCCATGTGCACTGCTAATGCTTTTCAGACAACGATAAACTTTGGATTAATAGTTAATGTAACTACTTGATTACAGCATTGATGTTGTAATGTAATTAAATCAGTTAAATAGACTTAAGCATTCATTTAGTTGTTCAAGCATAAAACGAGATGAGTGTTTTTTGGCTGTGTAGCGTCGTCTATAGCCGCAGGCTAGCACAGAAACTCCATTGAAATACTGATGTTACATACATTTTCATATTTTAAAGACACGGCAGGGAAATTTTAATTTAACGCAGTAGTCTGGTCTGAGACGCACTTTATTTTCTATATACTGTTGAAGTCAGAATTATTAGCCCCCCTTTATTTATTTTTTATTTTTAAAATTTTTCCCAAATTATGTTTAACAGAGCAAGGAAATTTTCACAGTATGTCTGATAATATTTATTCTTCTGGAGAAAGTCTTATTTGCTTTATTTCGGCTAAAATAAAAGCAGTTATTAATTTTTTTAACACCATTTTAAAGACAAAATTATTAGCCCCTTTAAGCTAATTGTTTTTTCGATAGTCTCCAGAGCAAACTATCGCTATAAGATAACTTGCCTAATTACCCTAACCTGTCTAGTTAAACTAATTAACCTAGTTAAGCTTTTAAATGTCACTTTAAGCTGTGTAAATGTGTCTTGAAAAATCTCTAGTAAAATATAATTTACTGCCATCATGGCAAAGATAAAATAAATCAGTTATTAGAAATGAGTTATTAAAATTATTATGTTTAGAAATGTGTTTAGAAAATCTTCTCTCAATTAAACAGAAACTCAGGAAAAAATAAACAGGTGGGCTAATAATTCAGGGGGGATAATAATTCTGACTTCAACTGTATATGTATACATCAAACAATAAAGATCAATGATTTTTAAAGAATTCAGAAATCAATTCAAAATCTAACTCTCGAATTGAAAGAGAGTCATTTGGTTAACACTGGTGAAATTCAACAATGTGATTTTCTAACTTCAGCCATAACATTTGTATGAATAGAGTGTGTTTGCCAGCAAGTTTGAGCTCAATGATTAAATAAATTAATGGTCGTGAAAGGAAAACACTGAATGTCTCAAGAAAATCAATCTACTGACAAAAACACCTTTCTTCAAGCAAAACATCTGCAACGCCAGGTGTATTACTGCAGCTGTTTTATGCAGTGCTCCTAGAGTCGAGGTTACGAAATGGCAATGAGGTTATTCTTGTGTTTAATACTTGGAATTTTTGGAGAAAAAAGAAGAAGATACTTATGAGTTTCTTTTGTCAGCATGTGCTGCTATGCATGTGTAAGTGTGTGTGTGTGTGTGTGTGTGTGTGTGTGTGTGTGTGTGTGTGTGTGTGTGTGTGTGTGTGTGTGTGTGTGTGTGTGTGTTTCTGATAATTAAATCTAATGTTTGTTAAGTTTTGTTATTTAAATCAGTGTGCAAAGTTTGATTAAGGAGAACATTAATTATTGAAATTCCTCCTTTAGAAATGACATCTTTGAAACATTGCTTTCATTTCAGAAGAAATACCAGTGTTGACAAGGTTGTTAGATTAGCTTAAGTTTAAGGCTTTGGTCCAATGTTTTTTTTCTGAATCACCTTTGGGACTTTGGCACACAACAGATGTTGAATTCAAATTAAATCACATTTCACCAAGTCTACAAAATGTTTTCTTTGTAACAAATTAAATATATATATATATATATATATATATATATATATATATATATATATATATATATATATATATATATATATATATATATATATATATATATATATTTCTAGAGTAATTAACAGTGTTACTCGATTAAATTTTTTCAATCTGCACTTTTAAAGCTGTTCAGCCAACGATAAACTTCTGATGAAAGTTAATGTGACTATATAATTACAGCATTAATGTTGTATTGTAATTAAAATACAATCAGTTAAATAGACTTAAGCATTCATTTAGTTGTTCAAGTGTAAAACGAGATGAACGTTTTTTTTTGACTGTGCACTGATGGCTGTGTAGTGCTGCCAGTAGCATTAGGCTAGCGCAGAAACTCCATTGAAAATACTGATTTTCTATAAGTTTTCATATTTTAAAGACATGCAGGGAAAATGGAATTTAATGTAGTGCTTCTAGTCTGGTCTGAGTCCCACTTTATATTCTTAATCTATCAGGCAATGAAGATCATTCATTTTTAATTAAATCAGATTCTAAATGTGGCCATTTTGTAATGGCAAGACAGTTTAACGGAGGAGCTTGGGTTGGCTAGCTGAAAATTAAAATATCTGAGTGCATATACCTCATTGCAGTTAAATACAGTTTAGTTCCTGCCATTTCACATCAACTTCCTGCGCTAAATTCTTAATCTAACTTTTGAATTAAAAGAGAGCCATTTGGTTGACACTGGTCAAATTCAACAATGTGATTTTCTCTGGCCATAACATTTGTATGAATAGAGTGTGTTTGCCATGAGCTGAATAATTGAATACATTTGTAGTAGGGAAAGGAAAACACTGAATGTCTCAGGAATATCAATCTACTGAAAAGTACATCTTTCTTCAAGCAAAAAATCTGCAATGCCAGGTGTTATACTGCAGGTGTTGCATGCAGTGCTCGACAGCGGCTTAAAGTCAAGGTTATGAAGGGCCAATGAGGTTATTCTTGTGTTTACTACCTGGGATTTTTGGATGTACAACATTTTGCAGACCAGCATGAAGATTGCCCTTGTATTTGTTCATAAGGTCACATAAAATAACACGACAATAGTCTGCAGTGCCCACTCTGTGACGGTGTTCACACTTAAATAGAAACATGTGGTTTTACACTTCCAGGCATGCAAATGAGCTGAATCTAAATTTCTCCTCTACTTGCCATACACGACATACACTTGGGAAATATGAATAAAAACACTGGGCATATATTAAAAATGGTGAAAACATGATGCTATTAGTTAATTTGGTGTAGTGTAGTACAATAACCATGTAGAAAAAAATTACCTTAATAGCATCAAACATACTGTTTATGTACTCGCATGTTTTTTTTGTTTTTTTTTTTAATTCCCAGATTCTGCAGGTTGCAAATGTCACGAATTTTGGTTGCCAATCTTAAGCCAATTGTAATTAAGTATTTGGGTTCAATTTAGAATTTCCCCAACCACCGCAGAACCCGGGGGACCAGAGTGAGTGCTAAAACTTGGTCCCCCCTGGTCCATGCACTCATGTTGACAGAAAACTTTTAGCTTCTTTTAATACAAAGCAGAACATCATACAAGCCAGAGCTACACTGTAATTCTCTAGAATGAATGCTGGGAGATACAAGGGTCCACAACTATATCATAGCGCACAATAGTCTCCACAGGGAAATGTAGTTTTTAACAATAAAAACAGACCTTTTTTTGAGCTCTGAGGTTGTTTATGGGGTGTATTTGCTTTTGTGATAGTAGTTATTTATTTGTATTGACACGTCACTGTCTATCAGACCCCCTAGTTTTTCACGATTCATTAAATCCAACGCAAAATCAACCAAAAGTTGCAAATTTCCACAATCATGCAAAATTCTTCATTTAAACGCAAAATAATTGCAAAAAAAATTAAATAATCTCATAAAACATCAAATTATAAACCATATAATGAAAGTATATTTATTTCAGTTTGCAATTAATTGTTTTACTTGACCTATAGATGTTCGCAGTACAAGTGATGTATTTGAGTATCTCTTGAAAAATGGCATCTCACATGCGCTCTTAAAGTGATTTACATCTGAAGTCAGTGCAATGATAGGATTAGACATCCTGTGGCACGAATTGGGTGTTTTGTGTGTTTGACGTGCTTCAGACTACAAAAAAGCGTTGAAGCAAACATCTAACAAACTAAGCAATGGTTGAGACAGAAAAGCAAGCAGCTTCCAATCATAGAGGTTGATTCAAGGATGACAACTGCTAGACGTAACTCAATTGAAGAACGTTATTTTTGCTTTACATGTATGGCTGATATTATGGTGTGCATAAAATCGATAAATGTTTTTGTTAACATCTTTCCCTGCAGTTTACCAGAGAAAACGCTTACCTGCCATTGACGAGTTTTAAAGGTTTATTATGATAGCGGAAGCCCTAACGCATGTCCTGGGTGAGATACATGATGCCAGACGCTCTGAGGAGTGAAATCTGAGAGAAAGTAAGATCGTGGATAAAAATAAGAGTTATACAACCTTCCTCTGCCTTTTCCTCTGGAAAATTAAAAAAATTACTCCAATCATACACATGCACACACATATATACATACTAGGGATGTAACGGTATTGTAAATACCGTCATACCGCAATATTAATTTTTTTCGATATTACCGTAGTCGCATGACTCGGTAAAACTATAGATCTTCTGAGAAAATTTGCTCAGGCGAATGAAGCGAACGGGAGGTAGCGAAAACTACAATTCCCATCAGCCCAGGCTTGGCCATAATCCCTTGCGGTCTGTTGTCGCTACAGATCCAGTAATGCGGAAATGGAGTGTGCTGCTAGAAGCAGGGATGAAAAAGAGCTGGAAAACCCTAAAGCGGGTGTTGTCGCCGCGCGCGTACTGAATAGCGGTGTTGTCGCGCGAGTTCTTATCAGCTGTATTGTCGAGCGAGTTCTTATCAGCTGTATTGTCGCGCGCGTTCTGATCAGCTGTGTTGTCGCGCGCATTCTGATCAGCTGTGTTGTCGCGCGAGTTCTGATCAGCTGTGTTGTCGTGCGCGTTCTGATCAGCTGTGTTGTCGCGCGAGTTCTTATCAGCTGTGTTGTCGCGCGCGTTCTGATCAGCTGTGTTGTCTCGCGCGTACTGTAAAGCGGGACGGAGGGTATGTCGCGTCGCGGGGGCACTTTCCAAGACTAAAAAGAGCATGTGCACTGCACAGGTTGAGCCCTGTGTGTGCACGTGCCTGCAAGTTGGGGAATAGGACTAATAATCAGTCATGGGGACTGCAGAAACACAGCACACTGTTCAGATTGATGCAGACATGAGACCTCTATCTCATCATGGTTTGTCCTCTCAAGTGGGGGAAAGACAATGCACAACGTTACCCACTGCTGTCAACCTGGGCCAAGTCATATCTCTCTTGTCCCAGAAACCTCAGTCCCAAATGAGAGGGTTTTTTTCTGTTGCAGGGGACATTGTAAATACCCAGAGATACCAGCTTTTACCAGATTATATTTATATGATAATTTTCCTTTAAACCCATCTCTATCTAAGTGAGTGAGTGATTAAATGTTGAATGTGATGAGTTTTCAACAATACTAAATTGAAACTTAATTTTTTTACATGGTTTAATATTTTTTTGTTATTAAAATTGAAGTTCCTGTTTCAAAGCTTACAGATAGATGGCTAATTTGTATGTCATTGACACTTTTGGCACTTTTTTGGAGTATTTTCATAAGTTTAGTTTTTTCCTGTAAATGATTTAATAAATACCGTACCGTGACATTCATACCGAGGTATTACCATACCGTGAAATTCTGATACCGTTACATCCCTAATACATACATATATTAACGGAACAGTTTTATATTTTCTGGATCTTCAGCATGCCTCGGACACTAATAAAATCCGCCTCTGCTCTTCAAAGTAATTTAAATATTATAATACATTTTAAAAAGCCACCTTGAGCGAGTTTCAGACTCACAGTATCATTTCAGGCAAGGCACAGTCATCCGATTAATTGCTGAGCTAAAATTAAGCTTGATAATATGCAGAGCCATACTGGTAGGTCACATCCATTTTATTGCTTTGTGAAATTATATTGCACCATACTCATATGTAATCAGAATAGAACAAGATGAAAACAAATTTGTCCATTGTTTAATCCTAAGTAAAAGTACTGTTTTTGTTATGCTGTATATAGTTATTATATACAATATATATTATTTTAAGTCTGAAGTATAAGCACTTGTGTATCATTTGCTGCTCACAGCCTCTTGTTTTCCTCGTTGATCTTTGATATCTTGTGGCACGCGAACAGTCATTCCGTCCATCCAGCGCTCCACAGTCACCTGACAACCCAATCGAGATCTGAGCCAATGAGAAAACAGCACCAAAAAATCATTGCAACAATTTGCAGAGAAAAAAAAAAGAGCTATACGTTTTAATAAAGGAAAGTTTGCTGTTTACCTGTACTTTTAGTCAATATTTCATCATGCCATATTAATTCTAGTCCATTTCATTCTTAATGAATATATAATAAATATTTTAAATGAATGAAAACAACATAACACTCTAATTAAACTATAATATGCATTGTTGTTATTATTATAGAAATATTTATGGACATTTTTAGCACTCATTACTGACTTAATCAGACAAGCTTTATATATTAAATCCAGGATTCTTACGTCTTGGTGATTCCGTAAGCCAAATCCAGCATGTCAATCTCTTCATCCACCATTGGCTCCAGTTTGTCAAACACATTCTCCTCAAATATCAAGTGACAGGTGGAACAGGCCAGAGTGCCCTCGCATGCTCCTAATATAGACACACACATGCGCGCACACACACATCCACAAGCACACTTTTATTCATTTTATATGTTCATAAGTCCATATCATCCAAACAGTCTAAATAAACAAGGTCTTACATGTTTGTAAAATGTAATACGTTTAATTGATTCAATAAAACTTTGAATGCGTTGTTTTTTTATATACACAAGTAAAGTAATTACTGACAAAATGTTATTCATCTATCACAAAAGAAAAATGTTTACAGGCAGAGCTGGATATTCTCCTGCCTCAACAAAGCCAACAAGCATAAAGTCTGAAGCCTTGTGTGTGTGTGAGAACTGAGCAAAAATAACCTGGAGTGAAAGAAATTGGTGTACAGACCTCCAGATCCAGTAACTCAAATTTATGTTGCAAAGAGCATTATCTTTTTAAGTTTAAGTTGAACAACTTTATCACCAGGGGCAAATAGATTAAGGTAGAAGCATTTCATGATAGAACAAACACATAAAGAGACTAATCACTAACAAACAGTATTAAAAAACACAATCCAGCATGCTGAAAATAAAAGTGATTTGATTTGATTCATAATAACTTCATAAAAAGTACTAAAAAAACATAGGAAAGACCCATATATATTTTTTTTTTATTTAAAACTTGATAAAATGTAATGCTGTAAAGCTTTTTTGCCTCAGAAACAAAGGTAAATTTATATCTGTTAGAAGAGCATTTGATGCTTCTTAATCTTCTTCCAGAGGGCAACAGAACAAAAAAGGCTTTAGAGGACGGGAGTCGTCTCTCATCACACTTTTGAGTTTTCCTTAACATTTGCTGTTTATGTAACTCTGCTAGACTCCGCAGAGGTAAACCAATAATCTAGGAGCAAGTCTTGACTAAGCTTTGAAGGTGATTTTTGTCTCTAACGGAAAGTGAGGAGAACCAGCATAAAAAGGAAAAGCTTAATAAACTCTCGATATAGGTGGTATAAAAAGTTCTTGTCAGTGTACGTTTTTCTACACAGTTTTCAAAGAACATACATTCTCTCATGCACTTTCTTAGCAACAGCTTCTGAGCTCAGCTGGAACTTTAATGTGGTATCAAATATTGTTCCAAGATACTTATATTCCTGTACCCTTTCAACTTGTTTTCCGTTAAAATACACTGGTTTCACTTCTAAGGCATTTTTTTCTCAAATCAATCACCATCTCTTTCGTTTTTGTGATATTTAGTTGTAGTTCAGCTTCTTTGCACCACTTAAAAAACTGTATGCAAAACTGTATAAAAAATTGTTGTATACAAGGATAAAATAACTGTGTCGTTAGCATATTTAATTATATGGCAATTTTCCTTACTGCTATGACATTTATTTGTGTATAATATAAAAAGAATTGAGGACAGTACACAACCCTGTGGAGATCCTTTTGATGTAAAAAGCATATCTGAAAGCACTCTGCTCAACATGACTCTTTCCTGCCTGCATGTCCAAAAGTCTAAAATCCATAAAACCAATCCATGACTCGCATCAAATTCATCTACAAGTTTCTTTGCTAAAATAAAAGTATTAAATGTATTAGGATTCACATTATTAAATGCCGAGGAAAAGTCCACAAGTATCTGAACCTCATGCAAACTTTAAAGGTGCACTATGTAAGATTGACACCCAGTGGTTGAACTAGGTATTGCACTTGAAAATCAAAACACTTTTTCATTAGGCCCCTCTTCCAATGATTCATGAAAGCACCAACAGGAGCGAGCGTGCCTGACTATCGAGCCTACAAAATGTCATAACTGCATGTGAGGAAACTCATTTTTTCCATATTAAAAAGAGTTTTTGTCTTAACCATTAGCTGAAATTATTATACTACAAACAGTTATTATTTCTCAAGGCTAAACAATAGCATAAAACACTGACAATTATCACCTCAGGTGTTGATTAATGTGCTTTATTCAGTACTAATTTCAGTTTGAATGCCATACTATTATTGCCATACTGAAAACAGCAGGATATTTACCTCAATCTTTCAAATGAAATAAACACATAACTAGTAATACTGTGTCTTTACAACACGCAACACAACATAAACATTTAAATACAGCTATTCAGAAGCACAGAATAGTGCACGCCACTCTAACGAAATAGTAAGGTTTATGGTCTAATTTACACATATTAAACCTCTTTAACAATATTAAAAGTACATGCTGAGGGAGTGAATCAGAGTTCCAACGTTCAATTTCTGAAAATAAATGTTTATAACCTCATAATTACTTGTGCATTAATGAATACTGAAATTGAACCTTGGAACTCTGACTCATGTGCAAACCAACAAGTGCTTCTGAATGGCTCTATTTAAATGTGTTTGTCATGTTGCGTTGCATGCAGACAAACAAATTGATTGTTGCAGAAATCTTGTCTTGTGTTGTTAGGACACAGTGTTACAATATAATCTGCTTAGCTAATGTTTGTGTTTATAATATTTATATTATTAGTCACTTAAATCCACCTCATGTGGATTTTAACTACACAGAATTTGTGTCTCATTTTTGCATTTCCAGCCAAGGGCACATACATTTAGGCAGCATTAATGACTAAAATGAAATAATTAATTAGTTACCAAAACAAAGTCATATTTTCAAAAGAGAATAACTGACTTCAGGACTGTTTTTCAGATAAACAAGTATGTTCATTTACAGTAGCATGTTTCTTAAATAGCTGCAAACATATGGTATTTTTAGGCTTTAAAAGAGTCTTTAAGTAAAACATTATTAATATGGGCTACAATAGATTAAAATGAGACAACTTCTTAAAAACAGAAATCACATGGAGCCAAAATGACACATAAATGGTTTCATTACCAAAGCCACTGAAGTCAAGATTCTTCTTGATGACAACATCTAGCAGAGTCTCTCCCTCTGTGACAAATACGCTGCTCTTCACCCCCGACTGATTTACAAAGTGCACCAGCACTTTAGAGCTTGAAGAACTGAGAACACACAGAGAGATACACACTCTAAAGCCATTTGTTTGCTTTGATTCCTTTAGTAAAGGGTTTTCCTATGTTTAAACAAGTAAAAATGAAATGACAAACAATGGCTGATGAGCCAAGTTCAGTAGCGTAGTGTGAATTTTGAAGTGTTAATGTGCAACGTTCTGCACCAATTTAACTCTTGATTACACAAAATGACGTTGATTAGTTTAATCACTGCATCCAAGTTTACAGTCTTAGTCACTCATGTTCAAGGAAGGGACCTTATAATTACTTGTGCATTAATCAATTGCCTGTAAACAACCATAAATAAGTAAATATAAATCACAGAACAAACACTACTTAAAATGTTGTGATTTCAACCCAAATTAAAATAAAACTTTAACACATGATGCAGACTTGAACCTTTTGGGACCAATTTGTAGTCAACATGACCTGCTTTGAGACTTACAAATTAATGATGTCTGGCTTTATTAGCATTATTTTAATGATCGAGTTGGATTTAGCCTTGACAAATCAGACATGTTTATATTTATGACTCTTGAATTTTTTCAATTCCATGTTTGAATCCATCTGTCCAACGCTTCAAAAGCCATCCTGTTATGTTTATGAATGAGCTCAGTAGGTGGTGAGAAAGTGCTGTTTTATGACTGTTTGAACACATTTGACCACATGCACGTCACTTCAACACCAATCGAATGAAATGTGTTTTTGATTACCTCTGCAATTGCTCCAAAGTGGGCAAGCTCATGTTTCAACCACAATGAAAATCCATGTTTAATACTAGACGTAAATAGGGCCTTTGTGCATCTGTGCTGAGTGGGCATGATGTTTAATGGTTACAGCATGAAAACCTTCGATTATTACAGATTTGATTCCTGTTCAGCCAGTCAAAAACACCAAAAGCAACAAGCGTTAAACAACAGTGTTAAACAACATTTAGCTCATTTGCGAAACAAATTTATGAGCATTTGTGTGCTTGCTTCCAAGGGGGCACCATGAGGTACCATGGTACCATAATGAATAGAAGAAATGGACAACACTACATGTTACTTGCTATATTAACAAAACATGTTTCAAATTGTATTTCTACCAACACATTTATAATTTTCCTACGTAATAAATGTGGTTTTAAGCAGCAGAAGCCACAAGCCACAATAACAATCACTGGCAAATAACCAAATACTAAATCCTTTCAGTGATGGACTTACAAAACACTCAGACTCTGTTAGAATCATTCATACAACAACCTCAAACAAGGCCAGTCCAGTATTTTTTGCATGTAAATCAAAGACTTTATTCAGTCGATGTGTTTTCATTATAATTTTATGAGCACATCCTTTTACTGATTAAAAATATTACCAGATTCAATGTAGTGCATACGATTTGTATCCACATTTTTGGAATTTAAGTGCATCTTGTCATTTCCATTCTCACAATATCTTTAAATATACATAAAAACAAAGAAGAAACATAGCTGAAAATGAGAAAGTTTTGCCAAGCTGATGTTTCATGCTTATAGACCATTTTGAGTGATGAAAACAAAAACGATGGTCACAACGTATTTTCCAAGTTTAACTTCTATAGCTTCCGAGAATCCAGAAAGAGGCACATATTAATGAATAATGTTGCTGTCTTTACATTAAGTTTTGAATTGGCTCCTGTTACAGTTATGAAATAGTTTGAATACAAGCAGGAATTGTTATTGGGCAAATGACATAACCATGGTCTATGGTCTAAATATGGTCTATGGTCTAAATATGGTCTAAATGGTCTAAATCACAGGTGTCAAACTCAGTTCCAAAAGGGCCGCAGCCCTGCACAGTTTAGTTCCAACCCTAATTAAACACACCTGATCAAACTAATTGAGTCCTTCAGGCTTGTTTGAAACCTACAGGTAAGTGTGTTGGAGCAGGGTTGGAACTAAACTGTGCAGGGCTTCGGCCCTTCAGGAATTGAGTTTGACACCCCTGGTCTAAATTAAAAAGTACCTACAAGCATATCCACTTTTATAGCCTCTTCTCAGCCATGATTGCATTAAATTTCAATCTGTATTTTTTTTTTATCTGTAAGTTTTTTTATTAGTAATTAACATTTTTCTCTGCAAAACAGACCACACATCAGGAGACCAACTGAAGACACTGACTGTTCCACATTTAGAGCTGTTGTCATCTAAAAAAAAAATAGTTGGACTTATTACTTTTTAACAACTGCTCCCCGGGCACAATACTATAGCTAAAGTTGATGATCACTGCTCCTGTTATTTGTTCACTCTGTCTATTTGTCTGTGAGTGTTTGTCTGTGTGTGTGTATGTGTGTGTCTGTGTATGTGTATGCGTGTGTGTGTGTGTGTGCGTGCTAGGGCTGCACGTTTCTGGCAAAAATGACAATCACAATTTTCACAACTGCATATGTATAATTGAGGTTAATATGATTAGGCCATTATAATTGTTACTCTCATATGTGAAACATCGTGATGGACAATGGCATCATCGTCATGTATAAAGCGGGGGGGTTGGGTTGATAGTACGCACGTGACGTGTCTGAAGAGCGAGTAGGGATCCAGAGATGAGAAGGGTGCATGACTTATTTGAGGACCAGGAGAGAGATGCGCAATTTCCGGGAGATTATCACTCGTTTGCTATCCACCAAATGCAGAGACTCCCGGAGGTTCCGGGAGACTTAGGATGTCTGATTGTCACGTTTAACAACTACAGTGAGACGCGATCCAGCGGTACATCCTTGATAAACTGTCTGATGTGCACTGCTCTCTGGAGCTCAGAGGAGTGCATGACAATGTGTCAGGCTGTGTGTGTGTGTGTGTGTGTGTGTGTGTGTGTGTGTGTGTGTGTGTGTGTGTGTGTGTGTGTGTGTGGCTGTGTCTGTGTGTGTTTTGTGCGTGTGTGTGGTCATGTGATGTGCGTTTTCAGTGGACAAGGGGCTTTTCAGATATGCTAGGTAAAACATGGTGTGGATGTGGATCTTTTTCGTTCTAAAATACCATTTTAATACTAAGATGTGTTAGTGTAAACGGGGCCTGAGTGTGTTTTTTTCGTGAGCGGGTTTGCGACTGGGGCGGGGCGGAGGATCGGTGGATGGACAATGGCATCGTCTATCGGCCCAACACTAACTTGATTAGAATTTAAATTTGTCCTGGTTAATTCTGAATTATTATGTTTGAGATATAGGCTTGCAATCTGTCATTGACAATATTATTAGACCATTTTTTTCCACTAGTAAAATGAGACATTTGTTATTATCAGATTTCCTCTTGCGTTATATTCAACAATATATAGGCTAGAGTAGTTATACTGATCCAGTAAACATATCCTCTCAGTAAGAAACAAACAGCTCACGTATCATTTCGCAGCTGTGAATACAACATTACATTAAGCATGAATTATACCTAATTAATACACTATGGGACTCTTTCAACATCATTTGGAGGTGTCCACATTGTTCAGCAGTGCATGTAAAACAATGTAAAGACCTGTACAACCTCCTCCTCTACGATTTAGCCAATTATATTTTCAAGTTTGGGAAATGCTAGATTAAGATTGTGTGGGGGATAGTGATCTTTTTACGATTAATCATGCAGCCCTAATGTGTACTTACTTACTTTACAAATTCTGAGTATGGATTTACCAACACGTCATTTTACTTCTTTTACTAGTCAGAAATCAGGGTTGATTAAAGTTTCTATGAGAACTTCTATGAAATGATTTAAAATAATCAGATTATTTACAGGTATCAGAGAGTGAAATGCAATACCTTTTAAGACCTTTTTTTTAGAACTCTTCCCATACCTTATAACCACTTTAGATTTTAACCGGAAACACTGGTAAGATTTTAATTTCCAGTATATTTACTAAATATTGATTGTAAGAAACTAATCCAAAACTAAAACATTATGCCTATACTGAACTAAAAACTATTAAATCCAGCTAATCCAGGAGGAGGTGCCTGTAGAATTGCAGTAAACAAAGCAGCGTGATGTCAAATCCAGCAGGAATTTAATGATTTCATAATCTACACACCAATCTGATATTCACAGATCTGATTCAGGCAAACTTTAGCATAGACCCATACATTGCATAATCAAAAATGTTATAAAATGTAAAACCTTGCAAAATAGCATTTAAGACTTTTGAATACTTTTTAAGGGCCTTAAATTGCTCTACAGGGATTTATCAACTTTAATACTTTTTAAAACCCTGCAGACACCCTGATTAATTAAAATCAGCGAGTGTGTTGTCTCATGATCTGGACAAATAGACGAATCATACAGTTGACAATCATAAGCATTAAATTGTTAAAAAAAAAAATCAGTTGAAACTGTACTTATGTCTAAGGTCTTGAGCTGTTTTAAAATAGTTCTGTGCTTTTTTTTGTGAGATTACATTGGAGCAAACAAGACTGTAAATATTACCTTCTGGTCTTTCACAGCACTTAAACTGCACAATTACGATAGCCAATTTGAAGTATTTGAGGCTGAAGTAAATTTCCATTCTCTGAGCAGAAGAAAAATTAAGCTGACTAGGGCATTTTTCCATGTCATTGTATTTACAAAAGCAGTCATAATTTAGCTACAGCTGGTTTTGGCATAGTCAGGCTACATTCTTCATTTGTCTGACCAAGTACACATGAAACCAAGTTTAACTAAATATTTAAATCATTAAATACACATCACCTCATTCGCACAGACTCAAGGCCAATCGTAAGAGGATTGATGTGTATACATACTGGACCATGTTGAAATACAAATCACATTATCTAACTCCAAGTCCAGCTCTACAAAAATCTGACTGGCACAATTTCATTCAGACTAAAGTGTTTATTTGAAAAACCGAACTACTGTTTAGTGCAGCTTTATAAGGCACTGCTCTTCATTTGGAAACTTCAGGAAACTTGAAGGAAACTTCATTTGACATATGGATTTCTAATTTGCAGATTTAATCTAAATGCAGATTTAAATAAAAATTGACTATGAATTAGATAAACAGAAGACTGTCATAAGTCTAAATATAGTACTTTGTGGAATGTTTAAGAAGCTTTGTGACTAATGGATAAAAGAGGACTAGGGCTTCCTAAGCTTTTATTTTATTATTACGCTTTCAGTCTGAGACATCTCGAGCTAGTCTCTCCCTGCTGAGAGAGCTCCATTATGGTTTATAGTGGAACAAGCCATTCTACTTCCCCTTTCACCACTACAATGCTCATCTATTAAATTGCCTCAAAAGTAGAGTTATGTATTGTTTGGAGTTATTTTAATCCGCTGCTGAATCGATACCTTTAAAACGTTACGGGTGCCAAAACAGTGCCTGAACCGATACTTTTGAGCCACAAAATTATTTGACCAAAAAGAAGTACTCTTCAATGTTTCCTCGACAGTAGTTGTACAAAGTGTTTTTTTTATTATAAATGAATTGTATTTTTTAACGTCTGCCCCCACCCTACTCTAAACAGTACTGTACACAGTACTGTAAAAACATGAATTTTTGTAAAACAATTTCACAAAAAATTATGCTATACCGATGTGCCTATCCGCAGCTGTATCCTATCTAGACTTTTCCTGTTTCCTTAGGAGTTTCATGTACTGTAATTTTGGGTGTTCCGTTTAAAATTTTTCGCTTATAACTGCAGTTTCGCTTTTATTCAGGAACCTTTAAATTCATGCCCCCGTGACAAACTGAGGTACTGAACAATAATATAAAGTAAGGACTGATGGATTAGTGTTGTTTTAATGGAGTTTGATACCGCACGCTAAATGGAAAGAAAAAACCTCTGCATTTCGTGAGGCAGGTGTTTGTGGTCTGTTTACATGGTAGACTCTTAAGCAGAGTATTGTCTTAAAGGGCCATGACATGCCTCTTTTTTTAGTTCAGGTCTACTTCAAAAAAATGTTTTTAAATGGTCCGAGATGGGCATGGAGCTGCGCTGTGAGCAGAGGGTTATGTGGGCATGACCGACAGTACAGGGGAATAAGAGTGGAGCAAACAGTCACTCAGCTCACAAAATGTCTGGCTAACCATGAGAAGACCCATTATTTTATAGTTTACAAAGATAAAACGCAAAGAAATAAACAGTAAGTAATTTAATGGCCAGCTACACATTTTATTTATCAAGTTAAAGAGTCTCTGTAACACTTACGTTTATTTTATTATAAAAAAATCCAAATATTCCTAAATGGATTGTTAACAATATTCAAAAGTTCTTGATATCAGATAATATGAAACATGATTTCTTGATCTTTTTTTTTTTTTTGCACAATTGCCCAGCTCTAAGCAAAAAAAAAAAAAAATTGAAGAAAACACACAATTTAAATTGTTGCTGGTTGTGTAATGTAGCTGTTGTTCCTTTTTAATTCAATTCAACTCAGCTTTATTTGTATAGCGCTTTTACAATGTAGATTGTGTCAAAGCAGCTTCACATAAATGGTCATAATAACTGGAACAGTGTGGTTCAGGTTTTAGTGTTTCAGTTCAGTTCAGTTCAGTTTAGCTCAGTTCAGTGTGATTTAATCATTACTGAGAGTTCAAACACTGAAGAGCCAATTCATCGATGCGTAGCTCTACCAATCCTAAACAATGCGAGGCAGTGGCGACAGCGGAGAGGGAAAAAAAACTTCACCTGATGGGAGTGAAGAAAAAAAACCTTGAGGGAACCAGACTTTTTATACCTGAACAGTGTATGAACACAACAGTTTTCAGTGCTACAGACTGGTCTGGCAGATAAATGAACAGAGTTCCATTTAGGTTTTGTCTAAATATAGCTAGAAAGTCCAGTGATGTGCTCATAATTGCACCTATGATTCACCAATAAATTGCAGGCATGACAGAAATTTCTAGACCTGAGAAAATATTCTCTACAAAATGGAAAGGTGACCAAAAATGGCTCATAATAATGAACAGCCTGATGTTGTACTTGATGATCAAAACCATACATTTGTCACAGAACTCTAATAGACACTGGCAGCCTGTTAAGGGAGCGAGAAAAAGGAAGGAAAGAATTTGACAGGTGGCCACACTGCAAGGGAACCAGGACTTTAACGAGGAGCTGAGAAAGGTAATTTCTCAAGGAAATGCGTCAAAAATCATAAGATTGTCAATAAAAAAAGAAAGACAACTGGCACCTTCAGCTATTTTAGTATGTTTTACAAGAAGCAGTATGCAAGTGAGATATTTTTAAATCTATAATATTTTTTCAATGAAAGTCACATTTGTATTTTTTTCCATGATAATATTTGAAGCATGCAATTCATACAGCGAAGCTCTGAAATTCTCATTGTGAAACGCATGACTGGCTCGTCGATAAATCAATTTTATTGATTAACTTGAGTGTGAAGTTCACATCGATTTGTTTAAATGAAAATCTGTTTTCACCGTAACACGTGACGCACCTGTAGCTCCCCCTGCATTGCCATAGAAACACACAAACAACATGCAGCGAGCAAAGGAGCACTCGGAGAAATGTTGCACTCTTTGAAATTAAAGGGCACCTTATTGACCCCTTTTTCAAGATTTAAGAGAAGTATTTTGTGTATTCAGAAAGTGTCTGTAGAGTTTCAACTCAAAACAGCAATCAGATTATTTATTGTAGCTTTCAGAATATTGTATTTTCTGCTCTGAACACAATTTAGCTGTTTTTGTTGTCTGTGCCTTTAATGCTAGTTCTACCTGCCCACCATTCCCACTTACCTGTCAAAATGTGCCTCACTCTCTGGCTGTCAAGATGAACACAGTGACAGATTTGAAGGAAGCAGATCTCACTTAACGTTTGTGAGAAATACTACAGTAAGAACTTTCCCAATGATTATTTGATGTATTTGTTGTGGAGTTTCTGCCTTTCTGCGACGAAGAGTCACACACAATGTCGTTACATAGTTCACACATACACACACAGCGCACGGCAAATGTGACAGGATACATATTATTATCCACTGCTGAATAGATATCCGTTATGTTAATGTACAAAATAAACCTGATTTAACATCCACAAACCGAGATTGAGGTGTCTTTTTTTATAATTGTACTGACATGCGGCTGTGGTGATAAAGACAGTAAAATCGATGTAATTCATTACAAACATGCAACGTTTTAAAAAGTTTTAAACTTGTAAAACTCACTCTTGATCACATTTGATGATGATTGGTGATCACAGAGAGCTCAACAGATCTATTAATAGTTGCTTTGAGCACATCCTGTCTTGTTGATATTATTATATGTGTTATGGCTCCACGGCTCCTCACCTATGGAACTCGCTTCCCCTGGACCTAAAGAGCAGTGATAGTCTTCACACTTTTAAATTTTGTCTGTGTTTTATCATGTTATTTTATACTCACAATGTGTCTGTACCTGCAACTCATTACATGTAATTAAATTTTTCTCAATTGTTTTAGTTTGTTCTGTTATGACTGTTGATACTTGTTGTAAGGCGACCTTGGGTGTCCAGAAAGGCACCATTTACAAATAAAATTAATTATTATTATTATTATTTTTATTATTATTATTATTATTGTTGTTACTTTGGAGGCATGTTGATACATGGCTGTCAATCACTTAGGTTGGTGGGAAAAACGCACCTCTACATCCCATGGTTGTGGGCCACAAAATTTAAGAGATTTAGATCCTATTTTAACCTCAGGGAAATAAGAAAAAGACTTATTGTCTTCATATCATCCCAATATGACTGTGGACTATACCTACACATAGTTCTGTTCTAACAGCTTACAAAAGATGATTTTCATCATATTTGCCCTTTACATAAAAAAGAACAAGAACGCACAAACACGCCTGTCAAAAAAACACAGGCTCTCTGTAGCTGCCCTTTGGTTTCCATGAATGAAACAGAGAGTTTCTGACAGGTGCTTGATTCTTTATTATGCTCAAGACGAGAGCCATTAAACTTTCGTTGCGTAGCACCGTGAAACTACACAAAGAAACAACAAAAATCAATAAAAACAACTCGTATACAGAATAATATGACAAATAAAGATATAATGTACAGAGCGACATATGAAAGTGAAACAATGAAGTATATAACGACAGTTTGAAACAACTTATAAGAAGGCAGAGCTCACGATTAACATATACATACAAATGAACTCATGTGGCTTAAATATTAACTTCACATACCTCGCTCCGCTTTCCCAAAGGGTTCTATTAAATAAATTGTGCAGGATTAAGCCTCCTTTTTCCATAAAAATTTCTCTTCGCTCCTGCTAGCCTGATTAACCTATTAGTCACCTAGGCTACCGAAACACGTGACATGCTCTGATGCTCTAAAATTATTTAAAGGGATATAGTGCTTTAGTGGTCACTTACACTCTTAGTCATGCATTCACTGCGAGATGCCCATTTGAAACTGCGTGTCACATCTGTTTCTCACAGTGAGAAGTAATGGATAAGACAATTAATGAAGAAGACACGCATATGAAAGGAACTGTTACCCATAGATACCCATAGACACTGTAAACATCTCTTCTACCTATCTATTGTTGGAATCCACCATTGGTGTTTTCAGATAAATGACATGACATACAGTGCTCAGCATAATTGAGTCCACCTAAATGAATATTTGTATCCATTACTCAGTGAATATGCGTAATATATATAGGTGAATTTGAAAAAAAAAAATTATTTATATATATTTAATTTATATATTTAATTAATTTATATATGTATAATTTATATGTGTCTAAATATATAATATTTTTAATCATATAACATCTTTAAAAATGGAAAGATAATACAATTAAATTTAAGCAGAATATAAAAAAATACAAACTACAGCATTTCAACAAAATTGTATATATTTTCAGTTTCTCTTGTTTTTTGCCATATTTGAAAATGTTATTTAATATTATTTCCTAACTTATAAACTTGGGCTACAATTTTTTTTTTATCCAATAGCGTAAGTTATTTTGTTAGATTAGCTCCAGATTTGGTTTCAGTACTAACTAATCTAATGTATATGAACAAATATATTATTGTAAAGCATCCTATAGAAAACATCAACTTAAATAAGAGATTTGTGTGAAGGGGTGTACTCATATATGCTGAGCCCTGTAGCTGCAAAGACATCCATTGCAGTAAATATCAACACTGCCAAAACTCACTTGGTTCACTAGACTAATCTACAAGATGCAGCAACCCCACGGATATAATAATAATAAAACACAAAATAAAATGAATAAACCTCTGAAATTATCCCTACTAAAAGGTCCCATTTAGCAATCAATGAGTTTACTTTCACTGTAACTGTATGAAATGGCATAATTTATTATTATAATTCCTGCATGCTGCAGGCCAACCACTAAGCATACAGTAGTTGCTTTAGGACAAAGCGCATGAGAGAGTGAGACCAGCGATCTTTTTATGCATGAAATATTACGCATTATGGCAAGTTTTGCTTGCTAACTAAGTGTGGTTTATTCATAAACTAATTTCGAGAGGATCACGTGCTTATAATCAACACGGCTGGCTCCTTGTTAGCTCCGTAATCAGCCCTATTAGATGATTACGGAAGCATTATAAATAACCTGAGTTTTTCACTCCAGTTATCTTCGTCTTGAAGCTTCCCCCCCTTTCCACCCCTACATCCTCCCACTTCTTCTGATCGGGTGACACCGTGGCCCAGTGTCTAGCACTGTTGCCTCACAGCAAGAACACTGCCGGTCAAACCCATCGGGCCGGTTGGTGTTTCTGTGTGGAGTTTACATGTTCTCCCCGTGTTCGCGTAGGTTTTCCCCGGGTTCCCCGGTTTCCTCCCACCATCCAAAAACATAAACCATAGCCAATCGACTAAAACAAATTATCACCCAACACAACCTGAGTTTACACTTCTCAAGGTGACAAGCAGGGGAGTTCTCGAGACCTACCTGACCACGAATTCCCCTCTCGCCCTTCTAACGGGAGGGAGCCCCGGGCTCGAGGATCTTACAAGCTCAGGGCTCTCTCCCGGGACAGCATGCCAAATACGCTTTATTGATTATCAGCTAAGTGTGAACTCTAGAAACAACTGAAAGCTTGCTAGATATAATACAGTATTTTATTCAGAATTGTAGTATTTTAAAGTTCTATGAAGTTTTCGGTGACACTTTATAATAACTACACACTATGAATCATTAACAATCTTTTTGCTTGCGTGCCGATTTCCTCTGTGCAAAAAAACTTCTCGCATGTCATTAAATATACACTGCTCAAGCGCAGATTTTCTTGTGCACTCTCAAAAAAAACGCACCTGAAGTGTGATTAAGTAATGAGTATGTCTTTAACATTTGCTAGGAATATTTATGAAGGTCTACAATACTTCTGCAGAACGGTATTGATGCATCCTGAAGTAAAGTGTAACGTTCTTAAACTCCAGCAAGAAAAGATGAATGTATGTAGAGCCACAGTGTTCATCATAACTGAAAACTACATGTTTATATCATCATTCTGAAACTCATGTTTGTTGGCCTCACACATCGTGCAGACCTGTTAGTCAGTATTTAATCTTAAAGGGTTAAATAAATAACGCAGAGCACTACTAAGATTACAGAAATTTTTGCTCTGTTATTATTCACTGACATTTTAATATTATTTGTAGTGATTATATCCCACAAAAAAATAATGCTAATAAAAAACAAACAGCAACAACTGAAGGTTTTGAATGAGAGCCTGTAATGTAGCCGTGGTGAAAATGAATTTTGGTGTGGCACCCCGCCATGAAAGAATGAATGTATCAGAAATCATGAGTTAGCATTTAAGCAGATCACCTACTTCACCTTTAATAACCTTCAACTTAAAGAGTTATTTATTTGTGGGGAAAAAAAATTATTTAATTTGTAACTCTGTTGTTTTATGAAAAAAAAATCTGGGATTTTTAAAAAAGGCCAAACAGTATAGCCCAGCCCTATAACACATCTAAATTTCACAACTGATGTTCCCTAGTATACGATTGTTTCTGCCCCCTCATATTTGATGTTTACTGAATAATATTGGATGTGTACCCTGACTAAAGCCCATGTGGGAACTAACATTTACTGATGTAATTAATTAGTTATGGTACTTTCCGGTGATGCTGCACACTACTGTGTGACAGACTGGCTCCGTATAATCCAGCAGATTGAGTGTGACTTTTCAAATGTTTTTGGAGATCAAAAGAGATTTGATGAAGAGAGGTCTTGTCTGGGAGGAAAAAAGACAAGAGCTTAAGCCGAAAGCAATCAGTATTCATCCAGTCCATTAAGTTGAGGCATGCAGAGATCTTATCTGAAATTACTGATGCAGTGGCAGATAGGGGAGAATGAGTTTATGTTATGAGTGCAGCAATGATAAGCGATCTGGTGTAGGTGGAGAAGTGGAGAAGAAAAGCACTTCTGATCCCTGTGGTAACCCAGTGGGTTGATAAGAATGGGTCTTTTCATCTTGTTTAGTTCATTGAGCGCAAACTAGTAAAGTGGATATGACATGCACGCACTGTACACTGCTGATGAACGAGAGCATAAATGAATGCATACACTCTAAGAATATAATGATCTAAGGTCATTGTATGTACTGAAAACAAGTAAATACTGTGCAAATACTGGGCGATGAGGGGTCAAGTGATTCAAAGAGATGATGTGAGTAAAACAATTTAATTTAGCTGATTTAAACCTCCTTTAAAATCCATTACACTATTGTTATTTTTAGGTTAGCTCACCCAAAGCATAATATCCTATCATAATTTTTCACCTTTAAAAAAATACATTGATGTACTAATTCATTGCAGAAACAATTTTATATGTACAATATAAAAAAATTTAGTCAAGTTCTTGAGCATATAGAAAATGGAAATATTTCAGATTTGGACATTATGTGGAGGAGGTCACACAATTGGATGAAGTTGAGTTAATTAAGCATTTACTAACATACAAATTAACTATTGATATATGCCTGAATAATAAGATATATAAATGCTCATTTAAATGGGTTATAAGTCATTTACTTACGCATTCTAAATGATCATAAAATAGCACCAACTATTCTTAAATAACTAGTTTGTAAATAATGCAATACTTCATTGAGTAATGAAAAAATATCATTAACAAAGTATAAAAAAACAATCATTAAGCACATAACAAATGTGCTTCTAAGTCAAGAATACAGCACTTGTAGCTGTATTAATAAACTACTTACTGACATCTACTAATGTAGAGTTGATTCTTAACAGATAATAAATTGACTATTTGTTAGTGCTTAATAAATGATTAATAGTGTGCAGTTATAAAGTGTTACCAAAATGGGTTGTGTACTTTTTTTGTTGTTCATTTGAACTCTTATTATTGTGGCATAGTCAGACCTTCAAACTGTCAGAAGCTTCCATAGGCCAAATACTTTCTGACCAATGTAAAGCAGCAAATCACAGTTCAATTTGTTAAGCTTCATGTTTAAAGGCTTGACAGATCAAAATGTAAATGACAATAATAAACCAGAGGGTTTTCATTTATAGACCTCATTCAAAACCCTTGAAATCTAAATAGATAAAATTTTACGTTGATCTGTTGCTATTTGCCATATTTTAGTTTTAAAATACAGTGTATGGTCAATTAACATCACAATAGATGTTTCTAAATTTCTAAATAATTTATAATTTAAGCATAAAGAGACGGGGGGGGGTTACATATTTATACATGGTAGGATATCAACAAAGGAACTTAATTTTACTAATAAGTTTAAACTGCTGTAACACAGCAGTTTTATAAAAGCAAATATAGAGGTAAAGAAAGGTCTGCAGTTGATCTACTGACAATCCTTATTTAAAAGAACACAGTTTATTTCCATAATAATCATCACAATCTAGCATAAGCAGGTTTTATTTAATTATCATGACTAGTTTTTAATTATAAATAATTGTGTTTTTAATCATTGTGGCATAGTAATCAACACCATGTATATTTAATACATCCTGCCAAAATTTTAGCATCAACAACATGCACATTTAATATATTATAGCAATATTTTAGCACCAATACAGAGAAAAAACTGGGCTGGGTGACAAAATGGTCTCGATATTTATTGATCAAACGCCATTGTCAATGTTAATTAAAAAAATAATTTGTATTGTTTACAGAGTCTGAGGTTTACTTTATCATCATTATTTACACTTTACAGTTTGCTTTGATTGTTCAGTTTAAAATAATTCCTAATATTCTTAAATGTATTGTTAAAAAAATATTCAATAATTATCTATTTCGAATGATATAATTTTTTTTTGCAATATCACCCAGCCCTAATGTGGAGAGATGAGAAATATGAAGTTAAAGTTGGTTTTGAACAAGGTGCAATCTATACAACAAAAACCAAAGTAAACATTTTACAATGTTAATATTTAGGATTTTGTAAATACATTTTAGGATTATACCAGTAATCTTTAATGAGTGTTTTGTATTTTATGTGGGTACAATATTCAGAAAGTGCAAAAATATAGATACTTATAGGAGGTTAAATTTTTATTATTATAATTTGGTCTGAAACATACAGTACATACGTTTTTCAGAAACTTGCTATTAATAAACAATAATTAATACTTATAGCTCAATAAACTACCAATTTGCTGCTTGCTAATAGTTAGTAAGGTTGTAGTTGGGTTTAGTGGGAATAGGTACTTAAATTAAAGTGTTTTAAAGCAGAGAAAGACTGAATGGACCAAGAATTATATAATAAGAGTGTGATAATCTAAAGTGTGTTAAAAAAGAACAAGAAAAAAAAAAAGAGTAAGAGATCACTGATCATATAGAAAGGAGCTTCCCAGAAACCCAAAGTGTTTCATTTTCACTCAAGAGAACCTGACATCAGCCATAACATATTGCCCCACAGAGGTGCTGCAAGAGCTGTCGTCATAAAATCATTTTTCAGTGACCTGCACCTTCAGATTAATAATACTGTGAGGCTTTGTGCAATTAGGCTAGAGGTGTGCACATTATTATTTTAGTCATTCGACAGAAAAGAAGGAAAAAAATATGAACACAGCTTCACAATATAAATTGGAAGATCAAATCTAAGTGTTTTTAAAGTACCCAATAACATCAGGGTTTTATACGTAAAATAAGAAATTATTTCTTTTTTCACATAAGATTATTGCTTGAGATACGATCAGTCAGCATAGCTCATGTTGTGCTGCATTAATATTCATAAGGATTACAGCTATGCTAGTTTTATTTATTAGAAGTTGGAAACAAGAAAGTAATTTGATGGTGCAACTTCTAGAATGCAACAAAATAATAAATAGCATATTTGATACTTACCCGTTCAGCTGGGATTGACTACAGAGACTGGGAACTGTGTGATGAAATTCTGCATGGCTCCTTACGGATCCTGGGTGGCACGCGAGAAGTGAACTGGAACGGAGCAACACTCGCACACACATACGATATGCCATGCTGTCCCGCTGTGCAAGTGTTAGTGCAAGCGTGCCTTTGAATGAAGAGAATCTGCATGCAATTTTGGGATGTCATTTGCTTTAAGGACAAAGCAGCAAGCTCCAAGGAGAAGGCCAACCCTAGGGCGAGCAAGGTTGAACACACAGAGAACAAGATTGAGAGAGACCTTGGTGTTAAAATTCATCAAGATTTAACCAAATAAACCTGCTTGCCAGGAATCATATGCAAAAACACACATACTTTCTAGGACTGAAGTAGAATTGAAGTAAGGTCTAGAAACATTTACTTATGAAAGACGTTTGCATTCTGTTAAACATTTTAAGGATGCATTAAAAATATCTATTATATTAAATTGTATAAAAAAGGTCACCTTGACTTGACTGATGCAGGATCAGGGTGCAGACAAGATGCTGATCTTAGGATCAGATCAAATCATCCACCATGAGAGTCAGATCAGAGCTCAGAGAAGAGGCCACAATACTTTATGCAAAGTTCTTTGTTTTGTGGCATATGCAAATATTCTGACACTGATCCGTGAACTGTGAACGCTGGGTATATAGCGTACTCCAGGCAATCTTGCAATAACACAACTAATACAAACAACAGAACTGAAAGAAGCTTAGCACTCCAGTGCATTCGTGTTTTATCACATTTGTGAGAAATTATGTGAAGATAAATCTCAGATCATACTTCCAGGTTAAAAAATACATGATACTAAAGAACAAGTAAGAGTTTGAATGGGTTTAAATTGTGTAAAAAATAACCATTTCAAAAACAAGATTTTGCCTGAAATTACATCATGCACTGGCCAAGAAAATGTCATTCTGTCATATGCCTAAGTGAGAATTTATCTAGGAGGGGTGGTCACAAAAATATGTGTGTGAATGAGCACTATGTGTATACAATTACAAAATTTGCTGTCACAATACTATAAACAAACTCTCAAATTTGCTTTATAGTTCAGACACAAGGTAAAGATCATTTGGTTTAAATCTTAAAATTAGTATAGTGGGTAGTAGTATAGATCAGAGCAGCACGATATTGGACAAATCTAACATCACACTATATTGTTAGTCTGCGATATACAGGTATATTCCAATACGAATACAATTTTACCAGATGACTTGAATATCTCTATTTGGAAAGATCTTAATAGTTTTAGATTGAAATGGTTCTGTAGGTGTTTACACCTGTATAAAATCTCATAAACAAATTAAAAGCTTGGATAAATAGAATAAAGATAAAACATTATCGAAATAAACAGAGTTTGAGACCCAATCCCAACTTTACCCCTTACCCCCTACCCCTCGTTTTGCATTTACGTGAAGGGGAAGGGGTGTCCCAATAACTTTAGCGTAAAAGCGTAGGGCTAAGGGGAAGGGGTAGATAAGCCTTCAAACTAGGGTTGGGTGATGTTGACAAATTTGGCATTGTTTGGCTATTTGGCAGTTTGAGTTTGCGACAGGGGTGGGACGGAGGATTGGCGATGCTGGCTCAACATCGCGATGGACAATGGCATCGTCATCATAGGAGGAGGTGAATTAGTTATTTATGAATTATTAATTAATTCATACCGTTTTAAATACCTGACCTGCATGGTCTTTGTTTTACCCATAAATAAATCATAAATAAATAAAGATAAACTGCACACAAATTATCACCTGTCAATCATTTTTTCTGGAGGTTCGTCAGTAAAAAAGGTGCACAACCAACAGTATCTGAGGTTTTCACTAAAATTACTAAGTACAAGTGTGAAAGTGAAAGACTAAAGCAGTGTACTGATGCTGTGACACGTAACCTGATGTATTCAAAAGACCGAATAGTCATTAGATAAAGACAAGATTAATTAAATATCATGTTTAACAACAATAGTGAGACACGATCCAGTGGTACATCCGTGATAAACTGTCCGACGTGCACTGCTCTCTGGAGCTGCTCAGCTGAGCGCATGACAGTGTCTGTGGCTGTGAATGTGTGTGTGTGTGGTCACGTGGTTCGCGTTTTTAGCGGAGAGAGGGCTGTTCAGAAATGCTTGGTAAAACAAAACGTGCATGTGGATCATTTTCATGCAAAAATGCTATTTTAATACTAAGATGTAATGGTGTAAACGGGACCGAAGTGTGTATTTTTCACGAGCGGGTTTGCAGGGGGCAGGGCTGAGGATCGGCAATGCTGGCTCAACATCGTGTTTCCTATCGTCATCGGCAATGGACAATGGCATCGTCTATCTGCCCAACCCTACTTCAAACTGAGATTTTTCAGGACCACACTCAAAACCAAGGGGTAACAAAATTTCCCAGAATACACCAGCCACAATGGCAGCATAGCAACAAACAAGCACTTTTTAATACAATTGTTTGTGTTTTATTGCAATGTTAAAAAAAAAAACGCTGAAAAAAAACAACTAAATTCCAGGATCTATAATCGATAAATCTATAATCCTAACTCCTGTATAGCCATCCCACAACATTCTGACACTCATATACCCTGTCAGAAAAGTCTAGTGGCTGAGAATGACCTTTTTAGTGTCTGCTATAATGTTAATGTTGTTTCCGTGTGTTTGCGTAGATGCATGTGGCCACTGTGTAAATGCGCAGTACAGTTGAGATCTTATTGACACATTATATCGTTATGATAACATGATATACCCCTTCAGTGATTTCCTGACGATAAATAAAAAAAATAAAGCAACTGGAATTACTAGAGCAGTCACGATCGTCTGATCTCATATGAAGCAAGAGATCGCGATGACAGATGATGACCTGTGCAGGTGCTGTAGTGCTGTCCCAATTCTTAGGGGTGCATTTTGAAGCCCTTCCCCTTCATACTCGTTTTTAAGGGCCAAGGGGAAGGGGAAGGGGTAGGGTACAAAAATAGAATTGGGATTTAGGTAAAGTAACTAAAATATAAAAAAACATTTTGTTCACATTATGTTCACATAAAACGATATATTATGCTGCCCTCGTATAGATAACTGCTGTCATTGGAAACAGTTCTAAAGATCTAAAGCCATGCTGGTTAACAAATAATGAATGAACACCATAATAAATTTATTTTTCATTGTTTGTTCATAAATGCATTACATAACAACAACTAATGGAATCTACTATAAAGTGTTTCCACGTCGTGTATGCATGTACTAAAGCCATTAAATTATTAGTTTTATTCCTAATCTTTTCAATGGTTTCTGCAGAACACCCAGAGGAATATGTTTTCCAACTAGCCATCTTTTAAGGGGTGGTCCAGAATGTAATTTTAAGGCTTGGTTGTGTTTATAAGATGCTAAGCGATGTGTGCTCATGTTTCACTTGAAGGAAATCATGTTATTTTTTCATATCTCACTTTGATTATACACAGCTACTCAGCTAACATGTAAACTACTACTACTACTACTACTACTACTACTACTAATAATAATAATAATAATAATAACTAGAACCTAAAGTTCGTTGACGAACTTTGATGTTGGCTTGAGAAAGCCAACGTGACTGCGCCGGGGACTCAAAGGCAGTTGGCAGGAAGCACAGCGGTTGAGAAGTGGTTGCTAGGCGGTTGCTAAGGTGTAGCTAAGGCATTCCTAGGTAGTGGCTAGGGTGTTCTGAGTGGTTTCTAGGCTGTTGCTAGGGTCCACTGGACTGTTAATCGGAAGGCCTCATTTACATTTTTGATCAAATCGAGAGAGAGAGAGGACTGATTTGTTCAGGTTTAATGCAGATCACTATAGTATAGTTAGTATTTATAGTATATATTATAATCTGAACAAAATTACATTATAATAAATATCATATAAAGAAAAATATTAAATTAAAATACTAATGAAACAATAGCACATGCATTTAGTTAATTTGTCTTTTATTTAATCAGTCTTATCAGTTTTGCAGTTAATAAAGAGTACAGTCAATTTACAGTAATTTGCAGCGTTATATATATAGTTATAGTTATATAGTTATATATACAGTTTACAGGAAGAAAATTGCATTAAATACAATATTAGGCCATCTTCATCACGTGGTTAATTCTGACCAATGACGTTGTTTCACCCCACTGGCCACTAACACAATGTTATAATCGTAATATTTAGTTGTCATCACCTGGGTGATTTTATTTTTTTTGGTACAGCATAGACCAAAAGCTTGGCTTTCATTGTCATTATCACAAGTGAGGAGAAGGCTTTTTTGCGGAACAGAATATTCTGTTTTGAAAGAAATATCTGAAGTAAACTTATGTTTTTGCCAACATAAAAGGGGGATAAAAAATAATCCTTATAACCCTAACCATAAATGTGTGTGTGTGTATGTATATATATATATATATATATATATATATATATATATATATATATATATATATATATATATATATATATATATATATATTTATATATATATATACACTGTTGAAGTCAGAATTATTAACCCCCAGTTGATTTTTTTTCCCTTTTTTAAATATTGCCCAAATGGTGTTTAACAGAGCAAGGAAATTTTCACAGTATGTCTGATAATATTTTTCTTCTTGAGAAAGTCTTATTTGTTTTATTTCGGCTAGAATAAAAGCAGTTATTAATTATTTAAAAACCATTTTTGGGACACAATTATTATCCCCTTTAAGATATTTTTTTTTTGATAATCTACAGAACAAACCATCGTTATAAAATAACTTGCCTAACTACCCTAACCTGCCTAGTTACCCTTATTAACCTAGTTAAGGCTTTAAATGTGACTTTAAGCTGTATAGAAGTGTCTTGAAAAATATCAAGTCAAACATTATTTAATGTCATCATGGCAAAGATAAAATAAATCAGTAATTAGAAATAGGTTTTTAAAACTATTATGCTTAGAAATGTGCTGAAACAATCTTCCCTCCATTAAACAGAAATTGGGGAAAAAATAAACAGGGGAGCTAATAATTCTGACATCAACTGTATGAATATATATATATATATATATATATATATATATATATATATATATATATATATATATATATATATATATATATATATATATATATATACAGGGCTCGAAATTAACTTTTTTACTTGGTAGCACCGGTGCTCCCAACTTCAAATATTCAGGGGCACCAAAATAAATTTAGGAGCACCAGAAAAAATTTAGGAGCACCCACCAAAAATGAATGAGCACCGCTGCAAATTGCTTTTTAAGGGATTTATTGTATTTTAAAACAACATCAATAGGACTGACAAAAACCAGAAACAACTATCTAATTAATGCTGCGAAGACATTGATATTTGTGTGCAATAATTCTAAAATGAATGTCTAATAATTAGGCCATAGAATATTAGTGATGATGAAAATGACAATAATAGTAACAATGAATTCCATTTCTCATTATGATACTGCCTTGAATGTGCATGAATGTAGGTTATCTGCTATAAAAAGTCTGTTACTTTATATAAAATAATTGTATAGTTTGCATCAAACAAAAATGAAGCATTGCAGTAAGAAATATTGATTTTGTACTGCTGTTTTTATATGCATGTCAATTTAATAAATAATATTTCTGCTACAAAACAAACAAAAGATTATAATAAATAATTCAATTCAATGATGAAAGCTGCAAAGCAGTCATCAGTAAATAAATAAAAAAATAATATACACCTCAAAAAAGAATAGACAAAAGAAAGAAAGTAAAGTCTCACTTCTATCACTCTTTAAAAGTTTTGGTTTCAGTTTGTGTCAATTTAAAGGTTCAGTCTGAGATGATCTTCATTTTTCTGTGTTTGTTGAAAAGCTGGCGAGTCAGCCGACCCAATTTATGAGCAGGCAGAGCAGGATTATTGCACTAACCATCGGCGCAATACTGGTCTTTGTTATGAGCCGCAGTTTCAGTGATCTCAGCTGGTGGATCATTATTCACCACGTGACGTGTCACGATCTCTCTCATCTACACCTCAATTTTAGGTGGGGTTTGCAAACCTGTGTGCTTTAAGTTTTTACTCTTCAGCCGTTTGCATTTCCCGTGGTCATAAAAGCTCCTTCCCTGTCATCTGACAGCGGAATACCTTGAGTGATTGACAGCTAATATGAACCAATATAGCGGCAGGGAAGAGCGATTCAGCACGTTTTTACAAAAAATCAAAACAGGTCGCACTACAACCATTATCAGCAGTTGCACTAATGCGCCCAAATATGTTATGAGGTCGCATAGATTAATTTTCAGGCGCATATGCGACCAAAATGGTCGCAATTTCAGCTTCAAATGTTGTAACAAGCACGTCTGAAATGAGCCCGAATTTCTGTAGATTCAAAACAGTCAGTCCGGATATCCCCGCCTCTTAAAGGGCCAGTACTAAATTACAAAGGGCTCAAAAATAGTCTTCTGGCGCCATCTCGTGGACACTCTGACACGCTTTGAGTCTGAATTTTACAAATTTAATATAAAAAAAATATTTATAGGAAAACTGTTATTTATAATTACACCAAATAAATATGATAATTATCTGTAATTTCAAACACATCTTTTGGCCAAATTTGAGGATTGTATACTTTTTTATATGCCCCAAATACTCGATACAATTTTTTAATAAAAAAATTTTTAATTCAAAAACTACAAATCTTATCGGCATGAGGACATACAGCAACCATCTCATGAGTAAAAGACAGCTTTTGACCAAATTTGGGGCTTGTAGCATCTAAGCCCTGGGAGGAGAAGCGATTGCTTTTTTTTGGTCAGAAGCCGGAATAATAATAACTAGAACCTAAAGTTCGTAGACAAACTTTGATGTTGGCTTGAGAAAGCCAACGTGACTGCGCCGGGGACTCAAAGGCAGTTGGCAGGAAGCACAGCGGTTGAGAAGTGGTTGCTAGGCGGTTGCTAAGATGTTGCTAAGGCATTCCTAGGTAGTTGCTAGGGTGTTCTGAGTGGTTTCTAGGCTGTTGCTAGGGTCCACTGGACTGTTAATCGGAAGGCCTCATTTACATTTTTGATCAAATCGAGAGAGAGAGAGAGAGAGAGAGAGAGAGAGAGAGAGAGAGAGAGAGAGAGAAGACTGATTTGTTCAGGTTGTTTAATGCAGATCACTATAGTATAGTTAGTATTTATAGTATATATTATAATCTGAACAAAATTACATTATAATAAATATCATATGAAGAAAAAAATTACATTAAAATACTAATGAAACAATAGCACATGCATTTAGTTAATTTGTCTTTTATTTAATCAGTCTTATAATTTTTGCAGTTAATATAGAGCACAGTCAATTTACAGTAATTTGCAGCATTATATATATAGTTATAGTTATATAGTTATATACAGTTTACAGGAAGAAAATCGCATTAAATACAATATTATAGGACGTCTTCATCACGTGGTTAATTCAGACCAATGACGTTGTTCCACCCCACTGGCCACTAACACAATGTTATAATCGTAATATTTAGTTGTCATCACCTGGGTGATTTTATTTATTTTTTGGTACAGCATAGGCCAAAAGCTTGGCTTTCATTGTCATTATCACAAGTGAGGAGAAGGCTTTTTTGCGGTACAGAATATTCTGTTTTGAAAGAAATATCTGAAGTAAACTTATGTTTTTGCCAACATAAAAGGGGGATTAAGAAATAATCCTTATAACCCTAACCATAAATGTGTGTATGTGTTATATATGTATATATGTATGTATATACATACATATATACAGTTGAAGTCAGAATTATTAACCCCCTTTTGATTTTTTTTCTCCCTTTTTTAAATATTTCCCAAATTATGTTTAACAGAGCAAGGAAATTTTCACTGTATGTCTGATAATATTTTTTCTTCTTGAGAAAGTCTTATTTGTTTTATTTCGGCTAGAATAAAAGCAGTTATTAATTATTTAAAAACTATTTTTGGGACACAATTATTTGCCCCTTTAAGCAATTTTTTTTTTGATAGTCTACAGAACAAACCATCGTTATATAATAAATTACCTAATTACCCTTACCTGCCTAGTTCACCTTATTAACCTAGTTAAGCCTTTAAATGTCACTTTAAGCTGTATAGAAGTGTCTTGAAAAATATCAAGTCAAATATTATTTACTGTCATCATGGCAAAGATAAAATAAAGAAGTTATTAGAAATGAGTTATTAAAACTATTATGCTTAGAAATGTGCTGAAACAATCTTCCCTCCATTAAACAGAAATTGGGGAAAAAATAAACAGGGGAGCTAATAATTCTGACTTCAACTGTATGTATATATATGTATATACACACACTTTATTTTACCTGTTTGTAAATAATTGTTCTTAACATTTTTGCTTTAAAACATTATAATACTGTTTGGATTTTCCCCCCATAATAATAAATTGTGAACATTGCAGTGTAAATTGCAATCCAGATGTTACAGAGAGAAATTGATGCAGCAACAGCAGAGCATATTAAGGGGATATAAAAAATCTTCATACATTGTATGTATATATATTCACTATTTTAAAATACATTTTCTTTGCTGTGTGTTTTTATTGGTTATGATGCTGTTTGGATGTTTTATTTTTGCTCAATAAATAAAATGTGATTTAAAAAGTGCAAACATTGTCTTTGTTAGAATTTACACGTGATTACAACGGTATAAAGACGTTCAGGTCCGACCGCACCGAATGGAAAGAAATTGTAGGTTTTGAAGATGGATTATTAGTTTTGTGGCAAGGACATAGCTGTTTTAGAGGGTTAAATACAGATGAAAAATAAAGTTAGAATGATTTTATATTCAATATGTTTATTGTATAATATACGTGAATGTTCGCATGGCTTTCATTTTCATTATCACAAGTAGAGGAGTCAGCACGGATATCCCCGCCTCTTAAAGGGAAAGTGCCTCTTAAAGGGCCATTACTAAATTACAAAGGGCTCAAAAATAGTCTTCTGGCGCCATCTCGTGGACACTCTGACACGCTTTGAGTCTGAATTTTACAAATTTAATATAAAAAAAATATTTATAGGAAAACTGTTATTTATAATTACACCAAATAAATATGATAATTATCTGCAATTTAAAACACATCTTTTGGCCAAATTTGAGGATTGTATACTTTTTTATATGCCCCAAATACTTGATACAATTTTTTAATAAAAAATTTTTTAATTCAAAAACTACAAATCTTATCGGCATGAGGACATACAGCAACCATCTCCTGAGCAAAAGACAGCTTTTGACCAAATTTGGGGCTTGTAGCATCTAAGCCCTGGGAGGAGAAGCGATTGCTTTTTTTTGGTCAGAAGCCGGAATAATAATAATAAGAATAAGTTTAAGTAGCATTACAGTATGTTGGCTTTCTCAAGCCAACATAATAATAAGAATAAGTTTAAGTAGCATTACAGTATGTTGGCTTTCTCAAGCCAACATAATAATAATAATAATGGCTAAACTGGCATTGGGCGGGTTAAAAGCTACCAAAACAAAGACAACGCAGTATATCTGACTTCAGCATTGTTTTTCAGATAAACAAGAACGTTGGTTTCCTAATTACCTGCAAATATATTATGGTATTTTTATACTTTAGAAGAGTCAAAAACTTACATACAGCACATTTAAGGGCTCTTAGTTCTCACCACTTTGGATCAGCAGGAACATGACATTATGAAAGGGCTCAGCAGCTAATTGGTACTGGTGAAAAGGAAAAAGCACATTTATAAATCCTTCAATAACAACTATCAAGAGCGGTGACATCAAATGCACAAGACAGGAAAAGTCTATTTTATAAATTACAACAGCTCTCCAAAATATACCATTGTTGAGTTTATTACAGCCAGCAAAAATAGACGGCAGTGTCATTAGCATTATTAACACACCCATTTTGGTTCAACTTGACCTGCTCAGAGCAAGACTAAAACCAGCATTTCCAGCATGGGAGACGGTGCACGTAAAGCCACTTTAGCTAAATACTGCAATTTTGGGTTTAATGTAATTGCTTGCAGAAAACCACTTGACAGATACTTACTCATTGTATGATATTTTTGGAGATCATTTATGTGGTTATTGTTCATCTAGGTCTGACAAAATAATACCTATCTATGCTTACCAGTGAGCACTAAGTAATGGATGCAACCTTTTATTTAAAAGGCATATTACACATACAACATTTTTTTAAATACTTTGGGATACTGAAACAATATTTTCATTTACTGTTTGCATTTTATATATCCGATGTTAATGTGATATACAGCTGCAGTCAGAATTATTAGCCCCCCTTTGATTTTTCTTTTCTTTTTTAAATATTTCCCAAATTATGTTTAACAGAGCAAGAAAATTTTCACAGCATTTCTGACAATATTTTTTCTTCTGGAGAAAGTCTTACTTGCTTTATTTTGGCTACAATAAAATCAGTTTTTAATAAAAAAAATTTAAAAAAACATTTTAAGGTCAAAATATAGCCCCTTTAAGCTATAAATTTTTTGATAGTCTACAGAACAAACCATCGTTAAACAATGACTTGCCTAATTTCCCTAACCTGCCTAGTAAACCTAATTAACCTAGTTAGTTAAGCCTTTATATGTCACTTTAAGCTGTATAGAAGTGTCCTGACAAATATCTAGTAAATATTATTTATTGTAATCGTGGCAAAGATAAAATGAATCAGTTATTACAAATGAGTTATTAAAACAGTTATGTTTAGAAATGTGTTGAAAAAATCTGCTCTCTGTTAAACTGAACTTGGGGGAAAAAATAAACAGGGGGGGGCTAATTATTCAGGGGGGCTAATAAATCTGACCTCAACTGTATATATATAAATGTATTAATCCCTTCAACCTGTAAAAATATGGTCTTTTAAAATGAACGAGCTGACCTATCTAAAAAAAAAAAAAAAACATGGAGCTTGTTCTTCTCAGCAATATCATTAAACAGCATAACTGGCTTTAAAACAAAATATAAAAAGAGCTTCTTGGTAAAGGTCAGTCTTCTAGAGTCCAATACAGCCAGGGAATCAGTTTATTATACTGATTCCCAATGTGTGATTCTGAGTAACATTGATCCATTCCTGGATAATTTACATAAAATCTATTTTCTTTGCGATCTTTCTAAGAATACTGATCGATTTTAAAGAACATCTGATACTGTACATTTCGACCATCGGGTCATTCAGGTCATCAACCTTTAACCATGTAAATATCCTGGGTCATATCTAGACATTAACAATACTGCAGTTTTCTTCTTTTTGATATTCTTGTAAAAAATGAATTTCAGTTAAAAAGATAATACATATTCTGAAACCTTTTTCAACTGAATCCTTGAAATGCTTTCCCAGTCACATGAAATGGGCATGAACCAATGTGCTTCTCATTGTGATTCTGACTAAAAGATGCCTGACCCCACATGTAAGGTTCAAGGAGAGTTGGTTCACTCTGAATAAAAGAAGTGCTTCTAAGAAATACAGAACTTTATGATGGGTCTTGCAGATACAATTACAGACGCACTCCTTTTTCAAAACCAGAAAAATGCCCATCAGAAATCTCAGACAAATGCCTATTGCAAAGCAAAACCTTGCATTGGCACTGAGAATAAGGGTGCTTTCACACCTGTGGTTCTATTTATTTGGACTGGGCCAAAAGCAACAAATGCTGCATTGTATTATTTTTCTGCTGTTTTCTATACTTTCCACACCACGCTGATTGCTTTGGTCCAAAACAGTTGAAACAAACCAAAATGCAGTCCTGTGACAACACACACATTAATTGTTGTCAAGATGTGTAACTGAATGCATTTCCTAAATTGCTGTTCGATTGGACAGAATACAACACCCTAAAAGGCAAATAGAACTACCAATGTAACTTTAAGAAAACATATTACTGTCAGAGTTTCAGTGGTGATGTACAGTGTACAAGAGACAGACAGATAAATCCACAAAAAGTCTCCAAACGGCTTAATGGCAAAGGCAACCCTTACAATCCGTGCACAATAGGGGTGTAACAGGTTGATCCGTGATTCGTATGGATTACAACACACGTGACCCACAGATTAATCTATTTTTGGACTTGTGGATTAATCCTAAATTTGTAAAGATCACAGAGAGATCCCCTCTCACGTTATTCAAATCACATGTATGAAAGCATTTAGGCTTTCCTGTAAAATATAATGACGACGGTAGAAGTTTTGGTAGGTTATTCGAGATGTGGTGGGTTTCATTAAAGGTGTTTTCTGTCAATACTCTTTTAGCCTGCATTAATGCATTCAGTGCAAGCTGTGCGATATCGGGATCTCAACACCCACGCGACATGTAAATGATGGTGATTTGCATGTTTATTAATCCTTTGAATCACTGCATTCAAATCTGTTTGAAAAAACGCAAAAAAATCAAGAAAGACAATGAGCTTTTAGTCTGTTGAGTTACTTATGAGTTTAACATAGTCAAATAACATAAAAGTACTGCGGTAACAGTTTATAGTTTGGATAAAAACCACTGTTGTTAATGATAAAGATCACAATTGCATTGTAATACATATGCATTTAACGACGCTAAAAAATAAAAGTTGTTGGCAGCAATTACATTATTAAACCAAAAGGTGGACACAATAAGCCACCAAAAAATATCCCACAAAATAATTCTTCAGAAATGATCCATCTAGCAATAAAACAAGAAGTTTTATGAGTAAATAACTAAATCATTTATTGAAAATTAAACTATCAAAAAATAAATCTTGTAAAAACTATAATGTTATATTTATACGTTTAGCATTATCAGCAACAGTAGTACTGAACATTTTACTATTTATTTTTATGCAGCTGATTATTTCTTCATTTAATTTTTAAGTTCTGTTTATTAAACCAAAAAGTTTCTTGCAGTGCTGTTTTTGTTATAAATGGAAAGCAAATTTCATATGTCTATTGGCTGATCCAAAAAATGGTCCGATCCATGACTGAAAAACCATCATGTGATCCAAACAGTGAGAATTGTAATCTGTTACACCACAATTCTGCAATAATAACCGAATAGAAAGAGAACTGGTGTGGCATGGTGGCACAGCAGATAGCGTTGTCGAGTCCCCAGCCAGGTGGTATTTCTGTGTGGAGATTGCATGTTCTCCCACCGACACAGCACAAAAAGAACCCAAACACCCAACACCCGCACAAAAAAAATACGGTGGTTTATACCACTGTGCTACCCTGATAAATCAGGAACTAAGCCAAAGAAAAGTGAGTCAGTAAGCGAGTGAATGAAAGAAAACTGGAGGGAATCTAAATACACAGGTTAATAAATGACTAAAATGGAAAACAGGTGATCCAGATACTGATTCTGGCATGAAATAGAAAAAAGAAAACTAAATCAAACAGAAACCAATGAAACCAAATCCAGAACTTTGACAATTCTGATGTAAGCTAATGGTACTATTTCAGCGCAGATTTTCTCTCTCCAAAAGTTGAGCAAATCCTCAACAAATTACTAAAATTAAAAACAAACTGTTAACACGAGTGACCATTTTGTTTTTGACCAAAGTTGCGGTTTGAAAAAAGCACTAATAAATTTGCTGTTGAAAGACATATTTAGCATGTTTAAGGTCCAGATCATAAATGCTACAGAAATGTAAAATATGTTTTGACTGGAAATTACATTGGCAAATACCTGAACACTTGTAACTTGCTTAAACCTTTTATTTGCATTTGATCTATTTAGACGTTGTTTAAGCCTTACTATCTTATTCATTATTTGAGGTTCACGTGTTGTTGTAAGGAATTGGATGCAAGCAATGTAAAGCCTAATGGTTCCTGACAAGATTTTTCACCACATCTCATTTTTTGCATGAATTATATAGCAAAGAACCGTATCACTTCTTGTGGTTGTTTGGTTGTAAAATATTCTTTCCAGACCAAGCAGAGATGTCTGTAATTCATTACAATTAAAATTCTAAAAATGTTGAAATTAGAAGATCCAAACAGAATACAGGCAGTGTTTTCCCACTTTCCTGGATAACAGTAAGACATTTGTAGTAAGAAGTAGGAGGACAAAATGGTTTAAAAAAATATTTTCAGACCTTTTGGGAGACATACTAACAGAAACATTTCATGTTTTACATCAGTCAGCTTCCTGAAGGCTGGTGTGAAGGATTTTAACCTTCAGTTGATAACGTGTTCATTACCATGAACTTGATGGCCTTGAGTAAACTGAGCAGGTTCTTTAACCAAACAACTAAAACCCACTATTTAAAAAACAACCACTCCAAACACAAAAACAAGCACCAACACCAATAAAAATGAACACAAGATTCACAGATCATCAGTTAGAGCTGACAGAATTGGCAGATTTGTTTTTAGTCATTGGTCTGATTTGGTTCACTTGTTACATATTACACTAGAGGTTCACCTTATCTGCATAAATTAGTTTAATTAAGCATGTAAAATATTGGATTTTGGCCAATATCCAATACAAAGATTTAAATCTACATTTATATTATATTTCACCTTGTGTAATCATTTTGGCCTTTTTAAAGAAATAGCTTGTTTATACATTTTGTGTTCAACGTCTTGTTTGAAAAGAAAATGATATGGTCCATTTGTTGAATTTAAGTTACATTGCATCTACATGAAAATTAATTCTCATTAGATTATAAGTAAACTTTTAGGTTGGGGTTAGGGTTAGTGTAAATTGACATGTACTTGCAAACTTTCTTATAGTCTGTCTGTTTAGCAGTATCAACAAATATTAAGCAGACAGTCTACTAATACTCAAATGGACCATCAAAAAAATGTTACCCACTAAATTAGCCTACTGAATTTTAGGATCAGATGGAATTGTTTAATCTGATATTATATTAAAGATTTTAAATGCTCTACTGCAACAAAGCTGTACACACAGGAAGCACAACCACAGTGCGAACAGCCTGAACATGTATCAGGGGCAGCGCTTCCTTATGAGAAATAGCAGTTGCCATACCCTAGCCCAAATAAATCAGATGGTTTTACACATATTTATTCAATAATAAGCATTGAAAAGAGCTTGTCACTAAAACTTTGTGATGCAACTAGATCCTCAAACCGTCAGCAAAACTTCACCTCCCCTGATGTGGAGACCTCCGCCTTTTCATAATGCAAGGGTAAATAATAAATGAATAATAACTGATGTTTGAATAGTTCAGTGTTGTATTAGAAAAGTTTAGCATAGTTATAGCCTATATAGGGCACCTTTTGTATGTTTTAAATGTCATTTGCATACAGCACTTCATCTTTTATGTAATGAGATTTTGGCAAAGTCAATTAAACAAGAAAAACTAAGCACCCATTTAGCACCCACTTAATAAAACATTAATGAAAGGCAAGACTAATGCCCCGTTTACACTACTGCGTTTTAGTTTTAAAACAGCGTTTTAGAATGAAAACGATCCGCGTCCACACTCGCGTTTTACCCAGCATTTCTGAACAGCTCTCCATCCACACCAAAACGCTGAAAACGCACATCACGTGACCACACACACACTCTTTGGCAAGAGCTGCAGCCCATCTACCCAGATGAGAGCTCTGCTAGTTGGACTTCTCATCAAGCATCTCCCGCTGGATCTAATCTCACTATATTTATTAAACGGGATACTTCATTCATCTTGTTGTCTTTATCTAACAACATGTTCACTGACTTTGGTCATTGGAATCTATTACTTGTTCTCAGGTAACGTGTTTTGGCTGAGCGCGAAGATAAGTTAATGATTAATGTAACCAGGTAGCCTACATTCTGTATATTGACTGATCGCTTGCCTTTATTTCCTATAATGTATAAACTTATTGTATGTTATACTTTTATAATGGCCTTTATTGATTATTAAAACTGATATTCAGCAAAAGAGAGGGTGTGTTTCGTATTTTCACTGAAATTGAAAGGAGACAGTTGTTATCGGCTCCGTTTTGTTATAAATATCCACACAGTGAAGATGACGCTCATATATGCAGCTTGACGCCTCAGCATTTCTGCTGTCTGTTTAGTTGTTAATATTAAAATGTAAATAGGAACTTCCTTATATCATGTTCACATTTTATTGTTGAGAAAGTAAAACAACATAGCCAGGGTTATGTGAATGAAGTTATAAAGTACACTGTTCCCTTTGAAGATTTATTCGTGTCCTCGGTATAGTCTGTTTTCCAAATCAAACTGAAAAGAAGAGACTGCAGCCTTGATCAAACTTCCGAAATCTGAACTTACACGGAGAAGATGCAGGACTGAACTGTGTGTGCTAGGCTACTTAATATTGAGGAAAAGCCTCAATCAGAGAGGCGAATGTCTGCAGCCCCGCCTCCGTTTTCAGAATGAAAACGGCCTCTCCAGCGTTTTCGAAACTCTCCGTTTATGGCGCTCGAGAACTCCGGCGTAGTGTGGACGGATGGCGTAACCGTAGCAATACTTATGCGTTTTCAAACTAAAACGCATTAGTCTAAATGGGGCCTAATGCAATGCACTTGACGTCTCAAGATACAGTTGATATATTGACAGACACTTCTTTGTATTCCGAAGGTGGTGCCGTCGTGTATCAGAATAATACTGCACAAATACACACAACCAGCCTGTTGACAGAGTGGTTTGATGAACATGAAGGTGGTTGAGCACCTCCCATGGCCCGCACAGCCACCAGAGCTATATATTATTGAGCCACTTTGGGGTATTTTAGAGGAGTGAGTCAGGAAACGTTTCCCTCCATCAGCATCACTTAGCGACCTGGCCACTATTCTGACAGCAGAATGGCTCAAAATCCCTTTGGCCACTGTTTAGGACTCGAAACTGTCATTCCCAAGATAAACTGATGCTTTATTGGCCATAAAAGGAGGCTCTACACCATACTAATGAATTGTGGTCTACAACCATCATTCTACAACCCTTGTATATCAGTATATGATCCAAAAACTGTAAATTTCAGACATGATGATCTTGAGGATGGAGAAGGCATAGTATGTTTCAGCCCCAATTTTCCTATGTCAATCAATCTATGTATCAAACAATTGATTAATACAGATACCAGGCAACTGGACACAGTTATAACAGAATGAATGCAGGTGAAATAGTTAGTTAGTTCCTGATACTACCTGCTAATTGCATTTTCCTCGTAACTGACAGATGAATCAGTTCTATATGAATACATGTTAAATTTATTGCTACTACTCTGTTCCTTTTTTACCCCAGTATATAATTTTTTGCTATGTTTACAGTGTTAGACTAATTAGAACTTCTTGCAGCCCTTACATGTTGCTCTTTTGTATGTTTGATAGCTGCTTTTTTGTTAGTTGATTTAGATAAAAGCTTCAATTTAGACCATACTTTTTACAGCAGCAATTTTGATATGGGATGAAAAGTGTTTTTGCATATGTAACAAATGGTTGAATTAGCTGAAATGACAATGAGCAGCATCACTGCT